>NC_058081.1:724133326-725417520 GCF_014858855.1 Bufo gargarizans | reverse complement strand
GAGCCTGAGGCTTCTTCTCTCTGCTCCGGGTGGTGATATGAAAGCAGACAGCGGGCGGCGGCGGCGCTAACTCACTCACTGTAGGTCACGCACGCGCGGACCAGAAGAAGGGATCCGTCAATGCGGCAATTTTAAAGGAAATTAATGGCATTCCGGCAAGTGTTCAGGATTTTTGGCCGGAGATAAAAATGGAGCATGAACTGATGCATCCTGATGCATACTGAAATAAATGCTCTCGATTCAGAATGCATTAGGATAAAACTGATCAGTTTTTTTCCGGTATTGAGCCCCTGACGGAACTCAATACCAGAAAACAAAAACCGCTAGTGTGAAAGTACCTTAGGCTTATATAACTGGCTTTGGATTTTAGATCCATCTTGGCATATTTCACCCAGGCTATAATGTTCACCTGTACGGGAATCAATAAGTTATCACTGACCTTCTTAATCCGTACCATGGATTGAGTATGCTTGGTCTGGTCTGGAACTTCGTAATTTCCCCCTTCAAGAGAAATAGTTAAGACATCCCCATCCAAGGTTACCTTTTCAATTCTGTCCTTCTGGATGGTTATGGTATGAGCGGTACTATTGACATCTTCCCCAGGCTCACTATTTTTCAGGATCGTGACATCCGGCGTCCGGTTGTTCCTAAAACGAACTTCAACAGAGTTATGCCTTTCTTCAATCGCATTACAACCACGTTGGGGTTGTGCATTGCAAGAGTTCTCATAGGTAATAGGTGCCTTTACCTTAGTCCAGATTGCTTCATTGATGAAGTCTACTATGGAACGTAATCTTTTCAGAAGGTCCAGGTCTTTTAGGGACAGTCCATAATAAATGTGGGATGTCTAATTACCTTTTTGCCTATTTTAATATTTAACCATGCTGTACCTCTTACCTGTAAAGCATCTCTGCCTACACTTATCAAAGAGCCACCAAACGATTTAAATCTCGGCCTCTTTGCTGTCAAATCCATAACCTGTTGGAAATAACTATATGACAATATAGTGGCTTGTGATCCCGTATCAAGTAAACCCCTAATTGGCCCGATAAGTTCATCTTGGAGATAAGAATGAACAAAATATCGGCCTTCAACCTGAAACAAATCGCATAAGAAATTAGAAATGTTCACTCATCTGACGTTTTTTGAGGATTTGATCCTTTTGCAGCGATGTGACTTCTGGAGAAACCCGGACATTTTTTACTGCATGCGGGAGCAGCCTCCATCTTCAGGGAAAACTGGATTTTATCACAGTTTACAGATGGCAGCTCACAGATTAATGCTCAGATGATGGGATCACTCATTGGAGAAGACACATTAGTGCACGAATCTACATGGTTAGACTTCAAGATAGACAACACGTTAGACACCTCCTCTTTGGCCTCAATTTTAGGGTCAATAACTCTGCAAGGCAATATAGGATTAGGAATCACATTAGGTTCTTCTACAACCAGCTTGGTAGCCTTGCGTTGGCCTGGGCTCTGACCCACCCTGCCTGCTTTATAGGGCTGAGCTGGGACATGCAGCCGCCCCTAAAAAAAAGTCTCAGGTTGTTTTTCGATTGACACCTGGGACATCTCTTATTAACTATTTCGCTTAATTTAGCCACTTGATCTGCCAACTGATCAAACTGATCAATTGATTTGTGCACAGTTTGGTTTTGTGGTGTACACTTACTAGAGGTGGGTGACCGACTTCTAGGTGAAATGGAGGGTTTAGGCCTACCTTGTTTCTGTTGTCTGGGCCTGTTATTCCTGCGCCTGTATCCCGGGTGACCCCTATTGTAATAGTAGTTCTACCTTTTATCACCATTATTACCCCCCTCTGACCCGTTAGGGCTATGAGATTTTGTTTGCTTGGGTTCTACCTCTTGTCACTGGGTTTGTTGGAAAGGTCCTGTAGACGGAGGGTACCTGCATGACTGCGTTTCAAATCCTAGGTTGGGGTTTATTTTAGCTTCTGCGACGTTTTGTTCTGGAGATCTTTTGTATCTCCTCTCACCCGTAACATGGCACTCACTGATGTTATACAGTGAAGTGGCAGCCATCACCAATCTGTCCAAGGGAGCTTTACGATCGAGATCTCTAGCTAGATTAAATTTAATTTGCATAGGCATTGCATCATAAAACAGTTGTTTGAATTCCCCAGATTCCCAATTTAGGGGCCTATACGCATAGGCATTTTTAAGGATAAAGAGAAATTCCCGGGGACTTTGATTGGGTCTACATGTGAGTTTATAAATATCAAGTTTTGCAGCAGTAATAGTCCGATAAGGACCGAATTCTAATTTCACCTCGTGCAAAACGTCCTGCCAATCCCAGATCCCCCTGTCTCTGAAGGAAATAAAGTAGCGGCAATACTTATTTTCAAATGCCCATGGTAGGAATCTGATCCTGTCCGCATCAGAATACCATTTTAAAGAATCCATGGTGGACTGGCACAGTTCTAAGTGATCAGCAATTTCAGGAGGACCTCTCTTAGATAATTTAGATACAGTGGCATTTTTTTATTTAATGATACCCGAGGAACTCTGATCCCTTTCTGAACATTGAGCTTTTTTCTGTCTAGAGACCACCTTAGCATATGACGGTCGCCTGGAACTCTCAACCCCCTTGTGGGCAAACTCCTGCCTGCACAGTGGGGAATCAGCCACACGCTTCTCCACATCACTGTCATAATCACTCATACTCCGCACACTTCCATCGTATCCACTTGGCACAGGTGACTCAACCCTAACATCCCTCTCTAGGGAAAGGTGCGGGGGGACACTTCTATGGCCTTTAGTGTCGCTAGCGCCTAGTAAGGCGGTTACAGCTTGAAATGCCTGACTTAATTGGGTTCATGCCTCCTGTGTAATCATGCCATCACCCTTGGGTGGCTTAGGATCTCGGATGGATTCCACTTTAAGAGCTCGTGATGATGACATATCTATATTTTGGGGTGTGCGAGCTGGAGGACCCAAAAATATTTCATTATCAGACAGATCACTTTCAACATTGACTATAGTATGGCTTGATCTGTCTGTTTGTTGAAGTCTGCAATAACGGAGGTTCAGCTCATCTGCCTCCCATTTTAGTTGATGATAGGCATCATGGCTGAGATCGAGTTCACGTTTTAAGTCCTTGATCGATGCTTTTGCAGATTCTAACTATGTTTTTTATACGGGATATATAGGCCTGCATGTCTGTTATATGCATATTTCTACTCTTTAGACTGGGGGGGGGGGGGCGTGGGCAGATATGCAGGAGTGAGGACGTGTGTGCTGCAAGCTCCTCCACAGCACCGGAGTTAATCCACCGCCAGCGACCCTTTAATGATGGGGCAAAATCTCCAAAAAGACCAGGACCCGCTCTGTGGCCCCCCTGACATCCTCACAGGGGGACATTCCCAGGCTTTTCACCAGGCAGCCTGCAACACCGGGCCCCGACATGCCTGAGCACGCCGAGCGCTTTCAAGATGGCGCCGCCGGCCCTGATGTACCTCCGCTCACAGCGGTATTAGCGGAGCCTGGATCTGGGGAGCGCTTACCGGATCGACGGATAGCCCGGTCCGCATCTGTGCCGTCATTGAGCAGCAGCCCCGACCAGCCCAGGCGTCTCATGCCCGGGAAGAAGAGGACCCTGGACAGCAAGCGGATCCCCCATCTCCAGCCCGGGGAGGAGGCCTGACAGCCGCCCCGCTGTCTCCCTGCCGCCCAGCGATTCAGGTCAGTGAGGAGGAGTTCCCCCGCTACAGAGGGCCCCTCAATCAGCCTCTCACCCTGCTGCCCGGGGCCATGAAACCCCCACCCAGTCTGCAGCCTTACTGCGCCCAGGGGTGGGATCCCACTGGGTCCCCCTGGTCGGGCGCCCTAGCCAGCTTCATGAGACATTCCCAATCACAAGGGGACACTTCCCACTGGGGGCAGCCTGGAATGGCTAATAAAACGGCCCCAAAATCACCACAGGCTGTGGCCTCTTCCCCGTGCACGCTGCGGGAGCCTCCCTCACCTCGGTCTCCTGAGCCGTCCCTAGCGAACTCCCCGCACTGGTCCACAGGCTCGTCATGGGACGGGTCCCATCCACACTGTGATGGCACTGCTTCATCAGGCGCACAGACCCTGGTCGCCCCTGCAGCGCCGGCCTCATGGGGCTCACCACCATTGTCCCAGAGATCTGTGTCTCATGCTCCTCTGTCTGATGAAGACTCTCGGCCACCTACCATGGCGGACTTGCGCAACCTGATGTGCTCGCTGCCCACCAAGGCAGACCTCTCTAGTTTTGCAGCTAACATTTTGCAAGAATGTAAAAGAGAATTCACACATGCTCTGAGATGGCCTTGATTGATACAAAGGGGACACTGTTCAGCAGGAGCACGATTCCCTGTCTGCAGATGTGCAGGTATTGAAAGACAAACTACAATCCCATGATGCGCAAATTACACGCCTTGCAATATCATCTGGACGACGTCGAAAATAGGAGCCGTCGCAACAATATTCGGATCAGAGGCCTCCCTGAGTCAATCACACAGGCGGTACTTCTTCCTACCATTGTGAAAATTTTCAATGACCTCCTGGGACGTCCGCCAAGCTCCAACATTGAAATCGATAGAGCCCATAGGGCACTGAGGCCTCCTAATCCTGACCCCTCAAAGTCAAGGGACGTCATCTGCAGAGTCCACTTTTATGCCATCAAAGATCAGATTCTGCTCAAAGCCCGACAGATGTCGTCTCTGTCCTACGACGGCGTCCCCTTTATCTTGCTGCAGGACTTATCCCGCTATACCCTAGCCCAGCACGCTGCTTTGCGCCTGCTTTTGCACCTCCTCAAAGAGCGCAGTATCCCCTATCGCTGGGGCTTTCCCTTTGCACTGCTTGCGGGCCCCAAGGATCAAGTCGTCGCCCTGCGGGACCCTACAGATCTTCCCCACTTTCTGCAGCAGCTGGACTTACCGCCGGTTGATCTGGGGCCATGGCCATCTCTTCTTCCACCTGCCTCTGAGTCAACGGGACGACAGCGTCCATCGCCTGCTGACAAAGCGTCCAGATCTTCTGCCCCGACCTCAAGAGGACGACTCCAGAAGGGACTAAGCTACTCTAGCCGCAGATCCCCACCTCGCCTTATTACCTGAGGGGCTTCCTCCTTAACCTGGCTGGGACTACTGAAGCTTTAGCTTGTTGAATGTTGCTTATTGGCTCATAGTTGTTTGCCCATCCTCTTTATGTGTCTTTACGCTCTAAACCTGCTGGTGCTTATAAGTTTCTATTTGCATCCACCGGTGTGGGGGGTCAGCTCTTGTTTGGCTGACACTTTCTCCCCCAAATAAGTAAGGACTTTCCCTTGGGGTGCCGCCCCAAGCGACAGCCTCTTTGGACCTTAGGGTCACCTAAAACCACTCTACCTTCCCTTTTCGGGGGTTTTACTCCTGTTTGTTTACTCCTAACTGTTTTTTCTCTTTGTTTTTTGTCGGTCGTTTCCCCGTTACTCCCTTCCCCCCTTCCCCCACAGCAATGGGGTCACTGAAGATTGCATCATTCAACGCGAAGGGTCTCAACACTCCCGAAAAAAGGGCCCAGGTACTTCATCACTTCCATCACCAAAAGGTACATGTTGTCTGTTTCCAAGAAACGCACTTTAGGAAGGTAGCGCCCCGAACATACAACATCGACACTACACAACCTGGCACTTTGCAAATAACGTGGTGAATAAGACTAAAGGAGTCGCCATAGCGATCCACAAGTCTTTACCCCATCGAGTGCTGGGGTGTACTGCCGATCCAGATGCGAGATATCTGGCCCTCACATTACATATTGGAGGCCAAGAACTAACCTTCCTTAACGTATACACCCCCAATCAAAATCAAGCTCCCTTTATTGTAAACCTTATTAATAACGTCATACCGCTGCCCTGGGGGACTGTTATCTTATGTGGTGACCTTAATCTGATGCTTGACCCGACACTTGACAATTCGACTGGGCATACCTCCCTCACATATTCCACCATTAAAAAAGTTAAACGGGCACTGCTCAAATTGCAGCTGCGAGACGCCTGGCGGATCCAACATCCAGCTGATAAGGATTACACCTTTTACTCTGCCCCCCATGGCTCGTACAGTCGTATTGACCATATGCTTATTCAGCAATCGGCCCTGTCCTGGCTTGACTCCACACAAATAGGGAGTATCCTTTGGTCCGACCACGCTCCCATATACTGTTCCCTGAATTTGCCTTTCCACTCTAGGCAGGAGTGGACATGGCGGTTAAACGAAAGTCTCCTTCTTGACGCAGGGTGCGCTGCTGACCTCACTAGCAGTATAGCTAACTTCTTGTCAGATCACAAGGAGGATACCACCCCAATACCGATCCAATGGGAGGCCTTGAAGTGCGTTCTTCGAGGCGTGCTCATTAAGCATGGCTCCCGTCTCAAGAAGGAGAAAGCCTACTCACTTAAGCTTGCTCTACAAAAAGTCACTTCCCTGGAACTTGCCCACAAACGAGCACTTACCCTGCAAACCCTTCATGAATGCACGTATGGAAGCTAGACGCCTTTTGGACATATCCTACAAACGCATGGTTCAAATTTGCAGGAGTAAATTCTATGAATACGGGAACAAAAGTGGACGTATGTTGGCAAGGGCCCTAAGGGGAAGATTGGCTGCCTCCCATATTCCCGCTATCAAAAACGCCCAGGATCGTATGGTTCACACAACCACTGATATCGCGGCTACTTTCCACTCCTTCTATTCAAAGCTTTAAAACCTACCCCAAACATCCCCTCAAGTGGTGGGTGAGTCTCCCGGCTTACCTCTTCTACTTCCCAAGCTCTCTGCGCTTGACTCGGCCACTTTGGAGGCCCCATTCACAGAGACTGAACTCTAGACGGTACTCAAGTCGCTCCCGGGTGGCAAGAGCCCGAGCCCTCATGGGATTACGGCTAGGTTCTACAAAGCCTTCTCCTCCAATCTCTCCCCTATTATGCTCCAGGTCTTCAATGGAGTGTCTCCTGGGCTCCCCTTCCCGGCGCAGACCACGGAGGCGCATATGACGGTTATCCCGAAACCAGGAAAGGACCCGCACTTGTGTGCCAGCTATCGTCCTATCTCTCTTTTAAACGTTGATCTTAAGATCTTCACCAAATTAATGGCGAACAGATTGAACACTTATCTGCCTTCCCTGGTTTGCGCTGATCAGGTAGGGTTTGTGCCGGGGAGGGGGGCCCGGGACAACACTCTTAAAACCCTAGACATCATCCACTATGCCAAATCTAAAAAGGTCCCCTGATGGTGCTTTCCCTAGATGCAGAAAAGGCCTTTGATAGGATATCTTGGCGCGCCATCCATGAGACTCTCTCCCATATAGGCTCGGGCCCGATATTCCTGTCCAGGATCCTGACACTGTACCAACATCCCACCGCTAGGGTCAAGGTAAATGGTGCCCTCTCCCCTTCCATAATGGGACACGACAGGGCTGCCCATTGTCCCCCTTACTATATGTCCTAGTCATGGAACACCTGCTGGCCTCTATACGTGCCAATCCAGACATAACGGGAATAAAGATAGGATCACAGGAGTATAAGTGCGCGGCGTTTGCTGACGACCTCCTTCTCTACATAACCAACCCACGTATCTCTCTGCCATCCTTATTGCGGTAGATATCTAAATTTGGTGCTTGGTCCAATTTTAAGATTAATATGTCCAAGTCTGAGGCTCTAGATGTCACTTTGCCAAGCGACCTGACCCCCGCTCTTAAGGCCTCTTTTCCCTTTGCTTGGCCACCTAGAGGCATAACATATTTTGGGATTAAAGTGACAGCAGACCTTTCACGACTTCATAAATTGAACTTTGCGCCCCTCCTCCTACAGTTCCAAAAAGACCTAGACGGATGGCGTAAGCGAGACTTCTCTTGGTTTGGTAGGATTAGTATAATAAAGATGACCCTCTTGCCAAAACTACTGTACCTTTTGCAGACTATCCCCCTCCCCATCCCGTCCACTTTTTGGTCCCAACTCCGTAGATGCTTCACGCAATTTGTTTGGGCCCCAGGCCGACCGCGGATAAAATGGGAAATAATGACTCGCACCAAGGAAACAGGAGGAGTGGGTCTCCCTGATTGTCGGCTATATTATCACTCTGCAGCCTATGCCCGACTGTTGGACTTGACGCGTACTGATACTTCCAAGTCGTGGGTACAAATTGCAAAGGACACCTCATCGCGCTCAGTATCAACCCTCCCATGGCTAGTGGGCTCTCCGCGCCCAACGTTGTTGCAATTGTTCTTCTCTGCCCATCATACCCTTGCAACCTTAGCATCCATTGGTCGCCCAACCTCACTGATTGATCCTAAAGGCCCCCTGGTGCCAATCACTGATCAGCCTAGATTCCCTCCAGGGCACTCACCTAAACACTTTCTTCAAGGCACGAGAACCCGACCGATCAGGTTCTGCCAGGTTCTCTCTGGTCCCGCACTTAAACCCTTGTCCCAGATTCTAGAGTCTCCACTAACCCGTAATTCCTTTGAATACCTGCAGCTCAAACATTTTTATACCTCCCTAAGCAGAACCCACACTCTGGCCAGGAAACTCACTGAGTTTGAGTGGATGTGTGTCTCTCCCTCAGTGACCCTACACCCCATATCCTCGGTATACAAGCTGCTGATACACCAGCGATCTTCATGCCTTCCTCCATATTGTCAGGCCTGGGAGCGGGATCTGGGGAATCAATACACCCCAGCCCAGTGGAACAGGTGCTTCCTTCTAGCACACAAATCAACGGTTTCGGCCAAGGGTCAGGAAACGAGCTACAAAATTATATCCAGATGGTACAGAGTACCAGCATTACTCCACAAATGGTTCCAGGCGGTGTCAGACCGTTGTTGGAGATGCCTTAAAGAGGAAGGCACGATGATTCATGTGTGGTGGAACTGTAGTGGCTTATGACCCTTCTGGAACTTTGTTCATAGAATAATCAAGGAAGTCACAGGTGTCCCCATCCAAAATTCTCCAGAAGCCCTCTTACTGTTCGACAGTGTCCTGAATGTCCCGGCATATAAGAAATCCCTCCTAAAGCACATGGTTCAGGCAGCAAAGGCAGTGATTCCCAGGCACTGGAAATCCTCCTCTCCCCCCTCGCCCAAGGAGTGGTTTGATGAAATTGCTTTGTATCAGAGGCTGGAAGACCTCATTAGTGTTACGCTCGCAGACATCGCACGATATGTGAAGATATGGGGCCCCTGGGAAACCTTTCGCTCTTTAGCCGCATTCCGTGATGCGCAGGTTTAACTGTTTCAGCAGAAAATTTACCCTCCCCCCTCCTTTCCTTCGCCCTGTTCCCTTGTCCAATGTCTTGTTTGTCTATTTGTTATTATACTTTACATATCCATCTAGATGTGTCTAATTCATATTCTTCCATGATTGCACTGTGTAATGACGGGCGTGTATTCCCACTACAGTTTTGTAGACATCATATTTGAACTGTTCACACTGAATTTGCGCTTGTCTCTATTTTGGTTGTACCGAAAAAACTTCAATAAAACCTAAATGAAGAAAAGAGGGTATTGACTTAGTACACAGATAGATGAACAATCTAGTTAGCCAAGAAAAATATGGAACGTTTTACTATTTGCACACATAATTAATGAATTAACTTTATCTCAGCAGTGTCTCCAATTTATGTCGGGGATATAAAGCATTTGCTTTATATCTCGGACATACTGCCATCTCCACACTATGTCACCTTGCCACTCTGTGGCCTCCTCCTGATGCTGATGCCACCTCCACACTCTGTCATTGAGCCACTCTGTGGACTTTTAATGCTATTTCCACCCTCCACACTTCATGAGCGGACCGCTATTTTGCCTTTCGGCCTGGCTAAGACATGCAAATATTCCATTTGGGTGTCATCTCAGTTTTTTGGGCATTAGCAATACTGATGGATTACTGACCAAATGCTGACCGAGTAAAGGTGGATGTGGAACAGACAGGATCCGTTTTTTGCGGGTTATTGTTCTGACGGATCAGAGGAAGGGCAAAATAATCAGTGACGTCACCACAACCTTACTGCTGACACCCTCTCCACTCTGTCGGGGGCTCTACTTGTATAAGTGTTTAATAGAACAGGTTCTGTAGACATCTATGTGGAATCAGCTGACGACGGTGTAAAAGGAGTGCGCTTCTTCTTGGCGCTAACATCGACCTGTAAGGTTCGAGTTCACACTTGAGTTATTTGGTCAGTTTTCGCCCCGTGACTGCCCCAATAAGTGAAGTGTGCAGTGATTCTAAGAGCGACGCCTGTCATCTGCATGTCATACGGACTCACAGTATTATGTCACTACCACAGCAGACTCCCTATGTGTGTTACTGCAAGGCACAGTGTTCTACACCGCTATACAGGCACAGTGTTCTACACCGCTATACAGGCACAGTGTTCTACACCACTATACAGGCACAGTGTTCTACACCGCTATACAGGCACAGTGTTCTACACCACTATACATGCACAGTGTTCTACACCGCTATACAGGCACAGTGCTCTACACCGCTATACAGGCACAGTGCTCTACATCACTATACAGGCACAGTGTTCTACACCGCTATACAGGCACAGTGCTCTACACCGCTATACAGGCACAGTGTTCTACACCGCTACACAGGCACAGTGTTCTACACCACTATACAGGCACAGTGTTCTACACCGCTATACAGGCACAGTGTTCTACACCGCTATACAGGCACAGTGTTCTACACCGCTATACAGGCACAGTGTTCTACACCGCTATACAGGCACAGTGTTCTACACCGCTATACAGGCACAGTGTTCTACACCACTATACAGGCACAGTGTTCTACACCGCTATACAGGCACAGTCTTCTACACCGCTATACAGGCACAGTGTTCTACACCGCTATACAGGCACAGTGTTCTACACCGCTATACAGGCACAGTGCTCTACACCGCTATACAGGCACAGTGTTCTACACCGCTATACAGGCACAGTGTTCTACACCGCTATACAGGCACAGTGTTCTACACCGCTATACAGGCACAGTGTTCTACACCGCTATAACAGGCACAGTGTTCTACACCGCTATACAGGCACAGTGCTCTACACCGCTATACAGGCACAGTGTTCTACACCGCTATACAGGCACAGTGCTCTACACCGCTATACAGGCACAGTGTTCTACAACGCTATACAGGCACAGTGTTCTACACCGCTATACAGGCACAGTGTTCTACACCGCTATACAGGCACAGTGTTCTACACCGCTATACAGGCACAGTGTTCTACACCACTATACAGGCACAGTGTTCTACACCCCTATACAGGCACAGTGTTCTACACCCCTATACAGGCACAGTGTTCTACACCGCTATACAGGCACAGTGTTCTACACCGCTATACAGGCACAGTGTTCTACACCGCTATACAGGCACAGTGTTCTACACCGCTATACAGGCACAGTGTTCTACACCGCTATACAGGCACAGTGTTCTACACCGCTATACAGGCACAGTGTTCTACACCGCTATACAGGCACAGTGTTCTACACCGCTATACAGGCACAGTGTTCTACACCGCTATACAGGCACAGTGTTCTACACCGCTATACAGGCACAGTGTTCTACACCGCTATACAGGCACAGTGCTTCTACACCGCTATACAGGCACAGTGCTCTACACCGCTATACAGGCACAGTGTTCTACACCGCTATACAGGCACAGTGTTCTACACCGCTATACAGGCACAGTGCTCTACACCCCTATACAGGCACAGTGTTCTACACCCCTATACAGGCACAGTGTTCTACACCGCTATACAGGCACAGTGTTCTACACCGCTATACAGGCACAGTGTTTCTACACCGCTATACAGGCACAGTGTTCTACACCGCTATACAGGCACAGTGTTCTACACCGCTATACAGGCACAGTGCTCTACACCACTATACAGGCACAGTGCTCTACACCCCTATACAGGCACAGTGTTCTACACCGCTATACAGGCACAGTGTTCTACACCGCTATACAGGCACAGTGTTCTACACCGCTATACAGGCACAGTGCTCTACACCGCTATACAGGCACAGTGTTCTACACCGCTATACAGGCACAGTGTTCTACACCGCTATACAGGCACAGTGTTCTACACCGCTATACAGGCACAGTGTTCTACACCGCTATACAGGCACAGTGTTCTACACCGCTATACAGGCACAGTGTTCTACACCGCTATACAGGCACAGTGTTCTACACCGCTATACAGGCACAGTGTTCTACACCGCTATACAGGCACAGTGCTCTACACCGCTATACAGGCACAGTGTTCTACACCGCTATACAGGCACAGTGTTCTACACCGCTATACAGGCACAGTGTTCTACACCGCTATACAGGCACAGTGTTCTAGACCCCTATACAGGCACAGTGTTCTACACCGCTATACAGGCACAGTGTTCTACACCGCTATACAGGCACAGTGTTCTACACCGCTATACAGGCACAGTGCTCTACACCGCTATACAGGCACAGTGTTCTACACCGCTATACAGGCACAGTGTTCTACACCGCTATACAGGCACAGTGTTCTACACCGCTATACAGGCACAGTGCTCTACACCCCTATACAGGCACAGTGTTCTACACCGCTATACAGGCACAGTGTTCTACACCACTATACAGGCACAGAATTCTACACCGCTATACAGGCACAGTGTTCTACACCGCTATACAGGCACAGTGCTCTACACCGCTATACAGGCACAGTGCACTACACCGCTATACAGGCACAGTGCTCTACACCGCTATACAGGCACAGTGCTCTACACCGCTATACAGGCACAGTGCTCTACACCGCTATACAGGCACAGTGTTCTACACCGCTATACAGGCACAGTGTTCTACACCGCTATACAGGCACAGTGTTCTACACCACTATACAGGCACAGTGTTCTACACCGCCATACAGGCACAGTGTTCTACACCGCTATACAGGCACAGTGTTCTACACCACTATACAGGCACAGTGTTCTACACCACTATAAAGGCTCTGTGCAGCCAGGAAATAGCAATTTTTTTTACGTAATTCTCCGTGAATATATTTGGATCGAACCAAATTTTTCCAGAAAAATTCTGCAAACCGGTGAATAAAATTTTAGAAAAATTCGCTCATCCCTAGTCACAGTGTTTGAAAGCAATTGTGATGTCATAGTTCCTGTTGGAAACCAGTTGTGATGTCATAGTGCCTGTTTGGAACCAGTTGTGATGTCATAATGCCTATTGGAAACCTGTTGTGATGTCACAGTGTTCGTTTGAAACCAGTTAAATCCAAGGAATTAAAATAAGGCAAAGTCCAGAGCGCCATATTCCAAAAGAACATTTAATATTAAAAATAAAATAAAATTGTCATGTATAACATGCTTCGGAGGCGGCCTGCCTCCCTCATCAGATACAACAAAATGGCATGCATAGAGTGGTTTAAATATCACCATACCAAGGAAAAAAGAAAAACAAGATATAAGCGATCTATAAAACAAGGCCAGGATCCAAGAATAAATTACACAAATAGGTGAATATAAAAATCACGAAATAAACAAACTAGAATTATACAATATGCCTCGCTGTTAATCAGTTTATTAAACCGATGTCTCACATTATCAGGAATCTGAGTGGGGCCTTTAGTCTGATACTAGACATTAAGCCCGTTACAATAATGGGCGCTTGAACAGTAGTGCATAAACATTTGTAGGAACAGTCTATATTAAATGGCAAGGGAATTCGACCACACTGACTGCAGGCACTGACTGGTGGCTGTGTCTGAGACTACTGGCACTGACTAGTGGCTGTGGCTGAGACTGCTGGCACTGACTGGTGAGTGTGGCTGAGACTGCTGGCACTGACTGGTGGCTGTGTTTGAGACTACTGGCACTGACTAGTGGCTGTGGCTGAGACTGCTGGCACTGACTGGTGAGTGTGGCTGAGACTGCTGGCACTAACTGGTGGCTGTGGCTGAGACTTCTGGCACTGACTGGTGGCTGTGGCTGAGACTGCTGGCTGTGGCTTGTGGCTGAGACTGCTGGCACTAACTGGTGGCTGTGGCTGAGACTGCTGGCACTGACTGGTGGCTGTGGCTGAGACTGCTGCCTTCGGCTTGTGGCTGAGACTGCTGGCACTGACTTGTGGCTGAGACTGCTGGCACTGACTTGTGGCTGAGACTGCTGGCACTGATTGATGGTTGAGATGGCTGGCACTGACTGGTGGCTGACACTGCTGGCACTGTGACTGGTGACTGTGGCTGAGACTTCTGGCACTGACTGGTGGCTGTGGCTGAGACTGCTGGCTGTGGCTTGTGGCTGAGACTACTGGCACTGACTGGTGGCTGTGGCTGAGACTGCTGGCACTGACTGGTGGCTGTGGCTGAGACTGCTGGCTTCGGCTTGTGGCTGAGACTGCTGGCACTGACTTGTGGCTGAGACTGCTGGCACTGACTTGTGGCTGAGACTGCTGGCACTGATTGATGGTTGAGATGGCTGACACTGACTGGTGGCTGACACTGCTGGCACTGTGACTGGTGACTGTGGCTGTACGACTGGCACTGACTGCTGGTGCTGAGACTGCTGGTAGCGACTGGTGGGTCAGACTGCTGACAGGGGCTCCTCTCTATATGGCTGATAGTGCTGTGACTGACGAACATAAATGGCGGCTGGGACTGACAAACAGAAATGGTGGCGCTCCGAGCTGCTTGCGCCGTGTCCTGATTGTTCGGCTCGCTGGTGTGAGCGGTGTGGGGGGGGGGTGTTATTATTAGGGTTATTCCTGCAGTATAGAAATCTTTTGCTAGAGGTAGTTGTGCATTGTGTGTGTATATATACACACTGAACAAAAATATAAACACAACACTTTTGGTTTTGCTCCCATTTTGCATGAGCTGAACTCAAAGATCTGAAACATTTTCTACAGACACAAAAGACCCATTACTCTCAAATCTGTCTAATTCTGTGTTAGTGCCGAGATAATCCATCCCACCTCACAGGTGTGGCATAGCAAGGTCCTGATTAGACTGCATGAATATGGCACAGGTGTGCCTTAGACTGCCCACAATAAAAGACCACTCTGAAATGTGGAGTTTGATTACACAACACAATGCCACAGATGTAGCAATGTTTGAGGGAGCGTGCAATTGGCAAGCTGACTGCAGGAATGTCTACCAGAGCTGTTGCCCGTGCAATGAATGTTCATTTCTCTACCATAAGCCGTCTCCAAAGGCGTTTCAGAGAATTTGGCAGTACATCCAACTGGCCTCACAACCGCAGACCACGTGTAACCACACCAGCCCAGGACCTCCACATCCAGCATGTTCACCGCCATGATCGTCTGAGACCAGCCACCCGGAAGCTGCAGCAACAATCGGTTTGCATAACCAAAGAATTTCTGCACATGGTGTCATATTTACCCATACTCGAATAACTCAGGATATTGTTACGAAAGAACAACCGCATAACTTGATTTATCAAATCTATTTTATTATATATTGTCAGTTGTTGGTAATTATTGGCCACATAGATTATTTAACCTTCAATTAATACCATTAAACCAATTAATTAATACCATCAACATTCTTTAAATAGACATTACTTTACCCATATCGATTCTAGAATACATTGCCTAGTCCACTCAAAGAGTGACTATTACCTCATCTGCCATACAGCCAAATTTGACTAAATGGCTAACCTACACCACAGCCACTTTTGACCAAATTCTGCATACCAATGTCATAGATGTCTAAGCCTATATCAGACAGGGTTTGTTTCTCTATGTCATATAGGCCTGGTATAAACCCTTCTAACTCAGAGTGTCTACAAGATAATTCATTATGTATTAGCATAACTTTCTCAATGTTTTTATTTATTTGAATTCTTATTTTTTCCATAAATCTTAAATTCATGGAGTTCCATTCCCATTTAGGTATAATTTCAGAGAAGGCCAGTTTTGTTTGAGGGAAAAGTTTTCGAATGTTTAATAATGTATACTTGAACTCATTAATGAGTAAATGTGTACTAACTTTACCTATGTTTACCTAGGCCAAATTTTTTAAAATTGTAAACATAAAACGTAAATATGTCTCTAATCCGTAGATTCAAGAGGCCCCTCCAAAATATAATTAACTTGTCACTTAAAGGGAACCTGTCACCAGTTTTATGGTGTCCTAACTAAGGGCAACATAAATAAGTGACTGATTCTCTTAGCAAAATGCTGGGTCACTTTCTTTAATTGACCCAGTCAATCTGCCAACATCTTGTATTGAAAAGCTCCAGCTGATTATAATGAGTCATAAATATTCATGAGCTTCTGACTCTCCCCGCCTACCGGCTGCTGATTGACAGTTATTTTCCATATGAATCAGCAGCAGTTGGGCAGGGGAGTGGCTATAGCTCTGAATTAAATATACGCTGGACTCAATGACATCACGCTGGACTCAAATCAGCTCAGTAGCATGCGGCATGTGGCATCTTTGTGTGTATATTATGAGGTAACCATCTGTCACACCAGTAAGTGAATACATCTAAGGCACTTTTTAGTAGTTAATGATTGTATATAATTAGTTAGATTATAATCAAATATCCACATGACAGGTTCCCTTTAAACCTAGTTTATCCGTTTTGAATCTCATTGTTGAACGATTACTTGCTGACTAAATGAGATCGGTTCCCAAAATCCATATAGTCTTCAGTTCTGAAAGAAATTAACATAATAGTTCAGGCCTAATGTATAATTTATATCTATCAGAGCTCCATCTGCCAATCCTTTTAATGGTTCGTATGTGAAGACCGATTTTATGGGCCTATGTAGTCACACCTATGAGGGATGAGTGTGACGATATTTTCTTATTAATTAGATTGAATTTTTTTTTACATTGCGTAAGCATAAAATTAAATTGGTATTTGGTTAGTGGAGATCCGTCCTGGTGTATGGATAGTGGGCCTTGTGAGGGGTTTCCTATTCCTAACCACTCTTTCAAGGCCATAAATCTGATGAAGAAATTTTGTTGAGACTAATCTATGTTCCCTTGCCTAATTGATCAGTTTTAGATCTTTTTATGAGAAAGCATATTTGTCACGGAATGTGTACAGGTAACAAGGCAAAACAACATGCATAAATGACTCGCTGGATCCAACAGCTAAGGAACAAAAGGGAGACCCCTGTAGAAGACCTGGCATTTTCCCTGGCTGCTTAGCCTATGCATAGATCCGAATGGTGGAGGTATGCATATCCACGTACCTTGACTATATAACCCCTGAGCACCCTACAATAGTGAGGGGACACGACCACCGGCTCCCTACACCAGACACGGAGGGAGTCAGGGTCACCTGGGATCCAGCAAACAGAAAATAACAGATAACAGTTTAACACTTAACTTTGTAGAGGAGAGGAGAACCAGATTGGCATGCACACATACTCCAGGAAGAAATATAAGCCGCCCAGAAAAGCCTTCTGGGGAAGAATTTAAAGGGAAGCAATTAGTCCAACACATGACAGCTGAGAGAGGCTAAGGAGAGGAGGAGCTGAATACCACAACACAGAAACTCAAAGAGGAGGTTCTGAAAGGCCTCTGTCAGAGCTTCTCAGCTGTCTGGTTGTGACAGTACCCCTCCCTCTACGAGTGGACTCCGGACAC
Source organism: Bufo gargarizans (assembly GCF_014858855.1). NCBI lineage: Eukaryota > Metazoa > Chordata > Amphibia > Anura > Bufonidae > Bufo > Bufo gargarizans. The sequence goes on along the minus strand of NC_058081.1, from coordinate 725,399,872 downwards.
TCAGAACCCACCTTCTCAGGATGGGACCTATGGAAAGCCCTGATGAGACGAGAGGCTTTAATGTCCGTCACTGGGACCCACATCCTCTCCTCAGGACCATACCCCTCCCAGTGAACAAGGTACTGAAGAGAACCGCGGACAAGACGAGAATCCACAATCCCAGAGACCTAAAATTCAAGATTCCCATCAACCATAATCGGAGGAGGAGGCAAAGGCGAGGGTACAATGGGTTGAACATAAGGTTTCAATAAGGACTTATGAAAAACATTATGGATCTTCCAAGTCTGAGGAAGATCAAGACGGTATGCAACAGGATTGATGACAGACAGGATTTTGTAAGGCCCAATAAACCTAGGACCCAACTTCCAGGAGGGAACCTTCAATTTGATATTCTTGGTAGACAACCACACCAGATCACCAACATTCAGGTCCGGACCAAGCACACGTCTCTTATCAGCCACACGCTTATATCTCTCACTCATGCTCTTTAGATTATCTTGAATCTTTTGCCAAATAGATGACAAAGACGAGGAGAATCTGTCCTCATCAGGTAAACCAGAAGACCCCTCTCCCGAGAAAGTTCCAAACTGTGGATGAAACCCATATGCACCAAAAAATGGTGACTTATCAGTGGACTCCTGACGACGGTTATTTAAAGCAAACTCAGCAAGGGACAAAAAAGAACACCAATCCTCTTGATTCTCCGCCACAAAACAACGCAGATATGTCTCCAGATTCTGATTGACGCGCTCTGTCTGACCATTCGACTGCGGGTGGAAAGCAGAAGAGAATGACAACCGAACCCCCAAGCGAGAACAGAAAGCCTTCCAGAATCTGGAAACAAACTGCGTGCCCCTATCAGAGACTATGTCTGAAGGAATACCGTGCAATTTGACAATGTGATCAACAAATGCCTGCGCCAGCGTCTTAGCATTGGGCAAACCAGGAAAAGGGATGAAATGCACCATTTTGCTAAAACGGTCCACCACCACCAGAATCACAGTCTTCCCCGAGGAACGAGGCAGGTCCGTTATGAAGTCCATGGACAGATGTGTCCAAGGACGGGAAGGAATGGGTAAGGGAAGGAGAGGACCTGATGGCCGTGAATGAGGGACTTTGGCACGAGCGCAAGTCTCGCAGGCTGCCACAAAACCCTCAACCGACTTACGAAGAGCAGGCCACCAGAATCTCCGAGCGATGAGATCCAGTGTGGCTCTTACCCCCGGGTGCCCAGCAAGGACCGTATCGTGGTGTTCTTTAAAAATCTTGTGTCTTAAAGCGAGAGACACAAACAACCTCCCAGGAGGACAAAGATCAGGAGCCTCTGACTGGGCTGCCTGCACCTCTGCCTCCAATTCAGGAAAAAGAGCAGAGACCACCACACCTTCAGCCAAAATGGGACCCGGGTCTTCAAAATTCCCGCCTCCCGGAAAACAACGTGACAGGGCATCTGCCTTCACATTCTTAACTCCAGGGCGGAACGTGACAACAAAATTAAACCTAGAAAAGAACAACGACCATCTGGCCTGTCTCGGGTTCAGACGCTTGGCTGACTCCAAGTAGGCCAGATTTTTATGGTCAGTAAATACGGTAATAGGGTGTCTGGCTCCCTCTAGCCAATGGCGCCATTCCTCAAAAGCCAACTTGATGGCCAACAATTCCCTATCTCCCACATCATAATTTCTCTCTGCGGAGGAGAGTTTTCTTGAGAAAAAGGCACACGGTCGCCAATTGGCAGGAGAGGAACCCTGAGACAGGACCGCCCCCACACCCACCTCAGAAGCATCAACCTCAACTATGAAGGGTAACGAAACATCAGGTTGCACCAAGATGGGAGCGGAAGCAAAACTCTCCTTGATATCAGAAAAAGCCTTACGCGCCTCTACTGACCAAGAAGAAAAATCTACCCCCTTTCTGGTCATATCAGTGAGTGGTTTAACAATAGAAGAATAATTCAAAATGAACTTCCTGTAATAATTGGCAAAGCCCAAAAAACGCATCAGCGCCTTTTGATCCTCAGGAAGCTCCCACTCAAGCACAGCGCGGACCTTCTCGGGGTCCATGCGAAAACCAGAAGCGGAGAGAAGAAACCCCAGAAATTGAATTTCTGGAACCGCAAACACACATTTTTCCAGTTTCGCATATAATTTATTCTCCCGCAGAATGAGCAAGACCTGACGTAAATGTTCCTTATGAGTTTTGAAATCGGGAGAAAAAATCAAAATGTCATCCAAATACACCAATACAAATTTTCCCATCAAATGATAAAAAATGGTGTTCACGAAATGCTGAAAAACGGCTGGGGCATTCATCAAACCAAAAGGCATAACCAAGTTTTCAAAATGGCCCTCAGGGGTATTGAAGGCCGTCTTCCATTCGTCCCCTTCTCTGACCCTGACCAGGTTGTATGCCCCTCTTAAATCTAATTTGGAAAAGACCTTAGCCCCAACAACCTGGTTAAATAGGTCCGGGATCAGAGGAAGCGGATAAGGGTCACGAATTGTGATATTGTTCAGCTCCCTGAAATCCAGACAAGGTCTTAAAGAACCATCTTTTTTCTTAACAAAGAAAAAACCAGCGGCAACAGGTGACTTCGAGGGTCGTATGTGTCCCTTTCTCAGACTCTCAGAGATATAAGCACGCATAGCGATCCTCTCAGGTTGGGAAAGATTGTATAAACGAGATTTAGGCAGCTTGGCATCTGGGATGAGATTAATAGGGCAATCGTACTCCCTGTGCGGGGGCAAATCCTGAACTCCACTCTCAGAGAAGACGTCCGAAAATTCAGAGAGAAAAGATGGTATAGTCTTAGTAGCAACCTCAGAAACAGATGTCATGAGGCAATTCTCTCTGCAAAAGTCACTCCAACCATTTATTTGCTTCGCTTGCCAATCAATGGTGGGGTTATGCTTAGTGAGCCAGGGCAGCCCCAACACCAGAGGGATGGGCAAACCGCTAAGGACGAAACATGACACATCCTCAACATGAGCATCACTCACAATCAAACGGATATTGTGAACTATGTCCTTTAATGATTTCTGAGAAAGTGGAGCGGAATCAATAGCAAAAACAGGAATATCCTTTCTCAAAGCGCGCACCTGGAAACCATGAGTTATCGCAAAGTGATTATCAATGAGATTGACCGCTGCTCCACTATCCACAAAAATCTCACAAAAAATGTTCTTGCTCTCTAGCGCCACCCTAGCCGGCAGGACAAAACGGGAACTACAAGCAAACGGAAAACCTTCAATTTCCGCCTCAACCCTGCCAATAGTAACAGACGGAACATTTTTCAAAGATTTTTTCCTCTTTGTTTCTTTATTATACCCAGAGAACTGCCTGAATCTCCTAGAGGGACAAATATTTGCCAAATGATTAATACCTCCACAACAAAAACAAACCGTCCCATGCGAGCTGAATCTTCTATTGTCAGAAGCAATCAACCCCAGCTGCATGGGCTCCTACTCAGAAGGGGCTGACAGCGACTGAGACCCCTGCGCACAGAATGGGACCGCTGCACAGTCCTGGGACCGAGTATGACATGAAGGAGAGATCTCTCCTCTCTCTCTAAGACGCCTGTCAATACGAACGGCCTGAGACATAGCAGAGTCCAAAGAAATAGGCCTTTCATGAAAGGCAAATGCATCTTTCAATCCCTCTGAAAGACCATGGCAAAATTGACTTCGGAGTGCAGCATCATTCCAACCAGTATCAGCTGCCCATCTCCGAAATTCTGAGCAGTATATTTCTGCGGATTGTTTACCCTGGCATAAGAGACGTAGTCTAGACTCCGCCAGAGCAATACGATCCGGATCATCATATATCTGACCCAGGGCTAAAAAGAATTCATCCACTGAACGGAGAGGCCGTGCCCCCTCCGGCAGCGAAAAGGCCCAAGACTGAGCGTTACCCCTGAGCAGCGATATAATGATCCCCACCCTCCGTTCCTCATCTCCAGAGGAAAGGGGAAGAAGGCGAAAATGGAGTTTGCAAGCCTCTCTAAAACGCACAAAATTCTCACTACCCCCGGAGAACGTATCCGGGAGCGAGATCTTAGGCTCAGAACAAGCTCCATGAACGCAAGCTGAACCGGTCACTTGAAGCTGAGAAAAAGTCTTACGGAGGTCAGCTACCTCCAATGAAAGACCCTGGAAGCGTTCAGCCAAAAGTGAAACCGGATCCATGCTTAAGACGGTTTTGGCGGCTTATAATGTCACGGAATGTGTACAGGTAACAAGGCAAAACAACATGCATAAATGACTCGCTGGATCCAACAGCTAAGGAACAAAAGGGAGACCCCTGTAGAAGACCTGGCACTTTCCCTGGCTGCTTAGCCTATGCATAGATCCGAATGGTGGAGGTATGCATATCCACGTACCTTGACTATATAACCCCTGAGCACCCTACAATAGTGAGGGGACACGACCACCGGCTCCCTACACCAGACACGGAGGGAGTCAGGGTCACCTGGGATCCAGCAAACAGAAAATAACAGATAACAGTTTAACACTTAACTTTGTAGAGGAGAGGAGAACCAGATTGGCATGCACACACACTCCAGGAAGAAATATAAGCCGCCCAGAAAAGCCTTCTGGGGAAGAATTTAAAGGGAAGCAATTAGTCCAACACATGACAGCTGAGAGAGGCTAAGGAGAGGAGGAGCTGAATACCACAACACAGAAACTCAAAGAGGAGGTTCTGAAAGGCCTCTGTCAGAGCTTCTCAGCTGTCTGGTTGTGACAATATTTTATTTGAAAAAATCTGCATATCCTTTATATTTAAAGGCGCCTCTGATCTTTCGTTTGCAGCTGTGACTTCACTTATGCGAAGTGCACCAAAGAATGTCAATAGGAGGGCTGCCTGAAATAGCGATGACTCGTAACTAGAATCACAAATGTAGGGTAAGTATTCGATGAATTTCTTTAAGTAATCTATTGACAACGGTCTTGTTCTAGAAGTTATGGGGTTGTTTCTTTTATATCCCTTTATGATTTGTTTCAATAAAAAAAAATTGGATGAAAAGGGGGGTATATTCAGTATCTTTTGAAAGTAAAAAAATTCCAGATATAATTTTTTGAATATAGTCTCCTTTTCTACCATTCCTTAAAAGGCAATTAATAAAGGGAATGACCGGTAGTATGTTCTTGTCACCATATTCGTAATTATGTGTTGAGAAAAATGTACTCCACGTGTTCCATGCGGCCGTGTAAGCAGCCCATGTATTAGGTGACAAAGCTTGACTAGATAAATTGTTGATCAATGACCATTCGATTTCCATAGCTCCGGAGGACATAGAATTCCTTTTCTTTCCGCATCTGGAACCAGTTGTCTGAACAGTGAGAATTTCTATCGGGAGAAAGAATCGGCAATTGAGTTTGATCTACCTTCTATGTATTTCGCTTTAACCTATATGTTATTGTTTAAACATATTAAGACAGTTTGTCTCAATATTTTAATAACCGCTTCCGATTTTGCGGTTAGGCAATTTATTGCAAAAACTACGCCTTCATTGTAAAAAAAACAACAAGATTTTATTTTTGAATTGATGTTGCCAAATCGTTAAAGATACTAACACTGGAAAGAGCTCTAAGAAATTAATGTTTTTAATAAAAGTTTTACCAACCAGTCCCCCGGCCATTTTTCAGCAGACCATTGTTTGTTAGATATTGCGCCATAACCTATTGATGCAGCAGCATCCGTAAATAATTGATATAAATCTGAATCGGCAAATTCTTCCTACTTGCCATTTAATTTTTCCCAAAAACATAACCAAATAACCATATCATCTTTCAATTTCCTCTTTAAACGGATATGATCTTGTGGGAATTTCTTACCCGCTGTGGCTGTATATAGACGTTTTGAGAAAATTCTTCCCATAGGGATCGCTCTTGATATAAAGTTTCATGATTCCAAGGCAGATTGTAATGTAATTGTTTCAAAGTATTTTTTTTTGTACTTGTACAATTTTTGTAGAATTCATTTTTTTCTTATAGGATTTTGAACTCCATATTGACGGTATTAATTTCAATGCCTAAAAATGTATGTAGTGGGATAGACCGTTTTTTCCTCAGCTAACTGCAAATTGAAATATTCAGCGATGTACTTTAAAGTAGTTAGTAAATTAATACAATCCTCAGATTTATCCTCACCTATAAATAAAAAATCATCTAAATAATGGAGGATATATCCTTCACTATAATGTTTTTCTACCATCCAATGTAGGAATGTAGAGAAGGCTTCATAGTAGTAGCACGATAGTGAAAAGCCCATGGGCGGTGCTTTGTCGTAGTTACCGTCTATTTGAAATCTATGTGAATTATATCCAGTTGGATTCATCGGTAACAGCTTGAAAGCGGATTTAATATCAGTTTTTGATAGTAAAACCTGTCTCCTGGCTTTTCCGAGTAAAGATAAAGCTTGTTCAAATGAAGCATAGTGAACACCAGCTGCATGTTTATCAATAGAGTCATTTAAAGAGAAGTCTTTCGGATAAGATAAGTTACGAATTAAACGGTAGCTGTTTGCTTCTTTTTTGGGAACCAAACCTAGTGGTGAAATTCAAAATTTTTTTGAAAGGAGGTGATAAAAATGGACCTGCAGCTCTATGCTCGGCTATTTCTTTCTTTATTTTTTATATAACCACTTTTACTTTTTTATTTTTATTAACTGATTTTTTATTTTAAATCATCAACAAAAGAACAACCGTTACCATTAAAGGTAGGAACATAAAAGCCTATGGAGAAACCTTCAATTAACAATTTTCTATGGAAGAAAGACGAGACAGAGGGGAGATGATAGAAACTTTTAAATACATAAAGGGAATCAACAAGGGAAAAGAGGAGAGAAGATTTAAAAGAAGAAAAACTTCTACAAGAGGACATTGTATTAAATTAGAGGGCAAAGGGTTAACAGTAATATCAGGAAGTATTACTTTACTGAGAGAGTAGTGGATGCATGGAATAGCCTTCCTGCAGAAGTGGTAGCTGCAAATACAGTGGAGGAGATTAAGCATGCATGGGATAGGCATAAGGCTATCCTTCATATAAGATAGGGCCAGGGGCTATCCATAGTATTCAGTATATTGGGCAGACTAGATGGGCCAAATGGTTCTTATCTGCCGACACATTCTATGTTTCTATGTAATTGAGCTTTCCCCTTGTCTGGATACATTTCTAACTAATGCATGAGCCTTGGCAATATCATTGGAGTTGCCTCCTCTATTGGATTCTTTGTTATTTGTGAAGCGTTGACCATGTTTTTTTAAAGCACTTTGTGGCTGGGTGATTCCCTGCACAGAAAGTGCACCCGTGTCTATATCTGCAGCTTGTTTGCCATTTGCATGTTGTCTCATTGAACGCAAAGCAAACTCCTTTTTTTGGTAATTGCTGACAAAAATGATGTGATCTTTTTGGCAACATTAAATGAATCCAAAAACCCACATCTTTGTATCCCCAATTTAATTCTGGATAAACAAATCATTTTGCCCAAAATTATCTATCATAAGTGCACCATGCTGTACCGCCAACAGTTCTGTCTGCGTCCAGTATACTGTCCAGGTGGTGAGATATTCCGCTGCAGTGCGCCGGATGTTTTTCACCTAAAACTGCAGCGTAAATGCAGAATGCCTGTATCCAATTTAAAAATTCTTCTGTCGACTCCTCTTTCTTTCCTCATCCTCTTTTTTGTCAATTTTCAATGTATCCTTAGAAGAGGGTAAGAGGGAAAAAACTTCACCATATTCCCTGTTCCCTATTTTTTTACTTTAATTGTTTTGACGAGTGGAATCCTAAAGGGGATATCTGGCATGGCGTGGATTCTTTTTAAAGATATCTCTATAATACCACTGCCAGCCTCTAAAGATGGTCTCAAACATTTATCATCTCAGAGGATTCAGGTAACATCTGACAATCTGATTCCGACTCTGCTAGGAGATGACCCAGCAGATTCCTGAGTATGACTCATATCCTTCTTAGATATAAATGATACAAACACCTTGGACACCTACCTGTATCCTGTCGTGAGGGCGTTGTTCCCCTACGTGATTAATATACATTTCAGGTTTTCAGTGCGCTGTAAAGTACAGTCACTATTAACTCTGTTGTGTGATTGCTCACCCTCCTGGGGGTGTTAACGGGTGATTTTTCCTTTTCAGGCGCGCGGGACCTCCTGACCGTTGACTCCGGTGATCGTTGGTCAGTATGAGATCGCTGTCGTCGTTCTCTGCGGGCGCTGTGGGGTGCAGAAACTATTTTATTTCTGCGTATGGTTTTGTCCAGCGATGGAGAGAAGGTCCTCTTCACTTTTCTGATTCTTTTCTTGGGAGGTGAAGATGGAGGAGCCTCAAAGTGCGCAGGCACCGCCATACTATCTGTATGTGCAGTGGAGCGCAGACTGGATGATCCGCTTGAAGATGATGGTCGCCGGTACTGTAGTCTTGTTGGAGACAATTCATTAGTCATTCTTCTCCTCCTTGTGATTCTGCCTTCCTAATAAGTTGCTTAAGAAGTTCCTCCATAGACTTGACTGGCGTAGGTCTGAATTCTTCGCTGCGACTTACGTGAATGCGCAGCAAGTAACTGTTGCTTTCTTTTACAGGTATCTCACGCTGCTGTTTGATGGATCGCCAAGCAAATTCTTATTTTCCACCTTGAGGATTTCAGACTGCTCCAACTGCATCTGTAACCCAGGTAAGTAAACCAACACATATGAACATTGCTTATGCAAAATTGAGGGTTCATGACACCATGTCCGCGCTTCTTGCCTATGCAATAAGGTTTGATAAAACTGTCAGAAACCGTCTCGGGGAAGCTCATCTGCTCGTCGTCCTCATCGGGGTCTGGACCTGACTGCAGTTCGTCGTCGTAACCAACTTGAGTGGGCAAATGCTCACATTCAATGGCGTCTGGCACGTTAGAGAGGCGTTCTGTTCACGGATGAGTCCCGGTTTTCACTGTTCAGGGCAGCGCGTGTGGCGTCCTGTGGGTGAGCGGTTTGCTGACGTCAATGCTGTGGATCGAGTGGCCCATGGTGGCGGTGGGGTTATGGTATGGGCAGGCGTATGTTATGGACAATGAACACAGGCGCATTTTATTGATGGCCTTTTGAATGCACAGAGATCCCGTGAGGAGATCCTGAGGCCCATTGTTGTGCCGTTCATCCACGACCATCACCTCATGTTGCAGCAGGATAATGCACGGCCCCATATTGCAAGGATCCGTACACAATTCCTGGAAGCTGAAAACATTCCAGTTCTTGCATGGCCGCATACTCACCGGACATGTCACCCACTGAGCATGTTTGGGACGCTCTGGATCGGCGTATTCCACAGCGTGTTCCAGTTCCTGCCAATATTCTGCAACGTCGCACAGAAGAGGAGTGGACCAGCATTCCACAGGCCGCAATCACCAACCTGATCAACTCTATGCCACGGAGACGTGTTGTACCCTGCCGGAGCTCCCGCCCACGTGGGAAGCCACGCTACGGGCAGGTAGAGCCCGGCCGGGCAATACTCTCTTTGCGGACATCTGGACTGGTAACGTAATTGAACATCTTACCGTTCTCAGTGACACTGTTTATAGACTCGCCTGACAAGCGCTTTAACTCTGAAACGGTGTGTTGCCAATTCCGTGGACACCGACTACTGCGCACTGTGTATACAGAACGATCCCATAGCGTTCAGCGCTACTACACTACAAGTATCAATACACTGCAGACTATTACAAATGTTAAACAGATCATTTCAACTTACTAGTAAATAGTTGATCTGTTATATGAAAACACAGATTGTTCCTGTTGGATCGCTGCAATTAAAGCTCCTCTCAGCACACACAATTATATATCCGCTGTAAGGGAGAGCCGAAGCGCGTTCATACGGCAGCACAGTGACTCACTTATCTATCACGGTCTTACAGCATCAGTAACTCTAAGACAACTGCTCCCCCTACTGGACACCAACAACAAATGCCCCAAAGCATCATTGCTGTGTTATAATATTATCACGGCTGCTTTATTCTTATAATATTTTTAATGGACTCTCTTTTTTAATATTTTATCAATTCTAATTACATTTTAATATATTTCATGTTAATCAACTCTCAGTATGTTTTTTCAGACCTTTTATTAATTTTCCATTAATTTTTTAATTTTAAATTTTTATTATCTTAATTTTTCATGAATTTTTATTTTTATTCCTCGCTTGATTTGTAAACACAATAAATTATTAATAGCACCACGACCATTGTGGTTTTTACATACAACCTGAGATACAGTGAGTGCTCCCCAAATCCAAAAACGACAGTATTTATTGTCTTTTGCGACACAGGGGTGAGTCGCTGGGTAGAGCACCTTGCTATTCGTTTCCAGTTTGGTGTAGCCACTAATCCAGTTCATTTGTTTCTGCAGTATTCATGCTGTCTAATCCGCACCTTGATATGCCTGTCACCGCCAGACATCTGAGAAGCTCTGACAGACGTTCTTCAGAACCTCCTGCTTGAGGTTCCTTTGTTTTGCTTTCGTTTTCTCATCTCGTTAGCCTCTCTCAGCTGTCATGTAGTTGCACTGATTGCATCCCTTTAAATCCCTTCCCATACTGCATCACTTTGCGGTTTATACAACTTCCTGGAGTGTGTACATGCTGGATGCTACAACTGATCCTTCTACAGATAAGTCTGTTCATTGATTTGTGTTTTCCTGTTTGCTTGGTCCTAGCCGGTGGTCGTGTCCCCTCACTATTATAGGGTGTTCAGGTGTCATACAGTCGAGGCACGAGGGCATGCAATTTTCTATCATAGAGATCTTTGCATGGGCTGAGAAGACAGGGAGAGTTTCAGGGCTTAAATAGGGGTCACCCTTTTGTTCCTTAGTTTCGGGTCAAGCCAGTCGGATCTATATTTGTAACTTCTTGTTTTCTGTTACACCATCCGTGACAATGCCACACCTGTGAGGTGGGATGGATTATCTCGGCGAAGGAGAAGTGCTCACTAACACAGACTTAGGCCTATTGCACACGATTGTGTGCGCTCCGTGGCCGTATTGCGGACCGCATTTGCGGATGCGCAATACACAGGCACCGTTTCGTGTGCATTCCACATCACAGATGCGGACCCATTCACTTAAATTGGTCCCCAAATCCGGAGATGCAGAATGGTGCGGAACTGAAGCACGGAACAGAACCCTATAGAAGCAGTCCGGAGTGTTTCCGTGAGCTTTCGTCCCGTACTTCCGTTCCGCAAAAAGATAGAACATGTCCTATCTTTTTGCAGAACGGCTGGATCGCGGACCCATTCACTTTGATCTGCTAAGGCTGCCCAACGGACGATGTTCGTGCGCATTTTGCGGCCCGCAGCACGACCACGGGGCGCACACGTTCGTGTGCAGGAGGCCTTAGACAGATTTGTGAATAATATTTGAGAGTAATGGGTCTTTTGTGTATATAGAAAATGCTTTAGATCTTTGAGTTCAGCTCATGCACACGGCCGTTGTTTTGGTCCACATCCGAGCCATTTTGGCAGCTCGGATGCGGACCCTTTTTCACTTCAATGGGGCCGCAAAAGATGCGGACAGCACTCCGTGTGCTGTCCGCATCCGTTGCTCCTTTTCCTGGCCCCGCTAAAAAAATATAACGTCCTATTCTTGTCCGCACTTTGCGGGTCTCATCATAGGTAGGGTCTCATTTTTTACTGGAAGAGATGATGCTTTCATTGGTACCATTTTGGGGCACATATTTTTGATCGCTTAGTATTACTTTTTGTGATGTAAGGTGATAAAAAATAGCTTTTTTTGGCACATTTTTTATTTTATTGCCGTTCACCAGACGGGTTGGATCACATACAATTTTTATAGAGCAGGTTGTTACGGACACAGCGATGCCTAATATGTGCACTTTTTTATTTTATTTTACACATTAAAAGCATTTTTGAAAAAAGAATCATTTTTTGGGCGATTGTCTCAAGGTAGAATCTCATTTTTTGCGGGATGAGATGACGGTTTGATTGGTACCATTATGGGGCACATATGGCTTTTTGATTGCTTGGTATTATTTTTGTGATGTAAGGTGATAACAAATAGAATTTCTGGCACATTTTTTATTTTATTCTTTTTATGGTGTTCATCAGATGGGTTGGATCAGTACATGCTATTTTTATAGAAACCGTCGTTACGGACATGATGATACCTAATATGTGCATTTTTTTAAAATTTATTTTATTCAATAAAAGCATGTTTGAAAAAAAATACATGTTTTTGGGGCTCATTTTTTGTGGGATGAGGTAACCGTTTAATTGGTGCTAATTTTGGATACATATGACTTTTTTGATCATTTTTTATACAATTCCATCATAGTTTTTCTTTTCTTTTTTATGGAGTTCACTGTGCAATAAAAGTCACATGATCCTTTTATAGATTAGGTCCTTACGGACGTGGCAATACCAAACATGTTTAGTGTTTTTTTATTTTGTACATTTTTAACCAATTATGTGTGGATATGGAAAGGTTTTTTATTTTGTTTTTACATTTTTCACTTTTTTTTTTATTTGTGGGACCCAGACCCACTTGGTTCTTGAAGATCCATTGGGTCCGATGGCTTACAATACACTGCAGTGCACAACTACAGTGTATTGAACTCACAATAAGGCCTCCTACACAAGTGCACCCCGTGGCCGTGCTGCGGCCCGCAAACTGACGTAATCCGTATTTTTTGCGGATCCGTTTTTTGCAGACCGCAAAATACATACGGTCATGTGCAAGAGGCCTAAGGCCACTTACACACGAAAAAAATAATTCAGTTTCCATTACGTCTTTGCGGGTTCCGTTTGCGGTCCGTACGCGGAACCATTCACTTCAATGGGTCTGCAAAAACAACAGAAGGTACTCCGTATGCATTCCATTTATGTATTTCCGTATTTCCATTCAAAGATAGAACATGTCCTAATATTGCCGCAAATTACGTTCCGTGGCTCCATTCAAGTCAATGGGTCCGCAAAAAAACTGAATGCGTACGGAATGCATGCGTATGTCTTCCGTATCCGTTCCGTTTTTGCTGAACCATGTATTGAAAATGTTAAGCCCAGCCCAATTAATATACTAACTGTTTAAACATTATTGCATGCTTCTCTTTTCGTTTGGAATCCGCAAAAAAACGATAAAAAAAACGGAAACCAAACGGAAAAACAGAATGGCAAAATGGAACGGAAGCGGAACGGAAACGGAAACACTACTAAAGCAAAAAAAAAAGGATCCGTTAAAAACAGACCGCAAAGCCATACGGTCGTGTGCAGGAGGCCTAATCCTGATCAGGCTTAGATATACCATGGCAAGCTGGAGGCCTGTGAACCTCTGTCCCTCAGGGAAACTTGTGTGTAGCGCTGTGTCTGCGTGGAGCGCTGTGTCCGCGTGTAGCGTTGTGTCCGCGTGTAGCGCTGTGTCCGCGTGGAGCGCTGTGTCCGCGTGTAGCGCTGTGTCCGCGTGGAGCGCTGTGTCCGCGTGGAGCACTGTGTGCTGATTGGACGCAGCGCCGAGCATGCCCAGTGCAAAACTAGTGACACACACACGGACACAGCGCACTCACACAGGGAGTTTATTATTATAGATATGGAGAAACGTTGAGACAAACAATGATCCAAATTGCCCCCCTGTATATTGGATCGATGCTCGTTTACCCGATTCCTGACATGGCCATTTCTGGGCCATAACTTTTTTATTTTTCCAACCAAGCCCATGTATGAGGAGTTGGTTGGTTGTTGCTGGACAATTTGCACTTTCTACTGGCACCATTTACGGTTACATACAATGTAGTGGGTAGCTGGAAAAAATTCCAAATGGGATGGAATAATAAAAAATAAAAAAAATTCTGTCCGTTTTTTATGGGTTTTGTTTTTAAGACGTCCTCTATGCTGTACAACTGACTTGTTACTTTCATTCTCGGGCTCAGTACGATCACAGCGATACCACATATGTATAGTTCCTCTTGTGCTTTATTACTGGAAAAAAAAAATTGGGAAAAATTTGCATCTCCATATTAAGACCCTCATAGTACAGAGCTGTTACATTAGCATAACTGGGGGCAGCCCGAGTCTCCACAGCCCCGCACGGACATCGTTTTAATAAACTGGATAACCGCGAGGCATGTTGGATGCTTAAATTACGGAGCCCCGCACCTGAAGGTCTGAACGAGGCCATAGAAAGAGTGAAGCAGTAGTGGTGACACCTAGTGGTCAGCTGGTATAATACATGGGGGATTATTATTAACTGGTTGTGATCCATATGTATGATGTGTTGATATGTATATTTGTAGTGTATTTATTTCATGATTTTTATTTTTATATTCACCTATTTGTGTAATTTATTCTTGGATCCATGCCTTGTTTTATAGATCGCTTATATCCTGGTTTACATTTTTCTTGGTATGGTGATATTTAAACCTTCTATGTCTCTGATGAAGGAAGCAGAACAGCTCCGAAACGTATTGTACGTGGCGATTTTGTTGAATTTTTTTATTAATAAATGTTCTTCTGGAAGACAGCGCTCTGGACCTTTTGTTTCCTTGGATCTATCCTCTGGCTTCTGTGTGGAGTGACGGGCGAGGAGGTGGCAGCCGTCTCCGGTGAAGCTCTCATCTGGTCCTTGCACAGCTCCATCTGGTGAGTGTGTTTCTATCCAGCGCAGTTGCTAATCTGGGAATGGTTTACACTATGGAGTGCTTGGGTTTTATATGTTTTAGTGTTTGAAAGCAGTTGTGATGTCATAGCGCCCACCAGCTGTGATGTCAGTGTTTGTGATGTCATAGCGCCCACCAGCTGTGATGTCACAGTGTTTGAGATGTCATAGCGCCCACCAGCTGTGATGTCACAGTGTTTGAGATGTCATAGCGCCCACCAGCTGTGATGTCACAGTGTTTGAGATGTCATAGCGCCCACCAGCTGTGATGTCACAGTGTTTGAGATGTCATAGCGCCCACCAGCTGTGATGTCACAGTGTTTGAGATGTCATAGCGCCCACCATCTGTGAGGTCACAGTGTTTGTAATGTCATAGCGCCCACCAGCTGTGCTGGCACAGTGTTTGTAATGTCATAGCGCCCACCAGCTGTGATGTCACAGTGTTTGTGATGTCATAGCGCCCACCAGCTGTGAGGTCACAGTGTTTGTAATGTCATAGCGCCCACCAGCTGTGATGGCACAGTGTTTGAAATACAAACCGGATTCCCAAAAAGTTGGGACACTAAACAAATTGTGAATAAAAACTGAATGCAATGATGTGGAGATGGCAAATGTCAATATTTTATTTGTAATAGAACGTAGATGACAGATCAAACGTTTAATCCGAGTAAATGTATCATTTTAAAGGAAAAATAAGTTGATTAAAATTTTCACGGTGTCAACAAATCCCAAAAAAGTTGGGACAAGTAGCAATAAGAGGCTGGAAAAAGTAAATTTGAGCATAACGAAGAGCTAGAAGACCAATTAATACTAATTAGGTCAATTGGCAACATGATTGGGTATAAAAAGAGCTTCTCAGAGCGGCAGTGTCTCTCAGAAGCCAAGATGGGTAGAGGATCACCAATTCCCACAATGTTGCGCAGAAAGATAGTGGAGCAATATCAGAAAGGTGTTACCCAGCGAAACATTGCAAAGACTTTGCATCTATCATCATCAACTGTGCATAACATCATCCGAAGATTCCGAGAATCTGGAACAATCTCTGTACCTAAGGGTCAAGGCCGTAAAACCATACTGGATGCCCGTGATCTCCGGGCCCTTACACGACACTGCACCACAAACAGGAATGCTACTGTAAAGGAAATCACAGAATGGGCTCAGGAATACTTCCAGAAACCATTGTCAGTGAACACAATCCACCGTGCCATCCGCCGCTGCCAGCTGAAACTCTACAGTGCAAAGAAGAAGCCATCTCTAAGCAAGATCCACAAGCTCAGGCGTTTTCACTGGGCCAGGGATCATTTACAATGGAGTGTGGCAAAAAGACTGTTCTGTGGTCAGACGAGTCACGATTCGAAGTTCTTTTTGGAAATCTGGGACGCCATGTCATCCGGACCAAAGAGGACAAGGACAACCCAGGTTGTTATCAACGCTCAGTTCAGAAGCCTGCATCTCTGATGGTATGGGGTTGCATGAGTGCGTGTGGCATGGGCAGCTTGCATGTCTGGAAAGGCACCATCAATGCAGAAAAATATATTCAGGTTCTAGAACAACATCTGCTCCCATCCAGACGTCGTCTCCTTCAGGGAAGACCCTGCATTTTTCAACAAGATAATGCCAGACCACATTCTGCATCAATCACAACATCATGGCTGCGTAGGAGAAGGATCCGGGTACTGAAATGGCCAGTCTGCAGTCCAGATCTTTCACCTATAGAGAACATTTGGCGCATCATAAAGAGGAAGGTGCAACAAAGAAGGCCCAAGACGATGGAACAGTTAGAGGCCGGTATTAGACAAGAATGGGAGAGCATTCCTATTTCTAAACTTGAGAAACTGGTCTCCTCGGTCCCCAGACGTCTGTTGAGTGTTGTAAGAAGAAGGGGAGATGCCACACAGCGGTGAAAATGGCCTTGTCCCAACTTTTTGGGGATTTGTTGACACCATGAAATTATGATTCAACATATTTTTCCCTTAAAATGGTACATTTTCTCAGTTTAAACTTTTGTTCCGTGATTTATGTTCTATTCTGAATAAAATATTAGAAGTTGGCACCTCCACATCATTGCATTCAGTTTTTATTCACGATTTGCATAGTGTCCCAACTTTTTTGGAATCCGGTTTGTAATTGTGATATCATAGCACCTGCTGGAAAACGGTTAAAAGAATAAATGAGAAGGGGCACTCCCAAAAGGATAGGTGAACCCCTGTAATACGATCTCCTTACCGGACTGTGCTGTGTGAACCAGGGATAACAATGGTACAAGGAGAAGTTCCTCTGTAGCTAGAGGATACCCGGGCTGGCTGAAATGTATAGCAGAGAAGAGGAGTCACCAGATGGACACGAGAACAATCGCGCGCTACACCAGGAGCTTCTGATAAAACCAATAAATAAAACAAAAGCAAAAACTAGACATACTACGCGTTTCAGCAGTGGCCCACCATCTTCATCAGGCTGCTTTATCAAGGTAGGTACATGATACATATACACAATGGTGACCTGTAAGCGAATGGTACATAATTGGTTAAATACATAATATAAGAAAAGTATATAAAATAAACTGAAAATGATCTAAGCATTACGACGGCTGCGCTACAAAGAAACAAGCTGGGGTGAAATATTTGAGTATAGGGAGACAGGAAGTGACATCACAAGCCTTACCTAGTGACAGGTAAACATGAATGTGGGCACCTGGTATACACAGGAGAAGTCCCAAAAAACCAAAGTGGAGGGGAACGGAAGCAGTCAGGAGTACGAGGCAATTTGAAAATCCAGAAGGTCTCCCAATCCACCAACATCGTAAAATCTAGAAGAGTGAGATATGGGAATCTGATCAACAATGGTGAGTCGGCAGGGCTGGTGCAAGGATTTTTGCCACCCTAGGCAAAAGCTAATTTTGCCGCCCCCCCTTGACTCCACCCATTGACCACACCTTTTGACCCACCCACAGACCTCAGAGCGCCCGCGTCCCCAGCAAGAGTGCGCTATACGTGATGGCCTACTCTGCTTATGGGTGGCGCCGGCCCTGTGAGTCGGAGATGATGAGTGTCCTTTGCATGTGTTTGAGCAAAATGTCTAGAGACACTATGAGTATAAAGTCCATGGCGGATATTTTACCGCTATTTACTCAAACATGTCCTCATAGGTTGGGTGGTCTTCCCCACATACTCCTCATAGGTTGGGTGGTCTTCCCCACATGCTCCGCATAGGTTGGGTGGTACACACTAAATGCTCCTCATTGGTTGGGTTGTCCATCCCACATATTCCTCATAAGTTCGGTGGTATGCCCCATATGCTCCTCATAGGTTGGGTGGTACACACCAAATGCTCTTTATAGGTTGGCTGGTACGCCCCACATACTCCTCATAGGTTGGGTAGTACACCCCATATGCTCCTCATAGATTGGGTGGAACGCCCCACATGCTTATAGGTTGGGTGGTACACCCCACATGCTCATAGGTTGGGTGGTACTCCCCCACATGTTCTTCATGGGTTGGGTAGTACGCCCCACATGCTCATAGGTTGGGTGGTATGCCCCACATGCTCATAGGTTGAATGCTATGCTCCACATGCTCCTCACAGGTTGGGTGGTATGCACCACATGCTCATAGGTTGGGTGGTACGCCCCACATGCTCCTCATAGGTTGGGTAGAACGCCCCACATGCTCCTCATAGGTTGGGTGGTACACCCCACATGCTTTTCAAAGGTTGGCTCGTGCACCCCACATTCTGAGTTCCCCAAAGTGCATCTCTGTGGTAAGTGTTGAAGGCCATCAGATGTGGACGGGTCTTTCCATAGATTGACAGTTACTGACCAATTTCTAGTCCAGAAGCCTAGACCATCGAGGATCTTGGTAGGACCCTTCACTACAGTACAGAAACGTCTCAAGAAGGCAGCAACCTCCTTCCTTGGTGTATGTGGGTTTTTCACTAAAACAGTTACTTTCCTCTCTTCACTTTCAGTAGAGCATAGATAGGAGGGGAATTAAGGATTCAAGGCTTCTTCTTCTATCTTGCTGTCAATTTTCGGGATGTCAGAGTAAGTGATCAGAGCTTCTGAGTTCCCCAAAGTGCATCTCTGTGGTAAGTGTTGAAGGCCATCAGATGTGGACGGGTATTTCCATAGTTGGACAGTTACTGACCAATTTCCAGTCCAGAAGCCTAGACCATCGAGGATCTTGGTAGGACCCTTTACTACTGTACAGAAACATCTCAAGAAGGCAGCAAACTCCTTCCTTGGTGTATGTGAGTTTCTCCCTTTCAGTAGAGCGTATAAAGGAGTGGGGTTCAGGATCGAAGGCTCTTCCATCTCACTGTCGATCTTCAGCATGTCAGAGTAAGTGATGAGAGCTTCTGAGTTCCCCAAGGTGCATCTCTGTTGTAAGTGCTAGAAACCATCAGATGTGGACGGGTCTTTACATAGATTGACAGTCACATGTTTCTCACTTTCAGTAGAGCGTATAAAGGAGTGGGGTTCAGGATTGAAGGCTTCTTCCATCTCACTGTCGATCTTCAGCATGTCAGGGTAAGTGATGAGAGCTTCTGAGTTCCCCAAGGTGCATCTCTGTTGTAAGTGCTAGAAACCATCAGATGTGGACGGGTCTTTACATAGATTGACAGTTACTGACCAATTTCTAGTCCAGAAGCCTAGACCATCGAGGATCTTGGTAGGACCCTTCACTACAGTACAGAAACGTCTCAAGAAGGCAGCAACCTCCTTCGTATGTGGGTTTCTAACAGAAACAGTCAATTTCCTCTCTTCAACTTCAGTAGAGCATGAAGAGGAGGGAGATCCCTTTTCCAATGTTTTATCCATGACTGTTTTCTGCTGATGGTGACTGGAGGATAGAGAGAAGAGTCCTGCAGGTCTGTAAAAGAGTGTGTATGAGCAGAGAGACAAGACCCCGGATTATGTCTGTGGAGGTGTCGGGGACAGGGCGTTCCTGTAATTGTCTCCTCCACCATTTTGTGTATTAGGAGTGTAAATCTGATTTACATAAAAGAAGTCTATTCAGTGTCTGAGAACCACACCCAAAATATCACACCATGGAAGGATCCCTCCAGTATCACATCTATCTCATATCTATCAATCAATCAATCTATCTATCTATCTATCTATCTATCTATCTCATATCTATCAATCTATCTATTTCATATCTATCTCATATTTATCTATTGTGGGGATTCGCTCTGGTAGTTAGGATAAGCGGGCGCAGTACAGAGGCATGCGCCATGATGACTTCTTCCTGGCCATTATAGTACAGAGCCGCAAATGCACAGGCCGGCTCTCTACTATACAGGCATATACGGAATAAGTCACCATGGCCCATGCGCGGCGGCGTGCGCGTTCAGAACACTGCGCGGCCCAGCCGGGAGAAAATCTTCAGTCTTCTGCGCAAGCGCGGCCCGGCCGGGAGAAGAATCCAGGAAGTGAACGTCGCACTCAAGGAAGGTAAGTATGAAAAGGGAAGATGAGAATACCCCTTTAACCAACTGCAGACTTTCAGAAACCGATGGGTAGACCTACCTGGGACTGGAAATTAGCCCGTCAGGAAGCTTTAAGAAATCCAAACAAATACTAAAAGACAAGGTGTGCAAAACCTTCTATGCCATCAGAAGGTGTCTGTATCATCTCAAAGCAACAGTGATCTTCTGGCTTCAAATCTTTGATAGCCTCATCGCTCCAATCTTCCTGTATGGGGGTGAAGTCTGAGGTCCGGATACATACCCAGACTGGTCGAAGTGGGACTCTGGGCCAACAGAAATATTTCACCTGGAGAACGACAAGCATCACCTCATGAGCAAAGCTGGGCAGATTTCCACTATACCTTGCTGTCCAGCAGTGGTGCTATCATTCAGGGGCCATCTACATAGCAGCAGTCCAAGCTCCTACCTTCACAAAGTCTTGCTGCACCAAGGAGCCCCAGGAAAATGAAGCAACCCACAACAATTCACCCAAACCGGGTCTAACTATGTCCCAACCAGTACAGCCTGACAAAGGGGGACATCCAGAAGACGATACACAAGAGAAATTTATCTGAGTCTGAAGGAACAACATAAGAACATCACAGAAGCTGACAATCTACCAGAGCCTACAGAGGAAGAACAAACTGCCCCATATCTGGAGAAACTCCCCAACCCCAGAAATGAACAGATCCTAAGCCTCTACAGACTCAGCGCCCACAGCCTGCTCATCAAACCCAGGCAAAGGTACAAACAGGCTGTGCCAGCAGTGCGACCAGGAGGCCGTGGAGGATGAGACCCCAAATACTCAGCAGTGAAGGACACTCACTTTAGGAAACTGTCTGATCTCCTCCCACATTTCACCTTGGGAGAAAGAGGGGAACACAGCGGCCATATCAGCACAATATTTTAGTGCCTGCCATAGACTTAGAGGAGCCTGATATGCCATATAATAATTATTTATTTGAAAGCGCTGTACATCCAGAAGGGGGTTACAAATACATAGTATAAAAACACCAACATAGTATGAAACTAATTACAGACAAGTAGAGCGTGGGAGAGGTCCCTGACTGCAAGAACTTAAAAGCAAGGGGAAGAATACAGTCGGTGAGTGTAGAAGCTTCTCGTCTGGCTGTGGGGTGGCAGTATGCTCATTGCAGGTGGTCGGATTTCCTGAAGAGGTGGTTTTAAGGAAACTTTTGAAGGTTTGGATGTTTGGGGAGAGTCTGATGTGCTGTGGTTGCAAGTTCTGAAGTAGTGGATAGTACATGACTGTGCAAGGAACAGACAAAAGGAGAACAGAGAAGGAGGTATTGTGGGGATCCAAGATTACGTGTGGGGATGTATCAGGAAAGCAGGTCAGAGATATGAGGAGGGGACAGGTTGTGGACGGCCTGATATGTAGTTGTTAGTATCTTGAACTGAATTTGCTGAGCAATGGGGAGCCAGTAAAGGGATTGACAGAGGGGAGAGGAGAAACGAGGGGAGAGGTGAAGTAACTGTGCAGCGGAGGTAATAGATTGGAGAGGAGTGAGAGTGGAGATGGGAGGCCACAGAGGAGAATGCTGCAGTAGTCCAGGGAGGAGATGATGAGAGCATTCACTAGTATTTTAGTTGATTCAGGATTGAGGAAGGAGCAAATACGAGAGATGTTCTTGAATTGAAAGAGGCAGGTATTGGTGAGGGTTTGGATGTGTGGCTTAAAGAACAGGTCCTAATCGAATGTTATCTCCAGGCAGAAGACCTGTGAATCTGGAGAAAGTGTTGTACTATTAACTGTAGTGGATAGGTGTGGTAGGGGGGCTGAGTGACATGGGAAAAGATGTGGAATTCCACTTTCTCCATGTTGAGTTTTAAGAAGTGTAAGAAGAATGAAGATACTGTATAGCCGACAGACAAGCTGGGATTCTGGACAGCAGGGAAGTGACATCTGGGCCAGAGAGGTAGACTTGAGTGTCCTCATCATAGAGGTGGTATTGGAAGCCATGGGACTCTACGAGCTGTCCAAGGCTGAATGTGTAAATGGAGAAAAGTAGGAGACCCAGGACAAAACCTTGAGGGACACCAACAGAGAGGGGCATGATGATGAGGTGGTGTATTAATAAGGAACAATGAAGGTTCTGTCGGTGAGGTATAAGGAGATCCAGGAGAGGGCCAGGTGTCTGATGCCGAGGGAAGAGAGGGTTTGTAACAGGAGAAAATGGGCAACAGTGTCCAAGGCAGAGGAAAGGTAAAGAAGGAGGAGGACAAAGTAATGACATACACCTCTATACCCCGCCCTGGATGTGTCCCTATCCCAACCCAATTACAAACCGGATTCCCAAAAAGTTGGGACACTATACAAATCGTGAATAAAAACTGAATGCAATGATGTGGAGGTGCCAACTTCTAATATTTTATTCAGAATAGAACATAAATCACGGAACAAAAGTTTAAACTGAGAAAATGTACAATTTTAAGGGAAAAATATGTTGAATCAGAATTTCATGGTGTCAACAAATCCCCAAAAAGTTGGGACAAGGCCATTTTCACCACTGTGTGGCATCTCCCCTTCTTCTTACAACACTCAACAGACGTCTGGGGACCGAGGAGACCAGTTTCTCAAGTTTAGAAATAGGAATGCTCTCCCATTCTTGTCTAATACAGGCCTCTAACTGTTCAATCGTCTTGGGCCTTCTTTGTTGCACCTTCCTCTTATGATGCGCCAAATGTTCTCTATAGGTGAAAGATCTGGACTGCAGACTGGCCATTTCAGTACCCGGATCCTTCTCTTACGCAGCCATGATGTTGTGATTGATGCAGAATGTGGTCTGGCATTATCTTGTTGAAAAATGCAGGGTCTTCCCTGAAAGAGATGACGTCTGGATGGGAGCATATGTTGTTCTAGAACCTGAATATATTTTTCTGCATTGATGGTGCCTTTCCAGACATGCAAGCTGCCCATGCCACACACACTCATGCAACCCCATAACATCAGAGATGCAGGCTTCTGAACTGAGCGTTGATAACAACTTGGGTTGTCCTTGTCCTCTTTGGTCCGGATGACATGGCGTCCCAGATTTCCAAAAATAACTTTGAATCGTGACTTGTCTGACCACAGAACAGTCTTCCATTTTGCCACACTCCATTGTAAATGATCCCTGGCCCAGTGAAAACGCCTGAGCTTGTGGATCTTGCTTAGAAATGGCTTCTTCTTTGCACTGTAGAGTTTCAGCTGGCAGCGGCGGATGGCACGGTGGATTGTGGTCACTGACAATGGTCTCTGGAAGTATTCCTGAGCCCATTCTGTGATTTCCTTTACAGTAGCATTCCTGTTTGTGGGGCAGTGTCGTGTAAGGGCCCGGAGATCACGGGCATCCAGTATGGTTTTACGGCCTTGACCCTTACGCACAGAGATTGTTCCAGATTCTCGGAATCTTCGGATGATGTTATGCACAGTTGATGATGATAGATGCAAAGTCTTTGCAATGTTTCGCTGGGTAACACCTTTCTGATATTGCTCCACTATCTTTCTGCGCAACATTGTGGGAATTGGTGACCCTCTCCCCATCTTGGCTTCTGAGAGACACTGCCACTCTGAGAAGCTCTTTTTATACCCAATCATGTTGCCAATTGACCTAATTAGTGTTAATTGGTCTTCCAGCTCTTCGTTATGCTCAAATTTACTTTTTCCAGCCTCTTATTGCTACTTGTCCCAACTTCTTTTGGGATTTGTTGACACCGTGAAAATTTGAATCAACGTATTTTTCCTTTAAAATTATACATTTACTCGGATTAAACGTTTGATCTGTCATCTACGATCAATTACAGATAACATATTGACATTTGCCATCTCCACATCATTGCATTCAGTTTTTATTCACAATTTGTTTAGTGTCCCAACTTTTTGGGAATCCGGTTTTTATTTATCACTTGCTTTGGCAATACTAATATGTATTTAGTCCTGCGAATTAAGCCAGATAGATGATAGATAGATAGATAGATAGATAGATAGATAGATAGATAGATAATAGATAGATAAGAGAAAAACTTCACGGCACTTCCAAAAATTTATCAAATAAAGTATATTTCAATCACCAAACAGCAACGTTTCAGTCCTCTCACAGGAACCTTTCGCAAGCAGTTCCAGTGAGAGGACTGGAAAGTTGCTGTTTGGTGATTGAAATATACTTTATTTGATACATTTTTGGAAGTGCCGTGGAGTTTTCCTCTTTTGTATTTTTGGAGGTTGGATCGCTGTCACGGCCGCTGGCCCCTCTTACATCTTTATGCTGTGCTGCTCACATTCTGTGGACTGTATATTAGATAGAGAGATGATTTTGCTTTGTAAGAGGAGCTGGAGATAACGAGCAGGAAAGGAAATAGTTTTTGTTTTAGAATAAACTTTTATTGAAAAAAAAATATCTATGGACAAAATCAGAAAATACACAAGAAGATCCAAGAGCCGTGTCGTCAATATTTGGGCGTCTCTGAGGGTCGTACTGAATTCCACACCGACCAGCAGTTGTTTCATCATCTCCGCCAGTAGGAAAGGGATTTTACTCACGTTACCTATGGAGAGACGTGAGAACGTAATATTGTCAAGGGATGTACAATACGCATTTTCTACAGATTTGTCAAACTTCTACAAGTTTCTTCTGAAATGTCCTAATTTTTTTTATCTTATTGGCCTTAATAATTAGGTTAATTGACAGTAATTTTAGATTCCAACAAAAGTATAAAAGAAAATCCCAATATATCAATATTAATGATCTGTGCTCTCACCTCATGGCTTCTTTCTTCCTTTGGCACTTCTTGGTCTTCTTTGCTCTCTTTGGACTGTCTTTGTTGTTGATGGTCTGTTGATGCTCGGCCTGGCTCTGTAGGTCGCAGATTGTTGGACAGTCCTCGGACACATGGCCGATCATTGTGCAGGTGATGCAGAATGATATTTTACGGTCTTTGTTTTTGTGGTCCATCTTGCTGCAAATCTCTGTCATGTCTGAGTAGGTGATGAGAGCTTCTGAGTTACCCAAGGTGCATCTCTGTGGTAAGTGTTGAAGGCCATCAAATGTGGACGGGTCTTTCCATAGTTGGACAGTTACTGACCAATTTCCAGTCCAGAAGCCTAGACCATTGAGGATCTTGGTAGGACCCTTCACTACAGTACAGAAACGTCTCAAGAAGGCAGCAACCTCCTTCCTTAGTGTATGTGGGTTTCTCACTGAAACAGTTACTTCCCTCTCTTCACTTTCATTAGAGCATGGAGAGGAGGGGGATTCAGGATTCAAGGCTTCTTCAATCTTGCTGTTGATTTTCAGGATGTCAGAGTAAGTGATGAGAGTTTCTGAGTTCCCCAAGGTGCATCTCTGTGGTAAGTGCTGGAGACCATCAGATGTGGACGGGTCTTTCCATAATTGGACAGTTACTGACCAATTTCCAGTCCAGAAGCCTAGACTATTGAGGATCTTGGTAGGACCCTTCACTACAGTACAGAAACGTCTCAAGAAGGCAGCAACTTCCTTCCTTGGAGTATGCGGGTTTCTCACAGAAACAGTCACTTCCCTCTCTTCACCTTCAGTAGAGCACGGAGAGGAGGGAGATCCCGTCCCAATTCTTTATCCATCACTATTTTCTGCTGATGGTGACTGGAGGATAGAGAGAAGAGTCCTGCAGGTCTGTAAAAGAGTCTGTGGAGGTGTCGGGGGCAGGCGTTCCTGTAATTGTCTCCTCCACCAGTTTGTGTATCAGGAGTGTAAATCTGATTTACATAAAATAAGTCTATTCAGTGGCTGCGAACCACACCCGAAATACCACACGTGGAAGGGTCCCCCCAGTATCACATCTATCTCCTGTCTATCCATCTGTCTATCTCTGTCTGCCTCATCTCTCTCTGATACTGACCGTCTCTATACACGGATTTATAGTAAGACAGATATGGGATGTACAGATGGAGACATAATAGATGGATGAGCCCAGCACAGCGGCCAATAGAAGCGCCATTTCTTTTTTGATGCCTGTAAAAAGCTGGAGAAACACGTGTCGTCCTTCATCGCGGCAAATCATATTAATCAATAAATTGTAACGATGAGACGCCCCCCCCAATCCAATCCAGTTTGATCCTTTATATCTGTCCTGTGCACATTATATGATTTGCCGCGATGAAGGACGACACGTGTTTCTCCAGCTTTTTACAGGCATCAAAAAAGAAATGGCGCTTCTATTGGCCGCTGTGCTGGGCTCATCCATCTATTAAGTCTCCATCTGTACATCCCATATCTGTCTTACTATAAATCCATGTACAGAGACGGTCAGTATCAGAGAGAGATGAGGCAGACAGAGATAGACAGAAGGATAGATAGATAGAAAAAAGATAATCCACAGAACTTCCAAACAATAGTGTTTATTCCACCAGGTGCCACGTTTCCGTCCTCTCAATGGAACCTTTTTCAAGCAAGAAGAGGAGAGGACGGAAACGTGGCACCTGGTGGAATGAACACTATTTTTTGGAAGTTCTGTGGATTTTCTTTTTTATATCTGATTTGGATGTTGGACGCTTCCTCTGCTCCGTGTTTCTATTTGTCTGCAGAGCTCCCCAATATCTCATTCACTGTCTATTAGACAGATATTGGTACAAATTGAAAAACGTTGAATACACAGAACAGGGTGCGATGTGCTGCAGGTGACCACATTCCCATCTCTTTCTCATTGTTTTCTGATCACGGATACATAGATACATAGATATGGGATTGTCTTCTCCACCATTGTATCCGCAGAGGAAATCTCATTTACATAACAGAAGTCCATTCAGTAGGTGGGAACCGCACCCAGGACCTCCTGTGAAGGGAGGGTCCGTCTTCTCCTCCCCCCCCCCCCCCCATATACGGAGATTATAGATAGTTCTCCATATACGATTTCTTCTGGCCGTAGGGGACTGTCTGATCTGTCTGTGACCTCCCTCATGTCTCGCCTGTAGGAGTCTGTAATGTTCTCACCGCTCTGAGGTCGTGTGGACTGACATCTATACATTACATAACATAGACATTTCTATCAACGCAGACCCCGGAGGAAACGCAGCCGCGGAGAGAGGTTCTGCGCTCAGTCCGAGTCCAACAGACGTGAGAGTCTCTCCACCGGGAAATCCGGAAGTGTCTGAGGCCGCGGTCACATCCGCGTTTAGTCTTCCGTTCTTCTGATCCTTCAGGAAAACAACAAATAATTGGGAAAAAATAATATGGATCTTTTATGTTGAGCTTCAGTTCTGCTTAAGTCATTTCCGTCAGAGATCCGTTATTGTTTACGGGAAGAAAAGTCTTCTACTGAGACATAAGACTGACCTGTCTACATCTCCGAGAACTATCCTCTATAACATCAGACAATATCCATCTATCTATCTATTATCTATCTATCTATTATGTATCTATTATCTATCTATTTATTATCTATCTATCTTTCTATCTCTCTATCTATCTATCTATCATCTATCTATCTATCTATTATGTATCTATCATCTATCTATCTATCTATCTATCTCTCCTCTCTTATATCTGCAGGTATAGTCCGGGTCCAGGACTCTGTACAGTGGCTCATTCGGCCCATTATCCCACACACACATGTACTGCGGAGGGGCAGCTCATCAGGAGATCTATATACTCGCGCTCTCCGCTGTATACTCTCACTTTACACGTCTATGTACAGGCGCGGTTGTGGTAATAAAGCTGCATTATCCGGATACACTTTCTATACGCCGGTCCCTGGGGCGGTGGCCCCCGTCATCTACATATGAAATGCTGGGAGGTAGCAGTGGTGGAAATCCAGTACAAGGATGATAATGAACTGGGACCAGTTTGTGATGAGATATGCACTGGGATTCGGCCAGACAGGTGTGAACTCTGCACAGAGTCTGCTGTGTCTGATGGATAATTCTATCGGATTCTATCTATCATTTATCTACTAGAAAACGACATTACAGTGAAAGAAAAGAGACAGTTACAGATTAGGAACAATCTCGGTTACACAGAGACAGACACACGGACAGAGAGACGTCCGGCAGTGAGAGATCAGACTGCACAGAACACAAGTGATCACAGCTCTCACATCTCACCAATTCTGCTGCCAGTTTTTCTTTATAGACAGAGAAATGTATCTTATCTCCAAACACTTTAAAAAGGGAAAATAAGAAATGAGCATAGCTATAATACTGGGCTGTGGTGTCTCAGTCACTAGTGGTTCTGGTGCTACAAGTTCGTATGGAGGGATGGATGATGAGCGGGGAATCATACACCTGGCAGCCGAATAGAAATATGCAGAAAGTGTTTATTACTATCTCCCCATAAAATAATAAAAGCCAATATAAAAACGGTACAATAAAAAGACAATGACATGTAGTAACAGCAATCACATAAGATGAATATAAATAATCGGTATAATCGATAATATGGATCGCACCGAAAATCTTCACATTATACCCAGACTATTATTTCAGAGAAGGAGATATTTCCTTTATGTCTCTATCCCAGGTTGGGAAGGTAAAAGTCACTCAAGATGTTGCAGGTACATTTGCCATGGGAACGCAATATATTTGTGTGGCGTCCACAGGGATCCGGTGATACTGGACTTGAAGTCTCTTATAACATTTCCTTAATGTATAGAGGTAGGTATTTTTAAAAAACAATGTTCAGCTTACCATCTAACGCCTGCTGTCTCCCGGTTGCTTGGACGGAGCTTTAGATATTAGCCGGCTTGTTTGAGGCACTCCTTGAGGCACGCTGGTTCAAATTCCGCCGGAGTCCCAAAGATCGCGGGAGTTGACACTCTGTTCCATGCCCACTCATCATCCAATTTTCAAAAAATGAACATAACCTTTAAGAAATGCATTTCTTAGACAGACTGATTCTAAGATTGATAGTTATGAGATAGAAAGGTTGATAGATAATAGATAGATAATAGATATGAAATAGATAGATGATAGATGATAGACATTTCATCCAGACCTGATACTGTTTTGGAGGGAAGGTGCGGGTACCGGGGAGGGGGCAGTGGCGGGATCCTCCCTGTATTGTCATGTTCTGGTCGTCACCCTCTGAATGGTCTTGTGTTATGTAAATCAGGTTCACTCTCCGGATAATCACGATGGTGGAGGAGACAATCACAGGACCCCGTCTCCTCCTCAGATAAATACTGGGGTCTTGTCTCTGCTCAGACACACACCTGCTGCAGACCCTGCAGGACTCCTCCGTATCCTGCACATCCCTGAGCTTCATCTTCTCCATCACCTTAAAGGTAAGTGAATCCGCCGTCACCCACCTGCCGATCCCTCTGTAGACGGACATTTTATTTGCATCTTTTAATTTGGTAGATATTATCCTGCTGTCAGTCGTAGAATAATATCATTTAGACCCTAGTTTTTAGTTTGGGTGTAATATATATTTTATAATAGAGACCTCGCCCAGACAGCCCTGACAACCTACCTGACCCCACAGCCCATCACCACCATTCAGATTCCAGGGGTGATCTGCCTTGTGCAGAATATGGAGGTTGATCGGTTGTGGTGACCGTCAATGTCAAATCCCAACTGGGAAAAATGTGATTAAAAAAAGTTTCATTCTTTTATATTTATTTATAAGTCATTAATTCCCTAAAAAGGGGGTTCACATACTTAATATATACAAACAAGTAGAATAAGTGTGGACTATCTAAGTGACTGATACAGAGGGGGAGAGGACCCTGCCCATGAGGTAAGGGTAAGACACAATAGGTGGGGGTAAAAGCTTCTCGTCCGGCTGTGGGGTGGCAGTATGCTCATTGCAGGTGGTCGGATTTCCTGAGGAGGTGGTTTTCAGGTTACTCTTGAAGGTTTGGATGTTGGGGGAGAGTCTGATGTTCTGAGGTTGCAAGTTCCAGAGTAGCGGGTAGTACACGACGAGGAACAGACAAGAGGAGAACGGAGAAGGAGGTCTTGTGAGGATTGGAGATTACGTTGGGGGATGTATCTGGAGAGCAGGTCAGAGATGTACAGAGGGGACAGGTTGTGGACGACCTGATATGTATTTGTTAGTATCTTGATTTGAATTAGCTGGGCAATGGGGAGCCAGTGATGTGACTGGCAGAGGGGAGAAGCAGAGGAGAAACGAGGGGAGAGGTGGATTAACCAAGCAGCAGTTGAGGATGGATTGAAGGGGTGTGAGAGTTCTAGATGGGAGGCCACAAAAGAGACTGTTGCAGTAGCCCAGGCGTTAGATGATGAGGGCGTGCACTAGCATTTTGATGAGGGAGCTTCTGTCTAACTAACATGGATAGGAGAGGTGCAGGAGATGCGACTACTGCAGGGAGAACCTTACAGAGCAAAGCATGATGGGATTGGTTAGCAAAGCCAGCAGGGAGCTGAGGAAAACAGGAAGTTCTGCATGTAAACATCCTGTCAGGATGCCATGATGTCAACACCATGGGAAGGAAAGTGAAAAACAGCTATATGGGACAAAATATGCAGTGTTTAAAAAATCATTACGTGGCCAGAGAGTCACTTTAATACCTCTACAATGTCTTCTTTGGGTTACCTGCAACTTTTACAAAATTACAACCCAAAAATTACAAAAATCTAAGTTGCCTTAAACATGTTTTAATGTAGATTATCTAACATTTTAATACTTGTATTCTTCTCCTCCATATCCTGTAGTCATCACTGGCAGAAGGTACAGGGAGATGGAGAAAGAGACAAAACCCAAGATCCCTTCCTCTCACTGCTCTGCTGAAAAAGAGGAGAGAAAAGTGACTGTCTTAGTTAAAAACCCACATACACCAGTCAGACATGTCATTGCCTTCTTAAGACAATTCTGCACTGTGGTAAGAAATCCTACGAAGAACCTGGATGGGAATGGCTTCTGGAATTCAAGCTGGTCTGTGACTGTCCAACTGAAGAAAGACCCGTCCACATCTGATGGTCTTCAACACTTACCACAAAGTTGCACCTTGGGGAACGCAGAAGCTCTCATCACTTATTCAGACATACCTCAGATCTGCAAAGGAAATCCAGGCCAGAAATTCAAGGACTCTCCAAGGAAAACAACCTGCAACCTTCCGGACCAGGAACACCATGTTGACCAGGAATGTCCCAAGAAGAGCCATATGCAGCTCAAAATAAAGCAAGGTGGGATGGTACCACAAACAACTCTTACCATGTTTTCCTAAGATAACACCATTAAAGGGTGTTCTGCTGTTAAGGTTAACAGAAATGAGACATGATATTCCCATGTCCTCATGTCAGTAGGCACTGGCAGCCCTTCAGACCAGAACATACTTGATATAACTCATGGTTCTAACTAATATATAGGTGGTGCAGATAAAGAGGCTTTAAGGGTTTTCCCACCATAGACAATATTTAAATATCTTATAGGTGGAGGTCCAATATATCGGGAATATTGGCAAATAGGGATATTTTACGCAGTCAAGCTACAAAAAGTAACATTTTCTGTTTTCCCCCCCTCCAGATAATATGGCTGTGTTATCTTCTATACCAGTGGAGATGAGGGACGAACTGCTGGCCGGTGTAGAATACATCAAGACTCTTGCAAACAGATTCCAGAATCTGGATCCTGCCATGGTTGACTTGTTTGGGGAAAAACTAGCAGAGAGACTTTGTCAAAAATATACTGGGCACTGGTATCCCGAGAAGCCCATGAAAGGACAAGCCTACAGGTAACTCATGAGGTTTTTTCTATAGTACAGAATCTTGCAAAACTTCCCATATTGGTCCATTGGCATTTCAAAAATTCCCACATTGGTCTATTACCATCTCCAAAAACTTTATGTATTTGTCCATTGGCATCTCAAACCTCCCTCAATGGTCAATTAATGTCTTCAAAAACCTGCCACATTGGTCTATTACCATATCCAATACTTCCTGTATTTGTCCATTGCATAAAAAAAATAAAAATCCTGCATTGGTTTATTGACATCTTCAAAAATTTCCATTTTGGTTCTTCAGCATCTTCAAAAACCCAAATTGGTGCATTGACATCTCAAAAAAAATTCCCATATTGCTTTATCAGCATCTCCAAGAAATTCCCTAATTCTTCCATTGGCATTTCTTCTTTAATGGCTGATTTTTACATTTCAGGTGCATCAGGATCAACAGACATGACAGGGATGAGAGCATCTTGGAAGCATGTGCCCATAGTGGCCTAAAATATCATGAATTGACCCTGCCCAAGGAGATGACCTTGTGGATTGACCCTTTTGAAGTCTCCTGCCGGTGAGTAGTCTCCCTTCTTATAACAGACAGTCAGGTTGGTGGTCGATAATTTCCAGTACTGATAACTGATCTATCTACGGACAGGTTAAGAGAAGAGAGTAATCCGTACACAGTGGCCAGGTTCGATCCGAGGACTCCTCACCTTCCAGATCCTTCTTCTAGAGTTCCCAACTCTAGTTATGCTGATTGCTCCACACCCACACCAGAAGAAGACAGTTCAATAGGCAGCTCATCACTCCCATCATCTCCAAGTCTTAATGGTGAGGACAGTGACAGTGGGATAGATGTCAACTGTGATAGAACTACTACCCCTCCAATGTCATGTAGTCCAACAGAGGAGCATATCTGGAGGAACCCAGCAGTAAATCAGGTAAGAAAGCCTTTACTAGAGCGGTGACTGTGCATAGTGAGGTTGGTCCATGTTGTCTTCATGTGATACCCGACGCTGCTCCACAGCAACCACTGGTGCAGATTTACATGGAAGTAATAGTCTGACAGTGCTGAGGAGCAACGGCAGCTATTATAAGTACATGAAGAAACCTAGAAAGTGGAAATCTCATTGTGATCCACAATACTCATGTCACTGTGGGCACCCAAAAATATAGCTGGGGCACAGGACAGTGAAATACTGACACTTGGGGAGCGGGACATTGACACTGACACTTGGTTTACAGGATTGTGACACAATGACACTTTAGGTTCAAGATGATGACACTAGGGGTACAGGATGTTGATACTTTGGATTCTCCATGACTTATTCTTTATTCTTGTCTTTTAGGACTCCATATTCAGAATGTCGTCCCCTCTCTGGATTCCAGCATGGAGTGCTCCCCAGTTCTGCCACCCAGACCCCCAGCAGTTTCACTGGTTGTAGATACTGTGAGGAGCAGTAAACATTGGGGGTGTATATGTACTGTGTAGACTATGGGGGTGTATATGGTGTATACTGTGTAGACTATGGGGGTGTATATGGTGTATACTGTGTAGACTATGAGGGTGTATATGGTGTATACTGTGTAGACTATGGGGGGTGTATATGGTGTATACTGTGTAGACTATGAGGGTGTATATGGTGTATACTGTGTAGACTATGGGGGGTGTATATGGTGTATACTGTGTAGACTATGAGGGTGTATATGGTGTATACTGTGTAGACTATGGGGGTGTATATGGTGTATACTGTGCAGACTATGGGGGTGTATATGGTGTATACTGTGCAGACTATGGGGTGTATATGGTGTATACTGTGTACACTATGGGGTGTATATGGTGTATACTGTGTAGACTATGGGGGTGTATATGGTGTATACTGTGTAGACTATGGGGGTGTATATGGTGTATACTGTGTAGACTATGGGGGTGTATATGGTGTATACTGTGTAGACTATGAGGGTGTATATGGTGTATACTGTGCAGACTATGGGGGTGTATATGGTGTATACTGTGTAGACTATGGGGGGTGTATATGGTGTATACTGTGTAGACTATGGGGTGTATAGGGTGTATACTGTGTAGACTATGGGGGTGTATAGGGTGTATACTGTGTAGACTATGGGGGTGTATATGGTGTATACTGTGTAGACTATGGGGGTGTATATGGTGTATACTGTGTAGTCTATGAGGGTGTATATGGTGTATACTGTGTAGACTATGGGGGTGTATATGGTGTATACTGTGTAGACTATGGGGGTGTATATGGTGTATACTGTGTAGACTATGGAGGTGTATATGGTGTATACTGTGTAGACTATGGGGGTGTATACGGTGTATACTGTGCAGACTATGAGGGTGTATATGGTGTATACTGTGTAGACTATGGGGGTGTATATGGTGTATACTGTGTAGACTATGGGGGTGTATATGGTGTATACTGTGTAGACTATGGGGGTGTATATGGTGTATACTGTGTAGACTATGGGGGTGTATATGGTGTATACTGTGTAGACTATGGGGTGTATATGGTGTATACTGTGTAGACTATGAGGGTGTATATGGTGTATACTGTGTAGACTATGGGGGTGTATATGGTGTATACTGTGTAGACTATGAGGGTGTATATGGTGTATACTGTGTAGACTATGGGGGTGTATATGGTGTATACTGTGCAGACTATGAGGGTGTATATGGTGTATACTGTGTAGACTATGAGGGTGTATATGGTGTATACTGTGTAGACTATGGGGGTGTATATGGTGTATACTGTGTAGACTATGGGGGTGTATATGGTGTATACTGTGTAGACTATGAGGGTGTATATGGTGTATACTGTGTAGACTATGGGGTGTATATGGTGTATACTGTGTAGACTATGAGGGTGTATATGGTGTATACTGTGTAGACTATGAGGGTGTATATGGTGTATACTGTGTAGACTATGGGGGTGTATATGGTGTATACTGTGTAGACTATGGGGGTGTATATGGTGTATACTGTGTAGACTATGGGGGTGTATATGGTGTATACTGTGTAGACTATGAGGGTGTATATGGTGTATACTGTGTAGACTATGGGGTGTATTGGTGTATACTGTGTAGACTATGGGGATGGTGTTATATGGTGTATACTGTGTAGACTATGGGGGTGTATATGGTGTATACTGTGTAGACTATGAGGGTGTATATGGTGTATACTGTGTAGACTATGGGGGTGTATATGGTGTATACTGTGTAGACTATGAGGGTGTATATGGTGTATACTGTGTAGACTATGAGGGTGTATATGGTGTATACTGTGTAGACTATGGGGGGTGTATATGGTGTATACTGTGTAGACTATGAGGGTGTATATGGTGTATACTGTGTAGACTATGAGGGTGTATATGGTGTATACTGTGTAGACTATGGGGGTGTATATGGTGTATACTGTGCAGACTATGAGGGTGTATATGGTGTATACTGTGTAGACTATGAGGGTGTATAGGTGTATACTGTGTAGACTATGGGGGTGTATATGGTGTATACTGTGTAGACTATGGGGGGTGTATACTGTGTAGACTATGGGGGTGTATATGGTGTATACTGTGTAGACTATGAGGGTGTATATGGTGTATACTGTGTAGACTATGAGGGTGTATATGGTGTATACTGTGCAGACTATGGGGGTGTATATGGTGTATACTGTGTATACTATGGGGGTATATATGGTGTATACTGTGTACACTATGGGGTGTATATGGTGTATACTGTGTATACTATGGGGGTGTATATGGTGTATACTGTGCAGACTATGGGGGTGTATATGGTGTATACTGTGTACACTATGGGGGTGTATATGGTGTATACTGTGTACACTATGGGGGTGTATATGGTGTATACTGTTTAGACTATGGGGGTGTATATGGTGTATACTGTGTAGACTATGGGGGTGTATATGGTGTATACTGTGTAGACTATGGGGGTGTATATGGTGTATACTGTGTAGACTATGGGGGTGTATATGGTGTATACTGTGTAGACTATGAGGGTGTATATGGGTATACTGTGTAGACTATGAGGGTGTATATGGTGTATACTGTGTAGACTATGAGGGTGTATATGGTGTATACTGTGTAGACTATGGGGGGTGTATATGGTGTATACTGTGTAGACTATGGGGGGTGTATATGGTGTATACTGTGTAGACTATGGGGGTGTATATGGTGTATACTGTGTAGACTATGGGGGTGTATATGGTGTATACTGTGTAGACTATGAGGGTGTATATGGTGTATACTGTGTAGACTATGAGGGTGTATATGGTGTATACTGTGTAGACTATGGGGGTGTATATGGTGTATACTGTGTAGACTATGGGGGTGTATATGGTGTATACTGTGTAGACTATGGGGGTGTATATGGTGTATACTGTGTAGACTATGGGGGTGTATATGGTGTATACTGTGTAGACTATGAGGGTGTATATGGTGTATACTGTGTAGACTATGAGGGTGTATATGGTGTATACTGTGTAGACTATGGGGGTGTATATGGTGTATACTGTGTAGACTATGGGGGTGTATATGGTCTATAGTGTGTAGACTATGGGGGTGTATATGGTGTATACTGTGTAGACTATGGGGGTGTATATGGTGTATACTGTGTAGACTATGAGGGTGTATATGGTGTATACTGTACAGATGCTATTTATGTGAATCTTTATAATAAAGATCTAATTATGAATCTGCGTTTCTATCATTAATAATATGGAAGCAATTTAAAG
Organism: Bufo gargarizans; assembly: GCF_014858855.1. Classification (NCBI taxonomy): domain Eukaryota; kingdom Metazoa; phylum Chordata; class Amphibia; order Anura; family Bufonidae; genus Bufo; species Bufo gargarizans. Next base: position 725,363,331 of record NC_058081.1, on the reverse strand, counting down.
GGGAACACCCCAAAATACCACGTGGGACCCAGCATCCAGGGCATCAGCTTCGATGCTAGATGTCTTCTAGCGCCTGACAGATAGACACGGCCGGCAGCTTCCAGTCTGGGGGCACCGGGGGGTAGACTGCACGTAGGCTGTGTAGAGGTAGATCAGTGGGTCAGGCTCCAAGAGAAAACAACTGGTGAGACACAGACGATGGATGAAAGCCTGACATCACAAGTGTGTTTGAACGGAACAGCATCAGAACATCACAACTGGCTTCAAACAGGAACTATGACATCACAACTGGTACCAAACAGGCACTATGACATCACAACTGGTTCCAAACAGGAACTATGACATCACAACTGGTTCCAAACAGGCACTATGACATCACAACTGGCTTCAAACAGGAACTATGACACCACGACTGGTTCCAAACAGGCACTATGACATCACAACTGGTTCCAAACAGGAACTATGACATCACAACTGGTTCCAAACAGGCACTATGACATCACAACTGGCTTCAAACAGGAACTATGACATCACAACTGGTTCCAAACAGGCACTATGACATCACAACTGGTTCCAAACAGGAACTATGACATCACAACTGGTTCCAAACAGGCACTATGACATCACAACTGGCTTCAAACAGGAACTATGACATCACGACTGGTTCCAAACAGGCACTATGACATCACAACTGGTTCCAAACAGGCACTATGACATCACAACTGGTTCCAAACAGGAACTATGACATCACAACTTGCTTCAAACAGGAACTATGACATCACAACTGGCTTCAAACAGGAACTATGACATCACAACTGGCTTCAAACAGGAACTATGACATCACGACTGGTTCCAAACAGGCACTATGACATCACAACTGGTTCCAAACAGGCACTATGACATCACAACTGGTTCCAAACAGGAACTATGACATCACAACTGGTTCCAAACAGGAACTATGACATCACAACTGGCTTCAAACAGGAACTATGACATCACAACTGGCTTCAAACAGGAACTATGACATCACGACTGGCTTCAAACAGGAACTATGACATCACGACTGGTTCCAAACAGGCACTATGACATCACGACTGGTTCCAAACAGGCACTATGACATCACAACTAGTGATGAGCAGCAGGGGCAATATTCGAAAATTCGCAGCATTTCACGAATATGTTGTAGAATATTCGTCATATATTTGCGAATTCTCAAATTAGCGATTCTATTCTTGATTGTGAAAATTGGCAATGTAATATTCGCGTAATGCACGCAAAATACCGGCGCGGGTCACTTATGCTACATTTTTCAAGCTGGTATAAGTTTCCTGAAACTGGAGAAAATGGTCGGCACGGCAGAGCATTAGAATAGCTTTATATGCAGGTAGAGTGCTCCAATATATTTTCAACAATTAATGATGCGCATATTGTCCACTCTCAAAAGACTTAAAACCCCGCCCCCAGGCCATGCTAAGCCACGCCCCTGAACTGGTTAGGCCACACACCCTCACACTCCTGAGCCAACGGGGATTTAAAAAAATGAAGGTAGAAATCAACTTCTGTCAGCTGCAGGGATGGGAGGGAGGGTGGCGTTCTCCCTTCAGCTCACACTCAGACAGTACAGTGCTGGTTTATAAAAAAAGGTTAGAAATTGATGAATACCCCATCAAAGTGGTTTGGACACATGAGGATGGCTGGATGCGTCTTAGACTCCTATTACATACGACATACAATAGACAACCACACAAAGGCTGTATGCCAAAAGCCAGGTATGTGCAAGCCAACAACCTACCCCTGAGACAGATGACAGCCGGCACACCTTACAATGGCAGCGAGATATTCCAGCTCTCCTCTGACTGAGGCTACTGTCACACTTGCGGCAGAGAGATCCGGCAAGCAGTTCCGTCAAAACCTATGCCAACTGATGGCACACGTAAGACTGATCAGTCAGAAAAATGTATTGAAATGCCAGATCTTTCCGGTGTCATCCGGCAAAACAGATTGATTTTTTTACCTTTTTTTCGGTCTTTCCAGTATTTTGAATGCCGGATTCGGCAGTAATACATTCCTATGGAAAAAAATGCCGGATCCGGCATTCAGGCAAGTCTTCAGTTTTTTGGGCCGGACATAAAACCGTAGCATGCTGCGGTTTTATCTTTTGCCTGATAAGTCAAAAAGACTGAACTGAAGACATCCTGATTAGTGATGGACGAACATCTGCCGGGACGGTTCGCAAACGCGGTGGGTCCCATTCATTTTAATGGCAGGCGAACCAGAAAAACCTTCAGCTCATATTTGCAGCCAAGAAATAATTACTAGAAGTGCACAAATAGTCCCACAACATGGACAGTGACACCAGATGGATTATTCGAATTTGCGATCTCCATTCCTTATTTTTTTCAATGCGAAATATCGGCAATGTAATTTTCGCGTACGCGCAATCGCACTATAAAGAAAGTATATTGGTATATAACTCCCCGCTTAAATCAGATTTTTTGGGGGGCGACTGGTATATCACACCAGTAGAAATTATTTGTTCCAATAACGCTTGTCCCGCTATATACCTGCAGTATCGCAGCAGAACCGCACACGACTGCCGCACAATACACATGCGCTATAATATACTGTCTAACATAGAAAGTATATTATAACATTGTACACGGAAGGCAAACCATTAGAATATACATGAAGATAAAACGTAACCTTTAATGATATTACTATGAGGGTCTATTCACCGGATCCGCAAAACACAGACACCGGCAATGTGCATTCCGCAATTTGTGGACCGCACATCGCCGGCACTATAATAGAAAATGCCTAATCCTGTCTGCAATTGCGGACAAGAATAGGACATGTTCTATTTTTTTGTGGAAACAGAAGCACGGATGCGGAAGTGCGGATCCGCAAATGCAGACAGCACATTCCGGCCCCATTGAAAATGAATGGGTCTGCACCCGTTCCGCAAAATTGCGGAACTGATGCGGACCCATTTTGCGGACGTGTGAATGGAAAAGATATCCCTCAAAATGAAAATAAAATTATTAAAGTTAAGCAAAAAGCATAGCTGTGGTCGGCAATAACAAGTGCTCGGCGGCACTAAATCAGGTCTTCGGCGGCACCAAATCAGAAAACCATATGTCCTACCACAATCCGGGGGGCTCCAGTGCACATCGATGAATCCCGGAGGGAAAGCAAAAAAACATCCATCCCTGGGCCTGATGATGATGTGGTATTGAAGGACAGGGTGGGCAAAGAACTGTCCCTGATATTGCCCTACAGGGGGTGCTATTCTGGCCCTGATAGCCTAACCACAGACCACCCGCCCTGATAAGAGCGACCCCGTCCGGAACCTTACCCTATATGGCCCTAGTCAGCCCCTAGCCCCTAGGCCCCTGACTTCCAGGTGATCACTATATTGATCTATGTTTTGACTCATTATAAAAGTATATTATAAGTATATCGCACCCTCTGTGTATCACACCTATCGATAACTCACCTATACTGGTGCTTAAAGGACTTTTGTGGCCCTATTAGCCAGCGTTTGGTGTCCCTTACAGCCGGTCCCTGCTCCACACGGCAACCTCTCCCTACACTGGCAAAAGACTGAATGTAAAATGGCGGCCAGATCAGGTTTAATTATAGGGCGGGGGTGTGTCCATGTGCTGAAACGTCTCAATTGGCTGTCCTGTCCCACCTGATGGATGTGTCATGGGTCAAAGTTCTTCACAATGTAAAAGAATATGACGGGAGCAAATTGCGAACACGCAAAGTTTGCCGCGAAACGACTGATGGGCGAACCGCAAGGCCATCTCTACGCCTGAGGCATCCTGAACGGGTTGATCTCCTTTCAGACTGCATGGGGATAGAACTGATCAGTTCTTTTCCGGTATTGAGCCCCTAGGACGGAACTCCGTGCCGGAAAAGAAAAACGCAAGTGTGAAAGTACCCTAAGAACCAGGAAACGAATATTCTAAAAAAAGAATATATAGCAATATAGCGAATATTATGTAATAATTATGCAGTAAGTCAGTGATAATATCTGACACTGGAAAAGCGGTGTAATAACTAAGTGTAGATTGCGAATTTTCTAATCGCAAATTTCCCATGCAAAAGGCTAATAAGCTTGTCATAAGAATCAGTCTAAAATTCTTGTCAGAAGACTATGAAACCAATAGATGGCGCTATTGAGTTATGAACAGCACCATCTATTGGTTTCATAGTCTTCTGACAAGAACATTAGACTTGGCATAAGACGGTAAAACCAATAGAGGGCGCTATTCATAACTCTATAGCGCCATCTATTGGTTTTTTAATAGTCTTATGGCAGCTGAAAAACAAGGCAGATTCTGCTCATTTGCATGTTTTTCCCATATACCCATGTTTATGCAAATTAGTATTTACATGACAAAACTGTATAGAAAGGTTATTGAATATTATGTTAGGACAATCAGAAGACTTTTTGTCGCCCTAATGATACTGATCTAGGTGTGCAGGTCCATCCAAGCCATCCAACAGATGTAAAATAACCTTGATGCTTACTGGTTCCCAGTCAGACGAGAGCTGGGTTGGAATCTCTCATAGTGTACAAGACTGCCATTGTAAGGTATGCTGGCTGTTATCTGTCTCATAGATAGATTGATCAATTGATCAATTGCACATATTTGGCATATATCCTTTGTGTGGTTGTCTATTGTATATAGTACACCATAGGAGTCCAAGACATATCCAGTTATCTTCTTATTGCTGTTTCCAATTCATTTTGATGGGGTTTCTATTAATTTCTAACTTTTTTTATGAACCAGCCACCCTCTTCTCTTCCAAGCAGGGGGTGCCTGGTTGTCTTCCATTATACTTGGGTGCTTGAATGAGCACACGAATACCCAAGCGAAGCTGCGTTCTTCGGCAAGTACATATATATATATAAGAAACAATACTCTGTCTTCCTTCTCCATGACCTGTCCTCTGCCTTCGACACTGTTGACCACTCCCTTCTGTTGCAAACCCTCTCATCTCTTGGCATCACTGACCTGTCCCTCTCCTGGATCACATCATACCTCACAGACCGGACGTTTAGCGTCTCCCACTCCCGCACCACCTCCTCGTCTCGTTCCCTCTCTGTTGGTGTCCCGCAAGGCTCTGTCCTAGGACCCCTGCTCTTCTCTATCTACACTTTTGGCCTGGGACAGCTCATAGAATCCCATGGCTTTCAGAATCACTCCTACGCTGACGACACACAAATCTACTTCTCTGGTCCAGACATCACCACCTTACTATCAAGAATCCCACAATGTCTATCTTCTATATCATCCTTCTTCGCCTCTCGCTTTCTTAAACTTAACATGGATAAGACAGAATTCATAATCTTTCCCCCATCTTGTTCAACCCCCCCAACACACCTTTCTATCATGATCAATGGCTGCACACTCTCCCCAGTCAACCAAGTCGGCTGCCTTGGAGTGACCTTGGATTCTGCCCTTTCCTTCCGACCGCACATCCAAGCACTTTCCACCACCTGCCACCTCCAACTCAAAAACATCTCCCGCATCCGCGCTTTCCTTAACTTTGAGTCTGCGAAAATGCTTGTACATGCCCTCATCATCTCCCGCCTAGACTACTGCAACATTCTCCTCTGTGGCCTTCCATCTAGCACCCTCGCACCCCTCCAATCTATCCTCAACTCCGCTGCCCGACTTATCCACCTCTCACCCTGTTACTCCTCTGCCTCTCTCCTCTGCCAATCCCTTCACTGCCTCCCCATTGCCCAGGGAGTTCAAAGTACTAACAAATACATACAAGGCCGTCCATAACCTGTCCCCTCCCTACATCTCTGAGCTACTTTCCCGATACACCCCCATACGCACTCTCCGATCCTCACAAGACCTCCTTCTCTCCTCTCCTCCTATCTCCTCTTCCCACAATCGCCTCCAGGATTTCTCCCGTGCATCCCCCATACTCTGGAACTCGCTACCCCAACATATCAGACTCTCACCGACAGTGGAATCCTTCAAAAGAAACCTGAAAACCCACCTCTTCAGACAAGCCTACAACCCGTGACCCTGCTGCCTCTATACCGCCATGGCCAGCTTCACCCGCACCTACTGTGTCCTTCTCCCATACCATGTAGATTGTAAGCCCTCGCGGGCAGGGCCCTCTCTCCTTCTGTACCAGTCTGTAACTCATCTTGTTCATGCTTAGTGCAATGGTCTGTATTATGTATGCGCACCCCTTATCATATGTACAGCGCTATGGAATGAATGGCGCTTTAATAATAAATAATAATAACTGTCTAAATGTAATACAACAGAGCACAGCAATGTCACTGCTCTCTCTTTCAGAACTGCAATAAACTTTAGAAAATATCTGCTGGGGAGGTTCTTATATAGTTAGGGGCCGGAAGCTTTCCTATTGGTTGCTAGGGATGTTGCTAAGCTCAGACAAAGACATTGCAGCCTTCTCATTGGCCCACAAGCAAGAAGAAGGGAGGGATCATGGGATCAGATGGAAAAAAAATCTAGAATATTCGTAAATACGAATATATAGCACTATAGTCTAAATCTTTGCGAATTCTCAAAATTGCGATATTCACGATTAATATTCGTGATTCGAATATTCGCACCCAACACTAATCAAAAATTGGTTCCAAACAGGCACTATGACATCATCTTCATCAGGCTGATAAAGGTCCGTCACCAAAACACATAGCTATTCTAATGTAATCATGACGTTTTATAATAAACTGTGACATCACAACTTAAATCAAGCAGACACTAAGGCGTCACAAACAGACACTTTGAAATCCCCAGTTTCAAACCGGCATTATGACATCCCCTTCATCAGGCTGCTGGTCTCCAGTGTAGTGCCTAGGTAAGGTATAATTACCTCTGTTCACCTCAGTACCAGTGGCGTACTAAAGATGGGTATGGGGGGGGTGCCGACTCTCAGGGGGGAGCTGTAGCGCTGGGAGCTGCGGTCCTGTCACTCACCGCTCAGCTCCCCGCGCTCCTCCTCTCCTTCAGGCCGGCGGCGCACAGAATGGTGAAGCAGGAAGACTTCTCCCCGCTCCACTATTCAGCCTGCAGGCACGGATCGTGCAGCCAGCCTGTGTGGGCGGAGCCTGAAGCCTTGTAATCTGCATAAGCCGGCCCACACAGTGCTGCAGAGCAATCTGTGCCTGCAAGGAAGACAGGTATGTGAGCGTCAGGACAAGGTGAGTAGTTAGACTACTTTCACACTCGCGTTCTGGCTTTCCGTTTGTGAGATCCATTCAGGGGTCAGCGTCCAAAACGGATCAGTTTTGCCCTAATGCATTCTGAATGGAAAAGGATCCGCTCAGAAAGCATCAGATTGCCTCCGATCAGTCACTGATCCGCTCTGGAGGCCGCCTGCAGCGTTTTGCTGTCCACTTGATAAAACTGAGCCAAGCGGATCCGTCCTGGCGCACAATGTAAGTCAATGGGACGGATCTGTTTTCTCTGGCACAATAGAAAACGGATCCGTTCTCCATTGACTTTCAATGGTGTTCAAGATGGATCCGTCTTGACTATGTTAATGATAATACAAGCAGATCTGTTCATGACGGATGCATGCAGTGGTATTATTGTAACAGATCCGCCCAAAACAGGAGTGTGAAAGTAGCCTTACTGTGCTTTTCTTATTCTTATACAGGGGGCTTTATTACTATGGAGGGGGCACAGAGGGCTTTATTACTATGGAGGGGGCACAGAGGTCTTTATTACTATGGAGGGGGCACAGAGGTCTTTATTACTCTGGAGGGGGCACAGAGGACTTTATTACTATGGAGGGGGCACAGAGGTCTTTATTACTATGGAGGGGGCACAGAGGGCTTTATTACTATCCAGGGGGCACAGAGGTCTTTATTACTATGGAGGGGGCACAGAGGTCTTTATTACTCTGGAGGGGGCACAGAGGACTTTATTACTATGGAGGGGGCACAGAGGACTTTATTACTATGGAGGGGGCACAGAGGTCTTTATTACTTAGGAGGGGGCACAGAGGTCTTTATTACTCTGGAGGGGGCACAGAGGACTTTATTACTTAGGAGGGGCACAGAGGTCTTTATTACTATGGAGGAGGCACAGAGGACTTTATTACTATCCAGGGGGCACAGAGGACTTTATTACTATGGAGGAGGCACAGAGGTCTTTATTACTATGGAGGGGGCACAGAGGACTTTATTACTATGGAGGGGGCACAGAGGACTTTATTACTATGGAGGGGGCACAGAGGGAATTATTACTATGGAGGGGGCACAGAGGACTTTATTACTTAGGAGGGGCACAGAGGTCTTTATTACTTAGAAGGGACACAGAGGTCTTTATTACTATGGAGGAGGCACAGAGGACTTTATTACTATAAAGGGGGCACAGAGGGCTTTATTACTATGGAGGGGCACAGAGGTCTTTATTACTATGGAGGGGGCACAGAGGACTTTATTACTATGGAGGGGGCACAGAGGACTTTATTACTATGGAGGAGGCACAAAGGTCTTTATTACTATGGAGGGGGCACAGAGGACTTTATTACTATGGAGGGGGCACAGAGGACTTTATTACTATGGAGGAGGCACAAAGGTCTTTATTACTATGGAGGGGGCACAGAGGACTTTATTACTATGGAGGGGGCACAGAGGACTTTATTACTATGGAGGAGGCACAGAGGGCTTTATTACTATGGAGGGGGCACAGAGGACATTATTACTATGGAGGGGGCACAGAGGACTTTATTACTATGGAGGGGGCACAGAGGACTTTATTACTATGGAGGGGGCACAGAGGGAATTATTACTATGGAGGGGGCACAGAGGACTTTATTACTATGGAGGGGGCACAGAGGGAATTATTACTATGGAGGGGGCACAGAGGACTTTATTACTTAGGAGGGGCACAGAGGTCTTTATTACTTAGAAGGGACACAGAGGTCTTTATTACTATGGAGGAGGCACAGAGGACTTTATTACTATAAAGGGGGCACAGAGGGCTTTATTACTATGGAGGGGCACAGAGGGCTTTATTACTTAGAAGGGACACAGAGGTCTTTATTACTATGGAGGAGGCACAGAGGACTTTATTACTATAGAGGGGGCACAGAGGGCTTTATTACTATGGAGGAGGCACAGAGGACTTTATTACTATAGAGGGGGCACAGAGGGCTTTATTACTATGGAGGGGCACAGAGGGCTTTATTACTATGGAGGGGCACAGAGGGCTTTATTACTATTGAGGGGGCACAGAGGACTTTATTACTATCCAGGGGGCACAGAGGACTTTATTACTATGGAGGGGGCACAGAGGACTTTATTACTATGGAGGGGGCACAGAGGACTTTATTACTATTGAGGAGGCACAAAGGGCTTTATTACTATGGAGGGGGCACAGAGGACATTATTACTATGGAGGGGGCACAGAGGACTTTATTACTATTGAGGAGGCACAGAGGGCTTTATTACTATGGAGGGGCACAGAGGGCTTTATTACTATGGAGGGGCACAGAGGGCTTTATTACTATGGAGGAGGCACAGAGGACTTTATTACTATCCAGGGGGCACAGAGGACTTTATTACTATCCAGGGGGCACAGAGGACTTTATTACTATCCAGGGGGCACAGAGGACTTTATTACTATGGAGGGGGCACAGAGGACTTTATTACTATGGAGGGGGCACAGAGGACTTTATTACTTAGGAGGGGCACATAGGTCTTTATTACTATGGAGGGGGCACAGAGGACTTTATTACTTAGAAGGGACACAGAGGTCTTTATTACTATGGAGGGGGCACAGAGGACTTTATTACTATGGAGGAGGCACAAAGGGCTTTATTACTATGGAGGGGGCACAGAGGACTTTATTACTATGGAGGGGGCACAGAGGACTTTATTACTATAAAGGGGCACAGAGGACTTTTTTACTATAAAGGGGCACAGAGGTCTTTATTACTATGGATGGGGCACAGAGGGCTTTATTACTATGGAGGGGGCACAGAGGACTTTATTACTATGGAGGGGGCACAGAGGACTTTATTACTATGGATGGGGCACAGAGGGCTTTATTACTATTAGGGGGCACAAAGGTCTTTATTACTATGATGAGGGCACAGAGGACTTCATGATAGAAACGCAGATTCATAATTAGATCTTTATTATAAAGATTCACATAAATAGCATCTGTACAGTATACACCATATACACCCTCATAGTCTACACAGTATACACCATATACACCCCCATAGTCTACACAGTATACACCATATACACCCTCATAGTCTACACAGTATACACCATATACACCCCCATAGTCTACACAGTATACACCATATACACCCCCATAGTCTACACAGTATACACCATATACACCCCCATAGTCTACACAGTATACACCATATACACCCCCATAGTCTACACAGTATACACCATATACACCCCCATAGTCTACACAGTATACACCATATACACCCCCATAGTCTACACAGTATACACCATATACACCCCCATAGTCTACACAGTATACACCATATACACCATATACACCCCCATAGTCTACACAGTATACACCATATACACCCCCATAGTATACACAGTATACACCATATACACCCCCATAGTCTACACAGTATACACCATATACACCCCCCATAGTGTACACAGTATACACCATATACACCCCCATAGTCTACACAGTATACACCATATACACCCCCATAGTCTACACAGTATACACCATATACACCCCCATAGTCTACACAGTATACACCATATACACCCCCCATAGTGTACACAGTATACACCATATACACCCCCATAGTCTACACAGTATACACCATATACACCCCTATAGTCTACACAGTATACACCATATACACCCCCATAGTCTACACAGTATACACCATATACACCCCCATAGTCTACACAGTATACACCATATACACCCCCATAGTCTACACAGTATACACCATATACATCCCCATAGTCTACACAGTATACACCATATACACCCCCATAGTCTACACAGTACATATACATCCCCAATGTTTACTGCTCCTCACAGTATCTACAACCAGTGAAACTGCTGGGGGTCTGGGTGGCAGAACTGGGGAGCACTCCATGCTGGAATCCAGAGAGGAGGCGACATTCTGAATATGGAGTCCTAAAAGACAAGAATAAAGAATAAGTCATGGAGAATCCAAAGTATCAACATCCTGTACCCCAAGTGTCATCATCTTGAACCTAAAGTGTCATTGTGTCACAATCCTGTAAACCAATGTCACGGCTGAGGATGGGGGAAACCCTCAGCCGTGTGTTGCCAGATGATGATGTGGCTACTCGGCCATGAGAACAAGATAGGGAGCAGGTCACCTCCTACAGCGTCCCTAACCTGACCCTAACTCCTAACCTGCATGGACCGACCTTTAAAGGGAACCTGTCACCGGGATTTTGGGTATAGAGCTGAGGACATGGGTTGCTAGATGGCCGCTAGCACATCCGCAATACCCAGTCCCCATAGCTCTGTGTGCTTTTATTGTGTAAAAAAAACAACGATTTGATACATATGCAAATTAACATAAGAGTCATATCTTACTTGTGTGACCAGAGAAGAGTCATATTTTCAAGCTCTGACTCATCTCAGGTTAATTTGCATATGTATCAAATCAAATTTTTTAAACAATAAAAGCACACAGAGCTATGGGGACTGGGTATTGCGGATGTGCTAGCGGCCATCTAGCAACCCATGTCCTCAGCTCTGTACACAAAATCCCGGTGACAGGTTCCCTTTAAGGTAGGAGGACCCATGCGCAGGAACCTCGGAGCCCTGACTTACCCTCCGCAGATCCCTGAGCTAGGAGCTGGGTAAGACAACCTACTCCTCCAAGGTACGGAGGAGCAGGAGTCTCAATGGCCAAGCTGCTGGGAATGGGGAACAAATGCAGGCCTATGTATATGGCAGGTACTGCACTAGTTCCAGCCACCTGCCACAGCCTTGCTGACTGGATCCGTGTGCAGGCAAGCTGAAGTCCACAAATAAACAAACAGAACTCAGCACAAACTCATCCACACACAGGAACCCAGATACATGGCTGCACAGAATAATACAAGAAAGTCCCAACAAAACATCACATACAACATGGCATAAACATCATGAGACAATATCCTTGTTTATGACCACAGGGGTGGCTCTCACTGGCAGATGGGAAGCACAGGATACTGCTCCAGCAAAGCATGACTGAAGCAACCTCCTGAGCCATGCCAAACACTAAGGCTTTATAGGCCAAGAAGCCACACCCCACAGTCGGACACACCCAGTGACATCACACACACACTGGGAAGGGAGTTAACCCTTCCAACACCACAGAAGGGAAAACTTAAAGAGGAAGTGTCCAACTCAACAAACACACTGTGGCTGTTGCCGCAGGCAATGGCATGGGTGGCAACCGTGTCCTGGGAGTCAGCCCAAAGGCCGGGACACTGCCACCACATGTACACAATCAACCAAACATTGCCACGGACAGCCACAGTGAAGGAACGGATGACAGTTCACACCACACACAACACAGAGTGCACACAGACAAACTACAAGTGCTTACAAAGACGCACACAACTCCAAGGGAACCGCACACATAGCTGTTGTCCGCGGCAACCGCACTTGAGGCCAACAACATGACGCCTCAAGCTGCGGCTGAAACAACAACCCAAAAACCGCGGGCAACAGTATGCGGCTCCCAAGGAGTCACGGCCATAACCGTGGCCGTGACAACCAAGTGTCAGTGTCAATGTCCCGCTCCCCAAGTGTCAGTATTTCACTGTCCTGTGCCCCAACTATATTTTTCGGTGCCCACAGTGACATGAGTATTGTGGATCACAATGAGATTTCCACTTTCTAGGTTTCTTCATGTACTTATAATAGCTGCCGTTGCTCCTCGGCACTGTCAGACTATTAGTTCCATGTAAATCTGCACCAGTGGTTGCTGTGGAGCAGCGTCGGCTATCACATGAAGACAACATGGACCAACCTCACTATGCACAGTCACCGCTCTAGTAAAGGCTTTCTTACCTGATTTACTGCTGGGTTCCTCCAGATGTGCTCCTCTGTTGGACTACATGACATTGGAGGGGTAGTAGTTCTATCACAGTTGACATCTATCCCACTGTCACTGTCCTCACCATTAAGACTTGGAGATGATGGGAGTGATGAGCTGCCTATTGAACTGTCTTCTTCTGGTGTGGGTGTGGAGCAATCAGCATAACTAGAGTTGAGAACTCTAGAAGAAGGATCTGGAAGGTGAGGAGTCCTCAGATCGAACCTGGCCACTGTGTACGGATTACTCTCTTCTCTTAGCCTGTCCGTAGATAGATCAGTTATCAGTACTGGAAATTATCGACCACCAACCTGACTGTTATAAGAATGGAGACTACTTACCGGCAGGAGACTTCATAAGGGTCAATCCACAAGGTCATCTCCTTGGGCAGGGTCAGTTCATGATATTTTAGGCCACTATGGGAACATGCTTCCAAGATGCTCTCATCCCTGTCATGTCTGTTAATCCTTATGCACCTGAAATGTAAAAATCAGCCATTAAAGAGGAGATGCCAATGGAAGAAATAGGGAGTTTCTTGGAGATGCTGATGAACCAATATGTGAATTTTTTTGAGATGTCAATGCTCCAATTTAGGTTTTTGAAGATGCTGAAGAACCAAAATGGAAATTTTCGGAGATGTCAATAAACCAATGCAGGATTTTTTTGAGATGCAATGGACAAATACAGGAAGTTTTTGGATATGCTAATAGACAAATGTGGCAGGTTTTTGGAGACATGAATTGACCATTATGGGGGGTTTTGAGATGCCAATGGACAAATACATAAAGTTTTTGGAGATGGTAATAGACCAATGTGGGAAATTTTTGAAATGCCAATGGACCAATATGGGAAGTTTTGCAAGATTCTGTTAGGCCAATGTGGGAAATATTTCATATGCCAACGGACAAATACAGTTTTTGTAGATGTTAATAGAACAATATGGTATTTTTTTTTGGAGATGCTAAAATACTAATATGAGATTTTTTGGGAGATGGCAATCAAACAATATCCACTGAAATCCAAACAAAAGTACTATAGTAAAAACCTCATGAGTTACCTGTAGGCTTGTCCTTTCATGGGCTTCTCTGGATACCAGTGCCCAGTATATTTTTGACAAAGTCTCTCTGCTAGTTTTTCCCCAAACAAGTCAACCATGACAGGATCCAGATTCTGGAATCTGTTTGCAAGAGTCTTGATGTATTCTACACCGGCCAGCAGTTCGTCCCTCATCTCCACTGGTATAGAAGACAACACAGCCATATTATCTGGAGGGGGGGGAAACAGCAAATGTTACTTATTGTAGAGTAAAATATCCCTATTTGCCAATATTCCCGATATATTGGACTCCCACCTATAAGATATTTAAATATTGTCTATGGTGAGAAAACCCTTAAAGACATTGTAAGGGGACAGAGGGGGCCTCTTTATCTGCACCACCTATATAATAGTTAGAACCATGAGTTATATCAAGTATGTTCTGTTCTGAAGGGCTGCCAGTGCCTACTGACATGAGGACATGGGAATATTACGTCTCATTTCTGTTAACCCTAACAGCAGAACACCCTTTAATGGTGTTATCTTAGGAAAACATGGTAAGAGTTGTTTGTGGTACCATCCCACCTTGCTTTATTTTGAGCTGCATATGGCTCTTCTTGGGACACTCCTTGTCAACATGGTGTTCCTGGTCCTGAAGGTTGCAGGTTGTTTTCCTTGGAGAGTCATTGAATTTCTGGCCTGGATTTCCGTTGCAGATCTGAGGTATGTCTGAGTAAGTGATGAGAGCTTCTGCGTTCCCCAAGGTGCATCTCTGTGGTAAGTGTTGAAGACCATCAGATGTGGATGGGTCTTTCTTCAGTTGGACAGTCACAGACCAGCTTGAATTCCAGAAGCCATTCCCATCCAGGTTCTTCGTAGGATTTCTCACCACAGTGCAGAATTGTCTTAAGAAGGCAATGACATGTCTGACTGGTGTATGTGGGTTTTCAACTAAGACAGTCACTTTTCTCTCCTCTTTTTCAGCAGAGAAGTGAGAGGAAGGGATCTTGGGTTTTGTCTCTTTCTCCATCTCCCTGTACCTTCTGCCAGTGATGACTACAGGATATGGAGGAGAATAATACAAGTATTAAAATGTTAGATAATCTAAATTAAAACATGTTTAAGGCAACTTAGATTTTTGTAATTTTTGGGTTGTAATTTTGTATAAGTAGCAGGTAACCCAAAGAAGACATCGTAAATGGATTAAAGTGACTCTCTGGCCAGGTAATGATTTTTTAAACTCTGCATATTTTGTCCCATATATAGCAGTTTTTTGTGTTTTTCACCTTCCTTCCCATGGTGTTGACATTATGGCATCCTGACAGGATGTTTACATGCAGAACTTCCTGTTTTCCTCAGCTCCCTGCTGGCTTTGCTAACCAATCCCATCATGCTTTGCTCTGTAAAGTTCCCTCTGCAGTAGTCGTATCTCCTGCACCTCTCCTATCCATGTTAGTTAGACAGAAGCTCCCTCAACCCAGAGTCCTCAAAATGCTAGTGCACGCCCTCATCATCTAACGCCTGGGCTACTGCAACAGTCTCTTTTGTGCCTCCCATCTAGAACTCTCACACCCCATCAATCCCCTCGTTTCTCCTCTGCTTCTCCCCTCTGCCAGTCACATCACTGGATCCCCATTGCCCAGCTAATTCAAATCAAGATACTCTGTACATCTCTGACCTGCTCTCCAGATACATCCCCCAACGTAATCTCCCAATCCTCACAAGACCTCCTTCTCCGTTCTCTTGTCTGTTCCTCGTCGTGTACTACCCCCTACTCTGGAACTTGCAACCTCAGAACATCAGACTCTTCCCCAACATCCAAACCTTCAAGAGTAACCTGAAAACCACCTCCTCCGGAAATCCGACCACCTGCAATGAGCATACTGCCACCCCACGGCCAGACGAGAAGCTTTTACCCCCACCTATTGTGTCTTACCCTTACCTCATGGGCAGCGTCCTCTCCCCCTCTGTATCAGTCAGTTAGATAGTCCACACTTATTCTACTTGTTTTTATATATTAAGTATGTGAACCCCCTTTTTAGGGAATTAATGACTTATAAATAAATATAAAAGAATGAAGCAGTTTTTAATCACTTTTTTCCCAGTTGGGATTTGACATTGACGGTCACCACAACCGATCAACCTCCATATTCTGCACAAGGCAGATCACCCCTGGAATCTGAATGGTTGTGATGGGCTGTGGGGTCAGGTAGGTTGTCAGGGCTGTCTGGGCGAGGTCTCTATTATAAAAGATATATTACACCCAAACTAAAAACTAGGGTCTAAATGATATTATTCTACTACTGACAGCAGGATAATATCTACCAAATAAAAAAATGCAAATAAAATGTCCGTCTACAGAGGGATCGGCAGGTGGGTGACGGAGGATTCACTTACCTTTAAGGTGATGGAGAAGATGAAGCTCAGGGATGTGCAGGATACGGAGGAGTCCTGCAGGGTCTGCAGCAGGTGTGTGTCTGAGCAGAGACAAGACCCCAGTATTTATCTGAGGAGGAGACGGGGTCCTGTGATTGTCTCCTCCACCATCGTGATTATCCGGAGAGTGAACCTGATTTACATAACACAAGACCATTCAGAGGGTGACGACCAAAACATGACAATACAGGGAGGATCCGCCACTGCCCCCTCCCCGGTACCCGCACCTTCCCTCCAAAACAGTATCAGGTCTGGATGAAATGTCTATTATATATCTATCTATTATCTATCTGTCTTATAACTATCAATCTTAGAATTAGTCTGTCTAAGAAATGCATTTCTTAAAGGTTATGTTCATTTTTTCTATCCCCCCCCCCCCCCTTCCTTTTTTAAAGTGTTTGGAGATAAGATACATTTCTCTGTCTATAAAGAAAAAACTGGCAGCAGAATTGGTGAGATGTGAGAGCTGTGATCACTTGTGTTCTGTGCAGTCTGATCTCTCACTGCCGGACGTCTCTCTGTCCGTGTGTCTGTCTCTGTGTAACCGAGATTGTTCCTGATCTGTGACTGTCTCTTTTCTTTCACTGTAATGTAGTTTTCTAGTAGATAAATGATAGATAGAATCCGATAGAATTATCCATCAGACACAGCAGACTCTCATCACAAACTGGTCCCAGTTCATTATCATCCTTGTACTGGATTTCCACCACTGTATTTACAAATGCCTATGAGGGCAATAGAAACCTATCTTGACCCAAGTGCAAAATAATACTTCACTTTTATTATATTATTCATTAAAAAGTGTCACTGGTGGGTGACATGTGAAGGGACACAGACAAACAAACAGAATACAGTGAAGAGTATACAGCGGAGAGCGCGAGTATATAGATCTCCTGATGAGCTGCCCCTCCGCAGTACATGTGTGTGTGGGGTAATGGCCGAATGAGTCACTGTACAGAGTCCTGGACCCGGACTATACCTGCAGATATAAGAGAGGATAGATAGATAGATAGATAGATAGATAGATAGATGGATGGATATTGTCTGATGTTATAGAGGATAGTTCTCGGAGATGTAGACAGGTCAGTGTTATGTCTCAGTAGAAGACTTTTCTTCCCGTAAAATATAACGGATCTCTGACGGAAATGACTTAAAGGGGTTGTCCGAGTTCAGAGCTGAACCCGGACATACCCTTATTTTCACCCAGACAGTCCCCCTGAGCCTAGCATCGCAGCATCTTATGCTCCGATGCGCTCCTGTACGCTGCGCTAAACCGCGCAGAGCACGGGCTCTTTTGTTTTCAATAACACACTGCCGGGCAGTAACTTCCGCCCAGCAGTGTGTTCGGTGACGTCACCGGCTCTGAGGGGCGGGCTTTAGCTCTGCCCTAGCCGTTTTACTGGCCCATCAGTGCCGGGTTCCTGTCAGCCCCATGGAGAGCCCCGGAACGTCACCGGAACTCTTACAAATGCCTTTGCCCTACGCAATTTAGCGCAGGGCAAAGAAGAGCATCGGAGCATGAACTGCTCCGATGCTCCTGTCAGGGGGGCTGCCGGGGTGAAAATGGAGGGATGTCCGGGTTCAGCTCTGAACCTGGACAACCCCTTTAAGCAGACCTGAAGCTCAACATAAAAGATCCCTATATTTTTTCCAAAATTATTTTTTGTTCTCCTGAAGGATCAGAAGAACGGAAGACTAAACGCGGATGTGACCCCGGCCTCAGACACTTCCGGATTTCCCGGTGGAGAGACTCTCACGTCTGTTGGACTTGGACTGAGCGCAGAACCTCTCTCCGCGGCTGCGTTTCCTCCGGGGTCTTCGTTGATAGAAATGTCTATTTTATGTAATGTATAGATGTCAGTCCACACGACCTCAGAGCGGTGAGAACATTACAGACTCCTACAGGCGAGACATGAGGGAGGTCACAGAAAGATCAGACAGTCCCTACGGCCAGAAGAAATCGTATATGGAGAACTATCTATAAGGAGGAGGACGAGGATGAGGAGGAGGTGGAGGAGGATGAGGATGAAGCATGGTCACAGCGGGGTGGCACCCAACGCAGCTCGGGCCCATCACTGGTGCGTGGCTGGGGGGAAACGCAGGACGATGACGATACGCCTCCCACAGAGGACAGCTTGTCCTTACCTCTGGGCAGCCTGGCACACATGAGCGACTACATGCTGCAGTGCCTGCGCAACGACTGCAGAGTTGCCCACATTTTAACGTGTGCGGACTACTGGGTTGCCACCCTGCTGGATCCCCGGGTACAAAGACAATGTGCCCACCTTACTTCCTGCACTGGAGCGTGATAGGAAGATGCGCGAGTACAAGCGCACATTGGTAGACGCGCTACTGAGAGCATTCCCAAATGTCACAGGGGAACAAGTGGAAACCCAAGGCGAAGGCAGAGGAGGAGCAAGAGGTCGCCAAGGCAGCTGTGTCACGGCCAGCTCCTCTGAGGGCAGGGTTAGCATGGCAGAGATGTGGAAAAGTTTTGTCAACACGCCACAGCTAACTGCACCACCACCTGATACGCAACGTGTTAGCAGGAGGCAACATTTCACTAACATGGTGGAACAGTACGTGTGCACACCCCTCCACGTACTGACTGATGGTTCGGCCCCATTCAACTTCTGGGTCTCCAAATTGTCCACGTGGCCAGAGCTAGCCTTTAATGCCTTGGAGGTGCTGGCCTGCCCGGCGGCCAGCGTTTTGTCTGAACGTGTATTCAGCACGGCAGGGGGCGTCATTACAGACAAACGCAGCCGCCTGTCTACAGCCAATGTGGACAAGCTGACGTTCATAAAAATGAACCAGGCATGGATCCCACAGGACCTGTCCATCCCTTGTGCAGATTAGACATTAACTACCTCCCCTTAACCATATATTATTGTACTCCAGGGCACTTCCTCATTCAATCCTATTTTTATTTTCATTTTACCATTATATTGCGGGGCTACCCAAAGTTGAATGAACCTCTCCTCTGTCTGGGTGCCGGGGCCTAAATATATGCCAATGGACTGTTCCATTGTTGGGTGACGTGAAGCCTGATTCTCTGCTATGACATGCAGAATGATTCTCTGCTGACATGAAGCCAGATTCTCTGTTACGGGACCTCTCTCCTCTGCCTGGGTGCTGGGCCTAAATATATGCCAATGGACTGTTGCAGTGGTGGCTGACGTGAAGCCTGATTCTCTGCTATGACATGAAGCCAGATCCTCTGTTACGGGACCTCTCTCCTCTGTCTGGGTGCCGGGGCCTAAATATATGACAGTGGCCTGTTCCAGTGTTGGGTGACGTGAAGCCTGATTCTCTGCTATGACATGAAGACTGATTCTCTGCTATGGGACCTCTCTCCAATTGATATTGGTTAATTTTTATTTATTTTATTTTTATTTTTATTCATTTCCCTATCCACATTTGTTTGCAGGGGATTTACCTACATGTTGCTGCCTTTTGCAGCCCTCTAGCCCTTTCCTGGGCTGTTTTACAGCCTTTTTAGTGCCGAAAAGTTCGGGTCTCCATTGACTTCAATGGGGTTCGGGTTCGGGACGGAGTTCGGGTCGGGTTCGGATCCCGAACCCGAACATTTCCGGGAAGTTCGGCCGAACTTCTCGAACCCGAACATCCAGGTGTTCGCTCAACTCTAATAAAGACATTTGCACTCGCGGTCGCTCTACTATTTTAGACACATTGTTTCAGCCCTAATATCAATGAGCAAATCTGATTGTAACATCTGAATGTTAGGATTAGAAATTTGGTCTCCAATAATTACAGTATACTCTAGGACTGTACGGGCAATTATGGCATTTATTTATTTTAATAAAATATTTTTATTTTAAAACAAATTAGATGGTGAGTGCCTGTTTTTAAACTTCATAATTTGCTTTTAATTTTTGATGACTAGATGAGTCAACTAAAAACAGTGCACCTTAACCATAGACCGGGTTCGGGTTCGCCACGGTATACCTGTCATATAAGATGTGGAATTCCACTTTCTCCACGTTGAGTTTTAAGAAGTGGAAGAAGAATGAAGATACTGTTTAGCCGACAGACAAGCTGGGATTCTGGACAGCAGGGAAGTGACATCTGGGCCAGAGAGGTAGACTTGAGTGTCCTCATCATAGAGGTGGTATTGGAAGCCATGGGACTCTATGAGCTGTCCAAGGCTGAATGTGTAAATGGAGAAAAGTAGGAGACCCGGGACAGAACCTTGAGGGACACCAACAGAGTGGGGCATGATGATGAGGTGGTGTATGAATAAGAAACACTGAAGGTTCTGTTAGTGAGGTATAAGGAGATCCAGGAGAGGGCCAGGTGTCTGATGCCGAGGGAAGAGAGGGTTTGTAACAGGAGAGAATGGGCAACAGTGTCCAAGGCAGAGGAAAGGTAAAGAAGGAGGAGGACAAAGTAATGACATTTACCTCTATACCGCGCCCTGGATGTGTCCCTATCCCAACCCAGTTATTCATCACTTGCTTTGGCAAAACCAAAATGTATTTAGTCCTGCGAATTAAGCCAGATAGATAATAGATATGAGATAGATAAGAGAAAAACTCCACGGCACTTCAAAAAAATGAATCAAATAAAGTATATTTCAATCAACAGCAACGTTTCAGTTCTCTCACAGGGACTTTTCGCAATCGGTTCCAGTGAGAGGACTGGAAAGTTGCTGTTTGGTGATTGAAATATACTTTATTTGATACATTTTTGGAAGTGCCGTGGAGTTTTTCTCTTTTGTATTTTTGGAGGTTGGATCGCTGTCACGGCCGCTGGCCCCTCTCACATCTTTATGCTGTGCTGCTCACATTCTGTGGACTGTATATTAGATAGAGAGATCATTTTGCTTTGTAAGAGGAGCTGGAGATAACGAGCAGGAAAGAAAATAGTTTTTGTTTTAGAATAAACTTTTATTGAAAAAAAAATCTATGGACAAAATCAGAAAATACACAAGAAGATCCAAGAGCCGTGTCGTCAATATTTGGGCATCTGAGGGTCGAACTGAATTCCACACCGACCTGCAGTTGTTTCATCATCTCCGCCAGTAGGAAAGGGATTTTACTCACGTTACCTATGGAGAGACGTGAGAACGTAATATTGTCAAGTGATGTACAATATGCATCTTCTACAGATTTGTCAAACTTCTATAAACTTAGAACTAACTTTATACCCCCCCCCCCATTTCTTCTGAAATGTCCTCATTTTTATTATCTTATTGGCCTTAATAAAAAGGATAATTGACAGTATTTTTAGATTCCAACAAAAGTATAAAAGAAAATCCCAATATATCAATATTAATGATCTGTGCTCTCACCTCATGGCTTCTTTCTTCCTATGGCACTTCTTGGTCTTCTTTGCTCTCTTTGGACTGTCTTTGTTGTTGATGGTCTGTTGATGCTCGGCCTGGCTCTGTAGGTCGCAGATTGTTGGACAGTCCTCGGACACATGGCCGATCATTGTGCAGGTGATGCAGAATGATATTTTACGGTCTTCGTTGTTGTGGTCCATCTTGCTGCAAATCTCTGTCATGTCAGAGTAAGTGATGAGAGCTTCTGAGTTCCCCAAGGTGCATCTCTGTGGTAAGTGTTGAAGACCATCAGATGTGGACGGGTCTTTCCATAGTTGGACAGTTACTGACCAATTTCCAGTCCAGAAGCCTAGACCATTGAGGATCTTAGTAGGACCCTTCACTACAGTACAGAAACGTCTCAAGAAGGCAGCAACCTCCTTCCTTGGTGTATGTGGGTTTCTCACTGAAACAGTCACTTCCCTCTCTTCACTTTTATTAGAGCACGGAGAGGAGGGCGATTCAGTTTGCAACGCTTCTTCCATATTGCTTTTAATCTGTGGCATATCAGAGTAAGTGATGAGAGCTTCTGCGTTCCCCAAGGTGCATCTCTGTGGTAAGTGTTGAAGGCCATCAGATGTGGACGGGTCTTTCTTCAGTCGGACAGTCACAGACCAGCTTGAATTCCAGAAGCCATTCCCATCCAGGTTCTTCGTAGGATTTCTCACCACAGTGCAGAATTGTCTTAAGAAGGCAATGACATGTCTGACTGGTGTATGTGGGTTTTTAACTAAGACAGTCACTTTTCTCTCCTCTTTTTCAGCAGAGCAGTGAGAGGCAGGGATCTTGGGGTTTGTCTCTTTCTCCATCTCCCTGTACCTTCTGCCAGTGATTACTACAGGATATGGAGGAGAAGAATACAAGTATTAAAATGTTAGATAATCTACATTAAAACATGTTTAAGGCAACTTTGATTTTTGTAATTTTGGGGTTGTAATTTTGTATAAGTAGCAGGTAACCCAAAGAAGACCTTGTAGAGGTATTAAAGTGACTCTCTGGCAACGTAATGATTTTTTAAACTCTGCATATTTTGTCCCATATAGCTGTTTTTCACTTTCCTTCCCATGGTGTTGACATCATGGCATCCTGACAGGATGTTTACATGCAGAACTTCCTGTTTTCCTCAGCTTCCTGCTGGCTTTGCTAACCAATCCCATCATGCTTTGCTCTCTAAGGTTCCCTCTGCAGTAGTCGTATCTCCTGCACCTCTCCTATCCATGTTAGTTAGACAGAAGCTCCCTCAACCCAGAATCCTCAAAATGCTAGTGCATGCCCTCATCATCTAACGCCTGGGCTACTGCAACAGTCTCTTTTGTGGCCTCCCATCTAGAACTCTCACACCTCTTCAATCCATCCTCAACTGCTGCTCGGTTAATCCACCTCTCCCCTCGTTTCTCCTCTGCTTCTCCCCTGTGCCAGTCACATCACTGGCTCCCCATTGCCCAGCTAATTCAAATCAAGATACGAACAACTACATATCAGGCCGTCCACAACCTGTCCCCTCCGTACATCTCTGACCTGCTCTCCAGATACATCCCCCAACGTAATCTCCAATCCTCACAAGACCTCCTTCTCTGTTCTCCTCTGTCTGTTCCTCGTCGTGTACTACCCCCTACTCTGGAACTTGCAACCTAAGAACATCAGACTCTCCCCCAACATCCAAACCTTCAAGAGTAACCTGAAAACCACCTCCTCAGGAAAGCCGACCACCTGCAATGAGCATACTGCCACCCCACAGCCAGACGAGAAGCTTTTACCCCCACCTATTGTGTCTTACCCTTACCTCATGGGCAGAGTCCTCTCCTCCTCTGTATCAGTCAGTTAGATAGTCCACACTTATTCTACTTGTTTTTATATATTAAGTATGTGAACCCCCTGGGTGGGTGACGGCAAATGAATGACTTATAAATAAATATTAAAAAATTTAAAAATTTGTAATCACTTTTTTCCCAGTTGGGATTTGACATTGACGGTCACCACAACTGATCAACCTCCATATTCTGCACAAGGCAGATCACCCCTGGAATCTGAATGGTGGTGATGGGCTGTGGGGTCAGGTAGGTTGTCAGGGCTGTCTGGGCGAGGTCTCTATTATAAAGATATATTACACCCAAACTAAAAACTAGGGTCTAAATGATATTATTCTACGACTGACAGCAGGATAATATCTACCAAATTAAAAGATGCAAATAAAATGTCTACAGAGGGATCGGCAGGTGGGTGACGGCGGATTCACTTACCTTTAAGGTGATGGAGAAGATGAAGCTCAGGGATGTGCAGGATACGGAGGAGTCCTGCAGGGTCTGCAGCAGGTGTGTGTCTGAGCAGAGACAAGACCCCAGTATTTATCTGAGGAGGAGACGGGGTCCTGTGATTGTCTCCTCCACCATCGTGATTATCCGGAGAGTGAACCTGATTTACATAACACAAGACCATTCAGAGGGTGACGACCAAAACATGACAATACAGGGAGGATCCGCCACTGCCCCCTCCCCGGTACCCGCACCTTCCCTCCAAAACAGTATCAGGGCTGGATGAAATGTCTATCATCTATTATCTATCTATCTATCTATTATCTTTCTATCTTATAACTATCAATCTTAGAATCAGTCTCAAGAAATGCATTTCTTAAAGGTTATGTTCATTTTTTCATATTATTTTTTCCCCTTTTTAAAGTGTTTGGAGATAAGATACATTTCTCTGTCTATAAAGAAGAAACTGGCAGCAGAATTGGTGAGATCTGAGAGCTGTGATCACTTGTGTTCTGTGCAGTCTGATCTCTCACTGCCGGACGTCTCTCTGTCCGTGTGTCTGTCTCTGTGTAACCGAGATTGTTCCTAATCTGTAACTGTCTCTTTTCTTTCACTGTAATGTAGTTTTCTAGTAGATAAATGATAGATAGAATCCGATAGAATTATCCATCAGACACAGCAGACTCTGTGCAGAGTTCACACCTGTCTGGCCGAATCCCAGTGCAAATCTCATCTCAAACTGGTCCCAGTTCATTATCATCCTTGTACTGGATTTCCACCACTGCTACCTCCCAGCATTTCATATGTAGATGACAGGGGCCACCGCCCCAGGGACCGGCGTATAGAAAGTGTATCCGGATAATGCAGCTTTATTACCACAACCGCGCCGGTACATAGACGTGTAAAGTGAGAGTATACAGCAGAGAGCGCGAGTATATAGATCTCCTGATGAGCTGCCCCTCCGCAGTACATGTGTGTGTGGGATAATGGCCGAATGAGTCACTGTACAGAGTCCTGGACCCGGACTATACCTGCAGATATAAGAGAGATAGATAGATAGATAGATAGATAGATAGATAGATAGATAGATAGATAGATAGATAATAGATAGATAGATAGATAGATGGATAATAGATAGATAGATATTGTCTGATGTTATAGAGGATAGTTCTCGGAGATGTAGACAGGTCAGTCTTATGTCTCAGTAGAAGACTTTTCTTCCCGTAAAATATAACGGATCTCTGACGGAAATGACTTAAAGGGGTTGTTCAGAGCTGAACCCGGACATACCCTTATTTTCACCCCGGCAGCCCCCCTGAGCCTAGCATCGCAGCATCTCATGCTCCGATGCGCTCCCGTGCCCTGCGCTAAACCGCGCAGGGCACGGGCTCTTTTGTTTTCAATAACACACTGCCGGGCGGTAACTTCCGCCCAGTAGTGTGTTCGGTGACGTCACCGGCTCTGAGGGGCGGGCTTTAGCTCTGCCCTAGCCGTTTTACTGGCCCATCATTGCCGGTGACGTCACCGGGGTTCCTGTCAGCCCCATGGAGAGCCCCGGAACGTCACCGGAACTCTTAAAAATGCCTTTGCCCTACGCAATTTAGCGCAGGGCAAAGAAGAGCATCGGAGCATGAATTGCTCCGATGCTCCTGTCAGGGGGGCTGCCGGGGTGAAAATGGAGGGATGTCCGGGTTCAGCTCTGAACCTGGACAACCCCTTTAAGCAGAACTGAAGCTCAACATAAAAGATCCGTATCATTTTTCCAAAATTATTTGTTGTTCTCCTGAAGGATCAGAAGAACGGAAGACTAAACGCGGATGTGACCGCGGCCTCAGACACTTCCGGATTTCCCGGTGGAGAGACTCTCACGTCTGTTGGACTCGGACTGAGCGCAGAACCTCTCTCCGCGGCTGCGTTTCCTCCGGGGTCTTCGTTGATAGAAATGTCTATGTTATGTAATGTATAGATGTCAGTCCACACGACCTCAGAGCGGTGAGAACATTACAGACTCCTACAGGCGAGACATGAGGGAGGTCACAGAAAGATCAGACAGTCCCCTGCGGCCAGAAGAAATCGTATATGGAGAACTATCTATAATCTCCGTATATGGGGGGGGGGAGAAGACGGACCCTCCCTTCACAGGAGGTCCTGGGTGCGGTTCACACCTACTGAATGGACTTCTGTTATGTAAATGAGATTTCCTCTGCGGATACAATGGTGGAGAAGACAATCCCATATCTATGTATCCGTGATCAGAAAACAATGAGAAAGAGATGGGGATGTGGTCACCTGCAGCACATCGCACCCTGTTCTGTGTATTCAATGTTTTTCTTCTTGTACCAATTTCTATCTAATAGACAGTGAATGAGATATCGGGGAGCTCTGCAGACAAATAGAAACACGGAGCAGAGGAAGCGTCCAACATCCAAATCAGATATAAAAAAGAAAATCCACAGAACTTCCAAAAAATAGTGTTTATTCCACCAGGTGCCACGTTTCCGGCCTCTCAATGGAACCTTTTTCAAGCAAGGAGAGGAGAGGCCCGAAACGCGGCACCTGGTGTAATAAACACTATTTTTTGGAAGTTCTGTGGATTTTCTTTTTTATATCTGATTTGGATGTTGGACGCTTCCTCTGCTCCGTGTTTCTATTTGTCTGCAGAGCTCCCCGATATCTCATTCACTGTCTATTAGATAGAAATTGGTACAAGTAGAAAAACGTTGAATACACAGAACAGGGTGCGATGTGCTGCAGGTGACCACATTCCCATCTCTTTCTCATTGTTTTCTGATCACGGATACATAGATACATAGATATGGGATTGTCTTCTCCACCATTGTATCCACAGAGGAAATCTCATTTACATAACAGAAGTCCATTCAGTAGGTGTGAACCGCACCCAGGACCTCCTGTGAAGGGAGGGTCCGTCTTCTCCTTCCCCCCACATTAAGGCGTCCCCCCACCTCCCATATTATGTCCCCCCCCCCCATATACGGAGATTATAGATAGTTCTCCATATACGATTTCTTCTGGCCGTAGGGGACTGTCGGATCTTTCTGTGACCTCCCTCGTGTCTCGCCTGTAGGAGTCTGTAATGTCCTCACCGCTCTGAGGTCGTGTGGACTGACATCTATACATTACATAACATAGACATTTCCCGGAGGAAACGCAGCCGCGGAGAGAGGTTCTGCGCTCAGTCCGAGTCCAACAGACGTGAGAGTCTCTCCACCGGGAAAACGGAAGTGTCTGAGGCCGCGGTCACATCCGCGTTTAGTCTTCCGTTCTTCTGATCCTTCAGGAGAACAAAGAATTATTTTGGAAAAATGATCCGGATCTTTTATGTTGAGCTTCAGTTCTGCTTAAGTCATTTCCGTCAGAGATCCGTTATTATTTACGGGAAGAAAAGTCTTCTACTGAGACATAACACTGACCTGTCTACATCTCCGAGAGCTATCCTCTATAACATCAGACAATATCTATCTATCTATCTATCATCTATCTATCTATTAATCTATCTATCTATCTATCTATCTATCTATCTATCTTTTATCTATCTATCTATTATCTATCTATCTATCTATCTCTCCTCTCTTATATCTGCAGGTATAGTCCGGGTCCAGGACTCTGTACAGTGGCTCATTCGGCCATTACCCACACACACATGTACTGCGGAGGGGCAGCTCATCAGGAGATCTATATACTCGCGCTCTCTGCTGTATACTCTCACTTTACACGTCTATGTACAGGCGCGGTTGTGGTAATAAAGCTGCATTATCCGGATACACTTTCTATACGCCGGTCCCTGGGGCGGTGGCCCCTGTCATCTACATATGAAATGCTGGGAGGTAGCAGTGGTGGAAATCCAGTACAAGGATGATAATGAACTGGGACCAGTTTGTGATGAGATTTGCACTGGGATTCGGCCAGACAGGTGTGAACTCTGCACAGAGTCTGCTGTGTCTGATGGATAATTCTATCGGATTCTATCTATCATTTATCTACTAGAAAACTACATTACAGTGAAAGAAAAGAGACAGTTACAGATCAGGAACAATCTCGGTTACACAGAGACAGACACACGGACAGAGAGACGTCCGGCAGTGAGAGATCAGACTGCACAGAACACAAGTGATCACAGCTCTCACATCTCACCAATTCTGCTGCCAGTTTCTTCTTTATAGACAGAGAAATGTATCTTATCTCCAAACACTTTAAAAAGGAAAAAGAAGAAATGAGCATAGCTATAATACTGGGCTGTGGTGTCTCAGTCACTAGTGGTTCTGGTGCCACAAGCTCGTATGGAGGGATGGATGATGAGCGGGGAATCATACACCTGGCAGCCGAATAGAAATATGCAGAAAGTGTTTATTACTATATCCCCATAAAATAATAAAAGCCAATATAAAAACGGTACAATAAAAAGACAATGACATGTAGTAACAGCAATCACATAAGATGAATATAAATAATCGGTATAATCGATAATATGGATCGCACCGAAAATCTCCACGTTATATACCCAGACTATTATTTCAGAGAAGGAGATATTTCCTTTATGTCTCTATCCCAGGTTGGGAAGGTAAAAGTCACTCAAGATGTTGCAGGTACATTTGCCATGGGAACGCAATATATTCGTGTGGCGTTTATAGGGATATAGTAATAAACACTTTCTGCATATTTCAATTCAGTTGCCAGGTGTATGATTCCCCGCTCATCAGCCAATTTTCAAAAAATGAACATAACCTTTAAGAAATGCATTTCTTAGACAGACTGATTGTAAGATTAATAGTTATAAGATAGAAAGATAGAAAATAGATAGATAATAGACAGATAATAGATAGATAATAGATGATAGACATTTCATCCAGCCGTGATACTGTTTTGGAGGGAAGGTGCGGGGACCGGGGAGGGGGCAGTGGCGGATCCTCCCTGTATTGTCATGTTTTGGTCGTCACCCTCTGAATGGTCTTGTGTTATGTAAATCAGGTTCACTCTCCGGATAATCACGATGGTGGAGGAGACAATCACAGGACCCCGTCTCCTCCTCAGATAAATACTGGGGTCTTGTCTCTGTGCTCAGACACACACCTGCTGCAGACCCTGCAGGACTCCTCCGTATCCTGCACATCCCTGAGCTTCATCTTCTCCATCACCTTAAAGGTAAGTGAATCCGCCGTCACCCACCTGCCGATCCCCCTGTAGATAGACATTTTCTTTACTTTTTTTTTATTTGTTAGTAGAGATGGGAAGTTCGGATCTTTTTTATGAATCTAATCTTCGGTTCACTTCCTGAGCCGGCAGAAGCAAGTGAACTGAAGATCTGGAGGGACTCGCTCCTGGCAAACACAGCTCTGCTGCAGTGAATGCAGTGGAGCAGACTGGGATGTAATTACACTGTATAGTTATTGCAGGGATTTAGATAATTGTCTGAGAGTTGATTAGTTAAAAGAATCATGTCACCGAGTCCCTGCCAGGCTTCCTGCTCTGCTACATTGCTGCAAGCACCCTATGCACACACAGCTCTGCTACATGCAATACTATACCCCCTCTATAGCACCCTATACACACACAGCTCTGCTATATGCAATACTATACCCCCTCTATAGCACCCTATACACACACAGCTCTGCTATATGCAATACTATACCCCCTCTATAGCACCCTATACACACACAGCTCTGCTATATGCAATACTATACCCCCCTCCCCCCACGGACTTGTCGGGAGACAGGGAGCCTGGCGGCAGGGACTCGGTGACTCGTCTCTGACTCATTCGATTCTTTTAACTAATAAACTCTCAGCCGATTCTCTGAGTCCCTGCGACTCCCCCTGTGCTGTGAGTCAGTGCTGGTTGCCTCTGATTGGTTGGAGGGCGGGGAGGGGCGGGGCTAGCTTCCACTGGAGGCTCCTATTACACTGCCTGCTGCTGCTCTATGCTAATCTGACTGAGCGGCTTCACACGGATCGGATCAGTCAGAGGAACCGACTCTTTCGGTTTACTGAACTGAATCGATTCAAAAGAACGATTCGTTCATGATCCGGACATCACTATTTGGTAGCTATTATCCTGCTGTCAGTCGTAGAATAATATCATTTAGACCCTAGTTTTTAGTTTGGGTGTAATATATCTGTTATAATAGAGACCTCGCCCAGACAGCCCTGACAACCTACCTGACCCCACAGCCCATCACCACCATTCAGATTCCAGGGGTGATCTGCCTTGTGCAGAATATGGAGGTTGATCGGTTGTGGTGACCGTCAATGTCAAATCCCAACTGGGAAAAAAGTGATTAATTTTTTATTTTATTTTTATATTATTTATAAGTCATTCATTTGCCGTCACCCACCCAGGGGGTTCACATACTTAATATATAAAAACAAGTAGAATAAGTGTGGACTATCTAAGTGACTGACACAGAGGAGGAGAGGACCCTGCCCATGAGGTAAGGGTAAGACACAATAGGTGGGGGTAAAAGCTTCTCGTCTGGCTGTGGGGTGGCAGTATGCTCATTGCAGGTGGTCGGATTTCCTGAGGAGGTGGTTTTCAGGTTACTCTTGAAGGTTTGGATGTTGGGGGAGAGTCTGATGTGCTGAGGTTGCAAGTTCCAGAGTAGGGGGTAGTACACGACGAGGAACAGACAAGAGGAGAACGGAGAAGGAGGTCTTGTGAGGATTGGAGATTACGTTGGGGGATGTATCTGGAGAGCAGGTCAGAGATGTACGGAGGGGACAGGTTGTGGACAGCCTGATATGTAGTTGTTAGTATCTTGATTTGAATTAGCTGGGCAATGGGGAGCCAGTGATGTGACTGGCAGAGGGGAGAAGCAGAGGAGAAACGAGGGGAGAGGTGGATTAACCGAGCAGCAGTTGAGGATGGATTGAAGGGGTGTGAGAGTTCTAGATGGGAGGCCACAAAAGAGACTGTTGCAGTAGCCCAGGCGTTAGATGATGAGGGCGTGCACTAGCATTTTGATGACTCTGGGTTGAGGGAGCTTCTGTCTAACTAACATGGATAGGAGAGGTGCAGGAGGTGCGACTACTGCAGGGAGAACCTTACAGAGCAAAGCATGATGGGATTGGTTAGCAAAGCCAGCAGGGAGCTGAGTAAAACAGGAAGTTCTGCATGTAAACATCCTGTCAGGATGCCATGATGTCAACACCATGGGAAGGAAAGTGAAAAACAGCTATATGGGACAAAATATGCAGAGTTTAAAAAATCATTACGTGGCCAGAGAGTCACTTTAATACCTCTACAATGTCTTCTTTGGGTTACCTGCTACTTATACAAAATTACAACCCAAAAATTACAAAAATCAAAGTTGCCTTAAACATGTTTTAATGTAGATTATCTAACATTTTAATACTTGTATTCTTCTCCTCCATATCCTGTAGTAATCACTGTCAGAAGGTACAGGGAGATGGAGAAAGAGACAAAACCCAAGATCCCTTCCTCTCACTGCTCTGCTGAAAAAGAGGAGAGAAAAGTGACTGTCTTAGTTGAAAACCCACATACACCAGTCAGACATGTCATTGCCTTCTTAAGACAATTCTGCACTGTGGTGAGAAATCCTACGAAGAACCTGGATGGGAATGGCTTCTGGAATTCAAGCTGGTCTGTGA
Source organism: Bufo gargarizans (assembly GCF_014858855.1). Lineage (NCBI taxonomy): Eukaryota > Metazoa > Chordata > Amphibia > Anura > Bufonidae > Bufo > Bufo gargarizans. The sequence goes on along the minus strand of NC_058081.1, from coordinate 725,331,555 downwards.
CTGTCCAACTGAAGAAAGACCCGTCCACATCTGATGGTCTTCAACACTTACCACAGAGATGCACCTTGGGGAACGCAGAAGCTCTCATCACTTACTCTGATATGCCACAGATTAAAAGCAATATGGAAGAAGCGTTGCAAACTGAATCGCCCTCCTCTCCGTGCTCTAATAAAAGTGAAGAGAGGGAAGTGACTGTTTCTGTGAGAAACCCACATACACCAAGGAAGGAGGTTGCTGCCTTCTTGAGACGTTTCTGTACTGTAGTGAAAGGTCCTACCAAGATCCTCAATGGTCTAGGCTTCTGGACTGGAAATTGGTCAGTAACTGTCCAACTATGGAAAGACCCGTCCACATCTGATGGCCTTCAACACTTACCACAGAGATGCACCTTGGGGAACTCAGAAGCTCTCATCACTTACTCTGACATGACAGAGATTTGCAGCAAGATGGACCACAAAAACGAAGACCGTAAAATATCATTCTGCATCACCTGCACAATGATCGGCCATGTGTCCGAGGACTGTCCAACAATCTGCGACCTACAGAGCCAGGCCGAGCATCAACAGACCATCAACAACAAAGACAGTCCAAAGAGAGCAAAGAAGACCAAGAAGTGCCAAAGGAAGAAAGAAGCCATGAGGTGAGAGCACAGATCATTAATATTGATACATTGGGATTTTCTTTTATACTTTTGTTGGAATCTAAAATTACTGTCAATTATCCTAATTATTAAAGGGTTTCTACCACTTCGTTTTCACATAATTAGGTGTCAGACACTAGCGATCCGCTAGTGTCTGCTCTGCCAAACAATCCTAATATAATAGCTTTTGGGGCAGCCGTTTCGCTAAAAAAAGAACTTATATTGACATGCTAATGACCCTCTAGGTGCTATGGGGGCGTCACTAGCATCTAGAGGATCGGTCTACCTTCACAAGATGCCGCCGCCCAGCGCGTCCCTCCAGCCCGCCCATCTCCTCCGGAATGCGATCAAGCGGACGACTTCTTGCGCATGCGCCGTGCGCGTCTGTATTCGGCGCATGCGCAGTGAATGCCCGACCACTTCCCTGCTCAGACATCTCCACTGCGCCTGCGCCGATGGAGCACTATGACGTCATCGGCGCAGGCGCAGTGGAGATGTCTGAGCAGGGAAGCGGTCGGACATTCACTGCGCATGCGCCGAATACAGACGCGCACGGCGCATGCGCGAGAAGATGTCCGCTTGATCGCATTCCGGAGGAGATGGGCGGGCTGGAGGGACGCGCTGGGCGGCGGCATCTTGTGAAGGTAGACCGATCCTCTAGATGCTAATGACGCCCCCATAGCACCTAGAGGGTCATTAGCATATCAATATAAGTTCTTTTTTTAGCTAAACGGCTGCCCCAAAAGCTATTATATTAGGATTGTTTGGCAGAGCAGACACTAGCGGATCGCTAGTGTCTGACACCTAATTATGTGAAAACGAAGTGGTAGAAACCCTTTAAGGCCAATAAGATAAAAAAAATGAGGACATTTCAGAAGAAACGGGGGGGGGGTATAAAGTTAGTTCTAAGTTTATAGAAGTTTGACAAATCTGTAGAAGATGCATATTGTACATCACTTGACAATATTACGTTCTCACGTCTCTCCATAGGTAACGTGAGTAAAATCCCTTCCCTACTGGTGGAGATGATGAAACAACTGCTGGTCGGTGTGGAATTCAGTACGACCCTCAGAGACGCCCAAATATTGACGACACGGCTCTTGGATCTTCTTGTGTATTTTCTGATTTTGTCCATAGATTTCTTTTTTCAATAAAAGTTTATTCTAAAACAAAAACTATTTTCTTTCCTGCTCGTTATCTCCAGCTCCTCTTACAAAGCAAAATGATCTCTATCTAATATACAGTCCACAGAATGTGAGCAGCACAGCATAAAGATGTGAGAGGGGCCAGCGGCCGTGACAGCGATCCAACCTCCAAAAATACAAAAGACAAAAACTCCACGGCACTTCCAAAAATGTATCAAATAAAGTATATTTCAATCACCAAACAGCAACTTTTCAGACCTCTCACTGGAACCGATTGCGAAAAGTCCCAGTGAGAGAACTGAAACGTTGCTGTTTGGTGATTGAAATATTCTTTATTTGATTCATTTTTGGAAGTGCCGTGGAGTTTTTCTCTTATCTATCTAATATCTATTATCTAAGTGGCTTAATTTGCAGGACTAAATACATATTAATTAGTTTTGCCAAAGCAAGTGATAAATAACTGGGTTGGGATAGGGACACATCCAGGGCGGGGTATAGAGGTGTATGTCATTACTTTGTCCTCCTCCTTCTTTACCTTTCCTCTGCCTTGGACACTGTTGCCCATTGGTGTCCCTCAAGGTTCTGTCCTGGGTCTCCTACTTTTCTCCATTTACACATTCAGCCTTGGACAGCTCATAGAGTCCCATAGCTTCCAATACCACCTTTATGATGAGGACACTCAAGTCTACCTCTCTGGCCCAGATGTCACTTCCCTGCTGTCCAGAATCCCAGCTTGTCTGTCGGCTATACAGTATCTTACTTCTTCTTCCACTTCTTAAAATTCAACGTGGAGAAAGTGAAATTCCACATCTTATATGGTGGCTCACCCGAACCCTAATGGTGGGGACTCCCTGTCCTCGATCCTTGGCTAGCAACTCCTATAGTGCCCTAATTATGTGTGGGCCGGTAGTTTAAAGCCTAACAGTGGATTCTTACATGGACAGACAGACAAGACAAACACAAAGAAATGCCCAATGTATACAAAATCATTGATCGGGCCATTTATCATCGCCTCTACCCTGGGGAAGCCCATCCATGTATTTATGGACTTCCTAAGATACATAAGGACGGGACCCCTCTCAGGCCAATTGTCAGCAGCATCAACTCTGTGACCTACAATGTGGCCGAAGTACTTAGCCAGAATCCTAGCGCCCTTGGTTGGAAACACACAACATCACATACAGAACTCTCAAGATTTCACCACCAAAATCCAGAACTTGGTATTGGGCACAGAAGAAACAATGGTCTCCTATGATGTTACATCCCTCTTCACCTGCATACCCACTACAGAGGCAATTGAAACAGTCAGGAAACAGTTGCTATTAGACAACACCTTAGGATGCAGAACAGAACTTAGCCCAGACCAAGTGTGTGCCTTACTGGACCTTTGTCTGAGTACCACCTACTTCAAGTATAAGGACAAGTTCTACAAGCAAAAACATGGCTGTGCTATGGGATCGCCAGTCTCGCCTATTGTAGCGAACCTGTATATGGAGGAAGTAGAAAGGAAAGCCCTGACCACTTTCAAGGGAATTACACCGAGTCATTGGTTCAGATATGTGGATGACACTTGGGTTAAAATTCATAAACAAGAGTTACAGGCTTTCACCGACCACATCAACTCAGTGGATCACAACATCAATTTCACGCGGGAAGATATGCAGAACAACAAACTGGCGTTTCTGGACTGTCTTATAACAGTGGAAGAGGGAAGGAAGCTGGGAATAGAGGTCTATCGAAAACCAACACACACAGACCAGTACCTGCTATTTGATTCCCACCATCCTCTAGAACACAAACTGGGAGTCATCCAGACTCTACACCACCGGGCAGAGAAAATCCCCACCAGCACAGAGGCCAAGGCGAAGGAACTCAAACACCTCAGAGGGGCACTTAAAACTTGTGGGTATCCAGTTTGGGCCTTTGTCAAAACAGAAGGAAGGAGAAGAAAGACCACCAAGACTACCAGTGAGGGCGAGAAGCATGACAGACGCAAGAATATGGTTATCCCATATGTAGCTGGGGTGTCTGAGAAACTCAAAAGGATTTTTAATAAACATCACATTCCTGTTTGCTTTAAACCCAGCAACACACTGAGGCAACAACTGGTTCACCCCAAAGACCCAACGCCTAAACACAAGATGGACAACATTGTGTACGCAGTCCAGTGCAATGAGGAATGCTCAGAACTGTATATCGGCGAAACAAAACAACAACTACATCAGCGTATGGCTCAGCATAGAAGAGCCAAAACCTCTGGTCAAGATTCAGCCGTGTACTTACATCTAAAAGGAACAGGTCACACCTTTGAAGACAGTCAAGTACGTGTTTTGGATAAGGAGGCCGATTGGTACAAACGAGGCGTGAAGGAGGCCATCTACGTAAAAATGGAGAAGCCAAGCTTGAATAGAGGTGGGGGGGGTTAGACATCTATTGTCTGCCACATACGATGCTGTCTTGACACCTTTTTCTGGGAAGTCTTTATCACCTACTGACTCCAATTAGGATAATGGAATCAACACCTTTGACCCAATGCTGGGTATAATTACCAGATGTGGATTCAGTTACATATTTATTCCCAGAATTTTTGTACAGTCACTCAGAATTGAGAAAGCTCGTTGGAAGAACGAGTTAAATGTTTTCAAGAAATCTACAGTACGTCCAGTTGCCTTGATTTATTCTTTACAGATATATACCCAATGTATACAGCCCCGATGATGTACTAACAACAAGAGGTACATGGTGCACTTGACTGACTATTAAAAGACACCCTAATATGATAGTATTTAATATCACAGACAAATTATCTAGCGAACCCCAACATGTTTCCCCCACGGTGTGGGATCATCAGGGGGTGAATGAATCTATATATTTAAACAGATGAAAAAACAAAAACAAGAATAGAACGGACGGAGACCCATATTATAATGAGGTATCCGTAAGACGGGTGTAGATCACCGTTCAAAGTACAATGGTGTCAATTCACATACAATGATTAATTTTAAAATGGACCAGATGATAATCCCAGGAGGAGGAGGAGGTAGATCAAGTATCGCATCCCCTGATGTGTAAACAGATGTTTCACATGATCAAGGACTCAAGGTAGGTTTCTGTGGAAAGAAAGATATATATACATGTATTTGTGCAATAAAACCAACACTGGCTATTAAATAGCTGATGAATAACCACCACCATTTAAAGCCCCAGAAAAGGAGATAACTCACTGTGTCCGGGGGTTACTTGGTGTACCTGTGAATGCAGTATATACCGCAATAGAGCCACACAGGTCATGGACCACAGGACGAGCATCCATGTATATTTTGATAAGTGCAGCTGAAACATGAAAACATATGGATTTGCTGGTAAATGCACAGAGAAACCAACACTTGGGACCACCACCTTACGGAACCCAAAGGTATAAGGACAAAGCTACCTCAGATACGTCACTAATTAGGTAGACCTCTGCCCGAGATAGATGGCTTGTTCATTATAGGTCACCTATATGACAGAAGGCGTAAATCAAAACGTAGGTATAACTATAGCTTAACCTTGTGGCAAAAAGTGTCCAGAGAGTACTCACAGTCAGAGCCTGTTGCGGCGCTTCCTCCAATCTTAATCCTCCTAGGGTCCAGTGCTTTGCCTATCTAGCCATCCCCACCTTATAAGCATAATCCTAATTGGTCCCAGGTGGCTACCACATGGACCAAATTGTGGCTACCACTTACAGGCCTGTCGGTGTGGACGTGCGTTCCACTGTGGAACGCACGCCAAAGCATCAACTTCCGGCAGGAACTTCCGGTCAGGACGCCGCAAATCCTATGGGTGTGCGTTCCACTCTGGAGCGCACGATAGAGCGCCAGCTTCCGGCCGGGCTTCCGGTTGGGTGAGGACATAGTACAGACCAATTAGTCCCGGAACGCATCACCCATCCGGTCGTTGGACCGCAAATGACTTCCTGTCTCGCATTGCTTTTATAGATCCAGGGGATGTATTCAAAGATGTTAGGGCTATCCAACAGTGGCTCATGAAAATGAAAATATTCAAAGGGATAGAACCGGGATATTTAAAATTATTAATAAGATAACTTCAAAATGGGTCCCAGGTATAATTAAATGAACGCACGATAGCGTGACACTGATAGTGGACCACGATCCAAATAGGATGAAAGTGATCATAAAGCCAGAGTCTGGGGACCAGGTTAGGGGAAGGTCAGGTGGTGGAGGGAGGACAACCAGTAATACAGAAGAGATGGTCGCAATAATCGATACACACTATCCCCATAGTGATAAATCAGGGGAAAGTAGACACAGCAGTGAATCTATTGATATTCACTGTTTACGATAATTAATACTTCGGTGCTTCACGCACCAGACCCAGTTTAAGGGGCAATACATTCACTAAAGCCTCAAAAGCTACGAGGGATATGAAGGGGAGGGGAGAGGGGACGGGGACGAGGGGGAATTGGGGATGTAGAATAGGGATATCCCAGGGATATGTCAACAGGCCACTCAAGTGATTAGATGTTGGTAAGTTAGGATGACACAACGGAACCAGTGCCTAGGGATAGGTCAATGGGTCTGGTAACGGACAGGATGGTCTGTAGGGGAGGGTGAGTGACCCAATAAAATAGACGTCAAAGGAAACATGAAAAAGTTAGTCTTTCATTAAGGCTTCATTGGGACTGAAGTCTATGGATCCATTCACTCTCCTTCTGTAGGATCCTCCTGTCCCAATCACCCCCGCGTGGAGATGGAGGTACCAGTTCAAGCACTGTAAAATGAAGTGACCTAGGGTCACCCCCGTGAACATCATTGACGTGTGTAGCAACAGGTGTTGCCTCCTTATTATTTACGTCATTGACGTGTTCCAGAACTCTCCTTCTCAGCTCCCTCACTGTCTTTCCGACATAGTCCATGGGACATGAACATTGACAGAGATAGACCACGCCCTTAGATCTACAGTTAATAAAATCCCGAACGTGGAACGTCTGCCCCGTCACCGAACATGTGATAATTTTAGCGGTGGACATGTAATCACAGGGCTTTTCAGCTGCCACACCTGTAAACGCCAACGGGTTTACGGTCGAGCCAGGTGCCCGTTTTGGCGGGTGGTGTAAAGTGGCTGGATACTAACCGATCCTTTAGACTCCTCCCCCGTCTGTAGGAGACGGCAGGATGTTCAGTAACTATCTCTGAGAGGTCAGGGTCCATTCTAAGGATCGGCCAGTATTTGCTCAATACTTTTTTAACATCATGATTTGCTGCATCAAAGTTGGAAATGATTCTGGTCGGTTGGGGGCAGTCAGCCGTCCTGCTTTTGGGGATTAATAGGTCATTACGGTCTCTGGTCAATGCATGTTTGAAGGCATCCCTCAGTACCGGTTGTGGATAACCTCTGGCCATGAATCTGTCCCGCAGAGCCCTAGCCTCTCTGAAAAAGGACTCATCACTGGAGCAGTTCCTTAGCACCCGGAGGTATTGACCCCTTGGAATGCCCCGTTTAAGGGGGGCCGGGGGGTAACTACTCCAGTGTAGCAGGGAATTAGTGGCTGTTGTCTTCCTATATATGTTTATCGATAGTCTGTCCCCAATCTTGGTCACTCTCACATGTAGAAAGGTGATACTAGAAGGATTATATTCAGAGGTGAACCGGAGACCTATATCGTTTTTGTTAAGATCAGAGACAAACCGCTTAAACTCTGCTGGTTCCCCCTTCCAGACAACAAATACGTCGTCAATGAAACGGGTCCAGAACTGAATGTTACTGGACCACCAGACGACGTGGTCGGGAAGGACATGTGTGTCCTCCCACCAGCCCAGGAAGAGGTTGGCATAAGTAGGGGCACGAGGGCTGTTTAAGGTGCACTGTTTTTAGATGACTCACCTAGCCAACAAAAATTAACAGCAAATTATGAAATTTAAAAACAGGCACTCACCATCTAATTCGTATTAAAATAAAAATATTTTCTTAAAATAAATGAATGCGGTAATTGCCCGTACAGTCCTAGAGTATACTGTGATTATCGGATACCAAATTTCTACTCCTAACATTCAGATGTTACAATCAGATTCGCTCATTGATATTAGTGCTGAAACAATGTGTCTAATATAGTAGAGCGACCGCGAGCGCAAATGTCTCTATACAATATAATCCTTAAAGCTCAATTATAAACCAATGGTGCATCGATATTAATACTATTAAAATTATGAATCCATACAATGTGATATATAAAGTGTCACGATTTAGTAATTAGGAATTGTCCTCCCAAAATTGGTTTTCGCTATTGATAAGTGACGCTGTAAAAAGTTTCTTGCCAAATATTAAAACAGGTGAAATTAATCTCTTTGGAGGCCAGGTATCAGTAATAAGGCTGGCATCTGGGGCGTCCCCCTTGCGCAGCCTCTTACCTGTCCCCTCCGCTCACTGATCACCTGGCTGTGTCTCCTGGACTCCATGTGACACACGGGTATCGCGCTGTCCTGCAGTCCTCCTGGCTGTGCAGTATGTAGTGCGAACTTCCCAGCTGTGTGGAGCGCGGACCTCAGCGTCTCACGTGGTAGAGTTTGCAGCGGACCTCAGCGTCTCACGTAGTAGAGTTTGCAGCGGACCTCAGCGTCTCACGTGGTAGAGTTTTCAGCGGACCTCAGCGTCTCACGTGGTAGAGTTTGCAGCGGACCTCAGCATCTCACGTGGTAGAGTTTGCAACGGACCTCAGCGTCTCGCGTGGTAGAGTTTGCAACGGACCTCAGCGTCTCGCGTGGTAGAGTTTGCAGCGGACCTCAGCGTCTCACGTGGTAGAGTTTGTAGCGGACCTCAGCGTCTCACGTGGTAGAGTTTGCAGCGGACCTCAGCGTCTCACGTGGTAGTGTTTGCAACGGACCTCAGCGTCTCGCGTGGTAGAGTTTGCAGCGGACCTCAGCGTCTCACGTGGTAGAGTTTGTAGCGGACCTCAGCGTCTCACGTGGTAGAGTTTGCAGCGGACCTCAGCGTCTCACGTGGTAGTAGTTTGCAAGCGGACCTCAGCGTCTCACGTTGTTGAGTTTGCAGCGGACCTCAGCGTCTCATGTGGTAGAGTTTGCAGCGGACCCTCAGCGTCTCGCGTGGTAGAGTTTGCAGCGGACCTCAGCATCTCACGTGGTAGAGTTTGCAGCGGACCTCAGCATCTCACGTAGTAGGGTTTGCAGCGGACCTCAGCGTCTCACGTGGTAGAGTTTGCAGCGGACCTCAGCGTCTCACGTGGTAGTAGTTTGCAAGCGGACCTCAGCGTCTCGCGTGGTAGAGTTTGCAGCGGACCTCAGCGTACTCATGTGGTAGAGTTTGTAGCGGACCTCAGCGTCTCACGTGGTAGAGTTGCAGCGGACCTCAGCGGTCTCACGTGGTAGAGTTTTGCAAGCGGACCTCAGCGTCTCAGCGTGGTAGAGTTTGCAGCGGACCTCAGCGATCTCACGTGGTAGAGTTTGTAGCGGACCTCAGCGTCTCACGTGGTAGAGTTTGCAGCGGACCTCAGCGTCTCACGTGGTAGTGTTTGCAACGGACCTCAGCGTCTCACGTGGTAGAGTTTGCAGCGGACCTCAGCGTCTCACGTGGTAGAGTTTGCAGCGGACCTCAGCGTCTCTACGTGGTAGAGTTTGCAGCGGACCTCAGCGTCTCACGTGGTAGAGTTTGCAGCGGACCTCAGCGTCTCACGTGGTAGAGTTTGCAGCGGAACCTCAGCGTCTCACGTGGTAGAGTTTGCAGCGGACCTCAGCGTCTCACGTGGTAGAGTTTGCAGCGGACCTCAGCGTCTCACGTGGTAGAGTTTGCAGCGGACCTCAGCGTCTCACGTGGTAGAGTTTGCAGCGGACCTCAGCGTCTCACGTGGTAGAGTTTGCAGCGGACCTCAGCGTCTCACGTGGTAGAGTTTGCAGCGGACCTCAGCGTCTCACGTGGTAGAGTTTGCAGCGGACCTCAGCGTCTCGCGTGGTAGAGTTTGCAGCGGACCTCAGCGTCTCACGTGGTAGAGTTTGCAGCGGACCTCAGCGTCTCACGTGGTAGAGTTTGCAGCGGACCTCAGCGTCTCACGTGGTAGAGTTTGCAGCGGACCTCAGCGTCTCACGTGGTAGAGTTTGCAGCGGACCTCAGCGTCTCACGTGGTAGAGTTTGCAGCGGACCTCAGCGTCTCACGTGGTAGAGTTTGCAGCGGACCTCAGCGTCTCACGTGGTAGAGTGCCGCGCCCTCCTCTCATGTGGTAGAGTTTGCAGCGGACCTCAGCATCTCACGTGGTAGAGTTTGCAGCGGACCTCAGGCGTCTCACGTGGTAGAGTTTGCAGCGGACCTCAGCGTCTCACGTGGTAGAGTTTGCAGCGGACCTCAGCGTCTCACGTGGTAGAGTTTGCAGCGGACCTCAGCATCTCACGTGGTCCAGTTTGCAGCGGACCTCAGCGTTTCACGTGGTAGAGTTTGCAGCGGACCTCAGCGTCTCACGTGTAGAGTTTGCAGCGGACCTCAGCCTCTTACGTGGTAGAGTTTGCAGCGGACCTCAGCTTCTCACGTGGTAGAGTTTGCAGCGGACCTCAGCTTCTCACGTGGTAGAGTTTGCAGCGGACCTCAGCATCTCACGTGGTCCAGTTTGCAGCGGACCTCAGCGTCTCACGTGGTAGAGTTTGCAGCGGACCTCAGCGTCTCACGTGGTAGAGTTTGCAGCGGACCTCAGCCTCTTACGTGGTAGAGTTTGCAGCGGACCTCAGCTTCTCACGTGGTAGAGTTTGCAGCGGACCTCAGCTTCTCACGTGGTAGAGTTTGCAGCGGACCTCAGCATCTCACGTGGTCCAGTTTGCAGCGGACCTCAGCGTCTCACGTGGTAGAGTTTGCAGCGGACCTCAGCATCTCACGTGGTCCAGTTTGCAGCAGACCTCAGCGTCTCACGTGGTAGAGTTTGCACTGGACCTCAGCGTCTCACGTGGTAGAGTTTGCAGCGGACCTCAGCGTCTCACGTGGTAGAGTTTGCAGCGGACCTCAGCGTCTCACGTGGTAGAGTTTGCAGCGGACCTCAGCGTCTCACGTGGTAGAGTTTGCAGCGGACCTCAGCGTCTCACGTGGTAGAGTTTGCAGCGGACCTCAGCGTCTCACGTAGTAGCGTCTTTGCCATAGAGTAACAGCTTGATTGTGTCACGTGACGTCAGACAGATCAGGTACTGCTTTCACTATGTTTGATTGTGAGGTATCTTTTAAAGGGCCCAGTGCCCCAAATAATAGTTCCAAGTCTTGGTCTTGGTGAGAAGTTATAAGTCCAAATTGGCCAGACGCGTTTCGAGGTGACAACCTCTTCCTCAGTGGCCTCGGTTCATAATGCAACTACCCCCTTCTCATATAGTCATTGACCTTGAAAACCCACCTAAGACATGGTCTGGATTTTAGGGATTTTCATCCAATCACATTTTTGATCTTATAGAGAAATATATATATAGATTAAAAACATGTGGTGGAATCTACGAGATAACAAGACGCATTAGGCTACTTTCACACTAGCGTTCATGGGTCCGTTCGTGAGCTCCGTTTGAAGGGGCTCACGAGCGGACCCAAACGCTTCTGTCCAGCCCTGATGCAGTCTAAATGGAGCGGATCCGCTCAGACTGCATCAGTCTGGCGGCGTTCAGCCTCCGCTCCGCTCGCCTCCGCACGGACAGCTGAATGCTGCTTGCAGCGTTCGGGTATCCGCCTGGCCGTGCGGATCCGTGCGGATCCGTCCAGACTTACAATGTAAGTCAATGGGAACGGATCTGCTTGAAGATGTCACCATATGGCTCAATCTTCAAGCGGATCCGTCCCCCATTGACTTTACATTGAAAGTCTGAACGGATCCGCTCAGGCTGCTTTCACACTTAGAATTTTTTCTAAGTAATTAATGCAGACGGATCCGTACTGAACGGAGCCTCCGTCTGCATTAATATGATCGGATCCGTTCAGAACGGATCCGATCAAGCGCAAGTGTGAAAGTAGCCTTAGTCTGTGGCGTCTCATTTATGTATCTGCCAATCAGGAAACCCTCTTTAGAAGAGAAAGGAGCAGAGAAAGCAAAACAAGGGCTTCTGCAGTTTCTGGGCGTTTTTCATGCGTTTTGTCATTTCTGTCTTTATTCCACTCATGCCGTTATATCTGTCACTGATTGTGGAAAACTTTGGGTCTTATGGAGAAAACCCAATATAACTGAGGTACACAAATAATAAGATGCATAAATCTATATTACATCCTCCATTTATATTCTTATCCACATATTTATATACATGTTCAGAAGGCGATAGTTAGAAGAGAGGAGCAAAGAATAGGCAGAAATGTATCCGAACTGCAATGAGAACGCCGGCAGATTTTTAGTCCTCGACTCTATTGTCAGTTGCATATCAACACCAATAACACAGTGAGGGATTATCTCCTCAAACTGCTAGGACGAATCGTACCTTTAAGAATAAAGAATGAAAATGAGGCAACGGAAAAACGCAGAGAAAATGCAGAGAAATCGCAGAGAAATCGCAGGTGCGTTTTTTGCTTTTTTTGCTCTTTTCATCCCCAAAGAGGGGATTCTATTGAACATGTATATAAATATATGGATAAGAATATAAATGGAGGATGTAATATAGATTTATGCATCTTATTATTTGCGTACCTCAGTTATATTGGGTTTTCTCCATAAGACAAAAAGTTCCACCACAATCAGTGACAGATATAACAGCATGAGTGGGATAAAGACAGAAAATGACAAAACGCACGAAAAACGCCCAGAAACTGCAGAAGCCCTTGTTTTGCTTTCTCTGCTCCGGTTTCCTGATTGGCAGATACATAAATGAGACGCCACAGACTAATGTGTCTCGTTATCTTGTAGATTCAACCACATGTGTTTAATCTATAAATATATTTCTCTATAAGATCAAAAGTTCCACCATAACAGGTGAGAAATAAGATAATGTGATTGGATGAAAATCCCTAAAATCCAGACCAAGTCTTAGGTGGGTTTTCAAGTTCAATGACCATATAAGAAGGGGGCAGTTGCATTATGAACCGAGGCCACTGAGGAAGAGGTTGTCACCTCGAAACGCGTCTGGCTGATTTGGACTTATAACTACCCACCTAAGACCACCCTAAAGAGACTGTACCCCATATTTCTAACTGGAACTATTATTTGGGGCACTGGGCCCTTTAAAAGATACCTCACAATCAAACAGCGTGAAAGCAGTACCTGATCTGTCTGACGTCACGTGACACAATCAAGCTGTTACTCTATGGCAAAGACTCTACCACATGAGACGCTGAGGTCCGCTGCAAACTACCACATGAGACGCTGAGGTCCGCTGCAAACTGGACCACGTGAGACGCTGAGGTCCGCTGCAAACTCTACTACGTGAGACGCTGAGGTCCGCTGCAAACTCTACCACGTGAGACGCTGAGGTCCGCTGCAAACTCTACCACGTGAGACGCTGAGGTCCGCTGCAAACTCTACCACGTGAGACGCTGAGGTCCGCTGCAAACTCTACCACGTGAGACGCTGAGGTCCGCTGCAAACTCTACCACGTGAGACGCTGAGGTCCGCTGCAAACTCTACCACGTGAGACGCTGAGGTCCGCTGCAAACTGGACCACGTGAGACGCTGAGGTCCGCTGCAAACTCTACCACGTGAGACGCTGATGTCCGCTGCAAACTCTACCACGTGAGACGCTGAGGTCCGCTACAAACTACCACGTGAGACGCTGAGGTCCGATGCAAACTCTACCACGTGAGACGCTGAGGTCCGCTGCAAACTCTACCACGTGAGACGCTGAGGTCCGCTGCAAACTCTACCACGTGAGACGCTGAGGTCCGCTGCAAACTCTACCACGTGAGACGCTGAGGTCCGCTGCAAACTCTACCACGTGAGACGCTGAAGTCCGCTGCAAACTCTACCACGTGAGACGCTAAGGTCCGCTGCAAACTCTACCACGTGAGACGCTGAGGTCCGCTGCAAACTCTACCACGTGAGACGCTGAGGTCCGCTGCAAACTGGACCACGTGAGACGCTGAGGTCCGCTGCAAACTCTACCACGTGAGACGCTGATGTCCGCTGCAAACTCTACCACGTGAGACGCTGAGGTCCGCTACAAACTACCACGTGAGACGCTGAGGTCCGATGCAAACTCTACCACGTGAGACGCTGAGGTCCGCTGCAAACTCTACCACGTGAGACGCTGAGGTCCGCTGCAAACTCTACCACGTGAGACGCTGAGGTCCGCTGCAAACTCTACCACGTGAGACGCTGAGGTCCGCTGCAAACTCTACCACGTGAGACGCTGAAGTCCGCTGCAAACTCTACCACGTGAGACGCTAAGGTCCGCTGCAAACTCTACCACGTGAGACGCTGAGGTCCGCTGCAAACTCTACCACGTGAGACGCTGAGGTCCGCTGCAAACTCTACCATGTGAGACGCTGAGGTCCGCGCTGCACACAGCTGGGAAGTTCGCGCTACATACTGCACAGCCAGGAGGACTGCAGGACAGCGCGATACCCGTGTGTCACATGGAGTCAAGGAGACGCAGCCAGGTGATCAGTGAGCGGAGGGGACAGGTAAGAGGCTGCGCAAGGGGGACGCCCCAGATGCCAGCCTTATTACTGATACCTGGCCTCCAAAGAGATTAATTTCACCTGTTTTAATATTTGGGAAGCAACTTTTTGCAGCGTCACTTATCAATAGCGATAACCACTTTTGGGAGGACAATTCCTAATTACTAAATCGTGGCACTTTATATATCACATTGTATGGATTCATAATTTTAATAGTATTAATATCGATGCACCATTGGCTTATAATTGAGCTTTAAGGATTATATTGTATAGAGACATTTGCACTCGCGGTCGCTCTACTATATTAGACACATTGTTTCAGCACTAATATCAATGAGCGAATCTGATTGTAACATCTGAATGTTAGGAGTAGAAATTTGGTCTCCGATAATTACAGTATACTCTAGGACTGTACGGGCAATTACCGCATTTATTTATTTTAATAAAATATTTTTATTTTAATACGAATTAGATGGTGAGTGCCTGTTTTTAAATTTCATAAATTTGCTGTTAATTCTTGATGACTAGGTGAGTCATCTAAAAACAGTGCACCTTAACCATAGACCGGGTTCGGGTGAGCCACGGTATACCTGTCATATAAGATGTGGAATTCCACTTTCTCCACGTTGAGTTTTAAGAAGTGTAAGAAGAATGAAGATACTGTTTAGCCGACAGACAAGCTGGGATTCTGGACAGCAGGGAAGTGACATCTGGGCCGGAGAGGTAGACTTGAGTGTCCTCATCATAGAGGTGGTATTGGAAGCCATGGGGCTCTATGAGCTGTCCAAGGCTGAATGTGTAAATGGAGAAAAGTAGGAGACCCGGGACAGAACCTTGAGGGACACCAACAGAGAGGGGCAATATGATGAGGTGGTGTATGAATAAGAAACACTGAAGGTTCTGTTGGTGAGGTATAAGGAGATCCAGGAGAGGGCCAGGTGTCTGATGCCGAGGGAAGAGAGGGTTTGTAACAGGAGAGAATGGGCAACAGTGTCCAAGGCAGAGGAAAGGTAAAGAAGGAGGAGGACAAAGTAATGACATACACCTCTATACCCCGCCCTGGATGTGTCCCTATCCCAACCCAGTTATTTATCACTTGCTTTGGCAAAACCAAAATGTATTTAGTCCTGCGAATTAAGCCACATAGATAATAGATATGAGATAGATAAGAGAGAGAAACTCCACGGCACTTCAAAAAAATGTATCAAATAAAGTATATTTCAATCACTAAACAGCAACGTTTCAGTCCTCTCACAGGGAGTTTTCGCAATCAGTTCCAGTGAGAGGACTGAAAGGTTGATGTTTGGTGATTGAAATATACTTTATTTGATACATTTTTGGAAGTGCTGTGGAGCTTTTCTCTTTTGTATTTTTGGAGGTTGGATCGCTGTCACGGCCGCTGGCCCCTCTCACATCTTTATGCTGTGCTGCTCACATTCTATGGACTGTATATTAGATAGAGAGATCATTTTGCTTTGTAAGAGGAGCTGGAGATAACGAGCAGGAAAGAAAATAGTTTTTGTTTCAGAATAAACTTTTATTGAAAAAAACTAATCTATGGACAAAATCAGAAAATACACAAGAAGATCCAAGAGCCGAGTCGTCAATATTTGGGGGTCTCTGAGGGTCGTACTGAATTCCACACCGACCTGCAGTTGTTTCATCATCTCCGCCAGTAGGAAAGGGATTTTACTCACGTTACCTATGGAGAGACGTGAGAACGTAATATTGTCAAGTGATGTACAATATGCATCTTCTACAGATTTGTCAAACTTCTATAAACTTAGAACTAACTTTATACCCCCCCCCCCCCCCATTTCTTCTGAAATGTCCTCATTTTTATTATCTTATTGGCCTTAATAATTAGGATAATTGACAGTATTTTTAGATTCCAACAAAAGTATAAAAGAAAATCCCAATATATCAATAGTAATGATCTGTGCTCTCACCTCATGGCTTCTTTCTTCCTTTGGTCTTCTTTGCTCTCTTTGGACTGTCTTTGTTGTTGATGGTCTGTTGATGCTCAGCCTGGCTCTGTAGGTCGCAGATTGTTGGACAGTCCTCGGACACATGGCCGATCATTGTGCAGGTGATGCAGAATGATATTTTACGGTCTTCGTTTTTGTGGTCCATCTTGCTGCAAATCTCTGTCATGTCTGAGTAAGTGATGAGAGCTTCTGAGTTCCCCAAGGTGCATCTCTGTGGTAAGTGTTGAAGGCCATCAGATGTGGACGGGTCTTTCCATAGTTGGACATTCACTTCCCTTTCTTCACTTTTATTAGAGCACGGAGAGGAGGGCGATTCAGTTTGCAACGCTTCTTCCATATTGCTTTTAATCTGTGGCATATCAGAGTAAGTGATGAAAGCTTCTGCGTTCCCCTAGGTGCATCTCTGTGGTAAGTGTTGAAGGCCATCAGATGTGGACGGGTCTTTCTTCAGTTGGACAGTCACAGACCAGCTTGAATTCCAGAAGCCATTCCCATCCAGGTTCTTCGTAGGATTTCTCACCACAGTGCAGAATTGTCTTAAGAAGGCAATGACATGTCTGACTGGTGTATGTGGGTTTTCAACTAAGACGGTCACTTTTCTCTCCTCTTTTTCAGCAGAGCAGTGAGAGGAAGGGATCTTGGGTTTTGTCTCTTTCTCCATCTCCCTGTACTTTCTGCCAGTGATTACTACAGGATATGGAGGAGAAGAATACAAGTATTAAAATGTTAGATAATCTACATTAAAGGGTTCTACCACTTCAGTTTGACCAAATTAGCTTTCAGACACTAGCGATCTGCTAGTGTCTGATCTCCATAACCATGCAATTCTTAGACCTTTGTAAAAAACTAACTTTTATTCCTATGCAAATGAGCCTCTAGGTGCAATGGGGGCGTCTTTTCAGCACCTAGAGGCTCGGTCTACTCACACTGTATGCCGCTCATCTCGTCTTGAATGCCGGCCTCCATCTCAGCCATCGGACGAATTCTCGCGCCTGCGCCATTCACTTCTGTCATCGGCGCAGGCGCAGTGAGGAATCCGGCACCAGGAGCGTATCATTTACTCACTGCGCCTGTGCCGATGACAGAAGTGAACGGCGCAGGTGCGAGAATTCGTCCGATGGCTGAGATGGAGGCCGGCATTCAAGACGAGATGAGCGGCATACAGTGTGAGTAGACCGAGCCTCTAGGTGCTGAAAAGACGCCCCCATAGCACCTAGAGGCTCATTTGCATAGCAATAAAAGTTAGTTTTTTAATGAAACGGCTCCACACAAAGGTCTAAGAATTGCATGGTGATGGAGATCAGACACTAGCAGATTGCTAGTGTCTGAAAGCTAATTTGGTCAAACTGAAGTGGTAGAAACCCTTTAAAACATGTTTAAGGCAACTTTGATTTTTGTAATTTTGGGGTTGCAATTTTTTAAAAGTAGCAGGTATCCCAAAGAAGACATTGTAGAGGTATTAAAGTGACTCTCTGGCCACGTAATGATTTTTTAAACTCTGCATATTTTGTCCCATATAGCTGTTTTTCATGTTTTTCACTTTCCTTCCCATGGTGTTGACATCATGGCATCCTGACAGGATGTTTACATGCAGAACTTCCTGTTTTCCTCAGCTCCCTGCTGGCTTTGCTAACCAATCCCATCATGCTTTGCTCTGTAAGGTTCCCTCTGCAGTAGTCGTATCTCCTGCACCTCTCCTATCCATGTTAGTTAGACAGAAGCTCCCTCAACCCAGAGTCATCAAAATGCTAGTGCACGCCCTCATCATCTAACGCCTGGGCTACTGCAACAGTCTCTTTTGTGGCCTCCCATCTAGAACTCTCACACCCCTTCAATCCATCCTCAACTGCTGCTCGATTAATCCACCTCTCCCCTCGTTTCTCCTCTGCTTCTCCCCTCTGCCAGTCACATCACTGGCTCCCCATTGCCCAGCTAATTCAAATCAAGATACTAACAAATACATATCAGGCCGTCCACAACCTGTCCCCTCCGTACATCTCTGACCTGCTCTCCAGATACATCCCCCAACGTAATCTCCAATCCTCACAAGACCTCCTTCTCCGTTCTCTTGTCTGTTCCTCGTCGTGTACTACACCCTACTCTGGAACTTGCAACCTCAGCACATCAGACTCTCCCCCAACATCCAAACCTTCAAGAGTAACCTGAAAACCACCTCCTCAGGAATTCCGACACCTGCAATGAGCATACTGCCACCCCACAGCCAGACGAGAAGCTTTTACCCCCACCTATTGTGTCTTACCCTTACCTCATGGGCAGGGTCCTCTCCTACTCTGTATCAGTCAGTTAGAGAGTCCACACTTATTCTACTTGTTTTTATATATTAAGTATGTGAACCCCCTGGGTGGGTGACGGCAAATGAATGACTTATAAATAAATATAAAAAAATAAACTTTTTTTAATCACTTTTTTCCCAGTTGGGATTTGACATTGACGGTCACCACAACCGATCAACCTCCATATTCTGCACAAGGCAGATCACCCCTGGAATCTGAATGGTTGTGATGGGCTGTGGGGTCAGGTAGGTTGTCAGGGCTGTCTGGGCGAGGTCTCTATTATAAAAGATATATTACACCCAAACTAAAAACTAGGGTCTAAATGATATTATTCTACGACTGACAGCAGGATAATATCTACCAAATAAAAAAAATGTCTACAGGGGGATCGGCAGGTGGGTGATGGCGGATTCACTTACCTTTAAGGTGATGGAGAAGATGAAGCTCAGGGATGTGCAGGATACGGAGGAGTCCTGCAGGGTCTGCAGCAGGTGTGTGTCTGAGCAGAGACAAGACCCCAGTATTTATCTGAGGAGGAGACGGGTCCTGTGATTGTCTCCTCCACCATCGTGATTATCCGGAGAGTGAACCCGATTTACATAACACAAGACCATTCAGAGGGTGACGACCAAAACATGACAATACAGAAACTGGTCCCAGTTCATTATCATCCTTGTACTGGATTTCCACCACTGCTACCTCCCAGCATTTCATATGTAGATGACAGGGGCCACCGCCCCAGGGACCGGCGTATAGAAAGTGTATCCGGATAATGCAGCTTTATTACCACAACCGCGCCTGTACATAGACGTGTAAAGTGAGAGTATACAGCGGAGAGCGCGAGTATATAGATCTCCTGATGAGCTGCCCCTCCGCAGTACATGTGTGTGTGGGATAATGGCCGAATTAGTCACTGTACAGAGTCCTGGACCCGGACTATACCTGCAGATATAAGAGAGGAGAGATAGATAGAGAGATAGATAATAGATAGATAGATAGATAATAGATAATAGATAGATAATAGATAGATAGATAGATAGATAGATAGATAGATAATAGATAGATAGATAGATAGATAGATAGATAGATAGATAGATGGATAATAGATAGATAGATGGATAGATAATAGATAGATAGATAGATAGATGATAGATAGATAGATGATAGATAGATAATAGATAGATATATATATAGATAGACAGTGTCGGACTGGGGTATCTAGGGCCCACCGTACGGATACATTCAAATATAATAAATAATCTAACACGTTTGTTATATGACCAGCGGCTGGTGGAGGTTCTGTACATTGAATACATGTCTGTAGTGCAGTAAGTCTAATGTGTTATGTGCCACTTGTTCAGGGGGTGGGAGATTAGGGGCCCACCTTGCTCAGGGGCCCACCGGGGGTTTCCCCTGTACCCCTGGGGGCCAGTCCGAGCCTGTAGATAGATATTGTCTGATGTTATAGAGAATAGTTCTCAGAGATGTAGACAGGTCAGTGTTATGTCTCAGTAGAAGACTTTTCTTCCCGTAAACAATAACGGATCTCTGACGGAAATGACTTAAGCAGAACTGAAGCTCAACATAAAAGATCCGTATCATTTTTCCAAAATTATTTTTTGTTCTCCTGAAGGATCAGAAGAACGGAAGACTAAACGCGGATGTGACCGCGGCCTCAGACACTTCCGGATTTCCCGGTGGAGAGACTCTCACGTCTGTTGGACTCGGACTGAGCGCAGAACCTCTCTCCGCGGCTGCGTTTCCTCCGGGGTCTTCGTTGATAGAAATGTCTATGTTATGTAATGTATAGATGTCAGTCCACACGACCTCAGAGCGGTGAGGACATTACAGACTCCTACAGGCGAGACATGAGGGAGGTCACAGAAAGATCAGACAGTCCCCTACGGCCAGAAGAAATCTCACCATGTGACATCCGTCCTGGACCAATCATGGGGCAAAAGTGACAGTAAGGCAGTCTTAGTTGCCCATAGCGACCAATCACCACGCAGCTTTCATTTTGATGATGCAGATTTATGACATAGATCGTATATGGAGAACTATCTATAATCTCCGTATATGGGGGGGGGGGACATAATATGGGAGGTGGGGGGACGACTTAATGTGGGGGGAAGGAGAAGACGGACCCTCCCTTCACAGGAGGTCCTGGGTGCGGTTCACACCTACTGAATGGACTTCTGTTATGTAAATGAGATTTCCTCTGCGGATACAATGGTGGAGAAGACAATCCCATATCTATGTATCTATGTATCCGTGACCAGAAAACAATGAGAAAGAGATGGGAATGTGGTCACCTGCAGCACATCGCACCCTGTTCTGTGTATTCAACGTTTGTCTACTTGTACCAATTTCTATCTAATAGACAGTGAATGAGATATTGGGGAGCTCTGCAGACAAATAGAAACACGGAGCAGAGGAAGCGTCCAACATCCAAATCAGATAGAAAAAAGAAAATCCACAGAACTTCCAAACAATAGTGTTTATTCCACCAGGTGCCACGTTTCCGTCCTCTCCTCTCCTTGCTTGAAAAAGGTTCCACTGAGAGGACGGAAACGTGGCACCTGGTGGAATAAACACTATTGTTTGGAAGTTCTGTGGATTTTCTTTTTTCTATCTATCTATCCATCTGTCTATCTCTGTCTGCCTCATCTCTCTCGGATACTGACCGTCTCTGTACATGGATTTATAGTGAGACAGATATGGGATGTACAGATGGAGACATAATAGATGGATGAGCCCAGCACAGCGTCCAATAGAAGCGCCATTTCTTTTTTGATGCCTGTAAAAAGCTGGAGAAACACGTGTCGTCCTTCATCGCGGCAAATCATATAATGTGCACAGAACAGATATAAAGGGAAAAGCTCAGGTCGATTCAATAAATTGGAAAGATGAGACGCCCCCCCCCCCCAATCCAGTTTTATCCTCTGTCCTGTGCACATTATAGGATTTGCCGCGATGAAGGACGACACGTGTTTCTCCAGCTTTTTACAGGCATCAAAAAAGAAATGGCGCTTCTATTGGCCGCTGTGCTGGGCTCATCCATCTATTATGTCTCCATCTGTACATCCCATATCTATCTTACTATAAATCCATGTACAGAGACGGTCAGTATCAGAGAGAGATGAGGCAGACAGAGATAGACAGATGGATAGACAGGAGATAGATGTGATACTGGGGGGACCCTTCCACGTGTGGTATTTCGGGTGTGGTTCGCAGCCACTAAATAGACTTCTTTTATGTAAATCAGATTTACACTCCTGATACACAAAATGGTGGAGGAGACAATTACAGGAACGCGAAATAGAAAAAACGATTCCGGCACTAATTTTTCTTCCCATAAAATCTCCCTCTTTATGCAATCACATCATATGTGGACAGTATCACAGACAAGCTGTTTACGCGTTTCGGAGACCTTCTCCTTAGTCGTAACAAAGTGGTCTGCGAGTCTAAAGGAATGTAAAGACCCCCGTCCCCCCCCATCTAGCGGGTGGTGGTAACATGACGTCACACATCAATCAGCTCGCAGACTCACACCTGAAGCATCAGTAACAAAGTACATGGATTTAGAATAGCCCCACGTGACGCGCCTTCCACATCCCGCGCCGGGCGGAAGCAGCACAAATGGGGAAATCTGTCTGCAAAGCACAAGCGCAGGGCGTGAGAAACGCATCATGTGAACGGGGCCAGACCACATATTACAGATTCAAATAAAACGTAAGCCTGTAGGAATGGATGACCGCGGCTGCAATTTCATATCTTTGTAAAACTAAACTAAAATACAATATAATGAAAAAAATGTGTTGGAAAATATCACAGAAAATATACAATCTGAAAAGATATTCTTGTGCACTGAGGGTCCATTCACACGTCTGCAACTTGCGGACCCATTTGCTTTCAATTGGACTGGAAAGGATGCAAATCCACAATTTCTTTGATCCGAATCCGCATTTTCGGGATCCGCATCCATTTTTTCAGGATCCGTCTTTTCGGGATCCGAAAAATCGTTCCCAAAACTTTTTTTATAGAACATGTCCACCTTGTCCACAATTGCGGACCAGGAAAGGCCTCCTGTATTATGGTGTGTGTAACGTGCGGTCCGGAAGTTGCGGATCTCACATTGCAGGTGTTCATGTCCCTGTATCCAAAATACTTACGGACGTGTGAATGGACCCCAACGCATGCGCAAATTCTGCAGGATGACTGACGTCCTGGAACTATCATGAAACTATATCCAGGGCTCCGATACAAGAGAAAAAGGAAGCCTATTGGTAAATACGCATCAATTCCTTCTTTTGATTGAGACCTGTTGGCTCCCTTGTATTTAACCAAAAACATCCAAAAAGCCTCAAAAAAATGCCCACTACCATATTCTCTGATGTTTTTGTTACCAAATGGAACGACGTTCTGTCAAAGTGTTTGTTGGAATTAATGGCGCTTATCACGGACTATGAGAATGAAGAACTTCGTACATTACAATGTGAAACTGAGCAGTGCAGGAAATCTTCTCCGAATATGGAGGCGAAGCCGATGACACCGAGATGGAACTAAACATCACGGCTTCAGTTACACAAATGGAAGATAAAATCCTGAACACCAAGCACGTTAAATTCCAGCGAGATTTGCCTGACTATGCACAAAGCCAGGTGCACGAATGGGGCAGGAGAGAGAATCTTTGCTCCACCCCAAGTCTTTACTAAAACACCACAAGAAATATCGGAGAAAGACGCCGCGAACAACCAGAGTCCGTTTCTCGTCTGATTTGGACTCCACAGAATTTTTGGATGTCTCACAAGGCTCCCAATATGGTAATAGCTTACCTGCTAATGATAATGTTGTACCTAAGCCGTCCTACTATAAGGCTGGGAGATGGAGGTGGATCCATCGTGGTTCTGGATAAAAATACTTATGAAAAGCAGGTGGAAGATATTTTAAGTGACGCGTCCACATACAGAAAGCTGGAGAGAAAGCCATTGTTGGAATACACATGTGAATATAATTCTCTGATACAGAAAGGTTTAACCTTAGGCTTTTTCAATGATTCACAATACGGCTTTCTCTGTGTGACGCACCCATAACCCCAATCATGGACGCTTTGCCAAAGGTACACAAAGGGCTAGTTCCCCCTCCTTTGCGTCCCATCATATCGGGCATGGGGTCCCTGATGGAACGTTTAGGAACCTGGCTTGACAATGTATTACAACCCTTGGTAAAGCGCATACCAGGATATCTCAAGGACACAGGTGGCGTGTTACGTGCTATGCACCATTTTGTCTGGCATCCGCAATTCACATGGGTCACTGCTGACGTTGAAGCTTTGTATCCGTCGATCCCCCACGGAGTGGCCCTTATGGCTTTGGAATTCCACCTCCACAGGTCACTGGTCACTCAAATACCTTCATTGATTCCATATGTGAAGTTACATCCTTCTTACTCAAGCACAATTACTGCGTGTTTAACATCAAATATTATCTACAGATAAGAGGGGTGTCAATGGGGGCGAAATTCTCACCCTCATTGGCAAACCTCACCATGGCATTTTGGGAGGAGAGATGTATATATAATGTTGATTGTCCATTCGGATGGTGCTTGGCGTGGTACGGCAGATACATCGATGACCTGCTCATTGTATGGGATGGCGATGTGTCTGCCGTATCGTATTTCATGCACACGATGACTTCCTTGGTCGGGGAATGCGCATAAGCTACTGCGATGCCGTGCCAGCAATGGGCATCGCAGTGCGCATGCCCCGGCCAAGGAAGTCATCGCGTCGGCGCGGGATCTCGCGGGCAGAGGAAGAGGCTGGGCGGGCAGAGGAAGAGGCGGGCAGAGGCTGGGCGGGGATAAGAGCCGAAGAGGCAGAGCTGTCTGGGCACCAACGCGGTGGACGCCGCCCTGGGCACTTGCGATCCCTCATTTACATATGCATCAAAGTTCGTTTTTGGCAGTTTTAAAAGTCCACAAAAGCATATAAAGGTACCGTTTTAATCATCTGTGTTGCGGCTACAGCGCTATGGGAACTGTTAAAAAGGGGTAAATGTGCCGACAGACTCCCTTTAATGAGACACGAAGCAGAGTACAGAAATGTCTTCCCATTTTATTTGATGACAATATTCTGTACAATGCTTTAAAGAATGGCGCTAAAATAGTTTCCAGAAAAGCACTAACTGTGGCGGCTCCCTTTCTCCTTCCCTATTTGTGGCCAATACTAACAAGAACAAAAAATTGCGGAGCGCGGGGTTAACCACTTCATCCCCGCTAGCTGAAACCCCCTTAATGACAGGAGATAGATGTGGCCAATACTAACAAGAACAAAAAATTGCGGAGCGTGGGGTTAACCACTTCAACCCCGCTAGCTGAAACCCCCTTAATGACCAGGCCACTTTTTACACTTCTGCACTACACTCCTTTCACCGTTTATCGCTCCATCATGCAACTTACCACCCAAATGAATTTTACCTCCTTTTCTTCTCACTAATAGAGCTTTCATTTGGTGGTATTTCATTGCTGCTGACATTTTTACTTTTTTTGTTATTAATCAAAATGTAACGATTTTTTTGCAACAAAATTACATTTTTCACTTTCAGCTGTAAAATTTTGCAAAAAAAACGACATCCATATATAAATTTTTCGCTAAATTTATTGTTCTACATGTCTTTGATAAAAAAAAAATGTTTGGGCAAAAAAAAATGGTTTGGGTAAAAGTTATAGCGTTTACAAACTATGGTACAAAAATGTGAATTTCCGCTTTTTGAAGCAGCTCTCACTTTCTGAGCACCTGTCATGTTTCCTTAAGTTCTACAATGCCCAGACAGTAGAAACACCCCACAAATGACCCCATTTCAGAAAGTAGACACCCTAAGGTATTCGCTGATGGGCATAGTTAGCGGAAAATGATGATTTTTTAACTTTTTATTTTTTTCTTACAAAGTTTCATATTCCACTAACTTGCGAAAAAAAAAAAAAATTAGAGGAACTCGCCATGCCCCTCACGGAATACCTTGGGGTGTCTTCTTTCCAAAATGGGGTCACTTGTGGCGTAGTTATACTGCCCTGGCAATTTAGGGGCCCAAAAGTGTGAGAAGTACTTTGCAATCAAAATCTGTAAAAAATGGCCTGCAAAATCCGAAAGGTGCACTTTGGAATATGTGCCCCTTTGCCCACCTTGGCTGCAAAAAAGTGTCACACATCTGGTATCGCCGTACTCAGGAGAAGTTGGGGAATGTGTTTTGGGGTGTCATTTTACATATACCCATGCTGGGTGAGAGAAATATCTTGGCAAAAGACAACTTTTCCAAGTTGGCATTTGACCAAGATATTTATCTCACCCAGCATGGGTATATGTAAAATGACACCCCAAAACACATTCCCCAGCTTCTCCTGAGTACGGCGATACCAGATGTGTGACACTTTTTTGCAGCCTAGATGCGCAAAGGTGCCCAAATTCCTTTTAGGAGGGCATTTTTAGACATTTGGATCCCAGACTTCTTCTCACGCTTTAGGGCCCCTAAAAAGCCAGGGCAGTATAAATACCCCACATGTGACCCCACTTTGGAAAGAAGACACCCCAAGGTATTCAATGAGGGGCCTGGCAAGTTCATAGAATATTTTTTTTGGCATAAGTTAGCGGAAATTTATCTTTTTTTTGTTTTTTCTCACAAAGTCTCACTTTCCGCTAACTTAGGACAAAAATTTAAATCTTTCATGGACTCAATATGCCCCTCAGCAAATACCTTGGGGTGTCCAAAATGGGGTCATTTGTGGGGTGTTTGTACTGCCCTGGCATTTGAGGGTCTCCGCAATCATTACATGTATGGCCAGCATTAGGAGTTTCTGCTATTCTCCTTATATTGAGCATACAGGTAATGAGATTTTTTTTTTCCGTTCAGCCTCTGGGCTGAAAGAAAAAAATGAACGGCACAGATTTCTTCATTCGCATCGATCAATGTGGATGAAAAAATCTCTGCCAAAAAAGGGGAAAGGCGTCTGCCAGGACATAGGAGCTCCGCCCAACATCCATACCCACTTAGCTCGTATGCCCTGGCAAACCAGATTTCTCCATTCACATCAATCGATGTGGATGAATAAATCATTGCCGGGATTTTTTTATTTTTTTATATATATATATACAAAGTGTTTGCCAAAGCGTAGAAACGCCGCCTCCTCCTCAGCTCATATGCCTCGGCAAACGTATCTGTTACTGCAGAGGAGAAATCTCGTCTTGCAGCGCCGCATACACCGACTTGCGTGTAATCTGACAGCAGCGCAATGCTCCTGTCAGAATGCACATCAGTGCTGCAGCTGGTTGATCGCTTGGTCCACCTAGAAGGTAAAAAAAAAAAAAAAAAAACAGGCCGCAACGCAATAATTTTATTTACTTTGGAAAAGAACATATAAACTTTAACTTTTTGAACTAAACATTAACCTTTTTGCTTACTGGTGTTTTTTTTTACCTTTATAGAACAAACCTCTCCTTCCCCATGGGTCAATGTGCAAAGCGCAAATCGCCCAAAGATGTGTGCCTGTCCTGGTGAGATGATCCCTATGCTAGGTGTACCTGTGTGTGGTACTTCCGGAAACACTCTCCAAAGCATAGGGCAGGGTGGTCAGGACAGTCAGGACAGAAATAGCAGGTGTCACGCCTTATTCCACTCCTGATACAGACACAACATCTTTTTCGGGGTGACGGTTGGGTTGAGGTACCAGGAACGACATTGGGGAAATGTCGCTCGTGTAGACGGCTCACTACACTGGTGGATGGGGCCACGGAACCTCCTGGGTACAGGAGGTTCTCGATGATCTCTTCCTGAAATTTGAGGAAGGATCCAGTTCTCCCAGCCTTACTGTAGAGAACAAAACTATTATACAGAGCCAATTGAATTAAATATACAGACACCTTCTTATACCAGCGTCTGGTGTGTCGGGAAACTAAATACGGAGACAACATCTGGTCATTGAAGTACACCCCTCCCATGTGAAGGTTATAGTCGTGGACTGAGAGGGGCTTTTCAATGACACTGGTTGCTCGCTCACTTTGTATTGTCGTGTCTGCGTGAATGGAGGAGAGCATGTAAATGTCACGCTTGTCTCTCCATTTCACCGCGAGCAGTTCTTCGTTACACAATGCGGCCCTCTGCCCCCTTGCAAGACGGGTGGTAACGAGCTGTTGGGGGAAGCCCGCGCGACTAGTTCGCGTGGTGCCACAGGCGCCAATCCATTTTAGAAACAAATGCCTAAAGAGGGCCACACTTGTGTAGAAATTGTCCACATAAAGATGGTACCCCTTGCCAAATAAGGGTGACACCAAGTCCCAGACTGTCTTCCCACTGCTCCCCAGGTAGTCAGGGCAACCGACCGGCTCCAGGGTCTGATCTTTTCCCTCATAGATCCGAAATTTGTGGGTATAGCCTGTGGCCCTTTCACAGAGCTTATACAATTTGACCCCATACCGGGCGCGCTTGCTTGGGATGTATTGTTTGAAGCCAAGGCGCCCAGTAAAATGTATCAGGGACTCGTCTATGCAGATGTTTTGCTCAGGGGTATACAAATCTGCAAATTTCAGGTTGAAATGGTCTATGAGGGGCCGAATTTTGTGGAGCCGGTCAAAAGCTGGGTGGCCTCTGGGACGGGAGGCGGTGTTGTCGCTAAAGTGCAGGAAACGCAGGATGGCCTCAAAACGTGCCCTGGACATGGCAGCAGAGAACATGGGAATGTGATGAATTGGATTCGTGGACCAATATGACCGCAATTCATGCTTTTTAGTTAGACCCATGTTGAGGGGAAGGCCCAGAAAAGTTTTAATTTCGGAAACTTGGACTGGTTTCCACCGGAAAGGCTGGTCATAAAATCTTCCCGGGTTGGCGGTTATAAATTGTGTGGCATACCGGTTTGTTTCGGCCACAACTAAGTCCAAGAGCTCCACAGTCAAGAACAGCTCAAAAAATCCCAGGGCCGAACCGATCTGAGCTGTCTCAACCCGAACTCCAGACTGGGCGGTGAAAGGGGGAACTACAGGTGCGGCTGAAGTTGGGGACTGCCAATCAGGGTTTGCCAGCACCTCAGGGATTCTAGGGGCTCTACGGGCCTGTCTGTGCGGTGGCTGCGACGGGGTCACTACTGCACGTGCCACCGTACCAGCTTCAACTGCCCTTCTGGTGCTCGCTACTTCACCAGGTTGTACGGCAGTGCTGGTACTAGGTCCAGGGAGGGCTGGGCTGCTGGTGTATGCCTCACCACGTAATCCGACAGCGCCAGCCCCACTCTGCTGCTCTTGAAGCGGATCCTGCGCAACCTGTGGTCTAGCAACACGGGGCCGGGTACGCCTGGTGCTATCAGGGACCTCAGCCTCCTCGTCCGAACTTTGGGTCAGAGAGCCACTGCTTTCTACAGGTTCGTATTCTGACCCGCTAGATTCATCAGATGAGGGTTCCCACTCCTCATCCGACTGGGTCAGAAGCCTGTAGGCCTCTTCAGAGGAATACCCCCTGTTTGACATTTGGGCAACTAAATTTAGGGGTATTCCCTGAGACTACCCAAGAAAAAAAGCAAGCCTGTCTTACAAAGGGGAGGCTAGCGAAGTACCGGAGGCCGCTGCGGTTGATAAAAAATATCACAACTGATTTTTTTATCGCCGCAGCGCGTGTAAAGTGATTGTACAGTGTCACTGCGGTGGGGCGGGTGTGGGCGAACGCACGTGTGGGCGACCGATCAGGCCTGATCGGGCAAACACTGCGTTTTGGGTGGAGGGCGAACTAAGGTGACACTAATACAATTATAGATCTGACTGTGATCAGTTTTGATCACTTACAGATACTATAAAAGTACAAATGCTGATTAGCGATACGCTAATCAGCGAATCAGTGACTGCGGTGCGGTGGGCTGGGCGCTAACCGACGCTAAACTACCTAGCCAAGGGGCCTAAACTATCCTAAAACCTAACGGTCAATACCAGTGAAAAAAAAAAGTGACAGTTTGCACTGATCACTTTTTTCCTTTCACTAGTGATTGACAAAGGGGTGATCAAAGGGTTAATTGGGGTTCAGGGGGGTGATCTGAACCAGCAGAGGAGCAGGCAGCCATATAACAGATCATATTTACTAATATGATCTGTTATCTGGCTTCTCATTGGATTTTTTAAAAATCATCAGCTTGCCAGCCGCGATCATTGGCTGGCAAGCTGATGACGTGACCCCCCTTGACGAAATGCCGGCCCGAACTGCGCATGCGCGGGCTGGCATAGCGCGTCATCTCGCGTCTCGCGAGATGACGCGTATATGCGTGACTCTGCGCAGCGCTGCCGCCTCCGGACCGCACATCTGCGTTAGGCGGTCCGGAGGAGGCTAAATTACAAAGGCTTCACCAGGTGTAATTATGTATCAGTCCGACAGAGCTTCCACAATGCCGACCACTCAGCCACTTTCCCCATAAAACTTACATCAATTGCAACACCACGGGGCTGATCTGTTATACAATGTATCGAGTGTGATATGATGCATGTGGCAGCGCCGTACGTAAATTTAAAATCAGAATACTTGAACATCTGAATTATATTACAAATCCATCTATCATTAACATCTCGGGGGCTGCCAAACATCTCATCCATACACACGGACGGAACGTGGGATCCTCCGTGCGTTTGCAATTGAGAAAGTGGTGGCACCAAGTAGGGGAGGAGATTATCAAAAGAAAATACTCCTCAGAGAGGCTTTTTTGGATGTTTTGTTAAATACAAGGGAGCCAACGGGTCGAAATCAAAAGAAGGAATTGATGCATATTTACCAATAGGCTTCCTTTTTCTCTTGTATCGGAGCCCTGGATATAGTTTCATGATAGTTCCAGGACGTCAGTCATCCTGCAGAATTTGCGCATGCGTTGGGGTCCATTCACACGTCCGTAAGTGTTTTGGATACAGGGACATGGACACCTGCAATGTGAGATCCACATCTTCCGGACCGCACGTTACACACACCATAATACAGGATGCCTTTCCTGGTCCGCAATCATGGACAAGGTGGACATGTTCTATAAAAAATAATTTCGGGAACGATTTTTCAGATCCCGAAAAGACGGATCCTGAAAAAATGGATGCGGATCCCGAAAATGCGGATGCGGATCCAAGAAATTGTGGATTAGCATCTGTTCCAGTCCAATTGAAAGCGAATGGGTCCGCAAGTTGCGGAGCGAATGCGGACCCAATTTGCAGATATGTGAATGGACCCTCAGTGCACAAGAATATCTTTTCAGATTGTATATTTTCTGTGATTTTTTCTAACATATTTTTTTCATTATATTGTATTTTATTTTAGTTTTACAAAGATATGAAATTGCAGCCGCGGTCATCCATTCCTACAGGCTTACGTTTTATTTGAATCTGTAATATTTGGTCTGGCCCTGTCCACATGATGCGTTTCTCACGCCCTGCGCTTGTGCTTTGCAGACAGATTTCCCCATTTGTGCTGCTTCCGCCCGGCGCGGGATGTGGAAGGGGCGTCACGTGGGGCTATTCTAAATCCATGTACTTTGTTACTGATGCTTCAGGTGTGAGTCTGCGAGCTGATTGATGTGTGACGTCATGGTACCACCACCCGCTAGATGGGGGGGACGGGGGTCTTTACATTCCTTTAGACTCGCAGACCACTTTGTTACGACTAAGGAGAACGCGTAAACAGCTTGTTTGTGATACTGTCCGCATATGATGTGATTGAATAAAGAGGAAGATTTATGGGAAGAAAAATTAGTGCCGAAATTGTTTTTTCTATTTCACTTTGTCTACGCCCAGGAACTTGCTGGCTTGACTCCGTGCACACGGGATATACACGCCGACCAGGTGAGCTGGATAACATTACCTTTATACAATTACAGGAACGCCCTGTCCCCGACATCTCCACAGACTCTTTTACAGACCCTGCAGGACTCTTCTCTCTATCCTCCAGTCACCATCAGCAGAAAATAGTGATGGATAAAGAATTGGGACGGGGATCTCCCTCCTCTCCGTGCTCTACTGAAGGTGAAGAGAGGGAAGTGACTGTTTCTGTGAGAAACCCGCATACTCCAAGGAAGGAGGTTGCTGCCTTCTTGAGACGTTCTGTACTGTAGTGAAGGGTCCTACCAAGATCCTCAATGGTCTAGGCTTCTGGACTGGAAATTCGTCTGTGACTGTCCATCTATGGAAAGACCCGTCCACATCTGATGGTCTCAAGCACTTACCACAGAGATGCACCTTGGGGAACTCAGAAGCTTTCATCACTTACTCTGACATCCCGAAAATCGACAGCAAGATTGAAGAAGCCTTGAATCCTGAATCGCCCTCCTCTCCGTGCTCTAATGAAAGTGAAGAGAGGGAAGTGACTGTTTCAGTGAGAAACCCACATACACCAAGGAAGGAGGTTGCTGCCTTCTTGAGACGTTCCTGTACTGTAGTGAAGGGTCCTACCAAGATCCTTAATGGTCTAGGCTTCTGGACTGGAAATTGGTCTGTGACTGTCCAACTATGGAAATACCCGTCCACATCTGATGGCCTTCAACACTTACCACAGAGATGCACCTTGGGGAACTCAGAAGCTCTCATCACTTACTCTGACATGACAGAGATTTGCAGCAAGATGGACCACAACAACGAAGACCGTAAAATATCATTCTGCATCACCTGCACAATGATCGGCCATGTGTCCGAGGACTGTCCAACAATCTGCGACCTACAGAGCCAGGCCGAGCATCAACAGACCATCAACAACAAAGACAGTCCAAAGAGAGCAAAGAAGACCAAGAAGTGCCAAAGGAAGAAAGAAGCCATGAGGTGAGAGCACAGATCATTACTATATATATATTCAGATTTTCTTTTATACTTTTGTTGGAATCTAAAAATACTGTCAATTATCCTAATTATTAAGGCCAATAAGATAAAAAACATTTCAGAAGAAACGGGGGGGGGGGGGGGGGTATAAAGTTAGTTCTAAGTTTATAGAAGTTTGACAAATCTGTAGAAGATGCATATTGTACATCACTTGACAATATTACGTTCTCACGTCTCTCCATAGGTAACGTGAGTAAAATCCCTTTCCTACTGGCGGAGATGATGAAACAACTGCTGGTCGGTGTGGAATTCAGAACGACCCTCAGAGACGCCCAAATATTGACGACTCGGCTCTTGGATCTTCTTGTGTATTTTCTGATTTTGTCAATAGATTAATTTTTTCAATAAAAGTTTATTCTAAAACAAAAACTATTTTCTTTCCTGCTCGTTATCTCCAGCTCCTCTTACAAAGAAAAATGATCTCTCTATCTAATATACAGTCCACAGAATGTGAGCAGCACAGCATAAAGATGTGAGAGGGGCCAGCGGCCGTGACAGCGATCCAACCTCCAAAAATACAAAAGAGAAAAACTCCACGGCACTTCCAAAAATGTATCAAATAAAGTATATTTCCATCACCAAACAGCAACTTTCCAGTCCTCTCACTGGAACCGATTGCGAAAAGTCCCTGTGAGAGGACTGAAACGTTGCTGTTTGGTGATTGAAATATACTTTATTTGATACATTTTTTGAAGTGCCGTGGAGTTTTTCTCTTATCTATCTATCTATTATCTATTATCTATCTGGCTTAATTTGCAGGACTAAATACATATTAATTAGTTTTGCCAAAGCAAGTGATAAATAACTGGGTTGGGATAGGGACACATCCAGGGCGGGGTATAGAGGTGTATGTCATTACTTTGTCCTCCTCCTTCTTTACCTTTCCTCTGCCTTGGACACTGTTGCCCATTCTCTCCTGTTACAAACCCTCTCTTCCCTCGGCAGCAGACACCTGGCCCTCTCCTGGATCTCCTTATACCTCACCAACAGAACCTTCAGTGTTTCTTATTTATACTCCACCTCATCATCATGCCCCTCTCTGTTGGTGTCCCTCAAGGTTCTGTCCCGGGTCTCCTACTTTTCTCCATTTACACATTCAGCCTTGGACAGCTCGTAGATAGTGATGAGCAGGAGGTGCCATATTCGATTTTGCGATATTTCGGGAATATTCGATTGAATATTCGTGTTATATTCGTCGAAATCGAATATTCGTAATTATTCCAATTATCACGAATAATATGCAATTTAATTAATCGCGTATTGCGATTTTTCTTTTGATAGTATAAGGCAACGTTCCTATGACTAATTGACTATGGCTAGGCTAATATGTGTATTTTACTAAATTTCGTAATATTGCTCTAACTTCGTCTTTTAGAATACTACGAATATTCTAAAAGACGAAGTTAGAGCAATATTACGAAATTTCGTAAAATACACATATAGATTGTAATTTAGCTAATATAGTGCTATAATCCTTTTTTTTCTCTAATTTTTTTGCCTCTTCTGAACTTAAGTTTTGTAAATATGTACACTATTAAAAAAATACTATAGCAGTATATTAGCTAAATTACAATCTATTAGTGTATTTTACGAATATTCTAAAAGACGAAGTTAGAGCAATATTAAGAATATACAGTACAGACCAAAAGTTTGGACACAATTGTAGATTCACACTGAAGGCATCAAACTATGAATTAACACATGTGAAATTATATACATAACAAAAAAGTGTGAAACAACTGAAAATATGTCATATTCTAGGTTCTTCAAAGTAGCCACCTTTTGCTTTGATTACTGCTTTGCACACTCTTGGCATTCTCTTGATGAGCTTCAAGAGGTAGTCACCTGAAATGGTCTTCCAACAGTCTTGAAGGAGTTCCCAGAGATGCTTAGCACTTGTTGGCCCTTTTGCCTTCACTCTGCGGTCCAGCTCACCCCAAACCATCTCGATTGGGTTCAGGTCCGGTGACTGTGGAGGCCAGGTCATCTGGCGCAGCACCCCATCACTCTCCTTCATGGTCAAATAGCCCTTACACAGCCTGGAGGTGTGTTTGGGGTCATTGTCCTGTTGAAAAATAAATGATGGTCCAACTAAACGCAAACCGGATGGAATAGCATGCCGCTGCAAGATGCTGTGGTAGCCATGCTGCTTCAGTGTGCCTTCAATTTTGAATAAATCCCCAACAGTGTCACCAGCAAAGCACCCCCACACCATCACATCCTCCTCCTCCATGCTTCACGGTGGGAACCAGGCATGTAGAGTCCATCCGTTCACCTTTTCTGCTGTCACACAAAGACACGGTGGTTGGAACCAAAGATCTCAAATTTGGACTCATCAGACCAAAGCACAGATTTCCACTGGTCTAATGTCCATTCCTTGTGTTCTTTAGCCCAAACAAGTCTCTTCTGCTTGTTGCCTGTCCTTAGCAGTGGTTTCCTAGCAGATATTCTACCATGAAGGCCTGATTCACACAGTCTCCTCTTAACAGTTGTTCTAGAGATGTGTCTGCTGCTAGAACTCTGTGTGGCATTGACCTGGTCTCTAATCTGAGCTGCTGTTAACCTGCGATTTCTGAGGCTGGTGACTCGGATGAACTTATCCTCCGCAGCAGAGGTGACTCTTGGTCTTCCTTTCCTGGGGCGGTCCGCATGTGAGCCAGTTTCTTTGTAGCGCTTGATGGTTTTTGTGACTGCACTTGGGGACACTTTCAAAGTTTTCCCAATTTTTCGGACTGACTGACCTTCATTTCTTAAGTAATGAATGGCCACTCGTTTTTCTTTACTTAGCTGCTTTTTTCTTGCCATAATACAAATTCTAACAGTCTATTCAGTAGGACTATCAGCTGTGTATCCACCTGACTTCTCCACAACGCAACTGATGGTCCCAACCCCATTTATAAGGCAAGAAATCCCACTTATTAAACCTGACAGGGCACACCTGTGAAGTGAAGACCATTTCAGGTGACTACCTCTTGAAGCTCATCAAGAGAATGCCAAGAGTGTGCAAAGCAGTAATCAAAGCAAAAGGTGGCTACTGTGAAGAACCTAGAATATGACATATTTTCAGTGTTTCACACTTTTTTGTTATGTATATAATTCCACATGTGTTAATTCATAGTTTTGATGCCTTTCAGTGTGAATCTACAATTTTCATAGTCATGAAAATAAAGAAAACTCTTTGAATGAGAAGGTGTGTCCAAACTTTTGGTCTGTACTGTACGTAAAAAGTTGAAATCGCAATTCGATTATTATAACTTGAATTAATCGAATTGCGTTTTCAACGTAATTCTCAAATCCGACAGTACATTCTAGTATATGGAGACGTTCCCATGGTGATGGGGACGCTCCATGAGCACGGAGGTCGGCAGAAGCGGCAACGGGCACTGACTGGAGCAGCTAGGAAGCCAGGAATCCAAAGGACAGGTAAGAACAAGTTTAGGGAAGTGGGAAAGAAAAAAATATAACAATTAAAAAAAAAATATTCGATTTCGCGAATATATAGAACAATATTCTAAATATTCGCAAAATCTCGAAGTTGCGATATTCGAGAAAAAAATGCGCAATTCGAATAGTCGCGCTCAACACTACTCATAGAGTCCCATGGCTTCCAATACCTCCTCTATGATGAGGACACTCAAGTCTACCTCTCCGGCCCAGATGTCACTTCCCTGCTGTCCAGAATCCCAGCTTGTCTGTCGGCTATACAGTATCTTCATTCTTCTTCCACTTCTTAAAACTCAACGTGGAGAAAGTGGAATTCCACATCTTATATGACAGGTATACCGTGGCTCACCCGAACCCGGTCTATGGTTAAGGTGCACTGTTTTTAGGTGACTCACCTAGTCATCAAAAATTGAAAGCAAATATGAAATGTAAAAACAGCACTCACCATCTAATTCGTATTAAATAAAAATATTTTATTAAAGGGAACTGGGATTTTGTGTATAGAGCTGAGGACATGGGTTGCTAGATGGCCGCTAGCACATCTGCAATATCCAGTCCCCATAGCTCTGTGTGCTTTTATTGTGTATAAAAACCGATTTGATACATATGCAAATTACCCTGAGATGAGTCAGAGCTTGAAAATATGACTCTTCTCTGGTCACACAAGTAAGATATGACTCTTTTATATTAATTTGCATATGTATAAAATCAGGTTTTTGTTTACATAATAAAAGCACACAGAGCTATGGGAACTGGATATTGCGATGTGCTAGCGGCCATCTAGCAACCCATGTCCTCAGCTCTATACCCAAATCACGGTGACAGGTTCCCTTTAAATAAATAAATGCGGTAATTGCCCAAACAGTCCTAGAGTATACTGTGATTATTGGAGTGAGAAATAAATAATGTGATTGGATGAAAATCCCTAAAATCCAGACCATGTCTTAGGTGGGTTTTCAAGGTCAATGACTATATAAGAAGGGGGTAGTTGACATTATGAACCGAGGCCACTGAGGAAGAGGTTGTCACCTTGAAACGCGTTGGCCGATTTGGACTTATAACTACCACCTAAGACCACCCTAAGAGACTGCACCACCATATTTCTAATTGGAACTTTTATTTGGGGCACTGGGCCCTTTTAAAAGATACTCCACAATCAACAGAGTGAAAGCAGTACCTGATCTGTCTGACGTCACGTGACACAATCAAGCTGTTACTCTATGGCAAAGACTCTACCACGTGAGACGCTGAGGTCCGCTGCAAAACTCTACCACGTGAGACGCTGAGGTCCGCTGCAAACTTACCATGTGAGACGCTGAGGTCCGCTGCAAACTCTACCATGTGAGACGCTGATGTACGCTGCAAACTCTACCACGTGAAGCCGCTGAGGTCCGCCTGCCAACTCTACCACGTGAGACGCTGAGGTCCGCTGCAAACCTTACCACGTGAGACGCTGAGGTCCGCTGCAAACTCTACCACGTGAGACGCTGAGGTCCGCTGCAAACTCTACCACGTGAGACGCTGAGGTCCGCTGCAAACTACCACGTGAGACGCTGAGGTCCGCTGCAAACTCTACCACGTGAGACGCTGAGGTCCGCTGCAAACTCTACCAGTGAGACGCTGAGGTCCGCTGCAAACTCTACCACGTGAGACGCTGAGGTCCGCTGCAAACTCTACCACGTGAGACGCTGAGGTCCGCTGCAAACTCTACCACGTGAGACGCTGAGGTCCGCTGCAAACTCTACCACGTGAGACGCTGAGGTCCGCTGCAAACTCTACCACGTGAGACGCTGAGGTCCGCTGCAAACTCTACCACGTGAGACGCTGAGGTCCGCTGCAAACTCTACCACGTGAGACGCTGAGGTCCGCGCTCCACACAGCTGGGAAGTTCGCGCTACATACTGCACAGCCAGGAGGACTGCAGGACAGCGCGATACCCGTGTGTCACATGGAGTCCAGGAGACGCAGCCAGGTGATCAGTGAGCGGAGGGGACAGGTAAGAGGCTGCGCAAGGGGGACGCCCCAGATGCCAGCCTTATTACTGATACCTGGCCTCCAAAGAGATTAATTTCACCTGTTTTAATATTTAACAAGCAACTTTTTGCAGCGTCACTTATCAATAGCGAAAACCACTTTTGGGAGGACAATTCCTAATACTAAATCGTGACACTTTATATATCACATTGTATGGATTCATAATTTTAATAGTATTAATATCGATGCACCATTGTTTATAATTGAGCTTTAAGGATTATATTGTATAGAGACATTTGCACTCGCGGTCGCTCTACTATATTAGACACATTGTTTCAGCCTAATATCAATGAGCGAATCTGATTGTAACATCTGAATGTTAGGAGTAGAAATTTGGTCCGATAATTACAGTATACTCTAGGACTGTACGGGCAATTACCGCATTTATTTATTTTAAAAATATTTTTATTTTAATACGAATTAGATGGTGAGTGCCTGTTTTTAAATTTCATAATTTGCTGTTAATTCTTGATGACTAGGTGAGTCACTAAAAACAGTGCACCTTAACCATAGACGGATCGGGTTCGCCACGGTATACCTGTCATATAATGTGGAATTCCACTTTCTCCATGTTGAGTTTTAAGAAGTGTAAGAAGAATGAAGATACTGTATAGCCGACAGACAAGCTGGGATTCTGGACAGCAGGGAAGTGACATCTGGGCCAGAGAGGTAGACTTGAGTGTCCTCATCATAGAGGTGGTATTGGAAGCCATGGGACTCTATGAGCTGTCCAAGGCTGAATGTGTAAATGGAGAAAAGTAGGAGACCCGGGACAGAACCTTGAGGGACACCAACAGAGAGGGGCATGATGATGAGGCGGAGTATGAATAAGAAACACTGAAGGTTCTGTTGGTGAGGTATAAGGAGATCCAGGAGAGGGCCAGGTGTCTGATGCCGAGGGAAGAGAGGGTTTGTAACAGGAGAGAATGGGCAACAGTGTCCAAGGCAGAGGAAAGGTAAAGAAGGAGGAGGACAAAGTAATGACATACACCTCTATACCCCCCTGGATGTGTCCCTATCCCAACCCATTATTTATCACTTGCTTTGGCAAAACCAAAATGTATTTAGTCCTGCAAATTAAGCCAGATAGATAATAGATATTAGATAGATAGATAGGAGAAAAACTCCACGGCACTTCAAAAAAATGTATCAAATAAAGTATATTTCAATCACTAAAGTCCCACGTTTCAGTCCTCTCACAGGGACTTTTCGCAATCGGTTCCAGTGAGAGGACTGGAAAGTTGCTGTTTGGTGATTTGAAATATTCTTTATTTGATACATTTTTGGAAGTGCCGTGGAGTTTTTGTCTTTTGTATTTTTGGAGGTTGGATCGCTGTCACGGCCGCTGGCCCCTCTCACATCTTTATGCTGTGCTGCTCACATTCTGTGGACTGTATATTAGATAGAGAGATCATTTTGCTTTGTAAGAGGAGCTGGAGATAACGAGCAGGAAAGAAAATAGTTTTTGTTTCAGAATAAACTTTTATTGAAAAAAACAAATCTATGGACAAAATCAGAAAATACACAAGAAGATCCAAGAGCCGTCGTCAATATTTGGTCGTCTCTGAGGGTCGTACTGAATTCCACACCGACCAGCAGTTGTTTCATCATCTCCGCCAGTAGGAAAGGGATTTTACTCACGTTACCTATGGAGAGACGTGAGAACGTAATATTGTCAAGGGATGTACAATACGCATCTTCTACAGATTTGTCAAACTTCTATAAACTTAGAACTAACTTTAAACCCCCCCCCCCATTTCTTCTGAAATGTCCTCATTTTTATTATCTTATTGGCCTTAATAATTAGGATAATTGACAGTATTTTTAGATTCCAACAAAAGTATAAAAGAAAATCCCAATATATCAATATTAATGATCTGTGCTCTCACCTCATGGCTTCTTTCTTCCTTTGGCACTTCTTGTCTTCTTGCTCTCTTTGGACTGTCTTTGTTGTTGATGGTCTGTTGATGCTCGGCCTGGCTCTGTAGGTCGCAGATTGTTGGACAGTCCTCGGACACATGGCCGATCATTGTGCAGGTGATGCAGAATGATATTTTACGGTCTTCGTTTTTGTGGTCCATCTTGCTGCAAATCTCTGTCATGTCAGAGTAAGTGATGAGAGCTTCTGAGTTCCCCAAGGTGCATCTCTGTGGTAAGTGTTGAAGGCCATCAGATGTGGACGGGTCTTTCTTCAGTTGGACAGTCACAGACCAGCTTGAATTCCAGAAGCCATTCCCATCCAGGTTCTTCGTAGGATTTCTCACCACAGTGCAGAATTGTCTTAAGAAGGCAATGACATGTCTGACTGGTGTATGTGGGTTTTCAACTAAGACGGTCACTTTTCTCTCCTCTTTTTCAGCAGAGGTGAGAGGAAGGGATCTTGGGTTTTGTCTCTTTCTCCATCTCCCTGTACCTTGCCAGTGATTACTACAGGATATGGGAGAAGAATACAAGTATTAAAATGTTAGATAATCTACATTAAAGGGTTTCTACCTCTTCAGTTTGACCAAATTAGCTTTCAGACACTAGCGATCTGCTAGTGTCTGATCTCCATAACCATGCAATTCTTAGACCTTTGTAAAAAAACTAACTTTTATTCCTATGCAAATGAGCCTCTAGGTGCAATGGGGGCGTCTTTTCAGCACCTAAAGGCTCGGTCTACTCACACTGTATGCCGCTCATCTCGTCTTGAATGCCGGCCTCCATCTCAGCCATCGGACGAATTCTCGCGCCTGCGCCATTCACTTCTGTCATCGGCGCAGGCGCAGTGAGGAATCCGGCACCAGGAGCGTATCATTTACTCACTGCGCCTGTGCCGATGACAGAAGTGAACGGCGCAGGTGCGAGAATTCGTCCGATGGCTGAGATGGAGGCCGGCATTCAAGACGAGATGAGCGGCATACAGTGTGAGTAGACCGAGCCTCTAGGTGCTGAAAAGACGCCCCCATAGCACCTAGAGGCTCATTTGCATAGCAATAAAAGTTAGTTTTTTAATGAAACGGCTCCACACAAAGGTCTAAGAATTGCATGGTGATGGAGATCAGATACTAGCAGATCGCTAGTGTCTAAAAGCTAATTTGGTCAAACTGAAGTGGTAGAAACCCTTTAAAACATGTTTAAGGCAACTTTGATTTTTGTAATTTTGGGGTTGCAATTTTTTAAAAGTAGCAGGTAACCCAAAGAAGACATTGTAGAGGTATTAAAGTGACTCTCTGGCCACGTAATGATTTTTTAAACTCTGCATATTTTGTCCCATATAGCTGTTTTTCATGTTTTTCACTTTCCTTCCCATGGTGTTGACATCATGGCATCCTGACAGGATGTTTACATGCAGAACTTCCTGTTTTCCTCAGCTCCCTGCTGGCTTTGCTAACCAATCCCATCATGCTTTGCTCTGTAAGGTTCCCTGCAGTAGTCGTATCTCCTGCACCTCTCCTATCCATGTTAGTTAGACAGAAGCTCCCTCAACCCAGAGTCATCAAAATGCTAGTGCACGCCCTCATCATCTAACGCCTGGGCTACTGCAACAGTCTCTTTTGTGGCCTCCCATCTAGAACTCTCACACCTCTTCAATCCATCCTCAACTGCTGCTCGGTTAATCCACCTCTCCCCTCGTTTCTCCTCTGCTTCTCCCCTCTGCCAGTCACATCACTGGCTCCCCATTGCCCAGCTAATTCAAATCAAGATACTAACAAATACATATCAGGCCGTCCACAACCTGTCCCCTCCGTACATCTCTGACCTGCTCTCCAGATACATCCCCCAACGTAATCTCCAATCCTCACAAGACCTCCTTCTCCGTTCTCTTGTCTGTTCCTCGTCGTGTACTACCCCCTACTCTGGAACTTGCAACCCCAGCACATCAGACTCTCCCCCAACATCCAAACCTTCAAGAGTAACCTGAAAACCACCTCCTCAGGAAAGCCGACCACCTGCAATGAGCATACTGCCACCCCACAGCCGGACGAGAAGCTTTTACCCCACCTATGGTGTCTTACCCTTACCTCATGGGCAGGGTCCTCTCCTCCTGTATCAGTCAGTTAGAGAGTCCACACTTATTCTACTTGTTTTTATATATTAAGTATGTGAACCCCCTGGGTGGGTGACGGCAAATGATGACTTATAAATAAATATAAAAAAAAACTTTTTTTAATCACTTTTTTCCCAGTTGGGATTTGACATTGACGGTCACCACAACCGATCAACCTCCATATTCTGCACAAGGCAGATGACCCCTGGAATCTGAATGGTTGTGATGGGCTGTGGGGTCAGGTAGGTTGTCAGCTGTCTGGGCGAGGTCTCTATTATAACAGATATATTACACCCAAACTAAAAACTAGGGTCTAAATGATATTATTCTACGACTGACAGCAGGATAATAGCTACCAAATAAAAAAAATGTCTACAGAGGGATCGGCAGGTGGGTGACGGCGGATTCACTTACCTTTAAGGTGATGGAGAAGATGAAGCTCAGGGATGTGCAGGATACGGAGGAGTCCTGCAGGGTCTGCAGCAGGTGTGTGTCTGAGCAGAGACAAGACCCCAGTATTTATCTGAGGAGGAGACGGGTCCTGTGATTGTCTCCTCCACCATCGTGATTATCCGGAGAGTGAACCCGATTTACATAACACAAGACCATTCAGAGGGTGACGACCAAAACATGACAATACAGAAACTGGTCC
Organism: Bufo gargarizans; assembly: GCF_014858855.1. Lineage (NCBI taxonomy): Eukaryota > Metazoa > Chordata > Amphibia > Anura > Bufonidae > Bufo > Bufo gargarizans. The sequence goes on along the minus strand of NC_058081.1, from coordinate 725,288,896 downwards.
CAGTTCATTATCATCCTTGTACTGGATTTCCACCACTGCTACCTCCCAGCATTTCATGTGATGACAGGGGCCACCGCCCCAGGGACCGGCGTATAGAAAGTGTATCCGGATAATGCAGCTTTATTACCACAACCGCGCCTGTACATAGACGTGTAAAGTGAGAGTATACAGCAGAGCGCGAGTATATAGATCTCTGATGAGCTGCCCTCCGCAGTACATGTGTGTGTGGGATAATGGCCGAATGAGCCACTGTACAGAGTCCTGGACCCGGACTATACCTGCAGATATAAGAGAGGAGAGATAGATAGATAGATAGATAGATAGATAGATAGATAGACAGACAGACAGACAGACAGGAGATAGATAGACAGATAGATAGACAGATAGATAGATGGATAGATAATAGATAGATAGATATGAGATAGATAATAGATAGATAGATAGATAGATAGATAGATAGATAGGAGATAGATAGACAGATAGACAGATCGATAGATAGATAGATAGATAGATAGACAGGAGATAGATAGATAGATAGATAGGAGATACATAGATAGATACATAGATAGATAGATAGATAGATAGATAGATAATAGATAGATATATATATAGATAGACAGTGTTGGACTGGGGTATCTGGGGCCCACCGTACGGATACATTCAATATAATTAACACGTTTGTTTATGACCAGCGGCTGGTGGAGGTTCTGTACATTGAATACATGTCTGTAGTGCAGTAAGTCTAATGTGTTATGTGCCACTTGTTCAGGGGGTGGGAGATTAGGGGCCCACCTTGCTCAGGGGCCCCCGGGGGTTTCCCCTGTACCCCTGGGGGCCAGTCCGAGCCTGTAGATAGATATTGTCTGATGTTAGAGAATAGTTCTCAGAGATGTAGACAGGTCAGTGTTATGTCTCAGTAGAAGACTTTTCTTCCCGTAAACAATAACGGATCTCTGACGGAAATGACTTAAGCAGAACTGAAGCTCAACATAAAAGATCCGTATCATTTTTCCAAAATTATTTTTTGTTCTCCTGAAGGATCAGAAGAACGGAAGACTAAACGCGGATGTGACCGCGGCCTCAGACACTTCCGGATTTCCCGGTGGAGAGACTCTCACGTCTGTTGGACTCGGACTGAGCGCAGAACCTCTCTCCGCGGCTGCGTTTCCTCCGGGGTCTTCGTTGATAGAAATGTCTATGTTATGTAATGTATAGATGTCAGTCCACACGACCTCAGAGCGGTGAGGACATTACAGACTCCTACAGGCGAGACATGAGGGAGGTCACAGAAAGATCAGACAGTCCCCTACGGCCAGAAGAAATCTCACCATGTGACATCCGTCCTGGACCAATCATGGGGCAAAAGTGACAGTAAGGCTGTCTTAGTTGCCCATAGCGACCAATCACCACGCAGCTTTCATTTTGATGATGCAGATTTATGACATAGATCGTATATGGAGAACTATCTATAATCTCCGTATATGGGGGGGGGGACATATATGGGAGGTGGGGGGACGACTTAATGTGGGGGGAAGGAGAAGACGGACCCTCCCTTCACAGGAGGTCCTGGGTGCGGTTCACACCTACTGAATGGACTTCTGTTATGTAAATGAGATTTCCTCTGCGGATACAATGGTGGAGAAGACAATCCCATATCTATGTATCTATGTATCCGTGACCAGAAAACAATGAGAAAGAGATGGGAATGTGGTCACCTGCAGCACATCGCACCCTGTTCTGTGTATTCAACGTTTGTCTACTTGTACCAATTTCTATCTAATAGACAGTGAATGAGATATTGGGGAGCTCTGCAGACAAATAGAAACACGGAGCAGAGGAAGCGTCCAACATCCAAATCAGATAGAAAAAAGAAAATCCACAGAACTTCCAAACAATAGTGTTTATTCCACCAGGTGCCACGTTTCCGTCCTCTCCTCTCCTTGCTTGAAAAAGGTTCCACTGAGAGGACGGAAACGTGGCACCTGGTGGAATAAACACTATTGTTTGGAAGTTCTGTGGATTTTCTTTTTTCTATCTATCTATCCATCTGTCTATCTCTGTCTGCCTCATCTCTCTCGGATACTGACCGTCTCTGTACATGGATTTATAGTGAGACAGATATGGGATGTACAGATGGAGACATAATAGATGGATGAGCCCAGCACAGCGTCCAATAGAAGCGCCATTTCTTTTTTGATGCCTGTAAAAAGCTGGAGAAACACGTGTCGTCCTTCATCGCGGCAAATCATATAATGTGCACAGAACAGATATAAAGGGAAAAGCTCAGGTCGATTCAATAAATTGGAAAGATGTGACGCCCCCCCCCCCCTCCAGTTTTATCCTCTGTCCTGTGCACATTATAGGATTTGCCGCGATGAAGGACGACACGTGTTTCTCCAGCTTTTTACAGGCATCAAAAAAGAAATGGCGCTTCTATTGGCCGCTGTGCTGGGCTCATCCATCTATTATGTCTCCATCTGTACATCCCATATCTATCTTACTATAAATCCATGTATAGAGACGGTCAGTATCAGAGAGAGATGAGGCAGACAGAGATAGACAGACGGATAGACAGGAGATAGATGTGATACTGGAGGGACCCTTCCACGTGTGGTATTTCGGGTGTGGTTCGCAGCCACTGAATAGACTTCTTTTATGTAAATCAGATTTACACTCCTGATACACAGAATGATGGAGGAGACAATTACAGGAACGCGAAATAGAAAAAACGATTCCGGCACTAATTTTTCTTCCCATAAAATCTCCCTCTTTATGCAATCACATCATATGTGGACAGTATCACAGACAAGCTGTTTACGCGTTTCGGAGACCTTCTCCTTAGTCGTAACAAAGTGGTCTGCGAGTCTAAAGGAATGTAAAGACCCCCGTCCCCCCCCATCTAGCGGGTGGTGGTAACATGACGTCACACATCAATCAGCTCGCAGACTCACACCTGAAGCATCAGTAACAAAGTACATGGATTTAGAATAGCCCCACGTGACGCGCCTTCCACATCCCGCGCCGGGCGGAAGCAGCACAAATGGGGAAATCTGTCTGCAAAGCACAAGCGCAGGGCGTGAGAAACGCATCATGTGAACGGGGCCAGACCACATATTACAGATTCAAATAAAACGTAAGCCTGTAGGAATGGATGACCGCGGCTGCAATTTCATATCTTTGTAAAACTAAACTAAAATACAATATAATGAAAAAAATGTGTTGGAAAATATCACAGAAAATATACAATCTGAAAAGATATTCTTGTGCACTGAGGGTCCATTCACACGTCTGCAACTTGCGGACCCATTTGCTTTCAATTGGACTGGAAAGGATGCAAATCCACAATTTCTTTGATCCGAATCCGCATTTTCGGGATCCGCATCCATTTTTTCAGGATCCGTCTTTTCGGGATCCGAAAAATCGTTCCCAAAACTTTTTTTATAGAACATGTCCACCTTGTCCACAATTGCGGACCAGGAAAGGCCTCCTGTATTATGGTGTGTGTAACGTGCGGTCCCCAAGTTGCGGATCTCACATTGCAGGTGTTCATGTCTCTGTATCCAAATCACTTACGGACGTGTGAATGGACCCCAACGCATGCGCAAATTCTGCAGGATGACTGACGTCCTGGAACTATCAGGAAACTATATCCAGGGCTCCGATACAAGAGAAAAAGGAAGCCTATTGGTAAATACGCATCAATTCCTTCTTTTGATTGAGACCTGTTGGCTCCCTTGTATTTAACCAAAAAATCCAAAAAGCCTCAAAAAAATGCCCACTACCATATTCTCTGATGTTTTTGTTACCAAATGGAACGACGTTCTGTCAAAGTGTTTGTTGGAATTAATGGCGCTTATCACGGACTATGAGAATGAAGAACTTCGTACATTACAATGTGAAACTGAGCAGTGCAGGAAATCTTCTCCGAATATGGAGGCGAAGCCGATGACACCGAGATGGAACTAAACATCACGGCTTCAGTTACACAAATGGAAGATAAAATCCTGAACACCAAGCACGTTAAATTCCAGCGAGATTTGCCTGACTATGCACAAAGCCAGGTGCACGAATGGGGCAGGAGAGAGAATCTTTGCTCCACCCCAAGTCTATACTAAAACACCACAAGAAATATCGGAGAAAGACGCCGCGAACAACCAGAGTCCGTTTCTCGTCTGATTTGGACTCCACAGAATTTTTGGATGTCTCACAAGGCTCCCAATATGGTAATAGCTTACCTGCTAATGATAATGTTGTACCTAAGCCGTCCTACTATAAGGCTGGGAGATGGAGGTGGATCCATCGTGGTTCTGGATAAAAATACTTATGAAAAGCAGGTGGAAGATATTTTAAGTGACGCGTCCACATACAGAAAGCTGGAGAGAAAGCCATTGTGGAATACACATGTGAATATAATTCTCTGATACAGAAAGGTTTAACCTTAGGCTTTTTCAATGATTCACAATACGGCTTTCTCTGTGTGACGCACCCATAACCCCAATCATGGACGCTTTGCCAAAGGTACACAAAGGGCTAGTTCCCCCTCCTTTGCGTCCCATCATATCGGGCATGGGGTCCCTGATGGAACGTTTAGGAACCTGGCTTGACAATATATTACAACCCTTGGTAAAGCGCATACCAGGATATCTCAAGGACACAGGTGGCGTGTTACGTGCTATGCACCATTTTGTCTGGCATCCGCAATTCACATGGGTCACTGCTGACGTTGAAGCTTTGTATCCGTCGATCCCCCACGGAGTGGCCCTTATGGCTTTGGAATTCCACCTCCACAGGTCACTGGTCACTCAAATACCTTCATTGATTCCATATGTGAAGTTACATCCTTCTTACTCAAGCACAATTACTGCGTGTTTAACATCAAATATTATCTACAGATAAGAGGGGTGTCAATGGGGGCGAAATTCTCACCCTCATTGGCAAACCTCACCATGGCATTTTGGGAGGAGAGATGTATATAATGTTGATTGTCCATTCGGATGGTGCTTGGCGTGGTACGGCAGATACATCGATGACCTGCTCATTGTATGGGATGGCGATGTGTCTGCCGTATCGTATTTCATGCACACGATGACTTCCTTGGTCGGGGAATGCGCATAAGCTACTGCGATGCCGTGCCAGCAATGGGCATCGCAGTGCGCATGCCCCGGCCAAGGAAGTCATCGCGTCGGCGCGGGATCTCGCGGGCAGAGGAAGAGGCTGGGCGGGCAGAGGAAGAGGCGGGCAGAGGCTGGGCGGGGATAAGAGCCGAAGAGGCAGAGCTGTCTGGGCACCAACGCGGTGGACGCCGCCCTGGGCACTTGCGATCCCTCATTTACATATGCATCAAAGTTCGTTTTTGGCAGTTTTAAAAGTCCACAAAAGCATATAAAGGTACCGTTTTAATCATCTGTGTTGCGGCTACAGCGCTATGGGAACTGTTAAAAAGGGGTAAATGTGCCGACAGACTCCCTTTAATGAGACACGAAGCAGAGTACAGAAATGTCTTCCCATTTTATTTGATGACAATATTCTGTACAATGCTTTAAAGAATGGCGCTAAAATAGTTTCCAGAAAAGCACTAACTGTGGCGGCTCCCTTTCTCCTTCCCTATTTGTGGCCAATACTAACAAGAACAAAAAATTGCGGAGCGCGGGGTTAACCACTTCATCCCCGCTAGCTGAAACCCCCTTAATGACAGGAGATAGATGTGGCCAATACTAACAAGAACAAAAAATTGCGGAGCGTGGGGTTAACCACTTCAACCCCGCTAGCTGAAACCCCCTTAATGACAGGCCACTTTTTACACTTCTGCACTACCCTCCTTTCACCGTTTTTCGCTCCATCATGCAACTTACCACCCAAATGAATTTTACCTCCTTTTCTTCTCACTAATAGAGCTTTCATTTGGTGGTATTTCATTGCTGCTGACATTTTTACTTTTTTTTTGTTATTATCCAAATGTAACGATTTTTTTTTGCAACAAAATTACATTTTCCACTTTCAGCTTAAAATTTTGCAAAAAAAAAAAACGACATCCATATATAAATTTTTCGCTAAATTTATTGTTCTACATGTCTTTGATAAAAAAAAAATGTTTGGGCAAAAAAAAATGTTGGGTAAAAGTTATAGCGTTACAAACTATGGTACAAAAATGTGAATTTCCGCTTTTTGAAGCAGCTCTCACTTTCTGAGCACCTGTCATGTTTCCTAAGTTCTACAATGCCCAGACAGTAGAAACACCCCACAATGACCCCATTTCAGAAAGTAGACACCCTAGGTATTCGCTGATGGGCATAGTTAGCGGAAAATGATGATTTTTTAACTTTTTTATTTTTTTCTTACAAGTTCATATTCCACTAACTTGCGAAAAAAAAAAAAAAATTAGAGGAACTCGCCATGCCCCTCACGGAATACCTTGGGTGTCTTCTTCCAAAATGGGGTCACTTGTGGCGTAGTTATACTGCCCTGGCAATTTAGGGGCCCAAAAGTGTGAGAAGTACTTTGCAATCAAAATCTGTAACAAAATGGCCCTGCAAAATCCGAAAGGTGCACTTTGGAATATGTGCCCCTTTGCCCACCTTGCTGCAAAAAAGTGTCACAACATCTGGTATCGCCGTACTCAGGAGAAGTTGGGGAATGTGTTTTGGGGTGTCATTTTACATATACCCATGCTGGGTGAGAGAAATATCTTGGCAAAAGACAACTTTTCCAAGTTGGCATTTGACCAAGATATTTATCTCACCCAGCATGGGTATATGTAAAATGACACCCCAAAACACATTCCCCAGCTTCTCCTGAGTACGGCGATACCAGATGTGTGACACTTTTTTGCAGCCTAGATGCGCAAAGGTGCCCAAATTCCTTTTAGGAGGGCATTTTTAGACATTTGGATCCCAGACTTCTTCTCACGCTTTAGGGCCCCTAAAAAGCCAGGGCAGTATAAATACCCCACATGTGACCCCACTTTGGAAAGAAGACACCCCAAGGTATTCAATGAGGGGCCTGGCAAGTTCATAGAATATTTTTTTTGGCATAAGTTAGCGGAAATTTATCTTTTTTTTGTTTTTTCTCACAAAGTCTCACTTTCCGCTAACTTAGGACAAAAATTTAAATCTTTCATGGACTCAATATGCCCCTCAGCAAATACCTTGGGGTGTCCAAAATGGGGTCATTTGTGGGGTGTTTGTACTGCCCTGGCATTTGAGGGTCTCCGCAATCATTACATGTATGGCCAGCATTAGGAGTTTCTGCTATTCTCCTTATATTGAGCATACAGGTAATGAGATTTTTTTTTTCCGTTCAGCCTCTGGGCTGAAAGAAAAAAATGAACGGCACAGATTTCTTCATTCGCATCGATCAATGTGGATGAAAAAATCTCTGCCAAAAAGGGGAAAGGCGTCTGCCAGGACATAGGAGCTCCGCCCAACATCCATACCCACTTAGCTCGTATGCCCTGGCAAACCAGATTTCTCCATTCACATCAATCGATGTGGATGAATAAATCATTGCCGGGATTTTTTTATTTTTTTATATATATATACAAAGTGTTTGCCAAAGCGTAGAAACGCCGCCTCCTCCTCAGCTCATATGCCTCGGCAAACGTATCTGTTACTGCAGAGGAGAAATCTCGTCTTGCAGCGCCGCATACACCGACTTGCGTGTAATCTGACAGCAGCGCAATGCTCCTGTCAGAATGCACATCAGTGCTGCAGCTGGTTGATCGCTTGGTCCACCTAGAAGGTAAAAAAAAAAAAAAAAAACAGGCCGCAACGCAATAATTTTATTTACTTTGGAAAAGAACATATAAACTTTAACTTTTTGAACTAAACATTAACCTTTTTGCTTACTGGTGTTTTTTTTTACCTTTATAGAACAAACCTCTCCTTCCCCATGGTCAATGTGCAAAGCGCAAATCGCCCAAAGATGTGTGCTGTCCTGGTGAGATGATCCCTATGCTAGTGTACCTGTGAGTGGTACTTCCGGAAACACTCTCCAAAGCATAGGGCAGGGTGGTCAGGACAGTCAGGACAGAAATAGCGGGTGTCACGCCTTATTCCACTCCTGCTACAGACACGACATCTTTTTCGGGGTGACGGTTGGGTTGAGGTACCAGGAACGACATTGGGGAAATGTCGCTCGTGTAGACGGCTAACTACACTGGTGGATGGGGCCACGGAACCTCCTGGGTACAGGAGGTTCTCGATGATCTCTTCCTGAAATTTGAGGAAGGATCCAGTTCTCCCAGCCTTACTGTAGAGAACAAAACTATTATACAGAGCCAATTGAATTAAATATACAGACACCTTCTTATACCAGCGTCTGGTTCTGCGGGAAACTAAATACGGAGACAACATCTGGTCATTGAAGTCCACCCCTCCCATGTGAAGGTTATAGTCGTGGACTGAGAGGGGCTTTTCAATGACACGGGTTGCTCGCTCAATTTGTATTGTCGTGTCTGCGTGAATGGAGGAGAGCATGTAAACGTCACGCTTGTCTCTCCATTTCACCGCGAGCAGTTCTTCGTTACACAGTGCGGCCCTCTGCCCCCTTGCAAGACGGGTGGTAACGAGCCGTTGGGGGAAGCCCGCGCGACTAGTTCGCGCGGTACCACAGGCGCCAATCCGTTCTAGAAACAAATGCCTAAAGAGGGCCACACTTGTGTAAAAATTGTCCACATAAAGATGGTACCCCTTGCCGAATAAGGGTGACACCAAGTCCCAAACTGTCTTCCCACTGCTCCCCAGGTAGTCAGGGCAACCGACCGGCTCCAGGGTCTGATCTTTTCCCTCATAGATCCGAAATTTGTGGGTATAGCCTGTGGCCCTTTCACAGAGCTTATACAATTTGACCCCATACCGGGCGCGCTTGCTTGGGATGTATTGTTTGAAGCCAAGGCGCCCGGTAAAATGTATCAGGGACTCGTCTATGCAGATGTTTTGCTCTGGGGTATACAAATCTGCAAATTTCAGGTTGAAATGGTCTATGAGGGGCCGAATTTTGTGGAGCCGGTCAAAAGCAGGGTGGCCTGGGACGGGAGGCGGTGTTGTCACTAAAGTGCAGGAAACGCAGGATGGCCTCAAAACGTGCCCTGGACATAGCAGCAGAGAACATGGGCATGTGATGAATGGGTTCGTGGACCAATATGACCGCAATTCATGCTTTTTGTAGGCCCATGTTGAGGAGGAGGCCCAGAAAAGTTTTAATTTCGGAAACTTGGACTGGTTTCCACCGGAAAGGCTGGGCATAAAAGCTTCCCGGGTTAGCGGTATAAATTGTGTGGCATACCGTTTGTTTCGGCCACAACTAGTCTAAGAGCTCCGCAGTCAAGAACAGCTCAAAAAATCCCAGGGCCGAACCGATCTGAGCTGTCTCAACCCGAACTCCAGACTGGGCAGTGAAAGGGAAAACTACAGGTGCGGCTGAAGTTGGGGACTGCCAATCAGGGTTTGCCAGCACCTCTGGGATTCTAGGGGCTCTACGGGCACGTCTTTGCGGTGGCTGCGACGGGGTCACTACTGCACGTGCCACCGTACCAGCTTCAACTGCCCTTCTGGTGCTCGCTACTTCACCAGGTTGTACGGCAGTGCTGGTACTAGGTCCAGGGAGGGCTGGGCTGCTGGTGTATGCCTCACCACGTAATCCGACAGCCAGCCCCACTCTGCTGCTCTTGAAGCGGATCCTGCGCAACCTGCGGTCTAGCGACACGGGGCCGGGTACGCCTGGTGCTATCAGGGACCTCAGCCTCCTCGTCCGAACTTTGGGTCAGAGAGCCACTGCTTTCTACAGGTTCGTATTCTGACCCGCTGGATTCATCAGATGAGGGTTCCCACTCCTCATCCGACTGGGTCAGAAGCCTGTAGGCCTCTTCAGGAATACCCCCTGTTGACATTGGGCAACTAAATTTAGGGGTATTCCCTGAGACTACCCAAGAAAAAAAAGCAAGCCTGTCTTACAAAGGGGAGGCTAGCGAAGTACCGGAGGCCGCTGCGGTTGATAAAAAATATCAAAACTGATTTTTTTATCGCCGCAGTGCGTGTAAAGTGATGTACATTTTTTGTCACTGCGGTGGGGCGGGTGTGGGCGAACGCACGTGGGGGACCGATCAGGCCTGATCGGGCAAACACTGCGTTTTGGGTGGAGGGCGAACTAAAGTGACACTAATACAATTATAGATCTGACCGTGATCAGTTTTGATCACTTCCAGATACTATAAAAGTACAAATGCTGATTAGCGATACGCTAATCAGCGAATAAGGACTGCGGTGCGGTGGGCTGGGCGCTAACGACGCTAAACTACCTAACCAAGGGGCCTAAACTATACCTAAAACCTAACGGTCAATACCAGTGAAAAAAAAAAGTGACAGTTTGCACTGATCACTTTTTTCCTTTCACTAGTGATTGACAAAGGGGTGATCAAAGGGTTAATTGGGGTCAGGGGGGTGATCTGAACCAGCAGAGGAGCAGGCAGCCTATAACAGATCATATTTACTAATATGATCTGTTATCTGGCTTCTCATTGGATTTTTAAAAATCATCAGCTTGCCAGCCGCGATCATTGGCTGGCAAGCTGATGACGTGACCCCCCTTGACGAAATGCCGGCCCGAACTGCGCATGCGCGGGCTGGCATAGCGCGTCATCTCGCGTCTCGCGAGATGACGCGTATATGCGTGACTCTGCGCAGCGCTGCCGCCTCCGGACCGCACATCTGCGTTAGGCGGTCCGGAGGAGGCTAAATTACAAAGGCTTCACCAGGTGTAATTATGTATCAGTCCGACAGAGCTTCCACAATGCCGACCACTCAGCCACTTTCCCCATAAAAACTTACATCAATTGCAACACCACGGGGCTGATCTGTTATACAATGTATCGAGTGTGATATGATGTATTACAAATCCATCTATCATTAACATCTCGGGGGCTGCCAAACATCTCATCCATACACACGGACGGAACGTGGGATCCTCCGTGCGTTTGCAATTGAGAAAGTGGTGGCACCAAGTAGGGGAGGAGATTATCAAAAGAAAATACTCCTCAGAGAGGCTTTTTGGATGTTTTGTTAAATACAAGGGAGCCAACGGGTCGAAATCAAAAGAAGGAATTGATGCATATTTACCAATAGGCTTCCTTTTTTCTCTTGTATCGGAGCCCTGGATATAGTTTCATGATAGTTCCAGGACGTCAGTCATCCTGCAGAATTTGCGCATGCGTTGGGGTCCATTCACACGTCCGTAAGTGTTTTGGATACAGGGACATGGACACCTGCAATGTGAGATCCACATCTTCCGGACCGCACGTTACACACACCATAATACAGGATGCCTTTCCTGGTCCGCAATCATGGACAAGGTGGACATGTTCTATAAAAAATAATTTCGGGAACGATTTTTCAGATCCCGAAAAGACGGATCCTGAAAAAATGGATGCGGATCCCGAAAATGCGGATGCGGATCCAAGAAATTGTGGATTAGCATCTGTTCCAGTCCAATTGAAAGCGAATGGGTCCGCAAGTTGCGGAGCGAATGCGGACCCAATTTGCAGATATGTGAATGGACCCTCAGTGCACAAGAATATCTTTTCAGATTGTATATTTTCTGTGATTTTTTCTAACATATTTTTTCATTATATTGTATTTTATTTTAGTTTTACAAAGATATGAAATTGCAGCCGCGGTCATCCATTCCTACAGGCTTACGTTTTATTTGAATCTGTAATATTTGGTCTGGCCCTGTCCACATGATGCGTTTCTCACGCCCTGCGCTTGTGCTTTGCAGACAGATTTCCCCATTGTGCTGCTTCCGCCCGGCGCGGGATGTGGAAGGGGCGTCACGTGGGGCTATTCTAAATCCATGTACTTTGTTACTGATGCTTCAGGTGTGAGTCTGCGGCTGATTGAGTGTGACGTCATGGTACCACCACCCGCTAGATGGGGGGACGGGGGTCTTTACATTCCTTTAGACTCGCAGACCACTTTGTTACGACTAAGGAGAACGCGTAAACAGCTTGTTTGTGATACTGTCCGCATATGATGTGATTGAATAAAGAGGAAGATTTATGGGAAGAAAAATTAGTGCCGAAATTGTTTTTTCTATTTCACTTTGTCTACGCCCAGGAACTTGCTGGCTTGACTCCGTGCACACGGGATATTACACGCCGACCAGGTGAGCTGGATAACATTACCTTTATACAATTACAGGAACGCCCTGTCCCCGACATCTCCACAGACTCTTTTACAGACCTGCAGGACTCTTTCTCTATCCTCCAGTCACCATCAGCAGAAAATAGTGATGGATAAAGAATTGGGACGGGGATCTCCCTCCTCTCCGTGCTCTACTGAAGGTGAAGAGAGGGAAGTGACTGTTTCTGTGAGAAACCCGCATACTCCAAGGAAGGAGGTTGCTGCCTTCTTGAGACGTTTCTGTACTGTAGTGAAGGGTCCTACCAAGATCCTCAATGCTCTAGGCTTCTGGACTGGAAATTGGTCTGTGACTGTCCATCTATGAAAAGACCCGTCCACATCTGATGGTCTCCAGCACTTACCACAGAGATGCACCTTGGGGAACTCAGAAACTCTCATCACTTACTCTGACATCCCGAAAATCGACAGCAAGATTGAAGAAGCCTTGAATCCTGAATCGCCCTCCTCTCCGTGCTCTAATGAAAGTGAAGAGAGGGAAGTGACTGTTTCAGTGAGAAACCCACATACACCAAGGAAGGAGGTTGCTGCCTTCTTGAGACGTTCCTGTACTGTAGTGAAGGGTCCTACCAAGATCCTTAATGGTCTAGGCTTCTGGACTGGAAATTGGTCTGTGACTGTCCAACTATGGAAATACCCGTCCACATCTGATGGCCTTCAACACTTACCACAGAGATGCACCTTGGGGAACTCAGAAGCTCTCATCACTTACTCTGACATGACAGAGATTTGCAGCAAGATGGACCACAACAACGAAGACCGTAAAATATCATTCTGCATCACCTGCACAATGATCGGCCATGTGTCCGAGGACTGTCCAACAATCTGCGACCTACAGAGCCAGGCCGAGCATCAACAGACCATCAACAACAAAGACAGTCCAAAGAGAGCAAAGAAGACCAAGAAGTGCCAAAGGAAGAAAGAAGCCATGAGGTGAGAGCACAGATCATTACTATATATATATTCAGATTTTTTTTATACTTTTGTTGGAATCTAAAAATACTGTCAATTATCCTAATTATTAAGGCCAATAAGATAAAAAACATTTCAGAAGAAACGGGGGGGGGGGGGGGGGGGTATAAAGTTAGTTCTAAGTTTATAGAAGTTTGACAAATCTGTAGAAGATGCATATTGTACATCACTTGACAATATTACGTTCTCACGTCTCTCCATAGGTAACGTGAGTAAAATCCCTTTCCTACTGGCGGAGATGATGAAACAACTGCTGGTCGGTGTGGAATTCAGAACGACCCTCAGAGACGCCCAAATATTGACGACTCGGCTCTTGGATCTTCTTGTGTTTTCTGATTTTGTCAATAGATTAATTTTTTCAATAAAAGTTTATTCAAAACAAAAACTATTTTCTTTCCTGCTCGTTATCCAGCTCCTCTTACAAAGAAAAATGATCTCTCTATCTAATATACAGTCCACAGAATGTGAGCAGCACAGCATAAAGATGTGAGAGGGGCCAGCGGCCGTGACAGCGATCCAACCTCCAAAAATACAAAAGAGAAAAACTCCACGGCACTTTCCAAAAATGTATCAATAAAGTATATTTCCATCACAAACAGCAACTTTCCAGTCCTCTCACTGGAACCGATTGCGAAAGTCCTGTGAGAGGACTGAAACGTTGCTGTTTGGTGATTGAAATATACTTTATTTGATACATTTTTTGAAGTGCCGTGGAGTTTTTCTCTTATCTATCTATCTATTATCTATTATCTATCTGGCTTAATTTGCAGGACTAAATACATATTAATTAGTTTTGCCAAAGCAAGTGATAAATAACTGGGGTTGGATAGGGACAACATCCAGGGCGGGGTATAGAGTTGTATGTCCATTTAACTTTGTCCTCCTCCTTCTTTACCTTTCCCTGCCTTGGACACTGTTCCCATTCTCTCCTGTTACAAACCCTCTCTTCCCTCGGCAGCAGACACCTGGCCCTCTCCTGGATCTCCTTATACCTCACCAACAGAACCTTCAGTGTTTCTTATTTATACTCCACCTCATCATCATGCCCCTCTCTGTTGGTGTCCCTCAAGGTTCTGTCCCGGGTCTCCTACTTTTCTCCATTTACACATTCAGCCTTGGACAGCTCGTAGATAGTGATGAGCAGGAGGTGCCATATTCGATTTGCGATATTCGGGAATATTCGATTGAATATTCGTGTTATATTCGTCGAAATCGAATATTTCGTAATTATTCCAATTATCACGAATAATATCAATTTAATTAATCGCGTATTGCGATTTTTCTTTTGATAGTAGAAGGCAACGTTCCTATGACTAATTGACTATGGCTAGGGCTAATATGTGTATTTTACTAAATTTCGTAATATTGCTCTAACTTCGTCTTTTAGAATACTACGAATATTCTAAAAGACGAAGTTAGAGCAATATTACGAAATTTCGTAAAATACACATATAGATTGTAATTTAGCTAATATAGTGCTATAATCCTTTTTTTTTCTCTAATTTTTTTGCCTCTTCTGAACTTAAGTTTGTAAAATATGTACACTATTAAAAAAATTACTATAGCAGTATATTAGCTAAATTACAATCTATTAGTGTATTTTACGAATATTCTAAAAGACGAAGTTAGAGCAATATTAAGAATATACAGTACAGACCAAAAGTTTGGACACAATTGTAGATTCACACTGAAGGCATCAAAACTATGAATTAACACATGTGAAATTATATACATAACAAAAAAGTGTGAAACAACTGAAAATATGTCATATTCTAGGTTCTTCAAAGTAGCCACCTTTTGCTTTGATTACTGCTTTGCACACTCTTGGCATTCTCTTGATGAGCTTCAAGAGGTATCACCTGAAATGGTCTTCCAACAGTCTTGAAGGAGTTCCCAGAGATGCTTAGCACTTGTTGGCCCCTTTTGCCTTCACTCTGCGGTCCAGCTCACCCCAAACCATCTCGATTGGGTTCAGGTCCGGTGACTGTGGAGGCCAGGTCATCTGGCGCAGCACCCCATCACTCTCCTTCATGGTCAAATAGCCCTTACACAGCCTGGAGGTGTGTTTGGGGTCATTGTCCTGTTGAAAAATAAATGATGGTCCAACTAAACGCAAACCGGATGGAATAGCATGCCGCTGCAAGATGCTGTGGTAGCCATGCTGCTTCAGTGTGCCTTCAATTTTGAATAAATCCCCAACAGTGTCACCAGCAAAGCACCCCCACACCATCACATCTCCTCCTCCATGCTTCACGGTGGGAACCAGGCATGTAGAGTCCATCCGTTCACCTTTTCTGTGTCACACAAAGACACGGTGGTTGGAACCAAAGATCTCAAATTTGGACTCATCAGACCAAAGCACAGATTTCCACTGGTCTAATGTCCATTCCTTGTGTTCTTTAGCCCAAACAAGTCTCTTCTGCTTGTTGCCTGTCCTTAGCAGTGGTTTCCTAGCAGATGTTCTACCATGAAGGCCTGATTCACACAGTCTCCCTCTTAACAGTTGTTCTAGAGATGTGTCTGCTGCTAGAACTCTGTGTGGCATTGACCTGGTCTCTAATCTGAGCTGCTGTTAACCTGCGATTTCTGAGGCTGGTGACTCGGATGAACTTATCCTCCGCAGCAGAGGTGACTCTTGGTCTTCCTTTCCTGGGGCGGTCCGCATGTGAGCCAGTTTCTTTGTAGCGCTTGATGGTTTTTGTGACTGCACTTGGGGACACTTTCAAAGTTTTCCAAATTTTTTCGGACTGACTGACACTTCATTTCTTAAAGTAATGAATGGCCACTCGTTTTTCTTTACTTAGCTGCTTTTTTCTTGCCATAATACAAATTCTAACAGTCTATTCAGTAGGACTATCAGCTGTGTATCCACCTGACTTCTCCACAACGCAACTGATGGTCCCAACCCCATTTATAAGGCAAGAAATCCCACTTATTAACCTGACAGGGCACACCTGTGAAGTGAAGACCATTTCAGGTGACTACCTCTTGAAGCTCATCAAGAGAATGCCAAGAGTGTGCAAAGCAGTAATCAAAGCAAAAGGTGGCTACGTGAAGAACCTAGAATATGAATATTGTTCAGTGTTTCACACTTTTTTGTTATGTATATAATTCCACATGTATTTTTTTTTATTCATAGTTTTGATGCTTTCAGTGTGAATCTACAATTTTCAAGTCATGAAAATAAAGAAAACCTTTGAATGAGAAGGTGTGTCCAAACTTTTGGTCTGTACTGTACGTAAAAGTTGAAATCGCAATTCGTTATTATAACTTGAATTAATCGAATTGCTTTTCAACGTAATTCTCAAATCCGACAGTACATTCTAGTATATGGAGAACGTTCTCCATGGTGATGGGGACGCTCCATGAGCACGGAGGTCGGCAGAAGCGGCAACGGGCACTGACGGAGCAGCTAGGAAGCCAGGAATCCAAAGGACAGGTAAGAACAAGTTTAGGGAAAGTGGGAAAGAAAAAATATAACAATTAAAAAAAAAATATTCGATTTCGCGATATATTAGAACAATATTCTAAATTATTCGCAAAATCTCGAAGTTGCGATATTCGAGAAAAAAATGCGCAATTCGAATAGTCGCGCTCAACACTACTCATAGAGTCCCATGGCTTCCAATACCTCCTCTATGATGAGGACACTCAAGTCTACCTCTCCGGCCCAGATGTCACTTCCCTGCTGTCCAGAATCCCAGCTTGTCTGTCGGCTATACAGTATCTTCATTCTTCTTCCACTTCTTAAAACTCAACGTGGAGAAAGTGGAATTCCACATCTTATATGACAGGTATACCGTGGCTCACCCGAACCCGGTCTATGGTTAAGGTGCACTGTTTTTAGGTGACTCACCTAGTCATCAAAAATTGAAAGCAAATTATGAAATGTAAAAACAGGCACTCACCATCTAATTCGTATTAAAATAAAAATATTTTATTAAAGGGAACTGGGATTTTGTGTATAGAGCTGAGGACATGGGTTGCTAGATGGCCGCTAGCACATCTGCAATATCCAGTCCCCATAGCTCTGTGTGCTTTTATTGTGTATAAAAACCGATTTGATACATATGCAAATTACCCTGAGATGAGTCAGAGCTTGAAAATATGACTCTTCTCTGGTCACACAAGTAAGATATGACTCTTTTATATTAATTTGCATATGTATAAAATCAGGTTTTTTTATAATAAAAGCACACAGAGCTATGGGAACTGGATATTGCGGATGTGCTAGCGGCCATCTAGCAACCCATGTCCTCAGCTCTATACCCAAAATCACGGTGACAGGTTCCCTTTAAAATAAATAAATGCGGTAATTGCCCAAACAGTCCTAGAGTATACTGTGATTATTGGAGTGAGAAATAAAATAATGTGATTGGATGAAAATCCCTAAAATCCAGACCATGTCTTAGGTGGGTTTTCAAGGTCAATGACTATATAAGAAGGGGGTAGTTGCATTATGAACCGAGGCCACTGAGGAAGAGGTTGTCACCTTGAAACGCGTCTGGCCGATTTGGACTTATAACTACCCACCTAAGACCACCCTAAAGAGACTGTACCCCATATTTCTAATTGGAACTTTTATTTGGGGCACTGGGCCCTTTAAAAGATACCTCACAATCAAACAGAGTGAAAGCAGTACCTGATCTGTCTGACGTCACGTGACACAATCAAGCTGTTACTCTATGGCAAAGACTCTACCACGTGAGACGCTGAGGTCCGCTGCAAACTCTACCACGTGAGACGCTGAGGTCCGCTGCAAACTCTACCACGTGAGACGCTGAGGTCCGCTGCAAACTCTACCACGTGAGACGCTGAGGTCCGCTGCAAACTCTACCACGTGAGACGCTGAGGTCCGCTGCAAACTCTACCACGTGAGACGCTGAGGTCCGCTGCAAACTCTACCACGTGAGACGCTGAGGTCCGCTGCAAACCTACCACGTGAGACGCTGAGGTCCGCTGCAAACTCTACCACGTGAGACGCTGAGGTCCGCTGCAAACTACCACGTGAGACGCTGAGGTCTCGCTTGCATGAGAGCGAGGTCGCTGCAAACTGGACCACGTGAGACGCTGAGGTCCGCTGCAAACTCTACCACGTGAGACGCTGAGGTCCGCTGCAAACTCTACCCCGTGAGATGCTGAGATCCGCTGCAAAACTCTACCACGTGAGACGCTGATGTCCACTGCAAACTCTACTCACGTGAGACGCTGAGGTCCGCTGCAAACTCTACCACGTGAGACGCTGAGGTCCGCTGCAAACTCTACCACGTGAGACGCTGAGGTCCGCTGCAAACCCTACCACGTGAGACACTGAGGTCCGCGCTCCACACAGCTGGGAAGTTCGCGCTACATACTGCACAGCCAGGAGGACTGCAGGACAGCGCGATACCCGTGTGTCACATGGAGTCAAGGAGACGCAGCCAGGTGATCAGTGAGCGGAGGGGACAGGTAAGAGGCTGCGCAAGGGGGACGCCCCAGATGCCAGCCTTATTACTGATACCTGGCCTCCAAAGAGATTAATTTCACCTGTTTTAATATTTAACAAGCAACTTTTTACAGCGTCACTTATCAATAGCGATAACCACTTTTGGGAGGACAATTCCTAATTACTAAATCGTGACACTTTATATATCACATTGTATGGATTCATAATTTTAATAGTATTAATATCGATGCACCATTGGTTATAATTGAGCTTTAAGGATTATATTGTATAGAGACATTTGCACTCGCGGTCGCTCTACTATATTAGACACATGTTTCAGCCCTAATATCAATGAGCGAATCTGATTGTAACATCTGAATGTTAGGAGTAGAAATTTGGTCTCCGATAATTACAGTATACTCTAGGACTGTACGGGCAATTACCGCATTTATTTATTTTAATAAATATTTTATTTAATACGAATTAGATGGTGAGTGCCTGTTTTTAAATTTCATATTTGCTTTTAATTTTGATGACTAGGTGAGTCATCTAAAAACAGTGCCTTAACCATAGACCGGGATCGGGTGAGCCACGGTATACCTGTCATATAAGATGTGGAATTCCACTTTCTCCATGTTGAGTTTTAAGAAGTGGAAGAAGAATGAAGATACTGTATAGCCGACAGACAAGCTGGGATTCTGGACAGCAGGGAAGTGACATCTGGGCCGGAGAGGTAGACTTGAGTGTCCTCATCATAGAGGTGGTATTGGAAGCCATGGGACTCTATGAGCTGTCCAAGGCTGAATGTGTAAATGGAGAAAAGTAGGAGACCCAGGACAGAACCTTGAGGGACACCAACAGAGCGGGGCATGATGATGAGGCGGAGTATGAATAAGAAACACTGAAGGTTCTGTTGGTGAGGTATAAGGAGATCCAGGAGAGGGCCAGGTGTCTGATGCCGAGGGAAGAGAGGGTTTGTAACAGGAGAGAATGGGCAACAGTGTCCAAGGCAGAGGAAAGGTAAAGAAGGAGGAGGACAAAGTAATGACATACACCTCTATACCCCGCCCTGGATGTGTCCCTATCCCAACCCAGTTATTTATCACTTGCTTTGGCAAAACCAAAATGTATTTAGTCCTGCGAATTAAGCCACATAGATAATAGATATGAGATAGATAGATAGGAGAGAAAACTCCACGGCACTTCAAAAAATGTATCAAATAAAGTATATTTCAATCACCAAACAGCAACGTTTCAGTCCTCTCACTGGGACTTTTCGCAATCGGTTCCAGTGAGAGGACTGAAAAGTTGCTGTTTGGTGATTGAAATATACTTTATTTGATACATTTTTGGAAGTGCTGTGGAGTTTTTGTCTTTTGTATTTTTGGAGGTTGGATCGCTGTCACGGCCGCTGGCCCCTCTCACATCTTTATGCTGTGCTGCTCGCATTCTATGGACTGTATATTAGATGGAGAGATCATTTTGCTTTGTAAGAGGAGCTGGAGATAACGAGCAGGAAAGAAAATAGTTTTTGTTTCAGAATAAACTTTTATTGAAAAAAACAAATCTATGGACAAAATCAGAAAATACACAAGAAGATCCAAGAGCCGAGTCGTCAATATTTGGGCGTCTCTGAGGGTCGTACTGAATTCCACACCGACCAGCAGTTGTTTCATCATCTCCGCCAGTAGGAAAGGGACTTTACTCACGTTACCTATGGAGAGACGTGAGAACGTAATATTGTCAAGTGATGTACAATATGCATCTTCTACAGATTTGTCAAACTTCTATAAACTTAGAACTAACTTTATACCCCCCCCCCCCCCATTTCTTCTGAAATGTCCTCATTTTTATTATCTTATTGGCCTTAATAATTAGGATAATTGACAGTATTTTTAGATTCCAACAAAAGTATAAAAGAAAATCCCAATATATCAATATTAATGATCTGTGCTCTCACCTCATGGCTTCTTTCTTCCTTTGGCACTTCTTGTTCTTCTTTGCTCTCTTTGGACTGTCTTTGTTGTTGATGGTCTGTTGATGCTCGGCCTGGCTCTGTAGGTCGCAGATTGTTGGACAGTCCTCGGACACATGGCCGATCATTGTGCAGGTGATGCAGAATGATATTTTAAGGTCTTCGTTGTTGTGGTCCATCTTGCTGCAAATCTCTGTCATGTCAGAGTAAGTGATGAGAGCTTCTGAGTTCCCCAAGGTGCATCTCTGTGGTAAGTGTTGAAGGCCATCAGATGTGGACGGGTCTTTCCATAGTTGGACATTCACTTCCCTTTCTTCACTTTTATTAGAGCACGGAGAGGAGGGAGATTCAGTTTGCAACGCTTCTTCCATATTGCTTTTAATCTGTGGCATATCAGAGTAAGTGATGAAAGCTTCTGCGTTCCCCAAGGTGCATCTCTGTGGTAAGTGTTGAAGGCCATCAGATGTGGACGGGTCTTTCTTCAGTCGGACAGTCACAGACCAGCTTGAATTCCAGAAGCCATTCCCATCCAGGTTCTTCGTAGGATTTCTCACCACAGTGCAGAATTGTCTTAAGAAGGCAATGACATGTCTGACTGGTGTATGTGGGTTTTCAACTAAGACGGTCACTTTTCTCTCCTCTTTTTCAGCAGAGCAGTGAGAGGAAGGGATCTTAGGTTTTGTCTCTTTCTCCATCTCCCTGTACCTTCTGCCAGTGATTACTACAGGATATGGAGGAGAAGAATACAAGTATTAAAATGTTAGATAATCTACATTAAAGGGTTTCTACCTCTTCAGTTTGACCAAATTAGCTTTCAGACACTAGCGATCTGCTAGTGTCTGATCTCCATAACCATGCAATTCTTAGACCTTTGTAAAAAACTAACTTTTATTCCTATGCAAATGAGCCTCTAGGTGCAATGGGGGCGTCTTTTCAGCACCTAAAGGCTCGGTCTACTCACACTGTATGCCGCTCATCTCGTCTTGAATGCCGGCCTCCATCTCAGCCATCGGACGAATTCTCGCGCCTGCGCCATTCACTTCTGTCATCGGCGCAGGCGCAGTGAGGAATCCGGCACCAGGAGCGTATCATTTACTCACTGCGCCTGTGCCGATGACAGAAGTGAACGGCGCAGGGTGCGAGAATTCGTCCGATGGCTGAGATGGAGGCCGGCATTCAAGACGAGATGAGCGGCATACAGTGTGAGTAGACCGAGCCTCTAGGTGCTGAAAAGACGCCCCCATAGCACCTAGAGGCTCATTTGCATAGCAATAAAAGTTAGTTTTTAATGAAACGGCTCCACACAAAGGTCTAAGAATTGCATGGTGATGGAGATCAGACACTAGCAGATTGCTAGTGTCTGAAAGCTAATTTGGTCAAACTGAAGTGGTAGAAACCCTTTAAAACATGTTTAAGGCAACTTTGATTTTTGTAATTTTGGGGTTGCAATTTTTTAAAAGTAGCAGGTATCCCAAAGAAGACATTGTAGAGGTATTAAAGTGACTCTCTGGCCACGTAATGATTTTTTAAACTCTGCATATTTTGTCCCATATAGCTGTTTTTCATGTTTTTCACTTTCCTTCCCATGGTGTTGACATCATGGCATCCTGACAGGATGTTTACATGCAGAACTTCCTGTTTTCCTCAGCTCCCTGCTGGCTTTGCTAACCAATCCCATCATGCTTTGCTCTGTAAGGTTCTCCCTGCAGTAGTCGCACCTCCTGCACCTCTCCTATCCATGTTAGTTAGACAGAAGCTCCCTCAACCCAGAGTCATCAAAATGCTAGTGCACGCCCTCATCATCTAACGCCTGGGCTACTGCAACAGTCTCTTTTGTGGCCTCCCATCTAGAACTCTCACACCCCTTCAATCCATCCTCAACTGCTGCTCGGTTAATCCACCTCTCCCCTCGTTTCTCCTCTGCTTCTCCCCTCTGCCAGTCACATCACTGGATCCCCATTGCCCAGCTAATTCAAATCAAGATACTAACAACTACATATCAGACTGTCCACAACCTGTCCCCTCCGTACATCTCTGACCTTCTCTCCAGATACATCCCCCAACGTAATCTCCAATCCTCACAAGACCTCCTTCTCCGTTCTCCTCTTGCCTGTTCCTCGTCGTGTACTACCCCCTACTCTGGAACTTGCAACCCCAGCACATCAGACTCTCCCCAACATCCAAACCTTCAAGAGTAACCTGAAAACCACCTCCTCAGGAAATCCGACCACCTGCAATGAGCATACTGCCACCCCACAGCCGGACAAGAAGCTTTTACCCCCACCTACTGTGTCTTACCCTTGCCTCATGGGCAGGGTCCTCTCCCCCTCTGTATCAGTCAGTTAGAGAGTCCACACTTATTCTACTTGTTTTTATATATTAAGTATGTGAACCCCCTGGGTGGGTGACGGCAAATGAATGACTTATAAATAAATATAAAAAAATAAACTTTTTTTAATCACTTTTTTCCCAGTTGGGATTTGACATTGACGGTCACCACAACCGATCAACCTCCATATTCTGCACAAGGCAGATCACCCCTGGAATCTGAATGGTTGTGATGGGCTGTGGGGTCAGGTAGGTTGTCAGGGCTGTCTGGGCGAGGTCTCTATTATAACAGATATATTACACCCAAACTAAAAACTAGGGTCTAAATGATATTATTCTACGACTGACAGCAGGATAATAGCTACCAAATAAAAAAAATGTCTACAGAGGGATCGGCAGGTGGGTGACGGCGGATTCACTTACCTTTAAGGTGATGGAGAAGATGAAGCTCAGGGATGTGCAGGATACGGAGGAGTCCTGCAGGGTCTGCAGCAGGTGTGTGTCTGAGCAGAGACAAGACCCCAGTATTTATCTGAGGAGGAGACGGGGTCCTGTGATTGTCTCCTCCACCATCGTGATTATCCGGAGAGTGAACCTGATTTACATAACACAAGACCATTCAGAGGGTGACGACCAAAACATGACAATACAGAAACTGGTCCCAGTTCATTATCATCCTTGTACTGGATTTCCACCACTGCTACCTCCCAGCATTTCATATGTAGATGACAGGGGCCACCGCCCCAGGGACCGGCGTATAGAAAGTGTATCCGGATAATGCAGCTTTATTACCACAACCGCGCCTGTACATAGACGTGTAAAGTGAGAGTATACAGCGGAGAGCGCGAGTATATAGATCTCCTGATGAGCTGCACCTCCGCAGTACATGTGTGTGTGGGATAATGGCCGAATGAGCCACTGTACAGAGTCCTGGACCCGGAGTATACCTGCCGATATAAGAGAGGAGAGATAGATAGATAGATAGATAGATAGATAGATAGATGGATAGATAGATAGATAGATAGATAGATAGATGGATAGATAGATAGATGGATAGATAGATAGATAGATAGATAGATAGATGGATAGATAGATAGATAGATAGATAGATAGATAATAGATAGATAATAGATAGATAGATAGATAGATAATAGATAGATAGATAGATGGATAGTGTCTGATGTTATAGAGAATAGTTCTCGGAGATGTAGACAGGTCAGTGTTATGTCTCAGTAGAAGACTTTTCTTCCCGTAAACAATAACGGATCTCTGACGGAAATGACTTAAGCAGAACTGAAGCTCAACATAAAAGATCCGTATCATTTTTCCAAAATTATTTGTTGTTCTCCTGAAGGATCAGAAGAACGGAAGACTAAACGCGGATGTGACCCCGGCCTCAGACACTTCCGGATTTCCCGGTGGAGAGACTCTCACGTCTGTTGGACTCGGACTGAGCGCAGAACCTCTCTCCGCGGCTGCGTTTCCTCCGGGGTCTGCGTTGATAGAAATGTCTATGTTATGTAATGTATAGATGTCAGTCCACACGACCTCAGAGCGGTGAGTACATTACAGACTCCTACAGGCGAGACATGAGGGAGGTCACAGAAAGATCAGACAGTCCCTGCGGCCAGAAGAAATCTCACCATGTGACATCCGTCCTGGACCAATCATGGGGCAAAAGTGACAGTAAGGCTGTCTTAGTTGCCCATAGCGACCAATCACCACGCAGCTTTCATTTTGATGATGCAGATTTATGACATAGATCGTATATGGAGAACTATCTATAATCTCCGTATATGGGGGGGGATATAATATGGGAGGTGGGGGGACGACTTACTGTGGGGGGAGGAGAAGACGGACCCTCCCTTCACAGGAGGTCCTGGGTGTGGTTCACATCTACTGAATGGACTTCTGTTATGTAAATGAGATTTCCTCTGCGGATACAATGGTGGAGAAGACAATCCCATATCTATGTATCTATGTATCCGTGATCAGAAAACAATGAGAAAGAGATGGGAATGTGGTCACCTGCAGCACATCGCACCCTGTTCTGTGTATTCAACGTTTTTCTACTTGTACCAATTTCTATCTGTCTAATATCTATCTATCTATCTATCTAATAGACAGTGAATGAGATATTGGGGAGCTCTGCAGACAAATAGAAACACGGAGCAGAGGAAGCGTCCAACATCCAAATCAGATATAAAAAAGAAAATCCACAGAACTTCCAAAAAACTGTGTTTATTACACCGGGTGCCACGTTTCCGTCCTCTCCTCTCCTTGCTTGAAAAAGGTTCCATTGAGAGGACGGAAACGTGGCACCTGGTGGAATAAACACTATTGTTTGGAAGTTCTGTGGATTTTCTTTTTTCTATCTATCTATCCATCTGTCTATCTCTGTCTGCCTCATCTCTCTCTGATACTGACCGTCTCTGTACATGGATTTATAGTAAGATAGATATGGGATGTACAGATGGAGACATAATAGATGGATGAGCCCAGCACAGCAGCCAATAGAAGCGCCATTTCTTTTTTGATGCCTGTAAAAAGCTGGAGAAACACGTGTCGTCCTTCATCGCGGCAAATCATATAATGTGCACAGGACAGATATAAAGGGAAAAGCTCAGGTCGATTCAATAAATTGGAAAGATGAGACGCCCCCCCCCAATCCAGTTTTATCCTTTGTCCTGTGCACATTATATGATTTGCCGCGATGAAGGACGACGCGTGTTTCTCCAGCTTTTTACAGGCATCAAAAAAGAAATGGCGCTTCTATTGGCCGCTGTGCTGGGCTCATCCATCTATTATGTCTCCATCTGTACATCCCATATCTGTCTTACTATAAATCCATGTATAGAGACGGTCAGTATCAGAGAGAGATGAGGCAGACAGAGATAGACAGATGGATAGACAGGAGATAGATGTGATACTGGAGGGACCCTTCCACGTGTGGTATTTCGGGTGTGGTTCGCAGCCACTGAATAGACTTCTTTTATGTAAATCAGATTTACACTCCTGATACACAAAATGGTGGAGGAGACAATTACAGGAACGTGAAATAGAAAAAACGATTCCGGCACTAATTTTTCTTCCCATAAAATCTCCCTCTTTATGCAATCACATCATATGCGGACAGTATCACAGACAAGCTGTTTACGCGTTTCGGAGACCTTCTCCATAGTCGTAACAAAGTGGTCTGCGAGTCTAAAGGAATGTAAAGACCCCCGTCCCCCCCATCTAGCGGGTGGTGGTAACATGACGTCACACATCAATCAGCTCGCAGACTCACACCTGAAGCATCAGTAACAAAGTACATGGATTTAGAATAGCCCCACGTGACGCGCCGTCCACATCCCGCGCCGGGCGGAAGCAGCACAAATGGGGAAATCTGTCTGCAAAGCACAAGCGCAGGGCGTGAGAAACGCATCATGTGGACAGGGCCAGACCACATATTACAGATTCAAATAAAACGGAAGCCTGTAGGAATGGATGACCGCGGCTGCAATTTCATATCTTTGTAAAACTAAAATAACATACAATACAATGAAAAAAATATGTTGGAAAATATCACAGAAAATGTACAATCTGAAAAGATATTCTTGTGCACTGAGGGTCCATTCACACGTCTGCAAATTGGGTCCGCATTCGCTCCGCAACTTGCGGACCCATTCGCTTTCAATTGGACTGGAACGGATGCAAATCCACAATTTCTTTGATCCGAATCCGCATTTTCGGGATCCGCATCCATTTTTTCAGGATCCGTCTTTTCGGGATCCGAAAAATCGTTCCCAAAACTTTTTTTATAGAACATGTCCACCTTGTCCACAATTGCGGACCAGGAAAGGCCTCCTGTATTATGGTGTGTGTAACGTGCGGTCCCCAAGTTGCGGATCTCACATTGCAGGTGTCCATGTCCCTGTATCCAAATCACTTACGGAAGTGTGAATGGACCCCAACGCATGCGCAAATTCTGCAGGATGACTGACGTCCTGGAACTATCATGAAACTATATCCAGGGCTCCGATACAAGAGAAAAAGGAAGCCTATTGGTAAATACACATCAATTCCTTCTTTTGATTTAGACCTGTTGGCTCCCTTGTATTTAACCAAAAAATCCAAAAAGCCTCAAAAAAATGCCCACTACCATATTCTCTGATGTTTTTGTTACCAAATGGAACGACGTTCTGTCAAAGTGTTTGTTGGAATTAATGGCGCTTATCACGGACTATGAGAATGAAGAACTTCGTACATTACAATGTGAAACTGAGCAGTGCAGGAAATCTTCTCCGAATATGGAGGCGAAGCCGATGACACGAGATGGAACTAAACATCACGGCTTCAGTTACACAAATGGAAGATAAAATCCTGAACACCAAGCACGTTAAATTCCAGCGAGATTTGCCTGACTATGCACAAAGCCAAGTGCACGAATGGGGCAGGAGAGAAAATCTTTGCTCCACCCCAAGTCTATACTAAAACACCACAAGAAATATCGGAGAAAGACGCCGCGAACAACCAGAGTCCGTTTCTCGTCTGATTTGGACTCCACAGAATTTTTGGATGTCTCACAAGGCTCCCAATATGGTAATAGCTTACCTGCTAATGATAATGTTGTACCTAAGCCGTCCTACTATAAGGCTGGGAGATAGAGGTGGATCCATCGTGGTTCTGGATAAAAATACTTATGAAAAGCAGGTGGAAGATATTTTAAGTGACGCGTCCACATACAGAAAGCTGGAGAGAAATCCATTGTTGGAATACACATGTGAATATAATTCTCTGATACAGAAAGGTTTAACCTTAGGCTTTTGCAATGATTCACAATACGGCTTTCTCTGTGTGACGCACCCATAACCCCAATCATGGACGCTTTGCCAAAGGTACACAAAGGGCTAGTTCCCCCTCCTTTGCGTCCCATCATATCGGGCATGGGGTCCCTGATGGAACGTTTAGGAACCTGGCTTGACAATGTATTACAACCCTTGGTAAAGCCCATACCAGGATATCTCAAGGACACAGGTGGCGTGTTACGTGCTATGCACCATTTTGTCTGGCATCCGCAATTCACATGGGTCACTGCTGACGTTGAAGCTTTGTATCCGTCGATCCCCCACGGAGTGGCCCTTATGGCTTTGGAATTCCACCTCCACAGGTCACTGGTCACTCAAATACCTTCATTGATTCCATATGTGAAGTTACATCCTTCTTACTCAAGCACAATTACTGCGTGTTTAACATCAAATATTATCTACAGATAAGAGGGGTGTCAATGGGGGCGAAATTCTCACCCTCATTAGCAAACCTCACCATGGCATTTTGGGAGGAGAGATGTATATATAATGTTGATTGTCCATTCGGATGGTGCTTGGCGTGGTACGGCAGATACATCGATGACCTGCTCATTGTATGGGATGGCGATGTGTCTGCCGTATCGGACTTCATGACTACACTTACAATCTACGGTTCACGTGTACTGTGGAGGTGGAATCCATAGTCTTTCTAGATTTAAGATTGACGGGTGTTCCAGACTCTTATAGGAAGCCCACCGCTGGCAATTCTTTTTTTAATAGCCTTTATTTAACACTTTTCAAGTTAATACAACAATCCCAAAGGGAAAACTATTCTGCATGACAGTCACACACGTAAGCAAGACCAGACAATGTCATCAGTGTCATAGTGCACAACAGTAGGAGACATAATTGTATCCCAATTACAGAGCATCACTGTTGCCATAAAAAAAAAGGAAAAAGGGTCTGTACTCACTCCACATCCACACACGCAAACACACATTTGGGTGGTGCAGTCCCAATCAGTAATGGGTCTCAGACCGTGCCCGCCGCCTGCACCCATACACCCCATATTTAGTCAAATCGATCAGGGGCTCCTCTCGCTTCATACGTCAATTTGTACATCTGGAGATCTTTGTTAATAAGTTGCACCCACTGGTCCACCGTGGGACACTTGGGAGGTTTCCGGTTCAGAAGTATATTCTTCCTACCATAGAACATTAATAGTCACAGCAATATTCTACTATATTTGGATGGAGTCACATCAAAAACTAGCCCCATAATGCATACTATCGGGTCACAGATCCCTGGCAGTCCCAACTTAACATTAATGAAATTGCACACTCCCTTCCAGTATATTTGTAGTGCCGGACATTGCCAAACCATGTGGAAGAAGGATCCTCTATCACCCCCACACCTGTCGCACCCAGGACTCGGAATCTGCCGCATCTGGTATAGACGCACCGGGGTCAGATATACCCTATGTATCCATTTGGCCTGAATGAGTTGATCCCGGGCGCTTATAACAGACCTCCTCCACCCCAGACGCCATTCCTCCAATGAGAATCCTCCAACTCTGGGATATCCGCCGACCACCTGACAAATGATCGCCGGATAGGAGACTCCTGCAGCTTGATGATTTCACCATAAAAGGAGGAAATTGGTTTGTATGGTTGCTCCCTCCTGGCTACTGATTCTAAAGGACCACACTTCAAGCTCAGGGTCAAAGAGTGAAACTGCTTATCACAAGCGTGCCTCAGTTGGAGGAAAAGATAAAAACTCGTCTGGGGTAACAGGAAGTCCGACTGTAGACTCCCAAAAGAGCGAAAGACCCCATCCTGGAACAGCTGTGTCAAGTACTTAAGCCCTTTCCTAGGCCAAAATTCAAAATCTGGCAAGTGTAGAAGCTCAGGGAGGTGCTTGTTGCGCCATAGTGGGACATACGGAGACCAGGTGTCCCCTGTTTGAGTAACCGCATGTGTATCCACAAACCTCATCCAGGCCTCTATAACCGTCACCATAGCCTCCGTATATCTCCCATCGACCAGAACCCCGCCTCCCCTATAAACCAGGTTCGTTAGGGCCTCATACGACTCGACTAGCGCTGCCTCCAGCACCACCGCCGGATTGTTGGGATCCGCTCTGATCCACCAGGATGCGTACATCAGGCGTGTCGCTATGTAGTAAACATACAAGTCAGGAAGCTGCAAACCCCCCTGTAAATAGGAAGCTTTCAACGTCTTCCTTGCTATCCTTGGGGTCTGATGACACCACAGGAATCGGGACATGACTTTATCTAAGACTTCAAAATGGGACTTAGGGATCTTCACAGGAGCCGCTCTATACACATATAATAGCTTAGGCAGCAACACCATTTTGATGATGTTGATCCTGCCTATTAAGGTCAAGGGGAGATTTTCCCAGGCTTCCAACTTACGTGTGACATATTCCATAGTGGGCCTCAGATTCAGATGACAGAACTGTCGAGGGTCTCTATGTATTTGAATCCCCAAATAAAGGAAACTGTCCACCACTTTCAGGGAGGACACCGGAGAGATATCAATCCCTTCCTCCACATCCACAGAGACTGGATTTAGCCCAGTTCACTCGCAATCCTGAATATCTACCATATCCGTTCACCACATCTAGCAGAGTTTCCAAGGAGGGGCCAGGATCAGCCAGGTACACCAACAGGTCATCCGCATAAAGTGACACCTTCTCTTGTATCCCAGCTATCGTCCATCCTTCTATCAAGGAGCTATTATTGATCAATTGTGTAAGAGGCTCCGATATCAGAGCGAACAGCAGCGGAGACAGGGGGCAACCCTGCCTTGTACCTCTATACAACCTAAAAGGTCGGGAAAGAAAGCCATTCACTCTGATGCGCGCTGTAGGCGCAAGATACAATAGTTGGACCCATTTAATGAAAGAGGGAGGGAAATTAAGGCGGGACATTGTCTCCCAAATAAAATGCCACTCTACCGAGTCAAAGGCTTTCTCATTATCGAGAGATGCCAAGACTCTTGATCCCGCGTTATCATGCCTGACCTGCAAGTTCGTAAACAATCTCCTACGGTTAATATCAGTCGTCTTACCAGGCATAAAGCCAGATTGGTCAGGGTCAATAATGGATAAGACTACCCCACTAAGTCTCTTGGCCAAGACTTTAGCTAAAATTTTGGCGTCGGTATTCAGTAGGGAAATAGGTCTATACGACGCACAATGGTCCGGAGACTTCCCAGTTCTATGAATCACCACAATGGTAGCCTCTCCAAAGGATGCAGGCAAACCACCGGAGTCGTATGCGTAGTTGAAGAGTTTCAGTAGACGTGCAGAGTGCAGCTCAACATCCAATCTGTACCATTCTACTGGGAAGCCGTCCGGACCAGGTGTTTTCCCCACTGC
This sequence comes from Bufo gargarizans, assembly GCF_014858855.1. Lineage (NCBI taxonomy): Eukaryota > Metazoa > Chordata > Amphibia > Anura > Bufonidae > Bufo > Bufo gargarizans. Next base: position 725,257,813 of record NC_058081.1, on the reverse strand, counting down.
CATATCTCCAATCGCAGCTTTAATCTCCTCTACATCAATAACTTCCTCTAAAGACTTACTGTCTGCCCTCGCCAAGGGTTTAAGGGGGATGGTCTGAAGGAAAGATCGGATCTCATCCGGGGACAAATTAATTTTGGAGCTATACAGGTCCGCATAAAATTGAACAAACTGCTCACATATGTCCTCCGGTCGGTATACCCTCAAGCCATCCCCACAGGTGATGTGTGGGACCACCGTCTGTGGCGACTCAGTCCTAGCCAGGAACGCCAAGGCACTCCCGTTCTTATCCCCGTCAGCAAATACCAAGCGCCTTTGATACAATAGCTTCTTCTGGGTATACTCTGTTAGGTGTAGACTAAGTTTCCTCTGAGCCTCATCCCATAATCTCCTACCCTCTCCATCTGGGTTTGCAATAAAAGCCTGCTCTTTCTCTACCACCTCCCCCTCTAATTTAGTCCTAGTAGCACTCATCTCCTTCCTATACGTAGCTATCGCTTGAATCAGAGTACCCCGCACTACAACTTTAAAGGCTTCCCACTCCACTAACGGGGTAGCTGAGCCCTCATTAAGTTCCCAATAGTCCTTCATACCCTGCTGTACAGTCCAAACCACAGGTAGGACCTCCAGCCATTTACTATTGAGTCTCCAAATTCTTTCAGCCGGTGCAAGGGGTTGCTTCAGAATTACCAACAGGGGGGCATGGTCAGAAATACCTTGTGGCAAGTAGTCAGCCACCACCAGAGAGGGCAATAGGTCTCTACTAAGGAACACTAAGTCTATCCGTGAGAGCGCTGCGTGGGGGGCAGAATAACAGGAGTATTGGCGTATTCCCGGATGCAAATACCTCCATCCCTCCGTTAGATCAAATACATCAGCCCAGGAGCTTAACGCCTCATTATGAGTATCACTAGGGCGAAGTCGATCCAGCGACCGGTCCAGAGTCGCATTATAATCCCCAAGTGCAATACGAGGCATCGGGGGCATAGATGCTACTCGTCTCATGATCTCGTTCAATATTCCCCTCCGAAAGGGGGGGGGGACATAGACACCCACCACAAGGTAGTCAATGCCCCCTATTGCAGCATGGAGAACCACATAACGTCCCATCATATCAGTATACACAGAATGCACCCGGAAGGGAAGGGACTTCGCCACCAATATTGATACACCTCTGGCTCTAGAGTTATATACAGCATGGTATGCTGAACCCACCCAGGGCCTCCGTAACGCCAAAAGCTTCCGCCCCTGCAGATGTGTCTCCTGCAATATCAGTACGTCCGGATTGTGATTACGTAGAAAATTAAAGACCAGAGAGCGTTTAATTTTATCATTGAGACCCCTGACATTCCAGGAGACAAACCGACAGACCATCATCATGGCGGTCTTTTAAGACAGTAACCCCAAAAGTGACTGCACCACCCAAGCCATACACTCACACATTCATACCAACTTCCCAAAATTAAGCAAAAACCCCCCAATATGCCCGAAACATCGGGCAAAGCCCCCCTCCCTGCCCAGATAACCCCAACTTATCTAAGCCTAAATGCCCTCCCCCCATTTGCCTCATTAGTAGAAAAGGGGAACGGAGAACCCGTTCTTAACCCCGCTGCTCTAGGGAAACCCTAAACCGAACCTGTGCAGCAGGTTACCCCAACCATCTCACATTCAGCTCCATTGATATTGCAATCATCTGAAAACATATGATGAGACACCCGAAACATCAGACATGTTGCACTCAGCCCCTGCGGTCTAGCCAGTCCGATGCCTCCTCAGGGGTGGCGAAGAATTTCACCTGCTCTCCATCTTGCACTCGTAGCCGTGCCGGATACATCATGGCATAAACAAGTCCCTTCTCTCTCAGCCGGGCTCTCACCGCTGTAAATTGCCTACGCTGCTTCTGCACTTCTGTAGAAAAGTCCGGGTAGAAGGAAATCCGGGTGTTGTCAAAATGAATGTCCTTTAATCGGCGAGCTGCTGCCAGGATAGCATCACGGTCTCTGTAATTTAGAACCTTAAAGATGAAAGGACGAGATGGGGCTCCAGGAGGCAAGGGACGAGTGGGAATCCTGTGGGCCCGTTCCACCGCAAAGGTCCCTGAGAGATTTATAGGATCAAAGACTTGCTTTATAAGACGTTCCACAAACTCCTCAGGAGAGGTCCCCTCCGCCCTTTCAGGGAGACCCATAATGCGGATATTATTCCGTCTGTTACGGTTCTCGGCATCCTCTACTTTCGCCAACAGGGTCTTGACTTGATTCTGCAGAGCATTTATCGCAGAGTCATCACGATGAACCCTGTCCTCCACGTCACTCAGCCTCCTCTCCACCTCAGTCGTTCTCTCTCTAATCTTATCAATGTCATGTCTGAGGAGAGTAAGATCAGCCTGGACATGGTCAATTTTGACCGTGAGCGCCGTCTGGCAGTTAGTGATGGCCGCCATAACTTTTGCAAGGTCGACCTCTGGGCGCTCAGAGGAGGTCCCAGCCTCCCGATCTTCTGTTTGGCTCATATTGTCCAGCATTAGTTTAGGCGGTATAGCTGGCCCTGAGGTGCCCGTTTTCCGGCCCATAAAGTGATCTCCCTGTCCCCAGCAAGAGGAGTAACGGCCGTTTGGTCAGCACCCTCACTCAGGGGCAACAGGTCGTCAGCCGCACCACCCACTAGAGAGAGTCCCTTCAGCAGAACCGCACTCTCCTCCCGACACGATCCTCTCAATCGTCAGATGCCTGCAGGCAGGAGAGCCAAACTCTATGTACCTTTATGTGCTTTTGTGGACTTTAAAAACTGCCAAAAACGAACTTTGATGCGTATGTAAATGAGGGCTCGCAAGTGCCCAGGGCGGCGTCCACCGCGTTGGTGCCCAGGCAGCTCTGCCTCTTCGGCTCTTCTCCCCGCCCAGCCTCTTCCTCTGCCCACCTCTTCCTCTGCCCGCCCAGCCTCTTCCTCTGCCCGCCCATCTGTTTTCTCTCCCCCTCAGCGAGATCCCGCGCCTACGCGATTACTTCCTTGGCGGGGCATGCGCATAAGCTACTGCGATGCCGTGCCAGCAATGGGCATCGCAGTGCACATGCCCCGGCCAAGGAAGTCTTCGCGTAGACGCGGTATCTCGCTGAGGGGGAGAGAAAACAGACGGGCGGGCAGAGGAAGAGGCTGGGCGGGCAGAGGAAGAGGCAGAGCTGCTTGGGCTCCAACGCGGTGGACGCCGCCCTGGGCACTTGCGAGCCCTCATTTACATATGCATCAAAGTTCGTTTTTGGCAGTTTTAAAAGTCCACAAAAGCATATAAAGGTACCGTTTTAATCATCTGTGTTGCGGCCACAGCGCTAAGGGAACTGTTAAAAAGGGGTAAATGTGCCGACAGACTCCCTTCAATGAGACACGAAGCAGAGTACAGAAATGTCTTCCCATCTTATTTGATGACAATATTCTGTACAATGCTTTAAAGAATGGCGCTAAAATAGTTTCCAGAAAAGCACTAACTGTGGCGGCTCCCTTTCTCCTTCCCTATTTGTGGCCAATACTAACAAGAACAAAAAATTGCAGAGCGCGGGGTTAAATTACAGAGGCTTCACCAGGTGTAATTATGTATCAGTCCGACAGAGCTTCCACAATGCCGACCACTCAACCACTTTCCCCATAAAAACTTACATCAGTTGCAACACCACGGGGCTGATCTGTTATACAATGTATCGAGTGTGATATGATGCATGTGGCAGCGCCGTACGTAAATTTAAAACCAGAATACTTGAACATCTGAATTATATTACAAATCCATCTATCATTAACATCTCGGGGGCTGCCAAACATCTCATCCATACACACGGACGGAACGTGGCTTTTTGGAAGTTTTTGTTAAATACAAGGGAGCCAACAGGTCTAAATCAAAAGAAGGAATTGATGTATATTTACCAATAGGCTTCCTTTTTCTCTTGTATCGGAGCCCTGGATATAGTTTCATGATAGTTCCAGGACGTCAGTCATCCTGCAGTATTTGCGCATGCGTTGGGGTCCATTCACACATCCGTAAGTGTTTTGGATACAGGGACATGGACACCTGCAATGTGAGATCCGCATCTTCCGGACCGCACGTTACACACACCATAATACAGGAGGCCTTTCCTGGTCCGCAATTGTGGACAAGGTGGACATGTTCTATAAAAAAAATTCGGAAACGATTCTTCGGATCCCGAAAAGACGGATCCTGAAAAAATGGATGTGGATCCCGAAAATGCGGATTCGGATCCAAGAAATTGTGGATTTGCATCCGTTCCAGTCCAATTGAAAGCGAATGGTCCGCAAGTTGCGGAGCGAATGCGGACCCAATTTGCAGACGTGTGAATGGACCCTCAGTGCACAAGAATATCTTTTCAGATTGTATATTTTCTGTGATATTTTCCAACACATTTTTTTCATTATATTGTATTTTAGTTTAGTTTTACAAAGATATGAAATTGCAGCCGCGGTCATCCATTCCTACAGGCTTACGTTTTATTTGAATCTGTAATATGTGGTCTGGTCCTGTCCACATGATGCGTTTCTCACGCCCTGCGCTTGTGCTTTGCAGACAGATTTCCCCATTTGTGCTGTTTCCGCCCCGGCGTGGGATGTGGAAGGCGCGTCACGTGGGGCTATTCTAAATCCATGTACTTTGTTACTGATGCTTCAGGTGTGAGTCTGCGAGCTGATTGATGTGTGACGTCATGGTACCACCACCCGCTAGATGGGGGTGACGGGGGTCTTTACATTCCTTTAGACTCGCAGAACACTTTGTTACGACATAGGCCTCATGCACACGACCGTTGTGTGCATCCGTGGCCGTTGTGCCGTTTTCTGTTTTTTTTTCGCGGACCCATTGACTTTCAATGGGTCCGTGGAAAAATCTGAAAATGCACCGTTTTGCAGCCGAGACCGTGATCCGTGTTTCCTGTCCGTCAAATAAATAGGACCTGTCCTATTTTTTTGACGGACAACGGTTCACGGACCCATTCAAGTCAATGGGTCCGTGAAAGAACACGGATGCACACAAGATTGGCATCCGTGTCCGTGATCCGTGGCCGTAGGTTACTTTCATACAGACGGATCCGAAGATCTGTCTGCATAAAAGCTTTTTCAGAGGTGAGTTTTCACTTCGTGAAAACTCAGATCCGACAGTATATTCTAACACAGAGGCGTTCCCATGGTGATGAAGACGCTTCAGGTTAGAATATACTGAAAAACTGTGTACATTACTGCCCCCTGCTGCCAGACAGCAGAGGGCAGACCCCCCCCCCCTGTTTTTAACTCATTGATGGCCAGTGCGGCCGCCCCCCCCCCTCCCTCCCCTGTAGTTAACTCATTGGTGGCCAGTGCGGCTGGCCCCCCCTCCCTCCCCTGTAGTTAACTCATTGGTGGCCAGTGGGCCCCCCCTCCCTCCCCTGTAGTTAACTCATTGGTAGCCAGTGGGCCCCCCTCCCTCCCCTGTAGTTAACTCATTGGTGGCCAGTGGGCCCCCCTCCCTCCCCTGTAGTTAACTTGTTGGTAGCCAGCCCCACCTCCCCTGTAGTTAACTCATTGGTGTCCAGTGGGCCCCCCCTCCCTCCGCTGTAGGTAACTCATTGGTGTCCAGTGGGCCCCCCCTCCCTCCCCTGTAGTTAACTCGTTGGTGGCCAGTGGGCCCCCCTCCCTCCCCTGTAGTTAACTCGTTGGTGGCCAGTGGGCCCCCCCTCCCTCCCCTGTAGTTAACTTGTTGGTGGCCAGTGGGCCCTCTCCCCTCCCTCCCCCTCCTAATTAAAATCTCCCCCCTATCATTGGTGGCAGTGGAGAGTACCGATCGGAGTCCCAGTGTAATCGCTGGGGCTCCGATCGGTAACCATGGCAACCGGGACGCTACTGCAGTCCCGGTTGCCATGGTTACTTAGCAATTTGTAGAAGCATCATACTTACCTGCGAGCAGCGATGTCTGTGACCGGCCGGGAGCTCCTCCTACTGGTAAGTGACAGATCATTAGGCAATGCGCCGCACAGACCTTTCACTTACCAGTAGGAGGAGCTCCCGGCCGGTCACAGACATCGCAGCTCGCAGGTAAGTATGAAGCTTCTACAAATTGCTAAGTAACCATGGCAACCGGGACTGCAGTAGCGTCCCGGTTGCCATGGTTACCGATCGGAGCCCCAGCGATTACACTGGGACTCCGATCGGTACTCTCCACTGCCACCAATGATAGGGGGGAGATTTTAATTAGGAGGGGGAGGGAGGGGAGAGGGCCCACTGGCCACCAACGAGTTAACTACAGGGGAGGGAAGGGGGCCCACTGGACACCAATGAGTTAACTACAGGGGAGGGAGGGGGGGCCCACTGGACACCAATGAGTTAACTACAGGGGAGGGAGGGGGGCCCACTGGCCACCAATGAGTTAACTACAGGGGAGGGAGGGGGACCCACTGGCCACTAATGAGTTAACTACAGGGGAGGGAGGGGGGGCTGGCTACCAACAAGTTAACTACAGGGGAGGGAGGGGGGGCCACTGGCCACCAATGAGTTAACTACAGGGGAGGGAGGGGGGGCCGGCCGCACTGGCCACCAATGAGTTAACTACAGGGGGGGGTCTGCCCTCTGCTGCCTGGCAGCAGGGGGCAGTCATGTACACAGTTTTTCAGTATATTTTAACCTGAAGCGTCCCCATCACCATGGGAACGCCTCTGTGTTAGAATATACCGTCGGATCTGAGTTTCACGATCTAGCTCATATCCGACAGTATATTCTAACATAGAGGCGTTCCCATGGTGATGAAGACGCTTCAGGTTAAAATATACCATCGGATTGGAGAAAACTCCGATCCGATGGTATAAAAGGGACTCCTGACTTTACATTGAAAGTCAATGGGGACGGATCCGTTTGAAATTGCACCATATTGTCTCAACGTCAAACGGATCCGTCCCCATTGACTTGCATTGTAATTCAGGACGGATCCGTTTGGCTCCGCACGGCCAGGCGGACACCAAAACAATTTCTTTTTTTCATGTCCGTGGATCCTCCAAAAATCAAGGAAGACCCACGGCCGAAAAAACGGTCACGGATCACGGACCTACGGACCCCGTTTTTTGCGGACCGTGAAAAAATACTGTCGTGTGCATGAGGCCTAAGGAGAAGGTCTCCGAAACGCGTAAACAGCTTGTTTGTGATACTGTCCGCATATGATGTGATTGAATAAAGAGGAAGATTTTATGGGAAGAAAAATTAGTGCCGGAATCGTTTTTTCTATTTCACTTTGTCTACGCCCAGGAACTTGCTGGCTTGACTCCGTGCACACGGGATATTACACGCCGACCAGGTGAGCTGGATAACATTACCTTTATACAATTACAGGAACGCCCTGTCCCCGACATCTCCACAGACTCTTTTACAGACCTGCAGGACTCTTCTCTCTATCCTCCAGTCACCATCAGCAGAAAATAGTGATGGATAAAGAATTGGGACGGGAATCTCCCTCCTCTCCGTGCTCTACTGAAGGTGAAGAGAGGGAAGTGACTGTTTCTATGAGAAACCCGCATGAAAATTGTAGATTCACACTGAAGGCATCAAAACTATGAATTAACACATGTGGAATTATATACATAACAAAAAAGTGTGAAACAACTGAAAATATGTCATATTCTAGGTTCTTCAAAGTAGCCACCTTTTGCTTTGATTACTGCTTTGCACACTCTTGGCATTCTCTTGATGAGCTTCAAGAGGTAGTCACCTGAAATGGTCTTCCAACAGTTTTGAAGGAGTTCCCAGAGATGCTTAGCACTTGTTGGCCCTTTTGCCTTCACTCTGCGGTCCAGCTCACCCCAAACCATCTCGATTGGGTTCAGGTCCGGTGACTGTGGAGGCCAAGTCATCTGGCGCAGCACCCCATCACTCTTCTTCATGGTCAAATAGCCCTTACACAGCCTGGAGGTGTGTTTGGGGTCATTGTCCTGTTGAAAAATAAATGATGGTCCAACTAAACGCAAACCGGATGGAATAGCATGCCGCTGCAAGATGCTGTGGTAGCCATGCTGGTTCAGTATGCCTTCAATTTTGAATAAATCCCCAACAGTGTCACCAGCAAAGCCCCCCCACACCATCACACCTCCTCCTCCATGCTTCACGGTGGGAACCAGGCATGTAGAGTCCATCCATTCACCTTTTCTGCGTCGCACAAAGACACGGTGGTTGGAACCAAAGATCTCAAATTTGGACTCATCAGACCAAAGCACAGATTGCCACTGGTCTAATGTCCATTCCTTGTGTTCTTTAGCCCAAACAAGTCTCTTCTGCTTGTTGCCTGTCCTTAGCAGTGGTTTCCTAGCAGATATTCTACCATGAAGGCCTGATTCACACAGACTCCTCTTAGCAGTTGTTCTAGAGATGTGTCTGCTGCTAGAACTCTGGGTGGCATTGACCTGGTCTCTAATCTGAGCTGCTGTTAACCTGCGATTTCTGAGGCTGGTGACTCGGGTGAACTTATCCTCCGCAGCAGAGGTGACTCTTGGTCTTCCTTTCCTGGGGCGGTCCGCATGTGAGCCAGTTTCTTTGTAGCGCTTGATGGTTTTTGTGACTGCACTTGGGGACACTTTCAAAGTTTTCCCAATTTTTCAGACTGACTGACCTTCATTTCTTAAAGTAATGATGGCCACTCGTTTTTCTTTACTTAGCTGCTTTTTTCTTGCCATAATACAAATTCTAACAGTCTATTCAGTAGGACTATCAGCTGTGTATCCACCTGACTTCTCCACAATGCAACTGATTGTCCCAACCCCATTTATAAGGCAAGAAATCCCACTTATTACACCTGACAGGGCACACCTGTGAAGTGAAAACCATTATAGGTGACTACCTCTTGAAGCTCATCAAGAGAATGCCAAGAGTGTGCAAAGCAGTAATCAAAGCAAAAGGTGGCTACTTTGAAGAACCTAGAATATGACATATTTTCAGTTGTTTCACACTTTTTTGTTATGTATATAATTCCACACGTATTAATTCATAGTTTTGATGCCTTTAGTGTGAATCTACAATTTTCATAGTCATGAAAATAAAGAAAACTCTTTGAATGAGAAGGTGTGTCCAAACTTTTGGTCTGTACTGTACGTAAAAAGTTGAAATCGCAATTAGATTATTATAACTTGAATTAATCAAATTGCGATTTCAACGTAATTCTCAAATCCGACAGTACATTCTAGTATATGGAGACGTTCCCATGGTGATGGGGACGCTCCATGAGCATGGAGGTCGGCAGAAGCGGCAACGGGCACTGAATTGAGCAGCCAGGAATCCAAAGGACAGGTAAGAACAACTTTAGGGAAGTGGGAAATAAAAAAATAAAAAAAGTAAAAAAAAGAATATTCGATTTCGCAAATATATAGAACAATATTCTAAATATTCGCAAAATCTCAGAGTTGCGATATTCGAGAAAAAAATGCGCAATTCGAATATTCGCGCTCAACACTACTCATAGAGCCCCATGGCTTCCAATACCACCTCTATGATGAGGACACTCAAGTCTACCTCTCTGGCCCAGATGTCACTTCCCTGCTGTCCAGAATCCCAGCTTGTCTGTCGGCTATACAGTATCTTCATTCTTCTTACACTTCTTAAAACTCAACAGTGGAGAAAGTGGAATTCCACATCTTATATGACAGGTATACCGTGGCTCACCCGAACCCGATCTATGGTTAAGGTGCACTGTTTTTAGGTGACTCACCTAGTCATCACAAATTAACAGCAAATTATGAAATGTAAAAACAGGCACTCACCATCTAATTTGTATTAAAATAAAAATATTTTATTAAAGGGAACTGGGATTTTGGGTATAGAGCTGAGGACATGGGTTGCTAGATGGCCGCTAGCACATCCGCAATATCCCAGTCCCCATAGCTCTGTGTGCTTTTATTGTGTATAAAAACCGATTTCATACATATGCAAATTAACCTGATATGAGTCAGAGCTTGAAAATATGACTCTTCTCTGGTCACACAAGTAAGATATGACTCTTTTATGTTCATTTGCATATGTATAAAATCAGGTTTTTTTACACAATAAAAGCACACAGAGCTATGGGGACTGGGAATTGTGGATGTGCTAGCGGCCATCTAGCAACCCATGTCCTCAGCTCTATACCCAAAATCCCGGTGACAGGTTCCCTTTAAAATAAATAAATGCGGTAATTGCCCAAACAGTTCCTAGAGTATACTGTGATTATTGGAGTGAGAAATAAAATAATGTGATTGGATGAAAATCCCTAAAATCCAGACCATGTCTTAGGTGGGTTTTCAAGGTCAATGACTATATAAGAAGGGGGTAGTTGCATTATGAACCGAGGCCACTGAGGAGGAGGTTGTCACCTCGAAACGCGTCTGGCTGATTTGGACTTATAACTACCCACCTAAGACCAAGACTTGGAACTTTTATTTGGGGCACTGGGCCCTTTAAAAGACACCTCACAATCAAACAGCGTGAAAGCAGTACCTGATCTGTCTGACGTCACGTGACACAATCAAGCTGTTACTCTATGGCAAAGACTCTACCACGTGAGATGCTGAGGTCCGCTGCAAACAGGACCACGTGAGACGCTGAGGTCCGCTGCAAACTGGACCACGTGAGACGCTGAGGTCCGCTGCAAACTGGACCACGTGAGACGCTGAGGTCCGCTGCAAACTCTGCCACGTGAGACGCTGAGGTCTGCTGCAAACTCTACCACGTGAGACGCTGAGGTCCGCTGCAAACTGGACCACGTGAGACGCTCAGGTCCGCTGCAAACTGGACCACGTGAGATGCTGAGGTCCGCTGCAAACTCTACCACGTGAGACGCTAAGGTCCGCGGAAAACTGGACCACGTGAGACGCTGAGGTCCGCTGCAAACTGGACCACGTGAGTCGCTGAGGTCCGCGGCAAACTGGACCACGTGAGACGCTGAGGTCCGCTGCAAACTGGACCACGTGAGACGCTGAGGTCCACTGCAAACTCTACCACGTGAGACGCTGAGGTCCGCTGCAAACTCTACCACGTGAGACGCTGAGGTCCGCGGCAAACTGGACCACGTGAGACGCTGAGGTCCGCTGCAAACTCTACCACGTGAGTCAGCTGAGGTCCGCGGCAAACTGGACCACGTGAGACGCTGAGGTCCGCTGCAAACTGGACCACGTGAGACGCTGAGGTCCGCTGCAAACTCTACCACGTGAGACGCTGAGGTCCGCTGCAAACTCTACCACGTGAGACGCTGAGGTCCGCGGCAAACTGGACCACGTGAGACGCTGAGGTCTGCTGTAAACTCTACCACGTCAGACGCTGAGGTCCGCTGCAAACTCTACCACGTGAGACGCTGAGGTCCGCTGCAAACTCTACCACATGAGACGCTGAGGTCCGCTGCAAACTCTACCACGTGAGACGCTGAGGTCCGCTGCAAACTCTACCACGTGAGACGCTGAGGTCCGCTGCAAACTCTACCACGTGAGACGCTGAGGTCCGCTGGAAACTCTACCACGTGAGACGCTGAGGTCCGCTGCAAACTCTACCACGTGAGACGCTGAGGTCCCCTGCAAACTCTACCACGTGAGACGCTGAGGTCCGCGCTCCACACAGCTGGGAAGTTCGCGCTACATACTGCACAGCCAGGAGGACTGCAGGACAGCGCGATACCCGTGTGTCACATGGAGTCAAGGAGACGCAGCCAGGTGATCAGTGAGCGGAGGGGACAGGTAAGAGGCTGCAGCAAGGGGGGACGCCCCAGATGCCAGCCTTATTACTGATACCTGGCCTCCAAAGAGATTAATTTCACCTGTTTTAATATTTAACAAGCAACTTTTTACAGCGTCACTTATCAATAGCGATAACCACTTTTGGGAGGACAATTCCTAATTACTAAATCGTGACACTTTATATATCACATTGTATGGATTCATAATTTTAATAGTATTAATATCGATGCACCATTGGTTTATAATTGAGCTTTAAGGATTATATTGTATAGAGACATTTGCACTCGCGGTCGCTCTACTATATTAGACACATTGTTTCAGCCCTAATATCAATGAGCGAATCTGATTGTAACATCTGAATGTTAGGATTAGAAATTTGGTCTCCGATAATTACAGTATACTCTAGGACTGTACGGGCAATTACCGCATTTATTTATTTTAAGAATATATTTTTATTTTAATACGAATTAGATGGTGAGTGCCTGTTTTTAAATTTCATAATTTGCTTTTAATTTTTGATGACTAGGTGAGTCATCTAAAAACAGTGCACCTTAACCATAGACCGGGTTCGGGTGAGCCACGGTATACCTGTCATATAAGAAGATGTGGAATTCCACTTTCTCCACGTTGAGTTTTAAGAAGTGGAAGAAGAATGAAGATACTGTATAGCCGACAGAGAAGCTGGGATTCTGGACAGCAGGGAAGTGACATCTGGGCCAGAGAGGTAGACTTGAGTGTCCTCATCATAGAGGTGGTATTGGAAGCCATGGGACTCTATGAGCTGTCCAAGGCTGAATGTGTAAATGGAGAAAAGTAGGAGACCCGAGACAGAACCTTGAGGGACACCAAGAGAGAGGGGCATGATGATGAGGCGGAGTATGAATGGGAAACACTGAAGGTTCTGTTGGTGAGGTATAAGGAGATCCAGGAGAGGGACAGGTGTCTGATGCCGAGGGAAGAGAGGGTTTGTAACAGGAGAAAATGGGCAACAGAGTCCAAGGCAGAGGAAAGGTAAAGAAGGAGGAGGACAAAGTAATGACATACACCGCTATACCCCGCCCTGGATGTGTCCCTATCCCAACCCAGTTATTTATCACTTGCTTTGGCAAAACCAAAATGTATTTAGTCCTGCGAATTAAGCCAGATAGATAATAGATATGAGATAGATAGATAGATAGATAGATAGATAATAGATAGATAGATAGACAAACTCCACGGCACTTCCAAAAATGTATCAAATAAAGTATATTTCAATCACCAAACAGCAACGTTTCAGTCCTCTCACAGGGACTTTTCGCAATCGGTTCCAGTGAGAGGACTGGAAAGTTGCTGTTTGGTGATTGAAATATACTTTATTTGATACATTTTTGGAAGTGCCGTGGAGTTTTTCTCTTGTATTTTTGGAGGTTGGATCGCTGTCACGGCCGCTGGCCCCTCTCACATCTTTATGCTGTGCTGCTCACATTCTATGGACTGTATATTAGATGGAGAGATCATTTTGCTTTGTAAGAGGAGCTGGAGATAACGAGCAGGAAAGAAAATAGTTTTTGTTTTAGAATAAACTTTTATTGAAAAAAAAATCTATGGACAAAATCAGAAAATACACAAGAAGATCCAAGAGCCGAGTCGTCAATATTTGGGCGTCTCTGAGGGTCGTACTGAATTCCACACCGACCAGCAGTTGTTTCATCATCTCCGCCAGTAGGGAAGGGATTTACTCACGTTACCTAGGGAGAGACGTGAGAACGTAATATTGTCAAGTGATGTACAATACGCATCTTCTACAGATTTGTCAAACTTCTATAAAATTAGAACTAAGTTTTTACCCCCCCCCCCCCCATTTCTTCTGAAATGTCCTTATTTTTATTATCTTATTGGCCTTAATAATTAGGATAATTGACAGTATTTTTAGATTCCAACAAAAGTATAAAAGAAAATCCCAATATATCAATAGTAATGATCTGTGCTCTCACCTCATGGCTTCTTTCTTCCTTTGGCACTTCTTGGTCTTCTTTGCTCTCTTTGGACTGTCTTTGTTGTTGATGGTCTGTTGATGCTCGGCCTGGCTCTGTAGGTCGCAGATTGTTGGACAGTCCTCGGACACATGGCCGATCATTGTGCAGGTGATGCAGAATGATATTTTACGGTCTTCGTTGTTGTGGTCCATCTTGCTGCAAATCTCTGTCATGTCAGAGTAAGTGATGAGAGCTTCTGAGTTCCCCAAGGTGCATCTCTGTGGTAAGTATTGAAGGCCATCAGATGTGGACGGGTCTTTCCATAGTTGGACAGTTACAGACCAATTTCCAGTCCAGAAGCCTAGACCATTGAGGATCTTGGTAGGACCCTTCACTACAGTACAGAAACGTCTCAAGAAGGCAGCAACCTCCTTCCTTGGTGTATGTGGGTTTCTCACTGAAACAGTCACTTCCCTCTCTTCACTTTTATTAGAGCACGGAGAGGAGGGCGATTCAGTTTGCAACGCTTCTTCCATATTGCTTTTAATCTGTGGCATATCAGCGTAAGTGATGAAAGCTTCTGCGTTCCCCAAGGTGCATCTCTGTGGTAAGTGTTGAAGACCATCAGATGTGGACGGGTCTTTCTTCAGTCGGACAGTCACAGACCAGCTTGAATTCCAGAAGCCATTCCCATCCAGGTTCTTCGTAGGATTTCTCACCACAGTGCAGAATTGTCTTAAGAAGGCAATGACATGTCTGACTGGTGTATGTGGGTTTTCAACTAAGACAGTCACTTTTCTCTCCTCTTTTTCAGCAGAGCAGTGAGAGGCAGGGATCTTGGGTTTTGTCTCTTTCTCCATCTCCCTGTACCTTCTGCCAGTGATTACTACAGGATATGGAGGAGAAGAATACAAGTATTAAAATGTTAGATAATCTACATTAAAACATGTTTGAGGCAACTTTGATGTTTTGTAATTTTTGGGTTGTAAATTTGTAAAAGTAGCAGGTAACCCAAAGAAGACATTGTAGAAGTATTAAAGTGACTCTCTGGCCACGTAATGATTTTTTAAACACTGCATATTTTGTCCCATATAGCTGTTTTTCACTTTCCTTCCCATGGTGTTGACATCATGGCATCCTGACAGGATGTTTACATGCAGAACTTCCTGTTTTCCTCAGCTCCCTGCTGGCTTTGCTAACCAATCCCATCATGCTTTGCTCTGTAAGGTTCTCCCTGCAGTAGTCGCATCTCCTGCACCTCTCCTATCCATGTTAGTTAGACAGAAGCTCTCTCAACCCAGAGTCATCAAAATGCTAGTGCACGCCCTCATCATCTAACGCCTGGGCTACTGCAACAGTCTCTTTTGTGGCCTCTCATCTAGAACTCTCACACCCCTTCAATCCATGCTCAACTGCAGCTCGGTTAATCCACCTCTCCCCTCGTTTCTCCTCTGCTTCTCCCCTCTGCCAGTCACATCACTGGCTCCCCATTGCCCAGCTAATTCAAATCAAGATACTAACAAATACATATCAGGCTGTCCACAACCTGTCCCCTCCGTACATCTCTGACCTGCTCTCCATATACATCCCCCAACATAATCTCCAATCCTCACAAGACCTCCTTCTCCGTTCTCCTCTTGTCTGTTCCTCGTCGTGTACTACCCCCTACTCTGGAACTTGCAACCTCAGCACATCAGACTCTCCCCCAACATCCAAACCTTTATGAGTAACCTGAAAACCACCTCCTCAGGAAAGCCGACCACCTGCAATGAGCATACTGCCACCCCACAGCCAGACGAGAAGTTTTTACCCCCACCTATTGTGTCTCACCCTTACCTCATGGGCAGGGTCCTCTCCCCCTCTGTATCAGTCAGTTAGATAGTCCACACTTATTCTACTTGTTTTTATATATTAAGTATGTGAACCCCCTGGGTGGGTGACGGCAAATTAATGACTTATAAATAAATACAAAAAAATTTAACTTTTTTTAATCACTTTTTTCCAGTTGGGATTTGACATTGACGGTCACCACAACCGATCAACCTCCATATTCTGCACAAGGCAGATCACCCCTGGAATCTGAATGGTTGTGATGGGCTGTGGGGTCGGGTAGGTTGTCAGGGCTGTCTGGGCGAGGTCTCTATTATAAAAGATATATTACACCCAAACTAAAAACTAGGGTCTAAATGATATTATTCTACGACTGACAGCAGGGTAATATCTACCAAATTAAAAGATGCAAATAAAATGTCCGTCTCCAGAGGGATCGGCAGGTGGGTGACGGCGGATTCACTTACCTTTAAGGTGATGGAGAAGATGAAGCTCAGGGATGTGCAGGATATGGAGGAGTCCTGCAGGGTCTGCAGCAGGTGTGTGTCTGAGCAGAGACAAGACCCCAGTATTTATCTGAGGAGGAGACGGGGTCCTGTGATTGTCTCCTCCACCATCGTGATTATCCGGAGAGTGAACCTGATTTACATAACACAAGACCATTCAGAGGGTGACGACCAAAACATGACAATACAGGGAGGATCCGCCACTGCCCCCTCCCCGGTACCCGCACCTTCCCTCCAAAACAGTATCAGGGCTGGATGAAATGTCTATTATTATCTATCTATCTATCTATTATCTATCTATTATCTATTATCTATCAACCCTTCTATCTTATAACTATTAGGCCTCATGCACATGACAGTATTTTTTTCCAGTCCGCAAAAAGGGGTTCGGTTGTTCCGTGATCCGTGTCCGTTTTTTGTTTCCGTGTGTCTTTCTTTATTTTTGGAGGATCTCCAAACATGAAGAAAAGTAAAAAAAAAAAATATCTAAGTTTAGTTTGCCATGCAAATGAAAGGAAAAAAAACGGACGCGGATGACAATCTTGTGTGCATCCGTGTTTTTTCACGGACCCATTGACTTGAATGGGTCCGCGAACCGCTGTCCGGGAAAAAACATAGGACAGGTCATATTTTTTTCACGGACTGAAAACACGGATCACGGACACGGATGACAAACGGTGCATTAGCCGAGTTTTCCACAGACCCATTGAAAGTCAATGGGTCCGCAGAAAATCACGCAAAACGGAACAACGGACACGGGACACAACAACGGTCGTGTGCATGAGGCCTTAATCTTAGAATCAGTCTGTCTAAGAAATGCATTTCTTAAAGGTTATGTTCATTTTTTTTTTTTTCATTTTTAAAATAGTTTGGAGATAAGATACATTTCTCTGTCTATAAAGAAAAAACTGGCAGCAGAATTGGTGAGATGTGAGAGCTGCGACCACTTGTGTTCTGTGCAGTCTGATCTCTCACTGCCGGACGTCTCTCTGTCCGTGTGTCTGTCTCTGTGTAACCGAGATTGTTCCTAATCTGTAACTGTCTCTTTTCTTTCACTGTAATGTAGTTTTCTAGTAGATAAATGATAGATAGAATCCGATAGAATTATCCATCAGACACAGCAGACTCTGTGCAGAGTTCACACCTGTCTGGCCGAATCCCAGTGCAAATCTCATCACAAACTGGTCCCAGTTCATTATCATCCTTGTACTGGATTTCCACCACTGCTACCTCCCAGCATTTCATATGTAGATGACAGGGGCCACCGCCCCAGGGACCGGCGTATAGAAAGTGTATCCGGATAATGCAGCTTTATTACCACAACCGCGCCTGTACATAGACGTGTAAAGTGAGAGTATACAGCGGAGAGCGCGAGTATATAGATCTCCTGATGAGCTGCACCTCCGCAGTACATGTGTGTGTGGGATAATGGGCCGAATGAGTCACTGTACAGAGTCCTGGACCCGGAGTATACCTGCAGATATAAGAGAGATAGATAGATAGATAGATAGATAGATAGATAATAGATAGATGATAGATAGATAGATAATAGATAGATAGATAGATAGATAGATAATAGATAGATAATAGATAGATAGATAGATAGATATTGTCTGATGTTATAGAGGATAGTTCTCGGAGATGTAGACAGGTCAGTGTTATGTCTCAGTAGAAGACTTTTCTTCCCGTAAACAATAACGGATCTCTGACGGAAATGACTTAAGCAGAACTGAAGCTCAACATAAAAGATCCGTATCATTTTTCCAAAATTATTTGTTGTTCTCCTGAAGGATCAGAAGAACGGAAGACTAAACGCGGATGTGACCGCGGCCTCAGACACTTCCGGATTTCCCGGTGGAGAGACTCTCACGTCTGTTGGACTCGGACTGAGCGCAGAACCTCTCTCCGCGGCTGCGTTTCCTCCGGGGTCTTCGTTGATAGAAATGTCTATGTTATGTAATGTATAGATGTCAGTCCACACGACCTCAGAGCGGTGAGAACATTACAGACTCCTACAGGCGAGACACGAGGGAGGTCACAGACAGATCAGACAGTCCCCTACGGCCAGAAGAAATCGTATATGGAGAACTATCTATAATATCCGTATATGGGGGGAAGGAGAAGACGGACCCTCCCTTCACAGGAGGTCCTGGGTGCGGTTCACATCTACTGAATGGACTTCTGTTATGTAAATGAGATTTCCTCTGCGGATACAATGGTGGAGAAGACAATCCCATATCTATGTATCTATGTATCCGTGATCAGAAAACAATGAGAAAGAGATGGGAATGTGGTCACCTGCAGCACATCGCACCCTGTTCTGTGTATTCAACATTTTTCTACTTGTACCAATATCTATCTGTCTAATATCTGTCTATAAAGCTTTATCTGTCTATCTATCTATTATCTATCTATCTATCTATCTATCTCATATCTATCTATCTATCTATTATATATCTATCTATCTAATAGACAGTGAATGAGATATTGGGGAGCTCTGCAGACAAATAGAAACACGGAGCAGAGGAAGCGTCCAACATCCAAATCAGATATAAAAAAGAAAATCCACAGAACTTCCAAAAAATAGTGTTTATTCCACCAGGTGCCACGTTTCCGTCCTCTCAATAGAACCTTTTTCAAGCAAGGAGAGGAGAGGACGGAAACGTGGCACCTGGTGGAATAAACACTATTTTTTGGAAGTTCTGTGGATTTTCTTTTTTCTATCTATCTATCCATCTGTCTATCTCTGTCTGCCTCATCTCTCTCTGATACTGACCGTCTCTATACATGGATTTATAGTGAGATAGATATGGGATGTACAGATGGAGACATAATAGATGGATGAGCCCAGCACAGCGTCCAATAGAAGCGCCATTTCTTTTTTGATGCCTGTAAAAAGCTGGAGAAACACGTGTCGTCCTTCATCGCGGCAAATCATATAATGTGCACAGAACAGATTTAAAGGGAAAAGCTCAGGTCGATTCAATAAATTGGAAAGATGAGACGCCCCCCCCCCCCCCCCCCCAATCCAATTTTAGGCTCTTGTAGATTGTCAGCTTCTGTGATGTTCTTATGTCGTTCCTTCAGACTCTGATATATTCCTCTTGTGTATCGTCTTCTGGATGTCCCCCTTTGTCAGGCTGTACTGGTTGGGGCATAGTTAGACCCGGTTTGGGTGAATTGTTGGGGGTTGCTTTATTTTCCTGGGGCTCTTTGGTGCAGCAAGGCTTTGTGAAGGTAGGAGCTTGGACTGCTGCTATGTAGATGGGCCCTGAATGATAGTGCCCCTTCTGGACAGCAAGGTATAGTGGAAATCTGCCCAGCTTTGCTCATGAGGTGATGCTTGTCGTTCTCCAGGTGAAATATGTCTGTTGGCCCAGAGTCCCACTTCGACCAGTCTGGGTATGTATCCGGACCTCAGGCTTCACCCCCATACAGGAGGATTGGGACGATGATGCTATCAAAGATTTGAAGCCAAAAGATCACTGTTGCTTTGAGATGATACAGACGCCTTCTGATGGCATAGAAGGTTTTGCACACCTTGTCCTTTAGTATTTGTTTGGCTTTCTTAAAGCTTCCTGACGGGCTAATTTCCAGTCCCAGGTAGGTGTACCCATCGGTTTCTGAAAGTCTACAGTTGGTTAAAGGGGTATTCTCATCTTCCCTTTTTATACTTACCTTCCTTGAGCGCGACGTTCACTTCCTGGATTCTTCTCCCGGCCGGGCCGCGCTTGCGCAGCAGACTGAAGATTTTCTCTCGGCTGGGCCGCGCAGTGTCCTGAACGTGCACGCGCCATGGTGACTTATTCCGGGCCTGTATAGTACAGAGCCGGCGTGCGCGTTCGCGGCCCTGTGCTAAACTGGCCAGGAAGAAGTCATCATGGCGCATGCGTGGCGACGTGCGCGTTCAGGACATTGCGTGGCCCGGAGAGAATTTTCAGTCTTCTGCGCAAGCGCGGCCCGGCGGGATTCGACTGGAGAGGTGGCCATAACCAGGGGAGACCAAAGACAACATCAGGTAAGAGGGGACTTATTTTCTAAAAAAAGGGTGGGCATTGGGTAATAACATGTATTTAGAAAAATGATCACTGTCAAATCATTAACAGATTTAACAGTGATCATTAGGATGAGAATACCCCTTTAACAGGAACGGAGGACACCCGGCTGGTTTCTCTTCTGAAACACCATGATGGTGGTTTTTATTGGATTGATGGGCATAGCCCATGTGGTGCTGAATTTCTCCAGAATTTTTAGCTTATCTTGGGGACTTTTCTCAGTTGGTGATAGTAGCAGAAGGTCATCTGCATACAGTAGACATTTCACCTGGGTGTCATGGAGGGTGAGAGCGGGTGCTGAAGAGGACCCCAGAGCCGCGGCCGCTCATTGCTGTAGATACTGAAGAGGGTTGGACTGAGGCTGCAGCCCCGTCTGACTCCTCGGCTCTGCCGGAAATAATCTGTTCTCCTCCCATTCACCTTCACGCGGCATCAGTTCTCAGTGTAGGAGCTTCTGAGGACATGTTGAGTAAATGTGTAAATACTTTTTTTCCCCACTTAATTTCACATGATGTTTTCCTCTCTATTCACACCCAAAGCAAAATGTAGAATTCTGCAGTTTCCCGAGAGCAGTGCATTGTGGGGGTTCATATGGCAGTTCTACAGCTATAGCTAAGCTTTTATATCACGACCGTCAGCAGGGTGGATCTAAACAGCTGTCTGTTTCCAGGGGCAACTGGCAGAATAATAGCAGCTTTGGATGTGACTGGAGAAATAGATATGAAATGAGTAATTGACACAAAAAACAAAAAGGAAAGAATCGGCTAAACTTTTATGTGAATTTTGATTGCTCTGGCATGTCAATTTAAAGGGACCTGCTGATGATTCAGTGTGTTCGGGTACAGCCTGAAATGTCCCTCCTCGGGGAAAACTGAAGTCACACAAGTTGGATTTTCATTCACACGATCCTTGGTTACTAGTGGGATAAGGATAAGCAGAGGAGTCCGGCTGCTGCTTATCTCCTATTATAGAAACCTTATGGAACTAGAAGGTGTATCGCAGGCATTTCCCTACAGGCTCCTCCCTCAGTACACGCCCCTGCTTATATCCTGCAGGACAAGCCCCGCCCAGCACACTCACATAGAGACAGACGGTTTTGTTAGTCAACTGTTTATCTGTCAGGCGCTAGAAGACATCTAGCATGGAAGCTGATGCCCTGGATGCCGGGTCCCACATGGTATTTTGGGGTGTTCCCCTTTAAATTGCTTCCATATTGTAAATTATAGAAACGCAGATTCATAATCAGATCTTTATTATAAAGATTCACATAAATAGCTTCTGTACAGTATACACCATATACACCCTCATAGTCTACACAGTATACACCATATACACCCCCATAGTCTACACAGTATACACCATATACACCCTCATAGTCTACACAGTATACACCATATACACCCCCATAGTCTGCACAGTATACACCATATACACCCCCATAGTCTACACAGTATACACCATATACACCCCCATAGTCTACACAGTATACACCATATACACCCCCATAGTCTACACAGTATACACCATATACACCCCCATAGTCTTCTACACAGTATACACCATGTACACCCCCATAGTCTACACAGTATACACCATATACACCCTCATAGTCTACACAGTATACACCATATACACCCCCCATAGTCTACACAGTATACACCATATACACCCCCATAGTCTACACAGTATACACCATATACACCCCCATAGTCTGCACAGTATACACCATATACACCCCCATAGTCTACACAGTATACACCATATACACCCCCATAGTCTACACAGTATACACCATATACACCCCCATAGTCTACACAGTATACACCATATACACCCCCATAGTTTACACAGTATACACCATATACACCCCCTATAATCTACACAGTATACACCATATACACCCCCATAGTTTACACAGTATAAACCATATACACCCCCATAGTCTACACAGTATACACCATATACACGCCCATAGTCTACACACTATAGACCATATACACCCCCTATAATCTACACAGTATACACCATATACACCCCCATAGTCTACACAGTATACACCATATACACCCTCATAGTCTACACAGTATACACCATATACACCCCCATAGTCTACACAGTATACACCATATACACCCCCATAGTCTGCACAGTATACACCATATACACCCCCATAGTCTACACAGTATACACCATATACACGCCCATAGTCTACACAGTATACACCATATACACCCTCATAGTCTACACAGTATACACCATATACACCCCCATAGTCTACACAGTATACACCATATACACCCCCATAGTCTGCACAGTATACACCATATACACCCCCATAGTCTACACAGTATACACCATATACACCCCCATAGTCTACACAGTATACACCATATACACCCCCATAGTCTACACAGTACATATACATCCCCAATGTTTACTGCTCCTCACAGTATCTACAACCAGTGAAACTGCTGGGGGTCTGGGTGGCAGAACTGGGGAGCACTCCATGCTGGAATTCAGAGAGGGGGCGACATTCTGAATATGGCGTCAGGAGAGTCCTAAAAGAAAAGAATAAAGAATAAGTCATGGAGAATCCAAAGTATCAAAATCCTGTAAACCAAGTGTCAGTGTCAATGTCCCGCTCCCCAAGTGTCAGTATTTCACTGTCCTGTGCCCCAACTATATTTTTGGGTGCCCACAGTGACATGAGTATTGTGGATCACAATGAGATTTCCACTTTCTAGGTTTCTTCATGTACTTATAATAGCTGCCGTTGCTCCTCAGCACTGTCAGTCTTAGTTCCATGTAAATGTGCACCAGTGGTTGCTGTGGAGCAGCGTCGGGTATCACATGAAGACAACATGGACCAACCTCACTATGCACAGTCACCGCTCTAGTAAAGGCTTTCTTACCTGATTTACTGCTGGGTTCCTCCAGATGTGCTCCTCTGTTGGACTACATGACATTGGAGGGGTAGTAGTTCTATCACAGTTGACATCTATCCCACTGTCACTGTCCTCACCATTAGGACTTGGAGATGATGGGAGTGATGAGCTGCCTATTGAACTGTCTTCTTCCGGTGTGGGTGTGGAGCAATCAGCATAACTAGAGTTGGGAACTCTAGAAGAAGGATCTGGAAGGTGAGGAGTCCTCAGATCGAACCTGGCCACTGTGTACGGATTACTCTCTTCTCTTAACCTGTCCGTAGATAGATCAGTTATCAGTACTGGAAATTATCGACCACCAACCTGACTGTTATAAGAAGGGAGAGTACTTACCGGCAGGAGACTTCATAAGGGTCAATCCACAAGGTCATCTCCTTGGGCAGGGTCAGTTCATGATATTTTAGGCCACTATGGGAACATGCTTCCAAGATGCTCTCATCTCTGTCATGTCTGTTGATCCTTATGCACCTGAAATGTAAAAATCAGCCATTAAAGAGGAGATGCCAATGGAAAAATTAGGGAATTTCTTGGAGATGCTGATGAACCAATATGTGAATTTTTTTGAGATGTTAATGTTCCAATTTAGGTTTTTGAAGATGCTGAAGAACCAAAATGGAAATTTTTGGAGATGTCAATAAACCAATGCAGGATTTTTTTGAGATGCAATGGACAAATACAGGAAGTTTTTGGATATGCTAATAGACCAATGTGGCAGGTTTTTGGAGACATGAATTGACCATTATGGGGGGTTTTGAGATGCCAATGGACAAATACATAAAGTTTTTGGAGATGGTAATAGACCAATGTGGGAAACTTTTGAAATGCCAATGGACCAATATGGGACGTTTTGCAAGATTCTGTTAGGCCAATGTGGGAAATATTTCATATGCCAATGGACAAATACAGGATGTTTTTGTAGATGTTAATAGAACAATATGGTATTTTTTTTTGGAGATGCTAAAATACTAATATGAGATTTTTTTGGACATGGCAATCAAACAATATCCACTGAAATCCAAACAAAAGTACTATAGAAAAAACCTCATGAGTTACCTGTAGGCTTGTCCTTTCATGGGCTTCTCGGGATACCAGTGCCCAGTATATTTTTGACAAAGTCTCTCTGCTAGTTTTTCCCCAAACAAGTCAACCATGACAGGATCCAGATTCTGGATTCTGTTTGCAAGAGTCTTGATGTATTCTACACCGGCCAGCAGTTCGTCCCTCATCTCCACTGGTATAGAAGACAACACAGCCATATTATCTGGAGGGGTGAAAACAGAAAATGTTACTTTTTGTAGATTGACTGCGTAAAATATCCCTATTTGCCAATATTCCCGATATATTGGACCTCCACCTATAAGATATTTAAATATTGTCTATGGTGGGAAAACCCTTAAATACATTGTAAGGGGGCAGAGGGGGCCTCCTTAGCTGCACCACCTATATAATAGTTAGAACCATGAGTTATATCAAGTATGTTCTGTTCTGAAGGGCTGCCAGTGCCTACTGTCTCATTTCTGTTAACCCTAACAGCAGAACACCCTTTAATGGTGTTATCTTAGGAAAACATGGTAAGAGTTGTTTGTGGTACCATCCCACCTTGCTCTATTTTGAGCTGCATATGGCTCTTCTTGGGACATTCCTGGTCAACATGGTGTTCCTGGTCCTGAAGGTTGCAGGTTGTTTTCCTTGGAGAGTCCTTGAATTTCTGGCCTGGATTTCCTTTGCAGATCTGAGGTTTGTCTGAATAAGTGATGAGAGCTTCTGCGTTCCCCAAGGTGCATCTCTGTGGTAAGTGTTGAAGACCATCAGATGTGGACGGGTCTTTCTTCAGTCGGACAGTCACAGACCAGCTTGAATTCCAGAAGCCATTCCCATCCAGGTTCTTCGTAGGATTTCTCACCACAGTGCAGAATTGTCTTAAGAAGGTAATGACATGTCTGACTGGTGTATGTGGGTTTTTAACTAAGACGGTCACTTTTCTCTCCTCTTTTTCAGCAGAGCAGTGAGAGGAAGGGATCTTGGGTTTTGTCTCTTTCTCCATCTCCCTGTACCTTCTGCCAGTGATGACTACAGGATATGGAGGAGAAGAATACAAGTAATAAAATGTTAGATAATCTACATTAAAAAATGTTTAAGGCAACTTTGATTTTTGTAATTTTTGGGTTGTAATTTTGTAAAAGTAGCAGGTAATCCAAAGAAGACATTGTAGAGGTATTAAAGTGACTCTCTGGCCACGTAATGATTTTTTAAACACTGCATATTTTGTCCCATATAGCTGTTTTTCGTGTTTTTCACTTTCCTTCCCATGTTGTTGACATTATGGCATCCTGACAGGATGTTTACATGCAGAACTTCCTGTTTTACTCAGCTCCCTGCTGGCTTTGCTACCCAATCCCATCATGCTTTGCTCTGTAAGGTTCTCCCTGCAGTAGTCGCATCTCCTGCACCTCTCCTATCCATGTTAGTTAGACAGAAGCTCCCTCAACCCAGGGTCATCAAAATGCTAGTGCACACCCTCATCATCTAACGCCTGGGCTACTGCAACAGTCTCTTTTGTGGCCTCTCATTTAGAACTCTCACACCCCTTCAATCCATCCTCAACTGCTGCTCGGTTAATCCTCCTCTCCCCTCGTTTCTCCTCTGCTTCTCCCCTCTGCCAGTCACATCACTGGCTCCCCATTGCCCAGCTAATTCAAATCATGATACTAACAAATACATATCAGGCCGTCCACAACCAGTCCCCTCCGTACATCTCTGACCTTCTCTCTAGATACATCCCCCAACGTAATCTCCAATCCTCACAAGACCTCCTTCTGCGTTCTCCTCTTGTCTGTTCCTCGTCGTGTACTACCCCCTACACTGGAACTTGCAACCTCAGCACATCAGACTCTCCCCCAACATCCAAACCTTCAAGAGTAACCTGAAAACCACCTCCTCAGGAAAGCCGACCACCTGCAATGAGCATACTGCCACCCCACAGCCAGACGAGAAGTTTTTACCCCCACCTATTGTGTCTCACCCTTACCTCATGGGCAGGGTCCTCTCCCCCTCTGTATCAGTAAGTATGTGAACCCCCTGGGTGGGTGACGGCAAATTAATGACTTTTAAATAAATATAAAAAAAATTAAACTTTTTTTAATCACTTTTTTCCAGTTGGGATTTGACATTGACGGTCACCACAACCGATCAACCTCCATATTCTGCACAAGGCAGATCACCCCTGGAATCTGAATGGTTGTTATGGGCTGTGGGGTCAGGTAGGTTGTCAGGGCTGTCTGGGCGAGGTCTCTATTATAAAAGATATATTACACCCAAACTAAAAACTAGGGTCTAAATGATATTATTCTACGACTGACAGCAGGGTAATATCTACCAAATTAAAAGATGCAAATAAAATGTCCGTCTACAGAGGGATCGGCAGGTGGGTGACGGCGGATTCACTTACCTTTAAGGTGGATGTGCAGGATACGGAGGAGTCCTGCAGGGTCTGCAGCAGGTGTGTGTCTGAGCAGAGACAAGACCCCAGTATTTATCTGAGGAGGAGACGGGGTCCTGTGATTGTCTCCTCCACCATCGTGATTATCCGGAGAGTGAACCTGATTTACATAACACAAGACCATTCAGAGGGTGACGACCAAAACATGACAATACAGGGAGGATCCGCCACTGCCCCCTCCCCGGTACCCGCACCTTCCCTCCAAAACAGTATCAGGGCTGGATGAAATGTCTACTATCTATTATCTATCTGTCTATCTATTATTTATCTATTATATATCTATTATCTATCTGTCTATTATCTATCAACCCTTCTATCTTATAACTATCAATATTAGAATCAGTCTGTCTCAGAAATGCATTTCTTAAAATTTATGTTCATTTTGTCTATCCCCCCCCCCCTCCTTTTTTAAAGTGTTTGGAGATAAGATACATTTCTCTGTCTATAAAGAAAAAACTGGCAGCAGAATTGGTGAGATGTGAGAGCTGTGATCACTTGTGTTCTGTGCAGTCTGATCTCTCACTGCCGGACGTCTCTCTGTCCGTGTGTCTGTCTCTGTGTAACCCGAGATTGTTCCTAATCTGTAACTGTCTCTTTTCTTTCACTGTAATGTAGTTTTCTAGTAGATAAATGATAGATAGAATCCGATAGAATTATCCATCAGACACAGCAGACTCTGTGCAGAGTTCACACCTGTCTGGCCGAATCCCAGTGCAAATCTCATCACAAACTGGTCCCAGTTCATTATCATCCTTGTACTGGATTTCCAGCACTGCTACCTCCCAGCATTTCATATGTAGATGACAGGGGCCACCGCCCCAGGGACCGGCGTATAGAAAGTGTATCCGGATAATGCAGCTTTATTACCACAACCGCGCCTGTACATAGACGTGTAAAGTGAGAGTATACAGCAGAGAGCGCGAGTATATAGATCTCCTGATGAGCTGCCCCTCCGCAGTACATGTGTGTGTGGGATAATGGCCGAATGAGCCACTGTACAGAGTCCTGGACCCGGAGTATACCTGCAGATATAAGAGAGATAGATAGATAGATAGATAGATAGATAGATAGATAGATAGATAGAGATAATAGATAGATAATAGATAGATAATAGATAGATGATAGAGAATAGATAGATAATAGATAATACATAGAATATAGATGATAGATAATAGATAATAGATAGATGGATAGTGTCTGATGTTATAGAGGATAGTTCTCGGAGATGTAGACAGGTCAGTGTTATGTCTCAGTAGAAGACTTTTCTTCCCGTAAAGAATAATGGATCTCTGACGGAAATGACTTAAGCAGAACTGAAGCTCAACATAAAAGATCCGTATAATTTTTCCAAAATTATTTGTTGTTCTCCTGAAGGATCAGAAGAACGGAAGACTAAACGCGGATGTGACCGCGGCCTCAGACACTTCCGGATTTCCCGGTGGAGAGACTCTCACGTCTGTTGGACTCGGACTGAGCGCAGAACCTCTTTCCGCGGCTGCGTTGATAGAAATGTCTATGTTATGTAATGTATAGATGTCAGTCCACACGACCTCAGAGCGGTGAGAACATTACAGACTCCTACAGGCGAGACATGAGGGAGGTCACAGAAAGATCAGACAGTCCCTACGGCCAGAAGAAATCTCACCATGTGACATCCGTCCTGGACCAATCATGGGGCAGATTGATCAAAAGTGACAGTAAGGCTGTCTTAGTTGCCCATAGTGGCCAATCACCACGCAGCTTTCATTTTGATGATGCAGATTTATGACGTAGATCGTATATGGAGAACTATCTATAATCTCCGTATATGGGGGGGGGGGGGGATATAATATGGGAGGTGGGGGGACGACTTATTGTGGGGGGAGGAGAAGACGGACCCTCCCTTCACAGGAGGTCCTGGGTGTGGTTCACATCTACTGAATGGACTTCTGTTATGTAAATGAGATTTCCTCTGCGGATACAATGGTGGAGAAGACAATCCCATATCTATGTATCTATGTATCCGTGATCAGAAAACAATGAGAAAGAGATGGGAATGTGGTCACCTGCAGCACATCGCACCCTGTTCTGTGTATTCAACGTTTGTCTACTTGTACCAATTTCTATCTGTCTAATATCTATCTATCTAATAGACAGTGAATGAGATATTGGGGAGCTCTGCAGACAAATAGAAACACGGAGCAGAGGAAGCGTCCAACATCCAAATCAGATATAAAAAAGAAAATCCACAGCACTTCCAAAAAACAGTGTTTATTCCACCAGGTGCCACGTTTCCGTCCTCTCAATAGAACCTTTTTCAAGCAAGGAGAGGAGAGGACGGAAACGTGGCACCCGGTGTAATAAACACTATTGTTTGGAAGTTCTGTGGATTTTCTTTTTTCTATCTATCTATCCATCTGTCTATCTCTGTCTGCCTCATCTCTCTCGGATACTGACCGTCTCTATACATGGATTTATAGTGAGATAGATATGGGATGTACAGATGGAGACATAATAGATGGATGAGCCCAGCACAGCGTCCAATAGAAGCGCCATTTCTTTTTTGATGCCTGTAAAAAGCTGGAGAAACACGTGTCGTCCTTCATCGCGGCAAATCATATAATGTGCACAGGACAGATTTAAAGGGAAAAGCTCAGGTCGATTCAATAAATGGTAAAGATGAGACGCCCCCCCCCCCCCCAATCCAATTTTTGTTCTGTGCACATTATATGATTTGCCGCGATGAAGGACGACACGTGTTTCTCCAGCTTTTTACAGGCATCGAAAAAGAAATGGCGCTTCTATTGGACGCTGTGCTGGGCTCATCCATCTATTATGTCTCCATCTGTACATCCCATATCTGTCTTACTATAAATCCATGTACAGAGACGGTCAGTATCAGACAGAGATAGACAGATTGATAGATATGAGATAGATGTGATACTGGAGGGACCCTTCCACGTGTGGTATTTCGGGTGTGGTTCGCAGCCACTGAATAGACTTCTTTTATGTAAATCAGATTTACACTCCTGATACACAAAATGGTGGAGGAGACAATTACAGGAACGCCTGCCCCCGACACCTCCACAGATCTAATCAGGGGTCTTGTCTCTGCTCATACACCCTCTTTTAAAGACCCTGCAGACTCTTCTCTCTATCCTCCAGTCACCATCAGCAGAAAGTAGTGATGGATAAAGAATTGGGACGGGGATCCCCCTCCTCTCCATGCTCTACTGAAGGTGAAGAGAGGGAAGTGACTGTTTCTGTGAGATGCAGCAAGATGGACCACAAAAACAAAGACCGTAAAATATCATTCTGCATCACCTGCACAATGATCGGCCATGTGTCCGAGGACTGTCCAACAATCTGCGACCTACAGAGCCAGGCCGAGCATCAACAGACCATCAACAACAAAGACAGTCCAAAGAGAGCAAAGAAGAACAAGAAGTGCCAAAGGAAGAAAGAAGCCATGAGGTGAGAGCACAGATCATTACTATTGATATATTGGGATTTTGTTTTATACTTTTGTTGGAATCTAAAAATACTGTCAATTATCCTAATTATTAAGGCCAATAAGATGAAAAAAAATGAGGACATTTCAGAAGAAATGGGGGGGGGGTATAAAGTTAGTTCTAAGTTTATAGAAGTTTGACAAATCTGTAGAAGATGCATATTGTACATCACTTGACAATATTACGTTCTCACGTCTCTCCATAGGTAACGTGAGTGAAGTCCCTTTCCTACTGGCGGAGATGATGAAACAACTGCTGGTCGGTGTGGAATTCAGTACGACCCTCAGAGACGCCCAAATATTGACGACTCGGCTCTTGGATCTTCTTGTGTATTTTCTGATTTTGTCCATAGATTTTTGTTTCAATAAAAGTTTATTCTAAAACAAAAACTATTTTCTTTCCTGCTCGTTATCTCCAGCTCCTCTTACAAAGCAAAATGATCTCTCTATCTAATATACAGTCCACAGAATGTGAGCAGCACAGCATAAAGATGTGAGAGGGGCCAGCGGCCGTGACAGCGATCCAACCTCCAAAAATACAAAAGAGAAAAGCTCCACGGCACTTCCAAAAATGTATCAAATAAAGTATATTTCAATCACCAAACAGCAACTTTCCAGTCCTCTCACTGGAACCGATTGCGAAAAGTCCCAGTGAGAGGACTGAAGCATTGGAGTTTTTCTCTTATCTATCTCATATGTATTATCTATCTGGCTTAATTCGCAGGACTAAATACATATTAATTAGTATTGCCAAAGCAAGTGATACATAACTGGGTTGGGATAGGGACACATCCAGGGCGCGGTATAGCGGTGTATGTCATTACTTTGTCCTCCACCTTCTTTACCTTTCCTCTGCCTTGGACACTGTTGCCCATTCTCACCTGTTACAAACCCTCTCTTCCCTCGGCATCAGACACCTGGCCCTCTCCTGGATCTCCTTATACCTCACTAACAGAACCTTCAGTGTTTCTTATTCATACTCTGCCTCATCATATTGCCCCTTTCTGTTGGTGTCCCTCAAGGTTCTGTCCTGGGTCTCCTACTTTTCTCCATTTACACATTCAGCCTTGGACAGCTCATAGAGCCCCATGGCTTCCAATACCTCCTCTATGATGAGGACACTCAAGTCTACCTCTCCGGCCCAGATGTCACTTCCCGTTGTCCAGAATCCCAGCTTGTCTGTCGGCTATACAGTATCTTCATTCTTCTTCCACTTCTTAAAACTCAACATGGAGAAAGTGGAATTCCACATCTTTCCCCATGTCACTAAGCCCCCCTACCACACCTATCCACTACAGTTAATGACACAACACTTTCTCCAGATTCACAGGTCTTCTGCCTGGAGATAACATTCGATTAGGACCTGTCCTTTAAGCCACACATCCAAACCCTCACCAACATCTGCCTCTTTCAATTCAAGAACATCTCTCGTATTCGCTCCTTCCTCAATAAACTAAAATACTAGTGCATGCTCTCATCATCTCCTCCCTGGACTACTGCAGCATTCTCCTCTGTAGCCTCCCATCTCATCAACACTCTCACTCTAAATAATTATTATATGGCATATCAGGCTCCTCTCAGTCTATGGCAGGCACTGAAATATTGTGCTGATATGGCAGCTGTGTTCCCCTCTTTCTCCCAAGGTGAAAGCTGGGAAGAGATCAGACAGTCTCCTAAACTGAGTGTCCTTCACTGCTGAGTATTAGGGGTCTCATCCTCCACGGCCTCCTGGTCGCACTGCTGGCACAGCCTGCTTGTACCTTTGCCTGGGTTTGATGAGCAGGCTGTGGGGGGCGCTGAGTCTGTAGAGGCTCAGGATCTGTTCATTTCTGGGGTTGGGGAGTTTCTCCAGATATGGGGCAGTTTGTTCTTCCTCTGTAGGCTCTTGTAGATTGTCAGCTTCTGTGATGTTCTTATGTCGTTCCTTCAGATTCTGATATATTCCTCTTGTGTATCGTCTTCTGGATGTCCCCCTTTGTCAGGCTGTACTGGTTGGGGCATAGTTAGACTGGGTTTGGGTGAATTGTTGGGGGTTGCTTCATTTTCCTGGGGCTCTTTGGTGCAGCAAGGCTTTGTGAAGGTAGTAGCTTGGACAGCTGCTATGTAGATGGGCCCTGAATGATAGCACCACTTCTGGACAGCAAGGTATAGTGGAAATCTGCCCAGCTTTGCTCATGAGGTGATGCTTGTCGTTCTCCAGGTGAAATATTTCTGTTGGCCCAGAGTCCCACTTCGACCAGTCTGGGTATGTATCCGGACCTCAGGCTTCACCCCCATACAGGAGGATTGGGACGATGATGCTATCAAAGATTTGAAGCCAGAAGATCACTGTTGCTTAGAGATGATACAGACACCTTCTGATGGCATAGAAGGTTTTGCACATCTTGTCCTTTAGTATTTGTTTGGCTTTCTTAAAGCTTCCTGACGGGCTAATTTCCAGTCCCAGGTAGGTGTACCCATTGGTTTCTGAAAGTCTACAGTTGGTTAAAGGGGTATTCTCATCTTCCCTTTTTATACTTACCTTCCTTGAGTGCGACGTCCACTTCCTGGATTCTTCTCTCGGCTGGGCCGCGCAGTGTCCTGAACGCGCATGCGCCATAGTGACTTATTCCAGGCCTGTATAGTACAGAGCCGGCGCGCGCGTTCGCGGCCCTGTGCTAAACTGGCCAGGAAGAAGTCATCATGGCGCATGCGTGGCGACGTGCGCGTTCAGGACATTGCGTGGCCCGGAGAGAATTTTCAGTCTTCTGCGCAAGCGCGGCCCGGCGGGATTCGACAGGAGAGGTGGCCATAACCAGGGGAGACCAAAGACAACATCAGGTAAGAGGGGACTTATTTTCTAAAAAAAGGGTGGGCATTGGGTAATAACATGTATTTAGAAAAATGATCACTGTCAAATCATTAACAGATTTAACAGTGATCATTAGGATGAGAATACCCCTATAACAGGAACGGAGGACACCCGGCTGGTTTCTCTTCTGAAACACCATGATGGTGGTTTTTATTGGATTGATGGGCATAGCCCATGTGGTGCTGAATTTCTCCAGAATTTTTAGGTTATCTTGGGGACTTTTCTCAGTTGGTGATAGTAGCAGAAGGTCATCTGCATACAGTAGACATTTCACCTGGGTGTCATGGAGGGTGAGACCGGGTGCTGAAGAGGACCCCAGAGCCGCGGCCGCTCATTGTTGTAGATACTGAAGAGGGTTGGACTGAGGCTGCAGCCCCATCTGACTCCTCGGCTCTGCCGGAAATAATCTGTTCTCCTCCCATTCACCTTCACGCGGCATCAGTTCTCAGTGTAGGATCTTCTGAGGACATGTTGAGTAAATGTGTAAATACTTTTTTTCCCACTTAATTTCACATGATGTTTTCCTCTCTATTCACACCCAAAGCAAAATGTAGAATTCTGCAGTTTCCCGAGAGCAGTGCATTGTGGGGGTTCATATGGCAGTTCTACAGCTAGAGCTAAGCTTTTATATCACGACCGTCAGCAGGGTGGATCTAAACAGCTGTCTGTTTCCAGGGGCAACTGGCAGAATAATAGCAGCTTTGGATGTGACTGGAGAAATAGATATGAAATGAGTAATTGACACAAAAAACAAAAAGGAAAGAATCAGCTTAACTTTTATGTGAATTTTGATTGCTCTGGTATGTCAATTTAAAGGGACCTGCTGATGATTCAGTGTGTTCGGGTACAGCCTGAAATGTCCCTCCTCGGGGAAAACTGAAGTCACACAAGTTGGATTTTCATTCACACGATCCTTGGTTACTAGTGGGATAAGGATAAGCAGAGGAGTCCGGCTGCTGCTTATCTCCTATTATAGAAACCTTATGGAACTAGAAGGTGTATTGCGGGCATTTCCCTACAGGCTCCTCCCTCAGTACACGCCCCTGCTTATATCCTGCAGGACAAGCCCCGCCCAGCACACTCACATACAGACAGACGGTTTTGTTAGTCAACTTTTATATAATAAATATTTTTTATACAAAATATGTTAAAAAGTCTCCAGATAAAAATAGCATAAAAACACAATGATGAAGCTTCTCTGCATTACAACAGATTAATAAAGACATAATTCCAAACATTTCCATATCACAAATTTAACTTATTGTCCATAGAATACCTTTAAATAAAGCTTTAATGCCAAGACTGAGCAGCATCGGGGTAGAAAAAACCTACCAGCGTTGAGTATATAATCGATCCCTGAGGAGACGGGACCTGTTACAACAGTATAAATTAAAAGCTGAAGCAGGTCTGGAACTTGTGGCTATTGTGATACTACAACTCCCAGCATATGACCGTCCAGCTTGGGCAAAACTACAAGCCCCAGCATCCTGGAAATCGTAGTTTCACTCAAATGGAAGGTCACGCCTCACAGACCTTTCAGTTAATTACGCAGCAGCATATATATTTAAAAAATAATAATAATAATAATAATCACATTTTTTCCCAAAATTTGTTCCCATGATCACAGTGACCAGCATGAACCATAAATATTCATACACCTCATTTACATAAATATTCACACTCCATTAGCGTGGCGGTATCCTCAATGGGCCTCATGAATAAGAACAATCACGCCGCCTTTAAAAGCCAGGCATCAGCTTATTTTTTGCTACTCTGCACCAAAAAGAGGACTTCATAGAGGAGAATTTCAAAAACATCAGAAATACCGCCACATTCCCGTGTATCAGCAACTTTGTTTCCATGTGGATTTGAGTTTTTCCTCCCAATGTGAGTGGGGAGGGCTGTGACAACTTCTTAAAGGTGACAGTATATGGTGCCCGATAGGACTGTTGACTTTTTGCCCTTTGGTTCCAGACCTGAAGAAGGAAGGTCATCGTAATACTGCAGAATCTGCATCTGGTGAGATTGTGCAGGGTTAAAGGAATGGAAGTGAAGCTCCCCTTTAAGTGGAGATCTCCACAGTGCATAGAACGTTCCCAAAAATGTGCAGCTTCATAGAATTTTATAGAAAAAACAAAAACTGCAAAAGGCACATTGGCTACCTGGCGTTTGCCCAGGCCTGTGTCGGAGGTATAAGAAGATATCCATTGTGCTTACCTATAATGCAGTAACACATCTAGTGATGCCACATGATGCCACCAAGGACGGACCTTGCTCAGTGGTGGGTCATGGTCCGTCAAGTCGTATCAGTAGCTTTACCCCAGAGCTGCGCTCATTCACAGCTTTTACTCTGGTCCCTGAGTGTTCCTGTAAAATTCTCGGACTACACACAATAGCTGATCAACGAGATCCGAGCCATGAAGCTAGGCTCACATCCTACTGCCGAGGACACCGGCCACAGCTTCAGTTGTTTTCAAGTATATGAGGTTGAAATTTTTACCGGAGGCCGAGGCGATAAAAAGTCTCACTTCAACTTTTGGTGGGAGGTGATGACTTTTTGGATTTCCATTTCCTCTGAACTCCCCGAGATCTGACGTTGTGATAGTATTTCGGCACCAGGTAATACAAGGTCATGGGCTGATAGGTTGGGATGAAGCTGACAGCACCACCGGGGTACTGGTAGAAGACGGTGGAGGATGGCGCTGGGCTGTAGTAATACTGGGCAGCCTGTCATCGGAGAAAGAGAATCAGTCAGGACAGTGATATCAGAAGTTGCTTAAAGAAATTGTGCAGCTGGGAAAAAAATGAAAAAACAAGCAGAATGGTTTAAAAAATTAACAAAAATAAGTAGTAACTCACCACTCCCGTTCAGATCTGGAGCGGCAGGGGATCAGGAAGGTGAATAATACTTATTTTTATAATTTTTAAGCCATTATGAAAATTTAAAAAAAAATCTTTCCTGGCCTGACATTTCCACATGGAAAAACAATGCGATATCCAAAATGGCCACCTATACAGTATCCACATAGGTAGTCACCCAGCTTTTCACTGGTCAACACAGCAGACCTACCTAGGCGAGCCACGATAGTAGGGGATACATCATGACATAACTGAAGAGGTTTTCCATTCAGGAGCTTGGAAAAGTTGGGTGACCACCTGAAAGTTTACTAGTGGGTCGCCTCTAGGTGGCCACCCCAGTTTGAAAGGTGGCCATGTTGGTTTTCATGCAGACGACTCAAGAATTTTTGGATTTCAGGTAGTAACATTCGTTAAGGAGGAGATGGGAAGAAAATAACAGACTAGATCTGGTGACTCAGTGCCGACACACAGCGTCCAGAGTCCACAGACTCACCACTCCTTGCCATTACATTTGTCTCCAGCACGTGCCACACTACGTGATGACCCCATCTTTCCTTCTATCATACAAACCAGTCATTATCCTGCGGACTCACCACTTTCTGAGTATCAGTCGCAGGAGATTTCGTTTTGCTCATGACGCTTTCTTCATCCTCGCTGGAGCATTCTGACGGAGATCTGCTTGAGCCGTCTGAGTGGTAGTCTGACGTGTCCTGTTCCGGTTTCTCCTCAGTTGTCGCCTTCTTGGATTCTTCTGGAACCTTCACAATGAAGGGGCTACAGCTCTCTCCTAACCTGAGGATCAAAGGAAACTCCACATAAAGACCTCGAGGGTTTGTGATCCATAAGAGGGTCCTCAACGGGGTGGGGCTTATAAAAATGGTTTTGAGGGCCGGACGTAGATTCTGAAATGGTTCTCCCAGCTCAGTCTTATACTTCATTCTGTGCTGGATTATCAGATTAGATGTAATGATCTAATAACTGGTTGCTGTGTGTTGGACTTACCTGCAGCTCACCTCCTTTGGATCAATCCAAATATACATGTTTTTAGGAAAAGCCAACTGTGAGCAGCGCAGACCGCTCCGAACACAGGCCCGTAATACGGAGTCATCCACCGCCATGTTTTTTTCTATCCGGATACACCTGGGATCAGATGAGGTGCATAAGATGATTATATCCCGACAGATCGGATCTGCTAGAGTTGTCTATCTAACCTGTGGCCCCCCAGCCAGTGTAAAACTACAACTCCCAGTATGCCCTGACCGTACACACCCATCCACAAAGAGACAATGAAAATATATCAGCTATTAAAGCTGTGGTCTCTCCAGTTCTTGCAAAACTACAATGATTAGCATGCTGGGAGTTGTAGTATTGCACTGGCTAGGGAGCCAGAAGATGGAGACTATTGCTTTAAAGGATAACTCCACCTGTGCGTTCATCAAATGGGTTGTGCCTACTCCTATCCTTGACTGGTGGGGGATCTGACAGCTGGGACCCCCAATGATCATGGAAATAGACGTCCTGTCCCACCCGTATTAATGAAATGGCGGATGAGTGTGCGCATCGCCTCTCTATCTCCATGAAACTAGCGCACATGCTCATCCGCAGTACAGTTCACATGGTGGAGGATACAGGACCTCTCTTTTCATGATCGATGGGGGTTGAAGGGGTCAGACCCCCGTCATTCAGACACATAACCTGTTCTGTTCAGCTTCCTATGCTTAGGATTAGCAAAACATGACTGCTTGCTTCAATAAATATCGCCACACGTGTCCTCAGGCTGTGTGTGGTACTGCAGCCCATCTACATTAAAGGCAGAACAGCACCTTTAAGGGGTTGTCAGAAGACAGCATGATAGGCAGGGGTTCAGCCAATAGACCTCCTCCATTACTGAGAACAGCCCCCCCCCCCACCGTTGGCCATTTTGACCCAACAGAACCTGAAAGTTTTTTAAGCTACTTAGCAGGATAAGCTCTGACAACATGGCCTGCACGCTGTTTTGGCAGGTAAGATGAAGAACAGTTGTCTGGAATCCTGGTAAGAAGAAAGGCCCCCTTGGTGATCACAGGGATGTAAGAAAACCTTTGTCTGTCAAGCTTTTACAAAGCGGATGGAGCGTACCTGACATTAGAAGACGCCCCTGACGTTAGAAGACGCCCCTGACGTTAGAAGACGCCCCTGACGTTAGAAGACGCCCCTGACGTTAGAAGACGCCCCTGACGTTAGAAGACGCCCCTGACTTTAGAAGACGCCCCTGATTTTAGAAGACGCCCCTGATATTAGAAAACCCCCTGACGTTAGAAGACGCCCCTGACGTTAGAAGACGCCCCTGACGTTAGAAGACGCCCCTGATTTTAGAAGACGCCCCTGATATTAGAAAACCCCCTGACGTTAGAAGACGGACTATATTATAAGACGCCCCTGATATTATAAAACACCCCAGAGATTAGAAGATGCCCCAGATATTAGAAGATGCAACTAAGGTTAGAAGATGCCCCAGAAATTAGAAGACGCCCCAGAGATTAGAAGACGCCCCAGAGATTAGAAGACGCCCCAGAGATTAGAAGACGCCCCAGAGATTAGAAGACGCCCCAGAGATTAGAAGACGCCCCAGAGATTAGAGGACACCCCAGAGATTAGAAGACGCCCCAGAGATTAGAAGACGCCCCAGAGATTAGAAGTGCAGTCCATGTTTTTAACCAATTATATTCTGACTATCCTGGGCTACAGGCGATCACTTTACCCAACCCCGCCCATGAGAAGACCCGCAGTTGTTCTTACCTGTAGGCCTGGCCTTTCTGGGGGCTCTCGGGATACCAGTGTCCTTCAAACCTGTCGCATAAAATGGAGGTGAGGGTTTTGGTAAATCTCTCCACCTGCTGACGGTCCAGTTTTTCGTGACGGTTCAGCAGCCTTACGATGTAAGACGCCCCCAGTTTCACTTCTTCGTGCATCGCTTCCTTATACAATCCCACGTCCTCTCCTGGAGAAATGCAAACATAGTTAGGCTCTGGAGGCGTCGTCCTGACTCACGTCCAATAGTCTGGCATTTGCAGAAAACTCTCTGGAGGACAATGCTTATGGAGTTCTGTGTGCCCTGTCTGATAATCCAGAACGTGGAAATGTACGACCATCGTAAGGCCACATTTTATAGTCTGTGTTACAGCAGCAAATCCCGATCCAACCACAAACTTCCAGTGTCATGGATCCCAAGTTCAGGAAAGTAGACCCACGATCGGATTTGTGTCTGTAATACGGACACTAACGTGCGCCCACATTATGGCCACCTGAATGAGGCCTAACTCGTATGGAAAAACCAGTGATGTGACCCGCAGAATTGAAATGTATGGGTGCGCCCACATGGTGCGGTTGTGCCTAATGGCGTACACCAATATGGATCTCCCTATAACCAAGAATAGAAGGTGGCGCATGGACGTCTACTGGTTTCAATGGCACAAGTCAACCCCTCCCCCGATCAGTCAGAAGTCATGGTTCGCGTGTAAGACCTACAGTCGGTTACTCAAAACTTGAAGCAGTTCTTCTTCTGGCTCCCTGATCTAACCGGCAGCGGTCTTGGTAGACTCAGCTCCGTACGTCTGCTGTTTGGGCGCCCGTCGGCTTTTACTTTCATTTTTAACCAGTATGATACGTTACTGGGAAGAGCTGTGTAATGTGTAACTGGAAGAAAATCCCCAGATTTCCTGAGAAAATCGCACCTCCTGATCATCTCCAAAACTGACCACAGATAGTGGGGAGATGGTCATGGCCGTAGTCAGCCTGGTTTGGCATCAGCTCTTCTTCTGTCACACTGAAGTCCCTATTGACGCCGCAGCCACCTCTTGTGACCCCTCAATAGTTGTCGGACACCTCCTTCTGTCGCAGGCAGAGCCATGGAGGCATCAAAGTGATTTTACAGGAAGAGGTTCAGTCATAAAACACCACAAAGCTCCGACCTGTCAGTCCGGGTGACGGCGGCCGATCGCAGCGTCTCCAGCCTGCGACACTGAGCGCGCCCTCTATTTACTGTCTCCTACACCAGGCTGATAAGACAATCCGAAAGTGACCAGAACAAGACGTCCTCGGTGTGAGCGGGTGACGAGGAGACAAGGTCACGTACTGGTCGTGCTGGAACAGAATGAACTGCCGAGTGCTACGAGGTTTACTCAGAGCTCCGCAGACGTCAAATAAAGAGACCTTAAAGATACAGGTGCTACGCCGGCAGTAGAATAAACCACAGAAAACATAGAAATAAGCTGTATTAGGAGGTTCTGCAGCAGCTGAGGTATGTATTAGGAGGTTCTACAGCAGCTGGGGTGTGTATTAGGAGGTTCTGCAGCAGCTGAGGTATGTATTAGGAGGTTCTACAGCAGCTGAGGTGTGTATTATGAGGTTCTGCAGCAGCTGAGGTGTGTATTATGAGGTTCTGCAGCAGCTGAGGTGTGTATTATGAGGTTCTGCAGCAGCTGGGGTGTGTATTATGATGTTCTGCAGCAGCTGAGGTGTGTATTAGGAGGTTCTGCAGCAGCTGAGGTGTGTATTATGAGGTTCTGCAGCAGCTGAGGTGTGTATTATGAGGTTCTGCAGCAGCTGGGGTGTGTATAATGAGGTTCTGCAGCAGCTGAGGTGTGTATTATGAGGTTCTGCAGCAGCTGAGGTGTGTATTATGATGTTCTGCAGCAGCTGAGGTGAGTATTATGATGTTCTGCAGCAGCTGAGGTGTGTATTAGGAGGTTCTTCAGCAGCTGAGGTGTGTATTATGATGTTCTGCAGCAGCTGAGGTGAGTATTATGAGGTTCTGCAGCAGCTGAGGTGTGTATTATGATGTTCTGCAGCAGCTGAGGTGAGTATTATGAGGTTCTGCAGCAGCTGAGGTGTGTATTATGAGGTTCTGCAGCAGCTGGGGTGTGTATAATGAGGTTCTGCAGCAGCTGAGGTGTGTATTATGAGGTTCTGCAGCAGCTGAGGTGTGTATTATGATGTTCTGCAGCAGCTGAGGTGAGTATTATGATGTTCTGCAGCAGCTGAGGTGTGTATTAGGAGGTTCTTCAGCAGCTGGGGTGTGTATTATGATGTTCTACAGCAGCTGAGGTGTGTATTAGGAGGTTCTGCAGCAGCTGAGGTGTGTATTAGGAGGTTCTGCAGCAGCTGAGATGTGTATTATGAGGCTCTGCAGGAGCTGATGTGTGTATTAGGATGTTCTGCAGCAGCTGGGGTGTGTATTATGAGGTTCTGCAGCAGCTGGGGTGTGTATTATGAGGTTCTGCAGCAGCTGAGGTGTGTATTATGAGGTTCTGCAGCAGCTGTGGTGTGTACTATGAGGTTCTGCAGCAGCTGAGGTGTGTATTATGAGGTTCTGCAGCAGCTGTGGTGTGTACTATGAGGTTCTGCAGCAGCTGGGGTGTGTACTATGAGGTTCTGCAGCAGCTGAGGTGTGTACTATGAGGTTCTGCAGCAGCTGGGGTGTGTATTATGAGGTTCTGCAGCAGCTGGGGTGAGTATTATGAGGTTCTGCAGCAGCTGGGGTGTGTACTATGAGGTTCTGCAGCAGCTGAGGTGTGTACTATGAGGTTCTGCAGCAGCTGAGGTGTGTATTATGAGGTTCTGCAGCAGCTGAGGTGTGTACTATGAGGTTCTGCAGCAGCTGAGGTGTGTATTATGAGGTTCTGCAGCAGCTGAGGTGTGTATTATGAGGTTCTGCAGCAGCTGGGTGTGTATTATGAGGTTCTGCAGCAGCTGAGGTGTGTATTATGAGGTTCTGCAGCAGCTGAGGTGTGTATTATGAGGTTCTGCAGCAGCTGGGGTGTGTATTATGAGGTTCTGCAGCAGCTGGGGTGTGTATTATGAGGTTCTGCAGCAGCTGGGGTGTGTATTATGAGGTTCTGCAGCAGCTGGGTGTGTATTATGAGGTTCTGCAGAAGCTGGGGTGTGTATTATGAGGTTCTGCAGCAGCTGAGGTGTGTATTATGAGGTTCTGCAGCAGCTGGGGTGTGTATTATGAGGTTCTGCAGCAGCTGAGGTGTGTATTATGAGGTTCTGCAGCAGCTGAGGTGTGTATTATGAGGTTCTGCAGCAGCTGAGGTGTGTATTAGGAGGTTCTGCAGCAGCTGGGGTGTGTATTATGAGGTTCTGCAGCAGCTGAGGTGTGTATTATGAGGTTCTGCAGCAGCTGAGGTGTGTATTATGAGGTTCTGCAGCAGCTGAGGTGTGTATTATGAGGTTCTGCAGCAGCTGGGGTGTGTATTATGAGGTTCTGCAGCAGCTGGGGTGTGTATTATGAAGTTCTGCAACAGCTGGGGTGTGTATTATGAAGTTCTGCAGCAGCTGGGGTGTGTATTATGAGGTTCTGCAGCAGCTGGGGTGTGTATTATGAGGTTCTGCAGCAGCTGGGGTGTGTATTATGAGGTTCTGCAGCAGCTGGGGTGTGTATTATGAGGTTCTGCAGCAGCTGAGGTGTGTATTATGAGGTTCTGCAGCAGCTGAGGTGTGTATTATGAGGTTCTGCAGCAGCTGAGGTGTGTATTAGGAGGTTCTGCAGCAGCTGAGGTGTGTATTATGAGGTTCTGCAGCAGCTGGGGTGTGTATTATGAGGTTCTGCAGCAGCTGAGGTGTGTATTATGAGGTTCTGCAGCAGCTGAGGTGTGTATTATGAGGTTCTGCAGCAGCTGAGGTGTGTATTATGTGGTTCTGCAGCAGCTGGGGTGTGTATTATGAGGTTCTGCAGCAGCTGAGGTGTGTACTATGAGGTTCTGCAGCAGCTGAGGTGTGTATTATGTGGTTCTGCAGCAGCTGGGGTGTGTATTATGAGGTTCTGCAGCAGCTGGGGTGTGTCCAGGTGTTTGGCGTATCTTGGAATAAACCTTGCACTTTCCTTGTACAGGACATTATGTCGTCAGATTTCATCAGAAAGCGATTACTGGAGATGGTGCAAGGAGAACATACGAGGAAGTGACGAGGACGGGGGGGGCGGTGGGGGGGGGCGTCGGGGAAAGCGAGAGAAAACCCCCGAACAGGAAGCAAAGGTCAATCAGGTCAGACCTGACCTTGTAATTGTTTTCAGTATGCAAATCCTGACGGGAAGGTTCAGTCTGACGCAATGGAGCGACTGCACACATAGCAATTCCCCAATATACCGCCATATCCTCATACTACTGAGCCGTACTGCTCCACTCAGACCGGGGACCCTCCGTTCTTACGAATGCGCTCAGACCACCCTGGGGGTCCTGCCAGTCAGAAGTGATCACAAAGTGAGATACGCCATCGATACACGGGGACATCGCTTTAGCCTTTGTCACTTCTCTGCAGGATCGGTGGTGGTCCGACCACAGTTGTGAGAACGGAGGGTCCCGTCAGGCGGTACTGCGCACCTCGGTCCTCTATGGGTGCACTCTACCACGGACCCCCCGTTCTCGGGATCACTGGGGGTCCCCACAGTTGTGGACAGGTGGTCAATACGTTTCATTCATGTTGACATTACAAACGATCACCATTAGGCGGACGCGCGCCATTCCGTGATTCCACCCCCATTACTGGCAGTAAGGATCTCACCATAGAATCTGGCCCTCGGAGGGAAGTGCTATCTATGCGATTCCCTCACTGATCCTTTGAGATTCAGCCCCTGTTCTCTAAGGACATCACGCAGGTACCGGTGGCAGGTGCAGGGATCCGCGGTCGCTCTACCCCCCCCCCCCCCCCCCCAGTAATGATATGTACCTGGGAAATCCCGAAATGACAATAGGAAAGTAATAAAAACCCCGCACCCCTCCCCTGATTACATGCACACAGGCTGACGTAACCGTCACAAGAGCTGGAATTCACACCCAGCATAGTGTGGCACCGTGCCCAGAATACGTCCACGCACGTACCACAGTCCACTGACCCCACATCCAACAGTCCAGCACTGCCGCATTAACGGGATGTCCAGCACCGGACCAGCAGAATTTAGGATTCCAGCCTGCCGCCCTCAAGGGCTCATGCACACGAAACACAAACATATTTTCTTTCCGCGTCCGTTCCGTTTTTTTGGTGGACCGTATGCGGAACCATTCATTTCAATGGGTCCACAAAAAAACGAACAAAAAAAAACACAAAAGTTACTCCATGCGCATTCTGTTTCCGTATGTCCGTTCCGCCAAAAAATAGAACACGTCCATATAACGGAGAAGGATAGGACTGTTCTACTAGGGGCCAGCTGTTCCTTCCGCAATATACGCATTTTGCGCATCAGTATTTTGTGGACCGCAAAATACATACAGCCGTGTGCATGAGGCCTTACTCCTACAAACCATAACCCCCAGCATCCCCTGCAGTTTACCATTGTTCTCTCAATCCATAGACCTCCATGTACTTCACCTCTAGGCATCGCACGTACTTCACCTCTAGGCATCGCACGCACTTCACCACTAGGCATCGCACGTACTTCACCACTAGGCATCGCACGCACTTCACCACTAGGCATCGCACGTACTTCACCACAAGGCATC
Source organism: Bufo gargarizans (assembly GCF_014858855.1). Taxonomy (NCBI): domain Eukaryota; kingdom Metazoa; phylum Chordata; class Amphibia; order Anura; family Bufonidae; genus Bufo; species Bufo gargarizans. Next base: position 725,213,647 of record NC_058081.1, on the reverse strand, counting down.
GCACGCACTTCACCACTAGGCATCGCACGTACTTCACCACTAGGCATCGCACGTACTTCACCACTAGGCATCGCACGTACTTCACCTCTAGGCATCGCACATACTTCACCTCTGGGCATCGCACGCACTTCACCACTAGGCATCGCACGTACTTCACCACTAGGCATCGCACGTACTTCACCTCTAGGCATCGCACGAACTTCACCTCTAGGCATCGCACAAACTTCACCTCTAGGCATCGCACGTACTTCACCTCTAGGCATCGCACGTACTTCACCTCTAGGCATCGCACGCACTTCACCACTAGGCATCGCACGTACTTCACCTCTAGGCATCGCACGCACTTCACCTCTAGGCATCGCACGTACTTCACCTCTAGGCATCGCACATACTTCACCTCTAGGCATCGCACGTACTTCACCTCTAGGCATCGCACGCACTTCACCTCTAGGCATCGCGCGTACTTCACCTCTAGGCATCGCGCGTACTTCACCTCTAGGCATCGCGCGTACTTCACCTCTAGGCATCGCACGTACTTCACCACTAGGCATCGCACGTACTTCACCTCTAGGCATCGCACGTACTTCACCTCTAGGCATCGCACATACTTCACCTCTAGGCATCGCACGTACTTCACCTCTAGGCATCGCACATACTTCACCTCTAGGCATCGCACGTACTTCACCTCTAGGCATCGCACGCACTTCACCTCTAGGCATCGCGCGTACTTCACCTCTAGGCATCGCACGTACTTCACCTCTAGGCATCGCTCGTACTTCACCTCTAGGCATCGCACGTACTTCACCACTAGGCATCGCACGTACTTCACCTCTAGGCATCGCACGTACTTCACCTCTAGGAGCACGTACTTCACCTCTAGGCATCGCACGTACTTCACCTCTAGGCATCGCACACACTTCACCTCTAGGCATCGCACGTACTTCACCTCTAGGCATCGCACGTACTTCACCTCTAGGAGCACGCACTTCACCTCTAGGCATCGCACGTACTTCACCTCTAGGCATCGCACGTACTTCACCTCTAGGCATCGCACGTACTTCACCTCTAGGCATCGCACGTACTTCACCTCTAGGAGCACGTACTTCACCACTAGGCATCGCACGTACTTCACCTCTAGGCATCGCACGTACTTCACCTCTAGGAGCACGCACTTCACCTCTAGGCATCGCACGTACTTCACCTCTAAGCATCGCACGTACTTCACCTCTAGGCATCGCACGTACTTCACCTCTAGGAGCACGCACTTCACCTCTAGGCATCGCACGCACTTCACCTCTAGGCATCGCACATACTTCACCTCTGGGCATCGCACGCACTTCACCACTAGGCATCGCACGTACTTCACCTCTAGGCATCGCACATACTTCACCTCTAGGCGCACGTACTTCACCACTAGGCATCGCGCGTACTTCACCTCTAGGCATTGCGCGTACTTCACCTCTAGGCATCGCGCGTACTTCACCTCTAGGCATTGCGCGTACTTCACCTCTAGGCATCGCGCGTACTTCACCACTAGGCATCGCACGTACTTCACCTCTAGGCATCGCACGTACTTCACCTCTAGGAGCACGTACTTCACCTCTAGGCATCGCACGTACTTCACCTCTAGGCATCGCACACACTTCACCTCTAGGCATCGCACACACTTCACCTCTAGGCATCGCACGTACTTCACCACTAGGCATCGCACGTACTTCACCTCTAGGCATCGCACGTACTTCACCTCTAGGAGCACGTACTTCACCTCTAGGCATCGCACGTACTTCACCTCTAGGCATCGCACACACTTCACCTCTAGGCATCGCACGTACTTCACCTCTAGGCATCGCACGTACTTCACCTCTAGGCATCGCACGTACTTCACCTCTAGGCATCGCACGTACTTCACCTCTAGGAGCACGTACTTCACCTCTAGGCATCGCACGCACTTCACCTCTAGGAGCACGTACTTCACCTCTAGGCATCGCACGTACTTCACCTCTAGGAGCACGTACTTCACCTCTAGGCATCGCACGTACTTCACCTCTAGGAGCACGTACTTCACCTCTAGGCATCGCACGTACTTCACCTCTAGGAGCACGTAGTTCAGCTCTAGGCATCGCACGTACTTCACCTCTAGGAGCACGTACTTCACCTCTAGGCATCGCACGCACTTCACCACTAGGCATCGCACGCACTTCACCACTAGGCATCGCACGCACTTCACCTCTAGGAGCACGTACTTCACCTCTAGGCATCGCACGCACTTCACCTCTAGGCATCGCACGCACTTCACCTCTAGGCATCGCACGCACTTCACCTCTAGGCATCGCACGCACTTCACCTCTAGGCATCGCACGCACTTCACCTCTAGGCATCGCACGCACTTCACCTCTAGGCATCGCACGCACTTCACCTCTAGGCATCGCACGCACTTCACCTCTAGGCATCGCACGCACTTCACCTCTAGGCATCGCACGCACTTCACCTCTAGGCATCGCACGCACTTCACCTCTAGGCATCGCACGCACTTCACCTCTAGGCATCGCACGCACTTCACCACTAGGCATCGCACGCACTTCACCACTAGGCATCGCACGTACTTCACCTCTAGGCATCGCACGTACTTCACCACTAGTCCTCCACGCACTTCACCACTAGGCATCGCACGCACTTCACCTCTAGGCATCGCACGCACTTCACCTCTAGGCATCGCACGCACTTCACCTCTAGGCATCGCACGCACTTCACCTCTAGGCATCGCACGCACTTCACCTCTAGGCATCGCACGCACTTCACCTCTAGGCATCGCACGCACTTCACCTCTAGGCATCGCACGCACTTCACCTCTAGGCATCGCACGCACTTCACCTCTAGGCATCGCACGCACTTCACCTCTAGGCATCGCACGCACTTCACCACTAGGCATCGCACGCACTTCACCACTAGGCATCGCACGTACTTCACCTCTAGGCATCGCACGTACTTCACCACTAGTCCTCCACGCACTTCACCACTAGGCATCGCACGCACTTCACCTCTAGGCATCGCACGCACTTCACCTCTAGGCATCGCACGCACTTCACCTCTAGGCATCGCACGCACTTCACCTCTAGGCATCGCACGCACTTCACCTCTAGGCATCGCACGCACTTCTCCTCTAGGCATCGCACGCACTTCACCTCTAGGCATCGCACGCACTTCACCTCTAGGCATCGCACGCACTTCACCTCTAGGCATCGCACGTACTTCACCTCTAGGCGCACGTACTTCACCTCTAGGCATCGCACGTACTTCACCACTAGGCATCGCACGTACTTCACCTCTGGGCATCGCACGTACTTCACCACTAGGCATCGCACGCACTTCACCACTAGGCGCACGTACTTCACCTCTAAGCATCGCACGTACTTCACCTCTGGGCATCGCACGTACTTCACCTCTAAGCATCGCACGTACTTCACCTCTGGGCATCGCACGTACTTCACCTCTAAGCATCGCACGTACTTCACCTCTGGGCATCGCACGTACTTCACCTCTAGGCGCACGTACTTCACCACTAGGCGCACGTACTTCACCACTAGGCGCACGTACTTCACCTCTAGGCATCGCACGCACTTCACCTCTGGGCATCGCACGTACTTCACCTCTGGGCATCGCACGTACTTCACCTCTGGGCATCGCACGTACTTCACCTCTGGGCATCGCACGTACTTCACCTCTGGGCATCGCACGTACTTCACCTCTAGGCATCGCACGGAGTGTGAATACAATGATGTGAGAGTCAAGAACAAAGAAAATATTCATTCCCAGCAATAGAAGTCACTTCCCCGCACTGAGCCAGTAAAGCACATGCATCACATTTCAGCGCTGAGAGGGTCACTATCTGAACTCTGCCAGAAAGAAGATAGAGAACAACAGGGGCACAGGCTGGTAGGACAGGGCACTCTCCTGGCACTGTGATGGGAGCACATGGCACTAGGACAGGGCACTCTCCCTGGCACTGTGAGGGGAGCACATGGCACTAGGACAGGGCACTCTCCTGGCACTGTGATGGGAGCACATGGCACTAGGACAGGGCACTCTCCCTGGCACTGTGATGGGAGCACATGGCACTAGGACAGGGCACTCTCCTGGCACTGTGATGGGAGCACATGGCACTAGGACAGGGCACTCTCCCTGGCACTGTGAGGGGAGCACATGGCACTAGGACAGGGCACTCTCCTGGCACTGTGATGGGAGCACATGGCACTAGGACAGGGCACTCTCCTGGCACTGTGATGGGAGCACAGGGCACTCTCCCTGGCACTGTGATGGGAGCACAGGGCACTCTCCCTGGCACTGTGATGGGAGCACATGGCACTAGGACAGGGCACTCTCCTGGCACTGTGATGGGAGCACATGGCACTAGGACAGGGCACTCTCCCTGGCACTGTGATGGGAGCACATGGCACTAGGACAGGGCACTCACCTGGCTGTGAAGCTGCTGCCTCCCCTTCTCTTTGTGTGATGACTGAGCTGCTGACTGGAGGACATCCTAGAACAAGACATATGACTCACTGTGGGGGAGGAAATCCCCGACCGTGACGTCACACGCCATATATGGACATCCTGGGACAGGCGAGAGTCACAGCTGGTAAATCCCTGGCAGGCACGGGTGTAGAAGAGAGAGTGCGCAGAGCGGGAACACAGGGGGCGGAGCGGGAACACAGGGGGGCGGAGCGGGAACACAGGGGGGCGGAGCGGGAACACACGGGGGCGGAGCGGGAACACACGGGGGCGGAGGCCTCGTCACCGGTAGAGCGAAACCGAATGTATATGTATAGATCTGTGATGGGCGAGGACGGCCTGTCACGTGATATATACATAGTGCTATACATTATATCTGTATTATATACACCCCCGGTACATTATATCTGTATTATATACACCCCCGGTACATTATATCTGTATTATATACACCCCTAGAACATTATATCTGTATATTATACACCACTAGAACATTATATCTGTATTATATACACCTGGTACATTATATCTGTATTATATACACCCCCGGTACATTATATCTGTATTATATACACCCCCGGTACATTATATCTGTATTATATACACCCCCGGTACATTATATCTATATTATATACACCCCCGGTACATTATATCTGTATTATATACACCCCCGGTACATTATATCTGTATTATATACACCCCCGGTACATTATATCTATATTATATATACCCCTGGTACATTATATCTGTATTATATACACCCCCGGTACATTATATCTGTATTATATACACCCCCTGTACATTATATCTGTATTATATACACCCCCTGTACATTATATCTCTATTATATACACCCCCGGTACATTATATCTGTATTATATACACCCCCGGTACATTATATCTGTATTATATACACCCCCGGTACATTATATCTATATTATATATACCCCTGGTACATTATATCTGTATTATATACACCCCCGGTACATTATATCTGTATTATATACACCCCCTGTACATTATATCTGTATTATATACACCCCCTGTACATTATATCTGTATTATATACACCCCCTGTACATTATATCTGTATTATATACACCCCCTGTACATTATATCTGTATTATATACACCCCTAGAACATTATATCTGTATATTATACACCACTAGAACATTATATCTGTATTATATACACCTGGTACATTATATCTGTATTATATACACCCCCGGTACATTATATCTGTATTATATACACCCCCGGTACATTATATCTGTATTATATACACCCCCGGTACATTATATCTGTATTATATACACCCCCGGTACATTATATCTGTATTATATACACCCCCTGTACATTATATCTGTATTATATACACCTGGTACATTATATCTGTATTATATACACCCCCGGTACATTATATCTATATTATATACACCCCCGGTACATTATATCTGTATTATATACACCCCCGGTACATTATATCTGTATTACAGGGAGTGGAGAATTATTAGGCAAGTTGTATTTTTGAGGATTAATTTTATTATTGAACAACAACCATGTTCTCAATGAACCCAAAAAACTCATTAATATCAAAGCTGAATATTTTTGGAAGTAGTTTTTAGTTTGTTTTTAGTTTTAGCTATTTTAGGGGGATATCTGTGTGTGCAGGTGACTATTACTGTGCATAATTATTAGGCAACTTAACAAAAAACTAATATATACCCATTTCAATTATTTATTTTTACCAGTGAAACCAATATAACATCTCAACATTCACAAATATACATTTCTGACATTCAAAAATAAAACAAAAACAAATCAGTGACCAATATAGCCACCTTTCTTTGCAAGGACACTCAGAAGCCGCCATCCATGGATTCTGTCAGTGTTTTGATCTGTTCACCATCAACATTGCGTGCAGCAGCAACCACAGCCTCCCAGACACTGTTCAGAGAGGTGGACTGTTTTCCCTCCTTGTAAATCTCACATTTGATGATGGACCACAGGTTCTCAATGGGGTTCAGATCAGGTGAACAAGGAGGCCATGTCATTAGATTTTCTTCTTTTATACCCTTTCTTGCCAGCCACGCTGTGGAGTACTTGGATGCGTGTGATGGAGCATTGTCCTGCATGAAAATCATGTTTTTCTTGAAGGATGCAGACTTCTTCCTGTACCACTTGAAGAAGGTGTCTTCCAGAAACTGGCAGTAGGACTGGGAGTTGAGCTGGACTCCATCCTCAACCCAAAAAGGCCCCACAAGCTCATCTTTGATGATACCAGCCCAAACCAGTACTCCACCTCCACCTTGCTGGCGTCTGAGTCGGACTGGAGCTCTCTGCCCTTTACCAATCCAGCCACGGGCCCATCAAGACTCACTCTCATTTCATCAGTCCATAAAACCTTAGAAAAATCAGTCTTGAGATATTTCTTGGCCCAGTCTTGACGTTTCAGCTTGTGTGTCTTGTTCAGTGGTGGTCGTCTTTCAGCCTTTCTTACCTTGGCCATGTCTCTGAGTATTGCACACCTTGTGCTTTTGGGCACTCCAGTGATGTTGCAGCTCTGAAATATGGCCAAACTGGTGGCAAGTGGCATCTTGGCAGCTGCACGCTTGACTTTTCTCAGTTCATGGGCAGTTATTTTTCGCCTTGGTTTTTCCACACGCTTCTTGCGACCCTGTTGACTATTTTGAATGAAACGCTTGATTGTTCGATGATCACGCTTCAGAAGCTTTGCAATTTTAAGAGTGCTGCATCCCTCTGCAAGATATCTCACTATTTTTGACTTTTCTGAGCCTGTCAAGTCCTTCTTTTGACCCATTTTGCCAAAGGAAAGGAAGTTGCCTGATAATTATGCACACCTGATATAGGGTGTTGATGTCATTAGACCACACCCCTTCTCATTACAGAGATGCACATCACCTAATATGCTTAATTGGTAGTAGGCTTTCGAGCCTATACAGCTTGGAGTAAGACAACATGCATAAAGAGGATGATGTGGTCAAAATACTCATTTGCCTAATAATTCTGCACTCCCTGTATATACACCCCGGTACATTATATCTGCATTATATACACCCCCGGTACATTATATCTATATTATATACACCCCTGGTACATTATATCTATATTATATACAACCCCGGTACATTATATCTGTATTATATACACCCCGGTACATGATATCTGTATTATATACACCCCTGGTACATTATATCTGTATTATATACACCCCTGGTACATGATATCTGTATTATATACACCCCCGGTACATTATATCTGTATTATATACACCCCTGGTACATGATATCTGTATTATATACACCCCCGGTACATTATATCTATATTATATACACCCCTGGTACATGATATCTGTATTATATACACCCCTGGTACATTATATCTGTATTATTTATACCCCTAGTACATTATATCTATATTATATACAACCCCGGTACATTATATCTGTATTATATACACCCCGGTACATGATATCTGTATTATATACACCCCTGGTACATTATATCTGTATTATATACACCCCTGGTACATGATATCTGTATTATATACACCCCCGGTACATTATATCTGTATTATATACACCCCCGGTACATTATATCTGTATTATATACACCCCTGGTACATTATATCTGTATTATATACACCCCCTGTACATTATATCTGTATTATTTATACCCCTAGTACATTATATCTATATTATATACAACCCCGGTACATTATATCTGTATTATATACACCCCGGTACATGATATCTGTATTATATACACCCCTGGTACATTATATCTGTATTATATACACCCCTGGTACATGATATCTGTATTATATACACCCCCGGTACATTATATCTGTATTATATACACCCCCGGTACATTATATCTGTATTATATACACCCCTGGTACATTATATCTGTATTATATACACCCCCTGTACATTATATCTGTATTATATACACCCCCGGTACATTATATCTGTATTATATACACCCCCGGTACATGATATCTGTATTATATACACCCCCGGTACATTATATCTGTATTATATACACCCCCTGTACATTATATCTGTATTATATACACCCCCGGTACATTATATCTGTATTATATACACCCCCGGTACATTATATCTGTATTATATACACCCCCTGTACATTATATCTGTATTATATACACCCCCGGTACATTATATCTGTATTATATACACCCCCGGTACATTATATCTGTATTATATACACCCCTGGTACATTATATCTGTATTATATACACCCCCTGTACATTATATCTGTATTATATACACCCCCTGTACATTATATCTGTATTATATACACCCCCGGTACATTATATCTGTATTATATACACCCCCGGTACATTATATCTGTATTATATACACCCCTGTGTGGAGATTTGCTCTGGTAGACAGGTTTGCGGATGCAGTATAGAGGCAATCACAATGTCTTTAAAGGGAATCTGTCACTAGCAATTTAGCAAAAAAATTTTTTCATGAATCCATGTTTAACAAAGTACCTTTTTTCCATCTGTCTTGTTCTTTAGATTGTGAGTCTTGTCATTTCTTCAAAAAATCGATTCTTATGATATGCAAATGACGCTGTAAGGAGCCCAGAGGGGCGTTATTCTTTCTCCACGGTGCCCAGGAACGCCCCTCTGAAGTGCCGTGCCCGGCTAAATTTGAAAACTAATAACGCACCAAGTTCAGCTAAATCGCCTCCCAGAGGCGCGGCTAAGTGCTCAACACCCGCCCCCCCCAGCGCCGCGCTCTGCGGCAAACACCCCGATCCTCCTCTCGCCCGCATCCGAAATCCCGCGCAGGCGCAGTGCCGTCAGTCGTCTTATCATAGCGCAGGCAATCGCCGGCACTGCGCCTGCACGGGATTTCGGATGCGGGCGAGAGGAGGATCGGGGTGTTTGCCGCAGAGCGCGGCGCTGGGGGGGGCGGGTGTTGAGCACTTAGCCTCGTCTCTGGGAGGCGATTTAGCTGAACTTGGTGCATTATTAGTTTTCAAATTTAGGCGGGCACGGCACTTCAGAGGGGCGTTCCTGGGCACCGTGGAGAAAGAATAACGCCCCTCTGGGCTCCTTACAGCGTCATTTGCATATCATAAGAATCGATTTTTTTAAGAAATGACAAGACTTACAATCTAAAGAACAAGACAGATGGAAAAAAGGTACTTTATTAAACATGGATTTATTAAAAAAAATCTTTGCTAAATTGCTAGTGACAGATTCCCTTTAACTTAAACAGTTCGGTGTTTATTCCCACATAAGGATCAGCAAAACATAAAGTCAGTTTCAAGGAAAACAGTCACCTTGAGTCTGGTGTTTGTTCACACCATGCAGCAATGCAGAAGTCCTTGGACATAGCAGAAACCGCCTGCTCTCACGCCAACAAGGTAGCAATATTTGGAGGACCAGCAAGTTATCCAGCTTGGTGCTATTAGGCCACATTCTTATCTTTTTATCCCCTGATGATTCTGTCATAATATTTGTGACAGAGGAAACGAGTCGGGAATTTGTTCTTTGGGAGTTATCTTTTTTAGGGCAAGTTGTTACTAGGGTCAGCCAACGATAATATTCATTTTTGTGGGATTTATTTTAATAAATTTCCTATATAAAGTTAAGTTTTGAGTAGGTCTAATTTTTCAGTGATTTACAGTTTATATACCTACCTAATATGCATTAAGATTACTGTGATTCGTCAACAAGGTAGCAGGCCTTTACCCAGGCCCAAACTCCCAGGTCCCAACACAGAGAATGACAGAGCTTCACTGTCAGAGAGGAGTAAATTCCTCTCACCTCACAGTGCTGTCTGTGTCTTATAGCCCAAACAAAAACCAGGCCTGGAACATGGGGAGCAGCCACCCACCCTGCACTTTGGCTTCTCCCAGTAAAAGCCGGCCTGGATCGGCTTTACAGCCATACTAAATTGCAAAACCATGTCAGTCAGCACTAACTGCCGCTGACACATGAAATTACAGGCTCTTCCCTCACCGAGGCCAGGAACCTTGGTGACACATACCTTCCGTCAATGACGGACCCTTGCGCCTTCCTATATACCTCCCACCTTTGTTCAACCCTGAGAGGGTGAACACACGCCAGACAGTGTACCCAGGACTGGGTATCTGCATTACCCTGTAACCGGCCTGCCCTGTGTTCTACTGAGAAGTTCTGTAACGACAAGAACCATCTGGTGACCTGAGCATTCCTCTCTTTGGCCTGCCTCATCCACTTGAGAGGGGAGTGGTCGGTCACCAGACGGAACTTTCTCTCCAACAGGTAATAGAGTGCCCACTTGATGGCCAGGCATTCTCTCTCCACTATACTGTACCGGGTCTCGGCTGGGGTAAGCTTTTGGCTCAGGAAAACAACAGGATGTTCCTCCCCATTGATGTCCTGAGAGAGTACAGCTCCGAGGCCTACTTCAAAAGCATCTGTCACCACAAACTCCCTCTTGAAGTCAGGCGTTACCAATACCGGGGACCCGCACAGGGCAGACTTCAAAGAGGAGAAAGCCTTTTCCGCCTGTTCATTCCACTGAACCATTACTGACTTGCGTCCCTTCAAAAGGTCAGTGGTGCAGCGACTGCAGCAAAATCGGGGACAAACCTAATATAGTACCCCACCATACCCAGGAGCAACTTTACTTGCCGAGTAGTGACAGGTCGGGCCTAATTCCTAATTGCCTAAATTTTGTTCACCTGAGGTTTAATAATTCCGCACCCAATTACACACCCCAGGTACTTGGTCTCTTCTAACACTATCGCTCACTTTTTCGGGTTAGCGGTCAGTCCAGCCTTCCTAAGGTAGTCCACTACAGCCTGTACTTTAGATAGGTGACTTTCCCAGTCAGTGCTATGGATAACGATATCGTATAAAGCGTGCGGACGATGTGGGAGCGCCATGTAGACCAAAGGGTGATACCTTGTACTGATACAGCCCCTCTGGTGTGATGAAAGCTGTTTTTTCCTTGGCAGCCTCCGTCAAGGGTTCCTGCCAGTTCCCTTTAGTGAGGTCCAACACAGAAAAATACCGGGCTTGGCCTAATTTCTCAATAAGTTCTTCTACTCGGGGCATGGGATACGCGTTAAACTTGGACACCTCATTAAGTTTGCGGAAGTCGTTACAGAACTGCAATGTCCCGTCTGTCTTGGGTATTAAGACTATCGGACTGGCCCATTCACTTTTTGACTCCTCGATGACACCTAGCTGTAGCATTAGCTGCACTTCCTCCACGGTGGCTTGTCGCCGAGCCTCGGGTACCCGGTATGGTTTTAACCGGACTTTTGCCTGTGGCTCAGTGATAATGTCATGCCGGATTATGGATGTGCGTCCAGGGAGGTCTGAGAACACATCCGTATTCCGACTAATGAACTCCCTGGCTTCCTGAGCCTGTTTAGAGGAGAGGCTGTCAGCAATCTTCACTGTGGCAGCCGCTTCCCTTTCTACAGACAGAGGGGCCAAAACCGCTTCCCCTAAGAACCCTGGTCGTGGGCTGTCTTCCTACAGGTTTCCCTATATCTCCATGGTTTGAGCAGATTCACATGGTACATACGGCTTTCGCCTCCCTGGCTGGTGTACCTTGTAATCTACCTCTCCAGTTTTTTCAAGTACCTCGTTGGGCCCCTGCCACCTAACTAGGAACTTACTGTCTACAGTCGGTACCAGAACCAACACCTGATCACCCAAGTTAAAGTTCCGGACCCGAGCATGCTGATTATAGACCCTACTCTGGGCTTGCTTTGCTGCCTCCATATGCTCCCTAACCAGAGGTTTCCATCCATCCTTGCATCTGGGTGACGTACTCAACAACGGTGTGGGTTGTTGTTCTCACACCTCTTTGGCCACGTCCAACAGACCGCGAAGGTGTCTGCTGTATAGCAGTTCAAGGGCAAGAACCCAGTAGAGGCCTGGGGCACTTCTCGCACTGCGAACGTGAGATAGGGCAGAAGAAGGTCCCAGTCCCTCCCATCCTTAGACACCACTCTTTTTAACATATTTTTAATGTTTGATTAAAACCCTCTACCAGGCCATCCGTTTGCGGATGATACATGGACGTCCGTAACTGTTTTATGTGGAGCAACTTACAGAGTTCCCTCATGACCTTGGACATAAACGGGGTCCCTTGGTCAGTCAGAACCTCCTTAGGCAGACCCACTCGAGAAAACATCTCCATTAACTCCTTAGCTATGAGTTTGGCTGATGTTTCCCGGAGGCGGTGCCACTGCGTCATACGAGTGGCGTAGTCGAGGATGACCAAGATGTGTTGGTGCCCTCTAGCGGACTTCGGTACTGGGCCTATGAGATCCATAGCGATCCGCTCGAATGGAACCTCAATAATCGGGAGAGGGACCAGAGGACTACGGAAATGTGGCTGGGGGCTGGTTATCGGTTGGGCAAGACTTGCAATACTCTTCCACCTCTCTGAACACACTGGGCCAGTAGAACTGCTGTAGAATCCGCTCCTGTGTTTTCTGCTGGCCCAGGTGTCCCCCAAGAACATGTTGGTGGGCTAACTCTAACACGAGCTTGCGATACACCTTGGGCACCACCAGCTGTTCAATATGCTCACCCCATAGTTGATTTACCCGGTACAGCATCTCCTGTTGAACCACAAAACGGGAAAACATAGACTCGGCCCCCGGTTGTTGCGGCTCACCCTCAACAACTACCACATTCTCCCAGACTCGGGATAGAGTTGGGTCCTGGTGCTGTGCTGTACCAAAATTATCTCCGGAGACTTTGAAATCTGCCAACTCCAGACCCGGCGGAAACTCCTCCACGTCTTCCACCATCACACTTAGCGGTGTTGTCTCCCCCTTTTCCACCAAAGTGGCGGTCACCCCTACCGCTGGCCATAGTGCCAGGAAAGTCTCTCCCAATTATGAGTTCATACTGTAATTTTGTGGCGACAGCCACCTCATGAGTCCACCTGCCGGCCATCGTTGATAGAGAGAGACCAGAGTGGTGGGATAGTCCTTTCAAGTCTCCATGACCTTTCGGCCAGTATACTTGGCAGGCCGTACCAGGGCAGCTTTTACCAAGGACACCAGGCTCCCTGAATCCAGCAGAGCCACCGCCAGAGTGTCCCCCACTTCCACCTGGCACAGGTGACTATTGTCTACAGTCTTGGAGGTACCTGTGGCACATTGCTTCCTGGCATACAATGAATGGCGGTAGCCATAGTTGGTATCCATGGGTTCACCCAGATGGGGACAGTCGGCTCTTATATGTCCAGGCTCCTGACATCGCCAGCAGACCACCGGGGCTGGGTCTACAGGGGGTACGTCCCGGGCGGGTTCGGCTGGCACAGGTCGCCGGGTCTGGGGTGGAGATTTCCGGGGTTTGACTGGCCCCCTCCCAAAAGAACCCCCCTTGTAGATTTCTGGTTGCCTCGTAGCGCTCCACCAGGTCGACCATCTCCAAGGCATTACCCGGAGACACCTGGCCGATCCAGTGCTGGAGAGGGTACGACAAAGCCCTCCAAAACACATCCGCCAAGAGACGGGTCCAGCACAGCAGTAGGGGTCAGCATGTCAGGCTGCAGCCATTTTTGCAAACGGTGTAACAGGTCATATTACTGTGGTCTGGCGGGTTCAACCGGGTTAAATTCCCACTGATGCACTTGCTGGGCCCGGACCAATACATTCAACGCCAGTCTTATCAGGATCTTACCTTTTACGGTCAGGTAGTCGGCCGCTTGATTATCGGGGAGATCGAAAAAAACTTGCTGGGGTCCAAATGCCAGGAACGGAGCGACAACCTCAGCCCACTAGTCTCGGGGTAACTTTTCCCTCAAAGCCACCTTTTTGAGCACCGCCAGATAGGTCTCAACGTCATCTGAGAGGGCCATCTAAGGGATCGCTGCACGGACAGCTTTCCGGGCATCGTGGACGTTCAGGGATGCTCCTGCTGCTTGCAACGCCATTACATGCTGTAATAGCAGCTGGTTAGTTTCCTGCTGCTGCTTGTTAGCCTCCCGCTGCTGCAAGTTAGCCTCCACGAGGGCCTTCACGACCGCCTCCATTTTGTCAGGGGACACGGGTCGTAACCTTGCTGGCTTAATGTAGGACATGCACTTGTGCCCGGGAAATACAAAAAACTTTTCGGCCTTCAGGCCTGTCTCACTGCGTTTGCCCTCATCCGACACCAATTGTGGGGATTTGCTATGGTAGACAGGCTTGCGGATGCAGTATAGAGGCAACGACTTAAACAGTTCGGTGTTTATTCACACATTAGGATAAGCAAAACAAAAAGTCAGTTTCAAGAAAAACAGTCACCTTAAGTCCTTGGACATAGCAGAAACCGCCTGCTCTCACGCCAACAAGGTAGCAGGTTTTCACCCAGGCCCAAACTCGCAGGTCCCAATACAGAGACTGACAGAGCTTCACTGTCAGATAGGAGTAAATTCCTCTCACCTCACAGTGCTGGCTGTGTTTTATAGCCCAAACCAAGACCCGGCCTGGAACGTGGGGAGCAGCCACCTACCCTGCACTTTGGCTGCTCCCAGTAAAAGCCAGCCCGGATCGGCTTTACAGCCATACTAAATAGCAAAACCATGTCAGCCAGCACTAGCTGCCGCTGACACATGAAATTACCGGCTCTTACCTCACCAAGGCCAGGAATCTCGGTGGCACATACCTTCCGTCAATGACGGACCCTTGCGCCTTCCTACACCTGGTACATTATATCTGTATTATATACACCCATAGTACATTATATCTGTATTATATACACCCCCGGTACATAATATCTGTATTATATACACCCCTGGTACATTATATCTGTATTATATACACCCCTGGTACATTATATCTGTATTATATACACCCCTGGTACATTATATCTGTATTATATACACCCCTGGTACATTATATGTGTATTATATACACCCCTGGTACGTTATATCTCTATTATATACGCCCCTGGTACATAATATCTGCATTATATACACCCCTAGTACATTATATCTGTATTATATACACCCCTAGTACATTATGTCTGCATTATATACACCCAGGGCCGGCCTTAGGTGTTCAGGCGCCCTGTGCGAGCTAACCTTGTGCCCCCAGTAATAAGAGCCCCTCTGTGCCAGTAACAACAGCCCCCAGTAATAAGAGCCCCTCTGTGCCAGTAATAACAGCCCCTCTGTGCCAGTAATAACAGCCCCCGCCAGTAATAACAGCCCCCCCTTTGCCAGTAATAACAAACAGCCCCTCTTTGCCAGTAATAACAAACAGCCCCCCCTTTGCCAGTAATAACAGCCCCCGCCAGTAAAAGTATTGTACATAATAAAAAAATAAAAATAAAAAACACATACTTACCTCCATGTCAGTGATGCGATCCAGGCCTCTTCTGGCCTGTGTCCCACGCTGTATGGCTCAGGCGGCGCGATGACGTCATCGCGCCGACTGCGCCGGCCTCTGATAGGCTGCAGGCACTAGGCCGGCAGCCTATCAGAGGAAGGGAAAGGGACACGCCTCTCCCTTCCCTGCCGCAGCACAGGCAGGCATCTGTATCGCTGTCCTGAGGACGGCGATACAGATGACTGGAGATGAGCGCTTCCACAATTCCACAATACGCCTTAGGATACCCCTTCGGGTCTTTATTAGGTCAATTTCAAGCTTTCCACATCAGGCATTTCTTCTAGACACCTTAATGATAGAGTGGGGGGTTATTGGCGTACACCAGTACAGGTGGCTTTCTACACCCCCCCCCCCCTTTTCCAGCTCTTTATCCCCTGATGAGTCTGGGGCTTTTTTAACTACAGACGAAACGCGTAGGAATCTCTTCTGCCTTAGGCAGGGACGTCCAGGGCCTCTAATAGTGTAGGGCTAGCTTCTGGACGGGCCGCCCTGGGTCGGGCCATAGGGATTTCTAGGGACAGTAAGGATTTACTGGACCCTGTCCGCACGTTAGATTCATCCACGTCCAGGCGAATCCCATCCACTGGTAAGACCGTTCCTTTCTATTGAGTGGAATATACCTGATTCTGGGATTTCGTGCGATTAGTTTATGTGGGTGTGACCGCGTTTGTCTCCGATACTTGGTCTCCCAAGGCAATATTTTTTGCCTTTTGTTGATTTTTGTCTGTGGCACGATCGTGGTGTGCACACACTTAGCACTGTATGTTTTGTTTGTACCTTTTTAGCAATGTCTATTAAACGTTACGTTTTTGGTTATACTACCTCCGGTTCTTTTAACTTTCAGTTATTGTGGTAGTTGGGGAGAGTATCTCACCATATTGCTCTCCTTTTGGGCATTCTCTCCGAGTATAGTAGTATGTCTACGGACTGTGCATAAAAGTTTGGTCAAATAGGTATTCCAGCCTGAAGAGTTGTCCCCCTGTTTCCAGCAATGTCACAGACTTTTAATGGGGTGGCAGGGTGCGTGCTTGAGAGCAGCTTCGCTCCAACCTGTCCAGGCTGCCCCCTTGTGGCTGGGAGGAATAGAGGACCAGTGGATGAATACCCCTTACCAGGGTCAGACTGGGTTACAGCTCTGTACATATCAGCTTACACGTACAGGTGGAGGGATTCTTTTGAAATAACTAATAAAAAAATAAAGTGATAAAGCAATAACAAAAATAAAATAAAAAAAATACTTCATACATTATTTTTTAACAACTTTTCCTCTCCTCCACTATTACCATCAATTCTAATAAAAAGTTTAAATCCAGTTTCCGGCACCCCCCCCCTCCCCCCTGGAGCAGCATACAGCGAGGTGACTCACAGACGCGTTACACACGTGTTACACAACTACATCCTGTTCACCGTCACACATACTTCGGATCTGAGGTCAGGGGCATGTAAACCTCGCACACCTCCCCTGAGATCATGAGAGTGAGACGAAAAGGAAATAATACGTCTGGAATGTACAGGACGGCGGAGTCTGGCGGGAGGACTGGAGCGCGGCCGGCGGGAAATGGTTAAACTGATCACCTGGTTGTAAAATGTACACAGAAGTGAGATATCACTATACAGCATTCAATCTTCATATACACGTCTCAACATTGAAACAGCGACACCAAGAAGGAAAAAAACGTGGAACCATGGAAGTCTCAGGATGGATAGGCATGCTAATCATATGCAAATGATGAAATCGTGGAAACAAAATATTCAAAACTTCTCGCTTTATTTAGTATGGAGTATGAGGACCACGTGCAGAAATACACACACTTCCACACCTGGGCTGCTATGAGTGAGGTTCTTAATGGTCGTCTGAGGAATGTTCTGCCACACTGAATGTACCCGGGCACCAAGGGAGGGCTGGGAACTAAAAGTGGCCCCAAGTTGGAGGTAGATCCAAATTGACAGAAGACAAGTAGGCAGGGTCAGCAATACCATAAACAAAAAATACCGTCCCAGCAGAACCATATAGCACAGTGCAGCACAATATATTGCCCTAAAATCAGCCCCTTTGTGGTGGACATCAATAGCTGTCCTCCTCCTTCAGTTCTCTCTGATTAAGATATGGAGTAGGTGGTTTAGGAGGTGAGATGTGACCACAGCAGTTGAATTCAGGAGGGTATGTGCGGTCACTGGCTGGGGACATTAGTATCTGATTCTCACAGCTTTAATTACCGCTGAGAGCTTCAGATCACTATATACTCAGGGGCTTGGGCGGCCCCCTGGGGATTGTCCCAACAGGAAATTCCTCCTTTAGGTCTGTGACGGACTGAAGCATCACTGGGGCTGCTGGTGAAGCCTGAGGACTAGCCTCCTTCCTACAGACTATGGGCCCAGAACTATGGAGACCCCCTCAGACCTTTTCGGGTTACAAAGAACTATGAACCTGATTTATGTGTGGAATTTATATGCCACTCCCATTGATTGTGTTAGTGATGGGATTAATATAGCTGATTATAAGAGCAGCCGACTCCTAGATGAGTAGATCACCCTATAATACACTCAGGAGATAATCCCATCACATGTGTCTCCTCTATCATTCATTATGGATGGGGTGAAGATGTCTGTTTGCATGTTGTTCATGGTTGATTGCGTTATGTTGTCAGACTTCTTGAACTGTATATATACTGAGTTGATCTTCAATAAAGAGAGTTCCTATTTTACCCTTCATCATGTTGAGGCTGGTGTTTGGGTAACTGATCGACACTGGGGATTGCTATACGCTGAAGATTTGCTATACTCCCCTGGCTATAACTACTAGCTCTTGTAAGAGCTGTTCCTGCTCTCTGGATTTAGGAGAGGTCCACCCACTGGAAGCGGAAGCCCGGTCTTGGGTCCAACGTGGGTGGAGGACGGTTAGACCCCAACCAAGCGGTTCCTGTTCCTGGTTCCTGTGGTGGTTTTGGTGTAGAGCAGAGTGCTTGGAGTCCTCGGAAAGCACTAGGAGCATCCATCAACGGAAGTACCCGGTCGGGGTGCCAGGAGATCCGTTACAAGGCCTATGGCCAGTCTGCCACCCATTGGACACAAAATCATCGAGATCCACTGCTGCCAGCTCCATTTGCAATTGTCGACCGATGACACCCCAGCTCTGCTCAATGGGAGACATGTCTGGAGATATTGCAGGCCATGGTACAATATTTAGGCCATGCAGGTTGCTCACAGTAGCACGAGCTACATGCGGCCTTGCATTCTCCTGTTGCAAAATGAGTCCAGGTTCCACGACAAATCAGTGTAAATCTGATCTATAAGTACCTGAATTGAAGACTAGAGGGGTCAGGCTACTATACATTATGACACCCCGCACGATAATCCGGGGAGTAGGACAGATTGACATTTTCTTATGAAGGCCTCTTTATAGCGTTGCCCACATGGTTTTAAGAGCAAAATCTGGCTATCATTGAATCCGAGACAAAAGCAGGACTCATCGCTGACATCCATTCCAGCCTCCATTGGTATCTTGCTGCACCCGATGATAGCCTTTGAGAGCGGTAGTGTGAGATCAATGGCAGCACCTGTAGCTGGACGTCTGGCTTGTAGCCCAAAGTCGTGCGGACGTCTTCTGATGGTTTGTGTAGATAATGTTTGCCGCCCTAGGCTTGGTATATGACAATTTCACTTGCAGTAAATAATGGATCACTCAGCGCCATTCTCCTAATCAGATGATCCGTCAATGCAGAGGTTCTCTTTTGTGCACCTCATGCTGTCATTCCAGTTCATTATTGTTTTCCCAACCACCGGGACACGAAACGTTGACCCGCACTGACATCTCGGCCTTGGCATGTACCGTCGGCCCAACTGATAAACAAAGGTCTCTCAGTTAAATTATTCTGTCCCTCTTGGTGTGTGACAAGTGGTGATAACTGGAACGTCAATGAACAGGAGACTGCACAATCATCCCACACGACTTCCTCTGATTTTTAAGGTTTCATGTGGCTTAAAGACTTTGCTTTCAATCTGTATTTTATGTCCCTCCCATATGTCACATGATGGAGCTAGGTGCTGAAAATGTTATCTGCAGATCTTAATCTGCTAATTCCTCCATTTGCATAACCTTACAACTTGTCCTTCTTGGTGTTGCAATTTCAATGTTGAGGAGTATATGCACACATAGCATGCTTTCAGCTTGTTCCCTGTGGCACTTCTTTAAGGGCTGGAGCGTGTCACTTCCTTTGATTTATGGTTTAGCAATGTGACCTTGCTGATTAATCCTAGCTATCCTGTACCTTTAAAAGTGGCTCAGCCCCCTTCCCAGGTGCCTGAGCTTCAAGGTCCTTGTGTCCTGCTAGGTTGCTGATTTGTCTGCTTGTCTTCCTGTGTACCTGACCCGTGCTTGTCTTTTTGGACTCAGCTACCTGTTTGATCCCTGCCTTCTTGTCTCACCTCTCCTGTTGCCGACCCAGATTGCCTGACCTGTACCTGTGCCGCCTGCCCTGACCATTTGCTTGTTTGACCTCGCCTCTGCCTCATCCTTCGGTCCTGCACCGTTGCTCCTGGTTATGACTCGGCTTGTTGACTACGTCTCTACCTCTGGTACCTTGCTCTGGTACCTCTTGGTTTGCTAGGACCAGCTGCCTTATGTGCCAATCCTAACGAGGTAGCAACCTGGTGCTCCCCTCAGGAAAGTCTATACCCACCATCAGGGTAGTGCGAAGAATGAAGGGTTCACTTAGACAGCTCCCTTAGAGGAGGTTGGTCACGTGGCACAGTGGGTTCACACCCGCTGGTTCGTGACATATACAGGTATATATATATATATATATATATATACACACACACACACACAAACATACACCGTATGCCCCAGACGTATACAACCGTGTGCTTATACAGCTGTAAATGGATATAGATAACAAATCTATACACTATATGGACAAAAGTACATAACCCTTTCACATTCCACCTTCAGGAGCTTTTCTGACCTCCCATTCAACATCCACGGGCATTGCTATGGAGTTGGTTCCCCCTTTGCTGTTCTTGGAAGGATTTCTACAAGATTTTGGAGTGTCAGTGGTACTTTTAACCCAGTCAAACACTGATGGATGAAAGGACCTGTCTCGCAGTCTCTGTTCTTGTTCATCCCAAATGGGATTAGCTCTGTGTGGCTGGTCAAGTTCTTCCACACCAGACTCTCCCAACTATGCCCCTTATGGAACTGGCTGTCACGGTTGTGTCATGGTCTGGTGGTAGTGGAACGTGACACTTTAGCCATGCATTCTTGTTGCTAGTGGCAATGTGTAGTTTTTAACATGTTTACACACTTCCCCTTTAAAGTATAACTGTCATCTTTTTTTTTTTTGGAGTATTGGATTGTGGTGATTAATATCTCCTTGGTGGCCCTATTTCAACTTTTCACTGTGTATTCAATTACCCCCTTAATTCCACAGTTTTGTTTCCTGTACTGCCTACTTTTACCTGTGCTTAAAATAGGGTTGCTAGGCAGGGTCCGTCTATGTGTTGAAGGACGGAGGACGCAGAAGCACGCTGCGTGCAAGGTCAGATTACTGACAGCAAGGGACTGTGTGTAAATGATTAAAGCCAGGTCCTCCCCAGCAGCTGATAACAGTGCCTGCGCTGTGTGCACTTCTCCCTGTCCCTGCGCTTGGCAGACGCTCCCTCACTCAGCAGAGCTGGAGAAGGCAGAGTTGAAGCAGCGCAGACCAGGGAAGGGAGATCTGCCGTCTGCTCAGTGTATAAATGAAAGCAACATGTGGTAAGAGGACCCCTTTGTGCTGCAGGAGATTAACCCTTTAGGGGGAGGGCTCTGGTTACTGACACTTTTGGGGGGCTATTGTTACTGGCTAGTGAGGGCAGGCGGGATTAGCCTCAGGGGGAGGGCAGTGGCGGCCATCTTAACTGAATAGTGAAATTGCAGTTTTATGCAGACTGGTTGCTAAGGGCTGAATCTTATTAAATATGGGGTAAGTCAGTCTAATAGTAACTGATTCTGGAATATCATGTTATTAGTAACTACATATATGAAAATTGAAATTAGGGTCTAAGTGTGACAGTTATCCTTTAAGGTTGTTGTCCCTTCCCATTCTGGTGGGTATGGGGTTAAAGTGTGAGCAAGGTTGAGCTGGGTGTGGGCTCTTATAGTTCTTGGGCTTGGAGCCTGAGGTTAGTGGGACTCCAGCTTCTTGTGGAGCTGGAGTTATACTGCCATCCTGGACCTTACCATCTGTCCAGTTTGAGGGCCACCTTGAGGACATAGATTGTCATCCCTTATGTTTCCTACCTTACCTGTGTAGATGTTTAGTGTGGGTTTATGTTCAGGGTGTGGTGTACGTCTTGTTGTAGTTTCATGTCTGGTCTTTTGGTGTTGTTCGTCCAGCATGTATGCAAGGCATTTCCCTGTGTGTTGTGCCTCCGGTGAGGGGGCTCCTGGGTTCGTCAGAGGGGGAACCGCGTTGACCACCTGCCTGCAGATGTGGGCTCCATAGTTTCTTGGGGGGGGAACCACTAGTCAGTAGCAGTTGTGGTTTCATCCAGTTGTTGTGGTAGGTATGTGCTGTTGTTCCAGTGTGTGTTGTTTGCGCTGGGTGCTTACTTGCCAATCTGGTTTATGCTACTGTCTGCTCCTTTCTTGTTGCTAGGCCTGCTGGAGACTCCGGTTCATCCGTATCGTGGATGAACAGGTCGTTTTCTAGCCCTGACATTATTACCAGGGATCTCTAGAATTAGTAGGGCCAGAGGTTTGGGGTATGAGCCCTCCCACCATTAAGGTTTGCTCATACAGTTAGGAGGTTAGGGCTAGGATTTAGGGATGTGTTAGAAGGTGACCTGCTCCATTTATTCCTGTTTCCAGGCCTAGTGGCATATCCCGCCAACCTACATTGTACGGTGTGAAGTTTCCCCCCACTCCCCACTGTGACACTGGCTTTGTGCACTGGGGCGCAGTCATACCGGAAAAGGACCTTCCCCAACCTGTTCCCACAATGCTGTCACCATACAATTGTCCAGAATGTCTTACCTGCTGAAGCATTAGGATTTCTCTTTACTGGGATGAAGGGACCGAGACTGACCCCTGAAAAACACCCCATAGGTTTACAGCTGGCACAATGTAGTCAGGCAGATTTTCTTTGGCATTTACCAGACTCATCCAGATAGAGAAGTGTGATTGGTCACTGCACAGAAGACGTGTCTCCGGCTCGAGTTCACTTGCGGCATGCTCTTCAACTAGGGGCGTAGCTATAGTGGGTGCAAAGGTAGCAGTTGCTACCGGGCCCAGGAGCCTGAAGGGCCCAAAGACCCTTGTGGTGCATAAGAAGACACCCATATTATAGAAAGTGCATGCTTGTCAAGTTACACCTCTGGATGGAGGGAAGGGGTTAGGTCAAGAATTTGGCATAGGTGAGGGTGCAGTTTCAAT
The DNA here is from genome assembly GCF_014858855.1 of Bufo gargarizans. Classification (NCBI taxonomy): domain Eukaryota; kingdom Metazoa; phylum Chordata; class Amphibia; order Anura; family Bufonidae; genus Bufo; species Bufo gargarizans. The sequence goes on along the minus strand of NC_058081.1, from coordinate 725,190,327 downwards.
TTTTGCCTCAGGCAGCATGAAGGCTATGTGCTTCCCTGACCACAAAGCACTGAGGGAAGGGGGGCCCAAGCTGAACTCTTGCACCAGGGCCCACGAGCCTTTAGCTACGCCACTGTTTTCAACGCTCCATCTGACGCTTGACATTGTGCTTGGTGATTGCAGGCTATACCATGAAGCTCCTGGCACAGTCTTTTTTTTTGTTGCTGTTAAAGGCAGAGGTGGTCTGGTTAGTTGTGGAGTCAGCAGAGCGTTGGTGACTTTTATGCTCCTCAGCACTTGCAGACCCCGGTCTGTAACTTTACGTGGTCTCCAGTTTGTGGCTGAGTTGCTGTGGTTCCTTCCACTTCACAAAAAATACTACTCACAGGTGATGGATATCTAGGAGGGAAGACATGTCAAGAAGTGACTTGCGGCAGCGGTGGCTTCTATTACAGGACCATGCTGGGATTCAGGAAGCTCTTTACAAGACGCCATTATGCCAAACAGGAGTGGTGTACATTCGGGCGATACTGTATAGGTACATCTAACTATTGTAGAACATGGGTGACTACCATTTCAATACAGGGGATCCTATGAAAAGTATATAATAATACCAGGGCCACATCACATCTATCGAACGTCAAAGGGGTTGCAGTATAAATGCAAACTCCGATGACACAACAGATTTTTGGTCGCAGGTCAAATGTAATTTTTCAATCAGAGACCATAATGCAAGTCGCACGCGACTGTGACCTGTTTACGATATGACTTCCAAATGGTCACTACATTTACTCGTGGATGGTGCCCCAGCAATCATACATTTTCACCTGTCCTGTGGTCAAGTCTTTTAAGAAACCAAAGCCCAGCATATTGGTTGTTATGGCCAACATGGTAATTTGCCATTTTTTTGTGTAATTTTAATGTTCTTCCAGCTTCATGTAATAGAAACGGTTATGTTCAGAGGATGTGGAAACACAGTGTCAACCAACTGGTTTCAGCTTGGGCTAAACCCAAAGGGCGTTGTTCTGGAAGTCTCCTGGTAGTCACCCTTTCAAATTAATATGATTCAGCCTCTTTTCTTTTCTTATTATTATTTTTTTTCTTTATTTCCCATGATAATATATCCTCATCCTAGGATACCTATATATCTATTTTAATTTGCTTGTTTCATCTTTTTTCACAGGTGTATATCTGCGGTCAAGATCAGTGCCCCCCCCCACCCGATCAGTGATGGTGCCGGCTGTCCGACACCAGTCAGCCGGCTGTCCGACACTTCCCCACTAAGCACGTGGGACACTAACCAGATTCTTTGTACAACACGATAAACAGCCCGGCCGATTAACTTCTACCCAACCGAACACGTGGGACGCTGACCAGACCCTCCAAAACCACACAAGTATCAATGCAGGAGAGACGGAGGTAGGATTCATTGAGGTCGCGCTTCATGTGGGACGCCACAGCCGACACCTGACTCCGCTCCTGAACAGTGAGTAATAGATACACCGCACATCTGTATGGAACATCAATATGAAGGCGAGACCATACACTTACCTAATGTAGATCGGCATTCAGAAAGAACCAGTTTTAATTATTAAAGGGGTTGTCCGGGTTCAGAGCTGAACCCTGACAAACCTCCATTTTCACCCAGGCAGCCCCTCTGACCAGGCAAATTTTTGAAAATCTGACATGTATCACTTTATGTGGTAATAACTTTGGAACACTTTTACTTATCCAAGCCATCTGAGATTGTTTTCTCGTGACACATTGTACTTCATGACAGTGGTAAATCTGAGTCAATATATTTCACCTTTATTTCTGAAAAAATCCCAAATTTACCCAAAAATCTAAAAAATTCGCAATTTTCAAAATTTATATTTCTCTGCTTTTAAAACAGAAAGTGATACCTCTTAAAATATTTATTACTTAACATTCCCCATATGTCTACTTTATGTTGGCATCATTTTGTAAATGTCATTTTATTTTTTTAGGACGTTAGAAGGCTTAGAATTTTAGAAGCAATTCTCAAAATTTTTAAGAAAATTCCCAAAACCCACTTTAAGGACCAGTTCAGGTCTGAAGTCACTTTGAGGGCTTACATAGTAGAAACCCCCCATAAATGACCCTATTGTATAAACGACACCCCTCAAGTTGCTCAAAACTGATTTTACAAACTTTGTCAACCATTTAGGTATTCCACAAGAATTAAAGGAAAATGGAGATTACATTTCTAAATTTCACTTTTTTGGCAGATTTTCCATTTAAATCCATTTTTCTCTTTAACACATCGAGGGTTGACAGCCAAACAAATCTCAATATTTATTACCCTGATTCTGCAGTTTATAGAAACACCCCACATGTTGTCGTAAACTGATGTAAGGGCGCAGGGCAGAGCGCAGAAGGAAAGGAGCGCTGTATGGTTTTTGGAAGGAAGTTTTTGCTGGACTGGTTTTTAGACACCATGTCCCATTTGAAGCCCCTAAAGCCCTCCTGACGCACCCCTACAGTAGAAATAACCAAAAAGTGTCCCCATTTTGGAAACTACGGGATAAGGTGGCAGTTTTATTGGTGCTATTTTGGCGTACATATGATTTTTAATCGCTCTATATCATGTTTTTTGTGAGGCAAGGTAACCAAAAAATGGCTTATTGGTTTATTTTTTTTGTTTTTTACAATGTTCATCTGACAGGGTAGATCATGTGCTATTTTCATAGAGCAGGTTGTTACAGATGCGATGATATCAAATAGGTCTACTTTCTTTGTTTGTTTTTGTGTCTCAATTTTTTTTAAAAAAAATTCTACCAATCGTCTTGTGCTGGAGCTCGTTTTTTGCAGGAAGAGTTGACGTTTTTATTGGTACTATTTTTGGATACATATGATTTTTTTGATCATTCATTATTACATTTTATGGGGAAAGGTGACCCAAAATTTGGTTGTTTTGGCACAGTTTTTTTTTTTTTTTTACAGCGTTCACCTGAGGGGTTAGGTCATGTGATATTTCTATAGAGCAGGTTGTGACGGGCGTGGCAATACCCAATAAGTCTACTTGTTATTTTTGTGGTGCTTCCGTGTGTCAATCGTTTTTTCACGGTCCGCAGAAAACTGAAATGGGACTGAAATTGGGTTTTCTAGAATGTTTTCAGTCCAGGGGTCCACAAAAAACGGATGACATACGGATGCATTTCCGTGTGCTATCCGTTTTTTATGGACCCAATAACTTTCTATGGGGCCACGGACCGCAATTTGCGGCCAAGTATAGGACATGTTCTAAAATAAAAGCAACAGACACATGGAACGGACAGCACATGGATGACAATAAAAGGCATTCCGCAATTTTTGCGGACCCATAGAAATGAATGGGTCCGTGCATTGTCCGCAAAAATTGCGGAACGGACAGGGAAGAAAAACACGGTCGTGTGAATGCTCCCTTAGGCTACTTTCACACTAGCGTTTGGTGCGGATCCATCATGGATCTGCACAAACGCATCTATTCATATAATACAACCGCATGCATCTGTTCAGAACGGATCCATTTGTATTATCTGTAACATAGACAAAACGTGCCAGATTGTGTCAGTGAAAACGGATCCGTCCCCATTGACTTACATTGTGGGTCAGAATCCGCTTGGCTCTGTATCTGCAAGCAGCGTTTTGGTGTCCGCCTCCAAAGCGGAATAGAGGCGGAACAGAGCCAAACTGATGCATTCTGAGCGGATCCTTATCCATTCAGAATGCATTAAGAGCAAAACTGATCTGTTTTGGACCGCTTGTGACAGCCCTGAACGGATCTCACAAACGGAAACCAAAACGCCAGTGTTAAAGTAGGGTCTCATTTTTTGCGGGATGAGGTGACTGATTGGTATTTTTTTGGGGTGCATACGCCTTTTTGATCGTAGGTGTTGCACTTTATGTGATGGTAGGTGACAAAAAATTGCTTTTTTGGCACTGTTCTTATTTTTTTACGGTGTTCATCTGAGGGGTTAGATAATGTGATATTTTTAGAGAGCTGGTTGTTACGGACGCGGCGATACCTAATATGTCTACTTTTTTATTTATTTCACTTTAACACAATAATAGCATTTTTTAAACAAGTCAAATTTTTTTATTTTTTGGGAGATTGTCTCATGTAGGGGCTCATTTTGTGCGGAATGAGGTGACGGTTTGATTGATACTATTTTGGTCTATATTGGACATTTTGATTGCTTGGCATTACGCTTTTTTATGTAAGGTGACAAAAAAATAGCATTTTTGGTACCGTTTTTTTTTTTTTTTTTACGGCATTCACCTTAGGGGATAGGTCATGGGATATCTTTATAGAGCAGATTGTTATGGACGCGGAGATACCCATTATGTCTATTTTTCTTATTTTAATTTGGTTTTACACAATAAAAGCATATTTGAACAATAAAATCATATTTTTGCGTCTCCATTTTCTGAAAGCCATATTTTTTTTATTTTTTGGGGTGATCGTCTCATATAGGGGCTCGTTTTTTGTGGGATGAGATGACAGTTTGATTGGTACTAATTTGGGGTACATATAACTTTTTTGATCACTTTTTATACAATTTTTTGGGAAGTGAGGTGGTCAAAATTGCAATTCCATCATAGTTTTTTTTTTTTTTTATGGCATTCACCATACGGTAAAAGTACATGATCCTTTTATAAATCAGGTCGTTGCGACGATACCAAACATATGCAGCGTTTTTTATTTTTTCAATTTTTACCCAATTATAAATGAATTATAATTTTTTTTAACACTTTTTATACCCAGACCCACTTGGTTCCTGAAGACCCAGTGGGTCTGATGGCTCTACAATACACTGTGTAGTGTACTGCAGTGTATTGTGACAACACAGCCTGATAAGGCTTAGATATACCATTGCAAGCCTGGATGCCTGTGTAAGGCGTCCGGTTGCCATGGTAACCAGCGGGACCCTGCCACAGCAGAGCAGCGGCCCGATGGGAGGGGGGGAGCTCCCTTCCTCTGTTATGATCAAACCATCGGGATGCTGCCACAGCAGCGCCCTGATGGGGGAGGGGTCTTCCTCCGTTTACCCCTTCCATACAGCAGTCCCTACGGATCGCAGCATGGAAGGGGTTAAATGGCCGACATCAGTGCCAGCACAGATGTCGGCCGTTACAGTAGAGTGTCAGCTGTATGTTACAGCTGACACTACTACGCTTGGCCATCCTGAATGATTGTGTGGACGGGGAGGGGTGGGGGGGTCGGCACCATGATTATGGGGGTCCCGCTCGGCCATCCTGAATGGGGGGGGGGGGGGGGGGGTGATCGGGGCATTATAAACACAGCAGCGCAGCCCCGATCTCTTCAACACTCACGGAGGAGATCGGAGCTGCGCTGCTGAACGATGCGATTGGTCAATCAAATCTGACTGACCAATCACAGCAATTCAAAGGCAGGGACGGCGCTGATCAGTCCTCTTCCAGGTGCCCGGACAGCTCTGCTGTCTGTGACACCCGTTTAGATGCCGGTGACACTTGCGGTGACACTTTGATCTTATGACGTACTGTGTACGTCAAGATGTGGTAACTAACACCATACGGTCACAGTACGTCATTGGTCATTAAGGGGTTCATATGAATAGCTCATCTTTACATGCAGGTCTGCTGACCCGTGTGGGGGCGCTGTGGTTTGATGTAGGGTTCTGTCCATTAGCGGCCTCCACTCACTTATGTTGGGGACAGACTGTGCTAGTTTCCCAGTGTAAGTGAACAGATGCTGCTGATGGATGGAACGTCTAACAGCGGCCATGTTCCCTGCGCAGCGCCGTTACGGAGGTCAGCGCACCTGCATGTAAACATGAACTACACATAGAAAACTATCTGACATCAGCGCCGATTATTACTAGCTGTGTAAACCGTTCCCAGCATGTGCCGCCTGTAATCTAAACTGGACAACCCCTTTAACCACCTCCGGACCGCCTAACGCAGATGTGCGGTCCGGAGGTGGCGGCCCTGCGCAGAGTCACGCATATACGCGTCATCTCGCGAGGGCCGGGATTTCCTGTGAACGCGCGCACACGGGCGCGTGCGCTCACAGGAACGGAAGGTAAGCGAGTGGATCTCCAGCCTGCCAGCGGCGATCGCTCGCTGGCAGGCTGGAGATCCGAATTTTTTAACCCCTAACAGGTATATTAGACGCTGTTTTCATAACAGCGTCTAATATACCTCCTACCTGGTCCTCTGGTGGTCCCTTTTGTTAGGATCGACCACCAGAGGACTCAGGTAGGTCAGTACAGTCGCACCAAACACCACACTACACCCCCCCCCCCGTCACTTATTAACCCCTTATAAACCCCTGATCACCCATGATCACCCCATATAAACTCCCTGATCACCCCCCTGTCATTGATCACCCCCGTCAGGCTCCGTTCAGACGTCCGTATGATTTTTACGGATCCACGGATACATGGATCGGATCCGCAAAAAGCATACGGACGTCTGAATGGAGCCTTACAGGGGGGTGATCAATGACAGGCGGGTGATCACCCATATACACTCCCTGATCACCCCCCTGTCATTGATCACCCCCCTGTAAGGCTCCATTCAGACGTCCGCATGATTTTTACGGATCCATGGATCGGATCCGCAAAACACATGCGGACGTCTGAATGGAGCCTTACAGGGGGTGATCAATGACAGGTGGGTGATCACCCATATACACTCCCTGATCACCCCCCTGTCATTGATAACCCCCCTGTAAGGCTCCATTCAGATGTCCGCATGTGTTTTGTGGATCCGATCCATGTATCCGTAAAAATCATGCGGACGTCTGAATGGAGCCTTACAGGGGGGTGATCAATGACAGGCGGGTGATCACCCATATACACTCCCTGATCACCCCCTGTCATTGATCACCCCCCTGTAAGGCTCCATTCAGACGTCCGCATGATTTTTACGGATCCATGGATCGGATCCGCAAAACACATGCGGACGTCTGAATGGAGCCTTACAGGGGGGTGATCAATGACAGGCGGGTGATCACCCATATACACTCCCTGATCACCCCCCTGTCATTGATCACCCCCCTGTAAGGCTCCATTCAGACGTCCGCATGTGTTTTGTGGATCCGATCCATGGATCCGTAAAAAATCATGCGGATGTCTGAATGGATCCTTACAGGGGGGGTGATCAGTGACAGGGGGGTGATCACCCTGATCACCCCCTGTCATTGATCACCCCCCTGTAAGGCTCCATTCAGACGTCCGCATGTGTTTTGTGGATCCGATCCATGTATCCGTAAAAAATCATGCGGATGTCTGAATGGAACCTTACAGGGGGGTGATCATTGACAGGGGGGTGATCACCCTGATCACCCCCTGTCATTGATAACCCCCCTGTAAGGCTCCATTCAGACGTCCGCATGTGTTTTGTGGATCCGATCCATGTATCCGTAAAAATCATGCGGATGTCTGAATGGAGCCTTACAGGGGGGGTGATCAGTGACAGGGGGGGTGATCACCCTGATCACCCCGTCATTGATAACCCCCCTGTAAGGCTCCATTCAGACGTCCGCATGTGTTTTGTGGATCCGATCCATGTATCCGTAAAAATCATGCGGATGTCTGAATGGAGCCTTACAGGGGGGGTGATCAGTGACAGGGGGGGTGATCACCCTGATCACCCCGTCATTGATAACCCCCCTGTAAGGCTCCATTCAGACGTCCGCATGTGTTTTGGGCACCGTACCGTGTGCATTCCGCATCACGGATGCGGACCCATTCACTTCAATGGGTCCGCAAATCCGGAACGGAAGCACTATGGAGTGCTTCCCTGGGGTTCCGTTCCGAGCCTCCGCACCGCAAAAAGATAGAACCTGCTCTTTTTGCGGAACGGAGGGATCGCGGACCTATTCAAGTGAATGGGTCTGCGATCCCCATGCGGCTGGGCCACGGTCTGTGCCCGTGCGTTGCGGTCCACGGCACGGGCTTCACGCGGTCGTGTGAACAAGCCCTGAAAGTGCTTTTCCTGGACATGGAATAGACACATAGTGCACACAGGTCTGTATGGGATGTGTCTGCCATCTTCTGTGGGGCAGTGTTGTTGGTGAAAATGAGGTGACAGACTCCCTTTAATGCACCGTTTGAAAACCGCGGCAATGTACCTCGGCCATAACTGAGGTAACATTAGGCTGCCTATAGTATCCACCTTGTGAGAAAACCAGCTGAGGCACATCAAAAGCCGCCACTGCCGTCCCACCCCCGCCACGTGTGAACACAGCCTCATTGTTTATGCCTTCACCCTGCAGTGAGCCAAGTTCCCGCCAAAACCCGCTCAGCACTGTACACAAAACAACGGCCTCAGGCAGACAGTAAACACAGCCCGGCCACACCCCCTCCTCCGTGACGTCATCATCCGGCACTTGGCTGCGCTGGCGAGAAAGCGCGGGCTTCTCCTCACCCGAAGAGCTGAATGGGCTATAACTGTGGGACCGGCCGTTACAGGTAGAAACCTCCTGTCACCGCGTACAGGGACCGCAGAGGGTATAACCGCACCGTGTGAATACATCCTGGACATGTAGTGCATACTGGTAGCAATGTACAAATATGGCCGTTAGAGGCAGGCTAATTAGGCAGGGAGTGAAGTGGTCGCGTGGTGTATCTGACAGGAATCTGACATCTGCGCCATGACCGTATTCACATGTAGCACCAATTCTACGCATGGATTTTTGGCAGGAATAAATCATTGGATCTCGGCAGCGCGCTGCGTACGGACGTGTCATGGCGGAAGTATATTTCAATAGGAATTTCACGTGGCAGTTCAGACTGACACGGATTTTACATTATAGATTTGAAATCTGTCACAGAAAAAATCCCGGCGTGCGATTCTGTAAGAAAACCGCATCAGACAGGCGGCCGCACGCGGGTTATCAGCATTGAGAGGGGATAAGCTGCGCGCAAATCCGTGGCAGATATTCGCGCAGCTACATGGCGACATTTCATATCATGTATTTCAATAGTGTCGAAACGCAACACGCTGTGAGTGTGATACGAAAGTCGCAAGAAAACCCGAATTGGATGGATTCGCAACACGTCGCATCTTGACACCAGTGATTTGTCAGAAGGGGCAGCACAAGTAGGCGGGGCCAGCAATACTGTCATGCAGCACAATATACCGCCCCCGCAGAACCAGACACCACAGTGCAGCACAATATACCGCCCCCGCAGAACCAGACACCACAGTGCAGCACAATATACCGCCCCCGCAGAACCAGAAACCACAGTGCAGCACAATATACCGCCCCCGCAGAACCAGACACCACAGTGCTGCACAATATACCGCCCCCGCACAACCAGATACCACAGTGCAGCACAATATACAGCCCCGTAGAACCAGATACCACAGTGCAGCACAATATACCGCCCCCGCAGAACCAGATACCACAGTGCATCACAATATACCGCCCCCGCAGAACCAGATACCACAGTGCAGCACAATATACCGCCCCGCAGAACCAGATACCACAGTGCAGCACAATATACTGCCCCCGCAGAACCAGATACCACAGTGCAGCACAAGTAGGCGGGGCCAGCAATACTGTCATGCAGCACAATATACCGCCCCCGCAGAACTGAATACCACAGTGCAGCACAATATACCACCCCCGCAGAACCGAATACCACAGTGCAGCACAATATACCACCCCCGCAGAACCGATACCACAGTGCAGCACAATATACCGCCCCCGCAGAACCAGATACCACAGTGCAGCACAATATACCGCCCCCGCAGAACCAGATACCACAGTGCAGCCAATATACCACCCCCGCAGAACCAGATACCACAGTGCAGCACAATATACCGCCCCCGCAGAACCAGATACCACAGTGCAGCACAATATACCACCCCCGCAGAACCAGATACCACAGTGCAGCACAATATACCGCCCCCGCAGAACCAGATACCACAGTGCAGCACAATATACCGCCCCCGCAGAACCAGATACCACAGTGCAGCACAATATACCGCCCCCGCAGAACCAGATACCACAGTGCAGCACAATATACCTGCCCCCAGCAGAACCGAATACCACAGTGCAGCACAATATACTGCCCCAGCAGAACCAGATACCACAGTGCAGCACAATATACCTGCCCCCGCAGAACCAGATACCACAGTGCAGCACAATATACCGCCCCCGCAGAACCAGAATACCACAGTGCAGCACAATATATCCGCCCCAGCAGAACCAGAATACCACAGTGCAGCACAATATACTGCCCCAGCAGAACCAGATACCACAGTGCAGCACAATATACTGCCCCAGCAGAACCAGAATACCACAGTGCAGCACAATATACTGCCCCAGCAGAACCAGAATACCACAGTGCAGCACAATATACTGCCCCAGCAGAACCGAATACCACAGTGCAGCACAATATACTGCCCCCGCAGAACAAGATACCATAGTGCAGCACAATATACTGCCCCAGCAGAACCGAATACCACAGTGCAGCACAATATACAGCCCCCGCAGAACCAGATACCACAGTGCAGCACAATATACCGACTCCGCAGAACCGAATACCACAGTGCAGCACAATATACTGCCCCAGCAGAACCGAATACCACAGTGCAGCACAATATACCGCCCCAGCAGAACCAGATACCACAGTGCAGCACAATATACCGCCCCAGCAGAACCGAATACCACAGTGCAGCACAATATACCGCCCCAGCAGAACCAGATACCACAGTGCTGCACAATATACCGCCCCAGCAGAACCAAATACCACAGTGCAGCACAATTTACCGCCCCAGCAGAACCAAATACCACAGTGCAGCACAATATACTGTCCCAGCAGTACCAGATACCACAGTGCAGCACAATATACCGCCCCAGCAGTACCAGATACCACAGTGCAGCACAATATACTGCCCCAGCAGAACCAATACCACAGTGCAGCACAATATACTGCCCCAGCAGAACCAGATACCACAGTGCAGCACAATATACTGCCCCAGCAGAACCATACCCACAGTGCAGCACAATATACTGCCCCAGCAGAACCAGATACCACAGTGCAGCACAATATACTGCCCCAGCAGAACCAGATACCACAGTGCAGCACAATATACTGCCCCAGCAGAACCAGATACCACAGTGCAGCACAATATACTGCCCCAGCAGAACCAGATACCACAGTGCAGCACAATATACTGCCCCAGCAGAACCAGATACCACAGTGCAGCACAATATACTGCCCCAGCAGAACCAGATACCACAGTGCAGCACAATATACTGCCCCAGCAGAACCAGATACCACAGTGCAGCACAATATACTGCCCCCGCAGAACCAGATACCACAGTGCAGCACAATATTCCGCCCCAGCAGAACCGAATACCACAGTGCAGCACAATATACTGCCCCAGCAGAACCAGATACCACAGTGCTGCACAATATACTGCCCCAGCAGAACCAAATACCACAGTGCAGAACAATATACTGCCCCAGCAGAACCAAAAACCACAGTGCAGCACAATATACTGCCCCAGCAGAACCAAATACCACAGTGCAGAACAATATACTGCCCCAGCAGAACCAAAAACCACAGTGCAGCACAATATACTGCCCCAGCAGAACCGAATACCACAGTGCAGCACAATATACTGTCCCCGCAGAACAAGATACCATAGTGCAGCACAATATACTGCCCCAGCAGAACCGAATACCACAGTGCAGCACAATATACAGCCCCCGCAGAACCAGATACCACAGTGCAGCACAATATACCGACCCCGCAGAACCGAATACCACAGTGCAGCACAATATACTGCCCCAGCAGAACCGAATACCACAGTGCAGCACAATATACTGCCCCAGCAGAACCAGATACCACAGTGCAGCACAATATACCGCCCCAGCAGAACCGAATACCACAGTGCAGCACAATATACCGCCCCAGCAGAACCAGATACCACAGTGCTGCACAATATACCGCCCCAGCAGAACCAAATACCACAGTGCAGCACAATATACCGCCCCAGCAGAACCAAATACCACAGTGCAGCACAATATACTGTCCCAGCAGTACCAGATACCACAGTGCAGCACAATATACTGTCCCAGCAGAACCAGATACCACAGTGCAGCACAATATACTGCCCCAGCAGAACCAGATACCACAGTGCAGCACAATATACCGCCCCAGCAGAACCAAATACCACAGTGCAGCACAATATACTGCCCTATCACCGTATTGAGGATGGCGGTACCGTTGAATTCAAGAGGGCCCCTGTGAGCGCCGGCTATGTTTTGATGCTCCTAGCATTAATGAATACTGAGAGCACCAGGCGGTGAGGAGGGCTCAGGTGCCCCCCCCCCCCCCCGGACCCTGTAGGGTCTATGGCCAGTCTGCCCCTTCATACAATGGTCAAATACCGGAGCAGATGCAATCATCACTGTATGTGTCCAAATAATACCGGCACATAGTGTTCAGGTATTAGGCCGGGGTCATACATAGCGGGAAATCCAGCAGAAAAATCTGTTGTTTTTTTGCAGCAAAAACTGCATTAAAAAACTGCATGTATTAAATGTGCGGAAAAGCCAACAAATGTAACCCTCTCCATTGAGAAGGATGAATCCGCTGTATAATTTTAGAAGCTGAGGATTCCACATCCGCTATTCCGCAGCTTTTCTGCTGTGTTATTTTCACACTGCGTTTGGATAAGAATTCAGAAATTCTCTTACACTTTGCATCTGCACTTGCTTGCGGATGCTTGTGATTTTCACGCAGCCCCATTCATTTCTATGGGGCCTGCGTTGCGTGAAAACGCAGAATATAGAACATGCTGTGATTTTCACGCAACGCACAAGTGATGCGTGAAAATCACCGCTCAGCTGAACAGCCCCATTGAAGTGAATGGGTCCGGATTCAGTGCGTTCACCTGAATGAAGCCTATGGCTACTTTCACACTAGCGGCACGGACCTCCAGCATGCTGTTCCATCGGGTGAACAGCCTGTCGGATCCATCCTGCCGCTAGTGACCGTGTGCCCCTGGACTGCCGCTCCGTCCGCATTGACTACAATGGGGGCGGGGCGGAGGCACGACGAGAGGGTGCCGGAATAAATGTCGGACATGTCGTAGTTTTATTCCGGCAGCCTCTCACTGTGCGCTGCCGGAACTCCGCACCGCCCCCACTGTTCACCCGACGGAACAGCCTGCCGGAGGTCCGTGCCGCTAGTGGGAAAGTAGCCTAAGGACACCTTCACACGTGGCAAATTTTGTGGCTGAAAAGTCTGTGACCGAAAATCGGTCCCATTCAGTTGAATGGGGACGCAAGCACATGGATTTCTGCAAGGTTCATTAAAGTGAATGGAACTGATTTTTAGTCGCAGAATTTTCTGCTACAAAATCTGCTGCGTGTGAAGGCAGCCTAAGGGCTCATTCACACGAACGTGTGCTGCCCATTGCCATATTGCGGATCCGCAATACACAAGCACCGTTCCGTGTGCATTCGGCATCACAGATTCGGACCCATTCACTTCACTGGGTCCGCAAGTCCAGAGATGCGGAACGGAAGCACGGAACGGAACACTACAGAGTGCTTCCGTGGGGTTCTGTTCCGTAAAATGATAGATCAAGTTCTATCTTTTTGCGGAACGGACGAATGCAGACCCATTCAAGTTCAATGGGTCTGGATTCATCCCAGCGGCCGTATGGAGGTTGCCTGTGCATTGGGGACCGCAAATTGCCCACCTACAGCCGTGTGAATGAGCCCTAATGGGTTTTAGGGGCCCAATTTGTGTACCCCCCTCTACATCATCCCTGTGTTGAGCTGATGATGTTCCAGCAAGTATCACTAGTATCACGCCTCGGACCGCCGGCGGGTCTACTGAACCAAATTGCGTACATCATAGACCCTGGCCCCATCTTACCCCTTGTCTGAACAATTAGGAGTGCAGCACAGTGCTAGTTATACAGGAACGTTTACGTTTGTTGAATTAAAAGGGTGTGTACACTTATGCAGCTGACTGTTTCCTGTAATTGATTGGTCTTTAAATTTTTACCGTTTTGTGTATACAGCTCCTATGGATACCTGTGTGTCTCCATGGTTCTAACTTGAATCAAGCCCTGTGTGCGGTCTGAACCCCATCTGCACTTTTTTGTCCTCTCCTTTTTGCCAGTAGATGGAACACGTCTGTACGCATGGGACACGTATACACAAAGCATTAACAGGTTGTAAAGTAGCGGGGGGGGGCTTTTTGCAAATAATTAGCAAGTCTGTTTTTCATCTCGATGCATTAAAGCAGCAGAAAAACCCTGCACAAACCTGATGAAGGCCAAATAAAGCTTCCCTCAAGGGGTTAATCTTGTGTACGTGGTTCTCCTGTGGACACATGCATCACTGTATAGACTGGTAGGCAGGGGCGTATCTATCACGAGGCAAACAAGGCATTTGCCTAGGGCGGCACTTGCCAATGGGGCGGCAAAATGCCTTGTTTGCCCCTTGTCCCATCAGTCTCATCTGCCTCCGGTATATTCAGAAGATCCGATGGTATATTCTAACCCCCAGGCGTTCCCATGGTGACGGGGACGCTTGCCTGGGGGTTAGAATATACCATCTGATCTGAGTTTTCACGCTCTCAGTGAGAGCGTGAAAACACAAATCCGATGGTATATTCTAACCCCCAGGCGTTCCCATGGTGACAGGGACGCTTGCCTGGGGGTTAGAATATACAGGGCCCCGCCGCTCACAGGAAAACATTTAAAAACGAATCAGTAACCTAAACTTTATTCATTAGTGATGTCTTACTGTATACCTTACTCTGTCTTTCAGCTTCGGTAACAGCAGGCAGTGCGGGCGGGCGGCGCTCACTCACTGACGTCACGCGCCTGCGCCGCCTAGTGGGAGGAGCAGGCGCGTGACGTCAGTGAGTGAGCGCCGCCCGCCCGCACTGCCTGCTGTTACCGAAGCTGAAAGACAGAGTAAGGTATACAGTAAGACATCACTAATGAATAAAGTTTAGGTTACTGATTTGTTTTTAAATGTTTTCCTGCGAGCG
This sequence comes from Bufo gargarizans, assembly GCF_014858855.1. Lineage (NCBI taxonomy): Eukaryota > Metazoa > Chordata > Amphibia > Anura > Bufonidae > Bufo > Bufo gargarizans. The sequence goes on along the minus strand of NC_058081.1, from coordinate 725,175,321 downwards.
TCAGGGGGAGGAGGAATCTGTGGATGGCACCGTTTAGGGGAGGGGGGGGGGGGAATCTGTGGATGGCACTGTTTAGGGGAGGGGGGGGGGGGGGAAAATCTGTGGATGGCACCGTTTAGGGGAGGGGGGGAATCTGTGGATGGCACCGTTTAGGGGAGGGTCTGTGGATGGCACCGTTTAGGGGAGGGTCTGTGGATGGCACCGTTTAGGGGAGGGTCTGTGGATGGCACCGTTTAGGGGAGGGTCTGTGGATGGCACCGTTTAGGGGAGGGTCTGTGGATGGCACCGTTTAGGGGAGGGTCTGTGGATGGCACCGTTTAGGGGAGGGAGGGGTCTGTGGATGGCACCGTTTAGGGGAGGGAGGGGTCTGTGGATGGCACCGTTTAGGGGAGGGGGGGAATCTGGATGGCACCGTTTAGGGGAGGGGGTGGGGAATCTGTGGATGGCACCGTTTAGGGGAGGGGGTGGGGAATCTGTGGATGGCACAGTTTAGGGGAGGGGGGGGGGATCTGTGGATGGCACCGTTTAGGGGAGGAGGGGGGGGGATCTGTGGATGGCACCGTTTAGAGGAGGAGGGGGGGATCTGTGGATGGCACCGTTCAGGGGAGGGGGATCTGTGGATGGCACTATTTAGGGAAGGGGGATCTGTGGATGGCACTGTTTAGGGGAGGGGGATCTGTGGATGGCACTATTTAGGGGAGGGGGATCCGTGGATGGCACTATTTAGGGGAGGGGGATCCGTGGATGGCACTGTTTAGGGGAGGGGGATCCGTGGATGGCACCGTTTAGGGGAGGGGGATCTGTGGATGGCACCGTTTAGGGGAGGGGGATCCGTGGATGGCACTATTTAGGGGAGGGGGATCCGTGGATGGCACTCTTTAGGGGGGATCTGTGGATGGCACATAGGAAGGGGTGGGGTTTAGAGAGAAAGGGGTTTGGCCTTGACAGGAAGGGGTGGGTCAAATTTATATTAGGGGGGTGCCCGAGTTTAGTCTCGCCTAGGGCAGCACAAAACCAAGATACACCACTGCTGGTAGGTGTAATATGACCAACAGTGGAAGGCTATGTTCACACGTGGCGTAACCACTAAGGATGCATGTGGCAAATCCATTGTACAGTACTAGTAAAGTGGATGAGAGCTTAGGAAATCTTATCCACATGCTATAAAAAAAACTAACCCAAAAACAGCACAGCACAGTAAAAGCCAGTTCACTTGGAGTTTTTGGGCGCTGATTTTGGAGCGTAATTGCCTCAAAATTGGCTAAAAGAAAACGTCTCAAAACAGCCTCCTATTCATGTAAATGGGAGGCAGCACTTGCCTTTTTTTTCCATGTGGAAAGAAGCAGTGTGCCCCATCTTCGGGCAGGATCTGTGCTGAATCTTCCATTGAAATGAATCAGAAGCATAAAAAAACAGCTCTATGTAAATCCATGCATTTTTTTTGTGCGCTTTCTGCCTGTTTTTGACACAGATCTGTGCCAAAAACCTTGAGCTGAAAATGCAGCTTTGTACTGAACACCCATTGATTAAAGCGGGTATAGTACAAATACCCCCCACAATGTCTGAGCCCCTCCGATAGACTATGCCTAACTACGTCCCTCTGGATCTCTGCACGGCGCTGCATCTTTTTATCCAAGTGCTGGGCAGTTGGGGGGTAGCAGTCAATAGCAGGCTGTGATGGTGACCAACCAACCAATAGCAGGCTGCAGCGGTAACCAACCAACCAATAGCAGGCTGCGACGGTGACCAACCAACCAATAGCAGGCTGGAGGCTGTGACCAACCAATAGCAGGCTGCGACGGTGACCAACCAACCAATAGCAGGCTGGAGGCTGTGACCAACCAATAGCAGGCTGCGACGGTGACCAACCAACCAATGGCAGGCTGCGAAAGTGACCAACCAACCAATGGCAGACTGCGACGGTGACCAACCAACGGCAGGCTGCGAAAGTGACCAACCAACCAATAGCAGTCTGCGACGGTGACCAACTAACCAATAGCAGACTGCGAAAGTGAACAACCAACCAATAGCAGTCTGTGAAAGTGACCAACCAACTAATGGCAGACTGCGACGGTGACCAACCAACCAATGGCAGACTGCGACGGTGACCAACCAACGGCAGGCTGCGAAAGTGACCAACCAATAGCAGTCTGCGACGGTGACCAACTAACCAATAGCAGACTGCGACGGTGACCAACCAACCAATAGCAGTCTGCGACGGTGACCATCTAACCAATAGCAGACTGCGACGGTGACCAACCAACGGCAGGCTGCGAAAGTGAACAACCAACCAATAGCAGTCTGTGAAAGTGACCAACCAACCAATAGCAGACTGCGACGGTGACCAACTAACCAATAGCAGGTTGCCTGGCCATGTGACATGGTAATGCAGCGGTGGCCGTGCAGGGATCCAGAAGGATGCCAGCACTGGGTAAGTATCATCTATAGGAGGGTCCAGGCATTGTGGTGGGGTATTTGTACTAATAGATAACCCTTTTATAAAAAAAAAAATTATAAAAATGTGCTTAAAAAAAAAGTGGATTCATTTATTTATTTTTTTGGCTTTTTTTTTTAAATCAGCCGTGTGGACTGGCCCTAAGGGTGCCTTCACACACTGCAGATTGGGTTTGCAGAAAATTTCAGCATCTAAAAAATCTGTTCCATTAACCTCAATGTTTTTTTGACAGGAAGCAGATAGGTTTCTGAGAGTCCCATTCAGATGAATGGAACTGATTTTCAGTCTCATTAATTTCCTGCATCAAAATCTGCCATGTGTGAATGCAACCTAAACTGCCCTGCAGTGCAGACTCTAAATCCACAGCACGTCCGTTAATACGGAAGCCTTCCATCCTTTGCAACGTAGAGGGCAATGTCCACATGTAATTAGTTTTCCACCCTGTGTGGACGCACTACCCTGCGCTGTAAGAAACGTCTTGGTGCTCCTGTCACATGTAGATCTCAGGATGAGGAACATTGGCTGACATCTGGACACGTGAAGAAACATGAATCCTCACACGCAGCAAACCACACGACGTTGTGCAGGATCCAGTCGGTGGCACCTACCAGAAGTTCCCTTTTCCTCTGTACTCTACTAGTATTTGTAGTATTTGTCAAAACTTTCCAACCCGGCTGGAATTTTACTGAGATCCAGTATAATGAAAGTTGACTCATGCCGGGGATTTTCCTAAAGGAACCACATTCATTTTTTTTACTGAAATACATATATTTTGGCTAAGAATTTTTTAGTAATTAGGATGTTTTAGTTTATGTGCATCACAGAGAAGGCTGTTCATGATAAAATCTGTCACAGAGCTCCTCTGCCGATCTGCCAGATCTAAGCTCAAATCATGACATTGAAAAAACCTCCACAGCCTTTAAGCGTGCGTTAGACATTTCAGGCAACTGTTTTCTGAGCGACTCTTTCACACGAGCGGATGCCATGTGGGTAATCCACTGCGTGAAAGAGAGCCAAGCCCTGTTCTGGACAACATGACTGATAATGCTCTGAGCCTCTGACCTTTTTACTACAAAATCACGGTGACCACTTTATCTCACTGTGATGTAGTAAAAAGATCAGAGGATTGGAGCTAGGGCTGCAGTAAACGAATATTTTTGTAATCGAGTATTCTATCGATTATATTTCTCGATTCATCGAGTAATCTAATAAGAAAAAGCTACTTAAAATAACGTACGTAATTAGGTATGTATAAAGTTATTGGTTTGAAGGGGTTAATAACTTTATACATGCTTAATGCCAAGGTGCTTCCATTAACCCCTCCAAACCAATAACTTTATACATGGCCATTGGGTTTGGAGGGGTTAATGGAAGCCCCTTGGCATTAGGCATGTATAAAGTTATTGGTTTGAAGGGGTTAATAACTTTATACATGCTTAATGCCAAGGTGCCTTCATTAACCCCTCTCTAAACCAATAACTTTATACATGCCAAGGTGGTGCTTGCAGCCTCCATTAACCACTCTCTCTCCATCTGCCTCCCCCCAGCCTCTGATCTGCTTGCCCCCAGCCTCTGATCTGCCTCCCCCCCTCCCCAGCCTCTGATCTGCCTCCCCCCCTCCCCAGCCTCTGATCTGCCTCCCCCCCCCGCCTCTGATCTGCCTCCCCCCCCCAGCCTCTGATCTGCCTCCCCCCCCCAGCCTCTGATCTGCCTCCCCCCCCCCAGCCTCTGATCTGCCTCCCCCCCCCCCCAGCCTCTGATCTGCCTCTCCCCCCTCCCCAGCCTCTGATCTGCCTCCCCCCCCCAGCCTCTGATCTGCCTCCCCCCCTCTGGTAACGTAACACAAGGGGGGGGGGGGGTAGTGTAGGACTTCAGTAGCGTGACTCCTGGCTGCCATGGTAACCGATCGGAGCCCCAGCATTACACTGCTGGGGCTCCGATCGGAACTGACACTGCCACCAATGATGGGGGGAGGAGGGGGACCCTGTGGGATATGGCCGGCACATTCATTGGTGGCGCAGTGGCCACAGTCCCTCCCCTCCTCCTCTGTCCTCATTGGTGTTCAGCGGCAGCCGCGCACAGTGGGGAGGGAGAGACTCCCTCCTCCTCCCTCCGCTGTCCCGGCTCAGTCCTGCCTCTCTGGCCTCCGGAGGACACGGAAGCGGTGAGTGAGACGCTTAATTTCACTCCCGCTCCATGATCACGTGATGTAAACGATTCCTCGATGCAGGGAAACTGCATCGATTAATTTTTTGACTCGATTTAATCGAGTTATTCGAATAATCGTTTCAGCCCTAATTGGAGCATTATCAGTCATGTTACTGCTCCGTGTCTCTGCTGTCCAGAACGGGGCTTGGCTCTCTTTCATGCAGTAGATTACCCGCACGGAATCCGCTTGTGTGAAAGAGCCCTTACGTAGCTGGTCAGGAGAGTCCATCACCTTAGGCATCAATGCCTTAAAGGGGTATTCCAGTCACCATAAATGTAACTTATGTTTTAGACTGATTCATCATCAAGAATTTCCTAATATAATGCAAATTACAGATATATTTACCATTCAGTAGTTATAAAAGTAGTTTTGTTCCTCAGCCACCCACTGTTTTTTCCTCAAACTACCATGGCATGGACCTGTAGTTCTGAGCCTCTGTCAGGTCAAGCATGCTCAGTGCGTTTTATCTATCCTCTAGCTAAATGTCTTGTGAAACAAAGGGCGTGTCAGTGTGCTGCTGATTACAGGGGGCGTAACCAGACTGATATCAGGCAGCCAATCAATAAGCATCAACACTTACAGCTGGAAAGCTAGGGATGGTGGGGATTGTAGTCTTTGAAGTTTTGTGAGAGAAGATCCAGCACCATGATACTCGCTCACACAGGAGGTAGACAAATGGATTGAAAGATAAAATTAAACTCTTTTTGTATGTACAAGTTCTGGTTGCGTCACAACTTGCAGCCATAAAGGGGTTATCCAAGGCTTTCTCACAAGTGATATGGATTGTACGCCCCCCCCATCTAGAATGCTTGTTTTTATTTTTCTCCAAGCACATGAAGGTGAACAATCTATATCTAACCACCATCCATGAAAAACACATTGCAACCAGATGCCCCGTTTACCTCTATGGAGTCAGAGCTGTGCGAAAGACCATATAGAACTGGCTGTGATTTTTCCTGAACACAGATGATCCCAAAAAAAACACTCCAATGCACAACCCCTTAAAGTGAATGGTTCAGCATTCTTTCCACATGCTATGCATTCATCTAGACCCGTGATGGCGAACCTTTTAGAGACAGTGCCCAAACTGCAACCCAAAACCCACTTATCACAAAGTGCCAACACAGCAATTTAACCTGACTACAGTCCTATATAGTATATCTTCCATGTACTTTATCATTTAGCTATAACAGCCTGCCTACATTCAATGCATCGCCTGTGATGGTCATAGTGCGCCCTGCGCTGATGAATGCAGGAAACGTCTAAGGCATATTTGTACACCAGACTTTTTCCAGGGTGTGGGTGCCCAGAGTGGGCTCTGAGTGCTGCCTCTGGCACCCGTGCCATAGGTTCGCCATCAATGATCTAGACAGAAGACTCGCTCCTGTGAAAGCAGCCTAATGGCCGTCACACATCATTTCATTTGTGTCTGGTATTAAACAAGACTGTTTATTAACCAGCCCAGTTTTGACATCTCCTGTATGACATAGGTCGGTCAGCGAAGACTCTTCTACAATGAGGAAGTAGTCCAAATAAAGTGAAAATTTCAGACCCTCTAGTCTGAGGTATGCTGTCATTTCTATTATTTTTGTAAATACCTTGGGGCAGATTAAATGCTGAAGGGCAACGCTGTGAATTGGAAGTGATTTATTAAGCCTTTCTGATCTTTTAGTGCAAACCTGAGGTAGGTTTGTGATTTTTGATGTATGGGGACATGATAGTATGAGTCCTTGAGGTCGATGGATGTCATGTATGCCTTTTTGGATTAGGGGAATTATGGACGCAATCTACTCCATCTTGAATTTACGATAGGTTATGCGCTTGTTTAATTCTTTGAGGTTTATGATGGTACAGGAGGATCCGTCGGGTCTTTGGACCAGAAATGGTCTTGAGTAAAACCCCCTTTCTGGATTGGGGACCTCTGTTATGACGCCTGAAGTTTAAGTCTAGGACTCCCTGCCCGATCTTTCACAACACACTTGGGCTGTGGGATGTCACCTGGAATCTTTTTTGGGGGTATTGAGAAAACTTTCTATGCAATATCCTCTTTGGATTATATTTAGGGCCCAGGGATTTTGGGCCACTTTCTGCCATGGTAATAGAAAATTCCTCAATCTTCCGACGCTGGCGTCATTGCTTATTGGACAGTTTATTTGGGGGATTGAGGAGGAAACCCCTGCCTTTGCCTCCTTTCAGAGGACTCCATTGACCTGTCTTCCCTTTACCTCTGTAGGATTTTGACTGTGAGGAGTAGGGACGAAAAGGTTCTCTCTCTTCTGGGAATCTTTTTTGTATCCACTGCCTTTTCCAAGATTGTGTCAAGAACAGGCCCAAACACACACTCTCCAGAGAAGGCAATAAAAGGCTTTCAATGTTCTGTCGCCTTCCCAGAACTTAACCCATAGCGCCCTTCTTGCAGTGTTTGATGAAAGACTTTCGATTTTGTTCTTAGTCCCCCCCCAAACATTTCGTCCTGAACCGATTTGGGTTTTTGGACATCCTCGATGCCCATACTGCTCCCAATAGGTCGTCAATGTCTTCAGATGAAAAGTAAAATTTCCTTGCATCCTCCACAATTTTGCCTTCAGACAAGTTGTCAATTTTTCTGGAGTCAGTGGAACCCAAGTCCATGTCCTCAGCATCAGAGGAGGATGGAATAGATTTTTTTTTGGCAGAGGTAGGGAAACAGACTTGAGAGGCCAAGGAGGACTTAATTTCACTCTGCATCATGGACTTAACCTCCATGAGGTTAGAAGGCTGCTCCTCTTACCAGATCATTAATACAAAGCTGACAGTTTAAGGCTACTTTCACACTTGCGCTTGATCGGATCCGTTCTGAACGGATCCGATCATATTAATGCAGACGGAGGCTCCGTTCAGTACGGATCCGTCTGCATTAATAACTTTAAAAAAATTCGCAAGTGCGCAAGTAGCCTGCGCGGATCCGTTCAGACTTTCAATGTAAAGTCAATGGGGGACGGATCCGCTTGAAGATTGAGCCATATGGTGACATCTTCAAGCGGATCCGTTCCCATTGACTTACATTGTAAGTCTGAACGGATCCGCACGCCTCCGCACGGTCAGACGGACACCCGAACGCTGCAAGCAGCGTTCAGCTGTCCGCCTGTCCGTGCGGAGGCGAGCGGAGCGGAGGCTGAACGCCGCCAGACTGATGCAGTCTGAGCGGATCCGCATCTATTCAGACTGCATCAGGGCTGGACGGAGGCGTTCGGGTCCGCTCGTGAGCTCCTTCAAACGGAGCTCACGAGCGGACCGACGAACGCTAGTGTGAAAATGATGATTACACTTACCGGTAATCGGATTTTCCTGACCCCACGACAGCACCTTAGAGAGATGGCTCCGCCCCAGGACAGGAAACCTGCAGCATAAAAAAGGTGGAGCCGCTCTCCCACCTCAGTGAGTTTCCAGAGCATGAGAGGGACTCCCCCTTACGTTAGTTTAATTTACATACTGTATATATATATATATATATATATATATATATATATATATATATTTTTTTTTTATTTTTTTTTGCAACACCCGTGAACACACAGACTTACACCAATAGGGTGGGAATAAAGAGGTGCTGTCGTGGGGTCAGGAAAATCCGATTACCGGTAAGTGTAATCATCATTTTTCCCCTCCCCCACGACAGCACCTTAGAGAGAGATTTCAGAGATCATCCTCAGGGTGGGTGACAGAACTCAAAACCTTAGTGCCAAAAAGAAGGTCAGAGATAGAATCCAGCTGAAGCCTATAGTGCTTATAGAAGGTGGACGGAGAAGACCAGGTGGCTGCCCGACAGATCTGTTCAATAGATACGCTAGCCCTCTCCGCCCAAGACGTGGATACCGCCCTCGTGGAGTGAGCCCTCACCGAAATCGGTGGAGACACGCCGGTTACTGAATATGCCAAGGATATAGCTTCTCTAATCCACCGGGCAATAGAAGCCTTAGAGGCAGTATTACCTTTTCTTGCCCCACCGAACAGAACAAACAAGGCAGAGGACTTCCTCCAGTCTTTAGTCACCTCTAGGTACTGCAAAATGCACCTCCTGACATCCAGAGAATGTAACTCCTTCTCTCTATCATCCTTAGGCTCTGAAAAGAAAGCTGGGAGAACTACCTCCTGAGCCCTATTAACCCTGGAAGGAACCTTTGGCATAAACCCAGGATCTGGCCTAAGAACCACTCTGTCCTCCCTGATGGACATAAAAGGGGGGTTAATAGAGAGGGCCTGAATCTCCCCAACTCTTCTGGCTGAAGTTAAAGCTACCAGCAAAACTAACTTAAGGGAAAGTATTTTGACCGAGCAAGATGCCAGAGGTTCAAAGGGATGTCTGGTAAGGGCATTAAGTACTAAGTTAAGGTCCCAGGGAGGAAACCTAGGGCCTGCTACTGGCGTAATCCTATCCACTGCCTTAAAAAACCTAACCACCCAAGGGTCCATGGCCAAACTTCTTCTCCCCAGAACTGATAAGGCTGACACCTGCACCTTTAGTGTACTTTTTGCTAATCCGAGGGACAATCCCCTCTGTAAAAATTCCAACACCTGAACTATGGAAAATTCTAACGGCCAGGAAACCACTTCTGTGCCTATAAAGGACAGGAACTTTCTCCATACTCGAGCATAAATAACATTTGTTACCTCCTTCCTACTTTTCATCAAAGTGGAAATTACTTCCTCAGAGAATCCCTGACTGGCTAAAAATGACCTCTCAAATTCCATGCTGAAAGATGTAGGGACCCTACTTCTGGGTGGGACACGGGACCCTGAGATAATAGATCTGGAATTTCTGGGAGGATCCAAGGATCCGAGACTGACATCGCTCTCAACAGGGAAAACCACGCCCTCTTCGGCCAGAAGGGGGCTATCATGATCACCCTGGCTCCTTCGTACCTGATCTTCCTTACTACCAGAGGAATCAGCTGAAGTGGAGGGAAGGCGTAGCCTAGTGGAAAATCCCATTTCTGGAGAAAGGCGTCTACCCCAGATGGGCACTCCTCTGGACTGAGGGAGAAAAAAATCCCGTACCTTTCTGTTCTCCCTTGTGGCGAACATATCTACTGAAGGTAACCCCCATAATCTTACTATCTGGGAAAAAATCTTGGGATTTAGAGACCACTCTCCCTGACGCAGTCTGTGGCGACTCAGAAAGTCTGCTCGAGAATTCTCGACCCCTCTGATATGAATGGCCGAGAGATGAAGCACTCTCCCCTCTATCTCCTCGAATATCCATCTCGACTCCCTTAGTAAAGAATCTGACCTGGTCCCTCCCTGGCGATTGAGATATGAGACCACTGTCCGATTGTCGGACATCACCCTCACATGTCTGTTCAGGATCATCGGAAGAACCGCTCTCAAGGCCAGCAGGACTGCCCTCAGCTCCTTCCGATTTGATGAAAACTGTTTCTGACCCTGGGACCACTCTCCCTGAAAGATCCGATCCTCCACATGAGCCCCCCAACCCCAGGGGCTGGCGTCTGTAGTAACCACCACCGGTTCCGGAAAGGCCCAGGGAAGTCCCTGATTCAGATTTTCTACCTCCTTCCACCAATCCAGGGAAGAAAGGGTCACCTCTGACAAGCTCATCACTGACTCCAGGGATGCCCCCGCCCGTCTTGTAGCAGCCAAGATCTCTACCTGTAACTGGCGGGAATGTCTCTGAGCCCACTGGACTGCTGGTATGCAGGAAGTTAGAACTCCTAACAGAGACATAGCTTTTCTTATAGACAGGTTCCGTTCTAACTGAACCCTCTGAACTCTTCCTTGAACCCCAGCTACCTTCTCGTCTGTGAGAAAGGTTCTCTCCAGCCTGGAATTCAGAACCAGACCTAGAAAAACCTGGCTCGTTGCCGGCTCCAACCTGGACTTTTGGATGTTTAACAGCCAACCCAGAGACCGAAGAACCTCCATAACCCGATCCAGAGACCTGGCACACTCCTCCCGAGACTGGGCTACTACCAGAAAGTCGTCCAGGTAAGGCAAAAACGTGATGTCCTCTCTTCTGATGAAGGAAGCCATCTCCGCCACTACCTTGGTGAAGATCCGAGGTGCCATGGAGAGGCCAAAGGGAAGGGCCTGGAACTGAAAATGAAGAAGTCCCACCTCGGTTCTCACTGCCACCCGGAGGAATCTCTGGTGATCTGGATGGATCGGAATATGATGGTAAGCATCTTTTAAATCCAGAACCGCCATATGACACCCTGGAGATAAAAGATATATTGCTGATCTGATAGTCTCCATCTTGAATTTTCTGGCTTTTTAGAACTTGTTCAGATATTTGAGATTTATGATGGTCCGGTATGACCCATCTGGTTTCTTTACTAAAAACAGGGTGGAATAAAATCCCTGCCCTAGCTCTGACTCTGGGACAGGAATCAACACCCTCTTGCTTATCAATTTTTTTATTTCTTGCAGCATGACAGGGGAAGACCTTGACACCACCAATCTTTCTGCGGGCCAACGCAGGAATTCCAAACTTAGACCCTCCCGCAGAAGACACACTAACCATCTTCCTGCCATCCTTTCCCAAGCAGGAAGAAAGAACTTTAACCTTCCTCCTACTGGGATCATGGCGTCATTGCTTACCCTGTTTTGATGTACGGCCTGTGGCAGATCCAAACAAAAACCCCTTATTTCCTGATCTGGGCCTAGAACCCTGTTCTTTGTCCCCCATCTGCCTCTTACCCTGGAACCTTGACGGGTTCCGAAAGGGCCGCTTATATTGTTTAAACTGCGTAAGAGATTCCTGGGGAAACTTCTTCCTATCTGCCGCCTTCTCGAGTAAAGAGTCAAGCTCCGACCCGAAAAGAAACTGGCCATCACAGGGAATGCTACAAAGCCTCAACTTGGATGACAGATCTCCCACTTTCCAATTCTTCAGCCACAAAGCACGTCGCGCAGAATTAGAAAGGGAAGCGGTCCTTGCTGACAGAGCTTTTTAGTGTAAGAAGAAGACAGCGGGCTTTTGCAGATAGGGCATTCTTTATTCTTTTTCTTTGCCTCCACCTTCTTAGGCACCGTCTAAGAAAAAACGGAACACACACAACACTGAGGAACAGTCCAGATCTCTGACAACCGAGAATAGGACTCACAATACCGGTGGCAAGATCTGCGCATCCGCACTTTCAGACCTCTTCTCTTCGTCCATAGTGGGGGCAACAACCTGCACTGATAAACAATGCCTTTATTATAAATTGCCACCAAGTGCTACTCTCACCTGAGAGATCACTGCTTCTGCAGACCCACCACGCTCAATTTGTCCAGGAACCCCTTTCCGGCCTCTGGATATCCGTCCCTGGCGTCCCGAACCACCCAGTTATCATACCTGCCTGGAGCCGGGTTTAAAAACTACCGGGAAGCCGAACTTCCGGTCACCTGACCGGAAGTGCACTGCCGTGGAACGCACGGCCGTGGACCGCATGGCGCTTCCGGTTCGCCGTTTACACATCCGGCGGCGCTTGGTGAGTCTGTAAGTCAGCAAGGCCCTCTGGCCTTCTTCAACCGCCGGCGCCGTCCTCCTCGCCTGAGGGACCAGCACCTTCCGCCCTGGATCCAGAGAGACGCCTCGGCCGCCTCCGGAACTTCATCCCCGCGCCTGCGGGGAACAATCGGGCAGGTACCGACTGCCGCCCCGACCCTCCGGCTTCTACCGGGACTTCAAGGTCAGGACGACACTGCAGGCTCCCGTACCAGGACAGGAAACCTCACTGAGGTGGGAGAGCGGCTCCACCTTTTTTATGCTGCAGGTTTCCTGTCCTGGGGCGGAGCCATCTCTCTAAGGTGCTGTTGTGGGGGAGGGGAAAAGTAGCCTTAGTATAACCTTCCTGTAGCCTTTTAGCACAACTTGTGTTTCTGGCCTTGATCTTAGCCTTTGCTCCCTATAAGAGAGGAGCAACTAGGCATTAGACTGGCATGGGGCACATTGTAAGAAACATTTGTTTCTTATTCCCCACAGGGTAACTCACTGTTGAAGTGCCTGAGCGCCGGACCTGCGGCATGCATCAATGCTGGCGTGCCGTGCTTATGGCGGTCTGCTTCCGCACAGAAGGGAAGGGAGAACCCAGGTCATGGAGGGAAAGCAGGCCCCCAGATAACATGGACGAGTTCCCTCGTGTGCTACACCTCTGCCCAGCGTTGGAATCTACCGCCGGAGGGCAGAGGGAGATAGGAACGATACCTCCCATCCGAACCATCCACTAAAAACAATACCTCCCACAGGAGGTGCTCGATAGGGACAGAAAACACTGAGGGCGAGTGGGTGGTCGCCTTTTAAACTCTGTGTTCCTGCCCCTATAGAGGACAAGGGTCAATCTCTATGGTAGCAGTCATGGTGGATAAGGAAATGTACAAATTTTGTCCATCACAATCAGACCTCATACAATTAAAGGGCACCATTAATCTGCTCAGCTCCTCCTGCTCTATAACATTCCATGTCAGTGGTGACAGGTTTCCTTTAAAGGCTGGAGATATATAATCCTACAACTACAGCTAAAGACCATCTTTAGTTTTGCATGGTTTTGGCATTGCACCATTCTTAATTTCTTTAGAAAACCACACACAATGGACCATTTAAAATGTTTATTCTGCAGTACAAAGCAAGTTACATTGCTGACATTTGATAGGTGACTGGTAACAGCATTAATCATATAAATCCATATCCATCATTCTTCAATCTGATACCAACAAGAACTTGTCAGTTAAAATATTGTAATACACAAGTCTCAGAATGAACGATATAGTACTGCAAGTTCTTCAAAATGCCTGATCAGTCAGAAAAATGCATTGAAGTGCTGGATCTGTCTTTCCAGTTTCATCCGGCAAAACTGAGCCGGCATTTATTTTCTCCACTTATTTTTCAGTCTGCACATGCGCAGACAGGAAGGACGAATCCTGCACAAAAAAATAAATAAAAGCCGGATCCAGCATTCAGGCAAGTCTTCAGTTTTTTTTTTTCGCCACGGAGATAAAAGTAGCATGCTACGGTTCTCTTTTGCCTGATCAGTCAAAATGACCGAAGACATCCTGAACGGATTACTCTTTCAGAATGCATGGGGATATACCTGATCAGTTCTTTGCCAGTATAGAGCCCCCAGGACGGAACTCTATGCCGAAAAAGAAAAACGTAAGTGTGAAAGTACTTACAATTCACCTTCAAGGCAGATGCAGGAATCTCCAGAGTAAAAAAAAAAATAGAGCAACTGAGAGTTTTCCAAAAGGATTACCATTTTAATGTATTGTAAGCATAGAATGTTCTGCTGAAGAACCAACCACAGCATAAAGTGGCAAATCTGTATTGCAAAGCTCTTCCCATTATCCAGGCCCAGAGAACAATACACCCAAGGCCTGCAGCAACCCACGAGGACCAGCTGCCAGTAGAAAGGAGTAGTTTTCTGGGAAATATAGGTACTTTTTAGTATGAGCCAATGATCAGACACCTGAAATTGCAACAGGACGATGGGGAGTCATGAGGACATTTGATCTGAGGAAGAAGCCAAAAATCAAGACTCCTTCCCCAAGCAGGCCAGACGGATCAATCAGCCCAACTGGGCTCAGTTCCTCAAAGTGGGACATACTGTCAGCTCCGCTTCTCCAAGTCTCCAAATCTTACAGACCACTATTTATGGATGAGCTTTTCAGCCATACTGGTACAGTATTCTTTAGAGTAACCAGTGTCTTGTACCTCCAGTTTAGCAGTGACCCCTATGGGACATGCGCATTGGATTGTTACTTTGCAAAATACGCTATACCCATTATAAAAGGATGCTTTGTATGCCCATGTTCACCAGGTAAAATATTTGAAAGCTGTGCCAGGTCCAACAAGGCCTCAGCTACAGACCATGTTACAGCATCATTGACCAGACCTTGTGTCACCAGACACACCACAAGTTACTGAAGAACGCTATGGAGATCTTGGATCAGTTCAGAAAACCCCCATGTGATTTACCATGGAAGTTAGTCCAAGAGTGGCTTCACACAGCTATATTTTCAGCAAGCATTGCATAGATTGGAAATATGGCCAAGGTGAACATCCAGACATTCTGCTCCAGACACAGTAGGCTCCATTTTGGACCTAGCAGAGATTACCATTACTACATTTTACCAGCCACCACCTGCAAGTTCAATCTAAAAATCAGTTTCCAGCTCAGTACATGCAGAACCTGCCTTTTAACACATCTGGGCTTAAGCCAATTCTACAGAAATGCAATATGAACAAGTTCTGTCAACTGCAGGTCTAACAACCTGAACTAACAGTAATTGGATGCTGCTGTCAGTTTGGGTTTAGTCCTGAGGTCAGACCATATTATATTCACGTGAAACTGGCCTTAAGCTAAACCCCCCCCCCCCCCCCCAAAAAAAAACCAACTATGGATTAGTTGATGACAAGCTTTAAAATGTCAGATTAGTCCAAGGCCTAATGCCAAGTAATGCTCATCTCAGGTACAGACAATAGTAAAAAATATAGAATTAATTAAAAGTGCTAAAAACCTGCGATTTACCAGCATTCACAGGACCTAAAAACTTACTCTGGAATAGGCAAGTACTACTGTTAGCCCTTCAGGACTAACCCAAGCTGCATCAAACAAGCCTCGACTACATTAAGTGACCCTGCAGCGCGACTTCTCTACAACTCCCAAAAGCATCAAGTTTCTATAGTTGGACGGCAATATCCTTGGCTAGACTTAAAACATGTAAACTACATCAAGGAGAATTCAAGACTAGACTTGGGGGAAGTCAGAGCAAGCTATTCATCTGTACTAGTAGAACCCATCTACGTACATCTTCCTTCATTATAGACATTCCCCCCCAATTGTCTAGACCTTCAAGCTTAGTCTATTCTCAGAGCATTAAAAAAATAAAAAAATAAACAGGGCTGTGCTAGGACCAACGTACTACAGAGCACAAAACCTTGTTAGCTCCCATTTCCTACTAGCAATACTCTATATCTAGTCTCCATGGCGCCTGTCTCAACCATTTCTGACCCAGTACAACATCTCATCTCCTCAATCACTGGACTCCCAGCCCTTGGGGAAAAGTCAAAAGCTTCATCTTTATCAATGGCCTTTTCTCCAGAGGTTTCATCATCAGATGAGCTTTCAGAAGTGGACCCAGCAGATGAAGGTCCCCCAGAGGAATAGTCCGACGTCTCCGTTCCTGGATAGTCAAGGACCGGTGCTGTTACCACAAGGTGCTCGAATGTGGCGATTGTGAAGTGATCAGTGTGTTCTCCAAACCTATGAGAACAGAATGAAGACATTGTCAACTGAAGTTCAGCGCAATAAAGGTGTAAAGATAAAAGGTAAACTCTCACCTTCCACAAACATCAAAGGGATCAATCCAGAGGGTAATCTCCTCCGGGAGGGGAAGTCTCGTGTACTCTATTCCACATCTTGCACAGGCTTGAAGCAGGGACTCATCAGCATATTGCCAGGGATTAATGCGGATGCACCTGCAATGAGAATTGGTCAGACCATGTGGCAATGCTTCGATAATTATCCAGATCTTTAGGCGTAAATATATTAATGTAATTAAATGCACCATAACATCCCTGAAACAGCCGACTAGTGGGATGCCAGGACTTGGACACTAACTGATGTGAGAAATCGGACCTATCCTGAGGCTAGGTCATCAATTCCTTTTCATATCAGAAAACCCATTTCTGTACACCACAATTGTTAATTCAGAGTTGGGGGTCCCCGTTTAGGATTCTCATCTTCTCACCCCATTGGCTCCCTGCAACAAGATCAAGGGGATGCTATGATAAGCATTGGACTAAGACATCTCCAGGCCAGTGAGCCCGGACTAGGACGGAGTTAGGGGAGGCAGTCATGAAAAGGTTTTGGGTAGGAAGGAGTTAATGGCAGGTGGGGAGGGGCTTATAGAAAAGGGGTGGGTTAGGGTTAATAAGCAAGGGGGCGGTGTAGGAGCAGGCACAGTTTTGATGAAGGAACTCCTGCCCTCCCAAGTGTTGAGGGGTTAGAATGTTTGTAGGATACTGAATTATTAACAGTGGGTTGGATTGAGTGATGGTGGTGTGGTTCTGGGCATGGGTTTGCAAGGTTGAGTGGCTGTCGCGGCAGATCCTAGAAACTGGTGGTTTAGGATGGTATTGAAAATGGTGGGGCTGGACTCCTAGTTGAGGCACTTGGTAGGTTCGAAGAGGCGTCCATTAGTTGGTGTCTCCAAGCTGGTGTTTTACGGCTGAGGCAAGATGGAAGTGCCATGTTGGGTTTTTATAGATGGTAAATTTTGGGGCTTCTATGATCTTCCTCATCAGGGTTAATGTTATTTTTTTATTTAAGTTATGCATTTATTTTATTAATAAAACAGCTGCTGTGGCCGATTTAATCTGAACAGTGGCTGTGTGTTTATTTGGAAGGCTGGGGTTGGAGGAAAATCTGGAGTGTAAAAAGTAAGGCCCTGAGTAAATGACCCAATAACCTAATCATGCCGTAGTCAGATGACTTTGCAGGGCAGACATTGAGGGGTTTACTGACAAAACAAGTAATGTTAAAAAAAAAAAAACACTTGCACCAGTGGAAGCTACAAGCTGTCCCTGAAAAAGAACAAGAGTGGATGGAAAAATAAAGATGTCCAGGTTCTTTAAATGCAGCAGCACAAAGTTTACTGTTCAGAAGTAGAAACACAAAAGGCATTTACAGTCAGACCTATATTGCCACGTCCAAAAAGTCCAAACAATTAAAATATTTTAAAAAAACTGCACGATTTGCCATTTTTAAAAATGCAGAATGCACATGGCTTTTTTGTTTTATTTTTATCGGTTGGTATTGAGTATCACAATACTTTATGGCAGGCATGTCCAAACTGCAGCCCTCCAGCTGTTGCAAAACTACAACTCCCAGCATGCCCTAATAGCTGTAAGTTATAGTTTTGGACATGCCTGAATTTTGGTATCGCAACAACTCTACATCAGATATTGGTGCTCTTTCCTGAGTGTACCAGAAAGGCTCTTGTACGCCTTGTGCTGGATACAGGGACCAAGGCATGGTCTGGGGTCGGAGCCGTACCTGAAGGCTTGTCCTCGGGCCGGCATGTCTGGGTACCAGTGTCCCTGGTATTTGTCACACAGGATGCACACAAGGTGCTTGCCCAGAGCATCGAGTTCATGCGGCTTCATCGTCTTCTTCAGACCAAGTATCTTCACGAGGAAGTTGACAGCAGCCTTGATTTCTAGATGCATGTTCTGATGTAGGGGGAGCCTGAACCAAGCAGAAGCCTCATTAGAAACAGAATTTAACATGAGTGCATGTGTCCACGATAGCCCACTCAGGGGTAGTCATCATATGGATTTAGTGTCCAGCATGGCACATAGGACCCACTAGTTTGGCACCTTAGGTTACAGTCACAATGTACAAGCTGCAGGTGGAAAATTCACAATGTTTCATGGCACCAGCAAAAGGAGATTTAAACCCAACTTGTAACATCTGTATGGAAATTGACCCACAGCGTGAGTGTGCAGGCGCTGAGAAACTGCCTGCGCAATACAGCGCCAGCAAAGTGAACGAGATGCGTAAAGCCTCATTTACACCGCTTTCCCTGTAGAAGTTGACCTGTCATGTGGATTTAGAAATCTTCAGCATATCAAAGGTTTGTGCGATTCCACAACTTTTGTAGAATAAATTCCCCCGCAGACTTCCGTGGGGTTAACAAAACCTGCATTAAAAATCACATTTATGCTCACTTCGGTGCCCTACGGTCATACAACTACATGGCGACACTGCAGCGGGTGGCCTTTATCAAGTAGAGGAAGTTGATAGAAGCCGCTTACTACTGTATACATTTTTCCATCACATTATGCACGTCTTGTTTCTGTGGTTACAACCACCCTGAAATCCATCAGTGGTGGTCGTGCTTACACAGTACAGGAAAAGCTGAGGCCTCTGGTGGCCTGGAGTGTGGGAGCTCACACAGGCAAGTACTTTATATACGACCACCACTGATTGATTGCAGGGTGGTCATAACCATGGAAACCAACTGTGTATGTGATGGAAAAATGAATGCAGCCAGCAAAGGAGCCAATATGGAGAATCACTGTACATTAGTAAGGGGCTTGTATTTACTTTTTCTATATAATACCATTTGCTGAAGTGAGAGGACCCCTTTAAGGCCGAGTTCACGTCACCGTTTAGCTTTCCATTCATCTGATCCATCAGGAAAAACAAAACACGGATCCTTTATTTTGCACATCACTTGTGATCAGTTTGTGTCACTTTCCTCAGATCAGTAATTTGACTGAGAAAGTCCTACATGCAGAACCATTCATAACCGATGCTCAAAATAAGGGCTCGTTCACCCGTCCGTATGCATTATGCGGATCTGCAAAACACAGACACCGGCAATTTGCGTTCCGCACTCAGAAAATTGCAGACAATAGGACATGTTCTATTTTTTGCGGAACGGAAGTGCGGAACCACAAATGTGGATAGCACATTCCGGCCACATTGAAAATGAATGGGTCCGCAAAACTGCGGAACGGATGTGGACCCATTTTGCAAACGTGTGAATGGACTCAAGGATCTGTTTTTTGTTGTATTAAGTTGAACAAACCGGATCTGGCACCAACACCATTGTTAGTCAATGGACGCCAAAGAAAACCGGATCCGGCACCATTGTTTTTAGTGCTGGATCCAGCTTTTTCAGCTTTGCAAACGAGACAAAACCCACACGGTCACAGAACGAAAAACCGGAACGGACTATTCTGGTTTGTTCCGTTTTGTCCCCATTGACAACGAGGGTTTTAAGACCCTCAGTACGATCAGCGATGCCACATTTATTGTTCTAAAAACGTTTATCAACGCCATATTCTGACTCCCAAAATGTCATTTATAGTTATGTTGGCAGAGCTTCATTGTTTGCGGGACGTGTAGTTTTCATTTATACCATTTTGGGGTGTGTGACCTTTTGATCTGTTTTTTAAGTTTTTTGGGGAGGTGAAAAAAGGCAACCATTTTGTTTTTCACTATGGCATTCACCATATGGGATAAAGGCATTTATAGTTTAATCTTACAAGTGTTTTGGGACATTATACTCATGTGTATTTTTAATATGAGGACTGAGTAATTAATTTTAAAAACAAAAAATTTTTTTAAGGGAACCCGTCACCAGTATTATGGTGTCCTAACTAAGGGCAACAAATAAGTGACTGATTCTCTTAGCAAAATGCTGGCTTACTTTCTTTAATTGACCAAGTCAATCTGCCAACATCTTGTATTGAAAAGCTCCAGCTGATAATGATGAGTCCTGAATATTCATGAGCTCCTGACTCTCCCCGCCCACTTACTGCTGATTGACAGTTTTTTTCCATATGAATCAGCAGCAGCTAGGCAGGGGAGTGGCTATAGCTCTGAATTAAATATACGCTGACTCAATGACATCACGCCGGACTCGAATCAGCTCATTAGCATGCGGCATCTTTGTGTGTATATTATGAGGTAACCATCTGTCACCAGTAAGTGAATACATCTAAGGTGATGTATACATCTGAGAGAACTCCGACAAGTCCCTCTTTGACCTGAGGTATAGATTATTGCATTTATAATATTGATTCAGAGAGTGTCTGGTCTCTTAGGGCTCATTCACACAACCATTGCCGTATTGCAGCCCGCATCCGGCGAGTCCGCAATGCACGGGGCACCGGCCGTGTGCATTCTGCATCATGGATGCACGGAAAGGAACCCCACGGAGTGCCTCCGCAAAAAGATTGAACTTGCTCTATCTTCTTGCGGAACGGACAGATCGCGGACCCATTCAAGTGAATGGGTCCGCGATCCACATGCGGCTGGCCCATGGTCGGTGCCCGTGCATTGCGAACTGCAGTTTCCAGTCCACAGCACGGGCAACGGTCGTGTGAACAAGCCCTTATTTTGTAATAGAAAACTATTGAAGTGTAACAATATGAGTGTCCAAAAAGTTGGCGTTATGCAAGTGCCGCAGATACCGGCGCTGTGTGGGGGGAGGGGCGCCAGGGATCTTCTGCTGGAGACGGCGGGTCCCCTGTTGGAATAGCCGAGGGGAGGCCTGTTCAGACCATCACCACCAGTGAGAACGCAGGAAGTGAAGCTCCCACGAGCTGGTGAGACAGAGCCCCCTTCGCTTTACAAGCATGCACCCGGTGTCCCCGCACAGCAGGACGGTGCAGCCGTCGGCTTAGGGTACTTTCACACTTGCGTTTTTCTTTTCCGGCACCGAGTTCCATCCTCGGGGCTCTATACCGGAAAATAACTGATCAGTTTTATCCTAATGCATTCTGAATGGAGAGTAATCCGTTCAGTTTGCATCAGGATGTCTTCAGTTCAGTCGTTTTGACTGATCAGGCAAAAGAGAAAACCGCAGCATGCTACGGTTTTCTCTCTGGCGAAAAAAAACTGAAGACTTGCCTGAATGTCGGATCCGGCATTTTTTCCCATAGGAATGTATTAGCGCCGGATACGGCATTCAGAATACCGGATCAGTCGTTCCGGCATGCGCAGATCGGTAAAAATGAGAAAAAATGTACAAGACGGATCCGTCCTTGCAATGCATTTGTGAGACGGATCCGCATCCATCTCCGTCTCACAAATGCTTTCAGTCAGCGGCAGATCGGCGGCCAGTTCCGACGACGGAACTGCCCGCCGGATCACACTGCCGCAAGTGTGAAAGTAGCCTTAGAAGACCAGAGGAGCTCCTGAGTCCATCACATGCAACCAGCTGGCCGCAACGCTGCACTTTAAAGTGCGACTTCTCAGCTGCCCGTCCAGCTCTACAGCAGCACTGAAGCCGGGGGCATCGCCCAGTTACACCACCCGTCACTGCATGCGTTTACAGCCTAACAACCCCACAGGGCGACCGGCACACAGTCTAGCCGTGCGGATCCGTCCAGACTTACAATGTAAGTCAATGGGGACGGAGCCGTTTGAAGATGACACACTATGGCTCAATCTTCAAACGGATCCGTCCCCCATTGAAAGTCTGGACGGATCCGTCTGAGGCTACTTTCACACTTTCACATTATAATGCAGACGGATCCGTACTGAACGCAAGTGTGAAAGTAGCCTTATTGCTCACTCTTAACAACCCTAATAAAGTCTATGGAAAAGCCCCTCTACAGAAGGTTTGGAATCACAAACTACTGACACGCTGCAGATTTTAAAGTCCAAATGCCACCTGGATAAAACACACACACCATTCACAACCCCATGCACCTTAGTCCTGCACAATTTAGCACAGGGCAAAGGAGAGCATCAGAGCAGGAACTGCTGACATCAGGGGGCTGGTGGGGTGAAGACAGGGATATGTCCAGGTTCAGTTCTGAACCCAGACAACCCCTTTAACACTTGATCTGCAGGGGTCCTGGGTGTCCAACCCCCACACATCTGTTATTATTAACCTGTCCAGACACTAGGCCATCAATATTAATCCCCAAATAACCCCTTTAGGTTACAGCCAAGTGCAGGGTTTGATGTTAGTTTCTATGGACCATAGAAGGTAAAGTACAAAGACCTGGATTTATATACACACACAAACCCCTGGATATTGCCTGCACATGTGAACAGCCCCCTAACTGGATGAGGCCACACAGCCCTCAGTATACTGACAACCACATTATCCAGCTCTGATCACACAAAGCAGCCCAGGGCCCTATGAATCACACAGGGGCCCCAGGTCAGGACCATGAATCACTCAGGGGCCCCAGGTCAGGACCATGAATCACTCAGGGGCCCCAGGGCAGATTCTGCACCAGAACCTCAGGCACACTTTACCCAGCACATGTCTGCAGTAACCCAGTGCTTGGGCACATCTCCTCTCACCTGCTCCTGTATAACACAATGCACACCACACAGCTGCCCGGCCTGATGGGATTTTATATGTGTGCAGGTAACGAGTGATCACCATCAATTGGCCAATTAGTAGACGATCCCTGCAGGACACCTGAGAGCGGCTCCCATCACCCACCTTACTCAGGCTAGGTCTACATGGCGACATGTGACGCACAACTACTAGAATGGGGTCCGTTAGGTTTACGATCAGAAGATGATTTTGGAGCGGAGACAACAGTCCTGCGCGCACTACTTTCATCTCCGTTCCAAAATAATCATCTGAGCGTAAACCTAGCAGACCCCATTACAGTCTATAGGGGCCGTAGGCTCCGTTCGGCTCAGTTATGTGCCGAATCCGTCCTTTCCGTTCTCCTGCTCCTAAACGGAGAACGGAAAGGCTGATCGCTGATGTGGACTCCGCCTACACAGCAACATTTGTCGCGCAGCATTTTGTTGCACCAATGTTGCGTGACTAGTCTATGGTGTTGCAATACAACATGCTGCAACTGCGACGCGACAGTCGCAGAAAAATCCATCTCGAATCGATTGTTTGCAACTGTCACGTCGCAGCATGTCGCATGTCGCAGTGCGACGCATGTCGTCATTTAGACCTAGCCTTAGGGTACTTTCACACCAGTGTTGTTCTTTTCCGGTATTGACGCATCAGTTTTGTCTTAATGCATTCTGAATGGAAAGCAATCCGTCCAGTATGCGTCAGTTCCGTCCCTTGTCCGGTATTTGACTGGACCAAATTCTGCAGCATGCTGCGGTATTTTTTCGGGGCCAAAATCCCAGAACAATACCGCACTTGCCGGATCCGGCATAAATTTCCATAAAGATGTATTAATGCCGGAAACGGTACCAAGTGTTCCGGAAATTGCTGCATCGCCGGATTCGGTTTTCCGGTCTGCGCATGCGTTGGGATATAGGAGGAGCGGGTTTCTCTTTTGATCTTTAAAAAAATGTAAATACTGGATCCGTTATTCCAGATGAGATGGATTCCGTATTTCACCGGATCTGTCTAACGGATTCAGAAAAAATGCTTTGCAGATGTACGGATGCCGGAACTGCCTGCCGGATTCTAAAAACGCTACTGTGAAAGTACCCTTAAGGCCTCTTGCACACAAACTTTTTTTCCCCCTTTCCGTTCCGTTTTTTGCGTTCCGTATACAGACCATATACGGAACCATTTATTTCAATAGATCTGCAAAAAAAAACGGAAGGTACTCCGTATGCCTTCCGTTTCCGTATTTCAGTTTTTCCGTTCCATTCAAAGATAGAACATGTCCGATTATTGTCCACATAACGGACAAGGATAGTACTGTTCTATCAGGGGCCAGCTGTTCCATTCCCCAAAAACTGAATGCACATGGACGTCATCTGTATTTTTTGTGGATCTGTTTTTTGCGGACCACAAAATACTGAAAAAGTCATACGGTCGTGTGCAAGAGGCCTAAGCCTCATTCACATGTCAGTGATTTCCATCAGTCATTGTCCGTAAAATGGACTGTTCTATTTTTTTGCAGACGCCTCGGAGCGGACATCGCTGTCCGCATCTTTTGCAGCCCCGTTGAAGTGAATGGGTCCGCTTCTGAGCCTCAAAAAATGCGGATCGGAAGCAGAAAAAAAACACGTTTCTGTGCATAAGCCCTGTCTCTGTGTATGTGAGATGTGGAGTAGGTCGCCACCTAGTGGTCAACTTTTATAATGCCTTGATAAATGAAAGACATTCAGGTCCCACTATGTCGGTGAGGGCATGCTGGGGTTTGTAGTCTCACAACAGATGGTGAACCAGGGGTTGTAGACCAGGTATGTTCACATGTGCGGTGCTTGTATTTTATCCTAAAAGGGGTTTTCCCATCTCAGACAATGGGGGCATATTGCTGGGATATGCCTCCATTGTGTCATAGGTGCGCGTCCCACCTCTGGGTCCCGCACCTACGCTGCGAACGGAGCCCCGAAAGTTGTGGAGGGCGCACTGCGCATGTGCAGCCGCCCTCCATTCATTTCTTTATGACTGCCGAAAATTGCTGTCTGCCCCATAGAAATGAATCGGAGCAGTGGCTGCGCAAGCATGCTGCATTCCCATTCACTACTATGGGGGGAGGGCTTGGCGGTGGCCGGACCCTGGTAAGCCTGGGGTCCTCCAGCCACCACCTTCCCCGCGCCGTTCTCAGCGTAGGTGCGGGTCCCGGAGGTGGTACCTATCAGACAATGGGGGCATATCCTAGCAATATGCCCCCATTGTCTCAGATGGGAATACCCCTTAAAGCCTCTCCACTATGGGACGCATTTCCTGAAGGGTTTGCGTCTGGTTTTAGTCTAAAAAAAAATGCTTATTTTTTTGTTGCATTTACTACTGAAATTGCTCCTGTTTTGAAGGCTCGATAAATGTGCCTCAGTGTCTTTCAGTCTCAGCTTAAGGGTCAATTCACACGACCGTAGTTCATTACGGATCCGCAATACACCCGGCCGGCACCCCCATAGAACTGCCTTGCAGACAAATATTTTTTTCCGGAGCTGCTGACCAGAAGAACGGCGGCGCGCTCCGGAAATGCGGATGCGGACAGCACACTGTGTGCTGTCCGCATCCATTCTGTCCCCTTAGAGAATGAATGGGTCCGCACCCGTACCGCACAATTGCGGAACAGATGCGGACATGTGAATGGAGCCTTAGGCCTATTGCACATGACCTTATGGCTTTTTCAGTATTTTGCGGTCCACAAAAAATACGGATGACATCCGTGTGCATTCCGTATTTTGCGGAACGGAACATCTGGCCCCTAATAGAACAGTCCTAACCTTATCTGTAATATGGACAATAATAGGACATGTTCTATCCTTAAGGTCTCATGCACACGGCCGTTGTTTTGCGGCTTGGATGTGGACCCATTCATTTCAATGGGGCCGCAAAAGATGCAGACAGCACTCCGTGTGCCGTCCGCATCCGTTGCTCCGTTCCAAGGCCCCACAAAAAAAATATAACATGTCCTATTCTTGTCCGTTTTGCGGACAAAAATAGGCATTTCTAAAATGGGCTGCCCATTCCGTTCCGCAAATTGCGGAAGGCACACGGGCGGCTTCAGTTTTTTGCGGATCTGCGGTGTGCGGACCAAAAACAAACGGATGCCATACGGATTGTCTTTTTTTTTGTTCGGATCCTCAATTTGTGGACCGCAAAACACATACGGTCTTGTGCATGTAGCCTAAACGGAACAGAAAAGCAGAAAAACGGAAACGGAATGCATATGGAGTACATTCCGTTTTTTTTGCAGACCCATTGAAATTTATGGTTCCGTATACAGAACGCAAAAAACGGAATGTAAACAGAAAACAAAGACCATGCACACAAACGTAATTTCTTTCCGTGTCTGTTCCGTTTTTTTTGTGGACCGTATGCGGAACTATTTATTTCAATGGGTCCGCCAAAAAACGGAAGTTCGGCCTCATGCACACGACCGTGCCATTTTTTGCAGTCCTCAAAAACGGGAGCCGCCCGTGTGCCTTCCGCAATTTGCGGAACGGAACAGGCGGTCCATTGTAGAAATGCCTATTCTTGTCCGCAAAACGGACAAGAATAGGACATGCTATATTTTTTTTGCGGGGCCACGGAAAGGAGCAACAGATGCGGACAACACACGGAGTGCTGTCCGCATCTTTTGCGGCCCCATTGAAGTGAATGGGTCTGCACCCAAGCCCCAAAAAATGCGGCTCGGATGCGGACCACAAAAACGGTCGTGTGCATGAGGCCTTCCTCCGTGTGCATTCCTATGTCTGCATGTCCTTTCCACAAAAAAATAGAACATGTCCTATTATTGTCTGCATTACGGACAAGGATAGGACTGTTCTGTTAGGGGCCGGCTGCTCCGTTCTGCAAAATACGAAATGTACACGGACGTTATCCATATTTTTTACGGATCCATTTTTTGCGGACCGCAAAATACATACGGTCATGTGCATGAGGCCTTACTGTGACCGCAAACAAGTCATACAACACTGGGAGGATTCATCAAAACTGGTGTAAAGGAAACCTTGGTTAGGGTCCATTCCCATGACCGTATTTCCAGGTCCAATTTTGCGGAACGGGTGCGGACCTATTTATTTCAATGGGGCCGCAAAAGATGCGGACAACGCACTATGTGCGTTCTGTTCTGCGGCCCTGCAAAAAAGATAGAGCGTGTCCTAAGCATTTCTATCTATCATCCGCGTCCATGATCCGTGTTTCCAGTCCGTGAAAAAAATATTACATGTCCTATTTTTTTCACGGACAACGGTTCACGGACCCATTCAAGTCAATGGGTCCGTGAAAAATCACGGCTGCACACAAGATTGTCATCTGCGTCTGTGATCTGTGTCCGTGATCCGTGTCCGTTTTTTCCTATCATTTCAAAGGCAAACTTGACTTAGATTTTTTTTTCATTTTTTATGTCCGTGGATCCTCCAAAAATCAAGGAAGACCCACGGACGAAAAAACAGACACGGATCACGGAACAACGGAAACCGTTTTTGTGGACCGTAAAAAAAAAAAAAGTCCGTGTGCATGAGGCCTTTAGCTGAGTATTTATTACAAGTCGCACAGCCCTCGATGAATTAGACTCCGCATACTGGTGTTAGTCTGCCCTCTGCTGGTTGTTTTCGGTTGGACTGGTTTATAGTCACTAAGGCTAGGGCTACCCAGCGACACCATAAACTATCATTATAAAGATTGTTGCGCGACTTTTGAGCCTCATCAATGTCGCACGACACATGTTACAGTGTAGCTGTACCCTGTGTGTCGCCATGTAGCCCTAGCCTAAGAATGAAAAAGTTGAATCTTTGCGGAGAAAAGTCGTACAACATTTAATCCAAAAAACATTGCACTTCACCACTAAAAACATACGAAGAAACGTCCGCCAGCCTTGGAGTGGAGTAGAAATTAGGTCCGAAAAAAGTCTTAAAAGTTAGAAAAATTCTGAATTAGTCGGTCAGTGATTTTGAGCCAAAACCAGGACTGGATCCTCCACAGACATCGGGTATAAGGGAAAGATCTGCTCCTGTTCCGTGTTTAGAGCCGCACTGATGGAAATCACTGACCGAACACTGACGTGTGAATGAGGCATAAAACAGGATTTTTTAGACTAGGCACAAACACTTCAGTAAATGTCCCCACTATTCAAGATGCGTTTGTGAGGCGCCTAGAAAATGGGGGCTTGGCTAGGTGGAATCATAATACCCGCCGGATGGAGGGCGCCAATTTTGTGGCACATATTAATGCTACAGTTTGGTTTAGGGGATCTGTATTTTTAATGGGCTGGGGCCTAGATTTGTTTCTGGGTCTGGTCTGGGGTCTTTATTGGTTTACAGGGGTTTGGTCTGAGGTCTGTTGATTAAGGCCCCTTTCACACGAGCAAGTTTTCCACGCGGGTGCAATGCGTGACGTGAACGCATAGCACCCGCACTGAATCCTGACCCATTCATTTCAATGGGTCTGTGTACATGAGCGTTGTTTTTAACGCATCAGTTCTGCGTTGCGTGAAAATCGCAGCATGTTCTATATTCTGCATTTTTCACGCAGCCCTGGCCCCATAGAAGTGAATGGGGCTGCGTGAAAAACGCATTGCATCCGCAAGCAAGTGCGGGTGCGATGCGTTTTTCACTGATGGTTGCTAAGAGACGTTGTTTGTAAACATTCAGTTTTTTATCATGCGCGTGAAAAACGCATCAAAACGCATTGCACCCGCGCGGAAAAAACTGAACAACTAAACGCAATCGCAGACAAAACTGACTTGTTTGGCTGGTTTCACACGGGTGTGAGGGATTTGATCCGGATGCGTTCAGTGAAAATGCTGCGATTATGGCACTAAAACAAGTTAGTTTTGTCTGCGATTGCGTTTAGTTGTTCAGTTTTTTCCGCACGGGTGCAATGCGTTTTGATGCGTTTTTCACGCGCGTAATAAAAAACTGAATGTTTACAAACAACGTCTCTTAGCAACCATCAGTGAAAAACGCATCGCACCCGCACTTGCTTGCAGATGCAATGCGTTTTTCACGCAGCCCCATTCACTTCTATGGGGCCTGTCCTGCGTTACAAACGCAGAATATAGAACATGCTGCGATTTTTACGCAACGCAGAACTGATGCGTGAAAAACAAGGCTCATGTACACAGACCCATTAAACTGAATGGGTCAGGATTCAGTGCGGGTGCTATGCGTTCACATCACGCATTGCACCCGCGCGGAAAACTCGCTCGTGTGAAAGGGGCCTATAAATAGGAAATGCTCTTTATTTTTGCGGACATACAAAAATTGTGGAACGGAGGCGGACCAACAATACGTTTGTGTGCATGAGGCTGAGCCCTAAAAAAGCTGTTTCAGACTGTCTTATTTTTTTACAGTCTAATTTACCAAGAGATTTTGCACCAACGCACGCCTTGTTCATCTAATTCTTATTTTGGGACTAATTTTGGAGTTGTCTTTGTTTTGCGCCTGAATTAGACACATAAACAGAATTATTTCTACTCCACTCCTGACCGGCTTATTCTTCTCGTCTGTTTTGAGGGAGAACTTGCACACTTTTTTGCATTGAAATAGATAGAGATGCAACTTTTTTAGTCATTGGCGCAGGTTTTTCATGTGCAAACCAATGAGACAAGTCTTAGTGAATATGAACCGGTCTTACACGAAAACAACCCCTAGAGGTCAGGCTTTACCCAAATAGGATTAAGCTGATTTAATAAGGGCTCATACATTTGAGGCAATTTAAAGACGGGGGTTTCAAATGTGCCGTCTTATTTTTACTCCTAAAAAAGGCGGTCTTAGTAATTGTGTTTAGTGGTCTGGTCTAGGGTCTCTATTTTTAAGGGTCTGGCGTCTGTATTGATTTAGTCGGTCTGATCTGGGGTCTTTATTGATTTAGGGGGTCTGGTCTGTATTTGTTCAGGGGGCTGATCTGACATATGTGCTTATTGAGGACGGCTTGTCTGGGGTCTATCTTGTTTAGAGGTCTAATCTGGGGTCTTTATTGATTTAGGGGGTCTAGTGTCTGTTAGGCTTCATGCACACCACCGTGTGCTGGTCGTGCCCATGCTGCAGACTGCATATCACTTGAATGGGGTCCATGATCTGCACTACTTTTTTGCAGGAGACCGTAAGTGTATTACTGTAGTGCAGCGGCGGCATGAAGCGCACAGCGTCATAGCAACCAATGACGCCGTGCGCTCCTGCTCTGAACAGGAATCCAGCCCGGCATACCACGGACCGCTCCCGGCTGCGGAACACAGCTGTGTGCATTCGGCCTAAGGGATAACTATTAGATTGCGGGCGACCTACCGCGGGGACCCTGTACCCTGTGGAGCCTCCAAAATGAATGGAGCAGCCGGTCAGGCATTCGCGCACCTGCTCTGTTAATTTCTATGGGGTTCTGGAGATAGGTGAGCGCTGTACTCTGCTGTCTCCCCAAATGAGAGGCTGTGCGCAGGCCTAACCTGCTGCTCTGTTCATTTTGGGGGGCTCCACAGGGTATATGGTCCCCATTCCCGTGATCAATAGGTTCCCACCGATCGAATTGTTATCCCCTATCCTGTTACGGGATAACGTCATATAACTAGAATACCCCTTAAAGGGGCCTGCATCTGTATTTAGGGACTGTTGTCTTTATTTTCTTAGAGACTTGTTCTGGGGGGGGGTCTGTGTTTATTTTGGGGTGTGATAAAGGGTCTCATACACATCACTTGTGACCCAGTTGCTGAAGGTTGGGGGGGTTTGCTCTATATAAGTGGGTGAGGCATTACCAATGCCTAAAGGTAAGCTGTCAGCAATACTGACCATGTTAAACTGCTGACAGCACTAGGTAGGGGCGAGCACAACAAACACAGCATTTGTGTGGCTTTTATCATCAGGAGTAGTGTGAATATGAAGTTTTATTCTTACAGATTCCGCTCCTGCAAGTGCCCAGAAGGCGGAGCTTCACTGTGAAGTGCTCTCTGCATTGAGCTGCTTCATAGCCCCTCCCCTCTGCTCTGAGTGACAGCCGTAGTGGTCTCCTGATTGGATGCTACAGCTGTCACTTATAACAGAGGGGAGGAGCTATGAAGCAACTGAGCACAGATTGCAGAGAGCACTTCACAGTGAAGCTCCGCCTACTGGGCATTTGTAGAAGCAGAATCTGTCAGAATAAAACTTCATATTCTCACGACTCCTGATAAAAGGTTTGCAAAAGGTATGTTTATCCTGCTGTCCCCAGCCCTTACCTAGTGCTGTCAGCAGCTTAGGGTACTTTCACACTAGCGTTTTTCTTTTCCGGCATAGAGTTCCGTCCTAGGGGCTCTATACCGGAAAATAACTGATTTTTATCCCCATGCATTCTGGATGGAGAGAAATCCGTTCAGGATGCATCAGGATGTCTTCAGTTCAGTCTTTTTGCATTTTCAGGACGGAGATAATACCGCAGCACGCTACGGTTTTATCTCCGGCCAAAAATCTGGAACACTTGCTGGAATGCCGGATCCGGGCATTTTTTTTACATAGGAATGTATTAGTGCTGGATCCGGCATTCAAAATACCGCAATGCCAGATCCGTCCTTCCAGTCTGCGCATGCGCAGACCGGAAAAAATAAATTCCGGATCCGTTTTTGTGGATGACACCGGAAAGACGGGTCCGGCATTTGAATGCATTTGAGGATCCTGATCAGTCTTACAAATGCCATCAGTTGGCATACGTTTTGACGGATCCGGAAGGCAGTTCCGGCGACGTAACTGCTTGCCGGAACACTCTGCCGCAAGTGTGAAAGTAGCCTTACCCTGGTCAGAACTGCTGATAGACTCCCTTTAATACATTGCTTCTTTTAGTCGCCCTGGTGTTGTCTCTCAGAGGTTGTCCAGTCTGCCTCCACTCAGGCGCTGTCACCTGTGTAGGCGGGCCGTGGTTAGGCCGAGTTCACACTTTAGTTATTTCATCAGTTATTGTGAGCTAAAACCAGTAGAGAAGTAGAATCAGATCTTAGGTATAGGGGCTCATGCACACGACTGTAGGCTGTTTTGTGGTCCACAAACTGCGGACCACCAGCGGAATAGTGAGTGCAGCTCTGGAGTACAATACAGGATGTAAGTCAGGATCAGTATAGGATAAGTAATGTATGTACACAGTGACTGCACCAGCAGAATAGTGAGTGCAGCTCTGGAGTATAATACAGGATGTAACTCAGGATCAGTACAGGATAAGTAATGTATGTACACAGTGACTGCACCAGCAGAATAGTGAGTGCAGCTCTGGAGTATAATACAGGATGTGACTCAGGATCAGTACAGGATAAGTAATGTATGTACACAGTGACTGCACCAGCAGAATAGTGAGTGCAGCTCTGGAGTATAATACAGGATGTAACTCAGGATCAGTACAGGATAAGTAATGTAATTTATGTACACAGTGACTCCACCAGCAGAATAGTGAGTGCAGCTCTGGAGTATAATACAGGATGTAACTCAGGATCAGTACAGGATAAGTAATGTATGTACACAGTGACTGCACCAGCAGAATAGTGAGTGCTGCTCTGGAGTATAATACAGGATGTAACTCAGGATCAGTACAGGATAAGTAATGTAATTTATGTACACAGTGACTCCACCAGCAGAATAGTGAGTGCAGCTCTGGAGTATAATACAGGATGTAACTCAGGATCAGTACAGGATAGGTAATGTATGTACACAGTGACTGCACCAGCAGAATAGTGAGTGCAGCTCTGGAGTATAATACAGGATGGAACTCAGGATCAGTACAGGATAAGTAATGTATGTACACAGCGACTGCACCAGCAGAATAGTGAGTGCAGCTCTGGAGTATAATACAGGATGTAACTCAGGATCAGTACAGGATAAGTAATGTATGTGCACAGTGACCGCACCAGCAGAATAGTGAGTGACGACACGGTTATTGGTCACATGACTGAGGAGCAGCTCAGACTCATTGAAGTGAATGGGACTGAGTGCGATACCAAGCACGGCCACTATACAATGTACGGCGCTGTGTAGAAGGCAGCTGATTGGGGGGCGTCCCGGGTGTCAGAGCGCACCGATCAGATACTGATGACCTATTAATGTCCACAGGTGTCGTGTACCGTATACAGATGGCCGGCACCCCTCATAATATCTCATTTCTCTGACCAGCTCACAGGCATATATCTTTTTTTTTTACATGCAGACGGCCATTGCTGTTTTTGTGATTTGCAAATTACAGATCCGCAAAATGCAGATCCTGACCGCGTGCGTTCCGCATTTTCACTCCGGTCCCTAATAGAACAGTCCTTTCCTTGTCCATAAAACGTACCAAATTAGGACATGTTCTATTTTTTTGTGGGGCCGCGGAACGGACATACGAATGTAGAGAGTCAACTGGTGTGCTGTCCGCATCTTTTGCAGCCCTGTTAAAGTGAATGGGTCCTCATCCGACCTGCAAAAAATTTGGATCAGATGAGTCCAAAAATACGTTTGTGTTCATGAGGCCTTATTTAGGGCCCAGAGCAGGCAGATGTTCAGGCGGCCCAGCACTGACCAGTAGCGTGTGATACTGGCCTCCTTCTCCAGTGTCCTCTAACATCCCCTTGTAGCAGGCCAGCGAGGGAGGGACAGGAGGTGGGACGCGGTCGATGACCTGGTGTCCGCCGTCTAGGTACTGCTTCACACTCGGCAGCTGCCCCATCAACCTGAACGAGGCTAGCTGAAATCCGTGCTTCTAGAACAGGTGCAGGAATTTCTGGAACCCATTATCCATGTGTGAACATAGCCATATGACGGCAAAGAGAAACAGTCCTGAGTCCTTCAGAAAGTCCTGCCCTGTGCGGAGCCGGATCCATTCTGGGCACGTTACTGGGTGGTCAATAAATGAGGACAATCTCCTTCATCACAGTTTATTCAGATGAAAACCAAATCTACATGAAATAAACCTAAAAAGACAATACAATCTGTAGGAGGGCAAGTGGCACCCACCGGAGCGGGTGAGACCCAGGTGTGTGTGGTGGGAATCGCTGGTCCTAATCCATAGTCATATATACTGGTCCCATCCATAGTCATTTATACTGGTCCTAATCCATAGTCATTTATACTGGTCCTAATCCATAGTCACCATTCATACTGGTCCTAATCCATAGTCGCCATTCATACTGGTCCTAATCCATAGTCGCCATTCATACTGGTCCTAATCCATAGTCGCCATTCATACTGGTCCTAATCCATAGTCTTCATTCATACTGGTCCTAATCTATAGTCTTCATTCATACTGGTCCTAATCCATAGTCTTTATTTATACTGGTTCTAATCCATAGTCTTTATTCATACTGGTCCTAATCCATAGTCTTTATTCATACTGGTCCTAATCCATAGTCTTTATTCATACAGGTCCTAATCCATAGTCGTCATTCATACTGGTCCTAATCCATAGTCTTCATTTATACTGGTCCCATCTATAGTCGCCATTCATACTGGTCCTAATCCATAGTCTACATTTATACTGATCCTAATCCATAGTCGTCATTCATACTGGTCCTAATCCATAGTCTTCATTCATACTGGTCCTAATCCATAGTCTTCATTTATACTGGTCCTAATCCATAGTCGCCATACATACTGGTCCTAATTTATAGTCGCCATTTATACTGGTCCTAATCCATAGTCTTCATTTATACTGGTCCCATCTATAGTCGCCATTCATACTGGTCCTAATCCATAGTCTTCATTTATACTGGTCCTAATCCATAGTCGTCATTCATACTGGTCCTAATCCATAGTCGTCATTCATACTGGTCCTAATCCATAGTCGCCATTCATACTGGTCCTAATCCATAGTCGCCATTCATACTGGTCCTAATCCATAGTCGCCATTCATACTGGTCCTAATCCATAGTCGCCATTCATACTGGTCCTAATCCATAGTCTTCATTCATACTGGTCCTAATCTATAGTCTTCATTCATCCTGGTCCTATTCCATAGTCTTCATTCATACTGGTCCTAATCCATAGTCTTTATTTATACTGGTCCTAATCCATAGTCTTTATTCATACTGGTCCTAATCCATAGTCTTTATTTATACTGGTCCTAATCCATAGTCTTTATTCATACAGGTCCTAATCCATAGTCTTCATTTATACTGGTCCCATCTATAGTCGCCATTCATACAGGTCCTAATCCATAGTCGTCATTCATACTGGTCCTAATCCATAGTCTTCATTTATACTGGTCCCATCTATAGTCGCCATTCATACTGGTCCTAATCCATAGTCTACATTTATACTGATCCTAATCCATAGTCGTTATTAATACTGGTCCTAATCCATAGTCTTCATTCATACTGGTCCTAATTCATAGTCTTCATTTATACTGGTCCTAATCCATAGTCGCCATACATACTGGTCCTCATTTATAGTCGCCATTTATACTGGTCCTAATCCATAGTCGCCATTTATACTGGTCCTAATCCATAGTCTTCATTCATACTGGTCCTAATTCATAGTCTTCATTTATACTGGTCCTAATCCATAGTCACCATTCATACTGGTCCTCATTTATAGTCGCCATTTATACTGGTCCTAATCCATAGTCTTCATTTATACTGGTCCCATCTATAGTCGCCATTCATACTGGTCCTAATCCATAGTCTTCATTTATACTGGTCCTAATCCATAGTCTTCATTTATACTGGTCCTAATCCATAGTGACCATTCATACTGGTCCTAATCCATAGTCGCCATTCATACTGGTCCTAATCCATATTTTTCATTTATACTGGTCCCTGTCCGTAGTCATCATTCATACTGGTCGCTATCCATAGTTATCATTCATACTGGTCCCTGTCTATAGTCATCATTCATACTGGTCCCTGTCTATAGTCATCATTCATACTGGTCGCTATCCATAGTCATCATTTATACTGGTCACTGTCTATAGTCATCATTCATACTGGTCCCATCCATAGTTATCATTCATACTGGTCCCTGTCTATAGTCATCATTCATACTGGTCGCTATCCATAGTCATCATTCATACTGGTCCCTGTCCGTAGTCATCATTCATACTGGTCGCTATTCATAGTCATCATTCATACTGGTCGCTATCCATAGTCATCATTCATACTGGTCCCTGTCTATAGTCATCATTCATACTGGTCGCTATCCATAGTTATCATTCATACTGGTCCCTGTCTATAGTCATCATTCAAACTTGTCCCTGTCTATAGTCATCATTCATACTGGTCGCTATCCATAGCTGGAGTATTAGTTCTAGGAGACTAATCTGAATATAGAGAGAGCACAGACCCTCCAGATGTCCTCCTTGTGGTGCACGTCTCCAGTGTTCCCCCATATACCGCCATACTGTCCTCAGTCGCCCTCAGGATATGATGGGTTGTGGGATTTTTCGTCCATCCGTCTCTTCCAGCGGTGCTGCGGTACCACACGACACCCGGCTCCTCAGAACCTCACCTGTGACATATTTTTTCCTCACAGGTTAAGGGTCTCAGGGACAGAGGGATGTGCTGACAAGACGAGCGGCCGATAAGACCCCCCCCCCTACCTGGACGCCATGGAGGAGCCTGGAGGAAAATATAAAGAAGAGACGTATATCAAGATGGCATCATGAAGGACAGGAGGTGACAGTGACCTGTATTGACATGAGGGAGCGGTCATCAATGGCCCAGACAGGGTTAGCTCAGCAGACACTAAGGGCCGTATTAGGGTCCGCTCACTCGTCCATGAATGTGGACCCATTACTTCTATACGGGGCAGGAATGGATGCGGACAGCACACAGTGTGCTGTCCGCATTTGCATTTCCGGAGCGCCGCCCCCCCCCCGATCTTCTGGTCCGCGTCTCCGGAAAAAAATAGAACATGTCCTATTTTTTTCCGCAATTTTAGACAAGAATAGGCAGTTCTATGGGGGTGCCGGCCGGGTGTATTGTGGGTCCACAATTTGCGGATCCGCAATACACTACGGACGTGTGAATGGACCCTTAGACAGGCAGATGAAGCTGACGATCGTCGGGAAGGAAGCTTTTCTCCCCAACAATGGCCTGCTTGTCAGTGGAGGAGACACATCTACACGCAGCGATCTCCTCCACAGTATGGGAAGCAGTGATCACTTATGCCATCACTCATCCCTATACAGAAGCGTTCCTTCCTGACAATTGTCTGCTCGTCAGTGGAGGAGACACAATTACATGCAGCGATCTCCTCCACAGTATGGGGAGCAGTGATCACTAATGCCATCACTCATCCCTCTACAGAAGCCTTCCTTCCTGACAATTGTCTGCTCGTCAGTGGAGGAGACACAATTACATGCAGCGATCTCCTCCACAGTATGGGGAGCAGTGATCACTAATGCCATCACTCATCCCTCTACAGAAGCCTTCCTTCCTGACAATTGTCTGCTCGTCAGTGGAGGAGACACATTTACATGCAGCGATCTCCTCCACAGTATGGGGAGCAGTGATCACTAACGCCATCACTCATCCCTATACAGGAGCCTTCCTTCCTGACAATTGTCTGCTCGTCAGTGGAGGAGACACATCTACATGCAGCGATCTCCTCCACAGTATGGGGAGCAGTGATCACTAACGCCATCACTCATCCCTATACAGAAGCGTTCCTTCCTGACAATTGTCTGCTCGTCAGTGGAGGAGACACATGTACATGCAGCGGTCTCCTCCACAGTATGGGGAGCAGTGATCACTAACGCCATCACTCATCCCCATACAGAAGCCTTCCTTCCTGACAATTGTCTGCTCGTCAGTGGAGGAGACACAATTACATGCAGCGGTCTCCTCCACAGTATGGGGAGCAGTGATCACTAACGCCATCACTCATCCTCATACAGAATCATTATTTGCCAGCAGCAGAGCACGATTAGACGGCACAATCTGCTGCTGGCTAACAATGATTTTTCTGAGTGCATAGAAGATGCGATCACCCAATGACCGAGCCGTCAGTGCACTTTTACACCGGCAGATCATCGCTAACGAGTGTTCCTTCAAGCGCTTGTTAGCGATGATGTGGCCGACCCTCGCCCAGTCTAATACCGCCCTAAGTACACCCGTTGGGGCGCTTCATGCACCTTCACTCTGCATTATTTAGACAAAATATTAATACTGGAGGCCGGTCATTGCTTCTTCCCGGATAGTGAGAGTGCCATTAGCGCCCCCTGTATGAAGAACTCCAAAATGGCGGCACATATCATGGGTCAGAGAAGGGCGGTCTATAAGAATCTGGAGGTTTGTGTACATGGATAATTGATGTTTGGAATTATATCCATCTCTTCTCCTAAATACTTGCAGTAATATTTCTGGAGCATATATTCTTATTGTGTTCCTCTGTTATTCCTCCTGGAAATGTATAAATAGACAAGTGGGCGCTACAGTCCCTTTGCCAAAAGGTTGGGTTCCTGGACAGTTTGTCCCTGTCAGCACTGATTGAGCAACGCGAGAGTGTGTAGGAACACATGGCCCCAACTGGTAACACCCAGTTCCAGGAGGGATAACAGAGGAACGGCACAATCCACAGTTCCAAGAAAAGGCTGCTGGCCCTGCTGTGTTTCTTACCGAGGCAACCACCCTCCTGAATTGGAAAACTCCTATATAATTTAGTTATAATGTGACTTTTCCACTCACCATTGGGAAGCAGAGACGAGTTTGTCACAACTAGTGGGGTGTTTTTTGTGATTTATAGTTACGGCAAATGACACATTCAGCTCTGCTATATGTGTATGTAATATACCGCTGGACATGAAATCACAAGGAAGATGTTTAGCTCTGGCTCAGAGGAGAGCATTGTGATTACTGCAGGATACATGAGTCCCCGTGTAGTCCACCAAAACACCGACAAACTCAGCTCTGCTATGTTAGTTTCCACAAACTGTTTCCTATGAGGCCTAAACAGATTTCCCTGCAGGACCAGAAAAAACAAAGACCACTAAGATAGATGATAGATAGATATATAG
Organism: Bufo gargarizans; assembly: GCF_014858855.1. Classification (NCBI taxonomy): domain Eukaryota; kingdom Metazoa; phylum Chordata; class Amphibia; order Anura; family Bufonidae; genus Bufo; species Bufo gargarizans. The sequence goes on along the minus strand of NC_058081.1, from coordinate 725,136,880 downwards.
ATAGATAATAGACAGATGATAGATAGATAGATATATAGATAGATAATAGACAGATGGATAATAGATAGATAATAGATAGATAATAGATAGATGGATAATAGATAGATAATAGATAGATAATAGATAGATAATAGATAGATGATAGATAGATAGATAGATAGATAGAGGGATAATAGATAGATATTAGATTAATAGATAATATATATAGATAGACACATAGATAATAGATATAAGTATGAAATAGATAGATAACAGACAGATGATAGATAATAGATAGAAGATAGATAGATAATAGATAGATAATAGATAATAGATAGATAATAGATAGATAGATAGATAATAGATGATAGATAATAGATAGATAATAGATGATAGATAGATAATAGATAGATAGATAATAGATGATAGATAGATGGATAATAGATAGATAGATAGATAATAGATGATAGATAATAGATAGATAATAGATGATAGATAGATAGATAATAGATAGATAGATAATAGATAGATAGATAGATAGATAGATAATAGATAGATAGATAGATAGATAGATAGATAATAGATAGATAGATAGATAGATAGATAGATAATAGATAATAGATAGATAGATAATAGATGATAGATAGATGGATAATAGATAGATAGATAGATAGATAGATAATAGATAGATAGATAGATAGATAGATAGATGATAGATAGATAGATGATAGATAGATAGATATATAGATGATAGATAATAGATGATAGATAGATAGATATATAGATGATAGATAATAGATGATAGATAGATAGATATATAGATGATAGATAATAGATGATAGATAGATAGATAGATGACAGATAACAGACAGATGGATGTTAGGTCAGGAGGTCAGTAGTTGTATCTAGAAGGTTTGGTGCAGCACATGGATGTATAGAACGTTTATGGCCTCGGGGTATTAGAATTGTTGGAACGACTTCGGACTATAAATTCAGTTGCGGCACAGACGACGCGGTTGCAGACCATTGCGCCCCAGACAACAATAGAGCGGACATCTTGTCTATTGTCTGGCGCAGGACTGTGGCGTTTGAGCTGCGGGGACCCCGGACTCAGACAGACGTCCACACCTCTCGCACTCTGTCCTCTTACCTCTCGCATCTCCACGCTCCTTCTTTTTCCGAAATCTTCACAAAGAAGCGAATCCTCCGGAGTCTTGGACTAAGACACAGGATGAAATGCGTTAAGGATATTCCAGGGTTAAAGGAAGAAACTGTTGAGAAATTACAGGTTAAAATGGTTTCTAAAAACAAGCCCCTGCTGCCCCTGCTCCTCCGTCTGATGTAGCAGAGCTGCCCGGGCGGAGGACTCAGGCTCTGCATCATCCAGGAGTAGCCGTTTAGCAGAAGAACAAGTGTCAGAAAATGGCACTTATCGGACTGTAGAAGCCGCGACGTCTCGCTAATGTGTGTCCTGGTTTTGCCCGGTCTGTATTAGCAGTTTAGGGAGTGGTTGCAGGAAGCGCAGGCTATAATTGGATGGCCTGGTGCCATGATACTTCACCTATGATGTTCCTGGGCATGAGGAGACCTCTGGGTGGCACAAGCCTCGGGCGACCAGATTTGGCCCCTTTTCTTCGTAGGTCTGTTAATGGACACCAGACGTCCCTGCAGTAAGCGAGCCCCCTCATTGACATGTGCGACATATATATATGTACTGTATCTTCCTCTGCGCCTGGCACATGAGGGGCACATGTATGCTGCGGGCAATCACTGGCTGACTACAAGAATGCAACTGGTAAATTCACCTAAACCCCCGACACCTCGTCTGACACCTGTCCGTGAGGCGACAGACTAGCACCTGCACAGGGAGAGATGGGTGGCGTAGCAGGGCACATGCAGACAGCGTAACAGGTGCTTAGAGACTGGCGAGGAATCGCCCAGACAGACCGAGACAATGCGCAAAATGGCGACTGGACCGCCGCAGAATATTAATCAGCGACTGACCCAAAACGGAGATGCAGATTTAGACAGCGAACCCCTCTCAGCCTGCCCTCTCCACAGAAAGCGAAACCCAACAGAGAAGAGTGCAAGAAGAAGGCACCGCGCAGGCAGACTGAGCCCCACGGACAGGCGTCACACCTAAATGAGCAGGCGGGGGGCACACCCGCTGCAACAAAAGAGCATAAAAGCATCAAATCTCTGCAAACAGCACATGCAACAGCGGCAGGAAAAGGTGACAAAACCCCGTCCACGAGAGGTGCCTGCCGACCCTGCACCTGACCTCCAGCTGCCGCTCTCCCCACCGCTGTCTGTCTGTCTCCATCCTCAGTCTGAGAGCGTCATGAGCCAGTCTCTGCCGCCCCCTCCTCCTCCTCTGCCCTCACATACACTCTCACCCCTCTGCATGCAAAACCTGACAAGAGCCACGGGCACATCGCCTGCTGCGTACAGCTAATCCGTGCAGCCTGTAACAGGTAGCTGTGCCCACGGTACCACGGCAGGCCTCTGGGGCACCTGTATCTCCTGACCGTCTCCTGCTCGTCAGTGCATGCCTCCATCACCTGCAGGTTTCCCTTTGTGTCTGTGCATTCCTCTGTACCTTTCTCTGTCATACACCTGCCGCTGCTCTTTGTTTGCTCTCTAATGGGCAGTCTCTGTCTGCCACCTCTTGCCATGCTGACTTGCCACTGCTCCTTCTCGACCCCATATTTTTAGGGATTTTTGCTTTCCCCCCTTTACACCTGTCTCTGCATTCCAACCCTGATGGCTTTTTTTCCCGCCCCATAATTTGCTGCGTCCCCCCTTCCAGCGCCCCTTGGCTTTGCTCCTGCTGCCGGTTGAATGGCATTGTGCGGCGCTGGTTTCCCCCGGTACCTGTTAGCCGCCGTCTTCATTTCCTTGTCTGACCATTCTCTCTCTCTTCTTCCTCTCTGCTCTCTTTCACCATTCTCCCCCCTCCTTTTGCCGTCGCTCTCGCTCCATTCTCCGCTCGCTCCATCCCTCCCTCCCTCCCCGGCGCTCTCTCCGCCTCCTGGGCTGCCTTTCATTTCCAGACAGGCAGAAAGCGCAATGCGGTTCTAGTCAGGATGGGGGGGATTTATTAAACTTGTCTGGCTCAAGACACAGAGGGAGGGTCTGTCTCCATGTGTGGGGTGATGGGACCGAGGAGACTCTCATAGAAACAGGACAGGGGGGGGGGGGGAGCAGAATAGTAAAGGTGGGTAGAGATCCCCAATCGTTTGGATGTTCGGTATATCTAAATAGATTAACTCTTTGCTGTCAGGTGACGGTGGCGCATTGCAGACCGCGCTCGGTTCAGGAGTTAATGCTTTGTACAGCACGTCGTATGAACTAACGCTAGAGCCGATGCCGCCATCTATCGCCACCTGTTATAGGTCTAGCTTGTACTGGTAACGTGTCTCTATGGGCATTGTGTCTGCACATGTCGGCTATGTGAGCTGCCAGCCATGCGCCCAGTTTGTCCGTGCCGCCCTCCCCTATAGGATATTTAATTGTAGCTGCAAATAAAAAGCGTCTGCCCGGTGTGCTTTCTAAGGTAAGAATGTGCGCCGCGCGGTCATGCGTCTGAGCGGCCATAAATCATCTTCTTTTTTTTCATCCTCTTTCCCATCTTCAGTCAGGACAGAGACGTATTTTTGCAGCTCTGAGATTGCGTCTGTCAATTCCGATGAAGAAATAAATTGACCGCACGTATTGGCGCTCAAGAACGACACCATGGGATTGGAGGCTGATGCCGTAAAACCCCCCAGTAACGTAATTTGGGGGTTCCTCATATGATATAGTAGGGTGCGGGGCAAAAAAAAACTACAAAAAAGGAAACCGGCTGGCGTGATCTTCCTTCTGGTCGACATCCCATTAAGTTTGATTACTAAGGAGCATCCTAGGAAACCCTGTCTGTGCAGAACTACAATAACCAGCATGCCCTGTCAGTTAATTAGCTGTAATACTAACACTGTGGAGCCTATGCATTCTACCGTGCAAAGTTATGATGGCACCCGGTATTTCATTCAATGCCAGTCTGTCTTCTATGGAAGTGATAAATCCAGCAGTCTGCAGACTTACAATGCAGCTTCCTCCAGGGGGCGCTGTTAGCTTATCCACTTGCAAGGTGCAGCAGAGGTCGCTAGGTTGGGTAGCATCCCCGTGCAGTGCTGCTGTGGGAACAGCAGGTGACGCTGCGACACTGAGGAGACCATTCTCGGAGCTGCGTACAGACTGAAAAAGCACGCAGCCACCCACTGCATGGCAATACAGACACAAAAGACTAAAAAAAGAACCTGCAGCCTTTGACTCTGCAAACCAAATACCGCCAGACGTAGCCACCGATCAGAGATTTGTGCAAGAAATCAGCGATACAGGAGAAAACGCAGGGCAGAATACATAATATCGCACTCCTCACCTGCGGATTCAGCATTCTGATCCCATATTTGTTACATCAGCATAATGTGAATTTTTTTAATTTCTAGACAATACACCCTCCTGGTTGTGGTGGTTTTCGAAATCACTGCCATTGTCCATTCAAGCTGTCAGCAGCCACTGGACTGTGGTCGGAGTCTGCTGCCCACTCCGTTGCATGGCTTGCTGACAAATTCATATGGCAATGGCAGAAAATTGGAAATGTTCCGCGACCCCTTTGCGGTTGGATTCCAATATTGGGGGTTTGTTGGGTAAACAAGTGCCTAATGCGCTCTGTGGGGATCACTCAAGATGGGCCAACATCTGGGTGAAGTATTGGATGGCACATGGGTCACACATTGTTGGCATCCTCTGCCTCGAGCTCTCCTTCTGTACTTGCCTGTAGAGTCCCATATCCGAGCGATTGATTGAGTTGCGATGTCATGGTGAAGCCCCAGGGAAAGATAGGAGGCTGTACAGTTATCTCCTGTGGTGTTATCCTCAACTATACAACCTACTACCTCATCCTGGAGATCACTGAGCAGATGTCCCCTATAGGCCGCTCGATTAGGTGTTCATGGGTCCCTACTGAGAGGAGCACGATAAAAAAGAGAACATAGAAATCCACAGAGAAGAAGAACGAGCATTCAACATACTCTATACCAGCCAGAACTTACAAAGGACGCACCGGAGTAATCCATGGTAATCCAAACTACCCTTGAGCAACAGCCTGAATGTCTACAAAGAACATGGGGACATCACTCGCTGCAGTGGCCAAGCCGACACAGACCCGCACACTCGAGCTTGTGAGAGGGGCACAGCACAAGTTCGGATCTACGGGTTTATGGCAACCGGCAGAAGGTCTACACTACATTAAACTCAATGTATGTTTTTGAGATACATCAACAGTCAAGAAAACTTGGGCCTACTACGTCTGTGTGTTAAAAAATAAATAAATAAATATATATAGATAAAAATGTTCTGCGGTCTGTTTAAGTCATTTGCAGGATTTAATGAAATGGGACACATTGATTCAGGATTGGCACCAAACCATGGCAGGTGTTAGAGTGAACAACATCTACTGCATTGTATCGAGGAGCATGATATCAACACGTGGACAAAAAGTAGTAATCTGGCTGCTGCTGAACCAAAGGAGATATCAGAGTAACTACCCGGCACTTCTTCAATGTCCACCTTACCTTGTTGGTGGCTTCCCATCACCCCTAAGTGTCCTCGCCCCATGCACAGTCGAGAAGTAACGGCCATCTTACATGCTGCTTGCTGTGGGCGGATGTACTGGGCCCCGTGCCATGACACTGAAGGCGGTGTTGCATTTTTCGTGGCCTCTCTTTCCTTCCTCCCCCTCCCCGCGGACAGTCTCCGTCGCAACTAAAAGGAACAAAGGAGAGAAATGAACACATAAATGCAGGTTGCACGTTGGCGCAGACTGGTAGATTTGCTTGGCAGCCACTGGCCTCCAGGGAAGGATTCCCTTCCTGCTTTACGCCTCTGCTTGCCGGGTGTCTGTCCGCTCTATGTGTTTGGAGCAGGATCTACTAAACCTTCGCTGAGCTCTCTGTCTACCTTCCTGCTTGTTGTCATGCCTCGTCTTTCTAGTTAAATTTCACCCGTTTGACTTTTGTCCCATTACCTACCGACGACTTTTTATTTTTTCTCCATCGTCAAACTAACAGTTAACAGAGCCGTCCTGGTCTCGAGGCTACGATCTTACCGTTTTTTCCCCATCCTTCCATGGTCACTTTGCCGATTCTTTGTTAATTATCGATCCCGGGCTCCATTCCTCTCCCGCCCTGATTCTCTCCATTCATTACGCTCCTCCTTTACTGTCTCCTTCCTCCACTCCACCCATATGTCTCACAGCCCATTCCTACACTTCCTCTCTTCTCGCCCATGCCTCCCCAGACTTTACTTCACTGCATTCTCTTGAGTGCTCGTCTCCCTTTCCCCACCCGTCTCACTTTTACCTCCCTCCCTGCTCCCACCCATCTATCTCTCTTCCAGATTTTCCCTCTATTTTATTTTTTGGATTTCCCACCCCTGCACAATACAAACTTTTTTTTTCCGGAATCAGCATTGAGATGCCAACGACTTGAGTGACCCTTGCGTTTTTTGCCATTCTATGTAACAATTAAGTACTACGTCTTCAAATATCCTTTTTATATCTCTATGGTATCCTAAATTGCCAAAAATTATTATAAGACGAGAAGACAAGACCGTAACGTTGCCTGTGAAAGCCAACAGCGTTCTGCCGTCTGTTCTGGTAACGTACATGTTAAAATATGAGGCATTCTCCAACCAGGGAGCCTGTGCCAGACGTCTCAGCATGTGCGAGTCACAGCAGAGCCCAACAGCATTTGCAAGGCTGAAGATCAAATGAATGTAATGAAGGGAAAGAAATCGGATTATTATTTATGTATCCCACACAGAATTTACTGGAGGACGCTTTCCGGTTTGCTTTCTAGCTTATAGTCTCAGTGTATCTCCAGCCTCCAGTTATACTATCACAAATAGATACTGATTTTCGTGGACCCTTTAGGGTTATTTGTTAAACACAAAATAGGCTTATATTTATTTGTGCCGCGATCTGCGACTTCTCACCGCTCACGCCAGGTCTAAAAAAGTGGGCAATGATGGGTGGGTGAGGCCCTTCTCATTGACCATTTTCTACGCCTGGTAGCTGTATTAGATTAAGAAGCGGAGGCCGGCGACTCTTCATAACTCCAGCGGATCCACTGCCAGGTATAGGGGTACGCCAGTCTTAATAAATGTGCCCGTTTGTTCCTAAACATTGGTGGTGGTGGTGCAACCTGAAGGACCCTCCCCCCAATATGATAAACATTGACATACAAAAAGAATTATGAGCATGGCGAATCCCTGTAAGTGTCACATTTTGTAATAAATTACCACCATTTCCGGCTCTAATATCTGACAATACACTCGATACAACATGCTCTCAGAACCCTTAACAACTTGCAGTTCTCATCACAACCACCGGGTGGCCACACATAGACACGTACAGCATAAACAACTCCTGACAGAGTATCCCGAATTAGTGTATTTTCTCAGTGCTGTTCTTCAGGCCACTAATCTTGGGATATGGTGATCCAGGAGGAACGGTAAGGAAGCTCCGACCTATAGAAATGCTACCTTTCATTGTAGAATTGGACTGGCATGGGGAACCCTTGGTATGTCTAGGAATACTGAACTTAAAAGACGTCATTTAGGACTGCCGACACTTAGCAGATGGTCTCTGACACCACCAGAACATCTCCATATCGTGTCTGTCCCCACAAAGGCTGAGATCTGCAGCAGAGCAGGTTTTAGTGCATCAGTAACGCTCAGCCCATTATTACTTGCGGGTGCACCAGCTCTACGAGTCAATGCCGGATTTGCCAGATAGCGTCTGGACCTGCAAGGACATGTCCTAGTCCATAATGTACTTGTACCCTGTTTCAGTCTGTCTTTGTAATATTTTTCCCTCTCAGAACATGTGCATGCATGCTGCTAAGGCTTCCATCCATTTCAGGAGGATGCGGGTGAATTACTGGCTAATGTTCAGAACCTTGTACACATTGGTGAATTCCTGACATTTCCCATGATCTCAGTCTTGTGCTAAATGCACTGTGTAGGGAGCAAAGAAAATAGGTGTGGATGGAATAGCAAGCAGGGCAGGCAGGGCACGGCATCTATTGTAATATATCTGAGTGTTTGACAAGAAGCAGCACTCAGTGTCAGGTAGCTGCTGCAAAAGCCATAAGGAATTTTTAAACACAAGAGGAAGGAAGTACATCCAACAAGCCGTCATATTTTACTATAATGTGAGTTATTGAGATGAGGAACTATGATCAAACCTAAAGCTTATTTGTCACGCTCCAAATAATCAAAGCTTAAAGGTCCCTTAAATGTTTGCACTATCGTAGGTTGCATTTGCTGAAATATCTGGGTATTACTGGCCTTGTTAAATTACTGCACAAACCTGCACAAAATGGTTTATTCTGGGGCTCTCGAAATGAAGCAGAGCACGCTGCGCATGCTCAGTTTGGTCGCCATTCATTGCTGTGGGAGTTCCAAAAATAGCAGTGAATAGAGGGTGGGGAGCACATGCACGGCTGCTGTCTGTTCACGCTGGGGGTCCTGGTGGAACCCACATCTATCTGACATTGATGGCATATTCTAGCGATCCAGATGTGAATACCCCTTTAAGCTGTAGTGCATTTCACCATCTTGTGGTAGAGCACCGCAGGGACAGGGGTAAATCCAAATGGGTGCCATAAAACATGTGTGAAACCTCACATTTTGAAACTATATGGGCAGCCACGATTGAAAAAAAAAAAAAAAGTACCTGGCGCAATGGGTTCACCTTTCCTTTACAGTTTTGCAAATCTCGCCCAGTTGTGCCCACTCAGTGCTATAGCAGGGGCCACACACACAGTGCCAGAGCAGGGGCCACATGTGCCCCCACTGCTGCAAGTATATCCTGCCCAAGTTTACTTTTATGAAACTTAAAAAAAAAAAATCTGGAAAATAAACAACGTGCAAAAAAAAAACTTCAGTGATTGTTTTTTGCGTAAAGTGTGGGGTGGTCTAGAGCGACATAAAAGAGGGGAAGCCGAGTTTAATAGGGTGTAAAGTTCCAGGTTGTGAACTGCGAAGGGTCTGGGCTGTGATGGTTATTGAAAACACATGTTACTGGGAGTGTTCGGCTTTCCAGTTATTTCCACTAAGATCTATAGCCTGTAGTTTTATCAGGTAGCTCTCTGCCAGTAGTTTGTCAGGAAGTTCTCTGCCTGTAGTTTATCAGGAGGTTCTCTGCCTGTAGTTTATCAGGAAGTTCTCTGCCTGTAGTTTATCAGGAAGTTCTCTGCCTGTAGTTTGTCAGGAAGTTCTCTGCCTGTAGTTTGTCAGGAAGTTCTCTGCCTGTAGTTTATCAGGAAGCTCTCTGCCTGTAGTTTGTCGGCAGAGGCCTGTAGTTTGTCAGGAAGCTCTGCCTGTAGTTTATCAGGAAGCTCTCTGCCTGTAGTTTGTCAGGAAGTTCTGCCTGTAGTTTGTCAGGAACTCTGCCTGTAGTTTATCGGGAAGCTCTCTGCCTGAAGTTTGTCGGGAAGCTCTCTGCCTGTCGTTTGTCGGGAAGCTCTCTGCCTGTAGTTTGTCGGGAAGCTCTCTGCCTGTAGTTTGTCGGGAAGCTCTCTGCCTGTAGTTTGTCAGAAGCTCTCTGCCTGTAGTTTGTCGGGAAGCTCTCTGCCTGTAGTTTGTCAGAAGCTCTCTGCCTGTAGTTTGTCAGGAAGCTCTGCCTGTAGTTTGTCAGGAAGCTCTCTGCTTGTAGTTTGTCAGGAAGCTCTGTCTGTAGTTTATCAGTAAGCTCTATGCCTGTAGTTTATCAGGAAGCTCTCTGCCTGTAGTTTGTCAGGAAGCTCTCTGCCTGTAGTTTTGTCAGAAAGCTCTCTTCCTGTAGTTTGTCAGGAAGTTCTGCCTGTAGTTTATCAGGTAGCTCTGTCTGTAGTTTGTCAGGAAGCTCTCTGCCTGTAGTTTATCAGGAAGCTCTCTGCCTGTAGTTTATCAGGAAGCTCTCTGCCTGTAGTTTATCAGGAAGCTCTCTGCCTGTAGTTTATCAGGAAGCTCTCTGCCTGTAGTTTATCAGGAAGCTCTCTGTCTGTAGTTTATCAGGAAGCTCTGCCTGTAGTTTATCAGGAAGCTCTGCCTGTAGTTTGTCAGGAAGCTCTGCCTGTAGTTTATCGGAAAGCTCTCTGCCTGTAGTTTGTCGGGAAGCTCTCTGCCTGTAGTTTATCGGGAAGCTCTCTTCCTGTAGTTTATCGAGAAGCTCTCTGCTTGTAGTTTGTCAGGAAGCTCTCTGCTTGTAGTTTGTCAGGAAGCTCTGCCTGTAGTTTGTCAGGAAGCTCTGCCTGTAGTTTGTCAGGAAGCTCTGTCTGTAGTTTATCAGGAAGCTCTCTGCCTGTAGTTTATCAGGAAGCTCTCTGCCTGTAGTTTTGTCAGAAAGCTCTCTGCCTGTAGTTTGTCAGGAAGCTCTGCCTGTAGTTTGTTGGGAAGCTCTGCCTGTAGTTTATCGGGAAGCTCTCTGCCTGTAGTTTGTCAGGAAGTTCTCTGCCTGTAGTTTATCAGGAAGTTCTCTGCCTGTAGTTTGTCAGGAAGTTCTCTGCCTGTAGTTTGTCAGGAAGTTCTCTGCCTGTAGTTTGTCGGCAGAGGCCTGTAGTTTGTCAGGAAGCTCTGCCTGTAGTTTATCAGGAAGCTCTCTGCCTGTAGTTTATCAGGAAGCTCTCTGCCTGTAGTTTTGTCAGAAAGCTCTGCCTGTAGTTTGTCAGGAAGTTCTGCCTGTAGTTTGTCAGGAAGCTCTGCCTGTAGTTTATCGGGAAGCTCTCTGCCTGAAGTTTGTCGGGAAACTCTCTGCCTGTAGTTTATCGGGAAGCTCTCTGCCTGTAGTTTGTCGGGAAGCTCTCTGCCTATAGTTTGTCAGAAGCTCTCTGCCTGTAGTTTGTCGGGAAGCTCTCTGCTTGTAGTTTGTCAGGAAGCTCTGCCTGTAGTTTGTCAGGAAGCTCTCTGCTTGTAGTTTGTCAGGAAGCTCTGTCTGTAGTTTGTCAGGAAGCTCTCTGCCTGTAGTTTGTCAGGAAGCTCTGCCTGTAGTTTGTCAGGAAGCTCTGCCTGTAGTTTGTCAGGAAGCTCTGCCTGTAGTTTGTCAGGAAGCTCTGCCTGTAGTTTGTCAGGAAGCTCTGCCTGTAGTTTATCAGGAAGCTCTCTGCCTGTAGTTTATCAGGAAGCTCTCTGCCTGTAGTTTGTCAGGAAGCTCTCTGCTCGTAGTTTATCAGGAAGCTCTCTGTCTGTAGTTTATCAGGAAGCTCTGTCTGTAGTTTATCAGGAAGCTCTCTGCCTGTAGTTTATCAGGAAGCTCTCTGCCTGTAGTTTATCAGGAAGCTCTCTGCCTGTAGTTTATCAGGAAGCTCTCTGCCTGTAGTTTGTCAGGAAGCTCTCTGCTTGTAGTTTGTCAGGAAGCTCTGCCTGTAGTTTGTCAGGAAGCTCTGTCTGTAGTTTATCAGGAAGCTCTCTGCCTGTAGTTTATCAGGAAGCTCTCTGCCTGTAGTTTATCAGGAAGCTCTCTGCCTGTAGTTTATCAGGAAGCTCTCTGCCTGTAGTTTATCAGGAAGCTCTCTGCCCGTAGTTTATCAGGATGCTCTCTGCCCGTAGTTTATCAGGAAGCTCTGTGCCTGTAGTTTATCAGGAAGCTCTCTGCCCGTAGTTTATCAGGAAGCTCTCTGCCTGCAGGAACACTAATGTTCTTATGATGTTAGGTGTCCAGCAGGCTACACACCATAGGGAATCAGGACCTGTAGGGTCAGATGTTGGTCAGCAGTGACCACTATGTAGCGGCAAAGTAGATTTTAATGAGGCCCCATAGTGAGGAATGACCCCTACTGTACGTGGTGTCATGTAGCAGGAAGGAGAAATCACATAGTAGTTCAAGAAAGCAGAAGCCATTACCAGTAAAAAGAACTGCATTCCTCCAGTGGAGCGGGACCCTCATCCTCTGGGCTCCGTAGCAGATACTAAAAGTGTTCCAGCTGTAGTTATGCTCATGACAGCATGCTGTTACCTTTTTCCATCCCTTTGCCATCTTTGACTGTTGCAATTGAAAACAAAAACTAGATAATCATTAATTATTTGGGTTATTAAAGTAAATTCTTACCATCATCGTGGACTGGACTCTTTACTGTAAGAGCAGTGAGACTATGGACTCTTTACTGTAAGAGCAGTGAGACTATGGACTCTTTACTGTAAGAGCAGTGAGACTATGGACTCTTTACTGTAAGAGCAGTGAGACTATGGACTCTTTACTGTAAGAGCAGTGAGACTATGGACTCTTTACTGTAAGAGCAGTGAGACTATGGACTCCTTACTGTAAGAGCAGTGAGACTATGGACTCTTTACTGTAAGAGCAGTGAGACTATGGACTCTTTACTGTAAGAGCAGTGAGACTATGGACTCTTTACTGTAGCAGTAGCTAGTGGCGGACTATAGACTCTTACTGTAAGAGCAGTGAGACTATGGACTCCTTACTGTAAGAGCAGTGAGACTATGGACTCTATACAGTAAGAGCAGTGAGACTATGGACTCTTTACTGTAAGAGCAGTGAGACTATGGACTCTTTACTGTAAGAGCAGTGAGACTATGGACTCTTACTGTAAGAGCAGTGAGACTATGGACTCTGTACTGTAAGTGCAGTGAGACTATGGACTCTTTACTGTAAGAGCAGTAAGACTATGGACTCTTTACTTTAAGAGCAGTGAGACTATGGACTCTACTGTAAGAGCAGTGAGACTATGGACTCTACTTGTAAGAGCAGTGAGACTATGGACTCTTACTGTAAGAGCAGTGAGACTATGGACTCTTTACTGTAAGAGCAGTGAGACTATGGACTCTATACTGTAAGAGCAGTGAGACTATGGACTCTTACTGTAAGAGCAGTGAGACTATGGACTCTATACTGTAAGAGCAGTGAGACTATGGACTCTTTACTGTAAGAGCAGTGAGACTATGGACTCTATACTGTAAGAGCAGTGAGACTATGGACTCTATACTGTAAGAGCAGTGAGACTATGGACTCTTTACAATAAGAGCAGTGAAGACTATGGACTCTATACTGTAAGAGCAGTGAGACTATGGACTCTACTGTAAGAGCAGTGAGACTATGGACTCTATACTGTAAGAGCAGTGAGACTATGGACTCTATACTGTAAGCGCAGTAGACTATGGACTCTACTGTAAGAGCAGTGAGACTATGGACTCTATACTGTAAGAGCAGTGAGACTATGGACTCTACTGTAAGAGCAGTGAGACTATGGACTCTATACTGTAAGAGCAGTGAGACTATGGACTCTTTACTGTAAGAGCAGTGAGACTATGGACTCTATACTGTAAGAGCAGTGAGACTATGGACTCTTTACTGTAAGAGCAGTGAGACTATGGACTGTTTACTGTAAGAGCAGTGAGACTATGGACTCTTTACTGTAAGAGCAGAGAGACTATGGACTGTTTACTGTAAGAGCAGTGAGACTATGGACTCTTTACTGTAAGAGCAGTGAGACTATGGACTCTATACAGTAAGAGCAGTGAGACTATGGACTCTATACTGTAAGAGCAGTGAGACTATGGACTCTTTACTGTAAGAGCAGTGAGACTATGGACTCTTTACGGTAAGAGCGGTGAGACTATGGATTCTTTACTGTAAGAACAGTGAGACTATGAACTATTTACTGTAAGAGCAGTGAGACTATGGACTCTTTACTGTAAGAGCAGTCAGACTATGGACTCTTTACGGTAAGAGCAGTGAGACTATGGACTCTTTACTGTAAGAACAGTGAGACTATGAACTATTTACTGTAAGAGCAGTGAGACTATGGACCTGAGAAGGTGGTGATGGTGAGTTCACTAAAAGAGTTCAGGAGGGGCCTGGATGTATTTCTGGAGTGTAATAATATTACAGGTTATTAGATTTCTGAAAATGATCCAGGGACATATTCCGATTGTCAGATGTGGAGTTAAAGGGAACCTGTCACCATGTTCTGACATATAAAACCGAATGTACCATAATGCTTTGTTACCCTGATAGTTCCCAGCGATCGATTCATCATCTTCTCAGAACTAATCTGTCCTTTTTTATCGCCCTATAAAGTTTTCCCGTCTTTTATGCTAATTAACACAACAGAGTCATATTTTACTTGTTTGACATGAGAAGAGTCATATTTTCACGGAGTCAAGCACCTTAGCTCCACCTAAGAAACGCCCCTATAGATAAGATCTCGCGCATGCGCAATATTCATTTCGGGCAGAGCTTCGTTGCGTAAGTATTGTGAAGCGGATATTTGAGAACGTTCCAGCACGTAGTGGTGTGAGGGGAGGGGACATGCACTAAACTGTCTGATTGGTCTAACAAATAAAGGGCAAGTGCGCGATTTCGGACGGGATTACATGCAGTGAGGGCAGAAATCGGCTGTCAATCAAAGTTTAGGGGGCGGGAAATAGGCTGCGATGGTGTGAGGGGAAGGAATAATTTGTGCAAATGAGCCTAACGGCAGGAAAGGTTTATAGGGCGATAAAATAGGAAAGGTTAGTCCTGAGAAGATCATGGATCGATCTCTAGGAACTATTAGGGTAACCAAGCAGTAAGGTACATTCGGTTTTATATGTCAGAACACGGTGACAGGTTCCCTAACGTTTCCCTAATATGAGGCAATTAGCATCTGCCTCAGAGATTTTTGTTTCTTCTAGATCAATTTCCATTGAATCGTTGCTTTTCTCTGGATCAACGATTCCATGTTGGACTTGATGGACATTTGCCTTTTTTCAGCCTCATGAACCATGGGAGTAACTTTGAAGATATAGAATATGTTGTATTGTTTGTGACATTGTGTAGAACTTGCTACTAACCCAGGCACGTACATAGATCTTAAAGGGCTCCTTAGCAAAACTTAGTATGGACCCCTCTTCCCCAGTAGGCATGCATCAAAGACATCCAGGCAATGCAAAACACAACGCCTCAGATTCCTCATGTGAAAAACTGAGATTCCTTACTAGTTGATATTTTTATGAAGTGGAAGAAATTCAAATAAAAAATAATTGTAGGTATTCCCCCCCGTGCCTCCCCCACTGAAATAGGTGCGTCATCAATATGGTGCTCATCCTGAACACGGTATTTCTCAATGCATTTACACTGATAAATCTCCCCATACAGATCTATGTCTGCGGCTTCCCTCATACAGTGCGCTGTAAAACTGTCTGCATTAAGCCACCACTAGGGGGAGCTCAGTGCATAGGATTTTTACAATTACCATTGACTTCAATGGAAGCTGCAAAAATCTCTCTGCAATGAGCTCCCTTATATTTTTAGGTGATCCTACTGAATCCTACAACGTGTCCCCGGCCTTGACATGCTCAGGAGTTCAGATTCCCTACCAGTGCCAGCCAGGACGGACCCCATCGTGCTCAGTACCGGTGTGGTTTACAGGTGTTGGATCATTCATTTGCTTTTCAGAACCTAGAACATTTCAGTAGAACGTGGTAAACTATGGAGTGTCTATGGGCTCCTTGGAGATACATCGGCCCAGCTTAGGTCGGCTCCTTCCCCTTTCCTATAGATAGTTAACGCCTGCATACGACTCGTCTCCCCACAATCACAGCAGCTTTAGCAACCAAGATATTATGAAGACGGTCCGAAGCTCACGGAAAGGCTGCGAACAAGAAGCACGCCCCCTTGTGTGGAGGCCATTTCTGGCGGTGTTTTGATTTTTGCTTCTTACATATTACCGTCTTTGATACCGCCTTTCTGCTCCCTTCATGGACCGTGCTGATTATGTTCGACTACAAGAGGGTGAGGCAAATAAAAAACAAAACAAAACAAAATGTGCGTCGTGTTGGTTGTGTGGGAGGGCACCCTGTCAGGGATTAACAAAGCTTTTGCAAAAGTTTACAGTAAGGACAGTTTTGTTTTTCGATGATGGAAGGAGAAGATGCAGAGACAAGGTCGAACGGATCATCCATAACCTGCTGAGCTGTATGAGATTTCCTCGGCACGGAGAGGGAAGAAGGTGGCAGAAGTGACGGAAAGCTCGTAACGTTAGTTCTGATCCCTGTTGCTATGGGAGCTGAATCATACTCAGCCGCTCGGCAGTATATTGGGCACATGCCCAGCTATCTCTCCTCCTTTGTCTCTCCCTCCTTCCTTTGCTCCCCCCTCTCGAGACAGGGTCTGCCTGTTTCTTGTTCCTCGCACCTCTCCTGCTTCGGAATATCACACCTTTGTGTCTTGCACGTATCGTCCTTATTCCTAAATTTGCTTTCTTGCAGTTTCTCCCCAAACACGTCATTTTTCTCGTTGCCCTTTGGCCCCCAGCCCCCGCACCCGTCTCAGCACATCGCCCGCGATTTGCCCATTTTTGCCGATTTCTGTCTTTTACAGTGTGTTCCCTTTAATATATCTTTCTTCCTTTTTCGTCTCTTGCCTAGCCCCCCATTGCCTCTCCTCGTCTTCCTCTCCCTCCCCCTCTTCTCATTAATTCATAGCACGCAGCACTGCGTCTGATGCCAGTATACCAGGCTGGCACCCGCCATGATGCTATCCGCAGTGCCTCCATGAAATCCACTGCCCGTTAATCTAAGCAGTGATTCTTTAAAAAAAACATTTTTGCTATTTTTCATACGTCTAAAATTGTCGCCCAGAGCAGTTTATGCCCAAAAAAAGGTAACGCTTGTTGGGTGGCGTAGACCAGCACTGCGGGAGTTAACTGCATCATAATGACTGGGTCTTGTAGGGATTAGTTGGCAATCTCATACTTTGTCGCACACCGTTAGTCCTTTTTGAATTATTGAGTCTGCTGTGATTGCCACCGCCAATTCCAGGGGGCTCCCCCCACCCCCCGAGACCCGGAACGACTCTCTCCCTCTTCGACCTGCTTTATCTATTCCTTCTATGACATCTATACTTTCCACAGCAAGTGCCATCGTGAACCCGGGAAGCTCCGAACTTGGAACAAGATGTCCTGGGGTCATAGTTGAAGTTACATTTCCAGCTTAGACGTATGGGAGATAGATAGATAATATATAGATCAATATGGGATAGATAGATAGATAGATAGAAGAGAGAGATATGAGATAGATAGATAGATAGATTGGATGGATAGATAGGGATACAGATAGATATTAGATTGTTATTAGACAGCTGGATCGATAGATACGTATTAGATAAACAGGGATAGATATTAGACAGCTCGATAGATACGTATTAGATAGACAGGGATAGATATTAGACAGCTGGTTCTTCGATGAATAGATATTAGATGGACAGATAACAATAGATATAGGACAGATAATGTTATTTGGGGGGCTCTGGATGACAGGAGGTGGTAATGCCGTCAGTTGGCCTTCGGGTGGCACCGATTGTCTCCCCGTACATTAGGACATACGTACAGTCTATATAGCTAGTCTTTCCCCGGGGGTCAGCCTGTCCCCTCCAGACGTCTAGCTCTTCCATGACCGCTCCTTATTCTCTTTACTCCTCCCTCCAGAATAAAATAATGATCTCACAACTTGAACACAATCCAAAATTTGCAACATATTTTTTTTTTTAACTCAGAAGTAAAACAGATGAAGTCGTATCGCAATATTGTGCTGACCTTTTATGCTGCATCAGGGCGAGGACAAGAGATTTAGCGATTCCCGGATGCGCCAAATGGAGCGGCTTTTTATTTTTGGTTATTCCAGTCCATCTGAACCTCTCACCCCCCCCCCATCCCTTTTTTATTTTCAGCCACCAAATACCTAAGTGCCCTGCTTTTGTCCTTGTTCTTCTGGGTATCTGCCAGGAGCCAAGTCCCCGGTGTGGTCTGCCCCTTATTACGGCGACTGTTCCTCGCTGTATCTGAGCGCTGCAGCCCTATCGCTTTAAATGGCGTCTTTTCATGGACGCAGTTCATATGCAGTTTACACGTCATACATATATGGGGTTACTAAAGGAAAATAAGGAAATAAAAATACCTTTACGCCATCATTACGGTGTCATGACAACGGGCGAAATGGCTGACGATCCCTTGTTTCATTGTCCACTTAACGTTTTTCGTCTTTTTTGCGGCGGCCCCTCCCACTGAGCCTGATTTCCCGTCTCACCCGGGCACAAAAACTTCTTCCTTTGTCTATGACAGGGAATTATGAGAAAATGTCCTAAATATGGGGAAAATCGGAAGGAAAAACATACGCTATAATGGTGGCGAGTATCACCCAGTGCCATAATTACTAGGGCTCTTCCTCCTGGTTTCCCTCGCTCTTCGTCTCGTTTTCTTTCTCACCTCCCCCCCTCTGCATGCCACCGGCTGGCGTGTCAGACTGCCAGGGGAGCCAGCTCCCTGGCAACGCTGAACCCTGGCACATCTCCCAACACTCTCTGTCTCAAGCTGCGTTTAACACCTTCAAGCCTGAGCTCGCTCTGCCGCCCAGCCGCTGAAGAAACTGGGTGTTTACAGGAGAGGCTGGTGCTACGTAGGAAAATAACAAAAAGGACCGAAAAATAGGTTTTCTAAAAAAACAAACAATGCTATTCTCTGCACTGCCCAGTAGCGAAAATCCAGACACTTCCAGTGATGGCGATTGCTCGTCGTATCTATTAACTCAGGTCTGTCCAGAAATTTTTTAATATAGAGTCCTAGCCAAATAAAAACTTCACCCGCTAAGTTCCCTGATAGACCATTTTCTATAGGACTTCGACCCACCCATACAAAAAACACCTGCCAATATCGGATTTCTCCGGGGGTGACAACCACTAATGACCACCCTTATCACGCCCTTGGTGGTTGACCCAACATGGGATGTAATCTGGATATTATCTGTACAGAAAGGCGACACCTCACAGCGATGCTTCAGGGCCCAGAAAACATAGGTGACAACCCTACAAGAGCCACGATTTGTGGTCGTCACCTCTAGGAATTATAGCGTCTCTTAGACCACGATTATTCAAAAAGAGCCAACGATTCACATAAGAGGATGACTCGGGGACTCCAGGACAATATATTATTTGTAGTGAGAATTGGTTTGAGCTGATATTTTTGAGTGGAATTATCCTTTAATTTACCATCAAGATTGTAAAGGATTGTTGGCAAAACCGATGCCGACCCGGGACGTGTTCTCCTGCTGTGTGTTAGCCCGTGCGCAGTAAATGATGGATGGCTAAAGCCGCCATATTGATTGGACCAGTTGATCAGGGCTGTGGAGATGGAAGGAGTACGTTGTGTGCCTCCTCTGCTGCGCCTCTTGTAGACGGTGGTACGTGGGACGCACCACTAATGCCTTAAAAAACAGGATTCGGAAACATTTATCCGATGCAAACAATGAAAAGGCATTGAATGCCTCTGCGGTTTCTCTACAC
Organism: Bufo gargarizans; assembly: GCF_014858855.1. Lineage (NCBI taxonomy): Eukaryota > Metazoa > Chordata > Amphibia > Anura > Bufonidae > Bufo > Bufo gargarizans. Next base: position 725,117,547 of record NC_058081.1, on the reverse strand, counting down.
TTTTTTAATGTCCACGGGGGGTGATTTATCTTCTTTCACCTTCCCCGTACAGAGGGGCGATCACAGGAAAAAGTTATTGGCAAGGGAAACCTTTAGGATTTTTATGCTTGAGACTAGAGTTCCAACAGGTTTATATAGGAGACGGGATGTTATTTATTATTATTGATGTTGGATATTTTACATTATATATTACTTTACCATCTATATTTCTAGTATATTTTCAGTGGTGTTGTGTGTGTCTGAACAGTGTTCTACTCACTTGTGCTGATGACTTGGTGGCGCACACCCCTCCACAGACCCTGTTACCCTGGAGCTAACTCCAGGTTTACTCCCACCTGTTGATGACGTGGCTTCTCTTGATAGGTCAATCTAATTTCTAACATGTATTTTAACTCCAGTTTTTCATGATCATGCCATTCTTTTGACAAAGGGCCTGGGTGCCCGAAACGCGTCAAGAAGGTTATTTTTTTTTAATGCTTGAGTGTTTTTTCTTCCAATAAAGTGACCAGATTGGAATACGGCAGTACTGGTTTTTTACTCACTGAGATGGAAGAAATGTACTGACTCCCAACTCATTTCAAAATAAAATATTACATCATGAAGGACACAAATGCCTGGAGTTACCATCTTTTTTCTTCAAAAAATGAATTATTACTTATTATAATGTATGAGCTGTTTATGAAGCGGTCAGATTTGGAGAATGGAAATAAGTAGGAGCTGAAAGGTTGTCCTAATGACTCCACCGCTGTGTGGCCAGCCATCTAATGTGTATTAGGATGTCCTGACTCATCCCTGACGAAAGCTCTTGATGAAAGAATCATTGGGCATGTTGGCTTTTAACATGACTGATCTGTTGTTCTCAAAGGAGATACGCCACCAACAGAGTTGTCTGGAGACCACAGAGGGGTCTGGAGGAAAACAGAAGTTTCTGAAGTGGGTCAGATTAGTCTGGAGGAGACAGAGGAGTCAGGTGGGCACAGAGGTATCTGGAGGACAGAAGTTTCTGAAGTAGGACAGAGTGGTCTGGAGGAGCATAGAGGGGTTCAGAGGAGGAAAGAAGTTTCTGAAGTGGGCCAAAGGGGTCTGGAGAGACTAGATGAGTCTGGAGGAGCACAGAGAGGCATGGAGGAGGACAGACGTTTCTGAAATAGGACAGAATAATCTGGAGGAGACAGAGGGGGTCTGGAAGAGGACAGAAGTTTTTGAAGTGGGACATAGGGGTCTGGAGGTTATAGATGACTCTAGAGTGGACAGACGGGTCTGCAGAGGCTACATGAGTCTGGAGGAGCACAGAGGGGTCTAGAAGAGGACAGAAGCTTCTGAAGCGGGACAGAGGGGTCTGCACAGGCTACAGTAATCTGGAAGAGGACAGAGGGGTCTTCAGACCACAGAGGGATTTGGAGGAAAACATAAGTTTCTGAAGTGGGGCAGATTAGTCTGGAGGAGACAGAGGAGTTAGGTGGGCACAGAGAGGTCTGGAGGACAGACGTTTCTGAAGTGGGACAGAGTTATTTGGTGGGGACAGAGGGGTTTAGAGGAGGAAAGAAGTTTCTGAAGTGGGACAGAGTGATTTGGTGGGGACAGAGGGGTCTGCAGAGGCTACATGAGTCTGGAGGGGCACAGAGGGGTCTCGAGGAGGACAGAAGTTTCTGAATTGGGACAGAGGGTTCTGGAGGGGACAGATGAGCCTGAAGGAGCACAGAGAGGTATGGAGGAGGACAGACGTTTCTGAAGTGGGGCAGATTAGTCTGGAGGAAACAGAGGAGTTAGGTGGGCACAGAGGGGTCTGGAGGACAGAAGTTTCTGAAGTGGGAGAGAGTGATTTGGTGGGGACAGAGGGGTCTGCAGAGGCTACATGAGTCTGGAGGAGCACAGAGGGGTATCGAGGAGGACAGAGGTTTCTGAAGCGGCACAGAGGGGTCTGGGCAGGCTACAGTAATCTAGAAAAGGACAGAGGGGTCTGGAGGGGCACAGAGGTGTTTGGTAGCAGTTTATTCCGCTCTCCACATTGAGAAGACATGCATACTATGCTCAACTGCGGGAGGGGTAGCTCTGGACCAATGAGTGTTTGCCCGATACCTGTCTAATGTGTATGGCCAGCTTTAAAGACCCTCATCCTGATGTTGCCTGGCACAGATGCCCCATCACCAGCCATCACCTGAGAAAATGACCTAAAACAGATGATCCCTTTCTCGTCAGATTATGTTATGTCTTATGCTAATAACGAGGGAGGAGCTTTGAACTTTTCCCTCTTTTGTGTTTTTTTATGTTTTCCTGCAGACTTTGTAGCTTGGTGTTCTTACAATGTGTGCACATATAGTGACGTCATCGGCTCTGATCCGCCCTGCACCCTCTGCACACATAATGGATGCAGTCAGGTCATCCGCTCTTCATGGTGACTGCCGTGCCATTACAGAAATAATAGCGGCGCCAAGTAATGAGGCGTGCCGTGCCTCATGGATGTCACTGTGGTTAGTATGATCACCCTGCACATACACTACAATGAGCCGTCATGTCTTGAATGTGTTACTTGTTTCCCTCCATCAGCTTTTTGTTTTCTTGCTCAGTCAGTTTGACCTTTCTTTTTTACTCCAATTAAAAAAATTCTAAAAAAAGACAAATCCGGGGCGGGCGGCTGGCGTGCTGTAATTACACCGTGCGGTGTGTGTGGTGTCACATCGACACTCCGCAAGATGGAAGCTGTGCGTTAGGAGGGAGCACATGACTCTCAGATGCCCCAGGGAGATAATGATTGGGCAGTTGGATTTCTACATGCCCAATCAAAACCACTGCCAGCAGCTTACCCCACTCTCTCTATGTAGAACACATGCATGCTCGGCATGTGTATGGGAGGGTCGGAGGAAGAGCTGTTGGCTGTATGAGCGTTTGCATGACAACTTTGTAAAATGTATGGCTTTTCGACCTAGTGGACCTCCATAAGAGCAGTGGACCAGACCACCCATCATCCTCTGTATGGGACTCGATGGCTAACTCGATGGTGAGTGGAGCAGATTACTTTCTGCACACTATGTGGTCAACACTAAATTACTCTCAATTCATCCCCCCCCCCCCCCAGCTTTACACCATAGAATTAAAAGAAAGCTACAAAAAATAGGGGGTGCACTTAGCTGGAATCATTCATGAGCAGCAGGCTTAAATTTTTTTGGGGAGATTTTGATATTGATGACCTCTCCTCGTGCATCCGACACCCGACAACGCAGCCTTCTTGCAGCTTACCAAGCACAGTGCCACCCATTGGGTAGCGGCTGTGCTCATTATTGCACCTCAGCCTCATTCACTTAAACGGGACTGAGCTGTGCCTAGGCCACGTGAACGATGAGGATAAGTCATGAAAATCTCTGACAAACCCTTTAAATTATAATATTCTTTCTGCTGCCACTAGGATCAGCTCACAGCGTATACACTTATAGAGTTCAATGTCCATCCCTCTGCGGTGAGTCCCCCTAGTGGTGGCTGCAGGAAGGAACGGAGGAGATTTGGAGCTCGGTATCGGAGATATTATTTTGGACCTATTCGGAATAAATAGGATTGGCTTTCGTACTTTCATAACCTGTATTCTATCCTAAACCAGCAGAAGTTCACCAAGGGTGGCAACTGTCTATAAATTCTTGGAAACTGGTAAACCATATGGAGATTCTGTTGTCTCCTGTGGATGCTATTGTGATTGGAAACTCCCATTAATATTCTAGGTTTGTCCCTGAAACTTTTTTATATGGAAATTCTACATAGATCTTGGTGCAGCAGAGGTTGCATTCTGAGGTCTGATTCATGGCCTCTCAGCCCCTGTCTAAAAATAAGTTACCATATTACAAAAAAAAAATGGCCTACAACACTGGCAAGCATGGGGCGGACGGCTGCGGGCACACTATTGAGACCCGTACAGAAGGAATGCCACTTGGTATTTTAAAGGGGTTTTCCAGGATTTTCAAATTGATGCCCTATCCTCTGGATAGGTAACCAATATGAGATCGGTGAGGATCAGACTCCCTGGCACCTCCATCGATCTGCTCTATGAAGAAGCTGTGGCGCTCAGTGAAGCCTTAGGCCTCTTTCTAAGCCGTGTGACCTCATGTTCGTTGGCCCCATGGCCTAGATGCAGCTCGGTCCTATTCAAGTGAACTGCAATACCAAGTACAGCCACTATACAATGGATGGTGTTATGCTTGGTAAGCTGCAAGGACGCTGGTAAGCACCTTGACTTACCCCGCCAATCCCATTGATGACCTCTTCTGAGGATACACCATCAATATGAAAATCCAAGAGAACCATTTTAATAAATTACTTGCCATTCACTTATTGTCTATAAAGTTTCAACTTAAAGGGGTATTCCTGTGCAGATGCCACGTTTAGGACCATTGTTTATGGGGAGAATGGCCTCTCCAGCGCTGGAGAATGTGACCACTGTGAATTAGCAAGCAGGGGCCATTTATCAGACATTTGATGGTGTTAGAGGGACCAGCTCCTATGAGATGTTATATGGCATTATTTGTGGGTATGCCCAGGGCCACCAGCAGGACAGTACTGGTATTACTGCAGTCAGGGATCTGGTACTAAATACTAATGAATACGGGATGGGTCTCTCCCTCTCCAAGCACAAAGACATTGACTAAAGAAATGAATGTACAGGCCTTTGTTGGGATTTGAACCTTCTGTACGGCAGGCAGTACATTTACCAATAGTCTATAGACCTGCCATATTAAAAGGATCAGATTTTCTTTGCTTAAAAAGCAACTAAATATTTCTGTTCTTCTTCAGAGGCTTAATATTAAATACATAGTAAAAAAATAATATTACTGAAATGAAGGAAAAAAATTGCCCCACTTTTATTCACGCCATTTACAGATCACCATAAATACCGTAATCTGTTCACTAGATAGTACTCCTGTAGTCATAATAACCCCCACAAAATACTGTTTTCTGACATTTCATATTAAGTGTGTTACAACAACCCATTTATTCTGTTTTTTGCTTTGTTATTTTGTTTTATTCACATTAAAGGGGTTTTTCCAAGATGACCACTCCTCAGGACAGGTCATCAGTATCTGATCGGTGGGGGTCCGACTCCCAGGACCCAAGCCAATCAGCAGTTTCAGAAGGTAGCAGCACTTGTCCTAGGCCAACACGTTCATCAGTCACGTGGCCGAGCAGCTCAGCCCCATAGAAGTGAATGGGGCTGAGTGCAATACCAAGCTCGTCCACTATACAATGTATGGCGCTGTGCTTGGTGAGCAGGGAGAAGGCTGCGTCCTCACAGGAATGCCAGTGCCTTCTCAAACAGCTGATCGGCAGGGGTCCTGAGTGTCAGACCCCCACCGATCAGATACTGATGACCTATCCAGAGGATAGATCATCCATATATTAGTCTTTGACAAAACCCTTTTAACTTTTTTTACCATAAAATAAAAAAATGGAAATGTGATTTTTTTTGTCAGAACTTTTACTAAAGAAATAATTTGACAGGTCTCTGCTGTGAACTGCGCCCCAGACCTTCTTTATGGCAGGCAGCAGACTTACCACTACTCTATAAAAGTACTGTATCGTAAGGATAGAATTTTCTGTGCATAAAAAGATACTGCTAAATAGTATTACTGTTTTCTTCAAAGGGGTGGTCTCACCTCAGACTATAGGATATGCCATCAATGTGAGATGCGGGTCCCACCTCTGGGGCCTCCGAAGTGAAGAAGAGCTCCGCTATTTTTGGAAGTCCAGTAGCAGTGAATGGAGAGCATACCACGCATCCATCACTCCATTCACCACTAGTGTTGAGCGAATCGAAGTATCCGAAGTGGACTTCCATCCGAATTTGAGGGAAAATTTGATTCGCAGAGAAGCCGAATTTCCTCACGCTTCATGGTAACGAATCAATTTTCCCTGAAATGGCGGTAAAAATCAAACAAAACTATACCCACCTCATTGATGTGAGTGTGAAGAGACCACCACGGGCATCTTGCTTGAAGATCCCGGCAAAATGTCGCGGGCGGTGCGAGTTTTCACGCTGGATCTTCAAGCAAGATGGCTGAGGCGGCCTCTTCTCACTGATGAAGGTGAGTATAGTTTAATATTCATCTCAGATGCCGCGATCAGCAATAAATGCGGTGTCTGAGGGGTACAATGATGGGGGTCCGCTTCCTGTCATTGCATCTACTACTTTCAATGAAATACGCTTCGTGACGAAGTAATTTGTCCCAAAGCAAATTTTTGGGGTAAAATTCGTCGAAGCAGCTGAATCGAACTTTTAAGAACTTGGCTCATCTCTATTCACCACTATACGACTGCTGGAGATAGCCGGGGGAATTCAGAATACATAGACAGACGGACAGGAGATATTAGACAGATCTGACATCCCATAGTCCAGCAGGTCTATAGTCTAACACTAACAACACATTTGGAAGGTCTTCCACCTATTTCACTTTTTCACATTTTGTTGTGAAAAAATTCCAGTTTTCCCCATCATTCTGCACTCAATGCCCCATAATGAGAAAGTGAGAACGGAAGGTGGGGAATATTAGCCTATTTATTGAAAAGGAAAATCTAAAATAAGTCTTCAGCCCCTTAACTCAGGACATAAGTCTTCAGCCCCTTTACTCAAGACATAAGTCTTCAGCCCCTTTACTCGGGACATAAGTCTTCAGCCCCTTTACTCGGGACATAAGTCTTCAGACCCTTTACTCGGGACATAAGTCTTCAGACCCTTTACTCAGGACATAAGTCTTCAGACCCTTTACTTAGGACATAAGTCTTCAGACCCTTTACTCGGGACATAAGTCTTTAGCCCCTTTACTCGGGACATAAGTCTTCAGCCCCTTTACTCAGGACATAAGTCTTCAGCCCCTTTACTCGGGACATAAGTCTTCAGCCCCTTTACCCGGGACATAAGTCTTCAGCCCCTTTACCCGGGACATAAGTATTCAGCCCCTTTACCCAGGACATAAGTATTCAGCCCCTTTACTCAGGACATAAGTCTTCAGCCCCTTTACCCAGGACATAAGTCTTCACCCTTTTACCCAAAACATAAGTCTTCAGCCCCTTTACCCAGGACATAAGTCTTCAGCCCCTTTACCCAGGACATAAGTCTTCAGACCCTTTACTCGGGACATAAGTCTTCAGCCCCTTTTACCCGGGACATAAGTCTTCAGCCCCTTTACTCGGGACATAAGTCTTCAGACCCTTTACTCGGGACATAAGTATTCAGCCCCTTTACCCAGGACATAAGTATTCAGCCCCTTTACTCAGGACATAATTTCTCAGCCCCTTTACCAAGGACATAAGTCTTCAGCCCCTTTACCCAGGACATAAGTCTTCAGCCCCTTTACCCAGGACATAAGTCTTACTCAGGACATGTCTTCAGCCCCTTTACCCAGGACATAAGTATTCAGCCCCTTTACCCAGGACATAAGTATTCAGCCCCTTTACCCAGGACATAAGTATTCAGCCCCTTTACCCAGGACATAAGTCTTACTCAGGACATAAGTCTTCAGCCCCTTTACCCAGGACATAAGTATTCAGCCCCTTTACCCAGGACATAAGTATTCAGCCCCTTTACCCAGGACTTCGTTGAGCTCTGGATCAGGTTTTCACTAAGATTATCTCTGTACTTTGCTCCATTCAGCTTTCCCTCCACCCTGACCAGTCTCCCTATGCCCCCAGCATGATGCTGCCACCGCCATGCTTCACTGTAGGGATGGTATTGGGCAGGTGATAAGCGGCGCCTGGTTTCCTCCAGACATGACGCTTAGAATCGAGGCCAGAAAGTTCAGTCTTGGTTTCATCAGACCAGAGATTCTTGTGTCTCACAGTCTGGGAGTCCATTAGGTGCTTTTTTTTTTTAGAAACTCCTGACGTCTCTCATGTGTCTTTTACTGAGGAGAGGCTTCTTTTTGGTCACTCTGCCATAAAGCCCAGATCGGTGGCCCTAGTGATGGTCGACCTTCTGGAAGTTTTTCTGTTCTGCACAAATGATCTTTGGAGCTCGGCCAGAATGACCAGTAGGATCTTGGTCAACTAAGGCCCTTCTCCCCAATTAATTAGTTTGGAAGAGTGCTGGTTGTCCCACACTTCTGCCATATAAGAATTATGGAGGCCACTGTGCTCTGGGGAACTCTCAGTGCAGCAGAAATGTTTTGTCCCCTTCTTCAGATCTGAGCCTCCGCACAATCCTGTCTCTGAGCTCTACAGGCAGTTCTTTCTTCCTTCTCAGGGCTTGGTGTTTACTCTGATGCATTGTCAGCTGTGACATGATCTTATGTAAACAGGGCTCTGCCATCCAAATCATGCCCAGTCCACTTAATTTACCACAGGTCCCCCAATCAAGGTGTAGAACATCTCAGAGATGATCAAGAGAAATGAGAGGAACCAGAGCTAAATGTCAAGAGTCATAGCAAAGAATTTGAATACTTATGTCCATGCGCAATTTTAGTCCTTTTTAATAAAATTTGCTAACGTTTCTATATATTTTTTCACTATCTCATTATGGGGGACTGAAAGCAGATTGACGAGGAAATGGGATTTCTTTCTTCTTTTTTTTTAGCTCAAGGAGCAACATAACAAAATCTGAGAAAAGTGAAAGGGCCTGAAGACTTCCTGAATGCATCTTAAGTCTGACACAGAATGTCAACGTGATTATCATATTTATATCATTTTCTTTTCTCCTGTGTTCCTGGAGGAGGTCTACCTTCTACAACATCAATAATCCAGAATTTTTGATAATTGGTAAGCAATTGTATAACATGGGACCTTCTACTCTTCTATAGGGTCTTTTATTTGGAAGAGAAACAGTGAGGACCTCACGCCCTCTAGTGCCGAGACGGAAAAGTGCAGGCGACACATCAAAAAAGGAATTTGGACCACTTACCTGGCCTGTGTGATGGCGCTCTGCCGACCGGTTACTCTTGTGCCAAACACGCAACGCGGGATCTTCAATTCTGTAAAAAAGTAAGAGAATAGAATGAGCTCCACCGTTCTGGGTCATCGCACCATGTGAGATATTAGATCCTTCTTTCACTATAAGTGGTGACGGCTATAAGTGGTCTATGTACTCTTCTTGTAGGGGGGGAGCTGCTGCCGCGGTCACAACAGGACACAGAGTTTGTTATCTTTTTTTTCCGCTGAAGAATTTCCATCGGAAAAAATGGGCATGTGATAAAAGCACATACATAGCCCCTGACCCTGCGCCCATCCCCTTCCTATGGGCTGTGTGAACCTGCAGGCTATCCTGTCCTCACAAACTAGCACCAGCATAGGGCCACTTTAAACGTTTGCCATGGGGCCCCTTCTGCTCTGTGCACGACTGTCGTCGAAAGCAACAACATGATATAGGTGAAGTATATATATATATATATGTTACTGATAATTATCGGCAATGGCTCGTAATTATTTACTCTTATTTATCTAAAATAATTCTTTTTTCCCTTTTAATTTATCTTATTTTTGCCAATTTTCCTCGTGACAGGTTCTAACAATAAAAAAAAAGACTGAGATGCAGTTCTCCCCAATATCCACGCACTCCCCCATAGAGGTTGAGGACGCTGAGATGTAGGGAACTGTCTGGTGGGGATCCTGTTGTCGCTTGGCTCTGATCTGTCTGGACTCCCCAGTGCTCCCAGTGCACCCTCCATTTCACTGGCAGGCACAAGGACAGCTAAAGCAGCACTCCAGTGTGAGGACCCCAACAAACATCTCCCCATATCTCAGCTTCCTGGACTCTGGGCGGAACATTTACGACATTCTCGTCACAATTCATAATCATAATGCATTGATCGTTATGTTCACAGATTTTCAACGATGCCTTTCATCTGCTAAACATTTTCAAAAACAAATTCGGAATGTCAAAAACATCGTCTTACAGAAAATGAAGGTGCCCCAGTATGCAGGAGTTTTCAACACATCATCGACTGAACAAAAACCCCTAAATTTCAAGTGTGACTACAACCTAAACCTAATGTCCACACTCCTAGGGCTTGAGGAAGCTGAGATAAGGGATGCTGTTTGATGCAGTCCTCACCACTGTAGAGCTTCTTCAGCTGCTCTTGGGCCAGCCTGTGACCTGAAAGGAACACGTGTCTCCTGGCTCTATGGGGTCAAAGATAATAGAGGTTGAGGAGCTTCGATCTCAGGAGCTGTTTGACAGGGTCTCATTGTAATTGGGCTCTTGACATTAGCGGCAGCCTTCTGAACAGCATGCCGGATGCGTGCTTCCGCTAGCGCGCACGTGCCGCCGGTGGTCCGCCCCGGCCCCATTCACTATCATGGGGGCAGGCCGGAGGTCCGGCCTCAGCACGGCAAGCATGCCGAGAGGCAGCCAGAATAAAACTACGACATTTTTTACCCAGAATGCCGTGCTTGACCCAACGCCTGCTTAGTTTTGCCTGGGGCACTATCTGTGGGCACTCTCAGGCCCTCCCTCCATTACAGTCTATACAGGCATACCTCCACCATCTGTAGAGGGCGTCCCACTGGTATAGACACCCACGGCCAGTCCACCATGGTCACATCATATTCAGCCAACCATATATACCACTTTTTGGAGTATATCTGTCGTAGGTTATACGTGCCGCAATCTGTGGCTTTTCCGGCTCACGCCAGGTGTAAAACAAACGGGGGAGTGTCGGGAAGGGGAGGGGCCGGCCGGCCCGTCTCATTCATAATTTTCTACACCTGTTTTAGGGGTAGAAAATTGTCAAAATTTACGCCAGCAAGGGAGCGGACGCAGATTTAGACAGGCGGTGGATGCGCCGAAGTTAGGTAGAGGTCGGCGCTTCAACATAAATTTGGAGCAAACCACCACCAGCTAAAGGGGTATCAGGACCGGCGTCTTAATAAATGACCCCCATAGTCCATACGATTACATGCGGTGGCAGGCGTTGTATCTAATGTCTGGATGGTTTATTGGAAGTTCGTCCTCATCAGTGTGAATGTCATTAATTGGAAGACAGATTGTCTCATTACCGGCGAGCCGCACTCTGGCGAGATAATTAGCGATGCACATTCTACATTTGGCATGATCGCAGCGTCTTTTCTCAGTCTCACTGTCAAATGGCTTTTCTATTTGTTCTCCTCGTTGGCTTCACTAATGGTAATTATGTCCAGGATGTTGTCTCTCTTAAAGGGAAGTTCTTCCTAGGAGCTACAGTGATTTCCCACCTCTTAAAGGGACTTTGTCAGCAGTTTTGACCATGCAAAACTGCTGCCAGCATTAGCTAAGGGAGAACAGGACAAACATAGCTTTTGTGGAGCTTTTATTATCAGGATTAGTGTGAATATGAAGTTTAATTCTGCCAGGTTATGTCCAGGAGGCGGAGCTTCACTGTGAAGTGCTCTCTGCGCTGAGCTGATTCACAGCCCCTCCCCTCTGCCCTGAGTGACAGTTGTGGCATCCAACCAGGAGACCACTGCAGCAGAAGGGAGGGGCTGTGCAGAGAGCACTACACAGTGAAGCTCCACCTCCTCCTGGGCAGAACAAACCATGTTTACACTAATCCTTATAATAAAGGCTCCGCCTTCAGTGCATTTGGAGGAGCAGACACTGGCTTGTCCATGTATTACATGGTGGCTCAGTCATTTGGCTGGCCGCCATGTAATACTACATTTTCCCCTGCAGCGGCTCCTACAGCAGAATTATGTGACTGGCTGCAGCTTCCCTTGTACACTCTGCTTCTGAGATCAGACACATGGCGCTCGAGTAAAGACCCCACTGTAGGAGACCACTGATGATTGGCCTAGTCATATGACTACATGTATGCACATGATAATTACCATATATATATATTGGTTATCACTGGAAACAGTAAGCAAGCATGTCATCAGGGACACTCTGGTAACAGCTTTTTGAGTTTCTTTGTGTAGTCTGACAGTCAGTTTTTCCAACATCCGATGACTGCTGTGGTGGGTGCCTCCTGGTACTGTGCTATTTATAACAAAGTCTGTGCAGACACTGAACAAGCAGGGTGTACTAAGAAATTACTACTGTGAGTGCAGCTCTGGAGTATAATACAGGATGTAACTCAGGATCAGTACAGAATAAGTAATGTATGTACACAGTGACTGCACCAGCAGAATAGTGAGTGCAGCTCTGGAGTATAATACAGGATGTAACTCAGGATCAGTACAGGATAAGTAATGTATGTACACAGTGACTGCACCAGCAGAATAGTGAGTGCAGCTCTGGAGTATAATACAGGATGTAACTCAGGATCAGTACAGGATAAGTAATGTATGTACACAGTGACTGCACCAGCAGAATAATGAGTGCAGCTCTGGAGTATAATACAGGATGTAACTCAGGGTCAGTACAGGATAAGTAATGTATGTACACAGTGACTCCACCAGCAGAATAGTGAGTGCAGCTCTGGAGTATAATACAGGATGTAACTCAGGATCAGTACAGGATAAGTAATGTATGTGCACAGTGACTGCACCAGCAGAATAGTGAGTGCAGCTCTGGAGTATAATACAGGATGTAACTCAGGATCAGTACAGGATAAGTAATGTATGTACACAGTGACTGCACCAGCAGAATAGTGAGTGCAGCTCTGGAGTATAATACAGGATGTAACTCAGGATCAGTACAGGATAAGTAATGTATGTACACAGTGACTGTACCAGCAGAATAGTGAGTGCAGCTCTGGAGTATAATACAGGATGTAACTCAGGATCAGTACAGGATAAGTAATGTATGTACACAGTGACTGCACCAGCAGAATAGTGAGTGCAGCTCTGGAGTATAATACAGGATGTAACTCAGGATCAGTACAGGGTAAGTAATGTAATGTATGTACACAGTGACTGTACCAGCAGAATAGTGAGTGCAGCTCTGGGGTATAATACAGGATGTAACTCAGGATCAGTACAGGATAAGTAATGTTTGTACACAGTGACTCCACCAGCAGAATAGTGAGTGCAGCTCTGGAGTATAATACAGGATGTAACTCAGGATCAGTACAGGATAAGTAATGTATGTGCACAGTGACTGCACCAGCAGAATAGTGAGTGCAGCTCTGGAGTATAATACAGGATGTTACTCAGGATCAGTACTGGATAAGTAATGTATGTACACAGTGACTGCACCAGCAGAATAGTGAGTGCAGCTCTGGAGTATAATACAGGATGTAACTCAGGATCAGTACAGGATAAGTAATGTATGTACACAGTGACTGCACCAGCAGAATAGTGAGTGCAGCTCTGGAGTATAATACAGGATGTTACTCAGGATCAGTACTGGATAAGTAATGTATGCACACAGTGACTGCACCAGCAGAATAGGGAGTACAGCTCTGGAGTATATACTGATTCTGTATGTAACTTTGTGTTTAGTGTAGAATATACACTTTATCCTACAGTTTAGTAAATGGGTTTGTTTCTTTCTTTGTCCACATTAAAGTGTTTTCCAGGGTCAGAATATCAGCGGTCTCTCCTCAGGTCTTGAGTATCAGATGGGTGGGGGTCCAGCTCTCGGTAGCCCTGCCATTGAACAGTTTGAAGGGGCCATGGCGTGTTTGCTATTGTTATTACTGGTCACTGTATTAACAGCAGTGGTGCAGCATATTATACAGCCGTCCTATTCAGATGGAACTGGATGAAGCTGCGATAGTCTGCACCACCGCTCCTGAAGAAGACAGCGTGCCGATAGACGGGCCATGTAAACCGGCAGGAGTGTAGAGATATTGACCTGATATTGATGGCCTTTCCTGAGACCGACCGTCAATATTTTGATACTGGGAAACCCATTTAGGTAGTGGATTGCATCCCCTGCTTGTTCAGTTCCTGCACAGATATTATTGATGCCATGTACACGTCTCTCCTGCAGTGGTGGGCAGTAATTACCTTTCATCTCACAAGCCACAGATGGCACAACGGTTTGCCCGCAGTATTCCGACCTCATTTCACTTTTGGGTCAGTAGATCTTGTATCTACCAGCAGATCACTGCAATTATTTAGCAAAGAGCGCAATCCTTGCATTGCCCAATGCCGCTGTTTTGCCGCTGTAGTTACTATAGCGACAACACGTAATTTCATTGCACGCTGGACAGATACAGAATGACAGATCGAATGAGCAACAGTGATTGTGCAAGTCATGATCCCCGCAGTTACAGTGGGGTCTACGGAAATGGGGGGTCTCGTGTTGATCCTATTCACTTGGCTGGTGTGAACCTGAGTGTGCGAGGGGTGGAAACACCGGCCCAAGGGTCCGACTTCAGTGGAGTGTGAAGTTTCCTTGGGGATATGTTTAGAGTCAGACAGGAGTCCTGGTGTTTGCCCCGTGCTCCCAGGTTTTCTGTTTTACGGCTCCGCTACACGACGACATTTGTCGCGTGACATTTTTTGTAATGATGGTCAGTGGTGTAGCACTGCAGCATGCCGTGACGCGACAGTCGCAGAAGAATCCATCCAGGCAGCATGTCACCTCACAGATGAAGCTTGTGGCAGTGCGACACCATTGACTGTCATTATCGTCAAATATCGTCATGTAGCCAAGCCCTTAACCAAGACTTTGTAGGCTCAGTGGTTAGCGGAGGCTCGGTGGGTAGCACTGGTGCCTTGCAGCGCTGGGGTCCTCGGTTCGAATCCGACCAAGGGCAAGATCTGCATGGCGTTTGTATGTGTTTGCGGGGTTTCCTCTCACGCTCCATAGACATTCTGATAGGAAGCTACAGGACAGCGCCGCAGGATAGGTCAGCGCTATAGAAGAGAGGAGAATATATCTATTTATTTATCTTTTCTTTTCTAATATTCTCAGGTTCTAAATGGGAATGTGCTAGAAATAACACCTAACCCAGAGAACCTCAAAGAGAAACCACAAGAGCCAAAAATTCTACAAAAACATCACAAACCAAAACTCTGCTCTGTGTCTAATTAAATTCTTGTGTGGCTGCAAACCCCCAGCATTGAGATAGATGGTTAGATATGACACGAGGAATGGATACGTATGTATTAGATAGATAATAGATAATAGATAGAGATATAGATAGATAATAGATAGATATAGATAGATAGATAATAGATAGATGATAGATAGATAGATAGATTATAGATATTAGATAGATAGATAGATATTAGATAGATATAGATAGATAATGTATAGATATTAGATAGATGGATAGATAGATATAGATAGATAATAGATAGATATTAGATAGAGAGGTAGATAGATAGAGAGATAACAGATAGAGATAGATATTAGATAGATGGATAGATAGATAGATAGATAATAGATAGATATAGATAGATAGATATGTAGATATAGATAGATAATGTATAGATATTAGATAGATGGATAGATAGATATAGATAGATAATAGATAGATACATACATAGATATAGATAACAGATAGAGATAGATATTAGATAGATAGATACTGTAAAATATAAGAAATACTCCCCATGGATGGGAATGCCACAATAATTAGTCCTGTCCTGGTAAGTTTCCACCCTTGAGATCAGTGTAGATCTTTAAGCAGAGGCCCCATAGGAAAGACCAAAATGTCATAAGAGAAGGATGGAATTCCCCTTTAAGAAACTTCTTGTGTCCTCCAGTCAGAAGTTTCTTAGCCACCACAGTCTACAATTATTTATGGTTCTCGCTATTTGTTGTAAAGAATGTAAGAAATTCCAAAATTTGGATTGGAAAAATGAGTTCCCTACTCCCTATTCTGCTGATGCGTCCTCGTGACTGCTGCAGCCGATGACTGGCCTCAGTGGTGATGCCTGTACAGTACAAGACTGATGAGGCCGGTGATTATCTGCAGTAGTCACACGGATATATGGCACATCATCTCTGCAACAAAGTAAAGAAAGATTGACTCTGTTGTGGAGCAGAGGAACCCAATCAGCTGTGCGGCCCTCCCTGTGTTTGAACCCCGGGCCAATGATGAGGTATACTGGGACTCCAGAGAGCCGCGATGCTCCGCCTGATGCACAGGGACGCCGACATGAGGCTGTTGCCGCCACACTGTATAGGACCGGTGTCTGCAGGTGCCGGTGAATGTCTAGTCTTCTGGCTGTCCCTGCTGTCCCTCTGCTGTTATTGAAGACTCCCCAGGCTTGTTGATTTCTGGACTGGCATTATGACTATGTTTTGGCTTCTGGTGATTTGGTATTGTATTGATCTCCTGGTTCTGACTCTGACTTGTTGGTTTTCTCGTTTGCTTCTGGCGTTTTTTGGTATTCCTTCGTCCGTCTGGCATTTTACCCTTTACTGTACGACTACTCTTTGACTGTTTGTCTGTTTGGTGTTCCCAGTTTGCGTGTTGTCCTTGCAGGTATTTCAGCGTAGGGACCACCGCCCAGTTGTGGGGTCACTGCCTAGAGTGAACGTGCATGTGGTAGGGATAGTGGATCCGGGAAGGTTTAGAACTGCACTACCCCTGTTTGTGTGTGACTGACCCAAGGGACCCTCATTTTACTGGTGAACATTGATTATTTTCTTTTTTTATTCATATTTCCTAATGTTAGGCAATTATATTACAGAGATTGTCCAGAAGTTAGAACAAAAGGACAGATGGAGAGACTGACTCCATGATCAGACTACACAGGGTCAGCGGCTTTGTAGATGCCCTATGATGCCTAGTTGGCAAACTGTGTATGGGTCATGAAGCAGAACTGAGAGAAATCTGTGGACCCCCAATAAGATCAGCTTCTTATAGAGGAACCCGTAATATAAGGGATCGCCCAAGTGATTGGAGCTCCGTACTTCTGATACAAAACTGTATAATCCCTGCATGGTAGAAATCTGTCTGCCTGCAGTCACCACCAGGGGGAGCTCACAGCATACTGTGCTATTGTTGAGTGTAATGTGTGAATCATATACAGGAAGCTGCTGCGCTCCCCCTAGTGGTGACTGCAAGCAGTACAGGATATTATCATTTCTTGCTGTGGCTAAGCAGAGGATTTGGAGCTTTGTGTCAGATGAGCTGTGACCTCTAAGCACAGACTTTTGTATTAGTATTTAGAGGTGGACATTCACTGTAAATAGTCCAAGGACTATAGCAAGCATCTTCAATATCTGCATCTACGCCGACATTGGGGTCACTTATAACAAATGCTGTACTGGGCAATGAACCCATCATACGTGCTAAGGCCTGTTTAAGCCCTCGTACCCCCCGAGCCCCAGGTCTTGGCCAGATCTGACTTGGGATAGGTCAGACTGTATTTTTATGGCCCCTTTTTTTTACCATCATTATTGATATGAAAAACATGAAGCCTTGAAATTGTTCTCATCTCTTTAAAGCCCGAGAGTAACTCATCAATCCCTTCAGTGATTGCGACACGAGGACTCTTACTCATGGGCCGCCGTCTACTGGTATTTGGCAGACCTATTAGTCATGGAAATAGTGGGATGAATAAAGGTAAGGAAGTCGAGCAGGGTGGGAGCTGTAAAAACACCAGGACAGAGAAAGTTGTTTTTATGCCGAGGTTTGATGAGGCCTTTGATCCTGAGTGAGCGGCAGCGCTGCCCCCTGCAGGAATGTCCCGGACAGCCCACAATAACAGCAGCATTTACCAAACACTTGTCAGAGAAAATAATCCACCCGGAATCTGGGACTCTGATCTCACCGCTGGATCCCTTAAGGCGGCCATTAGTATAAAGTCGATTAAAACAGACGATTTCGACCAAAATGTATGTTCTTGGGGTGAAATTAACAATGACCGATTGTTTGAGCTTCGACAGACCATTATCGTTTGAAAAGAAGTCGGCCATGTTCAATCTTTTTGTCTGATAGATGAAAGATCTTTTTTTCAAAGAAAGATGGTTTATAAATGAAGTGAGGTCCCCAGAAAGATTGAACGAATGTAACGGCCAATATGGACTCAAATATGTACAAGTACAGGTATGGTCATCATTCACCGCTGATTGTTCAACCATCAACCAGCTTCTGTCTAATGTGTGTAGTCACCTTTACATAGAGAGCACTGCACCCCCAAACGTGACCGCCGGGCTACTGAACTACAACCCCCAACATGATCTAACCATAATACAACACTATTGTACTGTATAGATAGAACACTACAACCCCCAACATGACCTGACCATAATATAACTTTATTATACTCTAAATGTAGGGTACTACAACCCCTAACGTTATCGGAACACCATAGTATGAGTCTATTGCTTTAAGTACACATCATGGACCAATAGTAAGGCCCCATTCACATGTCCGCCAGTTCGTTCCGCAAAATCGGAACGGAATTGCAGACCCCTTCATTTCTATGGGGCAGCACGATGGGCTGCCCGGATACGGAATTGCGGACCCGCACTTCCGGGTCCACAATTCCGTTCCCGAAAAAAATAGAACATGTCCTATTCTTGTCCACAATTGCGGACAAGAACAGGTATATTCTTCTAGTGCCGGCAATGTGCGGTCCGCAAAATGCGGAACGCACATTGCCGCTGTCCATGTTTTGCGGATCCGTGAATCCGCAAAACACGTTACGGACGTGTGAATGGACCCTAATAGTGATGCCTGTTTTACATAGACCCCTGTAACTAGAGTTCTTAGGTCACAGGAAGTGACATCATTGGGTCACAAGGAGGTGACTTTGGGATGGACCCTACTGTCTTCATGAAGCCCCCCTCAGTGACTGCTGAAAGTGTCTAGGTTGGACTAGATGGAGCCATCTCTTATTAACTATGCAACCGTAGGTGCAGAACTCCATTGGAGTCAGTCAGTAAGGAAGTCACTTTACTGCAGAGAGGGACATTTCTAAGACTCCCTTCACACGTGGACACAGTCTGGCCCACTGTATCATAATCCTCTACCCCTCAGCTGGGAATTACAGTCAAGCTTGTAAGAACATTATTGCCAGCCCTGAATTCTGCATAAAGAGACTTTGGAGAGATAGAGGGAAGGAGTACTACAATCCCCATCCTGGCCTATATCCATACATAGCTGTCTGGGAAGATTTGCACTGAGAATTGTTTGGAACTGTGTTTTGATACCGTTGGATTTACTACAACTCCTATCCTGCACAGTAAAGAGAGACATACATCTTCTATACCGGCCTGGTTACTGACTCCTGCACCATAGGCCAGCCACTGCACCTACATCTCCTGCCTGACACCCCTACAACACTCATAACACCAAGGGCACCCCAACTACTATCAGACAGGAGCCCCAACATCATGGTGTGCCACAAAGAAAGAAATGCTGCACCCTCCTATTACTGTCCTTGCCCTAGGGAGCATCAGTGTGAGGATTGCCACTGCAAAAAATTATTGTAGCTGGAGGCACCACCATTACCATCCTCAGCTCTGCTCCCCCAGGGCCTTGCAGCATAACTACCGAACCTCAAGCGTGCAACGAAATGATGGACTGCACCTTCTAACAGTCTACGTCTAGATGAAAGAGGAGCCTTCCCTACAGTGTCGATTTGGTAGAGGTTTGGTCTTGTATTGTACATCTAGGACTATGCTCTCCCTTCAGAGACTGAGCCTCTACTTTACTACAAAATATAGAAGATATGTCTTACCTTACATAAAGGGAAGATGGCCAAATTTTGGAAAGCCTATGACCATTGGTTGAATGTAAGTGTTGACCAAGGCATAATATTTGATGATGAGCTGTGACAATGAGCTGTGCACATCACATATAGGGCATAATGTTATGGATGGTTGTCTACACTGGCCTAAATAATAAGTTGGCCAACGAATGTCTAAGAGCAGCTCTAAGCATCACCTTGTGTCTATAGATTGACCTCAATAGTTGCCATCACGTGCTGACACCTGATCATGGGGGTCCCAGCAATTTGACCCCTGCTATCAATCTCCCGCTATGCGTCTTCCGTCAGTCTTTATTAAAAGTTTAAGTAAGACCTTTGAAAGTGAGTATTGGTACTGACTGACTGTTGGTACTGATGGAGAATTTTCAGAACCCCGTGGACAATCATGAAAACAAACAAGAAGATCCTCGAATAGACCAAACACAGCCTTCCACTGGAGCACAAATGACCAGGATGAAGCTTCGTCTTACTATGGACCCAAATTATTCAACTATACAGGAATGCTTGGAAATCAGATGGATGGGGTCAGTCACAACACCTGATCACGGGGGTCCCGGCAGTTAGACTATTGCTATCAATCTCCCAATATGTGTCCTCCATGGGCCTTGAAAGTGGGTATTGGTACTGACTGATTATTGGTACTGATTTTTGCAAACTCTGTGCACAACCATGAAAACAATCAAGAAGATCCTTGAAGAAACCAAACCCAGCCTTCCTCTGCTGCACAAATGACCAGAATGAAGCTTCCTCCTACTATGGACCCACATTTTCGGACAATACACAAACTATTGGAAAATAACCTGCAGCACAACGGATGCAGTCAGTCACAAAAATCATGAACATGTCATTGAGAAACCTCTTGTCAAAATATATTGTAGAGGTAATAGGTCCAGCTGGAGACCGCACAGGACACCAATATGGATGTGACGCAATCCCTCTTCATCCAACATCGTGCAATGTTTTCAGTTCACTATGAGCTACGGTCGCATGTATACATCACGCAGCTAAGGGGGGAGCTCATATAATATTTGAGGCAGATGATGCTGCTGGCAGTCACATAATACATGATGCAGTCGGGTGGACGGTACAGGGGGAGGTCACTTCAGAGACAGAAGGACCTGGAGTGGTGTCTGGAAGAGAAGCCAAACACCGTGGGTCACCTGCCATGATGACATTTCAACAGATAAGAGAAGGGGGGCTGTTTTCGCCGTTGTTGACACACAGTGACCATCCAGGAACAGCAGAAGAGCCTCAAAAGTCATGGAAGGAAGAGACATTTTGAATAAAAGGAAATAACTAAAATATTTTTTTTTGCGAATAGCTGTTTCCACATCATTTTTTCTGATGGAAACCCCCTTTAAATGCCTGATATTAGGGACTTTAATTTTAGATTTGCTGCTGAACTTAACCTGCTGATTTGTTTCTAGGTCTGGCATGTGTCTATTTGCTTGGGTACCGCACCATTTTGAGATTCCCAACTCACTGAACTTAAATCTAAAGTTTCCTATGCATTTAATGGCCCTTCCAAATTACAAGCCCAGCTATTATTGCCCTTGTTTTTGTATCCCCCTCCCCCAAGGAGCTGATTTTTGGATCGACCTGACATTGGTCGGGCTGTAGAGCCGATCCCTCTCGGGTGTGGTGGATCATTCTTAGAGAGAGTCAAAACATTCCTTGAATGTTTGAAGAAATGTTTGAACAATTCCAAATGTGTGTGAGGAGAACCGGAGCTGTGGGGGAATTGACGTTCTGCAAGAAGAGGCAAAAATGAAAAATAATAACAGTTCTGGTTCCAGCTTAAATATTCCCCTCCCTGACCTGGGCGTTGGCGATCCTATCCGCCTATCACTGATTTTCTGGCCTCAACATTAAAGGTTACTTTATTGAAAAAGGAAACCGGTTGTCTGCGTCTCATATTGGGGGACAGACGTTAATCTCCATGTGAACGTCATGTGACCATGTGTATTAAACTGTGTACTAGTAGCTGCTCTCTTCATCTTATAGGCCATGCCTGCCAGTAACCCCATTGGGACAAGGGCTGGCACCAGTACAGGCAAACCTGGGCAGACACCAGGGCTCCACTGGGTGGCCCATAGTCATACACAAACATGTTCTATATTTGTAAAGGGTGTAGTAGATGCGGCCAACTATGATTCAGTTGCCCACATACATCTGGTGTGGGTCGAGGCTAGGACCTTTTTACCCATGCTACGCCATAGGATGTAATATTAAAGGGGTTGTGCCAAGATAATAAATGTATGCTCCATTCACCAGATATAAAATAAGTATCTGATCAGTCGGGGTATGACCACTGGGACCCCCACAATTCATGAGAATTGGGGGGTCCCTTGCCCTCGTATGAGTAGAGTGGCTGGATGAAGATACGTGCTGCTGCTCCATTCATCTATTTCCAAAAGAAGCTGGCAGTCGTATAGTGAATGTATGGGGCAGCAGAATGCATGCTGGACCCTTTATACAGGGGCACAGGACTGCCGTTCTCATGAATGTTGGGGGTCATTGCGGTCGGACCCCTACTGATCAGGTTCTTATTCTTTATCCTGGATAGGGAATATGTTTACCAATTGGCAAACCCCTTTAAGACATATTGGCATAATGCCATCTAGCCCAAACTGGAAGTACATTGATGGTCTATCCTTAAGGTTGCCATACTCATTAGATAGAAGTTGGTTGATGGTTAAACGCTAGTTGAACAAACAATCATCGAGCGAACGTTTGTTTCGGAGACACGGCCATACACACTTTACTCCATACTGACCCTTACAGTTTTTCAAACTGTACATACATGATCAATGAAACGGGACGATGGCTGAAAGATCTTTCAGAAAACCTCCTTTCAAAGAAAGATCTTTCGTTCACTAATGATCTTCTTTGAATGAAAGCTCTTACACATTTTCTAATGATGGTGGTCTGTCATTGGTCAGCTAAACCGGTGAACGTTCATTTTGGTAGAAATCTTCTGTTTTGATTAACTTTGGACTAATGTGTATGGTCACCTTTAGAACGGACTAGTGTTGAGTGAAGCAAGCTTTGGATGCTTCATCCCAAGTCTCTTCTTTCAAAACTTTTGAATAATACTGTACGGAGATTCGTCTCTGTATAGTATTAGAATGTATGGGCTCCGATCAGCCGAAGTTAGTTATTCAAATCAAGTCGTGACTTTGTTGAATAACTTCAGTAGTTGATTTTTAAAGTGGAAAACCACTTTAAAACTTGAAACTGACTTCGGCTTCAGTTCTGACTAGTACCTCGGAATCGAAGCCAAGGTCAGTTTCAAGTTTTAAAGTGGTTTTCCACTTTAAAAATCAACTACTGAAGTTATTCAACAAAGTTACGCGCGACTTTGTGAATAACTAACTTCGGCTGATCGGAGCCCATACATTCTAATACTGTACAGAGACGAATCTCTGTACAGTACTATTCTGAAGTTTTGAAAGAAGCGACTTGGGATGAAGCATCTGAAGCTTGCTTCGCTCAACACTAGTCAGTGCTGGGCTCGGCTGAGTCGAGCGTCTATGTGTTCTCAATGGGGAAGATGGACTAAGCCTCTGCCAGATACCAGATACCTCTGGTGAGGGCTTATCCCCCATGAAAAGGATCTGGCATGCTGAAATCCAAAATGTCCAATCCTTCTTTCCTCCAGTAAAAGTAGTGAAGCCAAACAAATAAAAGGGTTTCCTTATCTTTCCACCACAGCGCCTCCACACCATGACAGATAAACACCCACTGCTTGTTTGCACCTGGGTTGACAACCTCATTTTCCCAAAAAATGTATAGATTGCCACATTTTTGTGTCCACAAACAGTAGTGGATCTTAAAAGCATAAGTGATGTCTGTGTACAGCCCAGAAGACTACGTCTCCAGTGGGGGTAGTAGAATGGCATGACCCTCATGACCCTTGGGCCAGTTCTCTTCTTCTATGTTGTGGAGTCTGCGGAGAGCAGAAGCCATGGAGTCTGCACCACAGATGATGAAGATTGGGGCTAATTGTAATCAGGTTGCTTTTTCTTTCGACCTCATATGGCCCACAGGCAGAGGAACAACTAAAAGCTCTTTGGTTCCAGTGAAAAACAAGGGCCTGTGCTGCTATAGTCTTCATATGTGGTAGATGGACATTTGCCCCCCCCCACAAGAACCAGGACCAGGGTTAGACTGCTACCCCTGCCCTACCTTGTCCACAGGATCTACCTCTATGGTCCAAGCAATGCAGACCAAGTACATCTATTCCTTCAGTTTCCCCCCGAACACTTTCTTCCCTTGGCATCATCTTCCTGCAGCAGACACTTGCTCATAGAATATTTATCACCTAGACATAGAGCCTGAACCTGCCACTTACAAAGTGACACAAGCAAAAATATCATAGACTGCACAGCCTGGATCTATAGGATATTAATATTTCATACATCTGATACTCTTTAAATATGGATAGATAATGTGTCTGCAGCCGATCGGCATCACTTATGTAAATGTAATAACATCGGGAACAAGGAAATAAAATGGGTCCATTCCGGAGAAAGCAAAAACAAATCCTCGTTCACCGATTTCACAATATCGGGCCCCTTGATTCTTGGTTTTTCGGCTCACACCCATTTGCGGTGATGACGCCGGGATTTAGTGTCTTTGTAAACCTCATTTTTGGCATCTCATAAAAACAGAGCAAAAATGTGGGAATACGTTCGGTGAATCATTAAAATTCCCCAGAAGAAGAGAAGAAAAATAAATTCTTTAAAGGAACACTTCCGAAAAGTAGGACCTTATGTAAATAAGCCATGAAAGGGCGTTTGTCTCCAAGAGCAGATTCCAGCAGTTATCTGGAAACAGAAATGTTTTTCCTGTGACAACTTTCACTAATAATCATTGGATTTTTTTTTTTTTTCAAGTTGTTCATACGTTGTTTCCGATCTTCTCCTCGGACAACAGAGCAGTCACTGCCAATGACTGACCCCATTATGGTGTCCATTGAGATGTTAAAGGGAATGTTTCATCAGAAAATGATCTTTTGTTTAAATTAGGTTTTTATAATAAACATAGTATTTTTAAGAATTTTGGGGGATTTCAAAAACATTTTCCTTTTCACTAATTTAAAGAAAATGTCTTGAAACCTTACAGTTTTCAATCTGGTCACTGACATCTCCTGTTCTGTACAGAACACTTTTTTAGCAGTCATTCCATCATCATCATAAACGGGACTACAATGACACAAGATCCACCATTCACAGTAAGTGATAGTCACAGCTCACCTCTTCACCCTCCCTGCACAATGACCTCTGTGCAGGACAGCATGCCTCAGAAGTCAATGCACACCTCCAGTCTACAGACACCTATAAGCCCCATGGCTACTGTAAACCCTGAATGCTGTTAACATCCGCTCAGGCAATATGGCCGACCTCATAGCCATGTACAGAAAATAGAGCAAAACCTACAATCAGAAAATAAAAACTGGTTAGAGAAACAGAATATTGATGAGTATCTGGATTTACTTAGTAAGGAAAGGTGATGCATTCCCTTCAAGAACATCAGAAAGAATTAGATATCGTTATTAAGTCAGATGGATTGATAGAGGGCGCACATACACCACGGAGGCTGTGGGGCCCTGAGATCCTGCGCAGGAATCTCAAGAGGAACTGGCCAAGGATCATTGAAGAGAGGCAGAGGTGGAAACAGACGCTTATCAGCAAAACCCCACACCATATGGGAAGGCTCATTTTGATCTTCGCTGTGGGGCCCCCTCTCTTATCCGTATGTCCCTACGTAGATGGATGCACCAGAGCTCCTTGGTAGAGCAGATATTTATGTTAGTGGTCTCCAGTCTGCAGATCTTCAGATACTGAAAGTATGAAACTACGACCCAGACCACACATAGGACATACCAAACGAAACGTTCCTCCTAGAGCCGGCTGAGCGTGGATTTCAGTGGGAAGAGAGGAATAAGCCACTGGTTTCTTTATAAAGGAATGGGTGTGTTAAATTCCAACTTGCCCATCTTTCCTCCAAGCTACAGGGAGTTGATAGCCCGATACTCATCAGCCAGCTGATCCAAAATTGTCAGGTTTGACCAACTTTTATCTAACAAGGTTGGGGGTGATAATGGAAAAGCCACACAAGTAGAACCAGGACTCCTTGTCTGGGACTCCTGATTGCCTAATTTGCATAAATGATTACCTCTGTATACTAAAGGCCCCTTTACACGGCTCAGTTGAGCAGAAGATTGTCGGGGAGGAAGCGTTCTGCAAACATTGATTTAGGTGCCCAGACCAACGATCCAACTACCCGCTCGTTCATCAGGTAATTGGCGGCACCTAGCGGCAGATTATCGCTAATGACTGTTTGGGCGGTGTAATAGGACCTTAGCATCAGTATTGCTGCCGTATTGACGACTGAAACATATGAAAGCATAAGGTGATGGAACGCTCTACATATACTCCGATCTAATAAGGCTACTTTCACACTAGCGTTTCTATTTTCCGGTATTGGGATCCCTCATAGGGTCCCAATACTGGGAAAAGGACACTTTCTGTTTTGTCCCCATTCATTGTCAATTGGGACAAATTGTAACTGAACAGAATGGAGCTCCCCAAAATTCATTCCGTTCCGTTCTCGTACCGGAGAGCAAACCGCAGCATGTTCCGGTTTGCTTTCCGTAGTGGGATGCGGAGCAAGACAATGCAAGACCCACAATGCAAGTCAATGGGGACGGATCAGTTTTCTCTGACACAATAGAAAGCTGTAAATCGCAGGAGCTTCTTCAGGGTCCTGTATAGCACACCTTGTACCAGGAAATCAAAATGGAGTCGGCTTCACCTGACATCCAAAGGGGCAGTTCACCCCGGCACAGATAGAGGGCAGTACAGCATATGCACTACCGCACTGTACTGTAAAGAGGAGCCACTAGACTGCCAACACAGGGGTCTTACTAGAGAAACCGCCATATTGACTGGTTGGATCTGAGTCAGAGACATTGTATGTTGAGTCTCGATGGCCCAGGAGAAACCGTTGTGAGTATTGTATCCCGAGGGACCACTGTATATAGTATTATGTAATGTTGGTCAATGTCGGGGGCACTGAAGTCAATATGGATGGTGCATGGTATATGGCTTTTATATATCTACTGCTCGTCCAAACCTCTATACTGCTTGACCTTATGTAGAACCTAAAAAAAAAACGAGAACGCAGATAAACCTCTATAAATACCAGGATGTTGGTGGCGAGATAAGGCTCATGCATTAAGAGTGGTGTAATATAGAAGAATGCGGCTGTGACCTTGTATTGTGCGCGGGGTCAGAGCCTCGTACAAGGTAAACAAGGTAAAGGCTGTGAAAGAAAGTCACTTTCTCCTGCCCTAAATCAATATGACCAGGAGGCATGAGCGCTATTAGGCCCCGTCGTCATGGCAGCAGACATGGAGTCTAACCTTAACACAACCCTCGCACCCCCTGTCATAATGACCTGTTCTCCCTGTCTGAACAGATTACACCTACTGAGCTCGGCCAGGTGTGAAAGGCTTCCAGTCTGGAACACCATCCCTGCCGCCCAGACCGCATTTCTATTTCCAGATAATTATAGGCAACGTGTTAAACTAGTCTGTAGCTACGCGGTGTGTATTCTATAGAAAGGCCGGCCCTAAAATAGTGGTTTTTATTTTATTGTTTGGGGGAAAGTATATTAAACTAGTGAAATTGAAAAAAATACTTATTAAGTAAAAAAAAATCATAGTTACTGGAGGTAAATTCTACTGAAATAATAAAAAAATGTAAACTGTTGTTTAAAAGGAAACTACTAAAAAAAATAAAAAAAATAAACTAAACTAAACTGTCTTTAAAGAAAAATTCTGCTAAAATATAAAATTCAATAAATTAAAAAATATAATAAAAAAATTCTAAATTCGTAGAAAATGAAATACTAAAAATAAAGGAGTCATAAAGGGATATTCTACAAAAAAAAAATAATGGAATAAAAGATAGATAAATTGCTGTTTAAGGGGAATTGAATAGTACAGATATTACATATACAGCATTATATACACTTAATAAATAATTTAAAAATAAAAAGAGTGGATCCAGCTTCCCATAAAAGCGGTGACCTTTATTCCTGAGCGATAAAACCCCTTGGACAAGTGCACTCATGTTTTGGATCACAAATCACTAATAAATAATCCACTTAATAAATGATCATTAATAAATCATTCTGCTTTGTAATATTTTTTTTAAAAAGTTCTTAAAAAATTTGCCAGTCCAGGAAGAAATTAATAAAATCAAAGCCATTGACCAGATCTTTAGAAGGAAAGCTTCAGGTATTGATAACTTAGAAGCAGGGAAAGGTTGTATCGGCTTAAGGATAATTACCTAAGCTAATTACAGGGGTCAAAGGGTAATGTAGGGGGGGGGCATGAAAAGCTGCAAATCAAACAGAAAACAATTAGAAATCCCTTTTCCTGGAACAATCAATATGTGGAGAACAATGCCGTGTCTCATCGCTGATTGACCATTAGCCCCTTGACCGTCACCGCCCGTCCAGTGTCATGTCGCTCAGTCATCGTTATAGAACATGTGACAAGATGGAAGAAAACCCCATTATTCTGCTATATTTTTAGGTGTCGTATTTCTAAACATTACAGTAATTAAAAGTGTTGAAATTCAATAAAATCATATAATTTTTTTTTTTTTACGGTAATGCGCCACCTAGATTTTTTTTTTTTAGAATGATAATTATACTTTTTAATAATCAGTTTTTATTTTCTGATTGTAGATATTTTCCCGTATACTAGTTTCTGTACGTGATTATGGGGCGGCCATCTTGATACCGATGACCTGTCCTTAGGATAGCTCATCAGGTCCGACACCCGGGAGCCCTGCTGATCGAAGAGGCCGTGACGCTCCTCTCAGGTTACCCTAGGCCAGATACGTCACGTTCACCGATCACGTAGCCAAGGAGCCGATCAGTCCGATTCAAGTGAGCGACGCCAAGCACAGCCGTTATATGATGGATGTCACTGGGCTTGGTGAGCTGTGGGGAGGCCGCGGTGCTCACCGAGGCATCATGGTCTTCTCAAAAAGATGATTGGTGGAGGTCATGGGAGTCAGAACTCCACTGAAGACAGGTCATCAATATAAAACACTCAGAAAACCCCTTTAACAGCATAGGTACCTGTATACTGGAGGCGTGGATTGTATGGGAGAGTGCTGTGAGCATGCTCTGTGTGTACAGAGGTCACTGGGCAGGGAGGGGGAGGAGCCACGTCCATCACGGTGGATCCTGTGTTATATATAGGAGGTACCTGTACTTTTTATTTTTATTAATATTCCCCCAAGAGCCATAGTGGAATCTTACATTAAGGGTCCATTCACACGTCCGTTGTTTCTTTCCTGATCTGTTCCGTTTTTTGCTGGACCAGTTCTGTACCCTCATTTTCAATGGGTCCTGAAAAAAATCGGACAGCACAATGTCTGATTTTTTTCCAGGACCCATTGAAAATAAATGGGTACAGAACTGGTCCAGATCTGTTCCGCAAAAAACGGAACAGATCAGGAAAGAAACAACGGACGTGTGAATGGACCCTAAAGGTACTTCCTTTGACTGTATAAGGATTGAAAATTAAAAGGGGTTTGATGTGACCCAAAAATACTAGATAAAGTAACAAAACCAGCCTTACTCACCATCCGTGCTGCTGCTTCGGTCCTGCAGCAGAGACCTAATCGATCTCATCAGGTGGCTGAGGCCAGCAGTTGGCTGCAGTGGTCACATGGGGTACTGGCTGACGTGATTCCTGCAGCACCAGAAAGAAGGCCCTGGGGACCACGGGAGCATCAGGGAATCGGACATGTTGTTTTATAACACTCTGTGCCTTTGTCTAAAATGTTTGGGTGATGGAAAGCCCCTTTAAACGGTTGTTCACCCCCGGTGTGCCTGGACCCGCAGTGATGAGCACACTTATCCGGCCCCTCTGCAGAGTTCTGTCTCCATTGGGTGCCGCAGGCCCCAGGTCCTCCATCAGCTTCCTGTTTGACGCAGGTCACATGACCACTGTAGCCAATTACTGGCCGTATTGGTGACGTGTGACACCTGTGTCACGTCACTGAGTCACATGACACATGGGTAACATGTCACTGCTGCAGCCCCGTCAAACGGGGTTGATGTGAGGAGACCCAGTACCTGCGGTGCCCAAGGAGGGGGCCAAAGGAGCCAGAGTCCAGCTGCGGCGATGAGGTAAGTATTCTCCGGGGTGAGGGGGTAAGGGTGAACTACACCTTTAAAGTCTCAATACACATTTCAGTTTTGGTGGGATTCGCCTACCGCCTAATGCAGGGGTCAGTAACCTTCGGCACTCACAACTGAAGTGAATGGCGTCACGGGGACTCTCAGTTCTGGCTAGGGGACATTTACCATTGGGATGGCACTGCCCCTTTAAGACAGCAGGGTTCACTTCTGAGCTTCGTTCTGCCCAGGCAGTGTACTTCCCTGAAATGTAAGAGTTAATGTGACTGAACCTTACAGTAATCCCTCCCACTCTGCGGCTGGGGTTTTGGCGGGCTCTGTTCTGAGTCCTTCGGCGGGATCGTCTGG
The DNA here is from genome assembly GCF_014858855.1 of Bufo gargarizans. Classification (NCBI taxonomy): domain Eukaryota; kingdom Metazoa; phylum Chordata; class Amphibia; order Anura; family Bufonidae; genus Bufo; species Bufo gargarizans. Next base: position 725,087,457 of record NC_058081.1, on the reverse strand, counting down.
TGCGGTGAATCATTTTCCTAAATCCCCCGTAATATCGTCGATTTCATGAACAATCTATGGTTGACTAATGGTCTGCCGCTGCCCCGGAGCCGTTGTAGATGCTGCGCTCCTAATGCCCTCACAGAAAGTTTTTGCATTCAGAAGTCAAAACCGCAGACGCGTTGCCCACCGCCCTAATCCTCCACCTTGTAAATGTCACCAGGTACTGCAGCGAAACGGGGGAATTAAAGGCAAACTCCGCCCAAATCCTGGAAAGTCAGGTTATACTACATTTATCCCTTCTGTCACACTCGTGTAGGTCGAGAAGCTGAGATATGAGGAGCTGTTTGCTAGATTCCCACCCCCCTGAGGGTTGTCTCATCTCAGACAATGGGGGCATATCGCTAAGAATGCCCACATTGTCTGATAGGTGCGGGTTCTATCTCCTAAACGGAAACCAGTTGGTGGCTGGAGGACTCCGGTCCGGCCACCACCAAGCGTTCTCCCCATGTAAGTGAATGGGAGCGCACCGCACATGACCGGCGACTGCTCACATTCATTTCAGTGGGTCTGACGGAAATAGGCAAAATGATGGATGGCGCATGCGCAGTGCGCCCTCCGCCACTTTCGAGGCTCCGTTCTTCATGTAGATGTGGGTCCTAGCGGTATGACCTGCACCTATCAGACAATGGGGGCACATCCTAGCGATATGCCCCTATTGTCTGAGATGAGACAGACCCCTTAAAGGGGTTGTCCCATGACGAACATTTTACATTTTTCAAACCAACATAGCCACTGGGCTATTCCCTGAAATCTGCCTGTGTAGCGCCACCTGCTGTTTGTTCCATTACTTATTTTCTTATTTGTGTTCCAGAAGTCGCCGCACATGCTCAGTTCCATCCTTCAACTGCCACCAGCCCTATCTACTGTTAGAATCTGTGACAGTTGCAGAGAGAGAGCTGCTGCAGAAAGGACACACTCCCTGAGCTGTGATAGGGAGAGAGCCACAGCAGAAAGGACACATCCCCTGAGCTGTAATAGGGAGAGAGCTGCTGCAGAAAGGACACAGTCCCTGAGCTGTAATAGGGAGAGAGCTGCTGCAGAAAGGACACACTCCCTGAGCTGTTATAGGGAGAGAGCCACAGCAGAAAGGACACGTCCCCTGAGCTGTGATAAGGAGAGATGCAGCGGAAAGGACACCCCCGAAATGTGATAGGGAGAGAGATGTAGCAGACGGGACACCCCCGAAATGTAATAGGGAGAGAGATGCAGCAGACGGGACACCCCCGAAATGTGATAGGGAGAGAGATGCAGCAGACTGGACACCCCCGAAATGTGATAGGGAGAGAGATGCAGCAGAGGGGACACCCCCGAAATGTGATAGGGAGAGAGATGCAGCAGACAGGACACCCCCGAAATGTAATAGGGAGAGAGATGCAGCAGACGGGACACCCCCGAAATGTGATAGGGAGAGAGATGCAGCAGACGGGACACCCCCGAAATGTGATAGGGAGAGAGATGCAGCAGAGGGGACACCCCCGAAATGTGATAGGGAGAGAGATGCAGCAGACTGGACACCCCCGAAATGTAATAGGGAGAGAGATGCAGCAGACGGGACACCCCCGAAATGTGATAGGGAGAGAGATGCAGCAGATGGGACACCCCCGAAATGTGATAGGGAGAGAGATGCAGCAGAGGGGACACCCCCGAAATGTGATAGGGAAAGAGATGTAGCAGACGGGACACGGCCATAAATCTGACAGGGTAATTGAAACAATGAATGTGGAGATCTCTGGATCCATGTGAGGTACAGGGCTGCTTCTAGCTTCATTAGATAGATATTTTTACATTAATCAGGAGATATCCCCTTTTTATTTCAATTTTGGATCACTGTGACCAGAAAACACTTTATTGGTTCTTCCCCTTTGAATAAAAAATAAATAAAAATCAATAAATTAAATTGAAAAATTTCTCTGTAAATATAAATGCTTAATTTCATCTTCTGCTGGTTTGTCAAAAATTCTGTTTTGCCCTTTTCTTTAGTTTTATCTGTCTCTGGGGCATCAGATTTGGCCACCATTAAAAGGGATTGGCCCACGAAAAACATTTATCTGTCCACAGGAAAGGCCCTTTTTTAGGGGTCTGACTGCTGAGGCCTTCACTGATCGAGGTATAAGGGGCCAGTATCAATAAAGCGGCATTCATGTGCGACTGCCTTCTGTGACCAGCCCTCCATTTATGTGGGACTGCCTTCTGTGACCACCCCTCCATTTATGTGGGACTGCCTTCTGTGACCACCCCTCCATTTATGTGGGACTGCCTTCTGTGACCACCCCTCCATTCATGTGGGACTGCCTTCTGTGACCACCCCTCCATTCATGTTGGACCGCCTTCTGTGACCACCCCTCCATTCATGTGGGACCGCCTTCTGTGACCACCCCTCCATTCATGTGGGACTGCCTTCTGTGACCACCTGTCACGGGTAGTACGGGGAAGGAAGGACAACCAAAGGGAACCACAACAAAACAACAACAAACTAGGCCCCAAACCTAGGTAAAAGAGGTCACCTCCTAGAAATCCCTGAATATCTCTCCCTAAGCTGCTAACAACATGTGCAAATCTCAAAGGTAGAAATGCACATGCACAGGAACCTGAGGCTGCTGAAACACTGCACCAAACCCTCAGTTTAGGGAACAGGAAAAGATGCAACCGGCTCCTTCCAAACTTAAGGAGCTAGTGTCTCCCTGAGGCCTAGTCAGAACAGACACAACAGGAAAGGGAAAAGTACTTAGCTTGAGAAGCAACTGAAACAGGAGAACCACCACACAAGCAGAGCACTCCACAGAAGAACTATCAGCCGCAGAGAAACAAGTGAGAGGTGGTACATATAAAGAGCCACCTGACTGATAATGAGCAGCATCTGCGAAGGGATGGAAACCTGTCAGCAACAGTGAAAACAGGAGAGATCTGTCAGATCGACTTCTGAGTCTTCCGTCTATCTGAACTTCTAAGATCTTTCCCAGGGCTGGCGGTGACACCACCGCTCCATTCATGTGGGACTGCCTTCTGTGACCACCGCTCCATTCACGTGGGACTGCCTTCTGTGACCACCGCTCCATTCACGTGGGACTGTCTTCTGTTACCACCGCTCCATTCACATGGGACCGCCTTCTGTGACCACTGCTCCATTCACGTGGGACTGCCTTCTGTGACCACTGCTCCATTCACGTGGGACTGCCTTCTGTGACCACCGATCCATTCATGTGGGACCACTTTATGTGACCACCGTTCCATTCATGTGGGACCGCTTTTTCTGTGACCACCCCTCCATTCATGTGGGACCACCTTCTCTGACAATCCCTCCATTCAGACAGGTGACACGGGACTACCACAAGTCACCAAAGGCATAAATAGCACAGAGGTGGTCCATGCAACTTCTATGTGGCCCGTGGGGAATAGGTGCCCATCCTAGTTGGACTCGGCCCTTTTCGCTTTTCTAGAAGAAATTAATTGTTTGGAATTAAAGAAGCAGAGAGGGAAGGGCGTAGAGGGGCAAGCAAACGCCGACCAATTTCCAGGAGAAGATATCACTAAGAAACATGTAAATATCATTTCTAAAAACTCACCAGTGGAGGGCGACTGGAGTTTTTTGTTTTTTTTTATTTAAAGGAAAATGCCCATCATTTCCCCCCCCCCCCCAAAAACAGTGAAATGGAAGGCGGCACAGGTGTGATAATATCCGGAAGCGTGACCATCTGTAGGCTAAGTGTTTTACAGCCTCGGTAAACAGCACATGAACAAAAGGTGTGAGAGCGGAGATTAGAGGGCATGCGAGGTGATCGGTTACTAGGAGGCAGTGCAGACACATGTCAGCTAGGGATGCGGCTCCCCCGGGGCCCGTCCTTCCATTTCTCTGCCTTGTTTTATGGGGAATCATTTACGTTTCTACTCATTTCAATGCCAGGAAGCAGAAGTAAAGCTTTAGGAGCGGAAAATTTCCATGGACGGCCCCTGGTGCTTAGACATTCTAGTGCTACTGACCATATGGAAGGAAATCACAATATTTTAGGATAATACCCTGATCTATCAAAAGAGGGGGAGACCCTGCTCAGATGGGGGAGACGCCGCTCAGATGGGGGAGACGCCGCTTAGATGGGGGAGACATCGCTCAGATGAGGTAGACACCGCTTAGATGAGGGAGACATAACTTAGATGGGGGAGATGTCACTTGGATGGGGGAGACACTGTTCAGATGGGGGAGACGCTGCTCAGATGGGGGAGACGCCGATTAGATGGGGGAGACGTCGCTTAGATGGGGAAGACGCCGCTCAGATGTGAGAGACGTCGATTAGATGGGGGAGACGTCGCTTAGATGGGGGAGACGCCGCTTAGATGGGGGAGACGCCGCTTAGATGGGGTAGACGCCGCTTAGATGGGGGAGACGCCGCTTAGATGGGGGAGACGCCGCTCAGATGTGAGAGACGCCGATTAGATGGGGGAGACGTCGCTTAGATGGGGGAGACGTCGCTTAGATGGGGGAGACGCCGCTTGGATGAGGGAGACACCGTTCGGATGGGGCAGACACCGCTCAGATGGGGGAGACGCCGATTAGATGGGGGAGACGTCGCTTAGATGGGGGAGACGTCGCTTAGATAGGGGAGACCCTGCTCGGAGGGGGAGATACTGCTTGGACGAGGGAGACACCGTTCGGATGGGGCAGACGCCGCTCAGATGGGGGAGATGTCGCTTAGATGGGGGAGACGTCGCTTAGATGGGGCAGACGCCGCTCAGATGGGGGGAGACGCCGCTCAGATGGGGGGAGACGCTGCTTAGATGGGGCAGACGCCGCTCAGATGGAGACGCCGCTCAGATGGGGGAGACACCGCTTAGATGGGGGAGACGTTGCTTAGATGGGGGGAGACGCCGCTTAGATGGGGGGAGACCCTGCTCGGAGGGGGAGATACTGCTTGGACGAGGGAGACACCGTTCGGATGGGGCAGACGCCGCTCAGATGGGGGGAGACGCTGCTTAGATGGGGCAGACGCCGCTCAGATGGAGACGCCGCTCAGATGGGGGAGACACCGCTCAGATGGGGGAGACGTTGCTTAGATGGGGGGAGACGCCGCTTAGATGGGGGGAGACCCTGCTCGGAGGGGGAGATACTGCTTGGACGAGGGAGACACCGTTCGGATGGGGCAGATGCCGCTCAAATGGGGGAGACGCTGCTTAGATGGGGCAGACGCCGCTCAGATGGGGGAGACGCCGCTAAGATGGGGGAGACATTGCTTAGATGGGGGAGACGTCGCTTAGATGGGGGAGACCCTGCTCGGAGGGGGAGATACTGCTTGGTCGAGGGAGACACCGTTCGGATGGGGCAGACGCCGCTCAGATGAGGGAGATGTCGCTTAGATGGGGGAGACGCCGCTCAGATGGGGGAGACGCTGCTTAGATGGGGCAGACGCCGCTCAGATGGGGGAGACGCTGCTTAGATGGGGGAGACGCCGCTCAGATGGGGGAGACGCTGCTTAGATGGGGCAGACGCCGCTCAGATGGGGGAGACGCCGCTCAGATGGGGGGAGACGCCGCTCAGATGGGGGAGACGCCGCTTAGATGGGGCAGATGCCGCTTAGATGGGGGAGACCCTGCTCGGAGGGGGAGATACTGCTTGGACGAGGGAGACACCGTTCGGATGGGGCAGACGTCGCTTAGATGGGGGAGACGTCGCTTAGATGGGGGAGACCCTGCTCGGAGGGGGAGATACTGCTTGGACGAGGGAGACACCGTTCGGATGGGGCAGACGCCGCTCAGATGGGGGAGACGTCGCTTAGATGGGGGAGACGTCGCTTAGATGGGGCAGACGTCGCTTAGATGGGGCAGACGTCGCTTAGATGGGGGAGCTGGGACCAAAACAGGTTTATAGAATCTCAAAACATTGCTTCTGAGCTACATTGTATTATGCTCTGGAGCTGCAGTCATAATTCTGCTGGTTGTCATTGGAAACAGAGGACAATCTTGTGGACAGACACAGTGGTTGTTAGGTTTCCCTATATCCGATTCCCTCCTGGACCATCAGGTGTCTTTTTAGACTGATTTTATGTAAGTTGGGGCAGTTACCCTGTGGTAGCCCTGAGTAGCGGGGCCACTTGTGGGCAAGTACGAGGTGTGAGGCTCACAGTTTTATGGGGGTGATTATTAAAGGCGTTGTCCATAGTTAGAAAAATATGGCTGCTTTCTTCCATAAAAAGCCCCGTCCGTGAGTTGTGTCTGGTGGTGCATTGAAGTACAGTAAATGGAGCTGCACTACCAGACAGAACCTGTGGACAGGTGTGGCGCTGTCTCAGAGAGGAGACATTTTTTTTTGTCTGGACAGCCCTAAATGACAATTTGCACTAATGATAATGTATATGTCCTCAACTATCTGGGCGGGTCTTACAGCAATGATGGAGCAATACAATTCCAGAACTGCAGTAAAGACTGACACACAGAGCACTGAGTTTGAACAAGTTGAATGTTAGTGGGCACTGGAGTTGTCATCCGACATCTGGGAGGAGACCAAGGTAAGTGACATCACTGACCTCACACATGAGAACTGCTGACAGATCCACACCTCAGCTGAATACCGAGACAGTGGTGTGTGGGCAGCAAAAGTGACGCCCGGAAAGCCCTGATCATAGAGCGTCACACAGGACTGATTCACCGCGGGGAGGGACAGGCGTGATCTCAGTACATACGGAACGGAGGCAGCGGAACGATATAACGGTATTACGTGTTCTGTACAATGTAATGCAGTGACACAACATATACAAATTACTCGCTTTATGACAGCTCTATAGGACAGCAGTATATGGCGGCACTGTATGACAGCAGTATATGGCAGCACAGTATGACCTCTGTATACTATAGCTCTATAGGATAGCACGGTATGACAGCTCTATAGGACAGCAGTATATGGTGACACAGTATGACCTCTGTATACTATAGCTCTATAGGATAGCACGGTATGACAGCTCTATAGGACAGCAGTATATGGCGGCACAGTATGACCTCTGTATACTATAGCTCTATAGGATAGCACGGTATGACAGCTCTATAGGACAGCAGTATATGGTGACACAGTATGACCTCTGTATACTATAGCTCTATAGGATAGCACGGTATGACAGCTCTATAGGACATCAGTATATGGCGGCACAGTATGACCTCTGTATACTATAGTTCTATAGGATAGCACGGTATGACAGCTCTATAGGACAGCAGTATATGGCGGCACAGTATGACCTCTGTATACTATAGCTCTATAGGATAGCACGGTATGACAGCTCTATAGGACAGCAGTATATGGCGGCACAGTATGACCTCTGTATACTATAGCTCTATAGGATAGCACGGTATGACAGCAGTATATGGCGGCACAGTATGACATATGTATATTATAGCTCTATAGGATAGCACGGTATGACAGCTCTATAGGACAGCAGTATACGGCAGCACTGTATGACCTCTGTATACTATAGCGCTATAGGATAGCACGGTATGACAGCAGTATATGGCGGCACAGTATGACAGCAGTATATGGCGGCACAGTATGACCTCTGTATACTATAGCGCTATAGGATAGCACGGTATGACAGCAGTATATGGCGGCACAGTATGACAGCAGTATATGGCAGAACAGTATGACCTCTGTATACTATAGCTCTATAGGATAGCACGGTATGACAGCAGTATATGGCGGCACAGTATGACAGCAGTATATGGCAGCACAGTATGACCTCTGTATACTATAGCTATATAGGATAGCACAGTATGACAGCAGTATATGGCAGCACTGTATGACCTCTGTATACTATAGCTCTATAGGATAGCACAGTATGACAGCTCTATAGGACAGCAGTATATGGCAGCACTGTATGAGATGGTATATGACAGTCTACTTAAGAACACTATATAACAGCACTATCTGACGGTACAATATGACAGCAATATATAAGCTCTATAAGACGCAGTATTATATGACAGTATTAGCATTATATGACATTACTATATGACATCTGTATATCATAGCTCTATAGGACACCAGTTTATGACAGCAGTATATGGCAGCACTATATAACAGTACTGCCAAGCAAATTCAGTTCAAAATACTAACAACTAGATATCAGTCCATCCACAACCAGTCCCCTCTGTACTTCTCTGACCGGCTCTCCCGATACATCCCCCATGTAGTCTCTGGTCCTCACAGCTCCTCTTTCTCGGTTCTCCTCGGTTCCTCACACTACAGATTTCTCCCGCGCCTCTCCCCTACAACCCCAGCACATCAGACTCTCCCCCAACATCCAAACATTGAGAAGTAACCTGAAAACCACCTCCTCAGGAAAGCCGGCCACCTGCCCTGAGCATACTGCCACCCCACAGCCAGACGAGTGGTCTATACCCTCACCTACTGCGTTCTCCCCTTCCCTTGTCGATTGTAAGCTCTTGTGGGCAGAGTCCTCTGTATCAGTCTGTACATGTCCATTGTGCTGGTTTATGTATGTGAACCCTTTCCGTATGCTCGGTGCCCTGGAATTAATGGCGATTTAAGATAAATAATAATATATATCAGCAGTGTATGGCAGCACTTTATGAAAGTACTATATACCAACAGTATACGACGTAGCTATATACGGCAGCTCTATATGACATCACTATATACAGAATACAGGCTGCCAAGATAACACCTGTAATCAGATTAAAAGGCTTGGTGGCATATCACTATGCACTGTATAGCTGTGTATATGGTGGTATTATTCAAGCACTGTATGGCGGTATTTGTTGTTTAGCACTCTATTCACTAGTGATTTGCCACCAATGTCAGACAGGTGCAGGTGCCACCTCTAGGGCCAGCACCTCCATCTAGAACGGGGCCCCTAAAGTAAGAAAGAGTGCAGCGCATGCGCGACTTGCTCTCCATTTACTTCTATGGAAGTTCCAAAAATAACCGAGCGAGCGAGCTCAGCTATTTGCAGAAGTCCCATAGAAATGAATGGAGAGCACACTGCGCAAGCGCAGCCACCGCTCTATACTGCTCTCATTCACCTCTATGGGACTGCTGGAAATAGCTGGGCCAGCACTCGGCTGTTTTCTGAACTCCCATAGAAATAAAAGGAGGATGGCTGTGCATGCGCGGCTGTGCTCCCTTCACTTCTGAGGTCCCAGTGGTGGGACCTGCATCTCTCTGACATGTCTGAGGTGAGAGAACCCCTTTAATGTTGACTTATAACGGCATTATTTCGGCACTGTATAGCTGTGTTATTAGATAATGTATTCAGCTGTTATACGGTGGTATTACTGAAGCACTGTATGGCGGTATTTCTTGTTTAGCACTGCTATTTATGCATGGTAGAGTGCATTCATTTGTGGTGATGGCACCGTATAGCGCTCTTATTTAGACAACCATATGGAAGTGTTATCGGTTTCTGGATTCTGTACTCTATGGCGATTTTGTTTCTCAGTTTACATGACTCTTTTTTAAATAAATGGAGACACAACCCTCATATATTCTCCGTCTGGATGCAGGACTGGTGTCGGGAGACCTCCGCTGTGGAGACGGAAGGGACAGCGTGCATCATGGAGATGCCAATGATGTCTGCAGTGGTACAACCCCCTATATGCTGTATGGTCCGCTTATGCTGGTATATTATATAGAGGGGGCACCAATGGAGGGCACAGCTCGGGTTTCAGTGCAGATTCGATGCACAGTCGTGGGCGGGAGGCGGATTTTCTAACCCTGTGTTTTCCAGGACTTAAATAATGATGACCTGTCCTTTAGGATAGGTCATCAATATCTGATTGGTGGGGGGCCGACTACTGGCACCCGGCCAATCAGCTGTTTAGAGGGTCCACGGCGCCTGGATGAGTGCTGGGGTCTTTTCGTAGTATACCCAGCACAGCGCCGCACATTGTATAGTGGCTGTACGTGGTATTACAGCTCAATCCCATTTAATTGAACAGCACTCCAGCAGCAGATCGGCGGGGTGACGGGAGTCCGGCCTCTCGCTCTTTGCAATGCATCGGGTGAATTCTGCACCAAAACCTATGTAGAATCTACTGAGAAACCGGTGCGTGGCCTCAGCCATGTGTATGGCGGGTAGATGTTTGCCCTCAGCTTTACATGTAAAGTGCCATGTTAACACAGCAAATATTTATCGTAGGAGATGTCGGTCACATTGTGCTACCGTGTACTCAGGAGGCTTCACGTCCCGCGGCTGCTGGGGATGAGCCGCCATATTGTGCCCGGGCGACTGCGCTGTATCTGAGCAGCGCCATTATCTGTGCCCCAGACAGACTGGTTATCATCATATGACCGGGCGATAATAATCCATCTTCTGACATCACAGAATGACATCATGAGGATAAGACGTGAGCTGGATCCCAGTGTGAAGAGGCCTCAGCGCTCCGAGCACTGTCTGTCTGTCTATCTAATATCTTATATCTATCTATCTCATATGTATCTATCTCATATCTATCTATCTGTTTCTCTATCTATCTATCTATCTATCTATCTATCTGTTTCTATCTATCTGTCTCATATCTATCTTCTATCTATTATCTATCTATTATCTATCTATCTATTATCTATCTATTATCTATCTATCTGTCTCATATCTATCATTATCTATCTATCTCATATCTATCTGTCTGTCTATTTCTCTATCTATCTATTATCTATCTCTCTATCTGTCTGTCTATTTCTCTATCTATCTATCTATTTCTCTATCTCTGGTCCATATGTGTCAGTCCACATCTCATACGGCAATGAGCTGAGCCCGCTGCAGTCTCACACTAGTCCCATTGCCTTATAATCTGTATCCCTTTTACAAACCTATAAGGGTATGTTCACATGGTGCATATTCGGCTCCGAAATCTTTGTGAAATCCAAGTCCTGCTTATTTAAATAGGAATCTGCCTCGTCATTCTGCAGATCTACGGCATTAATCCGGGGATGACGCTCAGATTTCTGCCACCGATTCTGCATTGACTTTTTCTACACGATGGTATAACCGTTATCTGTGGTGGGCCCCAAGAATACCTTCTTTATCTGTTCCCAAAGCTCCCAGAGTACAGAGAAGGGGACCCCACATATCCGCAGCTGTAGGCCTTCCTCAGGATCGGCCGTTGACCTTTTACCATGTATATAGATTACAGGCCTCAGCTGGCCGATGAGGACCACTTAGCAGAGACCAGCTGGACGGACTCACACTGCTCTTGGTCGTGTCTTCTGTCATATCTCAGACGCTATTACATTCATCTTCAACAGATCTTAAATTCTTTTACATTTCTGGTACAGCAAATACAGAAATAAAGGACAAGCGGCGTCGTCTCCGCCACATAAGACAGCTACAACCAAACACATCCACATCATGTCCAGCCTCCCCACAGATGGTCCGGTTCTCAGAATAGATCATAAAATACATTTTCCATCCATAAATTACTGCATTGATCACTGGATTTTAGGTTATTCTATCCAACTATTATGGGATGGTCAAGCTACATTTTTGAAACATTTTTTTTCTATACAATTTTGGTATGGTCCACCAGAATCTTATAGACAATTTTTTCCATCCAATGTTCATTGTATGGTCCACTGAAATTGTACATACAACAGCTTTACTATCCAACCAGATTTTTCTTATAAGTTATCGTGGTACAGTTCATATGAATTTTCTATGAAGCACGACTCGACTTATCATCAATCATGTTCTGGTCCATCTGATCTTATAAACTCTTTTCCCACCCATCATGGTCTGGTTAACCAATCTTTTACAGCTCCTTTCCTATCACCCATCATGATCTGGTCCACCATATCTTATAGACTGTTGTCCAATAACCTATCATACTAGTAGACTAGACGTTATGCAACCATTTTCTGTCTCATTTTGTGGTCTAGTTCACCGAATGTTATATGACTTTTTCCTATTGCATACCATGGTCTAGTTCACTGGATCTTGATGATTTTACCTGTATCCTAATATAGTCTGGTCCACCATATCTTATAGACTCTTGTCAAATCACCTATCATAGACTAGAAGAACGGATGTTATACAACATATATCATGGTCTGGTCCACCAGCTCTTGTAAGACTCTTTCCTATTGCATATCATAGTTTGGTCCACTGGATCTTATACGATTCTTTCCTATTGCATATCATGGTCTGGTCTACTAGATCTTATAAGATTCTTTACCTGTCCCCTATCATGGCCTGATTGATCAGATCGTATATAACTTTGTTGCGTTCGCTCTTCATGGTTTGGTGAACCGGATGTTATATGACTCTTTGTCTGTCACCTGTCATGGTCTGGTCCACCAGATCTTATAAGACCCATTTCTTATGTCCTATCATAGTCTGGTCCATTGGATCTTATATGACGTATTTCCTATTGCAGGGGAAGCATAAGGTGGAGAGGATAGGGGTGTTTGCAATAAGACCAACAACCAGGCCATGTTGTTAAATAATAAAATAAAGTCTGTCCTTTATAGAGTACATGATGGGTGTCACAGTGCAATACAAGTAGTAGGCACAGCTCTCAAGTATTTCACAGAGTAGGCTGTGTATAGAGGATGGCTGTAGTAGTCCTTCCTGAGTCTTTCTCTATAAATCCATTCAATCTTCCCAAATAACCCAAGGTGTGCAATCATATGCAATATTTCTCTGTAATGCCCAATTCCAGGGTGCACTCTTGATCGGATTGTGGGCACCTGAAGCTATAAAACCCAAGCCAAGGGCAGTAAAGTCAAAAGCCATAGACATGCATTACTATTACTGACTCGATCCAAGCACAGCCTTAAATTGGCCCTCAACCTTCTGCAATAATACAGTGCCTCTTTCCCTCGGTGATTAGTTCCTAGTAAAGATGCCTTTCTGGAAGCTTTGACTCACAGGGATAGTGTCCCCCTCAAGAAGGATTCTTTCTGGGCCTACTTTGCAGAAGCACACACCCAAAACAGGCCTTCTCTCTGGCTTACTTACTAGCAGACTTACTAAACAGAGGGGATGGGTCCAGCCCACTGCCTGGCAACTGTAACTACTAACTGCCCGTTAACTCTTTCCTTCCCATATACATTACCTTTTGGCATACACAGTTAGCATCACAGTAAACATTAGCAGTAACTTTAACAGTAAACCATTGGATAAACTTTAGCAGTATACTGTGGCAATATGGTATTAACCCTTTAGCAGTGAACCAGTGGGTCACTGCACCATCACCTATCATGGTCTGGTCCACCTGATCTTTTAAGGCTCTTTTCCCATCATCTATCATGATCCATTATACTTTTTTTGCCATCCCCTTATGCACATTATAGGGGGAAATGTATGGAGCAGCATTTGATTTTCATTACCAAAAAAGAATACATTGAGAGAGTCGATAAGGTTAGAGACTGAATACATATATACTGTACGAAGAACATTATGGAACGGGGCCTATAAGGGTCAGGACGATACCCCCACATTAGAGTCAGTACCCAATGAACCCTCAATATACAAGGGTAGAACCCGGTGACTTTTTCTTCAGCTGGCCCATCTCCGGGGTCTGATGTCAGAACTACATGGATGGGACGCCTATAGCCTCATGGACCATTCAAGCCCTGCAGACATTCCTCCTAAAGGATACTTCTTCTCCCGCAGTTACCCCATTTCTTGTCGCCCTTCTCTGCCGTCAGCCACTTACTGCACAGTCTCGGTCAGAAAAGGGGGAGAGGCGGGTGCCACCCCACAATGGGGTGGGCGCAAATTCATATTAAAAGAGCATCCTTATTAACTTATTCAGTGCCGGGAATATCCCCGTGGTGCACTGCAGTGCGACATAGTCAGGGGTTAATAAAGATATGGTGGCAGTCCATAGAAGTAGGGTGCAAAAGGAGACCTCTCCTGCACCCCACCTTCCAGCACAAGCTCCACGTGCTTTATACAATGGTTGGAATTCCTTTTTATATTAAGCCCCCCTCTTATACATGTGCACGCTGTACAGGAGCATCCCCGCACATCCCCCACTGTGGTGCTATAATTATAAATCCGCCTGGGGCAGCCAGGTGCATTACATATCGTAATCCCGGTGCACAGTGCCAACCTCAGTTTTTGCATATTTTAACAGAGAATTTAGAAAGACGTCTGAACGCCGGGACCCACGTGCCTCTTCCAGTACCAAAAATGGCCGATACTGTCGTAGCTTCAAGTCACTCGTTCTATTCGTCCTTTTTTTTTCTTTCGTGCATATGATATGGTTTCATACAGAAAAAATAAAGCTGCAAATCCACGTGACCCTCAGGATGCAAGAAATTCTTCCTGCTAGAACGCAGATGACAAAATGTACAGTAACCACCACGTAGGGCTCCCACGTGCCCCTCTCCCGTATGGCACCCCTCAGAATCCAATTACAACCATCCAATGTGCTATTACACCAGGCGCGGACCCCTCCTCTACCCCTTGAATACATCACATGTAACGACTACATACAACACTCATAATACCAAAAATAGTAAAATAAAAAAGGAAATAGCTTAATTGATTTTTTTTTATTAACCCCCCCACCTCCCCCCCATTGCAGATTTACCTCTCCCGCTATAAAAAAATCGCAGGCCCCTTTTTATATTTTGTACTTTTGCACAATTCAAAAAAAATAAAAATTGACAACATTTTTTACAAACTTACATTTCGTCGATCTGAATTAAATTCTGCATTTGCCCCCAAATCTCCTACGGTGCCAGATGTTGCATTGATGGAAGATGAAGATTTTTTCCGGTGAAATACACACTGCTGGCCTTGTCGTGGTTAACCCTGCGCTGGAAGAAGCCCCTCTCCCTCCGCCGTACGGGGTACAGGAATTTGGAAGCACGTGTTTTCTTCCTTTTGAATCCTTTCCAACTCCCTTGGTTTTGCAGGATGAAAAGCAGAAAGGATAAGAGCCGGCCAGCTCTATATTGCCTTTCGCATGATCTGACTTTCTGGATGGCCGCTTGCTGTGTTTTAGTGGGAGAGGGGGGTGTGGGAGGAAGAGGAGGGAGGGATGTGAAGGGGGGGTACGGAGGGAGAGAGAGAGCAAGAGAGCGAGAGAGAGAGCTAAAATGGCATTGGCTTTGACAGTGTGTGGAGGAGACTGGAAGGGGTGGGAAACGAAGAAAAGGAGAGGGCGGGAGAGGAGAAGAGAGAGAAAGGGAGAGGGAAGATGAAAAAAGGTGAAGGTGACAGCCAGAGTATAAAAAGGCGTAAAAATAAGCGAAAACCGATCGACACCGGCCACCGCGGCTCCCTTTTCATGGGAAGTTCTGAATTTAAAAGGAAAATGTAAAAAATTATCCCAATTTTTTGTTCATCTGCCGCCCGATGATTTTGGTCTCTGATCGTTGCGATCAAACACTATTATTTGCGCCAACCCTTGAATCTGCTGACTGTTTATCTACCACTGGTATAAATTGCGCCGATGCTGTTGCGTCTGGTTCGATTTTGGCGAAAATTCCACAAAAAGTTACAAGATCTACGATAACGATAAATGGTTGTTCGACATTTCTTCCAGCCCCGTACACACAGCGGTGTAGACGCTGGCGCAACGTGTGAACCTAAGGTCACAGTAATAACAGGACTGATACGGATGTAGCAGAGCCGAATGTGTCACGTATTTCTTGTGCACTCTTTGAGAGGGGTATTCCCATCCTAACCTTTTATGGCTTATCCACAGGACCCTCGGCCATCAGACATGCTCCAATATCGGAGATCAGAAGACCCCTTTAGGTTCCGATAATGAGGTCCTAGGTCACATATGGCGATATCACAAGGGGTTTAAGATCACAATAGGAAAATGTCATCCCAGCCCTTGCATCGATGGTCGCTGGCCAAAAATATTACTTTTCTGTTATCAGTTTGTTTCCTTTAATTTGTGGATCCAAAGCTCCTCACTGGTCTACAGTAGGGGGCGATACTAACCCCATACCCCCCCCCTCCCCCCGCAGCTATAGATTATGGGATTACTGTTTCTGCAAATGTCTGATATTCCAAGGCAGAACCGGAGTGAAAGCTTCTCTGTGACATATCCTTCCCTTATAACCAAGATGAGGCGTTATTAATGGCCGCCCCGTGAGTGACCACTGACACCGAGATCTGTCTGTGAAGATGATGAGGATCTCACCAGCAGACCGGGGGCCACAGGATAATGTACAATAAGGCCTCTTTCACACGGGCGTCATGTTTTTGGGCCGGATAAGATGCGGGTGCGTCGTGGGAAAATGTAAGATTTTTCAGCGCGGGTGCAAAACATTGTCATGCGTTTTGCACGCGCGTGAGAACAATCGGCATGTTTGGTACCCAAACCTGAACTTCTTCACAGAAGTTCGGGCTTGGGATCGGTGTTCTGTAGATTGTATTATTTTCCCTTATTACATGGTTATAAGGGAAAATAATAGCATTCTTAATACAGAATGAATAGTACAATAGCGCTGGAGGGGTTAAAAAAAATTAAAAATAATTTAACTCACCTTAATCCACTTGATCGCGCAGCCCGGCTTCTCTTCTGTCTTCTTCTTTGCTGTGCACAGCTATAGGACCTTTGATGACGTCACTGCGCTCATCACATGGTCCATCACCGTGGTAATGGATCATGTGACGGACCATGTAATGAGCACAGTGACGTCACCACAGGTCCTTTTCCTGTGCACAGCAAAGATGAAGACAGAAGAGAAGCCGGCTGCGCGATCAAGTGGATTAAGGTGAGTTAATTAATTTTTTCTTTTTTTTAACCCCTCCAGCCCTTTTGTACTAAGCATTCTGTATTAAGAATGCTATTATTTTCCCTTATAACCATGTTATAAGAGAAAATAATAATGATCGGGTCTCCATCCCGATCGTCTCCTAGCAACCGTGCGTGAAAATCGCACTGCATCCGCACACGCAGCCCTATTCACTTCTATGGGGCCTGCATCGCGTGAAAAACGCACAAAATACAGCATGCTGCGATTTTCACGCAACGCACACGTGATGCGTGAAAATCACCGCTCATGTGCACAGCCCCATAGAAATGAATGTGTCCGGATTTAGTGCGGGTGCAATGCGTTCACCTCAGGGAATGCACCCGCGCGGAAAACTCGCCCATGTAAAAGGGGCCTAACAGTCCTATAATCCTGCAGTATCAGGATCTGATAGATTAGGGGATATTCCTGATAATCTGTGCTCAGGTCTGCTCTAATTCAGTATTGAGATAGATGGATAGATAGATATGAGATATTTATAGATAGATAGACAGATAGGAGATAGATAGATAGACAGACAGATAGGAGATACATAGATAGATAGACAGTTAGTGGTAACCTACCAATATAATAATTAAAAGTGCCTTGGAAAGATTAAGATTAAAGGGGTTGTCCCACAAGAAATATTCTACAGTTTTCAAACCAGCATCTGGATCTGAATCCTTTTGTAATTGCATGTAATTCAAAATTTGGTATATCCAGTGAGTTATTCAATAAAATGTATCTGTATGGCGCCACCTGCTGTTTGTTCTTTTTCTTATTTCTTTGTCCTGATCACTGAGATGCATTCTTCAACTGTCTCCTGAGCTTTGATAGGAAGAGAGCTGCAGCAGAATGGACACACCCCCTTAGTCACAGCAGAATGGACACACCCCCTTAGTCGCAGCAGAATGGACACACCCCCTTAGTTGCAGCAGAATGGACACACCCCCTTAGTCGCAGCAGAATGGGCACACCCCCTTAGTTGCAGCAGAATGGACACACACCCTTAGTCGCAGCAGAATGGGCACACCCCCTTAGTTGCAGCAGAGTGGGCACACCCCCTTAGTCGCAGCAGAATGGACACACCCCCTTAGTCGCAGCAGAATGGACACACCCCCTTAGTCGCAGCAGAATGGGCACACCCCCTTAGTTGCAGCAGAATGGGCACACACCCTTAGTCGCAGCAGAATGGACACACCCTCTTAGTCGCAGCAGAATGGGCACACCCCCTTAGTTGCAGCAGAATGGACACACCCCCTTAGTCGCAGCAGAATGGGCACACCCCCTTAGTCGCAGCAGAATGGACACACCCCCTTAGTTGCAGCAGAATGGACACTCCCCTTGAGCCCCTGCTTGATGTAAATCTACCAGAGCAATGAATGTGGAGATCTCTGGATCGATGTGAGGTCCAGGGCTGGTTGTTAGAAAGAGATTGTCCTGTAGTATGTGAGGTCAGATTTTCATTTTTTTACATTAGTCATGGGATAATCCCTTTAAGAAATGTGTCACCAGATAGTAACACATTCTTTTTTTCTAATCAGTTTTTATTTTCTGATTGTAGATTTTTTTTTATTCTATTTTCTGAACATGATTATGGGGGCGGCCATCTTGCCTGATCTGTTCTAAATTGCTTTACTGCTGCCCCAGGGTCAGGAGGGGACCTCATTAACTTCTATGGGAGAGTTTTCCGGGCTGCTCTGTGACCTGTGCAGGGAGGGAATAGACAATCACCTATTGTGAATGGTGGATCCTGTCTTATCTATACACAGAGGTGGTATCATAAGGATTAGTTAGCTGCAGTGACGTGATCTGTACCAACCAAGAAGTGGCGCCAATGGTTAGACATAGTGGCCAGTGCGAGAACTGCAATCATATGTTTGTTTTATCTATTGTAATCAAGTTGACTTATCAGTGACGATATCTTATTAATATAATATAAATGTATGAATGATAATAATCAGCATAACGTGGAATCAGGTAGATATTAGACACATAGATATAATAGGTAGTCAGGTCTTACTAATTGTGGATTAAAGGATTCTGGATACAGACCCTATGAGGGGCATTTATCAAGCTATTTACGCCACTAATGTGCACGTAAACAGTCTTATTTGTGTCATAATTTGCAACTTTTTAATCTTCTTGACTTCTCTAAAGCTGTAAATGAAAGGGGCGGTCCTAGTGGGGGAAGGCGTGGCCTGCCAGATTCTCTGTAATTTATACCAGAAAATAGCGTACATTATAAGTCAAGTCTACGCCAGCCGCTGCTGCTGCTATAAATCTGAGCTTCTGGAGCACAGTGTCCCAGAGATACACCTAATTTATTAGGAGGCATCTACCGAATTGTTCGCTCTATAACACACAATTTTTTCTCCTCAGAAGTGGGAGAAATATGTCAGTGCGTCTTATGGAGCAAATACTAGTGAGGAGTTCCATTATGGAAGGGCTCAGTAGGACTAAGGAGTGGTGAGTGTAGTTCTGCTAGAAGGGTCTTCTCCCGGCCTGCGCTGCACTGTTCAGCCTGTGTACAGCATCTGGACGTAGTCCGCGCACTGGGACCTAATGCTGTGTGACATCAGGTCTCAGTTCAGCGTGGGCCCGGAGGAGACATGGGAGCGGTGAGTGCAGGAACAGCCACTGCACCTGGAGAGAGTGTCAGCGCAGTCCAGAGCTGGAGAGGTAACTTAATTTATTTATGTCTGATGGGGGTCTTATCTGAGGTCTAATAATCAGTGGGGGTCTGATCTGAGGTCTAATGAAGACTGGGGGTCTAATCTGAGGTCTAATGAAGACTGGGGGTCTGACCTGAGGTCTAATGAAGACTGGGGGTCTGATCTGAGGTCTAATGAAGACTAGGGGTCTGATCTGAGGTCTAATGAAGACTAGGGGTCTGATCTGAGGTCGAATGAAGACTAGGGGTCTGATCTGAGGTCTAATGAAGACTAGGGGTCTGATCTGAGGTCTAATAAGGAATAGGAGTCTGATCTGAGGTCTGATGATGATTGGGTCTCTGATTTAGGGGTTTGATCTGAGGTCTGATGAAGATTGGGTTTCTGATTTAGGGGGTTGATCTGAGGTCTGATGAGGATTGGGTCTCTGATTTGGGGGGCTGATCTGAGGTCTGATGAGGATTGGGTCTCTGATTTGGGGGGCTGATCTGAGGTCTGATGAGGATTGGGTCTCTGATTTGGGGGGCTGATCTGAGGTCTGATGAGGATTGGGTCTCTGATTTAGGGGGCTGATCCGAGGTCTGATGAGGATTGGGTCTCTGATTTGGGGGGCTGATCTGAGTTCTGATGAGGATTGGGTCTCTGATTTAGGGGGCTGATCTGAGGTCTGATGAGGATTGGGTCTCTGATTTGGGGGGCTGAGCTGAGGTCTGATGAAGTTTGGGTCTCTGATTTAGGGGGCTGATCTGAGGGCTGATGAGGATTGGGTCTCTGATTTGGGGGGCTGATCTGAGGTCTGATGAGGATTGGGTCTCGAATTTGGGGGACTGATCTGAGGTCTGATGAGGATTGGGTCTCTGATTTGGGGGGCTGATCTGAGGTCTGATGAGGATTGGGTCTCTGATTTGGGGGGCTGAGCTGAGGTCTGATGAGGATTGGGTCTCTGATTTGGGGGGCTGAGCTGAGGTCTGATGAAGTTTGGGTCTCTGATTTAGGGGGTTGATCTGAGGTCTGATGAGGATTGGGTCTCGAATTTGGGGGACTGATCTGAGGTCTGATGAGGATTGGGTCTCTGATTTGGGGGGCTGATCTGAGGTCTGATGAGGACTGGGTCTCTGATTTAGGGGACTGATCTGAGTTCTGATGAGGATTGGGTCTCTGATTTAAGGGGCTGATCTGAGTTCTGATGAGGATTGGGTCTCTGATTTGGGGGGCTGATTTGAAGTCTGATGAGGATTGGGTCTCTGATTTGGGGGACTGATCTGAGCTCTGATGAGGATTGGGTCTCCGATTTAGGGGGCTGATCTGAGGTCTGATGAGGATTGGGTCTCTGATTTTGGGGTCTGATGAAAAATGTATTTAAATCTAGCGCAAGGGGATGAAGCCTGGTATATGGGAGCGCCAGTATTGATAAATATGTATTCTATGGGGAGATTTGTACAAAATATATAACCAAAATGGATGATGGCGGAGTCTCTGGTTTGGATGACATGAGCTCAGTTGCCTGAAAGAACAGTCTTCATTTTCTTCAGTGAGAACCAGTACACCCCCCCCCCCCCCCACACCGGAAGATACCAATATACCAGTACATAACTACAGCAATCCTGATAGGCGCCAGAATATCAGATATCTTGGATCATATGAGAACCGAACAGAAGTCTATGGATCTCACAGATAAAGGCAGAGAATCGTCCGCTTCTTGCCGTGTGAGATTTTACATTCATTGTAATTAGAAGAAAGTGCAATTCTGCATTGTAACGCTTGGTGCCAGGTAGGGTGCCAACAAGGTATACTAGCCTTATCGGGGCTATGCCCGTGAGCAGAATTCCTGCCCCAGGTGGAGGAAATCCTGGCTACGACTTGTGTGAAGGTGAACCCACTAGAGAAATAATACTTGGCTCCTGCAAGTACTCCTACTACTCCCCCTGGATCTGCAGACGTTCAGACACTTCTATAACCGCCCATCACAGGACGTGGGGTGACATGACCGGGACATCTGCCACCCCCTTCCTTGACTTTCCATGACTGAACTTCACGTCTCCTAAGAACAGAGTCTTGCACGTGCAAGCAGGGGCCTGTAGCCATTCCTCGACCCGTCTATCCTAGATGGCTCTGATTGGAGTGTTCGCTGGGCGCTATTCAGAGGGTGTGTAAGGGGAGGAGGGGGGATTCTAGGAATCCATTCATCAGCCTTCAGGGAAGGATTCTTAGAGTTCACTTTCCCTTTTTTAGTCTGAAATCCCCCCATGTTAATTTGCAGCGTAGCAGTCACCTAGGGAAACTGCTGGAAACCGCTTGGAGGACTCCACCTCAACTCCGGTCATCCAGTACCATGCAGTGAATGGCTCCACACTGGTGGTCCTCCTAGGTTTGGTCATTGTCCAGTACTGGGAGCAACAAGGCACCTTAGGTTCATCTGATCGCTGACTCTGATCTGATTCTAGATGGTTTTTTGGGGGAAGGAGATAAAAAGTGGAGGGAACACCTATACCTTTAGGACTTTTCACGCAGTACCTTGATTTTGTAAATAGATGGGATAATTTTTAATTTGGCCCTAATATCACAGGTTTTGCCCCATTATTGGACATTTCCATTTTTCCATGGCGGATCTTGCTGCAAATATGCTGGGAATTTGTGACCATTGGTTCACCCCATGGACTGTAAAGAGTCAAATCCGTGACAGTTCCACACAAGGTTTCCACGCAGATTTTTTTCTGCTATGTGCGATTGCGGCTTTCAAAACCCCACGAACACAGATCGCCCTGGAAATGGCGCTCCTCTAAAATGGCCTGGCAGTATGTTGGTATGAATCAGTGGACATTGCCTTCTGCTCAAAGGGAATCCATCAATTCGGACAAATAATAGATGAGTAGTGCACCTGACAATGAGCAACTTTCATCTCCAAACTCACTTCAGTTCTGTCGGTGTGCTCCTCCAAACCGGCGGTGGTGCAGTGCTTGGAGAAGACCGCACCTGTCCGCCCTCTCCATTATGTGCACACCCTCTAACATCTATACTGGTTCCAGGTGGCAAAGTCCCTTTAATGGAATTTGTTTCTCCATCATCATCCTCTTTGACAGCATGTGATAATGCCACCAAAGTCCGCCAAACATGGTCGCTGCTTGGAGCTAAACCTCAGAGAATGAGAATGTGTTGGTATGTAACATGCAGACCATGATATAAAGATGGGTATATTGGAGTATATATCATCTATACTATGTTATAACTCTTAGAAGATGGGTATGTTGGGGTATCTATCATCTATACTCACTTATACCTCTTAGATGATGAATATGTTGGGGTATCTATCACCTATACTCTGTTATACCTCTTAGAGGATGGATATGTTGGGGTATCTGTCATCTATACTCTGTTATACCTCTTAGAAGATGGGTATATTGGAGTATCTATCTTCTATACTATGTTATACCTCTTAGAAGATGGGTATGTTGGAGTATCTATCATCTATACTCTGTTGCACTATTAGAGGATGAATATGTTGGGGTATCTATCATCTATACTATGTTATACCTCTTAGAAGATGGGTATATTGGGGTATCCATCATCTATACTCAGTTATACCTCTTAGATAATGAATATGTTGGGGTATCTATCATCTATACTCTGTTATACCTCTTAGAGGATGGATCTGTTGGGGGTATCTATCATCTATACTCTGTTATACCTCAGAAGATGGATATGTAGAGGTATCCATCATCTATACTAGTGGTGGCGAACCTTTGGCACGCGGGCCAGACGGAGCACTCAGAGTCCTCTCTGTGAGCACGTGGCTCTGTGTGGGCTATCTTAGTAGATGGGTGTGTTGGGGTAGCTGTCATCCATACTCTGTTATACCTCCTAGAAGATGGATATGTTGGGGTATCTATCATCTATACTCTGTTATACCTCCTAGTAGATGGGTGTGTTGGGGTATCTATCATCTATACTCTGTTATACCTCCTAGAAGATGGGTATGTTGGGGTATCATGTATACCCCCAAGATGCACACTTGCTTGGCTGTTCTCAAAACTCCATAAAAATGAATAGAGCATGCTGGGAGTTGTAGTTTCACCACAGCTGGAGTGCCGGAGGTTAGCCATCACTGTCCTAGTAAATGGGTGTGTTGAGCTATCATGTATACTCTGTTATACCTCCTAGTAGATGGGTGTCCTGGGGTACCTGTCATGTATACTCTGTTATACCTCCTAGTAGATGGATGTGTTGGGGTATCATGTATACTCTGTTATACCTCCTAGTAAAAGAGTGTGTTGGGGTACCTGTCATCTATACTCTGTTATACCTCCTAGTAGATGGGTGTGTTGGGGTACCTGTCATCTATACTCTGTTATACCTTCTAGTAGATGGGTGTGTTGGGGTATCATGTATACTCTGTTATACCTCCTAGTAGATGGGTGTCCTGGGGTACCTGTCATGTATACTCTGTTATACCTCCTAGTAGATGGATGTGTTGGGGTATCATGTATACTCTGTTATACCTCCTAGTAGAAGAGTGTGTTGGGGTACCTGTCATCTATACTCTGTTATACCTCCTAGTAGATGGGTGTGTTGGGGTACCTGTCATGTATACTCTGTTATACCTCCTAGTAGATGGGTGTGTTGGGGTACCTGTCATCTATACTCTTATACCTCCTAGTAGATGGGTGTGTTGGGGTACCTGTCATGTATACTCTGTTATACCTCCTAGTAGAAGAGTGTGTTGGGGTACCTGTCATCTATACTCTGTTATACCTTCTAGTAGATGGGTGTGTTGGGGTACCTGTCATGTATACTCTTATACCTCCTAGTAGATGGGTGTCTTGGGGTACCTGTCATGTATACTCTGTTATACCTCCCAGTAGATGGGTGTGTTGTGGTATCTGTCATGTATACTCTGTAATACCTCCTAGTAGATGGGTGTGTTGGGGTACCTGTCAGCTATACTCTGTTATACCTCCTAGTAGATGGTTGTGTTGGGGTACCTGTCATGTATACTCTGTTATACCTCCTAGTAGATGGGTGTGTTGGGGTACCTGTCATGTATACTCTGTTATACCTCCTAGAAGATGGGTATGTTGGGGTATCATGTATACCCCCAAGATGCACACTTGCTTGGCTGTTCTCAGAACGCCATAAAAATGAATAGAGCATGCTGGGAGTTGTAGTTTCACCACAGCTGGAGTGCCGGAGGTTAGCCATCACTGTCCTAGTAAATGGGTGTGTTGGGCTATCATGTATACTCTGTTATACCTCCTAGTAGATGGGTGTCCTGGGGTACCTGTCATGTATACTCTGTTATACCTCCTAGTAGATGGATGTGTTGGGGTATCATGTATACTCTGTTATACCTCCTAGTAGAAGAGTGTGTTGGGGTACCTGTCATCTATACTCTGTTATACCTCCTAGTAGAAGAGTGTGTTGGGGTACCTGTCATCTATACTCTGTTATACCTCCTAGTAGATGGGTGTGTTGGGGTACCTGTCATCTATACTCTGTTATACCTCCTAGTAGATGGGTGTGTTGGGGTACCTGTCATCTATACTCTGTTATACCTCCTAGTAGATGGGTGTGTTGGGGTACCTGTCATCTATACTCTGTTATACCTCCTAGTAGATGGGTGTCCTGGGGTACCTGCCATCTATACTCTGTTATACCTCCTAATAGGTGGGTGTCTTGGGGTACCTGTCATGTATACTCTGTTATACCTCCTAATAGGTGGGTGTCTTGGGGTACCTGTCATGTATACTCTGTTATACCTCCTAGTAGAAGAGTGTGTTGGGGTACCTGTCATCTATTCTCTGTTATACCTCCTAGTAGATGGGTGTCCTGGGGTACCTGTCAGGTATACTCTGTTAAACCTCCTAGTAGATGGGTGTGTTGGGGTACCTGTCATCTATACTCTGTTATACCTCCTAGTAGATGGGTGTGTTGGGGTTTCTGTCATCTATACTCTGTTATACCTCCTAGTAGATGGGTGTGTTGGGGTATCTATCATCTATACTCTGTTATACCTCCTAGTAGATGGGTGTGTTGGGGTTTCTGTCATCTATACTCTGTTATACCTCCTAGTAGATGGGTATGTTGGGGTTTATGTCTTTTTTTTATTTTTTATTTTTTTTTATATATCTTTATTTTCATTTATACAAAAAGAAACGTATACATTCCAATCACATCATAGGTATAAATATCTTCAAATCGCATCTTAAACAGTACGTTTCCATTTTTTCCTGAACAATTGTTTTAAACTATACTTTACCTTTACCCTCCCCCCACCCTTATGAGATGGGGTTTATGTCATCCATACTCTGTTATACCTCCTAGTAGATGGATGTGTTGGGGTACCTGTCATCTATACTCTGTTATACCTCCTAGTAGATGAGTGTGTTGGGGTACCTGTCATCTATACTCTGTTATACCTCCTAGTAGATGGGTGTGTTGGGGTACCTGTCATCTATACTCTGTTATACCTCCTAGTAGATGGGTGTGTTGGGGTACCTGTCATCTATACTCTGTTATACCTTCTAGTAGATGGGTGTGTTGGGGTACCTGTCATGTATACTCTGTTATACCTCCTAGTAGATGGGTGTGTTGGGGTACCTGTCATCTATACTCTTATACCTCCTAGTAGATGGGTGTGTTGGGGTACCTGTCATCTATACTCTGTTATACCTCCTAGTAGATGGGTGTGTTGGGGTACCTGTCATCTATACTCTGTTATACCTCCTAGTAGATGGGTGTGTTGGGGTACCTGTCATCTATACTCTGTTATACCTTCTAGTAGATGGGTGTGTTGGGGTACCTGTCATGTATACTCTGTTATACCTCCTAGTAGATGGGTGTGTTGGGGTACCTGTCATGTATACTCTTATACCTCCTAGTAGATGGGTGTGTTGGGGTACCTGTCATGTATACTCTGTTATACCTCCTAGTAGATGGGTGTGTTGGGGTACCTGTCATCTATACTCTGTTATACCTTCTAGTAGATGGGTGTGTTGGGGTACCTGTCATGTATACTCTGTTATACCTCCTAGTAGATGGGTGTGTTGGGGTACCTGTCATCTATACTCTTATACCTCCTAGTAGATGGGTGTGTTGAGGTACCTGTCATGTATACTCTGTTATACCTCCTAGTAGAAGAGTGTGTTGGGGTACCTGTCATCTATACTCTGTTATACCTTCTAGTAGATGGGTGTGTTGGGGTACCTGTCATGTATACTCTTATACCTCCTAGTAGATGGGTGTGTTGGGGTACCTGTCATCTATACTCTGTTATACCTTCTAGTAGATGGGTGTGTTGGGGTACCTGTCATGTATACTCTTATACCTCCTAGTAGATGGGTGTCTTGGGGTACCTGTCATGTATACTCTGTTATACCTCCCAGTAGATGGGTGTGTTGTGGTATCTGTCATGTATACTCTGTAATACCTCCTAGTAGATGGGTGTCTTGGGGTACCTGTCAGCTATACTCTGTTATACCTCCTAGTAGATGGTTGTGTTGGGGTACCTGTCATGTATACTCTGTTATACCTCCTAGTAGATGGGTGTGTTGGGGTATCTATCATCTATACTCTGTTATACCTCCTAGAAGATGGGTATGTTGGGGTATCATGTATTCCCCCAAGATGCACACTTGCTTGGCTGTTCTCAGAACGCCATAAAAATGAATAGAGCATGCTGGGAGTTGTAGTTTCACCACAGCTGGAGTGCCGGAGGTTAGCCATCACTGTCCTAGTAAATGGGTGTGTTGGGCTATCATGTATACTCTGTTATACCTCCTAGTAGATGGGTGTCCTGGGGTACCTGTCATGTATACTCTGTTATACCTCCTAGTAGATGGATGTGTTGGGGTACCTGTCATCTATACTCTGTTATACCTCCTAGTAGATGGATGTGTTGGGGTACCTGTCATCTATACTCTGTTATACCTCCTAGTAGATGGGTGTGTTGGGGTACCTGTCATCTATACTCTGTTATACCTCCTAGTAGATGGATGTGTTGGGGTATCATGTATACTCTGTTATACCTCCTAGTAGAAGAGTGTGTTGGGGTACCTGTCATCTATACTCTGTTATACCTCCTAGTAGAAGAGTGTGTTGGGGTACCTGTCATCTATACTCTGTTATACCTCCTAGTAGATGGGTGTGTTGGGGTACCTGTCATCTATACTCTGTTATACCTCCTAGTAGATGGGTGTGTTGGGGTACCTGTCATCTATACTCTGTTATACCTCCTAGTAGATGGGTGTCCTGGGGTACCTGCCATCTATACTCTGTTATACCTCCTAATAGGTGGGTGTCTTGGGGTACCTGTCATGTATACTCTGTTATACCTCCTAATAGGTGGGTGTCTTGGGGTACCTGTCATGTATACTCTGTTATACCTCCTAGTAGAAGAGTGTGTTGGGGTACCTGTCATCTATTCTCTGTTATACCTCCTAGTAGATGGGTGTCCTGGGGTACCTGTCAGGTATACTCTGTTAAACCTCCTAGTAGATGGGTGTGTTGGGGTACCTGTCATCTATACTCTGTTATACCTCCCAGTAGATGGGTGTGTTGGGGTACCTGTCATCTATACTCTGTTAAACCTCCTAGTAGATGGGTATGTTGGGGTTTATGTCTTTTTTTTATTTTTTATTTTTTTTTATATATCTTTATTTTCATTTATACAAAAAGAAACGTATACATTCCAATCACATCATAGGTATAAATATCTTCAAATCGCATCTTAAACAGTACGTTTCCATTTTTTCCTGAACAATTGTTTTAAACTATACTTTACCTTTACCCTCCCCCCACCCTTATGAGATGGGGTTTATGTCATCCATACTCTGTTATACCTCCTAGTAGATGGGTGTGTTGGGGTACCTGTCATCTATACTCTGTTATACCTCCTAGTAGATGGATGTGTTGGGGTACCTGTCATCTATACTCTGTTATACCTCCTAGTAGATGGGTGTGTTGGGGTACCTGTCATCTATACTCTGTTATACCTCCTAGTAGATGGGTGTGTTGGGGTACCTGTCATCTATACTCTGTTATACCTTCTAGTAGATGGGTGTGTTGGGGTACCTGTCATCCATACTCTGATATACCTCCTAGTAGATGGGTGTGTTGGGGTATCTGTCATCTATACTCTGTTATACCTCCTAGTAGATGGGTGTGTTGGGGTACCTGTGATCTATACTCTGTTATACCTCCTAGTAGATGGATGTGTTGGGGTACCTGTCATCTATACTCTGTTATACCTCCTAGTAGATGGATGTGTTGGGGTACCTGTCATCTATACTCTGTTATACCTCCTAGTAGATGGGTGTGTTGGGGTACCTGTCATCTATACTCTGTTATACCTCCTAGTAGATGGGTGTGTTGGGGTACCTGTCATCTATACTCTGTTATACCTCCTAGTAGATGGGTGTGTTGGGGTACCTGTCATGTATACTCTGTTATACCTCCTAGTAGATGGGTGTGTTGGGGTACCTGTCATCTATACTCTGTTATACCTCCTAGTAGATGGGTGTGTTGGGGTACCTGTCATCTATACTCTGTTATACCTCCTAGTAGATGGGTGCATTTTCCTTGCGTTTTCTGCCGTGTCGCTGTAGTCTGGCAGGACGGGGAGCAGTTGGACGCTGCGCCCCCCATTATCGGTGTAGATCACCGCACACACTGGCAGATGGCGGTAGGAGCGAGCGCACAGGAGGCAGACTGGCAGAAGGCGCTGTAGTTAATGTAATATTTGGCTGTTGTATTTATAGGGTGTATAAATAGACCACGACGCGCATCAGACGGGAAGGAGGCTGGATCGGGGCTGCGCACCACGTACCCAGCTGACCCAGATTTAGGAACTTCTGCGAGGGGGGGGGGGGGGGGGGCGCAACAAGAGAAAAATTCCTGATTTTCAGAACCTTGTCTTCTTAAAGCAACAACTATGGGTCCGTTTTTTACCTTACCCCCAATCGCACTTCACTCATGGGATACACAGAACAGGTACGGCTGAAGCAGATGTGAGTTTGTCATAGGGACTGCAGGTACAAATTACTAGATAAGCAGCTCATCGCCCCTGTGCACATACATATAGACCTAGCCACCATGTAGCAGAGCTGATTTTGTCATCCTGTTGTTTCGCCGACATACACATGTGGAGTGCAGTATTTTGCAACTGTAAATGTTTAAGAGGTGTATGGGCTCCTTTAAAAGTAGGCATAGGTTTATCTGCAGCCCCATGGAAAACCATAGAAACCGCATGGTGGTAAATGAGACACTCAGCTCTGCTACATCAGTAAATGTATTGTACAGCCACAGACAAGGCAGGCATAGTGGATATAAAGTGCAGATATGTGATACGTCTATGTCTTTTGGTCATTTCTTCAGCTTTCTCCATGGCCCGCCGGCTTTGAAGGGGTTAACCGCTGCGAGCTCCTGTCCACCTTGCCGGCTATTGTGGCGAGTTCTCCATTAACCGGTTCGGTGTCCTCCGTATAGGAACCTGCTTCTTGCCGTCTGGTACGGTTCACCCTTTCAGCGCCGCCCGCTCTGCCACTCCTTTCCTGCCTGTGCCCGTCTGCTCTCTGTCTCCCTTTTTCTGGTTTTCGAGTCTCTTTTTTCCGCTCCCGGCCTGTCCCCTTTCCCTCTTGTAACCACAGAAACCTGCCTGCGTTTGTCTGTAGACAGGTCCGACAGGGCGGTGGGCCTTCGAAAAAACTGCTCGCAAGCCCAGCCTTCTGCGGGCCGTGCCAGGCGGACGCCATTTCAGAGCTCCCTGAATCCAGAGCCGTACAAAATGGTGGCACCTCTCCAAGTGCAGCATGGGAGCAGCTGTAGGGAGCCGTCCCCGTGCCCGTTCTGCACAATGCTGTCTGCTAGGCCCCGAACCAGGCAGAATAAGGCGCTCAACCGCTCGCAACGGAGAGGAGAGGATTATTTTACACGAATGTAGCAGAGCTGAGGTGGCAATTTAACCTTTCGTGGCTGCAGTCCTATGTAAAACTATAGATTAGGTGGCGATTTGTGCCAAATGATAAACTCAGCTCTGCTATGTCTGTCCACAAACCATATTACACACACGTGAGTGTCTGGCACGGTTGGAACGCGCAACACGCTCCGATCAGCGCTGCAAAGGCGCCATATTAAAAAAAAAAATTCAATAGCAAAAAAAAAAAAAGGTCTCCCGTCCTGACTCCGCTACAAGTCTCAGCCAATCAGCAGAGCCAAGAGGGGTCACATGACACAATCCCGTGATTGGCAATATGGCGGCTATGGAGCGGGTTCAGTTGGCCGACCTGTGCCCCATCAGCCTGGCACAGCCTTTCCCAGGGCGGACATGGTCCCATGATGGACCTAGCGTCCCTAGCCGTGTTCCCTGTGGGCCATTGCTTACATTCACATCTTGATTGTTTCCAGCTCAAGTCGCATTGCGTCAGACCTGCAGCTGCATGAATTGGTTCCATTCACTTACAGCAAGCAGAATAGACGCAGAACTTTTCAATGTGTGACGACTAAGCTTTATTTTACAGGGCGGACAGATGTTTGGGGTTTGCAGACTGGCAGAGCGAGGCGCTAATATAAAGGCATCCGGGAGCAGAGCGCACCACTTATGTGGGGGAGGGTCACAAGCTGGGGGGGGGGGGGGGTTGTTATTGAGACAGACTGGGGTCAAAGGTGACGAGATCCCAGCTGCAGACAGTCTGGGACTGCAGACAAGGTCAGAAGGCAAGCAGAGGTCAGCGCGGCTGAGCAGACGGCAGCTGATGCCTCACGGGCCACATCAGATAGGAAGTGACCTTTAACCTACTCAGCCTCTGCTATCTGTGTGACGCCGATATGGAGACCCCCCAGGGACTGGCAGCGGACCCTCTGTGTGTGACACAATGCAGAAATGGAAAAGAAAGCCTGTGCCCCACTAGGCATTCCTCCCACACAGTCACGTCAAGGGCTTGTCCGCTGCACAGGGTGGCACAGGACAAAGGGGCGATGGGGTGAGAGATGTGCCGTAACCGCGCAGGACTGCAGACGTATCACAATCCACTATAGTATATAATTCACACCAAGACCTGGCCCCATGACAAAGCCCGGGTAAGATACTACACGGTTACGGCTCATTCAAAACTGAGAAATCAGCGCCGATTCGACAATCACGCAGACTTGCAGTTTGCACCGCTGAGTAGGGATGAGCGAACCTTCGGCATTCATTCGGGCTGTGAAGGAATTCCGGTGTGGATTCCGTTATAATGGAATTCGTAGACAAAATGAAAACGGGCCCTTTCACACGAGCGGATTCCGTGTGGGTAATCCGCTGCGTGAAAGAGAGCCGAGCCCCGTTCCGGACAGCAGAGACACGGAGCAGTACCATGATTGATAATACTCCGATCCTCTCTGTGACCTGTTTACTACAAAATCACGGTGACAACTTTATCTCACTGTGATGTTGTAGTAAAAAGATCACAGAGAGGCGCAGAGCGTTATCAATCATGGTACTGCTCCGCGTCTCTGCTGTCCGGAACGGGGCTCGGCTCTCTTTCACATAGCGGATTACCCGCACGGAATCCGCTCGTGTGAAAGAGCCCTTAAAGAGACGTTCCGCTTTACATTCTGTCATAATAGAAGTCTGTGGGCAGCATAACGGATCCGTCCTGGTTTCCGTTATGCAGGACTTTGTTTTCCCTCCTTCACAACGGAAACCAGGACAGATCCGTTATGCCGCCCATAGACTTCTATTATGACGGAATGCAAAACGTAATCTACGAATTCCGTCATAATGAACTCCATACCGGAATTCCTTCACAGCCCAAACGCCGAACCCGAGCCTGTAAAGTTCGGGTTCGCACATCCCTACCGCCGAGGATCCGTGTGTGGATCAGCCCTATTCAAAGGCGCAGAATCCAACAGGTCAATTTTGTATTAAAACAAGAAGAGGCCACGACCTATGAACCACGCGGCGGGTTCCCATTGAAATATAATAGGAGGCGGAAATCACAACGATTTCCCGGTCACTTTGGTCATCAAAATGCTACTTTTTGGGGTTCTTGTACTAGCAGACATTCTTGGTAGCACACACAGGGCTTTCTTACTCTGCAGTTTTTACCATAGAGTAATCCCCCCCCTCCCCCATAGTCAGAGCAGGGCGCGCCCTACGAGGGTCTGAGACCTCTGGTATCACACGGATAGGCCACCGATTTATTCCCCTGCAGCTCAGGAGACTTGGCATAAAGAAAACTTATTTCCCCCCAAAAAATTGTCTCCTTTTAAATGGGGTTTCCAATCTGGAATCAAATTATAATTAACCATTTTCAAAATCTCTGCTTTCTGTGAGTAAATAGAAACATTCTCATTTACATTCGAAAGCTGTGTATCTTTCCTGTCCGCTTTCTCTCCGTTTTCCACGCAGGTCTCACATCTCTCTGCTGAAGGAAGCGCCAAATTTATGTAGAGGCGCCTAAGTCCGGCAGGCCGTGTGACAGAATTAACTGAACACCAGTCCTCTTGCTAGCGTAAATTAAAGCCATTTTCCACACCAAAAATGATAAATGAGCCGGCCCACCGGCTTTCCTGTGCACGCCTTCTTTGCTCGCCACTTTAGAAAAGTGGCACGAGCGGGAAAATGTCTTAAATTTTACTGCACAAATGAGTGCAACAAAATTTTTAACCACAAAAGGGTTGTAAATAGATTAGTAAATGTCCTCCTGAATGTTTCTATTCCTAGACAGCAAGCAGAGATCCTGGAAGCAGTAGGTGTTACTACACTGACACAGATAATTTCACCCGACCACTGAGAACGAACTCGATGAAAAAGTCTGTAGTCTAGTGATCTAGACCCAGGGAGCTGTGATCCAGCGATCACATGTGATCTATAGTGGCATATGGCAATGTGCAGTTTCCCTGCAGTGCCACCACTGGAGAAATGAAGTATTACACAGTCCCTAGTGAAATCAATAGGCTATCCATGTGATGCTGGGTCCTTTTATAGTCACGCTAGCCTTCAAATGATGGTCCAAGCCCCCTATATTAACTCAGGATTCTACAGTAGGATGAGGGTCCAAACCCCCTCCATTACCTTAGGATTCTCCAGTAGGTTAAGGGTCCAAACCCCCTCCCTTACCTCAGGATTCTACAGTAGGTTGAGGGTCCAAACCCCCTCCATTACCTCAGGATTCTACAGTAGGATGAGGGTCCAAACCCCCTCCATTACCTCAGGATTCTCCAGTAGGTTAAGGGTCCAAACCCCCTCCCTTACCTCAGGATTCTCCAGTAGGTTGAGGGTCTAAACCCCCCATTACCTCAGGATTCTACAGTAGGATGAGGGTCCAATTCCCCTCCATTACCTCAGGATTCTCCAGTAGGTTGAGGGTTCAAACCCCCTCCCTTACCTCAAGATTTTCCATTAGGATGAGGGTCCAAACCCCCTCCATTACCTCAGGATTCACCAGTAAGATGAGGGTCCAAATCCCCTCTGTTACCTCAAGATTCTCCATTAGGATGAGGGTTCAAACCCCCTCCATTACCTCAGGATTCTCCAGTAGGTTGAGGGTCCAAACCCCCTCCGTTACCTCAGAATTCTTCAGTAGGGTGAGGGTCCAAACCCCCTCCATTACCTCAGAATTCTCCAGTAGGGTGATGGTCCAAACGCCCTCCATTACCTCAGAATTCTCCAGTAGGTTGAGGGTCCAAACCCCCTCTGTTACCTCAGGATTCTCCAGTAGGGTAAGGTTCCAAACCCCTTTTATTACCTCAGGATTCTTCAGTAGGGGGAGGGTCCAAACCCCCTCTGTTACCTCAGGATTCTCCAGTAGGGTGAGGGTTCAGCCCCCTCCATTACCTCAGGATTCTCCAGTAGGTTGAGGGTCCAAACCCCCTCTATTACTCAGGATTCTCCAGTAGGGTGAGGGTCCAAACCCCCTCTGTTACCACAGGATTCTCCAGTAGGGTGAGGGTTCAGCCCCCTCCATTACCTCAGGATTCTCCAGTAGGGTGAGGGTCCAAACCCCCTCTGTTACCTCAGGATTCTCCAGTAGGGTGAGGGTCCAAACCCCCCTGTTACCTCAGGATTCTCCAGTAGGGGGAGGGTCCAAACCCCCTCTGTTACCTCAGTATTCTCCAGTAGGGTAAAACAACGATGAGTACGGTTTTAGACCCCGGTTCTGAGGGCAGCAGTTGGTTTTTAACGTCCTGATTTACCAGCCAGATTGGTCATTTTTGGACCAAAATGCAGGTTGCATTCCCCTAATAACAGTGACAGTCCAGAGCGGATACTGCTAGGAGGGATCGAAGGTATCATTACCCTAGGGTGTGAATGCTTTTAGTAACCCACCACACAGAACTAATGTCACCTTCCACAACTGCTACCAATCCAATATAACATCACCTCAAATGTTATTCTGCCCACGATCCAAGTAGATTTTACCCTGACAACCGGAGCTGTCACCTCTTCAGGCCAGAAGTAATCAGTCCTGGGCTAATACTGTTGTAGCGGTACTCCAGACCGCACATTTATACGGCACTACATTTCATACTGGCTTTGACACATCAATTTAATCTTACCTTACCTCACTGTAGGAAGAGGAGATCCGGCTTGAGACATTTGGGATTGCAGACGTTATCTTCCATTATCCCTGAAAACAGAAGACAGGATAAAACTCAGACCATGAACCAGTAATATATTCCACCCGACTGCCGAGTGCAATTCATTATGATGTAGGAGAGCTTTGTGTGTATAGCTTTAAAAATGGTGGCATTAAAGGGATCGTCCATATGTTTCATTAGAGCAATTAAGCATCGATGTAGTCACCGATTGCATACATTACTTATCCTGTACTGATCGTGAGTTACATCCTGTATTATACTCCAGAGCTGCACTCACTATTCTGCTGGTGCAGTCACTGTGTACATACATTACTTATCCTGTACTGATCCTGAGTTACATCCTGTATTATACTCCAGAGCTGTGCTCACTATTCTGCTGGTGCAGTCACTGTGTACATACATTACTTATCCTGTACTGATCCTGAGTTACATCCTGTATTATACTCCAGAGCTGCACTCACTATTCTGCTGGTGCAGTCACTGTGTACATACATTACTTATCCTGTACTGATCCTGAGTTACATCCTGTATTATACTCCAGAGCTGCACTCACTATTCTGCTGGTGCAGTCACTGTGTACATACATTACTTATCCTGTACGGATCCTGAGTTACATCCTGTATTATACTCCAGAGCTGCGCTCACTATTCTGCTGGTGGAGTAACTGTGTACATACATTACTTATCCTCTACTGATCCTGAGTTACATCCTGTATTATACTCCAGAGCTGCACTCACTATTCTGCTGGTGGAGTAACTGTGTACATACATTACTTATCCTGTACTGATCCTGAGTTACATCCTGTATTATACTCCAGAGCTGCACTCACTATTCTGCTGGTGCAGTCACTGTGTACATACATTACTAATCCTGTACTGATCCTGAGTTACATCCTGTATTATACTCCAGAGCTGCACTCACTATTCTGCTGGTGCAGTCACTGTGTACATGCATTACTTCTCCTGTACTGATCCTGAGTTACATCCTGTATTATACTGCAGAGCTGCACTCACTATTCTGCTGGTGCAGTCACTGTGTACATACATTACTTATCCTGTACTGATCCTGAGTTACATTGTGTATTATACTCCAGAGCTGCACTCACTATTCTGCTGGTGGAGTCACTGTGTACATACATTACTTATCCTGTACTGATCCTGAGTTACATCCTGTATTGTACTCCAGAGCTGCACTTACTATTCTGCTGGTGCAGTCACTGTGTACATACATTACTTATCCTGTACTGATCCTGAGTTACATCCTGTATTATACTGCAGAGCTGCACTCACTATTCTGCTGGTGGAGTCACTGTGTACATACATTACTTATCCTGTACTGATCCTGGGTTACATCCTGTATTATACTCCAGAGCTGCACTCACTATTCTGCTGGTGGAGTCACTGTGTACATACATTACTTATCCTGTACTGATCCTGAGTTACATCCTGTATTATACTCCAGAGCTGCACTCACTATTCTGCTGGTGCAGTCATTGTGTACATACATTACTTATCCTGTACTGATCCTCAGTTACATCCTGTATTATACTCCAGAGCTGTACTCACTATTCTGCTGGTGCAGTCACTGTATATATACATTACTTATCCTGTACTGATCCTGAGTTACATCCTGCATTATACTCCAGAGCTGCACTCACTATTCTGCTGGTACAGTCACTGTGTACATACATTACTTATCCTGTACTGATCCTGAGTTCCATCCTGTATTATACTCCAGAGCTGCACTCACTATTCTGCTGGTACAGTCACTGTGTACATACATTACTTATCCTGTACTGATCCTGAGTTACATCCTGTATTATACTCCAGAGCTGCACTCACTATTCTGCTGGTGCAGTCACTGTGTACATACATTACTTATCCTGTACTGATCCAGAGTTACATCCTGTATTATACTCCAGAGCTGCGCTCACTATTCTGCCAGTTGTTACTGGAAACAGTCAACATGCTTGTGGACAGCTCCCTAATGTAGTGCCTTCTGCTAAACTGACTTCTTGGAGAGGTTTTCCTGCAGCAGGTCGCAGTACACTGCTCATGCGGTTGTATAGCCAGTGAACAAGCAGGGAATGCTGGGAGATTTGAGCTCAGCTGATGAATTGTTAATCCAGCCATGGAAATTAATATGTAATGTCATATAATTATGTGGATTCTATACAGTGTATTTTTCATGTGATTCCTGAAATGCTTTGTGCTGCTGTAAGTCATGATAATCCCTGGTTTGAGCCATTGCACAAGTGCAGTAAACTGTAATGTAATGGATTCATAGCAGTTTGGAGCAGATTCCACGTCTCTAGCTGGTGGGCACCCCCTCCCCCACTACTACGGGCAAGGTGTTTCCTGTCGATTTCTCCTGCACTGGACATGATTTACACAGCGCTGAAAAAATTCTTAGAAGGTGAAAGATTTAGGGAGTTTTCAGCAGGGCCCAGGATGTGCCGACATCTACGCATTTTTTGCCCGCTCCATTCACAACCCCCCCCCTCGCCGACAGTATGACAGACATGTACTTTGTCGGGAAGGTCTCCCATGCGCCTTCATGTCTACATCAATTCAACGAGGGGAGGCGTCCCCATCATCTGGACCCCACGATCGCACCTGGACCAATCAGTTCCCCTCGTTACCCCCTCTGCGGAGGCGCCCCGCCAGATTCCGGTAAGCCGTGGGCCGATATCTCGGGTAAAGCACAGTCTTTCCGACTAATAGTTTTTAATATTTTCAAGTGAAGTTTAATATGAAGAACGTCGGTGACCTCAGATCCATCAGGGCGCACGTCCGCCTTTGACTGCAGGGAATTAAAACTAAATGCATTAAGCAATATGATAAATGCACTTTACTTATCTGGGCTAAATCATCATTATGGTAACGCTGCAGGAATCGCAAATGAAGTGGAGGCCTCGGCCTTCAGCTTACCGTAAACCTCATGTCATGTCTGCAGCCCTATCACAGACCCTTTAGATGTAGGTGGGACCATGTGTTTGGGGTCCTCCTGACTCTATCCTCAACAGCAGATATCAGGGGAGATATGGATCGGACAGTTGGATTTCAACCACCCCATCATAAAAATTTTTGCCGCTGTCAGAGGTGCTTTCTCCCCCTCTTCCTTCTAAAACCGTTGTGCTCTTGGGAACCTTCAGTGCAGCAGAAATGTTTTTGTCTCATTCTCCACAATCCCGTCTCTGAGCTCTAAAGGCAGTTCTTTCCTCCTCATGGCTTGGTTTTTGCTCTAATGCAGCTGTGAGACATTTTTGCTATAATGTCAGCTGTGAGACATTATATAGACAGGGCTGAGTCTTTCCAAATCATGTCCAGTCCACTGAATTTACCACAGGTGACTCCAATGAAGGTGTAGAACATCTCAGAGATGATCAAGAGAAATGGAAGGCACCAGAGCTAAATGTCAAGTGTCATAGCTAGGGATGAGCGAATTTCCTATTTTGAAATTCGTTTTCGAT
This sequence comes from Bufo gargarizans, assembly GCF_014858855.1. Taxonomy (NCBI): domain Eukaryota; kingdom Metazoa; phylum Chordata; class Amphibia; order Anura; family Bufonidae; genus Bufo; species Bufo gargarizans. The sequence continues at coordinate 725,049,005 of NC_058081.1, read as the reverse complement.
TCGGGTTGTGGTATAATGTGAATTGCATTATGGATTCCGTTACCACGGACCATAACTCAATTCTATGACGGAATGCATAACGGAATGCCTTTAGAGGCATTCCGTTATTCATTTTGTCTTAATAGAAGTCTATGGGCTGCATAACAGATCCATCCGGTTTCCGTTATGCTGGAGTCCTCTCCTGCATAACGGAAACCGGAATCCATAACGCAATTCACATTATACCACAAACCGAAAACAAATGTCAAAATATGAAATTCGCTCATCCCTAGTCATACAAAAGGGGCTGAATACTTGTTCATGCCAAATATAAATGTTTCCATTTTGATAAATTTGCAAAAATTTATAAAATTCTACAGTCCCCTATAACAGTGCCTGCTACAGTCCCCTATAACAGTGCCTGCTACAGTCCCCCTATAACAGCGCCTGCTACAGCCCCCCTATAACAGCGCCTGCTACAGCCCCCTATAACAGCGCCCGCTACAGCCCCCCTATAACAGTGCCTGCTACAGACCACATATAACAGCGCCTGCTACAGTTCCCCTATAACAGCGCCTGCTACAGTCCCCCTATAACAGCGCCTGCTACAGTCCCCTATAACAGTGCCTGCTACAGTCCCCTATAACAGTGCCTTCTACAGTCCCCCTATAACAGCGCCTGCTACAGCCCCCCTATAACAGCACCTGCTTCAGTCCCCCTATAACAGCACCTGCTACAGCCCCCCTATAACAGCACCTGCTACAGTCCCCCTATAACAGTGCCTGCTACAGTCCTCCTATAACAGTGCCTGCTACAGTCCCCCTATAACAGCGCCTGCTACAGTCCCCCTATAACAGCGCCTTCTACAGTCCCCCTATAACAGCGCCTGCTACAGTCCCCTTATAACAGTGCCTGCTATTTGCTATAGTCCCCTATAACAGCGCCTGCTACAGTCCCCCTATAACAGCGCCTGCTTTAGTCCTCCTATTACAGTTCCTGTTACAGTCCCCCTATAACAGCGCCTTCTACAGTCCCCCTATAACAGCGCCTGCTACAGTCCCCTTATAACAGTGCCTGCTATTTGCTATAGTCCCCTATAACAGCGCCTGCTACAGTCCCCCTATAACAGCGCCTGCTACAGTCCCCCTATAACAGCGCCTGCTACAGCCCCCTATAACAGCGCCTGCTACAGTCCCCCTATAACAGCGCCTGCTACAGTCCCCCTATAACAGCGCCTGCTACAGTCCCCCTATAACAGCGCCTGCTACAGCCCCCCTATAACAGTGCCTGCTACAGTCCCCCTATAACAGTGCCTACCACAGTCCCCCTATAACAGTGCCTGCTACAGTCCCCCTATAACAGTGCCTGCTACAGTCCCCTTATAACAGTGCCTGCTACAGTCCCCCTATAACAGTGCCTGCCACAGTCCCCTATAACAGCGCCTGCTACAGTCCCCCTATAACAGCGCCTGCTACTGCCCCCCTATAACAGCGCCTGTTACAGTCCCCCCATAACAGTGCCTGCCACAGTCCCCCTATAACAGCACCTGCTACAGTCCCCCTATAACAGCGCCTGCTACAGTCCCCCTATAACAGCGCCTGCTACAGACCCCCTATAACAGCGCCTGCTACAGTCCCCCTATAACAGCGCCTGCTACAGTCCCCCTATAACAGCGCCTGCTACAGCCCCCCTATAACAGTGCCTGCTACAGTCCCCCTATAACAGTGCCTACCACAGTCCCCCTATAACAGTGCCTGCTACAGTCCCCCTATAACAGTGCCTGCTACAGTCCCCTTATAACAGTGCCTGCTACAGTCCCCCTATAACAGTGCCTGCCACAGTCCCCTATAACAGCGCCTGCTACAGTCCCCCTATAACAGCGCCTGCTACTGCCCCCCTATAACAGCGCCTGTTACAGTCCCCCCATAACAGTGCCTGCCACAGTCCCCCTATAACAGCACCTGCTACAGTCCCCCTATAACAGCGCCTGCTACAGTCCCCCTATAACAGTGCCTGCTATAGTCCCCCTATAACAGCGCCTGCTACAGTCCCCCTATAACAGTGCCTACCACAGTCCCCCTATAACAGTGCCTGCTACAGTCCCCCTATAACAGTGCCTGCTACAGTCCCCTTATAACAGTGCCTACCACAGTCCCCCTATAACAGCGCCTGCTACAGTCCCCCTATAACAGTGCCTACCACAGTCCCCCTATAACAGTGCCTGCCACAGTCCCCCTATAACAGCACCTGCTACAGTCCCCCTATAACAGCGCCTGCTACAGCCCCCCTATAACAGTGCCTGCTACAGTCCCCCTATAACAGTGCCTGCTACAGTCCCCCTATAACAGTGCCTGCTACAGTCCCCCTATAACAGTGCCTGCCACAGTCCCCTATAACAGCGCCTGCTACAGTCCCCCTATAACAGCGCCTGCTACAGCCCCCCTATAACAGCGCCTGTTACAGTCCCCCCATAACAGTGCCTGCCACAGTCCCCCTATAATACTGTCCACTACACTGCACCTATAACAGTCCAGTTACATCAGTACCAGCCACAGTCCCCCCTATAACAGTGCCTGCTTTAGTCCTATTATAGTTCCTGTTACAGTCCCCCCTATAACAGTGCCTGCCACAGTCCCCCTATAACAGTGCCTGCTTTAGTCCTCCTATTACAGTTCCTGTTACAGTCCCCCTATAATAGTACCTGCTACAGCCCCTTATAATACTGTCCACTACACTGCACCTATAACAGTCCAGTTACATCAGTACCAGCCACAGTGCCCCCTAACAGTGCTGCTACACTGATAGTACCTATCTATCTGCCTTTAATGTTGATTTACTTGTGTGGGTGTGAACTCCTAGGTCCTTATGATGCTGTGAGTTCAGGTGACCCGCGGTCGGCTTGGGACACTTTACTGGAATAAGGCCCAAAAAAATGTTCCCCTAATTCGCTCTTGTGTTACTGGCTTTAGAAACAGGAGTTTCTGACAACGTGACACAACGACTTTTTTATTCTTTTTTTAAATTGGAGGAAAGGAAGGTTTGTCCGCGTCGCGTTTAGTTATATCGCCAGACAACAAAGCCGATGTTCACACCAGGAGGAGAACGTTACACCATCTTGGTTTCCTCTCACCTCTGGACATCGTCATCCCGCACGGACAGATTTAACACGTCCATGTTATCTAGGGTGGAAATTCTGCCCGTCCTTTCCACCCTCTTCCTGACGACTATTTGTCTTCCCATAAATACTCCATGGCGGCCCGGGCTGGTAATGATACCAGCTTCCTGCACAGCGGGTGAGATGCCGTAATGGTCTATGAAGTCCTCCGATTCTGCCGCAGCTGGAAGAAGCGTCCAAGGCACCGCTGCTCAGCCCCTTATTTAATCCCAGCTTCTATCTAATGTCCGCTAGGAATCTCAATGAGCAAAAGCAGCATCCCGAGAAGCCATTTTGAGTCTCTAAATGGAGGGATTACAGAGGAAACGCTTTACGCATGGGTTAATTCAAGATGGCTACCATGACAACAGCCTGGGTTAACCATTTGCTACCCCTAGGAAGAAGAGACGGATATTTCTCTCTTCAGATGTGCTACATTCATCAGAATCTGGGGAAAAATGTAAAGGATAGGCGCTCCATCACCGGCAATCAGGACATGATTTAAAGGGATTTTCCATTTTTGAGTACCGACAAACTAGTTTTGCATGACCTGGTTAGATCTAGGTAAGATCATGTGACTTCTGTACAGTTTGCACCCCACAATATCTTACTCTATGGGGGGAAAAAAACGCAACTCCTATGACATCATAGTCAAGCATGAATGACGTCATACTCCGGTATCCTGTGACATTCGAGGAGACGCCTGATGGTACCGGAAAATTCAATTCTATGGACGTCTCCGACCAATAACGGGGTCGCGCTCATTGCTAATTGCTGAGCCCCTGTCCTTTGGGAATCGCTGAGGATCCCCGCTAACTGACCCTCTCACAATATCTTCTGCCGAAGGAATTCCAGAAAAACGGACCAATGTTTGTCCGTCACCCAGTTCCGACTTCAGTGTCCTGGGGACAGGAAGCAACTTGCAGCTGCCATTTTGGCTGTAACGAGGAGGACTGTTCGGTCCCCCAGAGATGACCCCTGTTCTCTGAGGTTTTCCTGGTGGTCAGTCTCACCGATTGAACCTACAGGGTATGAGGGTTTTTAGTGCAACTGCTTCCTCTGCCCCCCTGTCACCAGTAGTGGCCTGTGCGTCGGGGCAAGTCTCCCCCCCCTGATTCCCAAAAAAAAAAGTGACAACTTTTTGAAATCCTGTTGTACCCAGACTGACAGCCGAGGTTCACGATGTTCAGACTTCAAACATGAATCTTGCCTTTAGAGATGCTCTTTTTTAGCCGTTCCCTTATGCGTGTCCATGTATAAATACATTTTGTATGGAGACGTCCTCTAGTTTCATCCCTGTGGCTCCTCCGTCACTTCCCCCCTTTTATCAGCTCCTTCCCGGCCTCTCTCCTCCATGTCCCCCTCGCCTCTTCCTCTCTCCACCTCTCTTCTATCTCTCCCCTGGTTCTCTCCTCTTTGCTCGGAGAGGCAGCGTTGGCTCAACGCCAAGGCGAAAAATTCCATCTCCTCTTCCAGTGCAGAGCCGCAGGGAGGGAGAGAGGACGGGGGAGGGAAGAAGAGAGACATGGGGGGAGGTGAGAGGGAGAAAAGGGGGACACAAAGACGAGAGCGACTGCCGGAGACACAGGAACAGACCCGAACTATGGAGACCACAGAAAAGAGGCCCCAAAAGACAACAGCGTCCCATAGGAAACGTGGCTAAACTTTTACACCTTTACTAAGTTTGCTCATTTGAAGTCGGTGACTATCAGTTATATGGCGGTTTTCACAATTGTTGCATGGTTTGGCAACGTCTTGGCCACCAGAGCTTGTCACGATAGGTGACAATTGTCAGTCATTGTGACCATTGCTTCACAATTTTTGATAATTTTTACCAGTTGTTTCCAGCGGCATAATTACGCCCAAAATCATAATGGCACGATGCCGCCATGACGCGTAGGTTTACCCTAGCTCACTATACTGTTTATTCAGCGTATGACTGATTGTGACAACGCCTCTGTATCCATCCACTTACAGATGTATAGGTCACGCCGTTATGTTATCAGGAACCAAATATGGAGGAGTTGTCATGGTGGCCGCCATATATTAGACAGCCACATATCCGACAGTCCCCTAATATATGAAAAGCAATGAACCTTCGGCTTGAAGATGTAACTGGCACAGACCTGTCTGCATTTCTGCACCGTATCCGGCCAGTCGCCTTCATACCCGTGTTGGCTGGCAGATTTTCTGATGCCCCCGGGGTAACTTGGCAAATGGACGACAGATCTAGAAAATGAATGCGTGACACATGGGAAAAATATTATAGAAATATAGTTCTGTTCCCCCGGTCGATGGTACGATGACTGTTACATATGATATTCATAAAAAACGACAAAAAGAGTAAAAAAATGTGCCCTAACCCCAGGAAATCCACATTCCACCACAATAGGTGAAGCGAGGCTCTGCACAGCGCTTTAGATCTCTGCGGATGAGATGCTCTGCGACACTATCTGGCAATATCTGCAGGATGATGGCGGTGAACGGTGGGAGGTCGCGGCTCCGGCATGGCTCGGATCACAGGAGCAGCAGACTGCAGAGAGAAGTATCGCCTATTAGCTAGAATAATATACGGCGGGGAGGGTCCGCCACGGGCAACTTCACAAGGAACATTGGCGCACAAGTAAAATTAAAGGTGCGGCGCTCTGCAGCACAATGCTCTGCAAGTAAGAGTGCAATACCCAAGATGGACGAGCAGAACAAAGCTGGTGAAGATGCTGGGCCCAGCTGGGAATAGCCAGACAAGATCTTTCTAGGACAGAGTGTGGCTAAATATAGCGTGAGGGTGGGGGGTGGCGGCACTATAGAATGGAGTGCAGGGCTACAAAGAGGGCGACCAGTGGAGGTAGGGGGTGTCAGTGAGCCAGAAGGGACCCAGGTAAAGCAGAAGAAGAAAAGAGACAAGGAACAAAGCTGAGAGAGAGAGAGGAGGAGGAGGAGGAAGGAGACCCGCAGTGAGGAGGGAGGGGGCCGCTGTCTGTCCTTGTATAACTCTGTCACACCGCGCTCTGTCACTCGCTGATTTCTCCTCAACCTCAAGAGCATTGCTCTTAACTCCTTGACTGCCCGCACTGGCCGGTCTACTCGCTGCCACTCAGCAATTCCTGCAGAAGTCGTCAAAAATAAGATGTTTAAAAAGTAAAAAGATCCGATATCTAAAGTACAGACAATATCAGGTGCTAAACCGCTAAAGGTGGAGCCCCCGAGAAACCAGACCGTTCTACCGTGCAGACCAACGCGCCATTCACACGACCGTTTGTGGTCCTCAAAACGCCGATCCACAAAATACAGATGACGTCCGCGTTCTACCTTTTCTTTTTTGTGGACTCATTGACGTCAAGTATAAGACATTTTCTATCTTTCGTGGAACGAACGTACGGACGCTGAAAGCGCGCAGATGTCTTCTATATGCTTTCCGTATGTCCATTCTGCAAAAGTTACAACATGTCCTATACTTGGCCTTGAAACGCGGTTCATGATCCATTGACGTAAAAAACTAACAAAAAAATAAACAGATGCAACACAGAGGTAATCCGTAGTTTTGTGGATCAGAGTTTTGTGGGCCGCAAAATACAAACGGTCGTGTGAATGCACATTGAAGCCTCATGCGCATGGCCGCATCCGTCCTGCAAAATGCCGATATCGGCCGCATCCATCCTGCACTGTCTATGGGCCCCAATGTCGAAAAGTGCGGACAGCACACAGGTGACGTCCGCGTCGTGTCCGCATTTTTTGCAGCCCCATAGAAATGAATGGGTCTGCGTGCGATCCGCCAAAAATGTAGATCAGACGAGGATGGATAATATGGTCAGGTGCATGAGACCTAAAGCCTTGTTCACATTTCCGTTTTTCATGGACGTGTGCTCTCCACATTTTCTGACCGCGACCAGGGGTGAGACATGCCCTGCTTGCTTTGGACACATGGACCAAACATGGATCCTTCATGGACGGATTTTTCCATGGAGGTCAAACAGACACAGAAATGTCCTTTTTTTCTTTCTTGCAAACATCAAAATATCTTACAAACGCAATTGTCTATACAAGGAATCAGTGAAAGATGGATCATACACATTGAATAAAATCGGCGCGGTATGGACCATAGCAGCGCACGCTGCCACTGCCCTCCTGCAGACCAACGATCTACGGAAAAAAACGCCATCTGAATACACACATGGATCCGTGTGCTGTCCGTGGAGACACGGAGGTGAAGCCGTGGGATTTCAGTATGTATCCTGCGTTTAGATCCCACAGGACACTCATGTTGGGGGGTTCCGAGTTGCCATTGCCACTTTTTGACATCCAGTCGTCATGCAGACCCTCGGCCGTTCAAACTGCAAATCAGCAGCAAAAATCTGTGACGTCATCGGTGCAGCGCCAGTCTCTTTCTATAGTGACGTCCCTTACTTCCCGTGACCGCTGTGGTCGGTGACTGGTTGCAGTGAGGACGTCATTACTGCAGCAGCGGAACCAAAGACCTGCGCAACAACGGGAGATCTTATCTACAGCACTGGGGTCTTAGAAAACCCTCCATTACAGATCCTGTGTTTGACTACATGCACAGCCAGACGAGTCCTTCTGTGGACCCAGAGCTGGGGGCCCAGGTAAGGTCCAAAGTGAGGGCCCCTACATTTTGTCCTATGATCACTATCAACCACGGTGAACAAAGGGTTAATGGGGGAGACCACAGACTGCTCCTTATATACATGCGAGATCCATCAGCAGACTACAGATTTTGGCGGCCTGTCGTCTGAATGATATACAGCAAAGGGGGGATCAGAAATCCAACTGCAGCCCCCCAGGCCGGTGTCAGGTCCCCCCAGGGTTCTGCACATTTATATACCCGCTGGGCGACCTCCAGTGAGAGGCATTATAGAGAGAAATATTGTGGCTGACTGGGGTGAGGGACGTCCAGCAGATCAACCATAATTAGCTTTGGACCAGGGATTTTCCATAGAGGAGGGAGATGGTGAGATGTTCCTCCCCTGTAAAAGCCCCTTGACTAGGAACCGGCAGTGAATATACGGAGTTTCTATTTTTAATATAGTTTCCCTTTGGTCGGGTCAGGGGGTCATTCACACAGTCGTGTCCTTACTACACATCATCACTACTTCCCCAATATTTTGCAAACCTTTTATTTTCTAACCACAAACTGCTTCATCGTGTTATAGTAGAGGAGAGGTCAAAAGAGGTGTCTGTGTGAGGACTAACCCATAACCAGTGACCGCCGCGTGACACGGGAAAGAGACGCATTCTCTGAAATCGACATTCAGATGACTCAAACATTCAAACCAGGCGGAGTAGCCGGAGATCTGCTCTCCTTACAACAATCACAGTCTACATAGAGAGGGACATTAAAAAGTGAAGTCACTATACTTATCCTGAGTTACATCCTGTATTATACTCCAGAGCTGCACTCACTATTCTGCTGGTGCAGTCACTGTGTACATACATTACTTATCCTGTACTTATCCTGAGTTACATCCTGTATTATACTCCAGAGCTGCACTCACTATTCTGCTGGTGCAGTCACTGTGTACATACATTACATTACTTATCCTGTACTGTTCCTGAGTTACATCCTGTATTATACTCCAGAGCTGCACTCACTATTCTGCTGGTGCAGTCACTGTGTACATAAATAACTTATCCTGTACTGATCCTGAGTTACATCCTGTATTATACTCCAGAGCTGCACTCACTATTCTGCTGGTGCAGTCACTGTGTACATACATTACTTATCCTGTACTGATCCTGAGTTACATCCTGTATTACACTCCAGAGCTGTACTCACTATTCTGCTGGTGCAGCCACTGTGTACATACATTACTTATCCTGTACTGATCCTGAGTTACATCCTGTATTATACTCCAGAGCTGCACTCACTATTCTGCTGGTGCAGTCACTGTGTACATACATTACTTATCCTGTACTGATCCTGAGTTACATCCTGTATTATACTCCAGAGCTGCACTCACTATTCTGCCCCTTGTCTGAACACTTCCCAGAGTCTGTGTGGCTCCATGTATGTACAGTGCCGTGTTTTCGGTGGCGTGTCCTTCAGAATTTCTAGACATTTAAAGCCTGATCTGCGCTTCATGTGAGAACGCCGGCGTCATGATGGGAGGAGAATGGGGGCCAATGGAAGATCACAGCCGGAAAGTGGGGCCCCTAGCAGCACAGAGTATTTCAGAAGAGGAGAGTGAGAACCTGGGCCATATAAACTGAGCGCAGTGTCATGGAGGCAACTGGAGCCCACGGAGGAGATGTATCTGCAGCAGCACAGAGTATTTCAGGACATATACATTATTATGGTAAATTATTAATAGTTCTGCTGTTCTCTGAGTGGTGAGATCTGCAGCAGCACAGAGAGTTTCAGGAAATATGTGTGTGGACATTAATTATTAAAGCGGTAGGATGTGCAGCTTCTTGTCTGACATCTCCAGCCGCGGTGCTCCGTCTCCTGCCCCTTCATGGCTCTGCACCCCCCTGATCCTGGATTCTCTTTGTGTCCCGTACGTTCCCCGTCTACTCTTCATCCACAGCTGGAGACGGCTCCATTGTTCAGTCCCAGGACGTCGGGGCAGCGAGCGGGTTAACCGGGTCTAGAGCAGGATCTCAAATCAATCCTTAAGACGTTCCTGCAGCTTCTCCAGAGAGATCCCCGCTGCCCTTGGTGACCCCGAATCCCACCACCGCAGAGCTTTAGAGGGGTCTTAAAAGCTATTTGTCAACCAGCATTATATTAGCTACGCCGGTTGAGCCCCGGGACACAGGACTGAAAATGGCGCCGAAGCATGACCAGCGTCTTTTTTTTTGGGGGTGTGCCCGTAGAACACTGCAGACCAAAAAGTAAAAATCGTCCAGAATGGAAAAGTCTAACGTATCCATAGCGATCCCGGCGCAAAAATGGGGGCGAATAATCGGAAATAGTGGATTAATGGCGCAGAGCGGGTTTATTGCAGGACCAAATGGTTGTAAGCGTGTGTTAGAAAAGCAGGGGGCCCTAGAGTACAAAAAATGAGAGAGGGGCCCCCGCTCCTGGCGAGGGTTCACACTTTGACCAGGAGGGTCCGGCACTTGTTGGCCCCCACCCTCTTTGTGATGTAGAATAGGGGCATGACCTGGTTACCTCCCCGCCTGACCCATCGCACTCTGCACAGCCTGACATTGCCGAGTTTGGGCTGGGGCTACCCGCAGTTCAGGGGCCCCACAATCGTTTCTGTAGACCCCCCCGTCATGCCCCGATCTGTAGGATATTTTAGGACGTGGTGGAAAGTGTTTGTACTGGATTTGGTAGAGGGTGAAATTCAAAAATCCACATGAGAATGTGCAGGGCATCCTGTGAACTGGTTGGTACCAGTAACACCAGCAACACCCCACACCTGTGCACACCTTGTGTCTGGTATGGCAGCCGAGCTCCAGTGGAATTGGTGGCTCAGAGCTGCAATACCACGCACAACCTGTGCACAGGTGTGGCACTATTTTTGGTAGAAAACAGCCATGTTCTTCCGTGTACAGCTCCGTTAAGACGTACAACAACTGCTTGGTCAACGTGATGTAAAGATTTGCACCTAATAGGGTTTAATTCATCATCATTTTCAAGATCTCTGCTTGCTGTCAGTGTATGTTTTTATGCATAGACTAAAAGCTGTGTGACAGATGTTTTTTTTTTACAATTGTATCCCTTCTAGGCAACTAAACACCTCAGCAGCACAAATCTTTCTCCCGTCTCGATAGTTTGTTACAATGTATCAGTAGTGGTTACAGTGTATCAGCCCGGAGCTACCAGAGGATTGTCTAGAGTAGATACAATTGTAACAAACCCTCAGCTGTGAGAAAAGAATTGTCACAATAGGTTTTCAACCTCTGACCAAGAATGTCTTCATTCCCTGTCAGCAAACAGAGATCTTGAAAGTATTGAAGAATTGCCTCTCAAAGTAAGCTAGAAAGTTGCTGTTCAATATACGGGTTATCATATAAATTACGTACAGCCCGCTTCATCAGGCGTTACATCCGCCTATAGACATCGCGCTCCATAATTAACCATCCGACGAGGAAATATGGAAGCTCGTCGTTCCCTTAATCGTCCGTCTTACGAGACCGTTCACATGAAGCAGCTCACAGGAACGAGGCAGATATTTTACCGTGAATGCCCCTTTAAGAAGTAAAGACTTACTGGTGGAGGGGGGTCAGCCCGTCCTGTCTGCGTCCGGCCGGGGCGCACACAAATACATATTGCTTCTCTTATATGAAAAATTGCGCGGTCGATAGATAAGGAGACCAAATGGGCGAAAGACGTCGGACCCATTAGAGCCGCTACTATAAAAAAAATTCTGACCTGATGGAGACACAAAAACGTAGGAGGTCCGCATCACTCCCACAGCCCCCCTGACAAACGGTCATTTATAATGTGGAGCCGGGGTCATCATGTGGACAGAGATGGGGGGCAGACGAAAACCCCCACAGCACACCAAGATCATCGCAGTATTCACTCCCCTTCATTTCTATCCATTTATTCATTTTTTTTTATTTATCCTTTTATTTTAAATATTTATTATTTTTGTTTTCATTTTCTATTTTTTTTTTTATTCCCTTTCCATTTATTTTATCATTATACTTTATTTTAAGTGATTTATTCTGTTTTATACAGATTTTATGCCACAAATAATATTATATTTATTGTTTTTAATACTGAATCGTCTGTAAGTTGCAGACATTATTTTTTCTGCTGCCGGATTGCGCCAGTTTCGTCGAGATCCCCTGAAACCCTTATGGGATTGGATTTTTTCAGCCTGGTTCTTTTGTCTCTTAATTACGCCACGGAGGTGCCTGGCAGCCGCCCATATCCTACGACCACCACCGCAGAATTATTACGCTCATTCCAGCCAAGCCGAACATGCGTAATCGGTAGGGAAATGGGCCAATAACCAGAAATGTACTGGAAAGACTGTAGGTGTGCGAGCTAGCGATGGCCTTCATATACTGGACCCATATTTGTGTCATTTGATGTGCACTTTAGGTTTGTACTATACAGAAAGCCCTTATTCTGTAGCAATCTGGCTCTTCAGGTACTACAGCCCTGCTCTGGTAGGGTATGTTGGGAGTTGTTGTATCTGTGTCTGGCAGCCTATGGAGTCCCGGTTAGTCTTTGTGTCGCGCCATATACCGTAGGCATACAAGGCTTTCCAAACGCCAAGCGTGGCCGTCTTTTAAGGGAGTTGCCTCGCAGCTTCTAGGAATGAAAGGCATGTCCAGCACCTGATTTCTGGATGCAGGGAGTGGGGAGAGATTGGGGGCGACACTCGGTGGGTGGAGAGGTGTTCTGGGGCCTATAAGGGTATGCCACAGGAGGAGGAGGCGTTATTGGGGGCCTGCAAGAGAATAGGAAAGAGGGAGGAGTATTTGGGGCCTGCAGGGGAATAGCAGGAGACAGCCGGTAGATTCAGGGCCCGGAGTGGACCAGGACGGGGAAATAAAAGAGCAACTAAGGCAGGGCAATATGGCGGCTTGTACTGATGCAGATGGCACAGGATAGGAGACACTGGGCAATGGGCGCGGAACTGAACGCATAACCTATACCAGATGCTTTACTGTTATAAATATGGCATATGTAGATGTAGCAGAGCTCAATCTGTCACTGCGCATTGTTAACCATTTGCACCAAAGGCAAACTCAGCTCTGATGCGTCTGCGTGGGATTATTTAGCATCTATTCATTTGTCAGGTGCGTTGGTACTGACATGGCGGCATCATTCTGTCACGTCGGCGGTGCCAGGCCGTCCCTGCAGGTGTTTGACTACAAGCTCTTTCTAAACGCTTGTGAAATGCTCTGCATGACTTCCCTGGCACCGAAGACCTGAATGCACCAAGGTCATGTGACAGTCTGTGTGATCTCGCCAGCGGGGACCGGAGACATGCAGGCTCTTGTCTGGTCAAAGTTACCAGCGGGGAATGGGTTAATGATGCTTCTCTGTGCAATGAGGGAGACCATGCCAAGTGGGGGGTTATGCGGGGGGGGGGGGGGGACTGCTTAAAGCTGAAGGTGTATAATATTCTTGTCAAGGCCTTGAGAAAACAGATATTTGTAAGGGTACAGCATTGCAGGGGTTAATGATGCAAGCAGGGAAAGGGTGCATTTTATAAAGCTTTGTCTATGAGGTTTCCAGATTACTTCATAGAATAGAAAGCCCCTTGTATAATGAAGAGGACAATTTAGCACCATGTGGGGCTCTATAGGGCAGGGAGTTTTGGGCTGGAGCCATGCCTTTCCCACAGGGAAGGGGTTAATCACGTATCTTATGCAATGCAGGGTAATGTAATAGTGGACAGAGGGTAAGTAGTAGACTTGTACCTTTGTACTACCTTAACAGGTGACCATGCAATACCCATCAGAGACCTTTCAGTTGGTAAGGGGTTAATTGTGTAGAATCAGTGGGGAACTTTCAGGATGCTTCAGAAAGAGAGGGGTTAAATGAGTAGCAACGTGCAGTGGTATTGTGGCAGAGAAGAGGTTAACGCTGCAGCATTACAGACTGAAGGAGGTATTTCAGAAGGAACATGCGAAGGCTAGGATTCCAGCAGGGATGGGGTTAATACCGCAACACTATTCACTGCCTGTGTCTGCACCGAAGAGTCTTACAGGAGAAGAGACGACCGATCTGCCCGTCTTCTTGTGTCTGCAGCCAGGAGACGCTTTGTGTGCCCCTCTCAGTAAGTAAAGGGTTAATCCTGGGCCTAGGGTTAACTCCTCAAGACTAAGCACTGTTCACATTAACCCTCTAGAAAGAAGGGGTTAACTAGCCATGCCTCTGCAGTGTTTTCTTATTTTATTTACTTTTTTACAGTGGTCCCTTCAGCATGGCTGGGGATAATTCTGTCTTTCTAGCCACGGGCACATAAGGGGTTAAAGCTGTGGGCCCACATACATTGTCTCTACAGCAGAAAAGGGGTTAAAGCATCAGGGCCGTATGCACTGCTTTGTGGACCATAGTGTGTGACAGGATTACAGGTGCCCGTCCTCCTACTTGACACCGTCCCCCATTTTTTGGAGCCCTCTGTCAGCGTCTCGCCCGTCCGCTGGGAGTTTACCCTCTTTAATGTTTTCAGGTTCCTTTTCCCAAAGATTTTCCATTGGATTGAGATCAGGGCGTTGCGGGCCGGTCCTGGTCACTGTTCTTCTTGGATGTCTGCTTTGGGTCATTATCCCCCCGTCGGACCAATTTTGCAGTTTTCTTACACTTAGAAGGACGTTTCGCTCTGAAATGCTCAGATTTTATCGTTCCTGTGACTCGTCTAAGGCCTTCAGTCCCGGAGGCAGCCCCACCACATTATGGCTCCTCCGCCATGTTTCACTGTTGGTAGGTGGACTTTTCTTTATAGGCTTCATCTCGTCCTCATAACCCTGGTGTGCATTACCAGAGAGCTCTGGTGGTTTCATCTTTTCCCAGAAGGATTGTGGTTTGTCTGTGTAACTTTTGGCCAAGTCCAGTCGCTCTTTTTGTGGGTTTCTTTAAGCAGTGGGGTCCTCCTTGACCTTCGCCCATAGAGCCCAGTTTTGGTTAGTGCTCGGTGTATGGTATGGGGGGATGAAACCAACACTGCAGATGTCTCCAGCTGGGTTTAAAGGTCTTTGGATGACGTGTGTGTTTTTTTTGCCATATTTTGACCCAGGTCTTGGAGCTCCATCCAGCTGTCACCAGCTCAGCCTGAAGTTTTTTAGAAGTTGTATGTAATTTCTTTGTCACATTTCGACAAACATTTTACTCTGTTGAATCTGGGAAGCCAAGGTCTGTGGAGATGGTGCCTTGTAGACGGCGTTTCTGGCCTGCTCAGACGGTTCCCATGCCTTTGCCATTGTGGAGAAGGAGCAGGGAGTAAAATAGGCCCTTTTAAGCATCCAGACCACCATTGATCGGTCTGACAGGGTGGAGGCAGGCGGTCTGGTCTCAGATTAATCACAGGTGAGTCTGATTTACTTTGAAGCTTCACACAAGCTGCCATTAATCTGCTCCTGCCATTGTTTTCAGTTTTATACCCTTTTTCCTGCCCTTTTTGTTACTCTGTATTCAGGTCTGTGTACCTTTCCAGCAAAGAATGGGTTAAATCTGTAGGATCCTATGTATGGCTGTATGTGCCCCTCCAAACAAGAAGAGGTTAACACTGCAGAACCCTATATAGGGATTTGTGGGACCTCTCTAGAAGAGAAGAGGTTAATGCTGCTGATCCCTGTTTATGGCTCTGTGGGGTCTCTCCAGCAAAGAAGGGGTAAATGCTGCAGGTCCCTGAATTTAGCTTTTGGGGACCTCTCCACCAGGGAATGAATTAACGCTGCAGGTCCCTGTGTATGGGTCTGTGGGATCTCTCTAGCAAGGAAGGGGTTAATACAGAAGGTATGTGGTTAATGGAGCAGTGTATGGCACTGTGGGACCCCTCCAGCAGGAAAGGGGTTAACGCTGCTGGTCTTGGTGTGTGGCACTGTGGGACCTCTCCAGCAGTGAATGGGTTAATGCTGCAGGTCCCGGTGTTTGGCACTGTGGGACCTCTCCAGCAGGGAAGGAGTTAACGCTGCAGGTCCTAATGTATGGCTCTGTGAGCTCTCTCTTGTAGGGAAGGGGTTAATGATGCAGGTCCCAGTGCATGGCTCTGTGGGACCTCTCCAGCAGGGAAGGGGTTAACACTGCAGGTCCTAGTGTATCGCTCATTGGGATCTCTCTAGCAATGAAGGGGTTAACACTGCAGGACCCAGTATATGGCTCTGTGGGGCCCCTCCAGCAAAAAAGGAGTTAACGCGGCAGGTCCTAGTGCATGGATCTGTGAGACCTCTCTAGAAGAGAAGGAGTTAACACTGCAGGTCCCGGTGTGTGGCTCTGTGGGGCCCCTCCAGCAGGAAAGGAGTTAACGCGGCAAGTCCTAGTGTATGGCTCTGTGGGACCTCTCTCTTGTAGGGAAGGGGTTAATGCTGCAGGTCCCAGTGTATGGCTCTGTGGGACCTGTCCAGCAGGAAAGGAGTTAACGCGGCAGGTCTTGGTGTATGGCTCTGTGGGGCCCCTCCAGCAGGGAAGGAGTTAACGTGCCGGTGTATGGCTCTGTGGGGCCCCCAGTGGAGGTGGTGTGTTGCCCCTCATCAGGCCTCTGCTATGTGGAACAGACCTGGAATGTCACTCTTACCTCCCTGCTTGGGATGCTGCTGTCTCTGCTCCTCGGCGTCCTCCTCTCTCTAGGACTCTCCGCTGTCTGTCCTGCAGTCTCTTCCTTTCCTCTTCTTCCCTGTCCCAGCAGTTCCCATTCCCTGCGCTCTCCCACCCTGCATCCTCCCTCCTCCTTCTCCCACCTTCCATGTCTCTTCTCTCTTTTCCCCCTGTCTGCCTCGTCTTTCCTCTCCTCCCCTGTGATCTCCTCCCATGTCCCTCCCATCTTCCTTCCTGCAGCCCTCCCTCTGCACTTCTGAGTACTGCTGTCACCTCTTGTTCGCCCCTGCTGTCACCTCAGTCTCAGATTTTACTTTACTCTCCAGGGAGACGGGTTACGGTCAGATGACCCTCCCTTCTTCTAAGTTGTCTTCAGTACTTGTCTGCATTAAGATGGTCCCTGATGAGATGAACATTCCTATACATATTCATGATCAGACCAGGGTCCTGGATTCAACTGCAACCAAAGGCAATTTCTACATGGACCAAATTGTGGGCCCTGTTCACATAACGTTAGGAGCCTATAATGGATGATCTTCCAACATATATATCAACGGAAGGTCCAGCAGATACATAGCTAGTAGGCTTCATTGTAAAAAACTGTCCACATTCTATTGTTTACCTGTGTATGGAACGGTGTTGACTACTACGCTATTCCATATTGCAAAAAAAAAAAAACTATACTGGCATGTACTGGCCTGATGGAGGACAAAAGGACATGTCCTTATGGACGTGTATTGTAGCCCCTTATATGATGTGAACAAAGTCTTACTAAATCTGGCCATAGACATAAAGCATTGACCATAAAGCAGCGTACATGAAAGGCTACAAATGATTTTGCCCACAGAAAATTGTGAGCTACAATTGTATAACTGGTAGCAGGAACTAGAGTCTCAACCAGTGGAGCAAATATCTAAAGCTACACATCACCAAAGGTGTGAGGACCTCTGAAAATCCATGTGGGCTTGTGGAGCATCTCATTAACACGGTCTTGGTCCTTCCACTCCTCTGAAGTTGATGTCCATTTATTCATCAGTGAAATTGGGCTGTAGACATCCAACAGAAGTTTCATGGAGTTGAAGTTGAGGGCCCTGAGTCAAGTTCTCCTTCAGCAGAACAATTGTGATTGGTTTTACTTCTTGCAAGTGGTGATTGCCATTCTAAAACCGATAAAGTCCTCCTTCAAACTGTGGAAGTTCACAATTCTCCAGAAAGTTATGTGACCATCTCTTAACAACAGGTCCTACTCCAGGTACCCCTCATAATACAGGTACGGCTCAAACCCAACAGATTAGAAGCTTCTCACACAGAGGAGTCTCCTTGTTCTGGGGGGAGGGGGGGGGGCCTGAGTGGAAGGCATTTAAACAATGGTTGTCTTCTTGAGACAATCCATTAAAGATTTCACTTCAGTGAGTGCAAAGCTCAGATCCTCAGTCTTCTTCCATCAAACTTTGCAGTATCCACCAAACCTAGAAGCATCCGCAAACCCACAAGATGAGGAGTGACCATAACTGAAGAAAAATGTCCAGTAACTGTAGCATTGTGCATAGAGGTCTCATGGCTGCTCAGCCATGGAAACCAAACTCATCAAGCTCCTGAGTTGCATCCAGAAGACCATTGGTCCTGTTCTATGAGCTTCTACCTGAAACTTGAACTATTGCTGCTCTTGAATGTCTTCACAAGTGAAACATACTGGTCACCAGTGCTGCTTTACCAGAGAAGAACTTGTTGAGCGGTGGCATCTTCTACTAGCTCCACATTAAAAGTCATTGAACTCTTTGGTGGGAGCATGTTTGTCTATGGCGATTACATGTTTTTTTGGTCGGCTCAACGTACTTCTAGGAATCAGTTGACTAGAAGTGGGTGTTTATGTCCTTTGGCCGCATAGGGTATGGTAGTCTCGCTAACAGCAAGAGGTTGCTCGTTCGATAGATGCTCTAACCAAAGAAGACCTCTTTTGATGTCTCTCCACAGAGGAGCTATCATTATGATCTGTGATTTCTATACGTTTTGTGAGGTTTTTGACCTCTATGATGGTTTTCATGCCTTTCTAGAACTGTTTTCATTTGAATGTATTTAAATTTGGGATTTTTGAGACAAACAACGGTATTACAGAGCAGAGATTCCCTTGTGGAGGTGCAGCCACAGATCGCAGCTGATTGCTGGGGGTCCCATCAGCAGGATACCAACTTGTCAATGTATCCCTCTAGCCAAAAAGGATTGTCTAAAGTCAACAATCCCTTTAATGGTATGGATTTTTATCCCTTCTAAGACGACGATTAGTATTCAAGTAACTAGGGGAACTATACATCATTCGTGGACACCACAACCACGCCCAGTGCGCTAAGAAAAAGAAAAAGCACTAAATTAATGGGCTCTTTCAGGACCTGAGGTCTAGAGCACATATGCTTAAACAGGCTTTCTCACCATGTTCCTATTGTACTTTCTTTACTAAAAGCCTGCCATTTTCCCGCTCTGCATTCTGGTCATATGACCTGCGGCATGGGTTTTTCAGAATTTCCGGTGACATACCGTTCTTGCTCTGACCCCTTCTGTCCTGGACAGTTCAGAGAACGGCACACTAGATCTGTCAAAACATTGGGAACCAAAGACGTGAACAAACTGTCCGCGCGGCAATTGAATCGGGAGAATCCTGAAAACAGCAGGCGCAGGTATCGAGGTGGGGGTCCACTTTAAGATAGGTCCAAAAAACCCTTAGAAGTTGTCTTATGGAATTACAAGGCTAGGGATAAAATAGCTGACGGATGTAGCAGAGCTGGTCGCTGCTTTTTTTCATAGAACTATAGTTAAACTGTTTCCTCTAGTTATGCAAAATTATAATTTATCAGATAATTTGGGGCCCAAAACAGAATCCGGGCCCTGGCGCCTTAGCCGACCCCAAACCCCTCAACTATATAAGAAGACACCAATAGCAGCGCTATAGTACCAACAAGGACTCTCTCAGGTTAAAAGGATTTTTCGAAATTTTCATACTGATGACCTATCCTCTCGATAGGTCATCAGTATCTGATTGGTGGGGGTCCGACACCTGGGACCCCCGCCGATCAGCTGAGCGCCTTCTCTCAGCTCATCAAGCACAGTGCCGTACACTGTATAGCGGCTGCGTCCTATTCACTTCTATGGGGCTGAGCTGCTCCTCGGCCATGTGACCGATGAATGTGACGTCACATTCACAGACGAGATTTTCATAATATCCCGTACACAGCAAGGACATTGACTTGCCATGTGGATTATGAAATCTGAAGCATGGATTTCAGTGCAGAGTTCACTTTCCTTTTCACTTTTACGCTTGCGTGAAAATCCGCAACAAAAAACGCACAAAATCTGTGTGGAAAATCAGCATAAACTACCCTGCTGTGTGCATGGACCCAATACTCGCCCGTGTGAACTATGTCAGTTATCACCCATCGGGAAGCTGTTCTCAAGCGTTTGAAAAGGGGTTTTGTACAATCAAGTACGCTGTAGATTTTGGCGTGTGAACACAGCGAATAGCAGAGCAGATAAAGTCTCCCCTCATGAAAGAAACCCAGAAAAACCTGAGAATTTTCCAGCGCAAACCACAAAAATTTTGAGTAACCTCTCCAGACACAAGTCTTATATTTCTGAGGTTTTCGGACAGATTTTTACTGATGACCTACGGTGGGGGTCCGACCCCCGGGACCACGCTGATCAGCTGTTTGAGAAGGCACTGGCTGCGGCCTTCTCTCTGCAAACCACGCACAGCACCGTCCATTGGTATCGCGCTCAGCCCCATACACTTCAATAGGGCTGATCGGCGCCTAGGCCATGTGACCGATAAACGTGACATCACATGACCTGGGCTAAGCTGCCTGAAGGCCACAGCGCTACTGTGAGCGCCACTTCCGTCTTAAACAGCTGATCGGCGGAGATCCCGGGTGTCTGGCCCCCACCGATCACATACTGATGAGTTATCCTGTGTTAAAAAAAATCTAAAAAAAAACCCCCTTTAACATCACAGTAAATTTATCGAATAGCATGCAACAAGTGAAAAAATTCTCAAAATAAATGACCCCAATGTAGGTAAAAAAATAGAAGAAAAGACTTTCTCAGGGAGAGTTCACATCTCCGTCTAATTTTCTGTTCTTCTGATCCGTCAGAAGAGCAGGGAAAAAAACGGATCCTGACGCACATTTGGCATCCGTTTGAGCCATTTCCATCTGAGATTAGTTTTTTTAGACGGATGCCAAATGTGCGTCAGAATCCGTTTTATTACAGGATTCTGTTTTTTTTTATTTGTTCTTCTGACTGATCAATATTAAAAAAAATCTACCATAAAAAATATCCCTACAATGTAAGGGCTCATTCACACAAACATGTTCCGGCTGTTCCGTGCAGTGGGGACTGTAATTTGCGGCCCCCAATGACGGGCATGTATTTTTTTTGTGTTGCGGAGGCACGGACAGAAAACCACGGAAGAACTCTGTAGTGCTTCGTGGGGTTCCGTGCCTCCATTCTGCACCGCATTGCGGACCCATTGAAGTGATTAGCGCTATTTGCAGGCCACAATATGGGCACGGCCGTGTGCATGAGGCTATACACTGCAAACCACCCAGTGTGAACCGGGCCTCAGTCCCTACAAACAGGCATTATGAGGATTTTTAGTATTTTTTGTAGATTTCAAAAACAGAAATCCAGTTTGCCTGAATCTTTTTTGTACGGATCATACTGGAAACGCCCCCGACAAATAATTCGGAGCAGACAGCGCCCCTCTCTGGTACCTTCCCCCCCCCACCCACTATATCCTTCTAAAGTCTGTTTTCACATAAGAAGTTAAAAATAATCTCACCCGCGGGCACTTTTTTTTTACCGCGCTAATTAATGTTTCTTGACCACGTGAGCGGTTTCACAGCGTGGACGCCCAGATCTCGCCCTTTTTACTTCGGACCGTGGTCTGGATTCCCCCGTCCACAGTGCGAGTTTCTGTTCTGCAGAACCCTTTTCTGCTGTCGTCCCGGGATGGAAGTAAAATCTACACGTAGAGCGAGGCGCGGATGTGAGCGCGCGGTCCACCCTCCCGAAGGCCAGGAAAAGACCGCAGAAGGAGGGGAATCTGGAACTGCAAAGGTTAAACTTCCGTCTCTCGCGGGAGGTCACTTTGGGACGCTGAATATCTGTTTCATGTCCCCGCCCTGCTGCAAAATCTGCTCTCTGCCAGGCAGATTAAGTCAGGCAGTTAACCCCCCGGCTGCTGAAAGCATCTCCCTGGATACAACTTTCACCTGTCTCCAGGGCCTCGGCTTAGGACCACCCGTTACGGAGGATTCTTGCCGTGAATCTCTTACCTATAAGTGATGCCACCCCCGGGCACGCACCGCAGGGATGCCAGCTCCTCTTTTATATTTTTATCCCGCGCCCTCCCTCTTTGTCCTGCATCTGTTCGGCTATGTTTGCGGACCCCGGCAGCCATCTTTTATCACACGGCCTAAAGGTGTCATATTTTGTCTAATAAATGACGTCCGAAAGCCCGCATATCTTTATTGTCACCTTTAACCCCTGCCATGCCACACTAATCTCCAGTCCTTTATTGATCAGTTATCCGCGGCGATCAGATCTCAGAACCTTCTGGAAATCCCTCTTCTCTTTTGGGGGGTGGGCTGTCGTCACATACTTATGTTTCTGCTACTTTATACAATAGCCATTATCCTGCCCATTGTCCCCCCCCCCGGTACGCCCATAAACCGCAAAGCATTGTGGTCTGTGTAGTTTCCTGTGCTTGCAAAGTGCTCTGCATTCTGCTCTCCTGCCCGGTGATTGGCAGCCGCGGCTCGGGGCGCTGCCAGGGGCGAATCCTGCCCCCCTTGAGCATATTTGGCAGTTCTAGAAATAATTTTTATTCCGTTGGTCCTGGGATTCTTGGCTGTATCTGCATTAAAGGGTCGTTTTGGTGCCATGGAAATAAAGATAAAAACTTCGGCTACTTCCAATAGACTCCTTGTTTCATTTCCTTTCATTTTCTTGCTGTCGGTAAATGAAAATCATGTACGGACAGGGTTTGTTACAAGTGAGAGCTCTGAAACGTTGTAACGAGCCGGGTGCCGCTTTATCTGTATGAGAATGTAAAGAATAATGTTTCTATTCACTGACAGCAAACAGAGATCTGGTAAATGTAGAGGAATGGATCCACAAATTATATCAGTATACAAGATGCAGTTCAATTCGGAGTGTGATCGAGCGCCATAAAAGTCTGAAATTCACATGTTTCATATCATCAGCCATAACAATAAAACAGGTGCAGTGAATAACTGATAATCCGGTGGCAGCGGCGCCTGTCGGGGGGAGATATCAGGCAGCAGGTGAACTCTGATGAGGGCCAAATTGTGATGTGTAGACTCCAGGGTCGGAGTGTCTCCAGAACGGCCGCTCTTGTGAGATCTAGCCAGTATGTAGTGGTCAGTACCCACCAAAAGTGGTCCAAGGAAGTGAGCCGATAACAAGGTGATGGCTGCCCAAGGTGTATTAATGGGCGAGGGTGGTGAAAGCATGCCCATCGGGTCCGATCCTGCAGAAGAGCTGACAATGCTGGGCATCGTCAGAGGTGTTATGCACAGGGTGGGCTTTATCACCATGTGCAGTGAGCCGGGGCGTGGTACGGTGGCCAACTATGCAGTGGGTCAGGATAGATGTATATAAGTCTATGGTTTGTTCGTGACGCCAATTGCAATGTGCGCAGGGTACTGTTGCAGGGCCCTTTAAGATGTAATAACTCACGCACCGTAGGTGAGGAATGCCAGAGTGGGGATAGTGTCTCTGTGTAGTGTCAACGGTGTACTCCTGGCTCACTTGCAATAAATTGAGTGTTGCTAGTAGGAGTAACTGAGGAACTTGGGTAGTAAGGAATGAGATCCAGACTGGGGATATAATCCAACTTCTCTTTACTTAATGCAGCATAAATCCATACGAGTTACAGCAATAGTCCTTTAGGTCCCAGCAGGTATTGGCAATATGTGGCAGGGGTCAATATCTCTTCTGCTTCTTATCATATGCCTGGAGAATCTGGCAGGTATTAGTCTTCTGCTCTGTCTGTCCTCTGCTTGATATGGACCTGACTAGCTGAGGAGGAATTTGGCTTCTCCTGGACTCTGGATATGTACTCACAGCTTGGCTCACAGGGAATGCTCTTCCTAGAGGCTGGTGGCTCAGGCTGGGAAGGTTCTCTGGTCTCAACCGAGACAGGGTCCTGGTTTGGGATCCCTAGAACTGGGAGCTCCTACTAACACAGCCTTCCCCAAGCAGGGGTGGCTGGTGCACTCACTGTAACTTCCTTTCCTCCCCATGAGGCAGGATGTGGGAGCATTCCACACCTCCTCAAAGAGGGGGGAGCTAAATTGGAATGAACTATTCCAGTCTAGCAATACTAAACTGTCTAAGGTCCTGCTACATATCGCTGCCACCTGCTGGTGTACATGGAGAACTACAGCAAATATATAAAACAGGCCTAGAAAATGCATACAATGACAATATAATTACACTTAACATGCGGTAGCTGGGAAAAAGAGTTTGGTAAAATAACTCCGGGATGTTACACGTGTAGACCAACAAAATGTTTGGGGCCCCCCTGCATGCTACAAGTGTGAGATGGGGAAACAGCTCTCCTTGTCTGAACACTGTTTGTGGATATTAAATTAAATGTTCTGGACTGACATTCTGCTGTTTGGCCACAAGATGCCGCTGTTTCCTAACACAGCTACAGACTGCACATTATCTCCATATTCATGAGAGAGATAGGGTTTACACAAGGTCTGAAGAGGAAGAGAAAAAAGACAGAGCAGCCATCTTAGAGGGAGGTGAAGCTAAGGAGCTGTGTGAGCAGAGAAGCTGACGGCATCCAGGTGTGAGAACATCCCTCAGATACCAGAGCTGCAGCTGAGTGAAGCTGATCGTGTCCAAGACCCTGATCCTGTCCAGAGGAAGAAGGATTGCTGCCAGGAACTCAGATAAGAGCAGAGGAACAAAGCAACATACACTGCAGTACCGCATGCTTCCTGGAGAGACGTTTGTTCTGTTCAGAGTCATCAGCGGATGCAGAGCAGACCTGGGTCGGTAAGATCGTGCACGCACCTCATTACAGTGTTGGCGTCTAGAGACTGAGACCAGGCCTGTAGTTAGTTAGGGTCTCTGTTTGTGTCAGGCCACAAGTGTTAATACTGTTCATTTCAATGACTTCATGACTTAAAGGGACATTTTACCTTGGAGAGCTGATAAATCTCCACAAACTCAAGCCAGGCTGGCGTTTTGCTCAGGAGGAATACTCAGGCACGTGCTACAGGACCAGCTATGGGAGGGGGAATCCTGTAGAGCTTTGTAAGATTGTAAGCTGCTGTGCTGCACCGCAGGCTAGCCCGCACCACACACCCATCCAGTTATTCCTGTTCTTTTAGGCTGGGTTCACACCTGAGCGTTTTACAGCGCGTTCCTAGGAGCTTCTTTGGGGCATAATGTCGCGCAATCCCGCACATAGACTTCCGGGAACGCTTGACAATGGGTGTTTGCTTGTTTCCGGAGCCGCGTATGTAAACGCCAGATAAAATCGCGCATACAGAGTACGCTCAGGTGTGAACCCAGCGTTAGGGTAATAACAGGTAAGTTGTGGCAGTTTAGTTGTGCCCGCCAGTAGGTAAATTACTGCACTTACCTCCTTCATCCATTGGAGGGCGCCATGCTGTGCAGCACAGGGGTCTCAGCCTTCGGGCTGGGTGTATGTAAATTGATTGCATGTTCTCAGCATTTGTGGTTGGGCTCATTGCCACATTTAAGTAAAATTCTGTTTTGGCCAAAGCTGGTGTTGGGGTGGCTTTCCTCGTTTGTGACCTCGCTGTATCCTGGGGAGCCCACCCCGGTACACGGCTTTTACACGCAGTTGGCTGACAAAAAAACAAAGCAGAGAACCAGGGTGGACTTACTGTCTGTGGAGCCAGTTTAGCTGCACAGGGGCCCTGTTGGGGCCCTTCCCAGTTGTAGAGCAGAAGCAGAAGTGCCCAGGCTGCACTGCTAAGCTGAGTGATACTTAGCGGTCCGATGAGGCGGAGCTTAGTAGTGCTAAGGGGTGGGGCTTAGTTGTGCCATGGGTTGGAGCTTAGCATTGCCGTGGGGCCCCCCAGACATGTTAAATCTGCCCCTGCTTGTGGACTGCATAGAACAGTCAGAAAGGTCTGTTTTGGCGGCAGGAGGGTGATCTACACAGCATGAGAGAGAATTTACACGACCGTTGTCTGTTTGGCGGTCCGCAAATCACTGATTTGCAAAATACGGATCTGGGCTGTGTGTATCCCGCAGTTTTTGCGGCCCCAATGAAAATATGTGGACATGAATAGGACAAGTTCTATGATTTGTGGCTTGGCGTAAGGACGTGGACAGCACATGGATGACGGAACGTGTGCGTTTTTATGTGCGGCCCCATAGAGATGAATGGCTCAGTGTGCGATCCTCAAAAAAATCAGGATGCAGATCAAAAATACGGTCATGTGAACGGACGCTTGGATTAATGTTATGGCTGATTGGTGTATATACATTGAGCATTTACACACAAAGAAAGACCCGGAAATATAAAGACGAGGACTACGCAGCGACATAGTCCATCGGGTGCGACTTACTATAATGATTCCTGCCGCACGACCTCAGTGTTTCCCATGGGGGACCCAGTGTCTGGTGGAATTAGCAAAACATGGCTGCTTTCTTCCAGAAACAGCGCCTCACCTGTCCTGGTCGTAGTATTTCAGCTCGATTCCACTGAAGTAAATAGGACTACATTCACACTCACGTTTAGGTCTCAGTGTCCAAAACGGATCAGTTTTGCCCTAATGCATTCTGAATGGAAAAGGATCCGCTCAGAAAGCATCAGATTGCCTCCGATCAGTCACCATTCCGCTCTGGAGACGGACACCAAAACGCTGCTGCTGACAAAACTGAGCCACACAATGTAAGTCAATGGGGACGGATCCGTTTTCACTGACACAATCTGGCACAATAGAAAACGGATCCGTCCCCCATTGACTTTCAATGGTGTTCAAGACGGACCCGTCTTGGCTATGTTAAAGATAATACAAACGGATCCTTTCTGAAAGGATGCAGACGGTTCTATTATCTGAACCGATCCGTCCATGACTGATCCGCACAAAACGCAAGTGTGAAAGTAGCCTGCAATACCACACACAACCTGTGGACATGTGTGGTGCTGTTTTGGAAAAAGCAGCTATGTTTTACTACTCTAGGACAAATCCTTTAATTTCCTGCCATTACATTTGTAATGAGAGCAGTTTTGGTCATAAGTATGTATTAGACAATTGCTCGCGATGCAATTCCCCATTGTATTTGAAGTCGAGCTTCACTTTATCAGTGGTGTGTATTTTCTGCAGTTTTCCTGCTTCACCCTTCTTGCGGTTGTTCTTGCCGTCACCCCGTCTATTCTCACTGAATATGAAAGTCAACATAAAATAAATGTTGTTCTCATTTAAAGCGATTTATCCCATAAAGTAAAATTTCATTTGGACGCGAGGAGTCGAATCCTTCTGGTCCTCTGGGAAATTCATACTCAGATATAAAATAAGTTTTCCATGCCTCCGGCTGCAAGATCTGAGATTAGAGATCAACTGAGAACACAAGTGAGACACCGGGTAACGAGACACAGATCTGCTTATATCCAAGGACGGTGACATCACAGGAGCTGTTGGTGATGTCACACAGGACCTGATGTCACCTGGGGACCGATGAGGTGAGTGAAGACGTTAAAAGCTCTAGTTTATGGGTGAAAGTCATCAAGTTTCCTCAAGACTCCCACCATACTGAAATAGCGCCATACAGTGTCTACATACATACTGTAATAGCACCATACAGTGTCTGCATACATACTGAAATAGCGCCATACAGTGTCTGCATACATACTGTAATAGCGCCATACAGTGTCTGCATACATACTGAAATAGCGCCATACAGTGTCTACATACATACTGTAATAGCACCATACAGTTTCTGCATACATACTGTAATAGCGCCATACAGTGTCTACATACATACTGTAATAGCGCCATACAGTGTCTGCATACATACTGAAATAACGCCATACAGTGTCTGCATACATACTGAAATAGCGCCATACAGTGTCTACATACATACTGTAATAGCGCCATACAGTGTCTGCATACATACTGTAATAGCGCCATACAGTGTCTACATACATACTGTAATAGCGCCATACAGTGTCTACATACATACTGTAATAGCGCCATACAGTGTTTACATACATACTGTAATAGCACCATACAGTGTCTACATACATACTGTAATAGCGCCATACAGTGTCTGCATACATACTGTAATAGCGCCATACAGTGTTTACATACATACTATAATAGCGCCATACAGTGTCTGCATACATACTGAAATAGCGCCATACAGTGTCTGCATACATACTGTAATAGCGCCATACAGTGTCTGCATACATACTGTAATAGCGCCATACAGTGTCTACATACATACTGTAATAGCGCCATACAGTGTCTGCATACATACTGTAATAGCGCCATACAGTGTCTGCATACATACTGTAATAGCGCCATACAGTGTCTGCATACATACTGTAATAGCGCCATACAGTGTTTACATACATACTATAATAGCACCATACAGTGTCTACATACATACTGTAATAGCGCCATACAGTGTCTGCATACATACTGTAATAGCGCCATACAGTGTCTACATACGAAAAGAGGTTGAAAGAAATCCAGCTCCACTTGAATAAAGGAATGTAGATTTATTTTGCTTGCGGTAAAAACTCATCCATGAATTACAAAAATAGCAGTCTTGTCTACGCGTTTCGGGCTACCAGAGACAATTCCAGCCTTTCCTCATGTCTACATACATACTGTAGAAGCACCATACAATGTCTACATACATACTGTAATAGCGCCATACAGTGTCTACATACATACTGTAATAGCACCATACAGTGTCTACATGCCGTAATAGTGCCACACAGTGTCTACATACTGTAAAAGCACAATACAGGCCTACATACTGTAATAGCTCCATACAGTGCCTACATACTGTAATACAGTGCCTACATACTGTAATACAGTGCCTGCATACTGTAATAGCGCCATACAGTGCCTAGATACTTCCACAAAGAAAAATCGGATCATTGTCCGGGACCTTTTTTTCCTGTGCTTCCAGGAGAAAGCCCACAGGTGAGCGCTGCAGTTGATGACTTTGTATTGAATTAAGTGCCTACATACTGTAATAGCGCTATATATTGCCTACATACTGTAATAGCGCCATACAGTGCCTACATACTGTAATAGCGCCATACAGTGCCTACATACTGTAATAGCTCCATTCAGTGCCTACATACTGTAATAGCGCCATATATTGCCTACATACTGTAATTGCGCCATACAGTGCCTAAATACTGTAATAGCTCCATACAGTGTCTACATACTGTAATAGCTCCATACAGTGCCTACATACTGTAATATCGCCATACAGTGCCTACATACTGTAATAGCTACATACAGTGTCTACATACTGCAATAGCGCCATACAGTGCCTACATACTGTAATATCGCCATACAGTGTCTACATACTGCAATAGCGCCATACAGTGCCTACATACTGTAATAGCTCCATACAGTGCCTAAATACTGTAATAGCTCCATTCAGTGCCTACATACTGTAATAGCGCCATATATTGCCTACATACTGTAATTGCGCCATACAGTGCCTAAATACTGTAATAGCTCCATACAGTGCCTACATACTGTAATAGCTCCATACAGTGCCTACATACAATAATAGCGCCATACAGTGTCTACATACTGTAATAGCTCCATACAGTGCCTACATACTGTAATATCGCCATACAGTGCCTACATACTGTAATAGCTCCATACAGTGTCTACATACTGTAATAGCGCCATACAGTGCCTACATACTGTAATATCGCCATACAGTGTCTACATACTGCAATAGCGCCATACAGTGCCTACATACTGTAATAGCTCCATACAGTGCCTAAATACTGTAATAGCTCCATACAATGTCTACATACTGTAATAGCGCCATACAGTGCCTACATACTGTAATAGCTCCATTCAGTGCCTGAATACTGTAATAGCGCCATACTGTGTCTACATACTGTAATAGCTCCATACAGTGCCTACATACTGTAATAGCCCCATACAGTGTCTACATACTGCAATATCGCCATACAGTGCCTACATACTGTAATAGCCCCATACTGTGTCTACATACTGTAATAGCTCCATACAGTGCCTACATACTGTAATAGCGCCATACAGTGCCTACATACTGTAATAGCGCCATACAGTGCCTACATACTGTAATATCGCCATACAGTGCCTGAATACTGTAATAGCTCCATTCAGTGCCTACATACTGTAATAGCGCCATACAGTGTCTACATACTGTAATATCGCCATACAGTGCCTACATACTGTAATAGCTCCATTCAGTGCCTGAATACTGTAATAGCGCCATACTGTGCCTACATACTGTAATAGCTCCATTCAGTGCCTACATACTGCAATAGCGCCATACAGTGTCTACATACTGTAATATCGCCATACAGTGCCTACATACTGTAATAGCGCCATACAGTGTCTACATACTGTAATAGCTCCATTCAGTACCTGAATACTGTAATAGCGCCATACTGTGTCTACATACTGTAATAGCTCCATACAGTGCCTACATACTGCAAAAGCGCCATACAGTGTCTACATACTGTAATAGCTCCATTCAGTGCCTGAATACTGTAATAGCGCCATACTGTGCCTACATACTGTAATAGCTCCATTCAGTGCCTACATACTGCAATAGCGCCATACAGTGCCTACATACTGTAATAGCTCCATTCAGTGCCTACATACTGCAATAGCGCCATACAGTGCCTACATACTGCAAAAGCGCCATACAGTGTCTACATACTGTAATAGCTCCATTCAGTACCTGAATACTGTAATAGCGCCATACTGTGTCTACATACTGTAATAGCTCCATTCAGTGCCTACATACTGCAATAGCGCCATACAGTGCCTACATACTGTAATAGCGCCATACTGTGTCTACATACTGTAATAGCTCCATTCAGTGCCTACATACTGCAATAGCGCCATACAGTGCCTACATACTGCAATAGCGCCATACAGTGCCTACATACTGTAATAGCGCCATACAGTGTCTACATACTGTAATAGCTCCATTCAGTGCCTGAATACTGTAATAGCGCCATACTGTGTCTACATACTGTAATAGCTCCATACAGTGCCTACATACTGTAATAGCGCCATACAGTGTCTATATACTGTAATAGCTCCATTCAGTGCCTACATACTGCAATAGCGCCATACAGTGCCTACATACTGTAATAGCTCCATTCAGTGCCTACATACTGTAATAGCGCCATACTGTGTCTACATACTGTAATAGCTCCATACAGTGCCTACATACTGTAATAGCTCCATACAGTGCCTACATACTGTAATAGCGCCATACAGTGCCTACATACTGTAATAGCTCCATACAGTGCCTACATACAGTAATAGCTCCATACAGTGCCTACATACTGTAATAGCTCCATACAGTGCCTACATACCGTAATAGCTCCATACAATGTCTACATACTGTAATAGCTCCATACAGTGCCTACATACTGTAATAGCTCCATTCAGTGCCTACATACTGTAATAGCTCCATTCAGTGCCTACATACTGTAATAGCGCCATACAGTGCCTACATACAATAATAGCGCCATACAGTGCCTACATACCGTAATAGCTCCATACAGTGCCTATATACCGTTCTAAAGGTTCATTACCAATGCCCTCATCCTTTTGGGGTTTGTCCTCTCTTAGACGCCAGGATTTGCCACCAGTGTCAGATAGGTGTGGGTCCCAGATTTGAGACCCTATCTCTAGAATGGGGCCCCCAAAGTAAACAAATGGGCACTGTGCAAGTACGGCCACCAACTATTCACTTCTGTGGGAGTGCCGCAAATAGCTGCGCGCCAGCACAGTTATTTCTGGAACTCCCATAGAAGTGAGTGGAGAGCACCCTTGTTCAATTTTGGGGCCCGTTCTAGAGATAGGTGCGGGTCTCACCTCTGAGTGATGTGCCACTAGTGTGGGACACAGGACAGCTCATTTCATTTATTTGTACTTTTTCTAAATCCCAGCGACATTTCTCAATCATTTTTTGACTGATGTCATGATTTCGTTATGTCTGGCGGGTGTAACTGTCTGCACCCCGGGGACTGAGCTGGATGCATCCACAGGTGTTCTCCTCCGCTGTTCTTTGCTGCTCTGATCTTGGGTTCTCCACTATAACTGTAGGGCGATGCTCAGTGTAGCTGTGGTCAGGGACTTTACAAGATTCCACCACCCGTATTTTCTTACAAAAAATATTTGACATGGTGGCGCTGTTGCATTGTCATCTGGGAGGAAATTAGTTGTTGATTTTAGTGGTAAAAAGTGGTACTGCAACTAAAATATAGTTAGAGCCCACTGGCAATTTTTGTAGGATCAAAGATAAATCTTCAAAGCCACCAGCAAAGTCTTCATGCATCACACACTCTGAAGGTAGGGATACGTGCACACTCTTGGGGTGGGGTTTCCTGCACGCTCTTGGAATGGATTATGTGCACACTCTTGGGGTGGGGTTTCCTGCACGCTCTTGGAATTGGTTATGTGCACACTCTTGGGGTGGGGTTGGGTGCGCGCTCTTGGGGTAGGGTTGTATGTGCGCTTTTGGTATGGGGTTGCGTGCGCGCTCTTGGGATGGGATTGCGTGCGTGCTCTTGGGACAGGGTTGTGTGCACGCTCTTGGGATGGGGTTGGGTGCACGCTCTTGGGACGGGGTTGTGTGCACGCTCTTGGGATGGGGTTGGGTGCACGCTCTTGGGACGGGGTTGCATGTACGCTCTTGGGACGGGGTTGCATGCACGCTCTTGGGATGTGGTTGCGTGCAGGCTCTTGCGATGGGATTGCATGCACGCTCTTGGGACGGGGTTGCGTGCACGCTCTTGGGATGGGGCTGCGTGCACGCTCTTGGGATGGGGTTGCTTGCACGCCCTTGGGATGGGGTTGCGTTCACACTCGGAATGGGGTTGTGTGCAGGCTCTTGGGATGGGGTTGAGTGCACAATCTTGGGGTGGAGTTGTGTGCACACTCTTGGGTTGGGTTTACCTGCACACTCTTTGGATGGGGTTGCGTGCATGCACTTGGGTTGGGGTTGTGTGCAAGCTCTTGGGTTGGGGTTGTGTGCACGCTCTTGGGTTGGGGTTGTGTGCACGCTCTTGGGTTGGGGATGTGTGCACACTCTTGGGTTGGGGTTGTGTGCACGCTCTTGGGTTGGGGTTGTGTGCACGCTCTTGGGTTGGGGATGTGTGCACCCTCTTGGGTTGGGGTTGTGTGCACGCTCTTGGGTTGGGTATACCTGCACACTCTTTGGATGGGGTTGCGTGCATGCACTTGGGTTGGGGTTGTGTGCAAGCTCTTGGGTTGGGGTTGTGTGCACGCTCTTGGGTTGGGGTTGTGTGCACGCTCTTGGGTTGGGGTTGTGTTCACACTCTTGGGTTGGGGTTGTGTGCACGCTCTTGGGTTGTGTCACGGACGGTGTACAGGAAACAAGGCAAAACAACATGCATAAATGACTCGCTGGATCCAAAAGCTAAGGAACAAAAGGGAGAACCCTGCAGAAGACCTGGCACTTTCCCTGGCTGCTCAGCCTATGCAAAGATCCGAATGGTGGAGGTTTGCATATCCACGTACCTTGACTATATAACCCCTGAGCACCCTACAATAGTGAGGGGACACGACCACCAGCTCCCTACACAAGACACGGAGAGAGTCAGGGTCACCTGGGATCCAGCAAACAGAAAATAACAGATAAATGTACAACACTTAACTTTGTAGAAGAGAGGAGAACCAGATGAGCATGCACACACACTCCAGGAAGAAATATAAGCCGCCCAGAAAAGCATTCTGGGAGGAATTTAAAGGGAAGCAATTAGTCCAACACATGACAGCTGAGAGAGGCTAACGAGATGAGTAACTGAATACCACAACAAAGAAACTCAAGGGGGAGGTTCTGAAAGGCCTCTGTCAGAGCTTCTCAGCTGTCTGGTTGTGACAGTACCCCTCCCTCTACGAGTGGACTCCGGACGCTCAGAACCCACCTTCTCAGGATGGGACCTATGGAAAGCCCTGATGAGACTAGAGGCCTTAATGTCCGTCACTGGGACCCACATCCTCTCCTCAGGACCATACCCCTCCCAATGAACAAGGTACTGAAGAGAACCGCGGACAAGACGAGAATCCACAATCCTAGAGACCTGAAATTCAAGATTCCCATCAACCATAATCGGAGGAGGAGGCAAAGGCGAGGGTACAATGGGTTGAACATAAGGTTTCAATAAGGACTTATGAAAAACATTATGGATCTTCCAAGTCTGAGGAAGATCAAGACGGTATGCAACAGGATTGATGACAGACAGGATTTTGTAAGGCCCAATAAACCTAGGACCCAACTTCCAGGAGGGAACCTTCAATTTGATATTCTTGGTAGACAACCACACCAGATCACCAACATTCAGGTCCGGACCAAGCACACGTCTCTTATCTGCCACACGCTTATATCTCTCACTCATGCTCTTTAGATTATCTTGAATCTTTTGCCAAATAGATGACAAAGACGAGGAGAATCTGTCCTCATCAGGTAAACCAGAAGACCCCTCTCCCGAGAAAGTCCCAAACTGTGGATGAAACCCATATGCACCAAAAAAT
The DNA here is from genome assembly GCF_014858855.1 of Bufo gargarizans. Classification (NCBI taxonomy): domain Eukaryota; kingdom Metazoa; phylum Chordata; class Amphibia; order Anura; family Bufonidae; genus Bufo; species Bufo gargarizans. The sequence continues at coordinate 725,014,849 of NC_058081.1, read as the reverse complement.
GGTGACTTATCAGAGGACTCCTGACGACGGTTATTTAAAGCAAACTCAGCAAGGGACAAAAAAGAACACCAATCCTCTTGATTCTCCGCCACAAAACAGCGCAGATATGTCTCCAGATTCTGATTGACGCGCTCTGTCTGGCCATTCGACTGCGGGTGGAAAGCAGAAGAGAATGACAACCGAACCCCCAAGCGAGAACAGAAAGCCTTCCAGAATCTGGAAACAAACTGCGTGCCCCTATCAGAGACTATGTCTGAAGGAATACCGTGCAATTTGACAATGTGATCAACAAATGCCTGCGCCAGCGTCTTAGCATTGGGCAAACCAGGAAAAGGGATGAAATGCACCATTTTGCTAAAACGATCCACCACCACCAGAATCACAGTCTTCCCCGAGGAACGAGGCAGGTCCGTTATGAAGTCCATGGACAGATGTGTCCAAGGACGGGAAGGAATGGGTAAGGGAAGGAGAGGACCTGATTGCCGTGAATGAGGGACTTTGGCACGAGCGCAAGTCTCGCAGGCTGCCACAAAACCATCAACCGACTTACGAAGCGCAGGCCACCAGAATCTCCGAGCGATGAGATCCAGTGTGGCTCTTACCCCCGGGTGCCCAGCAAGGACCGTATCGTGGTGTTCTTTAAAAATCTTGTGTCTTAAAGCGAGAGGCACAAACAACCTCCCAGGAGGACAAAGATCAGGAGCCTCTGACTGGGCTGCCTGCACCTCTGCCTCCAATTCAGGAAAAAGAGCAGAGACCACCACACCTTCAGCCAAAATGGGACCCGGGTCTTCAAAATTCCCGCCTCCCGGAAAACAACGTGACAGGGCATCTGCCTTCACATTCTTAACTCCAGGGCGGAACGTGACAACAAAATTAAACCTAGAAAAGAACAACGACCATCTGGCCTGTCTCGGGTTCAGACGCTTGGCTGACTCCAAGTAGGCCAGATTTTTATGGTCAGTAAATACGGCAATAGGGTGTCTGGCTCCCTCTAGCCAATGGCGCCATTCCTCAAAAGCCAACTTGATGGCCAACAATTCCCTATCTCCCACATCGCAATTTCTCTCTGCGGAGGAGAGTTTTCTTGAGAAAAAGGCACACGGTCGCCAATTGGCAGGAGAGGAACCCTGAGACAAGACCGCCCCCACACCCACCTCAGAAGCATCAACCTCAACTATGAAGGGTAAAGAAACATCAGGTAGCACCAAGATGGGAGCGGAAGCAAAACTCTCCTTGATATCAGAAAAAGCCTTACGCGCCTCTACTGACCAAGAAGAAAAATCTACCCCCTTTCTGGTCATATCAGTGAGTGGTTTAACAATAGAAGAATAATTAAAAATGAACTTCCTGTAATAATTGGCAAAGCCCAAAAAACGCATCAGCGCCTTCTGATTCTCAGGAAGCTCCCACTCAAGCACAGCGCGGACCTTCTCGGGGTCCATGCGAAAACCAGAAGCGGAGAGAAGAAACCCCAGAAATAGAATTTCTGGAACCGCAAACACACATTTTTCCAGTTTCGCATATAATTTATTCTCCCGCAGGATGAGCAAGACCTGACGTAAATGTTCCTTATTAGTTTTGAAATCGGGAGAAAAAATCAAAATGTCATCCAAATACACCAATACAAATTTTCCCATCAAATGATAAAAAATGCTGTTCACGAAATGCTGAAATACGGCTGGGGCATTCATCAAACCAAAAGGCATAACCAAATTTTCAAAATGGCCCTCAGGGGTATTGAAGGCCGTCTTCCATTCGTCCCCTTCTCTGACCCTGACCAGGTTGTATGCCCCTCTTAAATCTAATTTGGAAAAGACTTTAGCCCCAACTACCTGGTTAAATAGGTCCGGGATCAGAGGAAGCGGATAAGGGTCACGAATTGTGATATTGTTCAGCTCCCTGAAATCCAGACAAGGTCTTAAAGAACCTTTTTTTTTCTTAACAAAGAAAAAAACAGCGGCAACAGGTGACTTCAAGGGTCGTATGTGTCCCTTTCTCAGACTCTCAGAGATATAAGCACGCATAGCGATCCTCTCAGGTTGGGAAAGATTGTATAAACGAGATTTAGGCAGCTTGGCGTCTGGGATGAGATTAATAGGGCAATCGTACTCCCTGTGCGGGGGCAAATCCTGAACTCCACTCTCAGAGAAGACATCCGAAAATTCAGAGAGAAAAGATGGTACAGTCTTAGTAGCAACCTCAGAAACAGATGTCATGAGGCAATTCTCTCTGCAAAAGTCACTCCAACCATTTATTTGCCTCGCTTGCCAATCAATGGTGGGGTTATGCTTAGTGAGCCAGGGCAGCCCCAACACCAGAGGGGTAGGTAAACCGCTAAGGACGAAACATGACACATCCTCAACATGAGCATCACTCACAATCAAACGGATATTGTGAACTATGCCCTTTAATGATTTTTGAGAAAGTGGAGCGGAATCGATAGCAAAAACAGGAATATCCTTTCCCAAAGTGCGCACCTGGAAACCATGAGTTATCGCAAATTGATTATCAATGAGATTAACCGCTGCTCCACTATCCACAAAAATCTCACAAAAAATGTTCTTGCTCTCTAGCGCCACCCTAGCCGGCAGGACAAAACGGGAACTACAAGCAAATGGAAAACCTTCAATTTCCGCCTCAACCCTGCCAATGGTAACAGACGGAACATTTTTAAAAGATTTTTTCCTGTTTGTTTCTTTATTACTCCCAGAAAACTGCCTGAATCTCCTAGAGGGACAAATATTTGCCAAATGATTTATACCTCCACAACAAAAACAAACCCTCCCATGCGAGCTGAATCTTCTATTGTCAGAAGCAATCAACCCCAGCTGCATGGGCTCCTGTTCAGAAGGGGCTGACGGCGACTGAGACCCCTGCGCACAGAACGGGACCGCTGCACTGTCCTGGGACTGAGTATGACAGGAAGGGGACATCTCTCCTCTCTCTCTAAGACGCCTGTCAATACGAACGGCCTGAGACATAGCAGAGTCCAAAGAAATAGGCCTCTCATGAAAGGCAAATGCATCTTTCAATCCCTCTGAAAGACCATGGCAAAATTGACTTCGGAGCGCAGCATCATTCCAACCAGTATCAACTGCCCATCTCCGAAATTCTGAGCAGTATATTTCTGCGGATTGTTTACCCTGGCATAATAGACGTAGTTTAGACTCAGCCAGAGCAATACGATCCGGATCATCATATATCTGACCCAGGGCTAAAAAGAATTCTTCCACTGAACGGAGAGGCCGTGCCCCCTCCGGCAGCGAAAAGGCCCAGGACTGAGCGTTACCTCTGAGCAGCGATATAATGATCCCCACCCTCCGTTCCTCTTCACCAGAGGAGTGGGGAAGAAGGCGAAAATGGAGTTTGCAAGCCTCTCTAAAACGCACAAAATTCTCACTACCCCCGGAGAACGTATCCGGGAGCGAGATCTTAGGCTCAGAACAAACTCCATGAACGCAAGCTGAACCGGTCACTTGAAGCTGAGAAAAAGTCTTACGGAGATCAGCTACCTCCAATGAAAGACCCTGGAAGCGTTCAGCCAAAAGTGAAACCGGATCCATGCTTGAGACGGTTATGGCGGCTTATAATGTCACGGACGGTGTACAGGAAACAAGGCAAAGCAACATGTATAATCGACTCGCTGGATCCAAAAACTAAGGAACCAAGGGAGACCCCTGCAGAAGACCTGGCACTTTCCCTGGCTGCTCAGCCTATGCAAAGATCCGAATGGTGGAGGTTTGCATATCCACGAACCTTGACTATAAAGCCCTGAGCACCCTACAATAGTGAGGGGACACGACCACCGGCTCCCTACACAAGATACGGAGGGAGTCAGGGTCACCTGGGATCCAGCAAACAGAAAATAACAGATAAAGGTACAACACTTAGCTTTAAAGCAAACAGGAGAACAGAGTCAGCATGCACACACACTCCAGGAAGTAGTATAAGCCGCCCAGAAAAGCCTTCTGGGGAGGAATTTAAAGGGAAGCAATTAGTCCAACACATGACAGCTGAGAGAGGCTAACGAGAGGAGGAGCTGAATACCACAACACAGAAACTCAAGGAGGAGGTTCTGAAAGGCCTCTGTCAGAGCTTCTCAGCTGTCTGGTTGTGACAATAGATACATTATACACAGTGATCTCTCATATATTCTTTCCCCTTTCGTCCTTCGGCAGCACAGAATGGGTTAACCTTGCCGTCATCTTTTCCAGGACTGCCCAACTAGAACATATTAATCAGTAATTAATCAATTCACTCCCCTATAAGGTCCACTCTCCCATAATGCCCCCTTGTGTTTTTTTTTGTCCTCATCTGAGGATGAAGCCCACCTATGTCTCGCGGCCGTCATACCTTGTTGTGACAAGGTTTCAGAGGCCTCAGAATGAGGATAGCCATGTATCGTCCCTGGCTCCATGTCTGACCCGCTAACGCCATGTCCGATCGGGGGCTGAAGTCATCAGGAGGCAAGTTCTCTATGGGAGCCTCAAGTACTTACTTAGGAATCTGCGATGCCGGTACTTCCGGTATGCTGGAACGCATGGTGGAACGCAGGCGCAGTGCGTCTGACGTCACCTGCCGCTGCCTCACTCCCGATCTGGCGCCAAATTCAAATTTAAAAGAGCGGTGTTGCTGAGCTTCGGTGCCTGTTGTGCCTGGCAGCCGAGATCTAGCGTTTTCAAGGTATAGGCCTGTCCGGTTGTAAGTCAAACCTGTTGTTAATATGGGAACCTGCATTTCATGGGGTCTGCAGCATATTTTATTTTCATGCTCTTTTTCTTATGCAGATGTCCAGCGTATCCAGCAGAGGAGAAAATAGTTCCCGCAAGAGCAGGCACAGGATGTGCCAGTCATGTGAGCAGCCACTCCCAGATGATTTCCTTCAGGATCTCTGCATAAGGTGCCATCGGGATACCCGGGAACCTTCTCCGCCAAGAAAAAAACGGAGGTCTAGCTCTCCCCTCTGCATTTCCTGCCTTCAACCCCTGCCGGATAATTACTCCAATAATATTTGTGAGCAATGTTCTCACCCTAATGTTTCTTCGGACGACGAGATGAGTAAGATGGTATACCTCTTTAAATCCTTCCTTAAGAAATCCAAGTCTAAAAAGAAGGGTACTAAAAAGAAGACCTGGTTCCCCATCCTCTTCTGAGAAATCGTCACGCTCTGAAAGAGAAATCTCTTCATTTTCGGATTCTCCTGTTATTTTAATCAAGCGGACACAAATCATCTGATTGAAGAAGTCAAGAATATTATGGAAGCCAACAAGAAAAAATGCAGCAAACATAATGAAGAGGATCTTCTTTATTTTCCTAAAAAGAAGGCGTTAGTGTTTTCCGGACACCCAGTTCTGGATGCCGTAATGTCTAAGGAATCGGAACATCCGGTCGCAAGAATAAATTTAGGTTCCAGGTTCAGAAGTGTATATAAAACGGATCCTGCGGAATCATCATCCTGGGGAACCCCGGCTAAAGTTGATCCGGCTGTAGCTAGATTGGCCAAAAGATCGTTCTTTCCCTCTGACGATTCATCCCTTTTGAAGGATCTTATGGAGAAAAAGGCGAATGGTCTCCTCAAAAGGCAACATACTTACCTCGCCTCTCTTAATAAGGCTGCTATGGCGACCGTTCCTGTAGCCAGAGCGCTTAGAGTGTGGCTCAGCCATCTGGGCAGGGACATTGAAGATGGGGTATCAAGAGAAGAACTTCTCAAACATTTGCCTACACCCAAATTGGCAGCTGAATTTCTCTGTGATTTCCCGGTTGATACCATATGATTGTGTGCCAAGAACATGACATTGGCCAACTCGATCCGTAGATCTCTCTGGCTGAAGATTTGGTCTGGTGACTCCTCTTCAAAAAACAACCTGTGTGCCCTTCCCTTTGAACCTGGGAAGCTGTTTGGATCACACTTAGATAAACTGCTGGAGGCTAACATGGAAGATAAAGCACTGAACTTTCCGCAACCCAGACGCAGGGACAAAACCAGATTGTTTTGCCCCTATAGAGGACAAGACTCAAGAAGATCAAACTTCAGAGGACGTTCTGGACGAGGAAGATCTGATCGTAGAGCCTGGGCCCCCTCAGAGAAATCTGAGAAAAAAGGAGAGGATAACAGACCTCCAAAATCAGAGTTCTGACGCCAGAAGACAGAAAGTAGGAGGTCGTTTAACTCTCTCCTACGAAAATTGGTGCCACATCACTTCAGACATCTGGGTCCTAGAGATTATACGAAGAGGTTATCGGCTAGAACTCGATTACTTGCCAAGAGACAAATTTGTTCTCAGCAAAGGGGAAGATCCACAAATCTTTCTACTATTAAATGAGTTCCTAGGGAAAGGAGTTCTGGAGAGGGTTCCGAATTATAAAAACAATTTGGGCGTATATTCCAGAATTTTCTGTATTCCAAAAAGAGATGGCAAAAGTCGGTTGATTATAGACCTCCGCTACCTGAACCATTATATGAAGAAAATCCACTTCAAAATGGAGACGATAAGATCCATCACGGCTGTTCTCAGTAAGAATGTGTTTATGGCGTCTTTGGACCTAAAGGACGCATACCTTCATGTCCCAATAAGTCAAGAATCGAGGAAATTCTTAAGAATTGCCATCAAGAGAAATGGGGAGATACTTCACTATCAGTTCAAAGCCCTGCCATTTGGACTATGTTCAGCCCCAAAAGTCTTTACAAAGATAGCGGTCGTGATTGCAGTAACACTTCGCCTCCAAGGAATTCAGATCATCCCCTACCTGGACGACTGGCTAATTGTAGCCAAGTCAGAAGCCCTACTACGACTACATTTAAGGAAGACTATAGAAATCCTACACTCAGTGGGATTCCTAGTAAACTGGGAGAAGTCGGATGTCGTCCCCGCTACCTCCAAGACCTTCTTGGGCTTCACAATAGACACGATGGCCATGAAGCTCCACTTAAGATCACTGTCATTATTAACCCTGTAGCCTTCCGTCTTGAACTTCCTCAGGCTTTGAAAATTCATAACTAGAGTTGAGCGGACACCTGGATGTTTGGGTTCGACGGGTTCGGCCGAACTTCGGAAAAAAGTTTGAGTTCGGAACCCGAACTTGACCCCGAACCCAAACCCCATTGAAGTCAATGGGGACCCGAACTTTTGAGCACTAAAATAGCTGTAAAAATGTCATGGAAAGTGCTAGAGGGCTGCAAATGGCAGCAACATGTGGTTAAGAGCATGGCAAGTGTTCTGCAAACATATGTGGATAGGGAAATGACTTTAAATAACATAAAATAGGTCAAAATAAAAAATAATAATCTTGATCTAGGAGGACCAGGTCCACATGGAGTAGGAGGTTGAGGAGGCGGTGGATGTGTCGTGGATGTGGCGGTGGAGGAGGAGGAGGTAGCCTACATTGCTTTTTGGTTTTAAATGTTATTTTAAATATATTTTTATGAAATATAACCTGTGATAGCCCCCTCCAGTCATGCTAAACACACGTTCAGACAATACACTGGCTGCAGAGGGGTAAAGGGCAAGCTCGGGCCATGTGCCCAATTTGGAGACCCAGAAGTTGCAGGGGCTGATCCCTGTCAGTCAGTTCGTGTAGGAGTGTGCACACTTACTGCCCCACCATGTCGCATAATGTTCACGAACCAATTTGATATCTGCTTTATCAACTTTCGATGTTCTTTTATGCGCCTACCATGGTGATCACGGGTGGCGGGGAATCAGGGTTCCAGGCCGGAGAGGGAGCGCGAGAAAAAGAGACCAAATTTAAGGGAGATAAATGTATTAAAAAAATTGGGATCGAGCAGAAATGTGGGAAAAGTTATTGACGCGCAAATGTTGGCCAAAAGAGTATAGCGGAAATGTGGGACAAAGTATTGAAGCTTAAATGTGGTACAACTTGTTTAAGTTTAAGCATTGAATCAAAGGAGGTGGCGCGCATCAATTAAAGAAGCATTTTCAGAAATGTTATTCCCTGTCACCTATGCAGAGCAGGGGTTTATTCACGTCTAAAACTGTATAATGTCAACCCAAGAATGTAACAGAAAAATTACCGAAATTAATTAACCTGTCTACTTGGTAGAGCAGGGGTCTATGACAGAAAGCAATTGTTTATTGTCACCCGAAAATGTAAAAGAAAAATTATTGAACTTTATTAAGCTGTCAACTAGGTAGAGGAGGGGTATATTACACCCAAAAATTGGTGAATTTCACCATAAACCGTAACTGACAAATGTTTTTTTTTTTTAACCGGCCTACTAGGTATAGCAGTGGTACTATACACCCAGAAATTGGTTAATTTCATCCAAAAATGTAGCAGACAAATTTTTTATTGTTTAACCTGTCTACTAGGTATAGCAGTGGTACTTCACACCCAAAAATTGTTGAATTTCACCAGAAAATGTAAATGACAATTTTTTTAATTTTTTTTTATTTTTTTACCGGCCTACTAGGTATAGCAGTGGTACTATACACCCAAAAATTGGTGAATTTCACCCAAAAATGTAAATGACAAATAAGTGAAATGATATAAAATAAAACATGTACAAAAAAATATATATATAAATTGATTTATGAGGAGGAGTTACATATGGAGTAGCAGTTTGAGGAGGTGGTGGACGTAGCGGAGTAGGTGGAAGCGGCAGTGGAGGAGGACGAGGTAGCCAACACAGATTTTTGGCTTTAATTTAATTTTGTAAAATTAAGGTACACTCCAAAAAAGTGTGAAATATCCAAAATACAAACATGAGCAATTGCGCTGTAGTATAACAATGGCTGCTTAGTGCCGGTATACATGTCTATTCTGCACAAGGTACGGACAAGTCCTGAGGGATCCATGCCTGGTTCATTTTAATGAACGTGAGCTTGTCCACATTGGCTGTGGACAGGCGGCTGCGCTTGTCTGAGATGATGCCCCCTGCCGCGCTAAACACACGTTCAGATAATACACATACTGCTCCACCATGTTGGTGAAATGCTGCCTCCTGCTAAGACGTTCCATATCAGCTGGTGGTGCTGGTTGTTGTGGCGTGCTGACAAAGCTTTTCCACATTTCGGCCATGCTAACCCTGCCTTCTGAGGTGCTGACGGTGCCCCAGCTGCGTTGGCAACCTCTTCCTCCTCCTGTGCCTTCGCCTTCTGCTTCCACTGTGCCCCCGCTGTCAGGTGGAAATGCCACCAGCAGCACGTCTACCAGCGTGCGCTTGTACTCGCACATCTTACGATCACGCTCCAGTGACGGAATTAAGGACGGTACGTTGTCTTTGTAACGGGGATCCAGCAGCGGGGCCACCCAGTAATCAGCACAAGTTAGAATGTGGGCAACTTGGTGGTCGTTGCGGAGACACTGCAGCATGTAATCGCTGATGTGTGCCAGGCTGCCCAGAGGCAACAACAAGCTGTCCTCTGTGGGAGGTGTATCGTCTGTGTCCTCTGTATCCCCCCAGCCACGCACCAGTGATGACCATGAGCTGGTATGGGTGCCACCCTGCTGTGAACATGGTTCCTCCATCTCCTCCTCCTCATCCTCCACCTTGTCATCCTCCAGAACTGTGCCCTGGCTGGACAATTGTGTACTTTGGGTTTGTGGGTGCAGGAACCCACCTTCAGAGCCATTTGGTAATGACTGGCCGGAAACCCTACGAAATGATCCCTCTTCCTCCTCCTCCTGTGCCACATCCTCTTCCATCATCGCCAGGAGCGTTTTTTCAAGGAGGCATAGAAGTGGGATAGTTACACTGAGAACGGCGTTATCGGCACTGGCCATGTTGGTGGAGTACTCGATACAGCACAAGGAACACAGGTCTCGCATGGAGGCCCAGTCATTGTTGGTAAAGTGGTGCTGTTCCGCCGATCGACTCACCTGTGCGTGCTGCAGCTGAAACTCCACTATGGCCTGCTGCTGCTCGCACAGTCTGGCCAGCATGTGCAAGGTGGAGCTCCACCTTGTGGGCACGTCGCATATGAGGCGGTGAGCGGGAAGGCCGAAGTTACACTGCAGCGCTGACAGGCGAGCAGCAGCAGGGTGAGAACGCCGAAAGTGCGCACAGACGGCCCGCACTTTATGCAGCAGCTCTGACAGATCGGGGTAATTTTTAAGGAATCTCTGCACCACCAGATTCAGCACATCGGCCAGGCAAGGGATGTGCGTCAAACCGGCTAGTCCCAGAGCTGCTACGAGATTTCGCCCATTATTGCACACCACCAGGCAGGGCTTGAGGCTGACTGGCACAAACCACTCATAGGTCTGTTGTTCAAGGCCCGTTCACAGCTCCTGCGCGGTGTGGGGTTTGTCCCCCAAACAGATACGTTTTAAAACTGCCTGCTGTCGTTTACCCCTGGCTGTGCTGAAGTTGGTGGTGAAGGTGTTACACTGACCGGATGAGGAAGCGGAGTAGGAGGAGGAAGCAACAGGAGGCAAACTGAAGCTCCCTGCAATCCTCGGTGGTGAAAGGACATGCGCCAAACTGCTATCCACCTCAGGCCCAGCCGCCACTACATTTACCCAGTGTGTTGTTATGGAGATATACCGTCCCTGGCCGTGCTTACTGGTCCACCTATCCGTAGTCAGGTGCACCTTGCCACAGATGGCGTTGCGCAGTGCACACCTTATTTTTTCCCTTACTTGGTTGTGAAGGAAAGGGATGGCTTACCTTGAAAAGTAGTGGCGGCTGGGCACGACGTACTGAGGGACAGCCACCGCCATAAGGCCTTTAAAACTATCCGTCTCCACCAGACGGAATGACAGCATTTCAAAGGCCAGTAATTTAGAAATGCTGGCATTCAGGGATCGTGGGTGGGTGGGGGGGTACTTCCTCTTCCTCTCCAGTGTTTGGGAGATGGAGAGCTGAACGCTTCTGTGGGACATTGTGGAGATGCTTGGTGACCCAGGTGTTGGTGTTGCTGACAGATCCTCTGTTTGTGGGGTGGCAGGTGGCACTGTCACTCCAGAGGTGGATGAAGAGGCCGAGACTGCAGCAGAAGAGGAAGCAGGAGGAGCCAGAGACCTTTCTTGGTTTTTGAGGTGTCTACTCCACAGCAGCTTGTGCTTTGCACTTAAATGCCTGGTCATGCAGGTTGTGCTCAGGTTGAGAACGTTAATGCCTCTCTTCAGGCTCTGATTGCACAGCGTGCAAACTACTCGTGTTTTGTCATCAGCACATTGTCTGAAGAACTGCCACGCCAGGGAACTCCTTGGAGCTGGCTTTGGTGTGCTCGGTCCCTTGCTGTTCTGGGCAGTAGGAGGCGTACTGTCCAGAGGACGACCGCTCCGCCTTTGCACCCTGCTCCCTCTTCTGCTGTGCTGGTGGCTCTGTGCGACCACCGCCTCTTCCTCCGAACTACATAGGTCACTCGCATGACCTTGATTCCATGTAGGGTGAAGGACCTCCACATCATCTTCCCCCCAGTCTTCACCCCTGCACTCCTCGTTGGTCTGCACACTTTTGAAAGCCCCAGCAGTTGGCACCTGTGTTTCGTCATCACTTGAGACGTGCTGGGACGGTCCTCCCACGTACTCATCTTGAAAGATAAGTGGTTGGGCATCGGTGCACTCAATCTCTTCCACTTCTGGGACAGGGCTAGGTGGATGGCCCTGGGAAACCCTGCTAACAGATTCATCAAAAAGCAGAAGAGACTGCTGCATGACTTGGGGCTCAGACTGCTTGGCTGATTTGCAAGGGGGTGAGGTGAAAGACTGATGGACATCGGCTGCAGGTGCCAACTGTGGTCTTTCAGCAGGAGACTGGGTGGGATACAATGTGAAGGAACTGGATCCACTTTCAGCAGCCCAATCTACTATCACCTGTACTTGTTCAGGCCTCACCATTCGTAGAGCAGCATTAGGCCCGACCAAATACAGCTGCAGGTTTCACTTGTGCGTGTAGCTGGCACAGATCGACCACGTCCTCTCCCTGCAACAGGAGCTCCACCAGCAGAACCACGACCTGGGCCACGTCCCTTATTTGACGCTCTCCTTATATATATATATATATGTATATATATATATTTTGAATTTAGGATCTTGCCCTAAATGGGTGTTTAAATAATTGTAGAATAGAGCGACAGTATGTAAAGGGTGTATCTCACACGGCCTGAACCAGACTAGGCCTCAATTAAAGATTTTTTTGCCCAAAATGGCTGTATTTCAAAAGCCTGAATCAAACCTCTGTATGTAGAGGGTGTATCTCACACGGTCTGAACCAGTGTAGTCCTGAATTTAAGATTTATTTGCCCAAAATGGCTGTATTTCAAATGGTTGAATTTCAATTGCCTGAATCAAACCCCTGTATGTAAAGAGTGTATCTCACACGGCCTGACCCACTGTAGGCCTGAATTAAAGATTTTTTTTTTGCCCAAAATGGCTGTATTTCAAATGCCTGAATCAAACCCCTGTATGTAGAGGGTGTATCTCACACGGCCTAAACCAGTGTAGGCCTCAATTAAATATTTCTTTCCTTAAAATGGCTGTATTTCAAATGACTGTATTTTAAATTCATGAATTAAACCCCTGTATGTAGAGGGTGTATCTCACAGGGCCTGAACCTCCGTAGGCCTGAATTCAATATTGGTGCACATAATGGCGGAATTTAAAATCTCTGAATGTAACCCAAATGTATCAAGGGTGAATCTCACAATGACATCTGCAGCAAAGGCTGCCAACAAAATTTTTGGAGCCCAAACGAGTGTTTGTTTAACAACTGAATTTGAAAGCAGTATATAAACCTGTAATTTCACACGTGCTGATGCTGCAAGGCCTAAAAACTGTTTTTTTGTCAAAAAAGTGTGTTTTCAAACCCCAGAAAATGATGGGTGTTTTTCTAGCTTAAATTGCACACTGACTAATCAAGATGTAGTTTGCCCAAAAAAATTGTGATTTGCAATGTCCCAAAAGCTCAGATGCAGGGCTGGTGCACTGAGCTTGCATAAAATGGCCGCCGCCGCCGCCCACCTAACTAACAGAATTATAAAAGTTGTTTTTTTTTGGTCAATGAGCTCAGGGCAGGGTAAAACGATTGTGCCCTGCACCCACACAACTATTTGTCTGTAGATCGCTGAGTTAGATTCTCTCCTATGCTCTCCCTGAAATCACCAGTCCAGCAGCATCCTCTCCCTACACTAGTAACAGCAGAGTGACGTGCGGCGCTACGTGACTCCAGCTTATATAGAGCCTGGGTCACATGCTGCACTGGCCAATCACAGCCATGCCATTAGTAGGCATGGCTGTGATGGCTTCTAAGGTCAGACAGTTAACCGCTTGTTGATTGGCTGCTGTGCGACAAGAAAGCGCCGAACACCGAACCCAAACTTTTACGGAAGTGTTCGGGTTCGGGTCCGGGGTCCAAAAATCCTAAAGTACGGTACGAACCCGAACTTTATAGTTTGGGTTCGCTCAACCCTATTCATAACATATTCCATAAGTCGTTGTTGAAGAAATGTGTCGAACCTGTTGAGCCGTCCTCCTTGCCTCCCGCTCCTGTCATGGTGGACGGTAATTTAGAATTTCACATCAACAGGATTGCGGACTTCCGAGTTCTCCGTAGATCCCTCCAGTTTCTCGTCCACTGGAATGGGTACAGACCAGAGGAAAAGATGTGGGTTCCAGCGGCCGATGTTAATGGTCTTGTGAAGGCCTTTCAAAGAGCTCATCCTGATAAGGTCGGTTCTTGGTGCCCGGAGGTCACCCATAGAAGAGGGGGGTACTGTCACGGTCCCTCAGGTGACTGATGTCAGGAGATCAAGGAGACTGGCGGAGCGTGGAGGAATCTAACAGCCTCTTTGATTGCTAATGACCACATCCCTTGTTTCAGGAGTAGTTTAGTAGTCATTACTTCTACCCTATTTAGTCTTACCCCACCCTTCTCACTGCGTGGTAAGATAACTTAATTTGGTTTTGGAAGAGCTGTTGTGTTGTCCTCTCTGGAGTTTCTGCTCGTCCATCCCACTACAGAAGTTAAGTGTCGCGTTTGTTTGTGTTTTGTTTTTACTTTCTTGTTGGTTGTTACTAGGTCTCAGGGAGACGCTTGTTTCTTCATCTGGGAAGGATTGGGTTGTCTCAGCCCTGCTAATATCCTTAGGGATCTTTAGGGTCTCCAGGGTCCCAGGTTCCAGGGTATGGGCATTCCTACCTTCAAGGGGTGCCCATACGGTTATGAGTCAGGGCCAGGTGTAGGGTTCTCTAGGAGGTGAGCTTTTCCTTTCCCTAGCGTTGAGGCCTAGTGGCTTTCCTATTCCCTCCTGGTTGTCAGTGTGGTGTTTCCTCCTATACCTTATCTGTGACAGATTTGTGAGCAATATTTGAGAGTAATGGGTCTTTTGTGTATGTAGAAAATGTTTAAGATCTTTGAGTTCAACTCATGCAAAATGGGAGAAAAACTGAAAGTGTTGAGTTTATAGTTTTGGTCAGTGTATATACACACAATGCACAACTAGCAAAAGATTTCTATACTGCAGGAGTAACCCTAATATATATATAACAATGACAACAAATCCAGGACAATGTAAAAATTTGAAAAAATGGCAGCGCTCTCAAAATAAATTTGTGAAAATAAAAACACTTTATTCCCTCCTGTGGTCGCTACTAGGGATGAGCGAACTTGAGTTTCAAGTTTGGCATACAAGGTTCGGGTTATGTAAGAATCCGTTATGGATTCTGCTACCACGGGCTATTACTAAGGGTCCATTCACACATCCGCATAATGGGTCCGCATTCGTTCTACAATTTTGCGGAAGGGGTGTGGACCCATTCATTTTCAATTGGGCCGCAAAAGATGCGGACAGCACACCATGTGCTGTCCACATCCGCACTTCCGTTCTGTGGCCCAGCAAAAAAATGGAGCATTTCTTATTCTTGTCTGCAGCCACGGACAAGAATAGGCATTTCTATCATAATGCTGGCTAAGTGCGGTCCGCAAAATACGTAACGCACATGGCCGGTGTCCTTGTTTGGCGGATACGCATTTTGCGGCCCTCAAAACAGTTGCGGACATGTGAATGGACCCTTACGGTTGGTGGTAGCTGAATAATCCATAATAGAATTCTTAGCTAGCCTGAACGTTGTATATCGAACTTGAAAACACAAGTTCACTCAACACTAGTTGCAACGTTTTAGCTCATAGGTTGAAAAGAGACTGAAGTGAGCTGAAAACATCTTGACCACAGGGGTGAAGAAAGTGTCTGAGAGTGCGGAGAGTGTATAGAAAATATGTCATTTATCAAACTGGTGTAAAGTAGAACTGGGTTAGTTGCCCATAACAACCAATCAGATTCCACCTTTCTTTTTTCACAGCTTCATTGGAAAATGAAAGGAGGAATCTGATTGGTTGCTATGGGCAACTAAGCCAGTTTTCCTTTGCACTAGTTTTGATAAATCTTCCCCGCTGTGTACTTCTATGTGTACATAGCATTGTGTGTCCTCACACTGTACTAATCTGTGTGGGTCAAGTGAGCGCTCACTGTGCGGACTGCAGACAATACTGTACTCAGACGAGAGTGCATGTAGCGAGAGCGTCAGTAATGAGATCTATATCCTGCTTATAACTCCTGGTTCTGACTGTAGAGCGCTGCCCTAATGTTATCAGCAGAAATATCTATTGTGTCTACAAATAATGGACTGTCTGCAGAATGGAAAGTGAGAAATAGATCTGATTACAGGCAGTCTGTATGGAAGTGGCTGCTAGCTGTGCTGTGTAATAGAATGTGGGGGCGGGTTATGCTGTGTAACATGATGTGGGGGCGGGGCTATGCTGTGTAACAGGATGTGGGGTCGGGGCTATGCTGTGTAACATGATGTGGAGGCAGGGCTCTGCTGTGTAAGAGGATATGGGACTGGTCTGTGCTGTGTAATAGAATGTGGGGGCGGGCTATGCTGTGTAACATGATGTGGGGGCGGGGCTATGCTGTGTAACAGGATGTGGGGCCGGGGCTATGCTGTGTAACATGATGTGGAGGCGGGACTATGCTGTGTAACAGGATGTGGGGTCAGGGCTGTGCTGTGTAACAGGATATGGGGGCGGGGCAGCAGAGCTTGTGCTGTGTAACAGGATATGAGGGCGGGGCAGCAGAGCTTGTGCTGTGTAACAGGATATGGGGGCAGGGCAGCAGATCTTGTGCTGTGTAACAGGATATGGGGGTGGCGCAGCAGAGCTTGTGCTGTGGAACAGGATATGGGGGTGGCGCAGCAGAGCTTGTGCTGTGGAACAGGATATGGGGCGGGGCAGCAGAGCTTGTGCTGTGTAACAGGATATGGGGGCGGGGCAGCAGAGCTTGTGCTGTGTAACAGGATATGGAGTCGGGGTAGCAGAGCTTGTGCTGTGTAACAGGATATGAGGGCGGGGCAGCAGAGCTTGTGCTGTGTAACAGGATATGGGAGCGGGGCAGCAGAGCTTGTGCTGTGTAACAGGATATGGGGGCGGGACAGCAGAGCTTGCACTGTGTTACAGGATATAGAGGCGGGGCAGCAAAGCTTGTGCTGTGTAACAGGATATGGGGGCGGGGCAGCAGAGCTTGTGCTGTGTAACAGGATATGGGGGCGGGGCAGCAGAGCTTGTGCTGTGTAACAGGATATGGGGGCGGGACAGCAGAGCTTGTGCTGTGTAACAGGATATGGAGTCGGGGTAGCAGAGCTTGTGCTGTGTAACAGGATATGGGGGCGGGGCAGAATAGCTTGTGCTGTGTAACAGGATATGGGGGCGGGGCAGCAGAGCTTGTGCTGTGTAACAGGATATGGGGGTGGGGCAGCAGAGCTTGTGCTGTGTAACAGGATATGGGGGCGGGGCAGCAGAGCTTGCACTGTGTTACAGGATATAGAGGCGGGGCAGAAGAGCTTGTGCTATGTAACAGGATATGGGGGCGGGGCAGCAGAGCTTGTGCTGTGTAACAGGATATGGGGGCGGGACAGCAGAGCTTGTGCTGTGTAACAGGATATGGGGCGGGACAGCAGAGCTTGTGCTGTGTAACAGGATATGGGGGTGGGGCAGCAGAGCTTGTGCTGTGTAACAGGATATGGGGGCGGGGCAGCAGAGCTTGTGCTGTGTAACAGGATATGAGGGCGGGGCAGCAGAGCTTGTGCTGTGTAACAGGATATGGGGGTGGGGCAGCAGAGCTTGTGCTGTGTAACAGGATATGGGGGCGGGGCAGCAGAGCTTGTGCTGTGTAACAGGATATGGGGGCGGGGCAGAAGAGCTTGTGCTGTGTAGCAGGATATGGGGCGGGGCAGCAGAGCTTGTGCTGTGTAACAGGATATGGGGGCGGGGCAGCAGAGCTTGTGCTGTGTAACAGGATATGGAGTCGGGGCATCAGAGCTTGTGCTGTGTAACAGGATATGAGGGCGGGGCAGAAGAGCTTGTGCTGTGTAACAGGAAATGGGGCGGGGCAGCAGAGCTTGTGCTGTGTAACAGGATATGGGGGCGGGGCAGCAGAGCTTGTGCTGTGTAACAGGATATGGGGGCGGGGCAGCAGAGCTTGTGCTGTGTAACAGGATATGGGGGCGGGACAGCAGAGCTTGTGCTGTGTAACAGGATATGGGTGCGGGGCAGCAGAGCTTGTGCTGTGTAACAGGATATGGGGGCGGGGCAGCAGAGCTTGTGCTGTGTAACAGGATATGGGGCGGGGCAGAAGAGCTTGTGCTGTGTAACAGGATATGGGGGCGGGACAGCAGAGCTTGTGCTGTGTAACAGGATATGGGGGCGGAGCAGCAGAGCTTGTGCTGTGTAACAGGATATGGGGGCGGGGCAGCAGAGCTTGTGCTGTGTAACAGGATATGGGGGCGGGGCAGCAGAGCTTGTGCTGTGTAACAGGATATGGGGGCGGGGCAGAAGAGCTTGTGCTGTGTAACAGGATATGGGGGCGGGGCAGAAGAGCTTGTGCTGTGTAACAGGATATGGGGCGGGACAGCAGAGCTTGTGCTGTGTAACAGGATATGGGGGCGGGACAGCAGAGCTTGTGCTGTGTAACAGGATATGGGGGCGGGGCAGCAGAGCTTGTGCTGTGTAACAGGATATGGGGCGGGGCAGCAGAGCTTGTGCTGTGTAACAGGATATGGGGGCGGGGCAGAAGAGCTTGTGCTATGTACAGGATATGGGGGCGGGACAGCAGAGCTTGTGCTGTGTAACAGGATATGGGGGCGGGGGCAGCAGAGCTTGTGCTGTGTAACAGGATATGGGGGCGGGGCAGCAGAGCTTGTGCTGTGCAACAGGATATGGGGCGGGGCAGCAAAGCTTGTGCTGTGTAACAGGATATGGGGGCGGGGCAGAAGAGCTTGTGCTGTGTAACAGGATATGGGGGCGGGACAGCAGAGCTTGTGCTGTGTAACAGGATATGGGGGCGGAGCAGCAGAGCTTGTGCTGTGTAACAGGATATGGGGGCGGAGCAGCAGAGCTTGTGCTGTGTAACAGGATATGGGGGCGGGGCAGCAGAGCTTGTGCTGTGTAACAGGATATGGGGGCGGGGCAGAAGAGCTTGTGCTGTGTAACAGGATATGGGGGCGGGACAGCAGAGCTTGTGCTGTGTAACAGGACATGGGGGCGGGGCAGCAGAGCTTGTGCTGTGTAACAGGATATGGGGGCGGGGCAGCAGAGCTTGTGCTGTGTAACAGGATATGGGGGCGGGGCAGCAGAGCTTGTGCTGTGTAACAGGATATGGGGGCGGGGCAGCAGAGCTTGTGCTGTGTAACAGGATATGGGGGCGGGGCAGAAGAGCTTGTGCTGTGTAACAGGATATAGGGGCGGGACAGCAGAGCTTGTGCTGTGTAACAGGATATGGGGGCGGGGCAGCAGAGCTTGTGCTGTGTAACAGGATATGGGGGCGGGGCAGCAGAGCTTGTGCTGTGTAACAGGATATGGGGGCAGGGCAGCAGAGCTTGTGCTGTGTAACAGGATATGGGGCGGGGCAGCAGAGCTTGTGCTGTGTAACAGGATATGGGGGCGGGGCAGCAGAGCTTGTGCTGTGTAACAGGATATGGGGCGGGGCAGCAGAGCTTGTGCTGTGTAACAGGATATGGGGGCGGGGCAGAAGAGCTTGTGCTGTGTAACAGGATATGGGGGCGGGGCAGCAGAGCTTGTGCTGTGTAACAGGATATGGGGGCGGGGCAGCAGAGCTTGTGCTGTGTAACAGGATATGGGGGCGGGGCAGCAGAGCTTGTGCTGTGTAACAGGATATGGGGGCGGGGCAGCAGAGCTTGTGCTGTGTAACAGGATATGCGGCGGGGGCAGCAGAGCTTGTGCTGTGTAACAGGATATGGGGCGGGGCAGAAGAGCTTGTGCTGTGTAACAGGATATGGGGGCGGGACAGCAGAGCTTGTGCTGTGTAACAGGATATGGAGTCGGGGTAGCAGAGCTTGTGCTGTGTAACAGGATATGGGGGCGGGGCAGAATAGCTTGTGCTGTGTAACAGGATATGGGGGTGGGGCAGCAGAGCTTGTGCTGTGTAACAGGATATGGGGGCGGGGCAGCAGAGCTTGTGCTGTGTAACAGGATATGAGGGCGGGGTAGCAGAGCTTGTGCTGTGTAACAGGATATGGGGGCGGGCAGAAGTGCTTGCACTGTGTTACAGGATATAGAGGAGGGGCAGCAGAGCTTGTGCTGTTTAACAGGATATGGGGACGGGGCAGCAGAGCTTGTGCTGTGTAACAGGATATGGAGTCGGGGCAGCAGAGCTTGTGCTGTGTAACAGGATATGGGAGCGGGGCAGCAGAGCTTGTGCTGTGTAACAGGATATGGGGGCGGGGCAGCAGAGCTTGTGCTGTGTAACAGGATATGGGGCGGGGCAGCAGAGCTTGTGCTGTGTAACAGGATATGGGGCGGGGCAGAAGAGCTTGTGCTGTGTAACAGGATATGGGGGCAGGACAGCAGAGCTTGTGCTGTGTAACAGGATATGGAGTCGGGGTAGCAGAGCTTGTGCTGTGTAACAGGATATGGGGGCGGGGTAGAATAGCTTGTGCTGTGTAACAGGATATGGGGGCGGGGCAGCAGAGCTTGTGCTGTGTAACAGGATATGGGGGCGGGGCAGCAGAGCTTGTGCTGTGTAACAGGATTTGGGGGCGGGGCAGCAGAGCTTGCACTGTTTTACAGGATATAGAGGCGGGGCAGCAGAGCTTGTGCTGTGTAACAGGATATGGGGGCGGCCCAGCAGAGCTTGTGCTGTGTAACAGGATATGGGGGCGGGGCAGCAGAGCTTGTGCTGTGTAACAGGATATGGGGGTGGGGCAGCAGAGCTTGTGCTGTGTAACAGGATATGGGGGCGGGGCAGCAGAGCTTGTGCTGTGTAACAGGATATGGGGGCGGGGTAGCAGAGCTTGTGCTGTGTAACAGGATATGGGGGCGGGCAGAAGTGCTTGCACTGTGTTACAGGATATAGAGGCGGGGCAGCAGAGCTTGTGCTGTGTAACAGGATATGGGGCGGGGCAGCAGAGCTTGTGCTGTGTAACAGGATATGGAGTCGGGGCAGCAGAGCTTGTGCTGTGTAACAGGATATGGGGGCGGGGCAGCAGAGCTTGTGCTGTGTAACAGGATATGGGGCGGGGCAGCAGAGCTTGTGCTGTGTAACAGGATATGGGGGCGGGGCAGCAGAGCTTGTGCTGTGTAACAGGATATGGGGGCGGGGCAGCAGAGCTTGTGCTGTGTAACAGGATATGGGGGCGGGGCAGCAGAGCTTGTGCTGTGTAACAGGATATTGGGGCGGGGCAGCAGAGCTTGTGCTGTGTAACAGGATATGGGGGCGGGGCAGCAGAGCTTGTGCTGTGTAACAGGATATGGGGCGGGGCAGAAGAGCTTGTGCTGTGTAACAGGATATGGGGGCGGGACAGCAGAGCTTGTGCTGTGTAACAGGATATGGGGGCGGGGCAGCAGAGCTTGTACTGTGTAACAGGATATGGGGGCGGGGCAGCAGAGCTTGTGCTGTGTAACAGGATATGGGGGCGGGGCAGCAGAGCTTGTGCTGTGTAACAGGATATGGGGGTGGGGCAGCAGAGCTTGTGCTGTGTAACAGGATATGGGGGCGGGGCAGCAGAGCTTGTGCTGTGTAACAGGATATGGGGGCGGGGCAGAAGAGCTTGTGCTGTGTAACAGGATATGGGGGCGGGGCAGCAGAGCTTGTGCTGTGTAACAGGATATGGGGGTGGGGCAGCAGAGCTTGTGCTGTGTAACAGGATATGGGGGTGGGGCAGAAGAGCTTGTGCTGTGTAACAGGATATGGGGCGGGGCAGAAGAGCTTGTGCTGTGTAACAGGATATGGGGGCGGGGCAGCAGAGCTTGTGCTGTGTAACAGGATATGGAGGCGGGGCAGAAGAGCTTGTGCTGTGTAACAGGATATGGGGGCGGGGCAGCAGAGCTTGTGCTGTGTAACAGGATATGGAGGCGGGGCAGAAGAGCTTGTGCTGGTGCATGTGAAATCCTCAGAAACGCCCACAGAGCAGAGGAATAATGAGAAACAGTGAGTGAGTCTCATAGAAGAGCATTTCTGAGAGCAAGTGAAGCAAAGCTGATACCAGTAAACAAACAAGTGCAATTTTATTATGTGCTGCATTACGGTAAGATACAGGGTTATTGATTTTTAGTGCACACAGGTGTCCATGGCCTCTAAGTAATGTCATAGCCAGACCCTTATTTCTGATATTTGCGGATTGGCGCATAGAAAATGTGGTGCCAATTTCCAAAAAAGGTCCAAAACTAGAGCCTGGAAACTATAGGCCGGTAAGTTTAACATCTGTTGTGGGTAAACAGTTTGAAGGTTTTCTAAGAGATGCAATCTTGGAGCATGGCTTCATGAGGGATCGGTCATGTCAAACTAATTTAATCAGTTTCTATGAGGAGGTAAGTTCTAGACTTGACAGCAGCGATCAATGGATGTCGTGTATCTGGACTTCTCCAAAGCATCTGACACTGTACCACATAAAAGGTTAGTATATAAAATGAGAATGCTCGGACTGGGAGAAAACATCTGTATGCGGGTAAGTAACTGGCTGAGGGATAGAAAACAGAGGGTGGTTATTAACGGTACACACTCAGATTGGGTCACTGTCACTAGTGGGGTACCTCAGGGGTCAGTATTGGAGGGGTCACTGTCACTAGTGGGGTACCACAAGGGTCAGTATTGGAGGGGTCACTGGGGTCAGTATTGGGCCCTATTCTCTTCAATATATTTATTAATCATCTTGTAGAAGGCTTGCACAGTAAAATATACATTTCTGTGTAAAGTAATTAACACAGAAGAGGACATATACACTCACCTAAAGAATTATTAGGAACACCATACTAATACGGTGTTGGACCCCCTTTTGCCTTCAGAACTGCCTTTATTCTACGTGGCATTGATTCAACAAGGTGCTGATAGCATTCTTTAGAAATGTTGGCCCATATTGATAGGATAGCATCTTGCAGTTGATGGAGATTTGAGGGATGCACATCCAGGGCACGAAGCTCCCGTTCCACCACATCCCAAAGATGCTCTATTGGGTTGAGATCTGGTGACTGTGGGGCCATTTTAGTACAGTGAACTCATTGTCATGTTCAAGAAACCAATTTGAAATGATTTGAGCTTTGTGACATGGTGCATTATCCTGCTGGAAGTAGCCATCAGAGGATGGGTACATGGTGGTCATGAAGGGATGGACATGGTCAGAAACAATGCTCAGGTAGCCCGTGGCATTTAAACGATGGCCAATTGGCACTAAGGGGCCTAAAGTGTGCCCAGAAAACATCCCCCACACCATCATTACACCATCACCACCAGCCTGCACAGTGGTAACAAGGCATGATGAATACATGTTCTCATTCTGTTTACGCAAAATTCGGACTCTACCATTTGAATGTCTCAACAGAAATCGAGACTCATCAGACCAGGCAACATTTTTCCAGTCTTCAACAGTCCAATTTTGGTGAGCTCGTGCAAATTGTAGCCTCTTTTTCCTATTTGTAGTGGAGATAAGTGGTACCCGGTGGGGTCTTCTGCTGTTGTAGCCCATTGGCCTCAAGGTTGTGTGTGTTGTGGCTTCACAAATGCTTTGCTGCATACCTCGGTTGTAACGAGTGGTTATTTCAGTCAACGTTGCTCTTCGATCAGCTTGAATCAGTCGGCCCATTCTCCTCTGACCTCCAGCATCAACAAGGCATTTTCGCCCACAGGACTGCCGCATACTGGATGTTTTTCCCTTTTCACACCATTCTTTGTAAACCCTAGAAATGGTTGTGCGTGAAAATCCCAGTAACTGAGCAGATTGTGAAATACTCAGACCGGCCCGTCTGGCACCAACAACCATGCCACGCTCAAAATTGCTTAAATCACCTTTCTTTCCCATTCTGACATTCAGTTTGGAGTTCAGGGGATTGTCTTGACCAGGACCACAACCCTACATGCATTGAAGCAACTGCCATGTGATTGGATGACTAGATAATCGCATTAATGAGAAATAGAACAGGTGTTCCTAATAATTCTTTAGGTGAGTGTATATATATATATATATATATATATACAGTATAGACCAAAAGTTTGGACACACCTTCTCATTCAAAGAGTTTTCTTTATTTTCTATGAAAATTGTAGATTCACACTGAAGGCATCAAAACTATGAATTAACACATGTGGAATTATATACATAACAAAAAAGTGTGAAACAACTGAAAATATGTCATATTCTAGGTTCTTCAAAGTAGCTACTATTTGCTTTGATTACTGCTTTGCACACTCTTGGCATTCTCTTGATGAGCCTCAAGAGGTAGTCACCTGAAATGGTCTTCCAACAGTCTTGAAGGAGTTCCCAGAGATGCTTAGCACTTGTTGGCCCTTTTGCCTTCACTCTGCGGTCCAGCTCACCCCAAACCATCTCGATTGGGTTCAGGTCCGGTGACTGTGGAGGCCAGGTCATCTAGCGCAGCACCCCATCACTCTCCTTCATGGTCAAATAGCCCTTACACAGCCTGGAGGTGTGTTTGGGGTCATTGTCCTGTTGAAAAATAAATGATGGTCCAACTAAACGCAAACCGGATGGAATAGCATGCCGCTGCAAGATGCTGTGGTAGCCATGCTGGTTCAGTATGCCTTCAATTTTGAATAAATCCCCAACAGTGTCACCAGCAAAGCACCCCCACACCATCACACCTCCTTCTCCATGCTTCACGGTGGGAACCAGGCATGTAGAGTCCATCCGTTCACCTTTTCTGCGTCGCACAAAGACACGGTGGTTGGAACCAAAGATCTCAAATTTGGTCTCATCAGACCAAAGCACAGATTTCCACTGGTCTAATGTCCATTCCTTGTGTTCTTTAGCCCAAACAAGTCTCTTCTGCTTGTTGCCTGTCCTTAGCAGTGGTTTCCTAGCAGATATTCTACCATGAAGGCCTGATTCACACAGTCTCCTCTTAACAGTTGTTCTAGAGATGTGTCTGCTGCTAGAACTCTGTGTGGCATTTACCTGGTCTCTAATCTGAGCTGCTGTTAACCTGCGATTTCTGAGGCTGGTGACTCGGATGAACTTCTCCTCCGCAGCAGAGGTGACTCTTGGTCTTCCTTTCCTGGGGCGGTCCGCATGTGAGCCAGTTTCTTTGTAGCGCTTGATGGTTTTTGTGACTGCACTTGGGGACACTTTCAAAGTTTTCCCAATTTTTCGGACTGACTGACCTTCATTTCTTAAAGTAATGATGGCCACTCATTTTTCTTTACTTAGCTGCTTTTTTCTTGCCATAATACAAATTCTAACAGTCTATTCAGTAGGACTATCAGCTGTGTATCCACCTGACTTCTCCACAACGCAACTGATGGTCCCAACCCCATTTATAAGGCAAGAAATCCCTTATTACACCTGACAGGGCACACCTGTGAAGTGAAAACCATTTCAGGTGACTACCTCTTGAAGCTCATCAAGAGAATGCCAAGAGTGTGCAAAGCAGTAATCAAAGCAAAATGTGGTTACTTTGAAGAACCTAGAATATGACATATTTTCAGTTGTTTCACACTTTTTTGTTATGTATATAATTCCACATGTGTTAATTCATAGTTTTGATGCCTTCAGTGGGAATCTACAATTTTCATAGTCATGAAAATAAAGAAAACTCTTTGAATGAGAAGGTGTGTCCAAACTTTTGGTCTGTACTGTATATACTACAAAGGACAGTGTACTGTATATATACTACAGAGGACAGTATACTGTATACACCTACTACAAAGGACAGTAATACTGTGTATATGTATATATATACAGTACAGACCAAAAGTCTGGACACACCTTCTCATTCAAAGAGTTTTATTTATTTTCATGACTATGAAAATTGTAGATTCACACTGAAGGCATCAAAACTATGAATTGATACATGTGGAATTATATACATAACAAAAAAGTGTGAAACAACTGAAAATATGTCATATTCTAGGTTCTTCAAAGTAGCCACCTTTTGCTTTGATTACTGCTTTGCACACTCTTGGCATTCTCTTGATGAGCTTCAAGAGGTAGTCACCTGAAATGGTTTTCACTTCAGGTGTGCCCTGTCAGGTTTAATAAGTGGGATTTCTTGCCTTATAAATGGGGTTGGGTCCATCAGTTGTGTTGTGGAGAAGTCAGGTGGATACACAGCTGATAGTCCTACTGAATAGACTGTTAGAATTTGTATTATGGCAAGAAAAAAGCAGCTAAGTAAAGAAAAACAAGTGGCCATCATTACTTTAAGAAATGAAGGTCAGTCAGTCCGAAAAATTGGGAAAACTTTGAAAGTGTCCCCAAGTGCAGTCACAAAAACCATCAAGCGCTACAAAGAAACTGGCTCACATGCGGACCGCCCCAGGAAAGGAAGACCAAGAGTCACCTCTGCTGCGGAGGAGAAGTTCATCCGAGTCACCGCAAATTCCAGTCCCCAATGCACGTAACGGCCGTGTACATGAGGCCTTAGAGGGGGTGATCGTGAGTTCACTAAAAGAGTTCAGGAGGGGCCTGGATGTATTTCTGGAGTGTAATAATATTACAGGCTATAGCTACTAGAGGGGGATCGGGGATACAGGGAGTTATTCTGATTGCCTGATTGGAGTCGGGAAGGAATTTTTTTCCCCTAAAGTGAGGAAAATTGGCTTCTACCTCACAGTTTTTTTGCCTTCCTCTGGATCAACTTGCAGGATAAGAGGCCGAACTGGATGGACAAATGTCTTTTTTAGGCCTCATGCACACGACCGTTTTTTTTCACGGTCCGCAAAAACGGGGTCCGTGGGTCCGTGATCCGTGACCGTTTTTTCGTCCGTGGGTCTTCCTTGATTTTTGGAGGATCCACGGACATGAAAAAAAAGTCGTTTTGGTGTCCGCCTGGCCGTGCGGAGCCAAACGGATCCGTCCTGAATTTCAATGCAAGTCAATGGGGACGGATCCGTTTGATGTTGACACAATATGGTGCCATTTCAAACGGATCCGTCCCCATTGACTTTCAATGTAAAGTCTGGAGTTCTTTTATACCATCGGATTGGAGTTTTCTCCAATCCGATGGTATATTTTAACTTGAAGCGTCCCCATCACCATGGGAACGCCTCTATGTTAGAATATACTGTCGGATATGAGCTACTTCGTGAACCTCAGATCCGACAGTATATTCTAACACAGAGGCGTTCCCATGGTGATGGGGACGCGTCAGGTTAGAATATACTGAAAAACTGTGTACATGACTGCCCCCTGCTGCCTGGCAGGTGCTGCCAGGCAGCAGGGGGCAGACCCCCCCCCCCTGTTTTTAACTCATTGGTGGCCAGTGCGGCCGGCCGCCCCCCCCCTCCCTCCCCTGTAGTTAACTCATTGGTGGCCAGTGCGGCCGCCCCCCCCCCTCCCTCCCCTGTGCGGCCGCCCCCCCCCCCTCCCTCCCCTGTAGTAAACTCGTTGGTGGCCAGTGGGCCCCCCCTCCGTCCGCTATAGATAACTCATTGGTGTCCAGTGGGCCCCCC
Source organism: Bufo gargarizans (assembly GCF_014858855.1). Lineage (NCBI taxonomy): Eukaryota > Metazoa > Chordata > Amphibia > Anura > Bufonidae > Bufo > Bufo gargarizans. Next base: position 724,987,967 of record NC_058081.1, on the reverse strand, counting down.
CTCCCTCCGCTGTAGATAACTCGTTGGTGGCCAGTGGGCCCTCTCCCCTCCCTCCCCCTCCTAATTAAAATCGCCCCCCTATCATTGGTGGCAGTGGTGAGTACAGATCGGAGTCCCAGTGTAATCGCTGGGGCTCCGATCGGTAACCATGGCAACCGGGACGCTACTGCAGTCCCGGTTGCCATGGTAGCTTAGCAATTTGTAGAAGCTTCATACTTACCTGAAGAGCTGCGATGTCTGTGACCGGCCGGGAGCTCCTCCTACTGGTAAGTGAAAGGTCTGTGCGGCGCATTGCTTATAGCACAGACCTGTCACTTACCAGTAGGAGGAGCTCCCGGCCGGTCACAGACATCGCTGCTCTTCAGGTAAGTATAAAGCTTCTACAAATTGCTAAGCTACCATGGCAACCGGGACTGCAGTAGCGTCCCGGTTGCCATGGTTACCGATCGGAGCCCCAGCGATTACACTGGGACTCCGATCGGTACTCACCACTGCCACCAATGATAGGGGGGCGATTTTAATTAGGAGGGGGTGGGAGGGGAGAGGGCCCACTGGCCACCAATGAGTTATCTATAGCGGACGGAGGGGGGGCCCACTGGACACCAATTAGTTAACTACAGGGGAGGGAGGGGGGGCTGGCTACCAAGAAGTTAACTACAGGGGAGGGGGGGGGGCGGCCGCACTGGCCACAAATGAGTTAAAAACAGGGGGGGGGGGGGGGTCTGCCCCCTGCTGCCTGGCAGCACCTGCCAGGCAGCAGGGGGCAGTCATGTACACAGTTTTTCAGTATATTCTAACCTGAAGCGTCCCCATCACCATGGGAACGCCTCTGTGTTAGAATATACTGTCGGATCTGAGTTTTCACGAAGTGAAAACTCACCTCTGAAAAAGCTTTTATGCAGACGGATCTTCGGATCCGTCTGTATGAAAGCAACCTACGGCCACGGATCACGGACACGGATGCCAATCTTGTGTGCATCCGTGTTCTTTCACGGACCCATTGACTTGAATGGGTCTGTGAACCGTTGTCCGTCAAAAAAATAGGACAGGTCATATTTTTTTGACGGACAGGATACACGGATCACGGCCTCGGCTGCAAAACGGTGCATTTTCCGATTTTTCCACGGACCCATTGAAAGTCAATGGGTCCGCGAAAAAAAATGGAAAACGGCACAACGGCCACGGATGCACACAACGGTCGTGTGCATGAGGCCTTAGCCTTATAAACTATGTTACTAGTATTAAAATACAAGAAAAACGATATAAATGTGATATCACTGTAATCGTACTGACCGGGAGAATGAAGAGAAAAGGTCAGTTTTACCAGATAGGGAACACAGCTAAAATGAAGGGGGTCATTACATGCACTTATATTAGGTGTATTTCAGGTGCAGATTACGGTCGCAATCTGCGACTTCGCCCCACTCACACCAGGGCTAAATAAGCCGGCGTGGGCGTAGAAAAAGGTCTAAATGTAAGACAGCTCGGAAGCTCTTACATGTAGAACTGGCGCTGGAGGCCGGGACCTCTTCATAACTTCAGTGGAACCACTGCCAACTTAGGGCTTTATTAAGATCAGCGTCTAAAACGCCGGTCTTAATAAATGTGCCCCTAAATCCATAAAATTGTGGTAGAATTGCCTTTTTTTCTTTTTCCCATTTCACTCCATTTGGAGTTTTTTTCCAGCTTCCCACTACATGGTACGCAATATTAAATGGTGCCATTAAAAAGTAGAAACTTCTCCCACTACAAACAAGCCCTGATACGTCCATGTGAACAAAACAATAGGAAAGAGGGACCATGGTGGGAGCGGAGCGGTCACTGCCCAGGAAGGTCCTGCTGTTTCTTCGGGGCTATTCACATCTGTTTTTTGCTGTACGTCAAGTGGATATGTTTAGACATATAGTAAAAAAACGTACACAGACGTATGCAATTTTGTGGTTCAATTTCCGTTTGTCTAACGTATACGTTTGAAGGATGTACCTGTACATACGTTTCAATACCTTTGGTATTTAACAAAAACGTTCATTTTTGTGAAACCTTTTTTTTTTTTAAATAAAGATGTAAAATATATTAAAGGAAGAAGGAAGTATCTGGGTAAAACCAGAAATGTTTAAGGGATGAAAACGTATTGTCTTACATTTTCATCTGTCTCCTATTCAATGTAAAAAAAAGTACATATTTCTGTAAATTTGTAATTTTTTTTTGCAGGACTGAATAATGCAGAATTCCACTCTTTTCTGTTCTGCAAAAAAAAACGTACAGAGAAACGTATACTTTTTTACATTACAGTGAATGAGAGGCGGATGGAAACGTAAGACAATACGTTTCCATCAATTGCACGTATCCTTTTTTATCCAGATACTTCCTTCTTCCTTTGATATATTTCAAACAAAGGTTTCACAAAAATGTATCTGTTTTTTATTTAAAAAAACGGACAGAAACATATTGAAATGTATGTACATCTGTGAAACGTATACGTTAAAGAATAGATAACCACAAAATTGCATACGTCTGTACTTTTTTTTACTGTATGTCTAAATGTATCCGCCTGACCTACCATAAAAACAAGACGTGAACAGGCGCTAATTGTGTCATGTGATACTGTCTGCTGAGCTATGTATCTAATCCTATGATGTGTGATACTGTCTGCTGTGCCTCTGTATCTAATCCTATGATGTGTGATACTGCCTGCTGAGCCTCTGTATCTAATCCTATGATTTGTGATACTGCCTGCTAAGCTTTGTATCTAATCCTATGTGATACTGTCTGCTGAGCTGTGTATCTAATCCTGTGTGATACTGTCTGCTGAGCTGTGTATCTAATCCTATGATGTGTGATACTTCCTGCTGAGCCTCTGTCTCTAATCCTATGATGTGTGATACTTCCTGCTGAGCCTCTGTATCTAATCCTATGATTTGTGATACTGCCTGCTAAGCTTTGTATCTAATCCTATGTGATACTGTCTGCTGAGCTGTGTATCTAATCCTATGATGTGTGATACTTCCTGCTGAACCGCTTTATCTAATTCTATGATGTGTGATACTTCCAGCTGAGCTGTGTACCTGTAACGGGGCGCCGAAGGCGCACTCGGTCTCCCATCAGCCACAGACCTGCTGCTTAGCTTCGGGAGTGAGGATATGTGTTTGACTTCGTTCCCAGGGCGGCTTTGCTAGCTGGGAGGCTCCCTGCTCCTAGGTCTGCCTTGAGCGCCGAGCTGATCACTCGGTGCTCGACTGGTCGGTCTGTCGGTCATTTGACGCTGGCCAGGTCACATGACCCTCACTCCCCACTATAAATACAGGCGGCCTGCTGGCCACAGGTTGCCTGTTAATTTAGGTTCCTGGCGTTTGTTAGATACCTGTGTACTTACCTGATCCTGTTCCCTGACGATCCTTTGCCTGCTCCTCTTGTACTGCGCATCCATCCTGGTATTTGGACCTTGGCTTCCATCTGACTATTCTTTGCGGACTCCTTTGGTACTTCTCGACTCTCCTGGTGTTTATGACCCCGGCTTCTCCTGACCATTCTTTGCTTATCCCTCTGTACTGCTTTGTCCTCTTGGTTTTGACCCGGTCCATTCACTATCCGTTATTCGTCTTGTCTGTCCTTCCCGCACGTATCCTAAGTTAGGGACTGCCGTCCAGTTGTCCCCTGTCATCAGGACTCGTGAGGCAAGTAGGCAGGGCCAGGGGTGAGGGTGGAGCGCAGTGGTCACTATCCTCCCCCCTGTGTGTGTGTGTAAGTGACCGGTACAACAGGCCCAATAACCACTGTATAATAAATCCTTTGGTGACCCTGACTGACCATGTCTCTAATCTGATGCAGATGGTGCAGGAGCTAGGGGAAAAACTCTTCCACTCCTCAGGCCTCCAGTCTGCATTTTGAGCCCCAGATTAAGCTCCCAGAACCCTTTTCTGGAGACCGGAAGAAGTTTCTCTCTTTTAAGGAGAGTTGCAGACTTTACTTCCGTTTGCGCCCCGTGTCCTCTGGCCCTGAGAGTCAACGCGTGGGCATGATCATTTCCCGACTACAGGGTGATCCCCAGGACTGGGCGTTCTCTTTACCTGCTGGCGCCAGTTGTTTAACTTCTGTGGAGGGGTTCTTTCAGGCCCTGGGTACCCTCTATGATGAACCAGACAGGGCTCTGGTAGCCGAGACGGCTCTAAAGGCACTGGTTCAGGGCACTCTACCTGCGGAGGATTATTGCACCCAATTCAGAAGGTGGTGTGTCCCCTCAGGATGGAACGAACCAGCCCTGAAGAGTCAGTTCAGGTCAGGTCTGTCTGATAAGTTAAAGGATCTTCTGGTCAGTTATCAACTTCCAGAGACCTTAGAGGAGATGATGACCCTTGTTGTCCGACTTGACCGACGGGTTAGAGAGAGATGACAGGAACAACAGTCCCAGAGACAATGCTGAGGTCTCCACCGAGGAACCCATGCAGGTTGGCATGACCCGTGGGAATCTTCGCCGCAGACGTGGAGAATGCTTTTGCTGTGGAGATCCTGACCATTGGAGCAACCAGTGTCTTAAAAAGGTCCTCTCTGTCAAGTCTCCTAAGGCAAGGCAACCTAAAGACCAGGTACACCCTGATTTTTCTAAATGTAAGCTTTTGGTACCCATTACGATTTCTCTGGGGGTAGATAAATGGCCGGGTAAGGCCTTTATTGATTCTGGCTCAGCGGCCAGCTTTATTGACTCTGAGTATGCTGTAAGATTGGGTATTCCAATGTTTGCTTTACCAACTCCTATCCATGCCATGGCTATTGATGCTACCCCTCTTATTGGTGGTACGGTGAGCTCATGTACCTCAGAGATTTCTCTAACCATGGGTGTGTGCCACTCAGAGAGATGTTCCCTTTTTGTTCTGGAGAACCTACTGTTTGAGGTGGTACTAGTGTTGCCTTGGCTCCGACTACATAACCCCACTAAACATTGGTCCAAGGGGGAGTTGGTGAGTTGGGGGCCTAAGTATGACTCGTGCGTGTCCGTGGTACAGGCTGGGGTCTCAGTAAAGTCTGATACTTTACCCACTGTTGTTAGGGAATATTCTGATGTATTCTCATCATCAACCCCGGAGGCTCTACCCCCGCCATAGACCTTATGATTGTACTATAGAGCTAGTAGAGGGGGCCAAGTTTCCTTAGGGGCGAATTTATAATGTTTCTAAGCCCGAACGCAAGGTCATGGAAGATTATATTAAGGAGAGCCTTTGTAAAGTGCATATTAGACCTTCTGTTTCTCCTATGGGGGCGGGGTTTTTCTTCGTTAAGAAAAAAGATGGTGGTCTTAGGCCTTGTATCGATTACCGGAGATTAAATAAAATCACTGTCCAGAATAGATACTCCCTCCCATTGATTCCGGATTTATTTAACTAGGTTCTGGGGGCAACCTGGTTTTCCAAGATTGACCTGAAAGGGGCATACAATCTAATCCGAATCAAGGAGGGAGACGAATGGAAGACAGCGTTGAATACTCCGGCAGGACACTTTGAATATCAGGTGATGCCTTTTGGGCTCAGCAATGCCCCAGCTGTGTTCCAAAACTTTATGAATGACATTCTTAGGGAGTTCCTAGGTAAATTTGTTATTGTCTATCTTGACGACATTTTGATATTCTCTCTTGACTTTGAATCCCATGTGTCTCACGTTAAACAAGTATTAGAGGTGTTTGTAGAGGGAGAACCAGCTATCCGCTAAGCAAGAGAAATGTGTCTTTGGTGTACAGGAGATTCTGTTTCTAGGGCATGTTCTGACTCCTCACGCCTTTTAAGATGGATCCTGGTAAGGTACTAGCAATTAAGGAATGGGTAAGACCTTCATCCTTAAAGGGCTTCTGTCACCCCACTAAACTCTTTTTTTTGGCTTCTTATAATCCCTATACAGCGATATATGAATACATAATGTTATTAGTCATTTTGGTTCAGTAGATCATGAATAAAACATACTTTTATAATATGTAAATCACCTGTCTACCAGCAAGTAGGGCGGCTACTTGCTGGTAGCAGCCGCATCCTCCTATCATATAGACGCCCCCTCCGCATGTTGATTGACAGGGCCAGCGAATGCGATCGTCCTCTGGCTGGCCCTGTCTGCTATCAAGATCTCGCGCCTGCGCCGTAACGGTATTCAGTCGGCGCAGGCGTACTGAGAGAAGGACCTGGCTCGGCCGCTCCATCCTCAGTGCGCCTGCGCCGATGACGTCGCATCTACACCCGGCGCAGGCGCACTGAGGATGGAGCAGCCGAGCGAGCGTCCTCCTCTCAGTGCGCCTGCGCCAACTGAATACCGTTACGGCACAGGCGCGAGATCTTGATAGCAGACAGGGCCAGCCAGAGGACGATCGCATTCGCTGGCCCTGTCAATCAACATGCGGAGGGGGCGTCTATATGATAGGAGGATGCGGCTGCTACCAGCAAGTAGACGCCCGACTTGCTGGTAGACTGGTTATTTACATATTATAAAAGTATGTTTTATTCATGATCTACTGAACCAAAATGACTAATAACATTATGTATTCATATATCGCTGTATAGGGATTATAATAAGCCCAAAAAAAACAATATATGAGTGGGGTGACAGAAGCCCTTTAAAGGCCTTAGTACGGTTCTTAGGTTTCGCCAATTACTATCGTAAATTTATTATGAATTTTTCTGTAATTGCTAAACCGTTGACCGACCTTACTAAGAAAGGGGCAGATTTGGAGAATTGGTCTACTGAGGCCATTTCTTCATTTGAAAAATTAAAAAAGGCATTCAGTAGCGCTCCCATTCTGATCCAGCCTGATCAGGAGAGATCTTTTATTGTGGAGGTGGATGCGTCCAAAGACGGCGCAGGAGCAGTCCTTTCACAAGGTCCTGCTAGCCTCACTAATCTGAGACCATGTGCCTTCTTCTCCAGGAAATTCTCTCCCACGGAGAGAAACTACGACATAGGGAATAGGGAGCTGCTGGCCATTAAATGGGCATTTGAGGAGTGGAGGCATTTTCTGGAGGGGGCAAGGCATTGTGTAACTGTTGTCACTGACCATAAAAACCTTATGTTTCTCGAGTCTGCTAAGAGGTTGAATCCCCGTCAAGCCATATGGGCTCTGTTTTTTTACTCGTTTTGATTTTTCCATTACGTTCAGGCCGGGAAGTAAAAATGTGAAGGCGGACGCATTATCTCAGAGCTTCCATGCTTTTCAACCTACTGAGGTACCACCTGAATCCATCCTACCAGCAAAAATCTTCATAGCAGCTCTAACCCAGGATATCTCGGCTCGCATTAGGTCTGAACAACATCTGGCACCGGTATCCACCCCAACAGATAAGTTGTTTGTTCCTGTACACTTTCGTCTCCAGCTGTTGGGTGAGTGTCACGATTCTGCCTTTTGTGGACATCCGGGTGTTGAGGGCACTAAGGATCTGGTTTCTAGATCCTATTGGTGGCCCACTCTAACTAGGGATGTCAAGTCCTACGTGTCAGCCTGTGAGGTTTGTGCCAGGTCCAAGACACCTAGGAGTCGCCCTGCTGGTAACCTACGACCCCTACCCATTCCCAGTAGACCCTGGTCCCATATCTCGATGGACTTTATAACTGACCTACCGCCGGCAGAGGGTAAGACTGTAGTTTGGGTAGTGGTCGATAGGTTTAGCAAGATGGTCCATTTCATTCCCCTGTCTAAACTCCCAAATGCCAAAACCCTGGCGTCTATTTTTGTGAAAGAAATTGTTCGATTGCATGGTATCCTGGAAAATATTGTTTCTGACCGGGGTGTGCAGTTTGTGTCCAAATTCTGGAGGTCCTTCTGTCAAATTTCATTGTCTTTTTCCTCTTCCTACCACCCTAAGAGTAATGGGCAGACTGAACGCTTTAATCAGTCTGTGGAACAATTCTTGAGGTTGTATGTTGCTGATGACTAGCAATTATGGGTTACATTTCTTCAATTGGCTGAATTTGCTTTGAATAACCGTTTCAATTCTTCTGCTGGGGTTTTACCTTTCTTTTGTAACCATGGTTTCCATCCCTGTTTTCATTCTGGGTCACCCGTCTCCTCCTCTAACCCTGAGACGGATAGGCTCTCCTCTGAATTGTGCACAGTTTGGGCCCGGGTTCAATCTAATTTAGAAAAGGCTCAAAGTTCTCAGAAACTCAAGGTCGATAGGAGACGTTCAAGGGGGGTGAATTTTTAGGTTGGGGATAAGGTATGGTTGTCCTCTCTTAAGGTAGATTCTAAAAAGTTTGCTCCTCGTTTTATTGGACCATATAAGATCATGGAGGTGATTAACCCGGTATAATTTAGATTGGAGCTGCCCGAGTCATTCCACATTCATAATGTGTTCCATAAATCTCTACTTAAAAAATATTTTTAACCGATAAATCTCTACTTAAAAAATATTTTGAACTGGTAGTACCATCGAAAGCCTCGCCTCTGCCGGTTCTCGTTAATGATGCTATCGAGTATGTGGTGTCTAAAATAGTGGATGTCAGGAAGGTGCGTAATTCCTTGCAGTACCTGATTCACTGGAAGGGGTATGGACCTGAAGAGAGATCTGTCACGGAAGGTGTACAGGAAACAAGACAATGCAAAATGAATATATGACTCACTGGATCCAAAACTAAGGAACAAAAAGGGAGACCCCTGCATCAGACCTGGCTCTCTCCCTTACTGCTCAGCCTATGCGATAATCCCAATGGTGGATGATAGCATATCCTCGTACCTCGACTATATAACACCTGAACACCCTACAATAGTGAAGGGACACGACCACCGGCTCCCTACACTAGACACGGAGGGAGTCAGGGTCACCTGGCATCCAGCAAACAGAAAATCACAAATGAATGTACAACACTTAACTTGTAGAAGACTGGGAAATAGGATCAGCATGCACACACACTCCAGGAAGCTGTATAAACCGCACACTAATGCATTATGGGGAGGAATTTAAAGGGATGCAATCACTCCAACTACATGACAGCTGAGAGAGGCTAACGAGATGAGGAACTGAAAACCAAAACAAAGAAAACTCAAGGAGGAGGTTCTGAAAGGCTTCTGTCAGAGCTTCTCAGCTGTCTGGTTGTGACAGATCTTTGGTACCTGCCAGGAAGGTTCATGCTCCTAGACTTGTTCGAAAATTTCATTTAGAACACCCTGAAAGGCCATCGCCTGAAGTCTTGGGTCCGGTGGCCCCTCATCAAAGGGGGGGTACTGTAACGGGGCGCCGAAGGCGCACTCGGTCTCCCATCAGCCGCAGACCTGCTGCTTAGCTTCGGGAGCGAGGACCTGTGTTTGACCTCGTTCCCAGGGCGGCTTTGCTAGCTGGGAGGCTCCCTGCTCCTAGGTCTGCCTTGAGCGCCGAGCTGATCACTCGTTGCTTGACTAGTCGGTCTGTCGGTCATGTGACGCTGGCCAAGTTACATGACCCTCACTCCCCACTATAAATACAGGCAGCCTGCTGGCCACAGGTTGCCTGTTAATTTAGGTTCCTGGCGTTTGTTGGATACCTGTATACTTACCTGATCCTGTTCCCTGACGATCCTTTGCCTGCTCCTCCTGTACTGCGCATCCTTCCTGGTATATTGACCTCGGCTTCCACCTGACTATTCTTTGCGGACTCCTTTGGTACTTCTCGACTCTCCTGGTATTTATGACCTCGGCTTCTCCTGACCATTCTTTGCTTATCCCTCTGTACTGCTTTGCTCTCTTGGTTTTGACCCGGTCCATTCATTATCCGTTATTCGTCTTGTCTGTCCTTCCCGCACGTATCCTAAGTTAGGGACTGCCGTCCAGTTGTCCCCTGTCATCAGGACTCGTGAGGCAAGTAGGCAGGGCCAGGGGTGAGGGTGGAGCGCAGTGGTCACTATCCTCCCCCCTGTGTGTGTGTGTGTACGTGACCGTTACAGTATCTAATCCTATGATGTGTGATACTTCCTGCTGAGCTGTGTATCTAATCCTATGATGTGTGATACTTCCTGCTATGCCTCTGTATCTAATCCTATGATGTGTGATACTTCCTGCTGAGCTGTGTATTTAATCCTATGATGTGTGATACTTCCTGCTGAGCTGCTGTATCTAATCCTATGATGTGTGATACTTCCTGCTGAGCTGCTGTATCTAATCCTATGATGTGTGATACTTCCTGCTGAGCTGCTGTATCTAATCCTATGATGTGTGATACTTCCTGCTGAGCTGTGTATCTAATCCTATGATGTGTGATACTTCCTGCTGAGCTGCTGTATCTAATCCTATGATGTGTGATACTTCCTGCTGAGCTGTGTATTTAATCCTATGATGTGTGATACTTCCTGCTGAGCTGCTGTATCTAATCCTATGATGTTTGGTATTGTATTCTGAGCTGCTGTATCTAATCCTATCATGTGTGATACTGTGCTCTGCTGTGTATCTAAGCCTGTCATGTGTACACACCGCTACATGGTGACACTGGTGTTGCGGCCAGGATAGCAGAGTAGTGGTGATGCCGTAGAAATTAATGTGACCGCCATGCTGGATTTCTCGTGTGGTGATCCTATTTATTCCTATGAGATCACCGCTTCCCTGCTGTCCTGGGTGCGACACGTCGGACGACCAATGCCGCCATATAGTCGCCCCCTGATGGCGCTTTGCATTCCCCACCCTCTAAGGCCGAGGCCCAGAAACATCAATCACCCAGCAGTCTGTAAAGCACCTGGAGCTCCTGCTCTGCGCCTATCAGCCACCAGATGGCGCAGTGATTACACAAATGTCCTGTCTGACACACTATTCTCCTGATGCCTCCGGTTTTGTCGCCCGCCCCTTTAAATACACTTGTCTTTATTATCACCATTATAAAATTAAAAAAACAGTATAGCGGTAGCCACCCAGCTTTCCCGGATTAGCGAATCTGCCTGGTTACGTGGTTCCACATAAAGGGGGAATTCCGATCATCATCAGGCGGGGTATCAGCCATTATGCTATGACTAGAGCAAAAATCATATCAGTTCTAGAAATTTCTGGGAAAGCCGGGTGACAACCCATGTAGTTTCAGTTATTTTTTTCTTTAATTTTAATCACTTTTTATAGCGCTGATATATTCCTCTATACAGACATTAGCATCTAGCTGTCTCCAATGGGGCTCCCAATCTCAGTAAGCTGTTATGGCGTCACCCAGCTTTCCTACAGTCCTGAAGGGAAAATGTGCCGAGTGGTACAATAGTTCAGAGTGGAAGACGTCCTCATCATCAGTTGCATATCTCTGCACACCCTTTGCCTGAAGCTCTTTCTATGTGACCTGTTTTAAAAAGCCATCTAGCACCCTCTAGTGGTCAGCAGGTGTTATGTTCATGAACTGCGGTTCACTGGCAGAAATCACTGGGAATGCCTAAAAGAAATGATGTACATAAACTGCAGCCCTGCTTATCTGTCCGCCGACCACTGAGGGTACAGAGGAGGAAAGTCATGCCCGCAGTGAATACGGCGTGGAGATGCATGCTCATAGGAGAGGGGGGGCAGTTTGCCCTTTGAGCATTCAGTTGACGGCTCCCTGACTTCCCCCTGGACATGCATGCTCGGCTATGAGTAGAACGTATTGGGGTGCAATATATGCTTTTATCACATGATGTCTCCATTTACCATCTGCATCCATCAGCGCTCATCTATACCACATGCTGTACTTTTTTCACTTATTCCACGCAGTTAAAAATGGAAACCTCCCTTGATGCCTCCAAAAGAAGACACTTGAGGCTTGTGTTGGTGTGCTGGGTGCCTATTAGTGCCCTTTAAAGGGCATCTGTCAGCGGATCTGTGACAGGTGCGCCCGGCAGCTGAAGGCACCTGTGTTGGTCCCATGTTGTGCCCGTCACACTTTGATTGACAGGTGAGGCGTGTTCACGGTTACACTGCCGGATCCTGTCAGTGAAAACGCAGGGGGCGTGGCAGTTGCAGAGAGAGCAGAGTCTCTAGGTGTAACGTCCACGCCCCTGTTGCTCTTGGAGACTTATTTGCATACGTTAAACTTTCATTTTTGCAATGTGGGCACAGAGTACTCCAGGAGATGACGGGCACTCCTGTGGCTATTCCCTTACCACTGGATTTTATCAGTGGTGCTCTATGCAGTGGATATAAAAAGTCTACACACCCCTGTTAAAAAGTCAGGTTTCTGTGCTGTAAAGAAATGAGACAAAGATAAATCATTTCAGAACTTTTTCCACCTTTTAATGTGACCTATAAACTGTACAACTGAAATGAAAAACAAACTGAAATCTTTTAGGTAGAGGGAAGAAAAAATATATAAATAAATAATACTTTGTTGAAGCACCTTTTGATGTTATTCCTTTTTGGGTATGAGTCGATCAGCATGGCACATTTTGACTTGGTAAGATTTGCTCACTCTTCTTTGCAAAAAAACTCCAAATCTGTCAGATTGCGAGGGCATCTCCTGGGCACAGCCCTCTTCAGATCACCCCACAGATTGTGAGGGCATCTCCTGGGCACGGCCCTCTTCAGATCACCCCACAGATTGTGAGGGCATCTCCTGTGCACGGCCCTCTTCAGATCACCCCACAGATTGTGAGGGCATCTCCTGTGCACGGCCCTCTTCAGATCACCCCACAGATTGTGAGGGCATCTCCTGTGCACTGCCCTCTTCAGATCACCCCACAGATTGTGAGGGCATCTCCTGGGCACAGCCCTCTTCAGATCACCCCACAGATTGTGAGGGCAGATGTCACGGCCATGCCCATGACCGTGACTCCTTGACCGCATGCGGTTGCCTGCGGTTTTATATGGGCGTTCAGCCACGGGTGAGGGCCGCTGGTGTGTGGCCTCACTTGTGGTTGCCGCAGGCAACTAGTTTGGTTGTTGGCAGCAGAGCAGCCTGAGCGTTGCCTAGGCAGCTTGCTGCCTTGGCATGCGGTCTCACCTGACTGCTATTATGTTAGGTGTGTGTGTGGTGTGCACTGTGTTTTATGTTTTGTGTGCACTTCCCCTATATGTGTGTTTTCCCTTCTGTGTACTGGAAGGGTTAACTTCCTTCCCAGTGTGTCTGATGTCACTGGGTGTGGTTGACCGGTGGATGTTGTCTGTTGGGACTTTCACATGAGTTTGTGCAGCATACGGTTCTGGATCCTTGTCTGTTTAGGGATCCAGTCAGCAGGGCTGTGGCAGGTTGGTGAACTTGTTGTTCGCCTGCCATTTCCGTGTTGCTGTTTCTGTCCCCCTCTTCCCAACAGCTTGGCCATTGAGGCTCCTGCTCCTCCGTGTCAAGGAGGAGTAGGTCGTCTCACCCAGCTCCTAGCTCAGGGATCTGCGGAGGGTAAGATAGGGCTCCGAGGTTCCTGCGCATGGGCCCTCCTACCCTAAAGGTCGGCCCATGCAGGTTAGGAGTTAGGGTCAGGGTAGGGATGCTGTAGGAGGTGACCTGCTCCCTATCCTGTGGCCTCATGGCCGAGTAGCCACTTCAACACCTGGCATCTCACGGCTGAGGGTTTCCCCCATCCTCAGCCGTGACAGCAGATTTTCAATCGGATTCAGGTCTGGGCTCTGGCTGGGCCATTCCAAAACTTGAATCTTCTTCTGGTGAAGCCATTCCTTGGTTGATTTGGATGTATGCTTTGGGTCGTTGTCCTGCTGAAAGATGAAGTTCCTCTTCATGTTCAGCTTTCTAGCAGAAGCCTGAAGGTTTTGTGCCAATAATGACTGGTATTTGGAACAGTTCAGAATTCCCTCTAGCTTAACTAAGGCCCCAGTTCCAGCTGAAGAAGAACAGCCCTTGGCATGATGCTGCCACCACCCTGCTTCACTGTCGGGATGGGGTTCTTTTGGTGATGTGCAATGTTGTTTTTGCGGCAAACATATCTTTTGGAATTATGGCCAAAAAGTTCCACCTTGGTTTCATCAGACCATAACACCTTTTCCCACTTGCTTTTGGGAGACTTCAGATGTGTTTTTGCAAAATGTTGTCTGGCTTAGATGTTTTTCTTGGTAAGAAAAGGCTTTCGTCTTGCCGCTCTACCCTATAGCCCAGACATATGAAGAATACGGGAGATTGTTGTCACATGGACCACACAGCCAGGACTTGCCAGATATTCCTGCAGCTCCTTTAATGTTGCTGTAGGCCTCTTGGTCGCCTCCCAGACCAGTTTTCTTCTCGTCTTTTCATCAATTCTGGAGGGACGACCAGTTCTTGGTAATGTCACTGTTGTGCCATATCTTCTACACTTGATGATGACTGTCCTCACTGTGCTCCATGGTAGATCTAATGCCTTGGACATTCTTTTGTCTCACGTCAAAACCTCAGATCCACTATGGTTGCTATATAGATACTCCGAAAAAGGTCGATGGCAGCATGCCCTCCAAAAGTTCTTTATTCACAAAGGGTTAATAATAACATCCAAAAGGTGTCAAAGAAAAATGAAACGTTTCAGTCTTTCTCAAGCATATTATGAGTGAATTCTCATACCTTACATAGTGTATCAAGTACCTCCCCTAGCTCATTAATTACACATCATCATAATTCGCAAACATATCTAAAATCTACCCAAAAATACCGTACATGGTGAAAGTCATGTTCAGTGACCAACCATAAGAAGTGCCTACATTCTGACAACATGGAGGAAGACGGACGGATCATCCAAATCCCGCACATGGGTCCAGCGTCTACTGCACATGACGGCTCACCTACCCCACCCCTGGTTACTCATTCATCCAAATCGCTGACATCTTCGTGTCACATGACACACTCCCGATCACATGACCTCACTCGTCACGTCCACCTGACTATACTGCTCACACCCATTTCAGGACGAGTTCCCATCTCCATGACCTACACTTAGTGAGCCGTCACACTGCGCGCTGCAGCACATCTGTCATCATAGCACATATCATAGTCAAAAACGGGGTGTACTATCATATCTAATATACTCATCACTATATCAGGGCTTATCATAGGACTCCAAGGGGCAACAAAGATGACTCCTGTGCAGCGATGGTGACTCCGTCCCTCCAACCTCCACCTGTCATCAAAAAACATTAAAAACAACTCCATAAATCAAACTTCGGCAACATACTGATTAGGTCTATACATAGATGACACAATGCCGCTTACATTGAACTCAATATTCATACCACAAGGCTGTAATGATCTCAAAGTAAATATCCACTTTCATTCCTTCTCTCTATCGCCTCCTCTCCTTAATGTTCCCAATGAGTCTATGACCCGAAACCTGAGCTGGTTAACTGAATGCCCAGTCTCCACAAAATGCTTCGCTACTGGTTTATCCAACAACTTCTTCCTGACAGTATTCTTGTGCTTGTTAATTCTTTCTCTAACTTCCATAGTTGTTTCCCCAACATAAACCAAGCTACAAGGGCACTGTATGATCTAAATCACATCTCTGGACCTACATGTATAGTGTCCCCCGATTCCATATATCTGTCTCCCTTGATCATATTGCCGCAATTACAGCAGCTCAGACAAGGGAAATTGCCCATCCTTGGAGGGGTAAGAAATCTCTGTTTGTCCTTGTTTACATCACTAAGATCCGTCTTCACTAATTTAGGGTCCATTCACACGTCCGCAGTGTTTTGCGGATCTGCAAAACACCGGGACGGCACCCCAATAGAAATGCCTATTCTTGTCTGCAGCTGCGGAGCCGTGGACCGGAAATGCGGATGCGGACAGTGCACTGTGTGCTGTCCGCATCTTTTCCGTCCCCATTGAAAATGAATGGGGCCGCACCCAAAGTGCGGACATCTGAATGGAGCCTTATCCTGTAAACTTGTACCTCTTCTATATGCCATAAGTGGGGGCACTCCAAATTCAGCAATCGATGGTAAACCTTTCTGTAAAATAGGCCACTCCTTTAGTATCTTAGATATCAAAACACTATCCCATATGTAAAGACGAACGGAATCCTCCGTACATCACTACTATTAACCTGACTTGGAGGGTGGTTTCTCTCTCCACCGCCTTGACCTTTCTACATGGTCTTTGCAGTGATCTCTGGGGATAACCTCTTTACATAAACTTGACACACATCTCCTCAACTCAACTCAAATGCTTCATTATCTGATGCTACTCTTACCCTAGGTAACTGACTCCAAGGGAGTGACTCTACCATGCTACGGGGATGAATACTATCATACCTCAAAAGGTTGTTCCTATCTGTAGGTTTTTAATACAGATCTGTTTTGACAGTCCCTTCTTCCGCATAAAGTCTAACGTCCAAAAACTACAATTCTGGACACGATACCGTTTTAGTAAACTGTAAACCAGGGAAACTAGCATTCAGATATTGATGAAATAATCTCTAGGTTATTGGATTCCAGCTCACCCGCCTTTTCTTGCAAGGTGCACGGATATAAAGGATGAAGCCTTGTTATAATAGGTTGAAAGGAAAGAAATCCGGCACTCAAAATTGATGAAGTCGTAGGTTCCTTTATTTGGTCATGCGATATATCAGGTACTGAGGTACAGAATGATTCATAACCAGTGATGCCCTTGTCAGTCTATGCGTTTCAAACGAACGTTGTCGTTTGAAACGTGTAGACTGACAAGGGCATCACTGGTTATGAATCATTCTGTACCTCAGTACCTGATAATTCTGTACCTCAGTACCAACAGGTAACACCCACTGAGCTGTGAACGTACAGCTCCACAAGCAGGGAACGCCCACTGAGCACTGAACTTACAGGGAACACCCACTGAGCTGTAAACGTACAGCTCCACAAGCAGGGAACGCCCACTGAGCTGTGAACGTACAGCTCCACAAGCAGGGAACGCCCACTGAGCACTGAACTTACAGGGAACACCCACTGAGCTGTGAACGTACAGCTCCACAAGCAGGGAACGCCCACTGAGCACTGAACTTACAGGGAACACCCACTGAGCTGTGAACGTACAGCTCCACAAGCAGGGAACGCCCACTGAGCACTGAACTTACAGGGAACACCCAATAAGCTGTGAACCTGCAGTACCATAAAAAACAGGGAACACCCCCAAATCAATCAGTGACAGCGCTGCCACCTAAGCCTGCCTAGATAGATGCAGATCTAACATTGCTTTGTGTCTATTACCACAATCCCATGCGAGGAAGTATTTGTGAGGAAAGGGTAAAATTTTTGGATTTGGACAGAACTGGGAGAGTAGACCAAACCCAGATCAGCTGTAAATTCCTCCCTGGGGTCAACAATAGACATCTTCTGGTTAAACCGGAGTGGTGGCTCCCTGTGACACTGCTGTGAGGGTTGGGTGACATTTAATACCAGAACCTCCTGATTTATAGCCGGGCCCGCAGCTCGGCCCACAATACAAGCTGCGTCCTTCTGCGTGTTACTGCAGATAAATTCAGTGCAGAGAAATACTCCATGATCTCGTCTCATTCGGTACGTGTTAAAATATGACAAAATAATGTAGAGAGAGAAACAGCAGAAAATAAAAGCCGCTGTCAGCTCTGCTACTGAGCTGGAAAAGCTGCAAAACATGGCTGCCATCGCAACGCGCACAGGAGTGGTCACTTCCCGTTCTGAACTGCAAATCTTCCTGCTCCATAAATTTGTCATTCAGGACTCTAGGGAAACTGTGTGACAACCCCTATAGAATAGGCGGTGGCTGTAAGGGTTGTCACCGAACACCTCCTTCAAATGAAGACACATCTAACCAGTAGTGACCCTGTAAATCCAAACCATCTGGCGATGCACCTTTTTATGGGATTCAGCGCTGTGTGTTTATGGCGGTGCTGTATAAGTCCTGCACGGGTTTCCTGGACCGGGTCGAGCAGGCGTTTTAGTGCTTATTGACACCCAAGCTTCTGCTTTAATGGCCGGGATAAAAAGGTTCTAAACTCTCATCACTCTAAAAAAGTTCTGCCCTTTTTTTCTTGATGCATCACACCCCTTCAGAGCATGCACGGCCTCATGGACCCTTCACAAGCTGTGCGGAAGATCTGCCAGCCTATTCCCGGGAGCCTCCCAAACGTTTTAGGAGAGATGGTGCCTGTTTATCCCATTGATTACCATTTAACACTTTAACCCCCCCCCTTCCCCAATGGTCGCCTTAGCCGTTGGGTACGTGCTGTTTTAAACAGACATCCGGGGCTAATGTCAGCAATCGACAATAATGTCATTTGAAGACATTTAACCCCTCAGATGTCTTGGTCAAATGTGACCACAGCATGTAGGAGCTAAAAAATCCAGAAGTCCTCGTTCTGGCTCCTCCTAGTGGCGATCGGAGGAGCATCAGCCCTGCTGACTCATCTGAGGCCTCTGCAGAAATGTTCCTATGGAGACCCTGGCTGTGGCAGTGCGATTCCCATAGACTCCGATGCTAATGCTTTGGAGTTCATGACAGAAGCAGTCTAATGATCACATGTTCAGGTTTCCTATGGGAAAAGTGTAAAAAAAAAAAAAAAAAAATTTTAAAAATCTATAGAAAACAATATATACAAATTCTAATAAAATATAAAAATATCCCAGAAAGCGACGAAATGGAAAAGTTTTACATACACATCCCAAAATGGTATCAATGAAAAGTACAAAACATCTGGTAAACAATGAGCCCTCCCACAGCTCTGTACACATGGCTACAAAAAAGTCAAACTTTTCTTCTTTCCACTTCATAAGATGCACTTTTTCCCCCCCTAAAAAGTGAGGGGAAATGGCAGTGCGTCTTATAAAGCGAATACTAGTGAGCTCTTCCATTATGCAAACGCTCACTGATATCCAGGAGGAGTGGGGAGCGGTGACTGTGTAGCTGCTTGTCTTCCTCCAGGGCGTCGCTCTGCATTGTCCTCACTGCATAAAGCATCAGGACATAGTGTGTGCACTATGGCACGCAGTCAGGTCACAGGGCAACGTGGGCCCAGAGCAGACCAGAAAATGGTGACTGCAAGAGAGTCCATTGGATCTGCAGAGTGGCAGGAAAGCAGGAGAGGTAAGTTCATTTATTTTGGTTCTGATATGGGGGTCTGATATGGGGGTCTGATCTGGGGTCTGATCTGAGGTCTGATATGGGGGTCTGAACTGAGGTCTGATATGGGGGTCTGATCTGAGCTCTGATATGGGGGTCTGATATCGGGGTATGATCTGAGCTCTGATATGGGGGTCTGATCTGAGCTCTGATATGGGGGTATGATCTGAGCTCTGATATGGGGGTATGAGCTGAGGTCTGATATGGGGGTCTAATGTGAGCTCTGATGAAAAAATTAATTTTTTCTTATTTTCCTCCTTTAGATCTGAGGTCCGTCTTATAAAGTGAAAAATACAGATAGCAGTCAAAATATGACGATGATAAGAAAACATTTTTTCAAACTTTTTTTTTTTTTCAGTGTTAAACAAGAAAGAAAAATGATATAAATAGGATATTGCTGTAATCGTACTTACCCGGAGACTGAAGATCACATACCGCTTAGTGAACGCTGTAAAAGCAAAACGCATAAAACTGTGGCGGAATTGTGTTTGTTTTTTCCCAATTCCACCCCATTTGCTATTTTTTTTCCAGCTTCCGACTACGTCATATGCAATAGTAAATGCGCTTGCATAAAAGGTCAGTAAAAACATTGCATAACAGAGAGAGACATCTGCAGAATGTGAATACAATTCAATCAAGGCGGCAACATCATATCAAATGTACATATCAAAGAAATGCACTCAAATCATTCCTATCATTTAAGCCAAGTGCACCTAACACCTGGGTACGTAGAATCCACCTCGCTTCTCTCTGCAGGAGGAGGCGGTACACCTCCTCAATGAGGGGTAGGTAGGTGTATGTTCGAACGAGTAAGGGAACATTTTAATTCTGTAAGGACAAGAAAAGGTTGCCCGAGATTCGTAGATCACATAAGGACTGCCCATGCAGGTAATTTAGACTGCATCTCCTTTGCAGGTTTGGAGACCGTGCTCGCCCCTCCACAGGGAGGAGACAGACAGCGCCTCCTCCTGCCGAGAGAAGCGAGGTGGATTCTACGTACCCAGGCGTTAGGTGCACTTGGCTTAAATGATAGGAATGATTTGAGTGCATTTCTTTGATATGTACATTTGATATGATGTTGCCGCCTTGGTTGAATTGTATTCTGTCACGGAAGGTGTACAGAAACTAGAAGATCCGACTGACTGGATCCAAAACTAAGGAACCAGAGGGTAAGCCCTGTAACAGCCCTGGCTCTCTCCCTTACTGCTCAGCCTATGCAAAAATCTCTATGGTAGATGATTGCATATCCTCGTTCCTTGACTGTATGACACCTGAACACCCTATAATAGTGAGGGGACACGACCACCGGCTCCCTACACTTAATACGGAGGGAGTCAGGGTCACCTAGGATCAAGCAAACAGGAAAACACAAATGAATGAACAAATTTATCTGTAGAAGACTCAGTAGTAACATCCAGCATGCACACACTCCAGGAAGTTGTATAAACCGCAAAGTGATGCAGTATAGGAAGGGATTTAAAGGGATGCAATCAGTGCAACTACATGACAGCTGAGAGAGGCTAACGAGATGAGAAAACGAAAGCAAAACAAAAGGAACCTCAAGGAGGAGGTTCTGAAGAACGTCTGTCAGAGCTTCTCAGATGTCTGGTGGTGACACATTCACATTCTGCAGATGTTTCTCTATGTTATGTAATGTTTTTACTGACCTTTTATGCAAGCGCACTATTGTCTATTGGTATGGCAACGTGTAGCGCTAATGCTTAGAAAGGATGGCGCAAATGGATGCGCTGTCGTACAGCTAGATGAAGCGCATGTAGCGCGAAACGGCCGCCGCTGTTTGGTGCGTGTTTTGAATGTCTGTCTGCCCCGTGCCATGTCTTCACTTCGTTGAATAAAGCATCGATTTGATACAGTACGCTGGTGAGTGCCGCTGACTATTTTCAGTGTATATATAAAGGGAAACCAGTGGATGTTGCCGTACACTCGCTTGTTGTCAAAGGGTCTGAATTTGTGCAGCTGTGCCGCCCGACTCTACATTTATTTGGAAAAATAATAAAGTTATGGCCCCGGAAAGGCAGAGAGTGAAAAAAATAAATAATGAAAAATCCTCCAGGGGTGAAAGGGTTAAGCCACAGTTTGTATGTGTTTTCAGAGTGGTCCTTCTCAGCCCCTGGATGCCATAGCAGCCGGAGGCCTTTCAGTGGTCCGGGGTCCGCCATCTACAGAAGATGGTTAGGCCCTACGGGTGCGGTATTAAAACCTACTGCATTGGGACAAAGAATAAAACCAGGGAACAGATTTATCAAACCTCCTGCTCCAGTTTTGTAGCAGGAAAAAGTTTGAAATTATTGTGCAAACCTCTTTTTGCACAAAATTGGTGACTTTTTCCCCCTTTTCCGCCACCCTCACCACTTTTCCAAAATCTGGTCAGGCCTACGCAGCTGGACACATCGTTACTTACGTCAGTTTTCTGGTGCCAGTAATACCTGAAATCTCCGATTCTGGAGCAGGGCCCAGCCTTAGTAATTATGAGTCTCGCCCAGCAGGGAGGGTGGACATAGTTTTAACCCCTTAAGGACTCAGCCCTTTTTCACCTTAAGGACTTGCCCATTTTTTGCAAATCTTACCAGTGTCACTTTAAGTGCTCATAACTTTAAAGCACTTTGACTTATCCAGGCCATTCTGAGATAGTTTTTTCATCACATATTGTAATTCATGACACTGGTAAAATGAAGTCAAAAAAATTATTTTTTTGCATAAAAAAAAAAACCTAATTTACCAAAAATTTGCAAATTTCAAAGTTTCAGTTTCTCTACTTCTGTAATACATAGTAATACCCCCCAAAATTGTGATGACTTTACATTCCCCATATGTCTACTTCATGTTTGAATTATTTTGGGAATGATATTTTATTTTTTGGGGATGTTACAAGGCTTAGAAGTTTAGAAGCAAATCTTGAAATTTTTCAGAAATTTACAAAAACCCAATTTTTAGGGACCACTACAGCTCTGAAGTCACTTTGCGAGGCTTACATAATAGAAACCGCCGAAAAATGACCCCATTCTATAAACTACACCCCTCAAGGTATTCAAAACTGATTTACAAACTTTGTTAACCCTTTAGGTGTTGCACAAGAGTTATTGGAAAATAGAGATACAATTTCAAAATTTCACATTTTTGGCAGATTTTCCATTTTAATATTTTTTTTCCAGTTACAAAGCAAGGGTTAACAGCCAAACAAAACTCATTATTTATGGCCCTAATTCTGTAGTTTACAGAAACACCCCATATGTGGTCGTAAACCGCTGTACGGGCACACGGCAGGGCGCAGAAGGAAAGGAATGCCATACGGTTTTTGGAAGGCAGATTTTGCTGGACTGTTTTTTTTTTTACACCATGTCCCATTTGAAGCCCCCCTGATGCACCCCTAGAGTAGAAACTCCCAAAAAGTGACACCATTTTAGAAACTACGGGATAGGGTGGCAGTTTTTTTGGTACTAGTTTAGGGTACATATGATTTTCGGTTGCTCTATATTACACTTTTGTGCGGCAAGGTAACAAGAAATAGCTTTTTTGGCACATTTTTTTTTGTTATTTACAACATTCATCTGACAGGTTAGATCATGTGGTAATTTTATAGAGCAGGTTGTCACGGACGCGGTGATACCTAATATGTATACAATTTTTTTTATTTATGTAAGTTTTATACAATGACTTCATTTTTAAAACCCCAAAAATGTTTGTGTCTCCATAGTCTTAAGAGCCATAGTTTTTTAAGTTTTTGGGCGATTATCTTAAGTAGGGTCTCATTTTTTGCGGGATGAAATGACGGTTTGATTGGCACTATTTTGGGGTGCATATGACTTTTTGATCGCTTGCTATTACACTTTTTGTGACGTAAGATGACAAAAAATTGATTTTTTTACACTTTTTTTTTTTTTTTTTACGGTGGTCACCTGAGGGGTTAGGTCATGTGATATTTTTATAGAGCAGGTCGATACGGACGTGGCGATACCTAATATGCATACTTTATTTTTATTTATGTAAGTTTTTTACACAATGATTTCATTTTTGAAACAAAAAAAAATCATGTTTTAGTGTTTCCATAGTCTAAGAGCCATAGTTTTTTCAGTTTTTCGGCGATTATCTTGGGTAGGGTATGATTTTTGTGGGATGAGATGACGGTTTGATTGGTACATGTGACTTTTTTGATCACTTTTATTACCTTTTTTGGGAAGTAAGGTGGGCAAAATTTCAATTTTCTCATAGTTTTTATTTTTATTTTTTTATGGCGTTCACCGTGCGGTGAAAGTAACATGACCGTTTTATAGATCAGGTCGTTACGGACGCGGCGATACCTAATATGTGTAGTGTATTTTATTTTTTTAATTTTTATTCAGTGATAAATGTTGTTTTTTTCTTAACTTTTTTAACTTTTTTTTACATTTTTTGACCCAGACCCACTTGGTTCTTGAAGATCCAGTGGGTCTGATGTCTGTATAATACAGTACAGAACACTATATAGTGTATTGTACTGTATTTTACTTACACTGAACAGATCTATGCTTTTAGCATAGATCTGTTCAGCACCATGGACAGCAGGACGCCTGAGAAGGCGTGCTGTTGCCATGGGAACCTTCCCCGTCTGCCACAACTTCGCAGACGGGGAAGGGTGAGCACGGGGCTGCGGGGGGCTGTCGGGGGGCTCTCTCCCTCTCCATCGGGGGGCTGCAAAGGCACAGCAGCCCCCCGATGGGAGAGGGAGGGAGCTCCCTGACCGATAACAGTTAACCTTTTCCATACGGACCGCGGTATGGAAAGGGTTAAACGGCTGACATCTGCACAGATGTCAGCCGTTTATACCAGGGTGTCAGCAATGTGCTGACACCCTGGTATAACCACTAGAAGCCAAGGAATTTTCAAGGGGAGGCGGGCGGGGGATCCCGCCTACCGCACTGCCCGCCTCCCGCAACGCCCGCACCGCCTGCGACACCCCCCCTGCACCTCCCACCCACATAAATCATGCAGGGGTGCAGGGGGGGCATGCAAATCGTAATTTTTGGCATTTTAAAGTTTCTGATCCCCGCGGTCAGGGACCGCGGGGATCAGAAACTGCAGAAATCGCAGCAAACCGCGTTGTGACAGGATGCCGGCTGAATGATTTCAGCCGGCATCCCGTTGCGATTAACCCCCGCGGCGCCGGAATGCCTATTTAAAGTTAGGACGTCCTTAACCTCTTAAGGACATAGGGCGTACAGGTACGCCCTTGTGCCCTGGTACTTAAGGACACAGGGCGTACATGTACGCCCTGTGCATTTTCGATCACCGCCGCACGGCGGGCGGTGATCGGAACCCCGTGCCTGCTCAAATCATTGAGCAGGAACTTGGGGCAAATGCGCCGGGGGGTCCGGTGACCCCCCCATGTATGCGATCGCAGAAAACAGCAGGTCAATTCAGACCTGCGGTTTTCTGCGTTTCCGGGTTATTCGGGTCTCTGAAGACCCGATAACCCGGAACAGGACGGTGATGGTGGTGTGATTTCACCCCACCAATCACCATCCAGCGATCCTGAGTGGTGATGGTGACATCACCACTCAGGATCGCTTTCTGATTGGTCTGTGGGCGGTCCGGCGGCAGATTCAAAATAGGCAGGCGCTCCTCTCCTCCTCCTTTTGTGTTCCGGAGCCGGAGGAGAGAGGAGCTGCCAGCACGTGTGTCCGCCATCGCTGCCAGCACCCCTAGGACCCGATCTCTACCCCCAGGACCCGATCTGTGCCCCAGCACCCCCCATCAGGTACATAGGGACAGAATAGGGAAAGTTTGGTTTAGGCAGGGAAAAAAAAGGGAAAGTTAGTTTCTGAACTTTTCTGAACTTTGATTGCATCACCCTAAGTTAGGGTGTCTGGGGTCCACAGCACAGCTGTGTGACCCTAGACCCCCCAGGGGTGCTGCCACTTGCCCCCCCCCCACCCCCTGCCCCCCCCCACCTTTTTTGGGGTGCATTTTTTATTTTTTGTGTACGCTGACTGTGGCCGGCACTTACTGTCCGGCCACTGTTAGCGCATCGCACACCCCACCGCTGATCAACTTCGGACAGTTGATCAGCGGTTTTGAATTTTTTTCCCCACATTTTTTGCCCTTTTTTTAGTTAGTTTATTTTATTTCTTTTCTGTTAGTTTTAGGGTGAGTTCGTGAACACCCGTGCCCCCACACACACGCACACAAAATAAAGAGTTACACACACGCACATATACACGCAGACACACACTCCCCTATGGCCCGCCGGACGTTCTCATCCGAGGAGGCATACGCCCAGCTTGCCTCCTACTCCGAGAGTCCCAGTGAGGATGAGGATGACCCGACGTTCCTGTTTCAAAGGAAAGGACCGGCACTTCGCTGATGTAGATCACAATGTAGATTTATTCAGTCACATATTCAAAATGGCATAGTGACGCGTTTCAGCACAGATGTGCTTTCATCAGACTGCATAAAACATCTTACACTCCAGCTATTTATACATAAATGAAACACAAAGGAACTGACATCATCAAAGAAGCTCCGCCTCCCTCATTAAATAAAATTCGCATATCAAATAATCGCAATGAAAAATTCGCATTGAAAAATTCGCAATTGAAAATTCGCAACTGAAAATTCGCAATTGAAAATTGAAAATTCGCAATTGAAAATTCGCAACTGAAAATTCGCAACTGAAAATTCGCAATTGAAAATTCGCAAAAAACATATCCACTCTATACTGGCAAAGATTTTCAGTCACATAGTCCATTCTTGCAGTGATTAATCACGCTGAAGAAAAAAGAAATATATTTATCAGATTGCATAAGGCCGAATGCCTTATAGGAAGCAGGACACATTGTACTCACGATTGAGGCCCCTGGGCTCCATTGTCTGAAGACGATGGATCCAGTAAGCCTCCCTTTTCAATAACAATTTATTTCTGTCACCCCCTCGACGGGGTAATGATACACCTTCAATAATCTGATACCTCAACTGCGAGATGTTGTGTTTTTTATCATAAAAATGAAGGGGTATTGGGAGTAATAAATTCTGTTTACGGATAGTAGATTTGTGTTTACTTAGTCTGTCCTTCATTCTCATTGAGGTTTCCCCCACATATAGTAATCCACATGGACATTTAAGAATGTAGACCACAAATCTACTATCACAAGTGAACGTGCCCCTTATTGGAATATTTTCACCTGAGTGAGGGTGGGAGAAACATGGACCCTTTATAACGCTGGAACAATTGACACAGTTTAAACAAGGAAAAGTGCCCCGTCTAGGTGTAGATAAAGTACTCTGTCCTCTTTCTATTTTATTACTTCCCACATCCGCCCGGACTATTTTATCCCTAATATTTTCTGCCCGTTTATAGCATATCATGGGTGGCCTCTGGAACTCTCCTATCCGTGGATAGGACTTAGATAATATGTGCCAATGTTGATTAACAATAGTCCTAAGGCGCTGGGACCAGGGATGGTATTTAATCACTAAGGGGATCCTTGTTTCTTTCTTAGTTCTATCTGGTGGTGTAATCTCAGCTTTATTACGCTGTATTTTCAATAGATCAGGGGGGTAGCCTCGCTCTCTAAATTTATTAGTCATATCGTCTAATCTTGTTTGACACATATCCCTATCGCTAACGATCCGTCTAACCCTCTGGTATTGAGAATAAGGGATAGATTCCTTGATGGTTGCTGGGTGACTACTTGAAAAGGACAGCAAACTGTTCCTATCCGTTGGTTTCACGAATAAATCCGTCTGTATTTTACCTTCTTTGTCCCTAGTCACCCAGGTATCCAAAAAGGAAATTTTATCAGAACTATGGTGTACAGTGAATTTAAGTTCATCCCAGATGGAATTTAAATACGTGGTAAATTCCATAAGGGATCGGACGTCGCCCCGCCATACGCAAAAAATATCGTCGATAAATCGACGCCAAAATATGCAATGTTGATGATATAGAGGGCTAGAGTAAACAAATTGACACTCGAAAAAAGCCATATATGTATTTGCGTATGGCGGGGCGACGTCCGATCCCTTATGGAATTTACCACGTATTTAAATTCCATCTGGGATGAACTTAAATTCACTGTACACCATAGTTCTGATAAAATTTCCTTTTTGGATACCTGGGTGACTAGGGACAAAGAAGGTAAAATACAGACGGATTTATTCGTGAAACCAACGGATAGGAACAGTTTGCTGTCCTTTTCAAGTAGTCACCCAGCAACCATCAAGGAATCTATCCCTTATTCTCAATACCAGAGGGTTAGACGGATCGTTAGCGATAGGGATATGTGTCAAACAAGATTAGACGATATGACTAATAAATTTAGAGAGCGAGGCTACCCCCCTGATCTATTGAAAATACAGCGTAATAAAGCTGAGATTACACCACCAGATAGAACTAAGAAAGAAACAAGGATCCCCTTAGTGATTAAATACCATCCCTGGTCCCAGCGCCTTAGGACTATTGTTAATCAACATTGGCACATATTATCTAAGTCCTATCCACGGATAGGAGAGTTCCAGAGGCCACCCATGATATGCTATAAACGGGCAGAAAATATTAGGGATAAAATAGTCCGGGCGGATGTGGGAAGTAATAAAATAGAAAGAGGACAGAGTACTTTATCTACACCTAGACGGGGCACTTTTCCTTGTTTAAACTGTGTCAATTGTTCCAGCGTTATAAAGGGTCCATGTTTCTCCCACCCTCACTCAGGTGAAAATATTCCAATAAGGGGCACGTTCACTTGTGATAGTAGATTTGTGGTCTACATTCTTAAATGTCCATGTGGATTACTATATGTGGGGGAAACCTCAATGAGAATGAAGGACAGACTAAGTAAACACAAATCTACTATCCGTAAACAGAATTTATTACTCCCAATACCCCTTCATTTTTTGATAAAAAACACAACATCTCGCAGTTGAGGTATCAGATTATTGAAGGTGTATCATTACCCCGTCGAGGGGGTGACAGAAATAAATTGTTATTGAAAAGGGAGGCTTACTGGATCCATCGTCTTCAGACAATGGAGCCCAGGGGCCTCAATCGTGAGTACAATGTGTCCTGCTTCCTATAAGGCATTCGGCCTTATGCAATCTGATAAATATATTTCTTTTTTTCTTCAGCGTGATTAATCACTGCAAGAATGGACTATGTGACTGAAAATCTTTGCCAGTATAGAGTGGATATGTTTTTTGCGAATTTTCAATTGCGAATTTTCAGTTGCGAATTTTCAGTTGCGAATTTTCAATTGCGAATTTTCAATTTTCAATTGCGAATTTTCAGTTGCGAATTTTCAATTGCGAATTTTTCAATGCGAATTTTTCATTGCGATTATTTGATATGCGAATTTTATTTAATGAGGGAGGCGGAGCTTCTTTGATGATGTCAGTTCCTTTGTGTTTCATTTATGTATAAATAGCTGGAGTGTAAGATGTTTTATGCAGTCTGATGAAAGCACATCTGTGCTGAAACGCGTCACTATGCCATTTTGAATATGTGACTGAATAAATCTACATTGTGATCTACATCAGCGAAGTGCCGGTCCTTTCCTTTGAAACGTTTGTCTGGACGCCATTCCACGGACACGTGCACCGCGAATTTAAAGAAGGTAGTGCCGCCCTGCTTCTTACTAGAACCGACGTTCCTGTTGTCATCCGCATCCTCCTCATCATCTAGCGATGATGATGAGCCCCCAAGGCGGCGGAGACGCCGCCAGGCGGAGCAAGGGGACCGCCATGTTAGGGACCCTGTGGCCCACACTAGTACGAGCAGCTCTGGGGCTCGTACTGGTTTCCCGGCCCACCAGTTAAATCCACCGGAGCCCCCCTGCCGGTGAACTTGTCTGGTGTAGCCCAGAGCGATACGAGCCCGTGATTCCTGATTTTGTAGGCCAATCAGGAATCCAGATTTCCACAGTGGGCTACACTGAATATGAACTTTTTTGTCATTTTTTTTCAGTGACCCACTGGTAAATCTGATGGTGGAGCAGACGAATCTGTACGCCCAACAGTTCGTCGCTCAACACCCGGGTTCCTTTTTGGCCAGGCCCGGTGGCTGGACGCCGGTCAGTGCAGCTGAAATGAGGACATTTTGGGGCCTCGTGCTGCATATGGGCCTGGTCAAAAAACCCAGTGTCAGGCTGTACTGGAGTGGGGACGTCCTATACCAGGTCCCACTTTACAGTACAGCTATGACACGCTCCCGGTTTGAGGCCATCCGGAAATGTCTGCATTATTCCGATAATGCAGCATGTCCCCCCCGAGGTGATCCTGCCCATGACCGTCTGTATAAGATACGGCCGGTCATCGATCACTTTGGGGCCAAATTCATGGAGGCCTATGTACCTGGAAGGGAGGTCGCGGTTGATGAGTCTCTCATTGCGTTCAAGGGGAGACTCATTTTCCGCCAGTATGTGCCCTCCAAGCGGGCGAGGTATGGCGTGAAGCTATACAAAATTTGTGAGAGTGCCTCAGGGTACACTTACAAATTTCGTGTATACGAGGGGCGAGATTCCCGGATTCAACCCCCAGAATGTCCCCCCACTCTGGGTGTTACCGGGAAACTTGTGTGGGACCTTATGTACCCACTGCTGGATAAGGGTTACCACCTTTACGTGGATAACTTTTATACCAGTATCCCCTTGTTCCAGTCCCTTGCCGCCAGATCCACGTCTGCTTGTGGGACCGTGCGGAAAAATCAACGTGGCCTCCCTGCCCACCCCCTCCAAGTACCTATTCCCAGGGGTGAGACCCGTGCCCTTACCACTGGAAACCTGTTGCTGGTCAGGTATAAGGACAAGAGGGATGTCCTTATGCTGTCCACAATTCATGGTAACGGCATCACCCCTGTCCCTGTGCGAGGTACCGCGGCAACGGTCCTCAAGCCCGATTGTATCGTCGCCTACAATCGGTATATGGGAGGAGTTGATCTCCCTGATCAAGTCCTCACGCCATATAACGCCATGCGCAAAACCCGGGCATGGTACAAAAAAGTTGCGGTCTACTTGGTGCAGGTTGCCATGTACAACTCTTTTGTACTATCCCGGAGCGCTGGCAGCACAGGGACATTCCTCCAGTTCTATGAGGCAGTCCTCAAGGCCCTGATCTTTTCGGACCGGGAAAGAGCAGGCCGGAGTACCTCGGGAACTGGAGGCGCCCGGATCGTCCCTGGCCAACACTTTCCAGGTGTGGTCCCCCATACTGGAAAGAAGGGACGAACCCAAAAAAAGTGCAGAG
This sequence comes from Bufo gargarizans, assembly GCF_014858855.1. Classification (NCBI taxonomy): domain Eukaryota; kingdom Metazoa; phylum Chordata; class Amphibia; order Anura; family Bufonidae; genus Bufo; species Bufo gargarizans. Next base: position 724,957,812 of record NC_058081.1, on the reverse strand, counting down.
TGTGTCGCAGGAGGGGGATACGGAAGGACACGACTACTCAGTGTGACACTTGCCCCGATCATCCGGGCCTCTGCATTGACGGTTGCTTCAGGGAGTATCACACTTCCATGGAGTACTACATTTATATCCCAATTTAGCACTGACATCGGATAAAAGAAAACTGGTTCTCAGACTTGAAAAAACTAAAATAATTTATTAAAAGTAGACATATTAGGTATCGCCACGTCGGTAATAATCTCCTCTATACAACTACCCCATGACCTAACCCCCCCAGATTAACACGGTCAAGAAAAAAAAAAAAGGTGCAAAAAAAGTTTTTTTTTTTCACCTTACATAAAAAAAGTTTAATAGCAAGCGATCAAAAAGTCATATAGCCCCCAAAATAGTGCCAATAAAACCGTCCGCTCATCCCACAAAAAATGAGCCCCCACATGAGATAATTGGATAAAAATTCTTTTTTGAAAAATGACCCTTAGACTTTAGAGATACCCAAAAAAAATTGTATCAAAAAAGATAATATAGTCTAAAACCTAAATAATTGTAAAAAAAAGTTGACTTATTAGGTATTTCCGCGTCCGTAAGAATCTCCTCAATAAAAATACCCCATGACCCAACCCCCCAGATTAACACGGTCAAAAAAAAATAAATATATAGGTGCAAAAAAAGAATTTTTTTGTCACCTTACATAACAAAAAGTTTAATAGCAAGCGATAAAAAAGTCATATAGCCCCCAAAATAGTGCCAAAAAAACTGTCCGCTCATCCCGCAAAAAATGAGCCCCCACATGAGATAATTGGATAAAAAAATATAAAAAAATTACCCTTAGACTTTAGAGATACCCAAAAAAAGATTTGTATCAAAAAAGATAATATAGTCAAAAACCTAAATAATTGTAAAAAAAAAGTAGACTTATTAGGTATTGCCGCGTCCGTAAGAATCTCCTCTATAAAAATATCCCATTACCTAACCCCCCAGATTAACACGGTTAAAAAAAAAAAAAAAAAAACGTGCCAAAACCGCTATTTTTGGCACTTTTCCATTTCAATCCGTTTTTTCCGGTAACAAAACAAGGGTTAACAACCAAACAAAACTTAATATTTATTACCCTGATACTGCAGTTTACAGAAACGCCACATTTGTGGTCGTAAATTGCTGTATCAGTAAAAGGGAGGCCGCAAAAGGAAAGGACCGACATGGTTTCTGGAAGGCCGATTTTGATGGCCTTTTTTATTGACACCATGTCCCTTTTGAAGCCCCCCTGATGCACCCTAGAGTAAAAACTCCCCAAAACTGACCCCATCTAAAAAACTACACCCTTCAAGGTATTCAAAACTGATTATACAAACTTCATTAACCCTTTAGGTGTTCCTCAACAGTTAATGGCAAATGGAGATGAAATTTCAGAATTTCAATTTTTGGTAACCTTGCCTCACAAAAATGTAATATAGAGCAACCAAAAATCATATTTACCCTAAAAATAGTCCCCAAAAAAATGCCACCTTATCCCGTAGTTTCCAAAATGGGGTCACTTTTAGGGAGTTTCTACTCTAGGGGTGCATCAGGGGGGTTGAAACAGGACACGGTGTAAATAAACCAGTCCATAAAAATCAGCCCTCCAAAAACCAAACGGCGCACCTTTCCCTCTACGCCCCGCTGTGTGGCCGTACAGTAGTTTACGGCCACATATTGGGTTTTTCTGTAAACGGCAGAGTCAGGGCAATAAAGATACAGTCTTGTTTGGCTGTTAACCCTTGCTTTGTTAGTGGAAAAATGGGTTAAAATAAAAAATTTGACAAAAAAATGAAATTCTCAAATTTCATCCCCATTTGCCAATAACTCTTGTGCAACACCTAAAGGGTTAACGACGTATGTAAAAATCAGTTTTGAATACCTTGAGGGGTGTAGTTTCTTAGATGGGGTCACTTTTAGGGAGTTTCTACTCTAGGGGTGCATCAGGGGGCTTCAAATGGGACATGGTGTAAATAAACCAGTCCATAAAAATCAGCCCTCCAAAAACCAAACGGCGCACCTTTCCCTCTACGCCCCGCTGTGTGGCCGTACAGTAGTTTACGGCCACATATTGGGTTTTTCTGTAAACGGCAGAGTCAGGGCAATAAAGATACAGTCTTGTTTGGCTGTTAACCCTTGCTTTGTTAGTGGAAAAATGGGTTAAAATAAAAAATTAGACAAAAAAATGAAATTCTCAAATTTCATCCTCATTTGCCAATAACTCTTGTGCAACACCTAAAGGGTTAACAACGTATGTAAAATCAGTTTTGAATACCTTGAGGGGTGTAGTTTCTTAGATGGGGTCATTTTTGGGTGGTTTCTATTATGTAAGCCTCGCAAAGTGACTTCAGACCTGAACTGGTCCCTAAAAATTTAGTTTTTGTAAATTGCTGAAAAATTTCAAGATTTGCTTCTAAACTTTTAAGCCTTATAACATCCCCAAAAAATAAAATATCATTCCCAAAATAATTCAAACATAAAGTAGACATATGGGGAATGTAAAGTCATCACAATTTTTGGGGGTATTACTATGTATTACAGAAGTAGAGAAACTGAAACTTTGAAATTTTCTAATTTGTTAAATTAGGTCTTTTTTGGTGCAAAAAAAAAAATTTTTTTTACTTCATTTTACCAGTGTCATGAAGTACAATATGTGACGAAAAAACAATCTCAGAACGGCCTGGATAAGTCAAAGCGTTTTAAAGTTATCAGCACTTAAAGTGACACTGGTCAGATTTGCAAAAAATGGCCAAGTCCTAAGGTGTAAAAAGGCTGTGTCCTTAAGGGGTTAAGGGGTAATGATTGATCTGCCATTATTTCCTCCACCACTAGAGGTCGCCCTGCCTTGTTTCTGATCCCCCCCCATTTTCCCAGCCAGCAATATTCTGCATCACTTATCACATTAATTGCATCTAATTTACTGCACAGAAAATCACGTCAGTAATTAAGGATCCTCCGAGATGATATCAGGGATTTACTGTTGGTGGATCTGTCACATGCGTTATATCCGAGGTGACGTACACCATCATTAACATCATGAAATAGCTCATCTTTATTTTAATAAGAAACCATAGGAACACATTTTGGAATAAATAATTGCAAAATTGCTCATTTGACTCCATAGAGCATAAAGCTGCGGTTTGCCAATGATGGCGCAATTGTGCGGCTAAGATGCTGCATCGCGTCAGGTCTCCAAAGAATATCACAACATTGGATTCATTTTCATCAGATAAGTCCTTGGGATTGTATAAGCTTTGAAAAAGGGTATATTTTCTACTTAAAAAGCTCGACTTCTGCCCATGTCAGGTATTACAGCTCAGCCCCATTCACTTGGGTGCAATACCAGACTCAGCCATGGACAAGGGTGGAGCTGTTTCTAGAAACCCCATAATCCCCTATGCTCAGACATGTGCTTATGTGAGAGCCCTGGCAGCTGCATAGACCAAAATGAAGTGTCTAGTGTTCTGCCGTCCGTCCTGATCACACACGGCCTCAACTGCAGCAATTTATTCCAATCATTTCTCTTGTTTTGCGTCTATATTGACATGATGGGATGTTTTATTTCTGCCCGCAGGTGTTGGGCAGTAATCCTACCCTGTATATGCCCTGCCGAGATGTAAGAGCTGAAGGTCATGCAATGTCACTCTCTGCGTATATGGTGACTCCTCTGACATTTAAATAAAATGTATTTGCTTCACCCTTCTCTTGGTCTTAGATTGATTGACTCTCAGGACCTGCAATCTCCGTGTGTTCCAGAAGATAATACACAGTTGTCTGCAATATATTTTACATCTGAGATATTAGCTACCTTGAAGCAATACATCATTAGAAACCTCATACCTCGGGGGTTACGTGTCCAGGTATTTCCATCATACGGCCTGGACACAGACCAATTAAATAGCAAATGGGAAGAAGCCTGTAATCTTTTTTCGATGACATTCATGCGACTTTTGGTCACCACTAATGACACAGCATTATCTGAAATAGATAAGGCACTCAAAGAGGTAGAGGAACAACTCAATCAATTAATCAGTGATAATGACCGTGAAACATACAAATTAGAGATAGATGAAGCCCATAGAATATGGGAGAAGCAAATCAAGGAGAGGAAAACTAATACATTCCAGAGAGACCTACAGGACCTTGAGTCTAATCGGGTATATAGGTGGAAACAGAAGCAAAGTGCACCACGGAGTAAGAGTGTCTCCATCTCATCAGCCATATCAACTGACATCGATGACATGGGCCAGGAAGGCAATAGGAGACCGTATACAACAAGGCAAGGTAGGAAACGGAAAGAAGAACCGAGATACCATACCTCCACTAAGAAATGTCATGGGGCAGGTGATTCCAATGGTCATAAATTACAGGTAATCAATCTGTCTAGCAAGATCTTAACTGATAGTCAATTGGAAGTCCTAAGTTTGGGTTTAAGTTTTATCCCTAAAACCAACTTTGGTTTGCACGCAATCTTATTTTTAACAAACTATATCACAAGGGTGACACAGGGGATACATTTTCCATGGCGGAGGAGCACAGGGCAATACAGATACTGAATGAACTGGTGGAGGAACAGGAGGATACAAAAAGGATGAGTAGAATACCCACTTCACTTATGCCTAGATCAAATAATTTCCCATCTACATCTATGTTTGCCTGCATAGATGTAGTTGTGAAAGTAGTCACTGAGGAATTCAGATCAGTGCGGAAGTTTACATCAGGGGACAACATGAGTAGGCAGCAACGTTTGGCAGTGTGACAATTAAAGGACATGGATGATGTGGTTATAAAACCCTCAGACAAGGGGGGCAATGTCGTATTGTGGTCAACAGCTGCGTATGAAAGGGAGGTATTCAGACAATTAAGTGACTCCAAGTGCTATAAAAAAACTCACCTTTAACCCATTAAACACCTTCCAGGGCAAATTGAGCGATATCCTCCAGGAAGCAGTTGATGATGGGGTGATATCCCAGAAGGAGCAGAAATGTCTGCAACTGGATAAACCCATAGTGGCAACTCTGTATTTACTGGCGAAGGTCCACAAAAATGAAAAAGTCCCACCAGGAAGTCCCATCGTCTTGGGTAACAATAACGTGTCAAGCAATTTGCCAACTAATAGATCATACTTTACGACCTCTGGTTGAATCTCTCCCGTCTTATCTGAAGTGAAGAGAAGTACGCTGAACCTTAAGTGGAGCGTGTGGACTGCTGGGGGCGCACGAAACAACCGATCAAAGACAGTGTTTTCGTTTCAGTAATGTTCCATTTATTCGTAAGACAACGCGTTTCGGGGTGCTAAAGTCCCTTATCTTATCTGAAGGACACCGGTGACGTGTTACGAAAATTGAACGGTCTACAACTGGAGGACAACATGATCATCGTCACCTGTGACATGGAGTCACTCTATACCGCGATCCACCATGAGGATGGTATCCTGGCGGTCACTTATATTTTAATGACCTCCAATTTAGAGGGTGAGTATGGTACATTCATACTTAAATTGCTGGATTTCGCATTGCGACATAATTTCTTTGTCTTTAAGGGGTCCTATTACCTACAGCTCCAGGGAACCGCGATAGGGGCGGCCTGTGCGCCGTCCTACGCGAATCTTTTCCTGGAGCTGTGGGAAAGGGACATTATTTTTTTTACAGATCCGGTCGCTCAGATTGATAAAGTTAATTTATGGTGTCGATACATTGATGACATCCTGATGATTTAGCAAGGTTCACCAGATGACTTATGGACTTTTATGTCCACTTTAAATGTCAACAATAAAAATATATACCTCACATATAAAATGGGAAGGAACAATATGGATTTTTTGGATGTCTTGCTTCAAGTGGATAATGAGGGTTTTGTCCACACAGATTTATTTCGTAAACCAACAGCGGTAAATAGCTTGCTACATGCCGATTCCTTTCATCCAAAGAGACTCATCAATGGCATTCCGATAGGACAATTTCTACGATTGAGAAGGATCTGGTCCCACAATAGTGAGTTTGAAAAGCAAGCGGCGGATCTCCATAACAGGTTCAAAGCGAGGGGCTACAGTGAAACCCCATTGAGGAGAGGATATATACGGGCGAAACAATCAAACAAGGATGCCCTCTTATTACAAACGCCCAAAAAACATAAAGACAATAAGAACGACATTGTACGGTTTATTACTAACTATAATTCAGGACACGATCAACTGGTCTCTATCTTAAAGAGACACTGGAATATACTTTGCACGGATCACATCCTGCATAATTACTTACCAACTTACCCTTCAGTGACGTATAGACGCGAAAAGAACTTGAGAGAAATTCTGGTGCATAGTCACCACCAAGGCAAGAATCCAAATAAACTATTTGGGTCAAAGGGATCAAAATGGGGCTGCCGCTCATGTGGCAACTGTGTTGCCTGCCCAAATATCGAACAAACAACAATTTTTACTGATTGTACTGGTCAGAGAGTTTACGATATCACTCATACAATCACATGTACCACAATTGGGGTTGTGTATGTAGCATCGTGTCCATGTAATCTCTTGTATGTAGGGATGACCTCAAAGGAACTGAAAAAATGCACCAGAGAACACGTCGTGTGGGTCAATGCAACAAAAGATGAAAAAGATCTGGCGAGTCTGAAGACCATACCCTGACATTTCAAGGTCCATCATGGATGTGATGGATCGCTATTACGGGTTAGAGGTATAGTCAGGATTTTCATCGGAGGGAGAGGTGGTAACTGGAAAAGATTACTGGCCCAGAGGGAAGCCAAGTGGATTTTTAGACTAAACACAGTCATTCCACTAGGCTTAAACGAAGGCCTTAGTTTTGCTCCCTTTCTAAAAATCTAGGAGTAGTATTGTTTCATGCTGGTTCTATACGTTTAATAAGTCATCTGTGATTCCTATTTTAACCACGCATTCCTTCGCTCATGGAGGTGTTCCTTTCTTTATAGAGAATTTTAACGGTTTAGTGCTGTACATGTGTTATTGTTCATCATATTATGTGTTACTTATCGTCTTCTCTTTTTCATTTTGTCTTTGCTTCACCCTTCTCTTGGTCTTACGAAAGTTCGGCACTCCTCTCTGAGGTCGTGGTGCTCGCGTCCAGGGTCGGAAGACCCACTTTAAACGCCAAAGGAAAGACCGGCACTTCACTCTTGTTCAAAGTAGTGCTAATTTATTCATGCACAAAGCGACACGTGTTTCGGCTCGAACTCGAGCCTTGTACATAGACAAGAAATACATTTAAATAGTGCGCCATCACCGACGTCAAACGTGGTGACGTCACATCACCAAGGAAACGTATGTATACAAAACATCAAACGCAACAATTACAAACATTGTGGCAACATAATCATAGTACTAGTAGACATCTAAATTTATCTTGAAGCTTTATATAGATGCTCAATATCAAAAATGAATGGGCTGTAAGGAAAAGAAATAAAGAGGTAAGCCTGCAGCATGAGATGCATAAAGCGACATCCACTAATATCAAATAATTACCCTGAGAATTAAATCTCATACGGGCTACACATGGGTTAAGGACCTCCAATCTTGTCATTTTTTCTGCAACTAGATGAACACAAAAACATATATTAGAATATGTCAACATTTATTATCTATTGTCTACAGAAATGCACTCAGTCCATACTCCCGATTTAAGACCTCTGGGTTCCAGGGTTTGCAAAGTGTAAATCCAAAAACTTTTGAGCCGAAACACGTGTCGCTTGGCGCTTTGTCTCTTTTATACATGAATAAATTAGCACTACTTTGAACAAGAGTGAAGTGCCGGTCTTTCCTTTGGCGTTTAAAGTGGGTCTTCCTACCCTGGACGCGAGCACCACGACCTCAGAGAGGAGTGCCGACTGTTTGAACTTTCGTTGCATCAAGTTGATTTACGGTGCGAGCACCCTCATATGAAGATTTTCACATACCATGTCATTCGCATACAGCGAGGAGAGAGCGCGAGAGATCGTGTCTGAAGTCACCACCAGTACAGAATCCCTGAAGACGCCGCCTGCTGAATCACGCAGCAAGGACTGGGAGAGGGAATTGAGGAAGCTGGTAGCATGGGAGCTACATGCAGCCACGCTAGCGGAGTATTGCAGACATCACAGAATCCCGCATGGTTTAAGGGTAAATTTAAGACCAACTTTTTTCTGTGACGATCTACAGTATTGTACTCAGTTCGCAAATATACTGAATAAATGTTCTTATGATTTGATGATACTTACCATTGAACACTTAAATACATCGATCGCTGACACCAGAGCTCAGATTTTATCAATTGAGCAACAATTGAAGGACGCTTTAACATCTGAGGATCTTGTGACTCTGGAACATAAAATTGAAAAAAATTGCAGTGATTTGAAAAAGGACATTGAAGCCACCAAACGAAAGAAATACACAAGGGATCTGGAGGACTATCAGAACAATAAGATATATAAATGGCAGGATTCAAGGTTATGCCATATTTCTACAGTCCAACGTGTGAAGACCAGTCCTGCCGAGATCAATACCGGCGGGAACGCATGCAGGCAATAGGACATAGTGGCGTGGGTGGGCATCCGAAGAAGCCCTATGTATACACCCGCCAACTCCACTTCTTGAGACCAGTGCTGGATGTGAGGACGTGAGTATACAATGTTTTTGTATGTTTGTAATTTATACTCTACAAGCAAAATAAAACCTTGCTTCTGGCTTTTATTTAGTAGGATTTAGAACTATCATAGAAAGTAATGTATTAAGGCTATGCTGAAACTTTACCTGGTTTGCACATGCCTGGTACACTTTGGTATCTGTAGGTAATATACTGCCCTTGTCCACACCATGCTAGAAGAAGATTTGCATCTAGCATTGTTAATACTGACATGACCTGCACAAATGGCTGACATTCGAAACAGGTGAGGAGAGCGCTAAGGAGCATCCATATGTGTAGGTCCCTTTGGCAGGTCGTCAACATTGCTATGAGGAAGTCACTGTCTACCATATTGTTGACAAGGACAGTACATCACTGGCAGTACAGAAACAGACCTTGGCCTCTGCAAAGCAGCATATGGCTATTGGACCAAGACATGTCCAAATTATTTAATGTCTTTATAGTCCACTATACATTAACGGGTGCTAGAACAGTAGTGCATAAATGATAGTAGGAACAATCTATATTAAATGGCAAGGGGACGGCTGGCACTGAGTGGTGGGGCTGAGACTGCTGACAGTGGCTGCTGTCTGTGGCTGAGAGTGCTGTGAATGTGTTTTTTATTATTATACACTTCATATATACACATTGGTTGTATAACATTCTCTATCATTCAACAGCACTGTTGACAGCAGTGAATCTGAACATGCTGCGTCTGGCCAGGACTCCCCTCGTCCTGGGGATCAAGAGGTGGAACCTGTCCAGCAGCTGCCCCATCAAGAGAGGGAGGAGTCCTCTGCTCTGGAGGGACCTTCTACACCAAGAGAATCAAGTCCACAGCCCACAAGGGGACAGCCACGCTGGAGAAGGGTGGTTCCTCAGAACCCCGATTCTGCCTCATATACTCAAGCCCAGGTTAAGACTCAGATGCTTGAGTATTTGAGGCAGAGACATACAGAAGGGAATAAGGAGTGAATGCTTAGTGACCTTGCTCATCTTATCAAAGAGGTCCCTTTGCACAAGCAAACACTTTTTGTGGATGTCATTACATCAGTGGTGACAATTTTTAAAGGTGGTGTGTTGTGTGGATAACCTGAAAAATAGATTATTCAGGATAAGCACGCAACAACAACATGGGTCCAGCATGGTCCCTCAACATGCTAGGCCCAGCTTGGTTTTTAGCCCCTTTTTTCGCAGGAGCCAGCATTTATGCCCCACCAAATTTTGACAGTACCGACAGTGACCTACCTACCCCCAAGTAATGTGGCTGCCCCTTATCCACAAGGGCAAGGTCCTTTTACCCGGGAACTTTTGGACTTTTTTGTTTTTTACATTTGTCTGTATATAGGCTGAATATCAAGCCATATTTGTTTTTGTTAATTTTTATTCATCATATAAAAGAATACACCAAATTCAATGTCTCGACTTTTATTAAATCTTTCACTATAATCACAAATGTTATACTTTCGATGTATTTGATCACATGCATACAGTCCAAATATTGTACAAAGTCTTTATTTGATTATAAATATACATACAACTAGGACTGTGCGTATACTTTCTGACAACTATGCTCAACCTGATGCACTCCATCTTTATCCAATCTAATAATCCCGGCATGTCAAAATGTAACTGTAGGATGTGCAGCCATGCTGGACAATGAAGCTTTGCAACAGCTTGAGGGCTGCAGGGTGATCGTTCCTGCTGTAATAATGCCTCATGGATTGCTAGCCAATTCTTGTATAAAACAGTGCGGCCATCAACTCAAATGGTAGGACCTTGGACAGCGGTGTGAAATCATCTGCCTGTGTGAAGAAAGAAAAGATGCGTTACTATTTCACAAACTATTATTGCACGTTTGCAAACTCTACATAGCTATTACAAGCGTACTTATTTTAAGAGGTATTAGAGGGTATTGAGGTCCAAAAAAAGTCTTATATCATCATTACATGTTAACATGAACATGATTGACAACATAGATGTGTATTTTTATGGGGGCTACATGTTACCCCAGCCCAACAAGCCTACATCAATTGTCCCTCTTTGTCCTTGTGTCCCTACCTATCACATATACCCCCCCCCCCCCCCCCCCCCCAAAAATCAAAAATCACTATAAAAAGCAACACTTTATAGTCGCCACGAACTACGTCCACCTGCCACTGCAATGCACCCTCAGAACTGAAAAATATTGCTTATGGGGGCCCAAACTGCAAGCCCTGCAGTCAAGTCGTCATGAAGGGTCTGGTCCAACCCTCCAGATGAAGAGCAAGTACCAGTGCAAATTCATCAACTTCTGGACAGGAGCCATAATGAAATCCTGGACGAACGTCATGCAGGATCCACTACATGCTTTATAACCAGGGGTGGGCATTGTCTGGCTGACCATCTGTATGGATGACAGTAATACTCTGCACTTGTGTTAGAGTATTCCAAACGCACATTTAACATGCCGACGGGCTCTACTCAGCCGATAGTTAAATATACGTCTGCTGTCATCCAGGTTGCGTCTGGGGAAGGGCCGCATGACATGTGGTATCAAAGCAAACCCTTCATCAGCTACAATAACAAATGGAGCCGGTGGTCCCACAGAACCTGGCAGCATTCTGGGCTCTGGGAGGGCAAGCTGGTTGGCTTGAAGTCTCTCACACATTCTAGAAGAACTGAAAATGCGCGCATAGGCCCCAATATCCACCATTATAAACTTGTTAATACTGTCATCCAAGGCCATCAGCATGACAGAAAAATACTGTTTATAATTGTAGTACCGGGACCCTGAGTGAGGCGGCTTCTTAACACGTATGTGTTTGCCATCCAGTGCCCCAATACAGTTTGGAAAATGTGCATTGACATGAAAACCCTCAGCAATTCGGATCCAATCCTCAGCCTTGGGCTCTGGCATCACCGCTTCCCGGAGTCACTGCCAAATCAAATCACAGGTTTGACTAACTATCCGAAAAATCGTTGAGACTCCCAGCAGGAACTCATAATGCAGAGATGAAAATGAATTCCCAGTTGCCAAAAATCTGTAATACACAAAAAAAAAACAGTAATGCAACACACATATACTGTAACACCCCACATTTTACATTTCTCTTTATATGCACATTATCACATTGCATCTACACTATCACATAAATATATAAATAATGCTAAATATACATACCTCAAAGTGATGATGAGCCGTTCCTCAGGAGAAATGCAGCGCCTCATATTTGTGTCCTGGTATGTGAGGCCAGGGTGCAGAGACGCTAACAACAAGTCAAAGCTGTTCACAGACATATGACAATACCCCAAAAATTTCTCAGGATGCTGTCGCAGATCCATGTACAGCGTGTGGAAATGACCCTTCCTGCGCCGCTGACAGAGAATTGGGTTCCTCGGTTCCACGTTTACCACAGTCGGCTGATGTTTGTATTCCTGATAAATTAGCCAGCACAAGCGAACCATTTCCTCCTCAGCCATGATGCAACAGAAAATTGTAGTCAGAAACCAATGTCTGCCAAACGCAGGATTCCAAGTACGCTCTCAATGCTGCAACAAGCTTTGATTCGCAAAAAAACAGCTTGCATGCGTAAACCATACGGATAGGTTTTTGCTGACATACGGAATGGAAACAAAAAATGGAACAACAGATCCGTGAAAAATGGACCGCAAAATACTGGAAAATCCATACGGTCATGTGAAAGAGGCTTTAAACTGTTGTTGTTGGGCAGGAGTCTAGACCAATCACAGCCAGCCTCACACACAGCCTGTGTGGGTATTTTCCTAGCAGGAGCTGCTAGAAATTATTATTCACCAGAGAGAGAAGCTGAACAGCCATTCACTCCACTAAGAGCTATGTTTTTTGGAAGCAGAGAGGCCAAAATAGGTATTTAACAGTTATATAATATATATGAACCAGTTTTATGTGTGTTTACTTACAGTTCCACCAATTGCAAATACCATACAATTGCAAACTACCAAGTTCACAATCCAAACTCAAATTCCATATTGCAATCCAAATTGCATACAACCATACCAGATCATACTTAACCAATCTGGAAATAGTTACTGCTAACTGCATACTGCAAATTGCGACCAAATTCAGCAAGTGAACTATTAGTTAGACCTCAGGTATACCTCTCAGAGAGGTCATAAAGTGCTTAAATAACTTAAAGTGAGAGTACAGATACTGAAGAGAGAAATATATCCACCATTTTATGTTGAATGACAAGATTGAACAGTTGAACCACTATCTTATGCATACCGCCATTTTGTGAAACTTTATTCAACACGTGTTTAGTACATGGACTATCTGCTGCAGAGGCGGCAGTGTTATCTGAAGAAAAGTTGAAGTTAATAAAGAAGTTATTTCAAGCATTTGGTGTGCTCTTTAAACCTACTGTTTCCATAGAACGGCGCTAGAGGAATCACAGAGTTATACACAGTCTGGTTAGACTAAAAAGTCAGCGATATTAAAATTCTTCTAATGCCACAGCGCAAAAGGCACTTCATAGTGCTGCGCCTGCCACACGGAGGGCATACAGTCTTGTGCAAGAGGCCTTATCGAGATGACTGCTCCAGAGATGTTCTGCCCTTTTACTGTGCCGAACTGACAGCCTGCCATCAGTGCCCAGGACAAGCAGACTAACCTAGAGAACATAATTTTTGCAAGAATCTTCCTGTCGACATTCAAGAGGGCAATTGGCCTCCAGTTCTTGATGTCACTAGGCTCCTTACCTTTTAGATAGCAGAATTAAAGAGGACACCCTCATGAACGGAGGCATCAGGTGATTTTCTAGACAATTTTTGTACACGTTCACGAGGATTGAAGCTATGTGGTCTCTGAATTTCTTGTAGAATTCTGCTGTTATACCATTGGGACCTGCTGCCTTCTTTAGATGTAATTTATCAATAGCCACTTTAACCTCCCCCACCGTCAATTCTGCTGTTAAAGGAGAAAGGTCCAAACCATTAGTATCAGGGCCTGGAGTTGCCTCCAAGAATTTAGTAATCTTCACTTTATCCAAAACCTTCCTCTGATATAGATCAGTAAAGTAAGATCACACCAACCCCAGGATACCCTCTCAATATTCCTGTAAAACACCATGGGAGTCAGTGAAACCTGTGACCACTTTGTTCGCCACACACTCCCAGCAGTTCTCAAAGGGATCAAGGTGGCCCTAAGGAGCCATAATCCTATTCAAGAACCAGGGAAGTGTACCTGCTGTACTGATACTGCCTTATTTCAGATTTCAGCCTGTCAGTCTTTTGTTGGTCCCGTTCATCTGCCGAATACAGTGACTCAAATTCTTTCCACAGCTTGCGATACTGGCTGTACTTACTCTTCCCTTTCCTAAATGACAGTCTCCTTAAGAGGGATCTGATATTCTCCTTGACATCCTCCAACCAGTTAGCCATGCTGTCATAAAATTCAACTCTCTCTAGTTGTTGCAGAAAAAGAGAGTGGACACAATCCTGGACATAAGGATCCTCCAGGATCCTCCTGGAGTTAAGTCTCCATAGATCCCTACCAACATCAACACGCTTAGTGGCTCCTAAGCTAAAAGACAAGGCCAAGCGATCAGAGAAAAGGACAACCTTCTCACTCATCCCACTAACCACAAAAGCCATATCAATGCGACTACGTCTGTCAGCACAGTAATATATAATTTTGGGCTTCCTACGACCCTCTGTGAACACATCACTGAGGCCTACCTGCTGGATCATGCTATTTAGGACTTTGGAGTCCCTGGTCACTGCTCGGGCAGAGGATCTGTCACCCGATGTCCTAGTGACATTGAAATCTCCAGACAACACTATTGGGACAGAGGTAAAAACATATTGCTTGACCTCATTACCGTAAATAACTGGATCCTTTCCACTACTGACTGTAGGCCATAGATATTAATGAACCGGAGTCTTCTAGCATGGATTGTGACCTCCAGGACCAGACACCTACCCATAATAACTTGTCAGTCTATGTACACATCATTGGTGGTGAACAATATAGCAACCCCGGCATAAGGCTCCACAGGCAGCGACCAGAAAGAAGGACCCGACCTCCATTTCCTCTCAGCCTTATGCAGAAATCCTGATATCGTCAGTAGGGATGAGCGAACCCGAACTGTATAGATGGAGTCACATAGCGCCGCCCGTCACTCTGCTCTGATCAGTATAGGGAGAGGTTGCAGCTGCGACGTTAGGGCGAGATTAGGCAGATTAACTCCTCCAAAAGACTTCATTCAGAGATCGATCTGCAGCTGTGGATGATTGAACTGCTGCTATTCAATTGCTCACTGTTTTTAGGCTGCCCAGAGCGTTTTTCAGTCACTTTTTTCTGGGGTGATCGGCTGCCATTTTGTGTCTTGTGGTGCGCCAGCACAAGCTGCCACCAAGTGCATTTAACCCTCAATGGTGTGGTTGTTTTTTGGCTAAAGCCTACATCAGGGTGAAGCTGTCACACCAAGTGCATTTAACCAGCAATAGTCTGGTTATTTTTTGGCCATATACTACATCAGGGGCAAGCTGAGCCTGTCACCAAGTGCATTTAACCCTCAATGGTGTGGTTGTTTTTTTGGCTAAATCCTACATCAGGGTGAAGCTGTCACACCAAGTGCATTTAACCAGCAATAGTCTGTTTATTTTTTGGCCATATACTACATCAGGGGCAAGCTGTCACCAAGTGCATTTAACCCTCAATGGTGTGGTTGTTTTTTGGCTAAATCCTACATCAGGGTGAAGCTGTCACACCAAGTGCATTTAACCAGCAATAGTCTGTTTATTTTTTGGCCATATACTACATCAGGGGCAAGCTGTCACCAAGTGCATTTAACCCTCAATGGTGTGGTTGTTTTTTGGCTAAATCCTACATCAGGGTGAAGCTGTCACACCAAGTGCATTTAACCAGCAATAGTCTGTTTATTTTTTGGCCATATACTAAATCAGGGGCAAGCTGCGCCTGTCACCAAGTGCATTTAACCCTCAGTAGTGTGGTTGGTCAAGCTGTCACACCAAGTGCATTTAACCATCAATAGTGTGGTTATTTTTTGGCCATATCCCAGTCTAATTCTGTCAGTAAACGTATACCTGTCACCCAGCGCCTAAATACTAGGCCTCAAGTTTATATCCAGCTAAATCTGTCGTTACTGGTGTGGCTGGTCAAGTTATTTAGTGTCCGTCAAAGCACAGTTTTTGTTTTGGGTTGAAATACAATTCCCAATTTAGCAATTTCCTAATTTAGTGGTTTCTGCTGTATCAGGCCTACTTTAAATTTATCCCTAAAAGGGTATATCAGATTCAAGGTGCACATAGGGTCATTCTGAATAACTTCACACACACGCTACTGTGCATTTCCAAGTCAAATTCTGTCAGTAAACGTATACCTGTCACCCAGCGCCTAAATACTAGGCCTCAAATTTATATCCAGCTAAATCTGTCGTTACTGGTGTGGCTGGTCAAGTTATTTAGTGTCCGTCAAAGCACAGTTTTTGTTCTGGGTTGAAATACAATTCCCAATTTAGCAATTTCCTAATTTAGTGGTTTCTGCTGTATCAGGCCTACTTAAAATTTTTTCCCTAAAAGGGTATATCAGATTCAAGGTGCACATAGGGTCATTCTGAATAACTTCACACACACGCTACTGTGCATTTCCAAGTCAAATTCTGTCAGTAAACCTATACCTGTCACCCAGCGCCTAAATACTAGGCCTCAAGTTTATATCCAGCTAAATCTGTCGTTACTGGTGTGGCTGGTCAAGTTATTTAGTGTCCGTCAAAGCACAGTTTTTGTTCTGGGTTGAAATACAATTCCCAATTTAGCAATTTCCTAATTTAGTGGTTTCTGCTGTATCAGGCCTACTTTAAATTTATCCCTAAAAGGGTATATCAGATTCAAGGTGCACATAGGGTCATTCTGAATAACTTCACACACACGCTACTGTGCATTTCCAAGTCTAATTCTGTCAGTAAACCTATACCTGTCACCCAGCGCCTAAATAATAGGCCTCAAATTTATAGTCAGCTAAATCTGTGGTTACTGCTGTACCTGTATTAGTGTAATACGGTACCTAAATAGATAGCCAGATAGTGTTAGTTGTCTTTAAAAAAAGGCCTGAATTTGAATTCAATACATTGGGCCAAATAATATTTTTGTTGTTGTGGTGAACGATAACAATGAGGAAAACATCTAGTAAAGGACGCGGACATGGTCGTGGTGGTGTTAGTGGACCCTCTGGTGCTGGGAGAGGACGTGGCCGTTCTGCCACAGCCACACGTCCTAGTGTACCAACTACCTCAGGTCCCAGTAGCCGTCATAATTTACAGCGATATTTGGTGGGGCCCAATGCCGTTCTAAGGATGGTAAGGCCTGAGCAGGTACAGGCATTAGTCAATTGGGTGGCCGACAGTGGATCCAGCACGTTCACATTATCTCCCACCCAGTCTTCTGCAGAAAGCGCACAGATGGCGCCTGAAAACCAACCCCATCAGTCTGTCACATCACCCCCATGCATACCAGGGAAACTGTCTGAGCCGCAAGTTATGCAGCAGTCTCTTATGCTGTTTGAAGACTCCGCTGGCAGGGTTTCCCAAGGGCATCCACCTAGCCCTTCCCCAGCGGTGGAAGACATAGAATGCACTGACGCACAACCACTTATGTTTCCTGATGATGAGGACATGGGAATACCACCTCAGCACGTCTCTGATGATGACGAAACACAGGTGCCAACTGCTGCGTCTTTCTGCAGAGTGCAGACTGAACAGGAGGTCAGGGATCAAGACTGGGTGGAAGACGATGCAGGGGACGATGAGGTCCTAGACCCCACATGGAATGAAGGTCGTGCCACTGACTTTCACAGTTCTGAGGAAGAGGCAGTGGTGAGACCGAGCCAACAACGTAGCAAAAGAGGGAGCAGTGGGCAAAAGCAGAACACCCGCCGCCAAGAGACTCCGCCTGCTACTGCCCGCCGCCATCTGGGACCGAGCACCCCAAAGGCAGCTTCAAGGAGTTCCCTGGCATGGCACTTCTTCAAACAATGTGCTGACGACAAAACCCGAGTGGTTTGCACGCTGTGCCATCAGAGCCTGAAGCGAGGCATTAACGTTCTGAACCTTAGCACAACCTGCATGACCAGGCACCTGCATGCAAAGCATGAACTGCAGTGGAGTAAACACCTTAAAACCAAGGAAGTCACTCAGGCTCCCCCTGCTACCTCTTCCGCTGCTGCCGCCTCGGCCTCTTCTGCTGCTGCCGCCTCGGCCTCTTCTGCTGCTGCCGCCTCGGCTGGTGGACATAGACAGCTTCAAACAGCTCATGTCGCTTGCTGTCCCACAGTATGTTGTTCCCAGCCGCCACTACTTCTCCAAGAGAGCCGTGCCTTCCCTGCACAACCAAATATCCGATAAAATCAAGTGTGCACTGCGCAACGCCATCTGTGGCAAGGTCCACCTAACCACAGATACGTGGACCAGTAAGCACGGCCAGGGACGCTATATCTCCCTAACTGCACACTGGGTAAATGTAGTGGCAGCTGGGCCCCAGGCGGAGAGCTGTTTGGCGCACGTCCTTCCGCCGCCAAGGATCGCAGGGCAACATTCTTTGCCTCCTGTTGCCACCTCCTCCTACTCGGCTTCCTCCTCCTCTTCTTCCACCTGCTCATCCAGTCAGCCACACACCTTCACCACCAACTTCAGCACAGCCCGGGGTAAACGTCAGCAGGCCATTCTGAAACTCATATGTTTGGGGGACAGGCCCCACACCGCACAGGAGTTGTGGCATGGTATAGAACAACAGACCGACGAGTGGTTTCTGCCGGTGAGCCTCAAGCCCGGCCTGGTGGTGTGTGATAATGGGCGAAATCTCGTTGCAGCTCTGGGACTAGCCGGTTTGACGCACATCCCTTGCTTGGCGCATGTGCTGAATTTGGTGGTGCAGAAGTTCATTCACAACTACCCCGACATGTCAGAGCTGCTGCATAAAGTGCGGGCCGTCTGTTCGCGCTTCCGGCGTTCACATCCTGCCGCTGCTCGCCTGTCTGCGCTACAGTGTAACTTCGGCCTTCCCGCTCACCGCCTCATATGCGATGTGCCCACCAGGTGGAACTCCACCTTGCACATGCTGGACAGACTGTGCGAGCAGCTGCAGGCCATAGTGGAGTTTCAGCTGCAGCACGCACGGGTCAGTCGCACTACGGAACAGCACCACTTCACCACCAATGACTGGGCCTCCATGCGAGACCTGTGTGCCCTGTTGCGCTGTTTCGAGTACTCCACCAACATGGCCAGTGGCGATGACGCTGTTATCAGCGTTACAATACCACTTCTATGTCTCCTTGAGAAAACACTTAGGGCGATGATGGAAGAGGAGGTGGCCCAGGAGGAGGAGGAAGAGGGGTCATTTTTAGCACTTTCAGGCCAGTCTCTTCGAAGTGACTCAGAGGGAGGTTTTTTGCAACAGCAGAGGCCAGGTACAAATGTGGCCAGCCAGGGCCCACTACTGGAGGACGAGTGATATGGTGATCCAAAACAGATCTCAGGTGTCCCTGTATAAAATGGCCAGCCCCTAAACAATTGGCTACCTACAGAGGATTGAACCAATAGGCACCATATCCAGTGTATGTCCTCCTAGTAATAAGGAGGTTATGCTTTATACATACTTGATCATCCAGGTACACTGATTGTATATGGCTAGTTAGGGTTCATGGCCCTGGTATGTGTTATTGCTCTATACCCCTATTGACTGGCAGAGGAATTACACCAACTAATTATACTCCTAAATGACGGAGTTCTAGTGATAAGGGTGTCTTTTAGGGATCAGCATCATTAGTCTGAGATATTCCTATTTCACCCTATCAAGCCTATTTGTGGAGAATTTTAATATATATAAATAATAAACAGTTTTTAGCGTACTATATCGGTTCTAAGTGGTACCTTGACGTAAAAACACCAAGTTGGAGCTCACCTCACCATACACCACCGAGGAGCACGGACACAGAACCGGAACCAAGGCTGAGAAATAGCGAAAAAAAAGTAGATTGTCCAGCTTCACCTCGCAGTGCGTATTTTATTAGGAAACGTGCTTAAAAACCAAACATCAGGCTCATTTCATCAACATGTTTCGGATCAACATATATTACAGATCCTTCCTCATGAGAAACATGTTGATGAAATGAGCCTGATGTTTGGTTTTTAAGCACGTTTCCTAATAAAATACGCACTGCGAGGTGAAGCTGGACAATCTACTTTTTTTAAGTGGTACCTTGGAACCGAACCCGAGTTCGGGAAATGTTTTTTTACAGTAGAAATTCATTTATGAATTTATTGCCAAAAATCTCATGAGGCTTTGCAAAGCAATAACTTTGGCTCATCGGAGCCAATACATTCTAATACTGTACGGAGCCCCTGCTCCATACAGTATTAGAACAAACTTTTAAGCGAATCGACTTTGGATGTTTCATCCGAAGTCGATTCGCTCATCCCTACCCATCATCATAGATTGGAGTCGCTATTCTTACCTCCTGTCTCCATGTCTGATTCACCTTGGGACTCTACAGCATAGGGTTTCCTTTTGGTCGGGGAATCCTCAGTGTCCCTTTCACATTCGTCATCTATTTTCTTCAGTTCTCTCTCATAAACTTCCTCAGACTCTGACAGGACCTGTTGGAAATGACCATTACCTCTGACCCTTTATGGAATTTCTTCCTGACACTCTCGGCCATACTGTACTCACGCTCAGGCTTACGGGAGGACTTGTCTTTTTTCCTCCTCTTGTTTTTTTTACTTTCCTCAAATACTGCTTGTGATGAAGAAGAAGAGGCTACCTCTGACTGTTGCTGGCCCTCAGGGACAACCTCCATACTCCCCTGTGCAGTATCTGTGACCACATGTTCTGGAGCTGCAGTACCCGATCCCTGCTAGACTTCTTGTATGGTTAGTATGGACCCTGACATTAAGGCCTCCTCCTCTACTGTATCTGCCTCTAACAATTCCTCATCAGGAAGCTCCTTACAGATATTGTGCCATGCGTCCAGACAATGCCTGTGAGGGTGACCCATCGTGCCACATAGGTTACATCTGATGTTCTAACAGTTTGCACTTATGTGACCGACCTTACTGCACAGGTTGCAATTGACCACAGTGCACACGCTCGCGACATGACCGGCTCTGCCACACTTAAAACATTTCTTGGGATGACCTGGATAGTAGCAGATGCCTTTCTCTCTCCCAATGAAGAATGAGTTTGGTAGAAGCCATGTGATCTTTTTAGGCCTCTTTCACACTTGCGTTGTCCGGATCCGGCCTGTACTCCACTTGCCGGAATTACACGCCGGATCCGGAAAAACGCAAGTGTACTGAAAGCATTTGAAGACGGATCCGTCTTCAAAATGCTTTCAGTGTTACTGTGGCACCCAGGACGCTATTAAAGTCCTGGTTGCCATAGTAGGAGCGGGGGAGCGGTATACTTACAGTCCGTGCGGCTCCCGGGGCGCTCCAGAGTGACGTCAGAGCGCCCCATGCGCATGGATGACGTGCCATGCGATCACGTGATCCATGCGCTTGGGGCGCCCTGACGTCACTCTGGAGCGCCCGGGAGCCGCACGGATGGTAAGTATGCTGCTTCCCCGCTCCCCGCTACACTTTACCATGGCAAACAGGACTTTAGCGCCCCGGCAGCCATGGTAACCACTCTAAAAAAGCTAAACGTCGTATCCGGCAATGCGCCGAAACGACGTTTAGCTTAAGGCCGGATCCGGATCAATGCCTTTCAATGGGCATTAATTCCAGATCCGGCCTTGCGGCAAGTGTTCAGTTTTTTTGGCCGGAGCAAAAAGCGCAGACATCCTGATGCATCCTGAACGGATTTCACTCCATTCAGAATGCATTAGGATAATCCTGATCAGGATTCTTCCGGCATAGAGCCCCGACGACGGAACTCTATGCCGGAAGACAATAACGCAGGTGTGAAAGAGCCCTTATGCTGGCGCAGCTTCACCAAAACCTTCCACCATCATCTCTGTTCTTGGTGAGATCAGACACCATGTCACAGTGCCTCCTGAGCCACACCACAATATCCTGGGGAGGAACGGCTTCATTCCAGAAGATGATATTAACTGTGACGGTATCTTGCTTGGATATAGGAATAAAAGTAAATTTACTCCAATCGTCAGTGTCTCTGAACCTAGGGAAATTACCCCAGAATCTATCCAGATTAGACATGAGCTTGAAGCTGAGGTAATAGCCTTGTCTATCTGGTAGATTAATGACTGCCAAGATGTCTGCTGGCGCAAACCCCATCTGGCAACACAGGAGTTTCCGGACCACTAGCCTTTGATCTGGATGGTTTTCTTTGCCTCCTTGATGTTTAAATCTTACTGCATTCCTCCTTTTAAAGGCCTGACCCATATAGTGATCTGCGGAGGAAAAAGATGGAGCGCCGCAGCTCCATGCGTTACTGGGGGGAACCTTGAGCGATTCAGGGCACTGACTTATTGGAGGTTTGTCTGCACTAGAGGGGCCACTCACACCTTCTGTGCTTGAGGGTAAAGGTGGACAATCACCCTCATTACTCTGTGAAGATTCCTCCAGCCCATCCACCTCTATGCCATCCTCATATACAGTATATTCCACACAGATTGTACATTCCCCCCCAGACACTGACCCCTCAGGTACATGTAGAGCTCTGCTCTGCCACCCCATCACATGGATGTACAAATACATGTCTATTGTCCTGCTGCTGCGCTTACTGGGACTTGTAGTGCTGGTGTCTGAGATCTATCCTTCTCAGGGACAGCTGCAGATTCTTGTGGCCGCTGTCCTGCTTGTATATTTCGCCTTCTTGGAATGGAAACTTTGGAGCTTGCAGCACAGGCCTTGTCGCCCGCTGGGCCGCCTCAGGGATAACACTGAAGTCCAGTTCAGCATTAGGAAAACCAGTTTTAAAGTTCAAACTATGGCCAGCAAAACGTTCTGGTTCCTATAGGACTCAGCAAGTGGTCCCATCCTGCTCAGGACATTGTCCATCTGCTTCACCAGGTCACCAAGTTCCAAGCTGAGTGTGTAATGTCCCACTTATGTGTGTATGGGCCACTCCAAATTGCTATATGCCCTTTCATGTCATCTTGCACTAATCACTGTATTTTCCTTTGGCAGTGCTACTAAATTCCTATTACAAGCTGGAGAGATGCATTACACTCTACCAACACTAGAGGTCACTATAACAGCATTTATAGAGGTCACCCACAGGAAGTTAGGGAGATTAGATTAAGAGGCAGGAGGAGAGGAGACAGACTTTGCTCTGTTCTCCTGGGCCTTGCCCAGGAGGTGAGCTACTTGAACCTTTGGAATCCAGAAGCAGGATTTAGTAATCCTACATTGTAGAGTCAAGGCCAGGCACTACTTGGACTATAGTTCTAACAACCTGTGCAAAGAATGGAGCAGAGAGTTTGCCTGTCATGAGGGAGACCGCCCTTGCTGAACCAGAGGATCCATATGTGCGGTTCAGCACAATAGCTTACAATAAATCCTACATAGATCTACAGTATTCCCCCTCCCATAACTGGTCCTGTAGCACGTGCCTGAGTATTCCTCCTGAGCAAAACGCCAGCCTGACTTGAGTTTGTGTGAAGTTTTTCAACTCTCCAGTGTGAAATGTCACTTTAAGTTATGGAGTTCTTGCAATGGACAGTAGTAACACTTGTGGCCTGACACAAACAGAGACCCTAACTAACTAACTACAGGCCTGGTCTCAGTCTCTAGACGCCAACACTGTAATAAGGTGCGTGCACGATCTTACCGACCCGGGTCTGCTCCGCATCCGCTGGTGACTCTGAACCGAACAAACGTCTCTCCAACAAGCATGCGGTCCTGCTGTGTATGTCACTTTGCTCCTCAGCTCTCATCAGCGTTCCTGGAAGCAATCCTCGTTTCTCTGGACAGGATCAGGGTCTTGGACATGATCAGTTTCACTTAGCTGCAGTTCTGGTCACTGAGGGATGCTCCCATACCTGGAAGCCGTTGGATCCTCTGCTCCCATAGTTCCTCAGTCTCAGCTCCCTCTAAGATGGCTGCTTCCTTTACCTTCCTCTCTAGTCTCTGTGTAACTCCAAATCTCATAAATATGGAAATATATGCAGTCTGTTAGCTGTGTTTAGGAAACAGCAGCATCTTGTGGCCAAACAGCAGAATGTCAGTCCAGATAATTTAATTTAATCTATACAAACAGTGTTCAGACAATTAGAGCTGCTTCCCCATCTCACAGTAGGTTAGGGGTTAAGCTGAGCATGTGTTCCTGTTGGGCAGTGTAATGTTCCAGCCCGCAGGGGTGTTCAGGGCTCAGTGTCATTTCTGCTGCTTTACATGGGCTGCTGGCCCCTCCTTCCCCTCTCCTGCAGCCATTCTATAGTGGTTGCTCCTGCCCCTCCCCTAGATATAATAAAAAGAAGGGCTAACCCTTGCTCAGCCTCTTTCTCCGGCACCTTAACCCAAAAAACTCCCACCCTCCCGCTCCAGTTTTTATCCGGCAGTGTTTGGGTTTTGCTCATGTTTCTTTCTTTTTACAGTTACCAATTTGCTAAGTTGCAGCTGGAGGTCGGTTGTCAAAATTCTAAGAGCGGAAGGGGAAGGCGGACTTCCCACTGTGGGTTACAGTGGTTGGCATAGCGCTTCTTACCCTCCTGGAAGTGGTCTTGCGATTTTGATAAATGTTTTTGGTGGTTTTGTAAGAATAAAAAAATAAAGCTGTGACCGATCCTCACTCCAAGAAATAAGTTGCCTCGTGCTTTTATTTATTGGTTAAGACCATCGCCTAGGGGTAAGTTGTGCTGCTCCACAATCGGAGGGCTACGTAACATCTTAGAAGATCTTTAACAGGGTTACAGGAAGACATACGGTTGGGGTGTTGGCCTTTTTGATCTACGTAGTCTGCATCCACTCTGGAAAGAGCCTGGGAGTTTTCTCCCAGTGGAGGCCTGGAAACCTGGGCCTTGCTTGGGGAATATCCCTGCCCCAGACATCAGGAGAACCACCAATCATCCATAATAGGGTTGTACTGCTCGTCTCAGGCAGAGCTTCTCCCTCTCTTACCAAACTGACTATTCTGGATATAGAACCCATGGATACAGGTGGGATATAATACTTTCATTAACCAGCCTGCAAAGTCTCACTTCAGCAAATAGTATAAGTTAATACAAGCCACTTACTAATGTATGGTGATTCTCCATATTGCCTCCTTTGCTGGCTGGATTCATTTTTCCACCACATTATACACTGCCTGTTTCCATGGTTATGACCACCCTGTAATCCAACAGCGGTGGTCAAGCTTGCCTCTATAGAAAAAAGCATCAGCCTTTCTGTGCTTCCACGGTCCCAGCCACTATAGAGTCCGGCATTTTTTCCTATAGTGTGCAAGCACGACCACCGCTGCTGCAAGATTGAAGGGTGGTCGTAACCCTGTATAATGTGATGGAAAAATGAATCCAGCCAGCAAAGGAGGCAACATGGAGAATCACAATACATTAGTAAGTGCCTGGTATTAACTGCATCTACACGATAAATGCCATTTGCTGAAGTGAGACAACCCCTTTAATATAAAAGGGTCGGCCACCGTATGTTTGTTGGTGCACATGTGCTGGGAAAAGCTAGTAAATCGCAGTAATTAAACCATTGCTGCTGATGTCCAATGTTGTACCAGATATTCTACATTTTTCAAACCGACGTCCACATCTGAATACTTTTATATTTGCAAGTAATTAAAAATGTAGTATAACCACTGAGTTATTCAATAATATTGATTTTTATAGCGCCACCTGCTGTTCTTTTCCTTATTTCTCCGTCCACTTCAGTAACATTTCTGAGGTAGTTGCACATGCTCACTTCCATCCTTCAACTTCAACCAGCTTCATCTTCTTTTAGAAACTGTGACAGTCACAAGGGTAGAGCTGCAGAAAGGACATGCCCACTAGGCTGTGACAGAGAGAGAGAGTGTGTGTGTGTGTGTAATAGCAGAAAGGATGCACCCCCTTAGCTGTGACAGGGAAAGAGCTGCAGCAGAAAGGACATGCCACCTGAGTTATGACAGAGAGGTAGAGAGTAGTAACAGAAAGGACACAACACATGAGCTGTGATAGGGAGAGAGCTGCAGCAGAAAGGACATGTCCCCTTAGTTGTGATAGAGAGAGAGCTGCAGCATAAAGGACATGTCCCCTGAGCTGTGATAGAGAGCTGCAGCAGAAAGGACATGTCCCCTGAGCTGTGATAGAGAAAAAGCTGCAGCAGAAAGGACATGTCCCCTGAGCTGTGATAGAGAGAGAGCTGCAGCAGAAAGGACACAACCCCTGAGCTGTGATAGGGAGAGAGCTGCAGAAAGTACATGCCCACTAGGCTGTGACAGAGTGTGTGTGTGATAGCAGAAAGGATGCACCCCCTTAGCTGTGTCAGGGAAAGTGCTGAAGCAGAAAGGACATGCCTCCTGAGTTATGACAGACAGAGTAGTATCAGAAATGACACAACACCTGAGCTGTGATAAGGAGAGAGCTGCAGCAGAAAGGGCATGTCCCCTGAGCTGTGATAGAGAGAGAGCTGCAGCAGAAAGGACACAACCCCTGAACCGTGCTAGGGAGAGAGCTGCAGCAGAAACTTCATTTGAATATTTTGTTGCTTGGCAACAGATCCCTGACAACCAGTCTGCTTCAGATACCTTAGCTGAAGGACACAGATCTGGTTCACACCGGGCCTTTCTCTCTCTCCTGTGGCCGTATTAATCTGATGTTTGTGGCGATACATTTCATACATCTGATATACGGCGCTGTGTCATTCGAGGGGTTAACAGCAGAACCCACCCAAGGTTTGAGGAAACTCTTGGCAGCTTCAGAAGTGATTTCATGTCTGAGGAGGAAGTGATTAATGAATAGTGACCAGCCCTGTGTTTTACTAGAAAACCCAGCCCATGACCGGGCACTGCCCTCCGGCCAGCAGGGAGGAGGTCATGGAGACGTTACTCCTCTCCTACCAGAAAGCCGCTTCCTCGAAGATTGTGTTGCTAGGACGACGGAATGCATGTCTACATCTTATTTCTCTATAAGCGCTTGTGAAATTTTATTTTAGCTGTTGGCTCTAACGAGGAAGATGATTCATTGTTTTTTCTGTGGAAAAGCCCAAATTTCCAAGGACACTTGCAGAGGACCTGCTGAGATTTACTGTTAGGACACCCCGGTTATTACCGCTCCATGACTTAACCCCTCTGATACTTCAACTTTAAAGGTGTTGTCCATCCTTGGAGTAGACAACCCCTATGACCTGGACCTGTCCCCCTGAACATAAAAAAGCAGATTCCCCTGCCGACAGTCCCGCCGATGCGGCTGGGTCCTGTGACCATCACAGGCCCCAGTGGTCACATCAGCTTAGATGGTACCTCACGTCTGTGATGTAACATTGAAGCCAATGTGACCACTGAGACCTGTGATTGGCTGCAGCAGTCATGGGACCAAGCCACTTCCTGGTCCTGTGCAAACCAGAAATAAAGGAGCAGTGGTGGGACCACAAGCAGGCGAGTCTGCTTTTTCATGTTTAGGGGGACAGGTCCTTAGTAAACTATCTGTATGGTTTCTACCTGTATATTAGATCAGAACTTCATTATTTAGTGCAATTTGGACATTAAAATATCTATAAAATCCAATGATTTATGTGCTAATATTTAAATAGATATTGAAGCGCAAGAAAAAAAATTGTCCGAGGGTCTCCACAATAACCGATCCCCGGCTGCTGCAGTAGTGATGGGGTCAATAATTATGCTTTAGGTGGAGTTAGGGGCGTGGCCTAGTATAAAAAAACCTTGTCCCTCTTTGCGATTTTCGTTGGGGGGTATGCCACCGATCAGCTATTGATGACCAGTCCTAAGGATAGGGCATTAATCTTAAACTTCTGGGAAGCCGCCATTTTTTTCACATTTGTTTTTTCATTCTCACCTTCCAAAAGCCATAACTTTTTAGTTTTTCGATCAACATAGCTGTATGAGGGCAATTTTATTTTTTATTCTTTGCCTTCCATTGAAGTATTGAGAAACTTTGAAAAAAGTATATGTGGGTGATATGGAACAGAAAAAAAACATAATTCAGTAATTTTTTTTGCACTTTTAAAAAATAAAAATAATATATATTTTTTTTTATAGCGTTCAACATCCAGGATCAATAATTTAATATTTTAAAAGTTCATATTTTTCAGCATTCGGCGATTCCAATTTTTATAATTAGAATTTTTTAATTTTATACTGCAAATTTATTAATTATTTCAATGCAAATATGCATAAATCCATCAAAGTAGATAAACAATACCGTAATTATAGTTCATATATACCATCTGCAGTGGTTTCCTGATTGGATGCTATGGCTGTCACTCAGGGCAGAGGGGAGGGGCTGTGAAGCAGCTCAATGCAGACAGCACTTCCCAGTGAAGCTCCGCCTCCTGGGCACTTGCAGGAGCAGAACGGCAGAATAATAGTTGGTATTAACACTACTCCTTATGAGAAAAGCTCCACAAAAGGTTTGTTTGTCCTGCTCTCCCCAGCCCCTACCTAGTGCTGTCAACAGGTTAGCATGGTCAAAACTGCTGACAGACTCCACTTAATATAGTATAATATAGGGTTAATGTTATTATGTGATTTAAGATGAATACAATTATTCTACTGAACCTATAATATGATTTTATTTAATCTTAATCCTTCTGACATTCTAGTTCTGATACAGAGCTCCAAATCCTCAGGTAAGTAACATATGCCCTATCCATTGGATGGCAATAATTCTTAAATCCGTCACCGATCACAAGATCCTGTGTTCTCCCTGTTTGAATGGACTATCAGTCAAGCATGTGCCCCACTGCCCCATTCAAAATGTTTGTGAATGCCAGAGATACGTAGCTGACAACCGTATTTGTCTCTGACAGTCCTAGAGATGAGCTGAGGGAGTGCAGATGCTCAACTGCAGCTACTTTTATGCAGGGGGACATAGGACCCCTTTTGTTGTGATCAGTGGGTTCCTAGTGATTAGATCCCCACCAATCTAACAGTTATACCCTAGTGGATAGAGGATGACTTGTCCGCTTTAAATAATAAAATTCTGTCAGAATGCAGCCCCCACTAGAGGGCGCTCAAATTGCACACAGTGCGCTGGGTGAGCTCCCCCTTGTGGTAACAGAAATAAACCTTTAATTTAATGTTTTCCTCTGAACTGCTCGGAAGTGGTGGTGGGATCCGGATACTGGGAAAATGCCCCTTTATGTTTACCCATCGATACAGTTTAGTTAACAGGATAGAGGAAGACAATAGAGGAAAAGTGTCAGAATAAGGCGATCACCGTCACACACAAAAAAGGATAGTGCAGCCCTAAAACTTCCCGGATCTACTATCGCTACCTACTTGCATGGTCACCCTGGTCAGTGACCGCACAACTGGGCGACAGTCCCTATACTGAAATACGTGTGAGGACAACACAAACAGGGAACAACAAACGGACAAGCACTAAGCGAAAAAGGGTCAAATGCCAGTTGGACAATCAGGTACAAAAACGCCAGAGGAAAATGAGAAAACCAACACACCAGAAAGTCAAAAACAAGGAGATCAAATCACCAGAAGCCAAAAACATAGTCACAATATCAATCCAGAAAATCCAAGCCAGAGGAGTCTTCATTTACAGCAGAGGAACAGCGGGTAGAGCCAGAGGATAAGAAATTCACTGGCACCTGCAGGCGCTGGCCCTCCGCACTGACTGAGCAAGGAGCAGCTCACGTTGGTGTCCCTGCATGCCGGGCGTCACTGCCGGCTGAGCATCCTGACGCTCTGGAGCTCTGGCAACTCATGATTGACCCAGGACTCCGATGTCAGAGTGGGCCACCTAGATGATCTAGTGGGGGATCCATAACAAGAGAGGTATAATGGGTAGTGTTGAGCCTTCTGCCTGCTGCATTTATATAACAGCAGTGGTATATTGAATGTGTCACAGAGAGCAATGGAAGAGGGGGTAGATTACCCACTAGTCTATTAACATGATGAAACTCAGAAGGTAAGCAATCCTCTTTAATTGTGTCTGTCCTCCGATTACAAATAGCCACAGGACGTTCTATAGGTATGAGAAAAGTAGCAGATTCTCAATAAAAACTTCACATTTTTTTGCTCAACTCATTTATCTGCAAAAATAAACAACCTGTAGCCACATCTCCTGAAGAAGCTGTCACCCAGGAATGTGGCCCCACGCCAACGCTCCAGAGTCCATCATCTCATGTATCTAATCTTCTTGTCTAACCTGTCCCTTACCGTCAGCCCCACTGGTTTCTAAATAGTTTTCTTTTAAACGTCTCTTTTACAAGATGATTTCTGAAGTGCAGTGCAAAAAAGGAACAGGATTTTAGTATTTCTTAGATCTCCACGGGCAATAACTAACACCTTGGAACGCTCTTTGGGGCACCTCATGAAATGTGCGCTTTATGCAACCTATAATAGTTTTCTGGCTGATTGGAGCAGATGCAGCATGTAATCCAGTCTATGAGTCCTAGACTCCCAGTGCTGTGGCTGTTGTCACGTGGTGCCTCTGACCCAATCAGGATGAGAAGCACCATAGTTTGGAGAGAAAGTACTCTTTATACAGGTTCCTCAAGTGAAGTCCAGGACCATCTAGCAGATATTGGAAGGAATTGTAAAGGATTAGCAAAACATGGTTACTTTCTTAGAATTCAGGGCCAAAACTCTCCACAGCTGTTGTAGTGCACCTTATTCACATTCACTTTAGTGGAGCTGAGATGAAAAACCAGATACAACTCAAATGCGTTGCTTATTTTTGGAATAAAGCAGCCAGGTATTATTTCTTGCTGCACCATTTCTACCTCTGCTGGACACACAGAACTTGCCAAGTCTTCTGTGTGGTCGATGTCCCGCTCACCCCAGTGCTTCTCTTTCTGAGACTCTGTTGCTGTTCCTAATGAGTGTTTTGGCTCTTAATGGGACAGGACTCATACTCCAGTGAATGTCTAGCCTCTCTTGACTTCTTAAGGCTCTTACTCCATAACCTAGTGCCTGAGCAATAAGGTCCTTTAAGTATTTGTCTGCTGCAAAGGTGTTCTGACTTGTACTCCTTGACATTGACCAGCTTCTCGTCTGACCCCATCTACCCATCTCCTGTACATCCTGACCTTCTGCTTTTCTTCCTTATTGCCTGAACTCTGCCTGCCCTGACCTTGACCTGACTACCCTTGTGAGCAGCAGATATCTGTCTGCTGCCTTTATTCCATGAATCTTTGTCTCCAGTCCATCCAGAAGTCAGATGATGTAATCGCACCTGCCTTTGCCATGTGCAGCGCAGTGACTTGTGTACATCTGATCACCTGTCTCCCACCATCCCAGGCTGTAGGCACTGTGGGGAACATTACTACTGGAGGGGCACTGTGGGGGAAACTACTACTGGAGGGGCATTGTGGGGGACATAACTCCTGTAGGAACACTGAAGGGGACATTATTACTGGAGGGACACTGTGGGGGACATTAATACTGGAGGGGACATTACTATTGGAGGGGTACTGTTGAGGACATTATTACCAGAGGGCAGTGTGGGGACATTACTACTACTGGAGGGGCACTGTGGGGGACATTACTACTGTGGAGGAAATTACTGCTGGAGGGGCACTGTGGGGGACATTACTTCTGGGGGACACTGGGTAACATAAGTGGCAACATTATTGGAGGCACTCTAGGGGAACCATTAGGGGTACTACTGGTGGCACTGGGGATTTTTTTTAAAATTCTGAGGCATTATATGGGGCATTTTCAGGGCATTTTTTAATATGAGAGCACTATAAGGGGCATTACTGAAGGCACTGGGGGGCATTTTAATACTGAGGAACTATAGCGGGATTTTTTGTACAGGGGCATTTTTACTGGGGGCACTATAGGGGACATTATTAATACTGGGGGCACTATTATGGCATTTTTACTGGGGGTAAAATAGGGGATATTAATGTTGGAAGCACTGTAGGGACATTTCTATTACAGGGGCATATTAGGGGACATTATTTTGGGGACACTATACAGGTCTTATTACTGGGAGCAAAATGTAGGATTTATTATTCTTACCGGGGCATTTTAGTAGACATTATTATTAGTAGGGGTCACTCTAGGGGGGCATTATAATTGCTGGAGGCACTATAGGGATATTACTTCTACTAGTGTCACTATTTTTTCAGCAGTATAGTGTGGGGGCATTGGGGAGCACAGTGGGCACAGTATTGGGACTGGCAGCAGGATGATATTGTTGGGACACCAGAATGGGGAGTTGGTGTTGAAAAGGTAAGAAGGTTGATGTGAATAATCAGAAATCTTACATGTCTGTGTAAAAAACACTGCAGAGACAAGACGCAGCTGAAAGAATTTGTCATGGCGGTCTGGATCAAACGAATGAGATGAGGAAAGAGAACGTCTACATCACAGGAGATGTCATTGGATATAAGAGGATTTTGGTGCTGTATTCTCCTGTATGTTTCAAGTGCTGGCAGGCAGTATACCTCACTACTGTGGCCTGCATCTTACCTCATGCTCCAAG
Source organism: Bufo gargarizans (assembly GCF_014858855.1). Taxonomy (NCBI): domain Eukaryota; kingdom Metazoa; phylum Chordata; class Amphibia; order Anura; family Bufonidae; genus Bufo; species Bufo gargarizans. The sequence continues at coordinate 724,925,619 of NC_058081.1, read as the reverse complement.
TATTTTAAATTTGGCAACTAAAAATTTAATTTGGTTCCTAAATTTTTCTGTTCTGTGCTTCTGTCCACTTGTCTTTATTGCTATACATGTAAAAATCCAGCTCAACGCGTTTCGGGACAGGCACGTCCCTTCATCAGGAGCAATATAAACAGATATTTCTCCTGATGAAGGGACGTTCCGGTCCCGAAACGCGTTGAGCCGGATTTTTACATGTATAGCAATAAAGACAAGTGAACAGAAGCACCCGTGTGATTGGCTGCCTTCATCTGTTAAGATTCTAGAAGCGATCTAGGCTGGGGGGGTGTTTGGTTTACAGGTGTATTATGCTTATCCTGGTAAACCGCCCCCCTCGTGAAGTGAGTAAATAAGCATACGATACTATAGTATTTTTTATTATATTTACTTGTATCCTTTTAAACAGATTTTACTTATTTGTTACAACTCACTCGCCCTACTATACCACACTATGTCGTGTATGACACTACAGAAAACGGTCTCTTAGGCACTTGAGGCACAATGTAGTGTACCTATGCTCATTCATTTCGAAATTGTTCCTCCCTTGCCTGTACATTTAAATATATTTTATTTTTTTATATATATATCTATACACATTTTATTACACTTTTTAAAATGTTTAAGTTTATGTAAAACCCACTGTACCCATAAATATCTTGACACTGACCTACCACTATTGGCGCTGAAAAGGGGCTTTCGAAGAACAGGCGAGATTGAGGTGTTACCAACACCCATCAGTCCCCCCAGTTTGGTGTACTCCCATATCTTCTACAGGCAGACACTCTGGTCGACCTGACAAACCCCGAGCAGCCTCTAGCATCTATAACTTTATTTCTTCCACTCCACTCCTACAAACCCGAGGCGCCTCAAGTTTTTCAGATCTAGTGGAATCCCTTCCAACAGATCTGTCTGACCCTCAAACTCTCTCTCCCTTTATACTCTACAGCACAGTGTCAGACTCATCCTGGTGGAACTGAGAGGAGGACTGAGCCATCCAATCCACAATCCCATTCTCTTTTGTGCTTTTCCAAAGCCAGGGACAATTGCGGCCTACTGCTGCTACTACTACTACTCTTAGTACTACTACTTATGGTTGGATAGCTGGTGCTGCTACTACCCACATTCTGGCTCTGGGTCTTTAGTTTGGAACCCTTCCGTAGCCCTCACATTTTTGGGCCTAAATGCATACATCTGTAAAGAATAAATCAAGGCAACTGGACGTACTGTAGATTTCTTGAAAACGTCTCACTCATTCTTCCAACGAGCTTTCTCAATTCTGAGTGACTGTACAAGAATTCTCTGGGAATAAATATGTAACTAAATCAACATCTGGTAATTATACCCAGCATGGGGTCAGAGGTCATTATACCCAGCATGGGGTCAAAGGTGTTGATGCCATTATCCTAATTGGAGTCAGTAGGTGATAATGACCTCCCAGAAAAAGGTGTCAAGACAGCATTGTATGTGGCAGACAACAGATGTCTAACCCCCCCCCCGCCTCTATTCAAGCTTGGCTTCTCCATTTTTACGTAGATGGCCTCCTTCACAACGTGCCTGCAGACAGAGATCGCACTACCGGCCTGTGTGGGCGGAGCCTGCAGCCCGGAAATCTGCATAAGCTCCGCCTATACCGTGCTGCGGAGCGATCTGTGTCTGTAGCGGAGAGAGGACTGTCAGCTTCAGGAACAAGACAAGGTGAGGAGGTACTGTATTTTTTTTAAAATTTAACAGAAGGCATTTCTACCATGGTGGGGGCACAGAGGGTATTTCTACCATGGATGGGGCACAGGGGGCATTACGACTACAGAGGGGGAACAGAGGGCAATACTACTACAAAGGGGGCACAGAGGGCAATACTACTACAAAGGGCATTACTAGTATTAGGGGGCACAATGGGCTTTACTACTATGGAGGGGGCACAATGGGCATTACTACTATAAATGGGATACAATGGGCATTATAACTATGGAGGGGGCACAATGGGCATTACTACTGTGAAGGAGGCACAATGGGCATTATTACTATGAAGGGGGCACAATGGGCATTACTACTATTAAGGGAGCACAGATGGCATCACTACTGCGAAGGAGGCACAGAGAGCATTACTCTTGTAAAATGGGTGGGCATAACTGTTATGGGGCACTGAGTGAGCATTATTACTATGAAGGGGCACAGAGGGCATTGCAACTGTGAAGAGGCACATATATGGCATTACTACTTTGAAATGGGCACAGAGAGGGCATAACTACTGTGAGGGAGGCACAAAGGCGACATTACTGTGAAGGGGGCACAATGAAGGCATAAGTACTTTAAAGAGGCACAATGTGGGCATAACTACTGTGAAAGTTGTACAGTGAAGGCATAACTACCTTAAAGGGGCACAATTTGGGCATAACTACCATGAGAGGGCACATATCTGGACAAAACTACTATGAAGGTTGTACAATGAGGGCAATACTACTGTAAGGGGGTTAAAAATTTGTAATGTATTGGTGGGGGGTGCCAGAGAAAGGACCCACCCCGGGTGCCAAACACCCTAGGCACGCCACTGGCGCCACTAACAGATTTATGCCCAGTGTCTTGTGCATGATAAAATATGCTGATTCTGGAAAAATATCTCCAGTGTCAAACACAAGTTGGCAAACTACTGTGCAATTATTTCCCCCACCACACCAACACTTGAATTGCCTGGAGACACACCAACATGGATTTTTACCTGCTATGTCAGAACACCACTCACAGATGGTAGCCTCCGCTACGCTGCATATTGTAAGACAGGTATATGGTGGTTTTATAAACTTCAAAAAAATAAAATAATAATTTTAAACTGGGTGGAGATGAAACAACATGGATTTTTACCTCGTCACGTTATCACTCACACATATTATTATCCGCTACCCTGCTTATTGTAACACGTATATGCTGTATTCCCAAATTCAACCCCAAAAATTAAAATTTGAAGTGATGCACCAATACGGATTTAAGCCTAATATTTCACTTTACTACTCAGATATTTGTGTCCACTACCCTGCGCATTGTAAGACAAGTGTTTGCTGTTTTCCAAAACTTCTATCCCCTCCCAAAAATAAATTTGAACTGTGTGCATATGAGCATATGAAACTACACGGATTTCAGCCTAGTCTGTCACGTTATTACTTGTAGATATTATCGTCCGCTACCCTGAATATTGTATGACACATGTATGCTATTTTCCTAAATTTAAACTAAAGATTTTTTTTTTTACGTATGTGCAGATGCCCTAACATGAGTCTAACATTTTAGGTGTTTACACAGAGATTTTAAATGTAACATGAATCATCTGGATGGTAAAACACACGTTTAACAATTTTGTGCTTATCCAGCCCCAAAAGAAAAAAATATATTTCTGTAAAAAAAAGGGTAACAATGAAAGTAATGATATTACAGGTAGCTGCCCTTGAGGTTTGCAGCAGCTGCAGTTGTGCTAGGAGGCAATCTCAGCTCTTTACCTCTCACTCCCTGGCTGACAGCTTTCCCTGCCTGTTCCTATTCTACACACACAATTCTTCTTTCTAGCCTTTCCCTTCACTGTCCCTGGCAGTAGAATAGAATCTTGATTGTGACTGTGCACTGTCCCCAAGATTGTTTTCTGTCAGACACTGTAAGACCCGTCCTCCCTCATTCACAGCCCAGCACCTCCCTTCCTGCTGCAGCACTGATTGGCTCCCAGGGTGACAGACAGCCTGGATGAGCCAATCAGGGCAAGCCCTCCCTTCCTCTCAGGGTCATGTGAGACCCCTTCTCCTTCCTCTCTGGTGCTTTTTCCCGCTGACATGTGCAGTAAAGCGGTGCTGCGTGCCGTTTTACTGGATTCATAAAAGGTTTGTGTTCTTCCACCGGACGATGTTTTCCAAAGTTTGTAACAAACCCGGTTTGTTACAAGCTGGTTCTACTCCTTGCATATGTCACACATTGCACATGTATATCCCTTCATACAGTAAAATGTGCAGAATAATATACCACATGTATAGAAGAGATAACAAAACTTATACCTATTCGTTCAAAGAACATAGTCCTCTCGATCAATCTGAAAAAGGGACAAGGATGAAAATGAAAGAGGAGACAGTGAGAGAAGGGAGACAGAACTAAAGATGAAAGGTGGGAGATTGAGAGAGAAAGAGAGGAAAAGAGATGGAGAGAGAGACAAAGAGCAATGAAAGGAGTTAGAGAGCAAGACAGAGTAAAAGGGACAAAGAAGAAAGAAAAAATTTTAATGAGAATGAAAAAAGGAGTGAAAACAGAGAGGGAGAGAAATCAGAGGGATAATAATAATAATCTTTATTTATATGGCGCCAACATACTCTGCAGCGCTTTACAGTTCAGGGGTTCATGTACAGACAGTCACAAATAACATAGTAACAGACAGGTCAATAATTAGAACATGAGGAATGAGGGCCCTGCTCACAAGAGCTTACAATCTATAAGGAGATAGGGGTGAAACAAAAGGTAAAAGTGCTTGTTTTGTACGATAGTCCGACCATGTTAGGAAAATAGGGGAGCAGATATACAGCTGCATGAGCCAATATCTCTGATACCAGCTGATATCTGTAGTGCAAGGAAGGGTGGTAAACAGGGATTGAAAAAGTGATAAAGAGAGACCAAAATAGAGACGGAAAGAATAGAGAGAAAAAAAAGAACCTAGAAAAAGAGAGACATGAAAAATGTTAAGAGGCAGAGAAAAAAAGAGAAAGCAGGATGTGTTGGACAGTGAAAGAAGAGAGAAAGAAGTAATAGAGACATACAGAGAGACCGAATGGAGAGAGGGAAATAGAGGAAGAAAGGAGAGAAAGAAAATGAGGAAGGAAGGATTGAACAGGATCGAAGAAAAGGAAGTCATGAAAAGTGAGTGAAAGAAACGAGAGGGAAGTGTGAATGGAAAGAGAGAGCTTCAGAGATGAGAGAAGACAATGGTGGTCTATGATGGTACAGAGACTACTTCTATATTACACCTGGTTTTACTTGTTTTTTTAAAACCACTCTTTGCAGACTCTTCCTCTTGTCCTTGTACAGTTGTGAGATCTTTATGTTGTCATTTATTTTATGTTTAAGAAATCTCCCTAATTTTAGCTGGTAAATTGGTCCAATGCAAAGTAATTGCAGCACATTTCGGAGTGCTACTAAGTGACAGAATATCATTTAGCTCATGTCAAAATACTCTGTAAACAAATTAAAATCGTAATTCACTTGCCTCATCAAACCTAATTATCCTGGAGCTTAAGCCGTTAAAGTTTTTTATGTTGATTTTTGTTTGCTTTTGTGGAAACTATGGGAATGATAACTCCACAAGGTTTACAAGGCATAAATTAACTGCTCTATATAAAGTATACAGATCTATTCTGGGAGAGCATTTAGACTCCGGCCACCGATACAGCATTGCATACTACTGGTGATAATAAGGTCGGGTAAAAAACATCTAAACATGGAAACCCAGCATATCTGGTACCAAGATAAAAACCGTATCACTGGCAGCAGACACCAGGAAAAGAACCATATCACTGGCAGCTGACACCAGGGTAAGAACAGTATCACTGACACCAGGCTAAGAACCATATCACTGACAGCTGACAACAGTCTAAGAACCATATCATTGTCACATGGCACCAGGGCAAGTACAGTATAAATGACAGTTGACACCAGACCAAGAACCATTTCACTGACAGCTGACACCAGAGTAAGAACCATATCACTGACACCAGACTAAGAACCATATCACTGACAGCTGGCACCAGGGTAAGAACCATATCACTGACGCCAGACTAAGAACAGTATCACTGACAGCTGACACCAGACTAAGAACCATATCAATGACAGCTGACACCAGGGAAAGAACCATATCACTGACACCAGACTAAGAACCATATCACTGACAGCTGACAACAGTCTAAGAACCATATCACTGACAGCTGGCACCAAGGTAAGAATAGTATCACTGACAGCTGACACCAGACTAAGAACCGTATCACTGACAGCTGACACCAGACTAAGGACCGTATCACTGACACCTTGCATCAGGGTAAGTACAGTATCACTGACAGCTGACACCAGACTAATAACCATATCACTGACAGCTGACACCAGGGAAAGAACCATATAACTGGCAGCTGACACCAGGGTAAGAACCATATCACTGTCACCAGACTAAGAACCATATCTTTCACTGACAGCTGACAACAGTCTAAGAACTGTATCACTGACACCTTGTATCAGGGTAAGTACAGTATCACTGACAGCTGACACCAGACTTAACCCATATCACTGACAGTTGACACCAGGGAAATAACCATATCCCTGGCAGCTGACACCAGGGTAAGAACCATATCACTGACACCAGACTAAGAACCATATCACTGACAGCTGACAACAGTCTAAGAACCATATCACTGACAGCTGGCACCAAGGTAAGAACCATATCACTGACACCAGCATAAGAACCGTATCACTGACAGCTGGCACCAGGGTAAGAACAGTATCACTGACACCTTGCATCACTGTAAGTACAGTATCACTGACAGCTGACACCAGACTAAGAACCATATCACTGACAGCTGACACCAGGAAAAGAACCATATCACTGACAGCTGACACCATGGTAAGAACTGTATCATTGACACCTTGCATCACTCTAAGTACAGTATCACTGACAGCTGACACCAGACTAAGAACCATATCACTAACAGCTGACACCAGGGAAAGAACCATATCACTGGCAGCTGACACCAGGGTAAGAACCATATCACTGACACCAGACTAAGAACCATATCACTGACAGCTGACAACAGTCTAAGAACCATATCACTGACAGCTGGCAGCAGGGTAAGAACCATATCACTGACACCAGCCTAAGAACCGTATCACTGACAGCTGGCACCAGGGTAAGAACAGTATCACTGACACCAGACTAAGAACCGTATCACTGACAGCTGGCACCAGGGTAAGAACAGTATCACTGACAGCTGACACCAGACTAAGAACCGTATCACTGACTGCTGACACCAGACTAAGAACCATATCACTGACAGCTGACACCAGGGAAAGAACCATATCAGTGACAGCAGACTAAGAATCATATCAATGGCAGCTGACACCAGGGTAAGAACCATATGACTGACAGCTAACAGCAGGGTAAGAGCTATTTCACTGACAGCTGACACCATGGTAAGAACCATTTCAATGACAGCTGACACCACGGTAAGAACCGTTTCACTTACAGCTGACACTATTGTAAGAACCATATCACTGACAGCTGACACGAGGGTAAGAACCACATTACTGATAGCTAACACCAGAGTAAGAACTGTATCACTGACAGCTGACACCAGGGTAAGAACAGTATCGCTGACAGATGATGCCAGACTAAGAACCATATCACTGACAGCTGACACCAGACTAAGAACCATATCACTGGCACCAGTGTAAGTACAGCATCACTGACAGCTGACACTAGACTAAGAACCATATCACTGACAGCTGACACCAGGGAAAGAACCATATCACTGGCAGCTGACACCAGGCTAGGAACCATATCACTGACACTAGACTAAGAACCATATCACTGATAGCTGACAACAGTCTAAGAACCATATCACTGACAGCTGGCACCAGGGTAAGAACAGTATCACTGACACCAGACTAAGAACCGTATCACTGACAGCTGGCACCAGGGTAAGAACAGTATCACTGACAGCTGACACTAGACTAAGAACCGTATCACTGACAGCTGACACCAGGGAAAGAACCATATCACTGGCAGCTGACACCAGGCTAGGAACCATATCACTGACACCAGACTAAGAACCATATCACTGATAGCTGACAACAGTCTAAGAACCATATCACTGGCACCAGTGTAAGTAGAGCATCACTGACAGCTGACACTAGACTAAGAACCATATCACTGACAGCTGACACCAGGGAAAGAACCATATCACTGGCAGCTGACACCAGGCTAGGAACCATATCACTGACACCAGACTAAGAACCATATCACTGATAGCTGACAACAGTCTAAGAACCATATCACTGACAGCTGGCACCAGGGTAAGAACAGTATCACTGACACCAGACTAAGAACCGTATCACTGACAACTGACACCAGACTAAAAACTGTATCACTGACAGCTAACACCAGGGAAAGAACAGTATCACTGACAGCTGACACGAGACTAAGAACCATATCTCTGACAGCTTGCATCAGGATAAGTGCAGTATCACTGACAGCTGACACCAGACTAATAACCATATCACTGACAGCTAACACCAGGGAAAGAACAGTATCACTGACAGCTGACACCAGGGAAAGAACCATATCACTGACAGCAGACTAAGAATCATATCAATAGCAGCTGACACCAGGGTAAGAACCGTATCACTGACAGCTAACAGCAGGGTAAGAGCTATTTCACTGACAGCTGACACCAGGGTAAGAACTTTTCATTGACAACTGAAACCATGGTAAGAACCGTTTCACTGACAGCTGACTCCAGGGTAAGAACCATTTCACTGACAGCTGACGCCAGGGTAAGAACCATATCACTGACAGCTAACAGCAGGGTAAGAACCATATCACTGACACCAGACTAAGAACAGTATCACTGACAGCTGACACCAGACTAAGAACCGCATCACTGACAGCTGACACCAGACTAAGAACCGTATCACTGACAGCTGACACCAGACTAAGAACCATATCACTGACAGCTGACACCAGACTAAGAACCGTATCACTGACAGCTGACACCAGACTAAGAACCGTATCACTGACAGCTGACACCAGACTAAGAACCGTATCACTGACACCTTGCATCAGGGTAAGTGCAGTATCACTGACAGCTGACACCAGACTAATAACCATATCACTGACAGCTAACACCAGGGAAAGAACAGTATCACTGACAGCTGACACCAGGGAAAGAACCATATCACTGACAGCAGACTAAGAATCATATCAATAGCAGCTGACACCAGGGTAAGAACCGTATCACTGACAGCTAACAGCAGGGTAAGAGCTATTTCACTGACAGCTGACACCAGGGTAAGAACTTTTCATTGACAACTGAAACCATGGTAAGAACCGTTTCACTGACAGCTGACTCCAGGGTAAGAACCATTTCACTGACAGCTGACGCCAGGGTAAGAACCATATCACTGACATCTGACACCAGAGTAAGAACCACATTACTGATAGCTGATACCAGGGTAAGAACCGTATCACTGACAGCTGGAACCAGGGTAAAAACCACTTCACTGACAGCTAACACCATTGTAAAAACCGTGTCACTGACAGCTGACACCAGTGTAAAACCCATTTCACTGATAGCTGACACCAGGGTAAGAACTGTATCACTGACAGGCACCCAGCCAGCCCCCCTAATGAATTGTGCATATTGACTGCTACGTTGAGGCCTCTGCCCAGCAGTGAACCCTGCGACGTCACCAGCACTGTCACCGTCCCCAAATACACTGCTCGGTGGAAGCCTCCGCCTAGCAGTCCCTATGGAGAGCCAGATACGTCACCGAATCGCCATAAAAAGCCATTGCCCTGCGCGATCCAGCACAGGGCAAGGGAGAGCATTGGGACATAAAATGCTCCGATGCTCATATCACAGGGCCTGCCTGGGTGAAAATGTGGGTATGTCCTTTAAATGTAAACCTCTTTAAATGTATTTTTGGGGATTTTATGTGATAAAGAAAAGCATCCCTATCACATGATTCTACCACCACCATGTTTTACGGTGCGCATGGTGTGTTTAGGGTGATGTGCAGTGTTTTCCACCACACATGGTGTTTTGCAATTAAGCCAAAAACCTTGCTCTCATTTTACCAGAGCCCCTTCTTCCACATGTTTGTTTGTGTCCCCTACATGGCTTGTGACAAACTTCAAACGGGACTTTTTATGGCTTGCTTTCAAATATGGCTTTCTTCTTGCCACTCTTCCATAAAGGCCAAATTTGTGGAGTACACAACTAATAACAGTCCTGTAGACAGATTCTTCCACCTGAGCTGTGGGTCTCTGCAGCTCCTCCAGAGTGACCATGGGTCTATTGACTGCTTCTCTAATTACTGCTCTCCTTGACTGGGCTATTAGTTTAGGTGGAAGGCCATGCCTTGGTAGGTTTGCAGTTGTGCCATGCTCCTTCTATTTTTTGGTGATGGATTGAACAGTGCCCTGTGAGATTTTCAGAGCTTGGGATATTTTTAATAACCTAACCCTGCTTTACACTTCTCCAGAACTTTATCCCTGACCTGTCTGCTGTGTTCCTTGGTTTTCATGATGCTGTTTGATCAATAATGTTCTCCAACAAACCTCCGAGCCCTTCACAGAACAGCTGTAGTTATACTGAGAATAAATTACACACAGGTGGATGTGACTTCTGAAGGCAATTGGTTACACTGGATTTTATTTAGGGATATCAGGGTACAGGGCACTAAATACAAATGCACGCCACACTTTTCAGATTTTTATTATAATAATATATTTAAGTTTTTGGTGTATGACAAAATGTGGAAAAGTTCAAGGGGTATGAGGCATCAGGGCAGTGACTGGCACAGGGTAAAGGATTTAGGGCAGTGACTGGAACAGGGTGGAGGCATCAGTGTAGTGACTGGCTCAGGGTGGAGACTTTAGTCAGGGCAGGCATTTAGTATTGAGTTAAGATGAGAATGGATCAGAGCAACAGTATTTTTTTTGTCTCCACAGTAAGAGAAGAGTAGATTCTGGAGATGTTTTGAGTTGAAGGTGACAATGAATGAACAAGCAAGAAATTAAATATGGTGGGTGAAGGAAAGATCTGATTTAAACATGCTTCCCAGAGGTAATGGTAGTACCACACACTGAAAGTGAAATAATAACATAACCTATCCACTGCCATTGCCGTTCCAACACTACTCCAGTTTCCACTGTTCACCACTCCCTGTCCCAACTCAACATGCCGGAAATGCCAGAACAGGCCCATTCAGTCCTTCATTGACTGAGCAGGTCACTGATAAGGCGAGTGTTAGGGTCCATTCACACGCCCATAGTGTATTGCGGATCCGCAATACACCCAGCCGGCACCCCCATGGAACTGCCTATTCTTGTCCACAATTGCGGACAAGAATAGGACATGTTCTATTTTTTTTTCCGTAGCCGCAGACCGGAAGATTGGGGGCGTGCTCCGGAAATGCAGATGCAGACAGCACACTGTGTGCTGTACGCATCCATTCCTGCCCCATAGAGAATAATATGGTAGCCGTCATGGCACATAACAGGTAGAATTTAGTGTTAGGAACCCGTCTAACAGAGATCGCCTTGACGTGCGGCAGACGGGCTCAAATAATTTTGTACAAAATGATTTGCCAAGCATCTCTAACTTATTAGTATAGCACTTGCAATTATGATGCAATTTTGTACTTTATTTGGTTTGCAGAGAGCTGTTGCATTGCATGTTTTGTTTTACATAGAGAATTAATGGGTCCGCACTAGTTCTGCAATTTGCGGAATGGATGCGGACCCATTCTGCTGACGTGTGAATGGACCCTTAAGCTGATTGGGGCTTTCCTGGCATTTTTTGCTTGTCAAGTACGGATGGGAAGCAAAAAGTATCTGGGATCGGAGCAGCTTCAGATTGACAGAGGCAGGTGAACGGTGGAGTTCACTATCTACATTTTTTTAACCCATTTTTTCAACAGAGTTATCTGCCTGGAGCACAATTTTTTACACAACAGCTGAACTTGAAGCCCATAACCAAGGCCTGGATGAGGGTAGATGGAGAAGGTGGCTGTGTAAGGCACAATTGAGGGGTTTTAATCTGTGTGAGCACCATGATATGATGAAGAGGCACCATGGGATAGGTGATAAATGTTAGATCGATGGGAGTCTGATCATTAGGACCCCCAGTGATTGCCAGAAAGGGAGACTCGCGTTCCCCCATCCACCTAGCCATATGATAGGGGCTAGGAGGAGTTTGAATGGAATGGTAGTTGAGCGTGTGTCCAGCCTCTCCAAAGTTTATTCCACTGACAGGAATAGCTGAGCACAGGGCCAACCAGTGCCATAACTCATAAAATACAAACTCTATAAAAACTTTTTTTTAACAATAAAAATTCATAAAGGCCCTAGACTGCCTGATTGGCTGGCAGATTATCGCTAAAGAGCGTTTGTACGAACACGCGCTAGTGATAATCTGCCAGTGTAAAGGTGCCACGGATCACCCGATGAATAAGTGAAATGTTCATCGGGTAATAGGATCGTTCCTTTGGACGCTTAAATCATCATTAGCTGGTAGCAGTAGGGCCATATAAACATCACTCTGCTGCCGACACACAATGATTCTGTATGAGGACAAGCAATGGCATTAGCAATCACCCCTCCCCACACTGTGGAGGAGATCGCTAGATGTAAACATAGTTGGCAACTGCCCCGAATATGCAGGGACTGTCCTTGATTTTCAGAGACAGTCCGGGCAAATTTGGGCTGTCCTGGGAAGAAAATAGGCAGGGCTAACAATAACCCACCCATAAGTGGACGTATTTGGGCGGAGTTGGGGCATTCCCCGGGTGAGTTTTGGATGCTCTGATTTTACCAACCTAAACTTTGGTAAGTATGGATGTAAATGCAGTGGTTACCTTCACTGACAAGCAGGCGATTGTCAGGAAGGAACGCTTCCTTCTTGAAAATCATCTGCTCCATCGAGCCATGTAAAGGGGCCTTTAGGGATCAGTTTAGGCTCTTGTGCTTGCTAAGCAGTGACCAAATACCTTTGAGAAAGTTGCCTAGCAACAACAGCTACAACCAGTAAGTGACTACTTTTCATCTCTATGCTCCTATGGAGATCCGAGGAGTCAGCTATAATATTGTGTATGGTCATCATAGAATAGTTAGTTGCGGGGGTAATTACAGCAGAGTAATAATCCAATAACTTTAATTTGTAAATAGAGAAAAACTCAAAAGAGCCATTCCTAATAATAAATAAACATTTTATTCTTAGTAAAAACACAAAAATGAAATAAATAATTCTATAAAATCTATAGATGTAATAGTCATTATGTGCACATAATACGATAATGCATCTTCATAAGTTTAGAAAGGGGATTAGAGGACCTCAGGCCATGGACTAAAGTGTCAGTAAAACTTCATGAAATTGTTATTACTACCATTTTTTATATATTCTTGACAGTGGAAAATGCTAATATTATAACAATTTTTCATAGTATTTTTATCAGCGATATAACCGCCATGTTGGTTACAAACGCAGAATTGTATAGGTGTACCCTTGACCCCCATGTTTAGGTGGTTCTGTAACAGAAAGACCCTAAAGCAGCAATAATAAATCTTCCCTGAGCCGCCGTCATCCTCTTTTCATGGGTAGGAGGTGACTTGAGGGACTGTAACTTCCATTGGTTCAAGTCTTAACCAGTTTTCTGTATTTAGGCTGTGCTACAAGTCAAAAAAGGCCGAACCATCTAGTCTTGTTCCATTGATTGTATGATTGCTGAGTTTGTCTGAACACCAAGATAAGATAATGCAATAAGCAAGGACCAAAGAAGGAACAAACAAGATACTGGATGACGAACCATCTCTAACATAGTTGGGGAGAGAGATGAAACCACTACAATTTTAGTCTGAGCTTCTTCAGGTTCCCTTGCATCTTGGCTAATACATCTGGCAGTGTGCTCTATTGGATCGATTGTCATCTTGGTCAATTATGAACATCGTAGTAATCGCGCCTCTTCCTGCAGCAGCGTCTGATCCATATCCAGTAAAGGGCAATCATGAGTAGCCAGTAGCTGGCGTAAGCCGAAGCTCCATAGATCAAGTAGTTTTTCTCTGCGTCAATGAGTCTACAATTAGTGCAAAGTGACATCATGATGATGGTATAGATCAGACCTGCAAGGAGAACTCCCCACCAAAGAGACAGTGGAAGAAGAGGAATATAGTTGCCTACCATCTTCTTCCGTCCAGATGTTCCCCAGCTGCTCTTGTTCATAGTGAGAATGGCAAAGTACTTGGTGGGAAGGAGGCCGGCCATATACAACACAGCATATAAGGACATGAATATCATGACCAGGTTGCCTCGAAGGAAACACGCATACAAGGCTTTGATGGTGGCAATGAGTTGGATAGTGAGTAGAACCCACATAATATCCCACAAATGGCAGCTGAAGAATAGTTTTATGACTGTAGCTGTAACAAAAAATGGAAAAATGCCGGCAATGATTGATTCATAGGTCATCCAGAGATGATGCTTGTGCCACCACAAAGCATTGTACAGCCATTCCCGGAAGTAAGACTTGGTCCAACGAGTCTGTTGGTTCAGCCAACGAAGGAACTGGGCAGGAGTCTCAGAATAGCATTTTGATCGTGCAGTATACCTGTAAAAAAATTTTTTTTTATTAGTAATGATTCCTGGTCAAAATGAAAGAGGTCTGTATGAAGTTTAATGGAGGACCTTTCTAACAATAAGACATTGTCCAAAGTGGAGGAAACCTTCTTGCTATACTATAGACTACATGTTTATGTTCATCGTGATATTATATTAAAAGACACATCACTTTGTTAATCCCATAAACCTGGAACCTATCACACTGAAAATTGAGTCCAATCTGCACGAAGCATGTTATAGAGCAGGAGGACCTGAGCAGTTGGATTAATATTTTTGTAGGAAAGGATTTAGTAAAACTTCATTGGACGTAATCTCTGGTCATTATGGGCTTCAGAGAGTCACCTTGGTGGCCTTACTCAGTAGCTGACAACCTTCTGTGTACTAGTGTACATATTGATAACTGTCAGTCACTGAGTAGGACTGCCCACTGGACTCCTAAGCCAAGATCGAGCAGACAGTTAAATGAACAAAATACAAGTTATCTTGAATCTATTCCCACAAAACTATATATGTCTGCTCAGCTCCTCCTTTTCTATATCATGCTGCCTGCAGATCGGACTGAATTTTCAATGTGATGGGCTCCCTACATTCCGCAATAATAGACCACATCTTCCATTTCTTTATAATTTTTTTTTTTTACTGTTCTCCTTTTAGCGGGCCACCCCTCAAGAAGAACCTTTTGGTTGGACTCCTCACACTGTGGTACTCACTTAGTTGCGTAACCAATACTGAGCATTCTGTTGGTCAGATGCCGATCATCTCCAAAAGTACAATGGGATCCCAAAAACTTCTGGTTATACCAAGACTCAAGGAAAGTCTGAAGAAGATCGTTTCGGTAAAGACCTGGAAATGAATTAAAATATATGGTTTATTTAGACTGAACTTAAAGATGAGGTATTCACAGAAGATTATGGGGGTCATGTTTTATAGCGGACTTCCTAGCTATATCTCTGGTAATTGAGGAGCAGTGCTGGTCAAAATGATTAGCTAAGCAATCATTTCTGGTGTGTCGAGAGGGAACAGGGAGTGGTGACCATGTAGGAATCGTGAAACATTGGAACTGGAGCGGTGGGAGATTGGTAAGGTCATACTGACTTATTTAAGGCTGAGTTCACACGAGCGTGATTTCCGCGCGGGTGCAATGCAGTAGGTGAACGCATTGCACCTGCACTGAATCCTGACCCATTCATTTCAATGGGGCTGTGCACATGAGCATTTTTTTTCATGCATCACTTCTGCAATGCTTTAAAATCGCAGCATGTTCTATATTCTGCGTTTTTCACGCAGCCCTGGCCCCATAGAAGTGAATGGGGCTGCGTTAATAACGCATTGCATCTGCAAGCAAGTGCGGATGCAATGCGTTTTTCACTGATGGTTGCTAGGAGATGTTGTTTGTAAACCTTCAGTTTTTTATCACGCGCGTGAAAAAAGCATCAAAACGCATTGCACCCGCGCGGAAAAAACTGAACAACTAAACGCAATCGCAGCCAAAACTGACTGAACTTGCTTGCAAAATGGTGCGAGTTTAACTGAACGCACCCTGAACGCATCCGGATCAAATCTGTCACGCTCGTGTGAACTCAGCCTTATTGCTTTACACCTTGTAGAGGCATGTCTGGCCAATAAAAGGCTGAACATTACCTTTTAAGGGGTTGTCTGGGACTTTAATATTGATGGCCTATCCTTAGGGCACTGCTGTTGTCACTTTTTGGGGATCCAACTCCCCACGCCCCCACAATCAGCTAATTGGACGTGGCACTAGCTGATCAATGGTGAAGAGAGACAGCAGTAGGAGGGTACTGCACAATGACAAATCGAAATTTAGTAAAGAGTTATTTAAAAAAAAGTAGTTTACACCATTGTTTGTGGCCTGAAGGAACCTTCAACAATGTGAGAAGTTTTTATCAATATTGTCTAGCAATTTTTTAGGCCATGGATCCACAAAATACGGACACTTTCCACGAGCACTCCACATTTTTCTTACTCCCCTCAAAAGGAATGACGATTTTCCTACACAATTTGGCTTACAATAGGACATGCTCAATAAGCTGTGGAACAGCCATGCAAATCCACCAAAAGCATGGAAATGTGCATGGCCCCATAGAAATGAATGAGTCCGTGTGCTATTAGCAAAAAATGCGGATAGCACACGGATGAAAGTATAGTTGTGTGCATGAGGCCTTACTCTTATGTGATCTATAAAAAAAGTAAATCCACAGCCCTTAAAATTTTTTGGAACTTTGTGTATGGTTTGATTGCTGCTTTCTTCTATGCTTATATGATCCATTTGATGCCATTTATGAGCTTACCATAGTTAATGACTTACCTAGAGGACCACTGATGCAGGAGACACAGTTGAAGTAGGACTGACATGCCCTTTCCACATTGAAGGCGATCCAATACCTCAAGCTGCTCATGAAGCTTATGTAGGAGTCAGAGAGGTTCAGGATTCGCACATCTCCTCCGACTGCTCCATAGCCATCATTAGATTCCAGGACCTTCACGAGTTCCAAGGTGGCCAGGGGCTCCAGTTTTGTGTCTGAGTCACACACCTGTATGTACGAATAGTACATTTTCATTGTTTATCCTTCATAATCAAGTTATAAATCAATAAATATGAATGATTTATTAATCACCTTTCATTATCCTCATAATACATGTCCATGAGACCACTACCAACATTGTGGACTATGATCTGAAATTTTTCCAGGGAAATAATTTATAATTAAGCTTCATTGGTCGGGGAACCAAGTGGCCACTATAATGCCATAGCTCTCCCAGTGGTAATTACATAGATCTCCAAGTGGTGAGAAGCGAGTGGCTTCTGACTATTTGAAGAAACATGCACTGTGCCGGATGTTAAAGGGGTTGAGCCATCTTGCCTTTTCCCTCGGCCAAAATTGGACTAAGCGCTGCCCGGTAGAGGGGGAGTTACGCAATGGCCGGCGCTCTGCTGTTTATGTAGCTTCAATGTAGGAGTTTTGGAAATAGCGGAGTGCCAGATGCTCGGATGTTTCCGTAACTCTGACTACCACGACTGGCGCTTAGCCATGGAAACAGCGAGATGGGACAAAACCTTCAATTTAAAAAATATTCACAAAAAAGCTGCCTACTGACATGTAACTTGAAGCTCCTGAGCCCAAGTACAAAATCTGTAACAGGGACCCCACCTACCATGTGCCATTCATAATACTGGTGTCCTACTATATGTCCCAGAGACCTTTGAGCCACTTCAGGAACTGGGGCTTGAGTGGTACTGTGGCCTCTCCAGCCTTTATAGCTGCACCCCTGGTTACTTGCAGCACTGTGGTCTAGGGACAACTGCTACCTGTAACATCTGCAGTATAGAGGTACTTCTATGGTTACATGGGGCCTAGGAGTAACTGCTACTGTTGTACCCTCAATAGTTACATCCCTGGTTATCTGGGGCACAGCTGGCGATGCACCTCTACACCTTCTATTGCTGTGTACCTGGTATTTGGGGTACTGGGAACTGGGTGCAAAATCTACATCTTCACCCTCTATACCTGTTCCTATGTCCCTGGTCACTTGGAGTACTGAGAACAAGGGGCAACTGCTGCTTGTGTACCCTCCATAACTACATCCCTGGTCATTTGGGCCACTGGCGTTGGTGCAACTGTTACCTCTGCACCCTCTATAGCAGGGATGGCCAACCTGAGGCTCTCTAGCTGTTGCAAAACTACAACTCCCAGCATGCCCAGACTGCCTACAGCTATTAGCCTACAGCAGGGCATGGTGGGAGTTGTAGTTTTACAACAGCTGGTGAGCCGCAGGTTGGCCATGCCTGCTTTATAGCGATGTCCCTGGTTAATTGGGGCACCGTGGCCCAGATACAACTGCTAAAGTTGCACGCTCTATATTACAGGTTTGTCCCTGGTCATATGCGGCACTGAGGTCTTGGTGCAATGGTTTATTTTGCACCCTCTATAGCGATGCTGCTGGTTAACAACTGCCACTTCCACGCCCCGGGTAATTGGGGCATTTAGGCCTGGGCGCATCTGCCACCTGTACACCCTCTATAGCTACACCCCTTGTTACTTGGTACCTGGAAGCAAAGGATGTTTGTCTTACCTGGACATAGTCTACACTATCTCCCAGAGCTTTGAAGGCCGTGTACATGACTTCTCGCTTCCCACCCCATTTTTGCATGATGCACACACATCGCCTTGTCTTAATAAGAGTCTCAACCTCCATTCTGGTAGGATCTTCCATTTCGATTTCTGTGTACATCGGCAATGGGTCTTCTTGCAGTTGGTCACCAGAAAGATCCTGCATCTCCATCCCAATGGTGAAAAGCCCAGGATTGACTCTGGCATCATCATACCTGGAGACTTCGTTAATTCTGGCATAGATTTCATTTTCGTCCTGGGATTCATTATTTAGTCCAGTATGGTCTTCGGTAATGATGTCTCCAGCACCATGGAATTTTTCGGCCGTCTCTTTGTCCCAGTGATGGTAGTTATTTTTCCAGACATACGTCCCCACGTCTTCCTCTGAGAAAACTTCCTTAAACATGTCCATCATGTATTGGTCGTCTGGACTGTTACCATCGATTACCATGATGATTCGGAGTTTGTCTGGGGGGTACTGTGTGTTCTTGACAGATTCCAGGCACTCGCGTAAATAAATGGGGTCTTCCTGGTAGGCAGATATGGTCAAAGCCACTGATTTGGTGTAAGAGCAGGGGAGGCCTCCTCTTCTCATCTTCCTGTGCTCCAAAAAGGCAAAAAAGCTTTGGATGACCAGATGGGCTGTGAGGAAGGCACCATAGATGCCAAAAGCCATGATTCTAAACTCATCTGTGGCTAGGGGTATGCTGTCAATAAACGCCCATAGTACCCCACCCAGAACTATAAAAGCAAAGGTAAAAGTCACAATCCTCCGGACTCTACCCATCCAGGGGCGCTCCTCTTTTTGTACATTGACCATTTCTTTTTGACGGGCCCCCAACTGTGAGAGAGCTCTGTGTCTGCAAACAAAGATGAAAAACTCTTTATTATTTGACCTGAACAATTTTGACTTAAAAAATAATGGCAACGGCTCATTAGCACATGTAGCAGAGCTGAGTGGGTCACAGCAGTGTGGTTTTATATCTCAATGGATTTCGGGTTGTCTGTAGAGTCAACCTGCTTTTTGATTTGAAAGATATTTAGATGATGAGGACTAGGGGTGAAATAAAGACGGACTTTTTTAGTTACTATATTTTTTATTACCTTGAGGCTCAATTAGCCGGCCGTACGTCTGCCTAACCATGAATGTTGCTGAACCAGTATGACTTCCATCAACCAGTTCCTTCACATCTGGTTATTTCAGACATCATTGTCTAGGCGGTTATTTTTTTTACACCTTCGAGCCGCTTTACTGACAGTAACGATGGATCTGTTTCTGGATCAAATATCTGAGAAAGGTTGACATTTTTATTCCAAGCTGATGACAACTAACCAGGGTTGGATTATAGCAGGGGTAAAAGGGGCAATTCCTCCAGGGCTCCTCACCATCCGCTCTATGGCTTAAAATAGGCGTCCATAGTCAGCAGCACCAAGGCTGAGGATGTGTCCCTCGATGAAGCCCTCATCACATGGCAGGAGCTTGGCATTTGCCCCTTTTTTGTGGCTCCATCACGGTGAGAAAGGCTCAGCTACTAGTAAGTGGACCACGGCATGGCACTGGGAATCATTATGGTACTGTTACATTGGGACCATATACAGCTGCTATTATTGAACGCTGTATGGCGCTGTTACTGGGGCGCTCTAGATAACTAGTACTGAGCACTCTATGGCGCTATTACTAGGGCACTGCAGTGTATGGAACCGTATGATACTACGAATGTGCTGACCAAACACAAAGTATAGATGAAGTAATGCCATGCACTGAATTCTGCACCAGTCCCCACAATAACCCGAATCAAGATAGCTCGGAAATGCGGAATTATCTGTGACTGCGCTGCGGAAAGTTATAACATTAAGCACTTTTTCACCTTACAAATCGACATCCTATGTATAGAGTATAATTATGTTACAGAGCATAGCCGAATCTATAGGTACTGGATCGGATCTGTATCTATCTATCTATCTATCTATTATCCATCTATCTATCTATCTATATATCTATCTATATATCTATCTATCTATTATCTATCTATTATCTATCTATTATCTATCTATCTATCTATCTATTATCTATCTATCTATCTATCTATTATCTATCTATCTATCTATCTATTATCTATCTATCTATCTATCTATCTATTATCTATCTATCTATTATCTATCTATCTATCTATCTATCTATCGCTCTATTTATCTATCTATCTATCTATCTATCTATTATCTATCTATTATCTATCTATTATCTATTATCTCCTATCTATCTATCTATCTATCTATCTATCTATCTATCTATCATCTATCTATCTATATATATATTATCTATCTATCTATCTATCTATCTATTATCTATCTATTATCTCCTATCTATCTATCTATCTATCTATCTATCTATCTATCTATCTATCACTTATCTATCTATCTATCTATCTATCTATCTATCTATTATCTATCTATTATCTATTATCTATCTATTATCTATCTATTATCTATTATCTATCTATTATCTATCTATCTATTTATCTTCTATCAAATCATCAAATCAAATTAAATCAAATCAGCTTTATTGGCAGGACTAAATAGATTTTAGAATTTCCAAAGCAAGTGGGAAATAATTGGGTATGGCTGGGGGATGGGGACAGGTCCAGGGTGGGGATAAAGAAGTCCATATCTTCTATGTATCTATCTATCTTCTATCTATCTATCTATTTCCTATCTATCTCTATCTCTCCATTATATAGATGTTCTCCTAGATGTTCTCTTACCAGATCAGCTGAGTTGCTCCACTTTGACGCCTCCTTGCTCCGTCTGGTGCTGTCCCGGAGAGTGTTCCTCCTTAAATATAGCGGTCACACCTTACAAGTGTCAGGACGACGTCATAGCTGAAATATGTCTTTTCTGTCTTTCACTGGAAAGCTCCTAGCAGGTTCCTTGCCTGATGGAGCTGATGTGCAGGCTCACTGGGACATTGCGTCCATAGACATCTCTTGAGCATCACAGGATGAGAAAAAGGGAAATAGCTCACCCTCTCACAGTCACAATGAGGTGCTCTGGTCTAAAGTGATTCACCCTTCACAAATGTAAGAAAATGTATATATTTGAAAAGACCGGCACTCTCAACATACAGGACCATATGGGTAATTGCAAATCACAATGTTTAATTAATACATATATAAAAGAATAAAAAATAAAATATACACTAACACTGGCTGATTTGATAAATGATATCTCACAAAATTGAACAAATTCTACAGTGGTAACATCACATATCTAATGTTCACTGTTGAAAAGGAACCGCTGTAGGAAAAAAGGGATCCTTTTTAGTTCTGTTCTGAGTGTGAACAAGCAATGTAAGATGGTATTTGCTGGGATAGACAATGTTCCGTTGTAGATGATTACCGCTTTTCCGTATAGATGTCCCTGGTGATTACCCATTTGTTTGCTAAACCGTTAAGTGACATCTATACGGATGTCACCAGTTTTGCCCCTAATTAACCTTATTAAAATGTCCTGAGAGTTTATTGTTTGAGGCGTTTTTTACGCCCATTTAAAAAATATCAGCATTTTCTTTATTCTTTTGATAACATTTCTTTGTATTTGCCTTTTTATTTTTTGCTTTACTTTTGACCCTCTTTTAGGATCAATTAATACAAGGCAGAAAACTGTAGATAAAGGCAGCGTCGGAAACAAAGACCATCGAGGAGCGGCGGTGCGGCGGTGCGGCGGTGCGGCAGTGCGGCGGTGCGGTGGTGCGGCGGTGCAGCGGTGCGGCGGTGCTATGACCGTGCGGTACTGGAGAAGAGAGTAAGGCTTCTATTATTATTTTATATTACCGGCATTATATTAACTACATTATTATTTATATTCACCTAAATTTTTTTGGGCACAAATAGCGGGCACAATAACAGTTGGATTATAGTTTTAACTTATGGCGTATCCGAGACGCGTACCTTCATGAATACGTCTTTCAGAAATGTACGGCCGGTCTAAGAGGTGTCTAGCAGATCTGTCTGTGGTACCACCCCACAAGTCCTATGGTGACATCACAGAATCTACGGATGTATGATTTATGTCACACGCTTCTTATCATTGTCATGATGAGAGGAGAGGAATCCACCTTCTATTTTCTTCTTCATCTGTGACATAGAACTCGGTTCAAGTCTGAACAGGTTGAACGGATGCCAAAAAGGTCACTTTATTATTAGAAAGTCAAACAAAAAGTTCAGCACATGACCTCACCCCCGGCAGAAGACCAGTTTGTCCTTAACTCTGTCACTAAGTTATAGTCATCGTGTACTTCAGATGAGCGATCTGACACTTGGGGTACAGGATAATGACACTGACACTTGGGGTACAGGATAATGACACTGACACTCGGGGTACAGGATAATGACACTGACACTTGGGGTACAGGATAATTACACTGACACTTGGGGGACAGGATAATGACACTGACACTCGAGGTACAGGATAATGACTCTGACACTTGGGGTACAGGATAATGACACTGACACTCGGGGTACAGGATAATGACACTGACACTTGGGGTACAGGATAATGACACTGACACTTGGGGTACAGGATACTGACGCTGACACTTGGGGTACAGGATAATGACACTGACACTTGGGGTACAGGATAATGACACTGACACTTGGGGTACAGGATAATGACTCTGACACTTGGGGTACAGGATAATGACACTGACACTTGGGTACAGGACAATGACACTGACACTTGACATGACACTGACATCGGGGTACAGGATAATGACACTGACACTCGGGGTACAGGATACTGACGCTGACACTTGGGGTAACAGGATAATGACACTGACACTTGGGGTACAGGATAATGACACTGACACTTGGGGTACAGGATAATGACTCTGACACTTGGGGTACAGGATAATGACACTGACACTTGGGGTAGCAGGACATGACACTGACACTTGGGGTACAGGACAATGACACTGACACTCGGGGTATACAGGATAATGACACTGACACTTGGGGTACAGGATAATGACACTGACACTTGGGGGACAGGATAATGACTCTGACACTCGAGGTACAGGATAATGACTCTGACACTTGGGGTACAGGATAATGACACTGAAACTCGGTGTACAGGATAAGACTCTGACACTTGGGTACAGGATAATGACTCTGACACTTGGGGTACAGGATAATGACACTGACACTTGGGGTACAGGCAATGACACTGACACTTGGGTACAGGACAATGACACTGACACTCGGGTACAGGATAATGGCACTGAACCACTTGGGGTACAGGACAATGACACTGATCACTTGGGGTACAGGATAATGACACTGACACTTGGGGTACAGGACTATGACACTGACACTTGGGTTACAGGACAATGACACTGACACTCGGGGTACAGGACAATGACCTGACACTCGGGGTACAGGATAATGACACTGACACTTGGGGGTACAGGATAATGACACTGACACTTGGGGGACAGGATAATGACTCTGACACTCGAGGTACAGGATAATGACCTGACACTTGGGGTACAGGATAAATGACAGCTGACACTCGGGGTACAGGATAATGACTCTGACACTTGGGGTACAGGATAATGACACTGACACTTGGGGTACAGGATAATGACAAGCTGACACTTGGGGTACAGGATGATGCACGACACTTGGGGTACAGGATAATGGACGCTGACACTTGGGGTATCAGGATAATGACACTGACACTTGGGGTACAGGATAATGACACTGACACTTGGGGTACAGGATAATGACACTGACACTTGGGGTACAGGATAATGACACTGACACTCGGGGTACAGGATAATGACACTGACACTTGGGGTACAGGATAATGCACTGACACTGGGGTACAGGATAATGACGCTGACACTCGGGTACAGGATAATGACACTGACACTGGGGTACAGGATAATGACGCTGACACTCGGGGTACAGGATAATGACTGACACTCGGGGTACAGGATAATGACACTGACACTGGGGTACAGGATAATGACACTGACACTGGGGTACAGGATAATGACGCTGACACTGGGGTACAGGATAATGACACTGACACTTGGGGTACAGGATAATGACACTGACACGGGTACAGGATAATGACTGACACTTGGGGTACAGGATAATGACACTGACACTTGGGGTACAGGATAATGACACTGACACTTGGGGTACAGGATAATGACACCTGACACTTGGGGTACAGGATAATGACACTGACACTCGGGGTACAGATTAATGACGCTGACACTTGGGGTACAGGATAATGACACTGACATCTGGGTACAGGATAATGACACTGACACTCGGGGTACAGGAATAATGACACTGGACCACTTGGGGTACAGGATCATGACGCTGACACTTGGGGTACAGGATAATGACACTGGACACTTGGGGTTACAGGATAATGACACTGACACTCGGGGTACAGGATAATGGATGCTGAACCTCGGGGTACAGGATAATGACGCTGACACTTGGGGTACAGGATAAGGACGCTGAACTTGGGGTACAGGATAATGACGCTGCACTTGGGGTACAGGATAATGAGCACTGACACTTCGCGGGTACAGGATAATGACACTGACACTCGGGGTACAGGATACTGCACTGACACTCGGGGTACAGGCTAATGACACTGACACTGGGGTACATGGATCATGACACTGACACTTGGGGTACAGGCTAACTGCCGCTGACCACTTGGGGTACAGGATAATGACACTGACACTTCAGGGTACAGGATAATGGACACTGACACTCAGGGGTTACAGGATAATGACACTGACACTTGGGGTACAGGATAATGACGCTGACACTTGGGGTACAGGACAATGACCTGACACTTGGGGTACAGGATAATGACACTGACACTTGGGGTACAGGATAATGACACTGACACCTGGGGTACAGGATAATGACTGATACTGGGGTACAGGATAATAACACTGACACTTGGGGTACAGGATAATGACACTGACACTTGGGGTACAGGACAATGACACTGACACTCGGAGTACAGGATAATGGCACTGACACTCGGGGTACAGGATAATGACACTGACACTTGGGGTACAGGATAATGACACTGACACTCGGAGTACAGGATAATGGCACTGACACTCGGGGTACAGGATAATGACTCTGACACTTGGGGTACAGGACAATGACACTGACACTTGGGGTACAGGACAATGACACTGACACTTGGGGTACAGGACAATGACACTGACACTAGGGGTACAGGACAATGACCCTGACACTTGGGGTACCGGATAATGACCCTGACACTTGGGGTACAGGATAATGACACTGACACTTGGGGTACAGGATAATGACACTGACACTAGGGGTACAGGATAATGACACTGACACTTGGGGTACAGGATAATGACGCTGACACTTGGGGTACAGGATAATGACGCTGACACTTGGGGTACAGGATAATGACACTGACACTCAGGGTACAGGATAATGACACTGACACTTGGGGTACAGGATAATGACGCTGACACTTGGGGTACAGGACAATGACACTGACACTTGGGGTACAGGATAATGACACTGACACTTGGGGTACAGGATAATGACACTGACACCTGGGGTACAGGATAATGACTGATACTTGGGGTACAGGATAATAACACTGACACTTGGGGTACAGGATAATGACACTGACACTTGGGGTACAGGATAATGACACTGACACCTGGGGTACAGGATAATGACTGATACTTGGGGTACAGGATAATGACTGACACTTGGGGTACAGGATAATGACACTGACACTTGGGGTACAGGATAATGACACTGACACTCGGGGTACAGGACAATGACACCCCATGACAACTCTGGGGTACAGGACAATGACACTGACACTTGGGGTACAGGATAATGACACTGACACTTGGGTACAGGATAATGACACTGACACTCGGAGTACAGGATAATGGCACTGACACTCGGGGTACAGGATAATGACACTGACACTTGGGGTACAGGATAATGACACTGACACTCGGAGTACAGGATAATGGCACTGACACTCGGGGTACAGGATAATGACTCTGACACTTGGGGTACAGGACAATGACACTGACACTTGGGGTACAGGACAATGACACTGACACTTGGGGTACAGGACAATGACACTGACACTAGGGGTACAGGACAATGACCCTGACACTTGGGGTACCGGATAATGACCCTGACACTTGGGGTACAGGATAATGACACTGACACTTGGGTACAGGATAATGACACTGACACTAGGGGTACAGGATAATGACACTGACACTTGGGGTACAGGATAATGACGCTGACACTTGGGGTACAGGATAATGACACTGACACTCGGGGTACAGGATAATGACGCTGACACTCGGGGTACAGGATAATGACGCTGACACTTGGGGTACAGGATAATGACGCTGACACTTGGGGTACAGGATAATGACGCTGACACTTGGGGTACAGGATAATGACACTGACACTCGGGGTACAGGATAATGACACTGACACTCGGGGTACAGGATAATGACACTGACACTCGGGGTACAGGATAATGACACTGACACTTGGGGTACAGGATAATGACGCTGACACTTGGGGTACAGGATAATGACGCTGACACTTGGGGTACAGGATAATGACACTGACACTCAGGGTACAGGATAATGACACTGACACTTGGGGTACAGGATAATGACGCTGACACTTGGGGTACAGGACAATGACACTGACACTTGGGGTACAGGATAATGACACTGACACTTGGGGTACAGGATAATGACACTGACACTTGGGGTACAGGACAATGACACTGACACTTGGGGTACAGGATAATGACACTGACACTTGGGGTACAGGATAATGACACTGACACCTGGGGTACAGGATAATGACTGATACTTGGGGTACAGGATAATGACTGACACTTGGGGTACAGGATAATGACACTGACACTTGGGGTACAGGATAATGACACTGACACTCGGGGTACAGGACAATGACACTGACACTCGGGGTACAGGACAATGACACTGACACTTGGGGTACAGGATAATGACACTGACACTTGGGGTACAGGATAATGACACTGACACTCGGAGTACAGGATAATGACACTGACACTTGGAGTACAGGATAATGGCACTGACACTCGGGGTACAGGATAATGACACTGACACTTGGGGTACAGGATAATGACACTGACACTCGGAGTACAGGATAATGGCACTGACACTCGGGGTACAGGATAATGACTCTGACACTTGGGGTACAGGACAATGACACTGACACTTGGGGTACAGGACAATGACACTGACACTAGGGGTACAGGACAATGACCCTGACACTTGGGGTACCGGATAATGACCCTGACACTTGGGGTACAGGACAATGACACTGACACTTGGGGGGGAGCAGGATAATGACACTGGAGGCCATCTCCTGCTTCTCTGTGAGAGCTTCTTTCTCCTCACTGGTGGTCTCACCAATCAGGACGCGCTGTAAAATGCTCAACAAGGAGAAACCAATGCTTCCCTATGGGAATGGTTCTCACCTGAGAGTTTTACAGCGCGTACGATCGCGCTGTAAAACGCCCGACGCCCCAAGAAGTACATGAGCTTCTTTGGGGCGTCTTGTCGCGCGTTCCCGTACATAGACTTTCCGGAACGCGCGACAATGGGCGTTTGCTTGTCTCTGTATGCGCGATTGCAAACGCCGGTACAATCGCGCATACAGAGCGCTCCTGAACCCAGCGTTAGAGATGGCCTAGTGTTTTCAGTGGGAAACATGGAAGCCTTCATTTCTCCTGCGCTGTCATCAACTTTTTGTTGTGGGACCCTTTTAATGTACAGGGAATGTAAAATTAGACACCCCTTTAAATTCTGTGGAATATGATGAAAGTTCTGAAGAACCTGTTTGCCTCCATGAGTCAGTGAGGGTCACGCATGAGTGGCGCAGCGTTTCCGTGGAGTAATGTTCTGGTACCTGCAGGTGTGAATTTGCTTGTACCTCACGCTTAAGGCGTGGCCGTCATTGTAGAGAAGGTAAAGTCATCAGGGACAAATGCAGAGTAGTTGATGATGTCATCTTTCTGCAACCAAACGCTGCCGCAGATGAACGGAGCCAGACCGAGATAAACTAAACTTAGGGGGGACATTTACTAAGCACGTGCAGCAGAATTGTGGGATAAAATGCGCCAAAAAGAATGGTGTTTGAATTTGCGCCAAATATATCAACTATTTTCTCTATAATTTTCACCGTAAAGAATGCATAATGCCAGTTATGTGTTAAAGTGGGCGGGGCTATCAAATTGGCGCATATTACGCCTCATTTATCATCCTCTTATGGCCAGAAATGGCTCAAATTGTTGCGGACAATTAAGGCAGCGTCAGTGGTGGTGTTTCGTGTAAAAAGTCACATTTATTTCAGAAAGATTCAACTTTTTCTCAAAAAGTTGCATTGTTGAAACGAAAACCAACTCGCCGCGGGAACAAGTGACGGGTGAGTATTAAAACAGGACGAGCAAAAAAGCAGCCGGAGTCTGAGACAAAGGTCACAATTTACCAGTGGAAATGTCACAAATATGCCTTAAAAGTTGCAAATATGTTTCAAAGTTGCAAGTGCGGTCTGGGAGGGTCGGCTGAAATGGCGCATTTCTGTTTTAAAAAGTAGCATTTTAGTGCTATTGGCGTTAGAATGTCGCAAATCAAGAGAAATGGGCGAATAATCCGATTTAAAAAAGTCACATTTTATAAGTTGCACGCACCTTTTGATATATCAGGTGATCCAAATCACCACTTTTGATTTGTAATGTTAGTATTTTTTGGTGCAAATTACGCCATTATTGATAAATGTCCCCCCCCCCCCCCATGGGGTCCTTTATCAAACTGGTGTAGAGTAGAACTGGCTTAGTCGCCCATAGCAGCCAATCAGATTCCAACTTTTGACAGCTCCTTTGGAAAATGAAAGGTGAAATCTGATTGGTTGCTATTGGCAACTAAACCAGTTCTACTCTACACCAGTTTGATAAAGGGCCCCATTAGTATTTCAGTTATGTCTCTGCACTTTGCTGAAGGGTCGGCCCTTAATGTTTAAGTCTTGGAAAACCACTTTAAATCACGACACAATTCAGTTTCAAAAATTGACTCCACATATCTAGTACTGCGCTATGGGAACGGCATGCAGATGAGTCCACCCTTCCCTTTAGGCTACATTCACACGACCGTATGTGTTTTGCGGTCCGCAAAACACTGATCCGCCAAAAATATGGATGTCGTCCTTTTGGCATCCGTATTGCATCCGTTTTTTTGCAGATCCATTGTAACAATGCCTATCCTTGTCCGTAAATGCTCTATTATTTTTGCGGGGCTACGGAACGGACTGCTACGGAACGGTGCGCTGTCCGCATTTTTTGCGGACCCATTGAAATGAATGGGTCTTCATCCAATCTGCAAAAAAAAAGAAAAATGGAACGGACGCGGAAACAAAATACGTTTGTGTGAATGTAGCCTTATGCACATTTGAGTAAGGGTCCCCAGTTCTCATGGTGCAAATGTAATACATTATCCCAACATGTTAGGAAATCCCTCAACAGGCTGCAGTTCCCATTACAACCAGCAGGTGGCCACATATGGACACATACTGTATATCACAAACATCTCCTGACAGAGTATCACAAAACTGTGTTTTCTTTCATCTCACAACATATGTACATCTTGGGAAATGTCGCACCAAGAGGAAAGGTAAGAAAGGGCACATCTGTAGTAGTTCCACACTGTGGGTACTGTGGTAATGTGGACAGTGCAGGAAGGCATGTGTATCCCACCAAGATACCTCAGCTGGGTGAGATAACTAAAATCCGGAAAGCTGCAGTGGTCTCAGCAAAGTATAGTTTGCTGAGACAGTTTTGTATACATTTTCTTCTGGGCTGGATTTTACTTGGATTGGCAGAAAGGTTTGGTAGTGGGATCTGCCAGTCCACACCCTTCCGCCACAGGTATTCCCTCTCACCTGAGGTGATTGCAGGTGAGGCCTGCTCTTATCAAGGAGGCATAAAACCAACCCTCTGTGTGTTAGTCACGGGGAAGGAAAGGCTGAGAGTGAGTGAGAAAGGCTGAGGAGGCCTAAATTTGGGGGACCTAGCGACACCTGCGGAGAGAGGGTCGCATGACCAGAGTCAGGTGGACTTCTGGGCCACAATCCCCCAAAGCTACTGATGTTGTTATAGTCACCGCCTGGAGGCTGCTGGACTGTTTGGGCTGAGAAAGCCGCATCTGATCATGTGTGTGAACTGTGTTCTTTAGAGGTGAGTCAGGGAATGAATTAAGTATTAGGTAGTGCCTAGACTTTAGTTGCTGTATTGTGCTAAAGTGATAGGAAAAAAAGCATCATTTGGACTTTAATCCGGTTGTCTGCGAGAAATCTGTGATTGAGACCCCCTGAGAGAGAGCGATCCCTTACAGCAGTGTTTCCCAACCAGTGTGCCTCCAGCTGTTGCAAAACTACAACTCCCAGCATGCCCGGACAGCCTTTGGTTGTGCGGGCATGCTGGGAGTTGTAGTTTTGCAACAGTTGGAGGCACACTGGTTGGGAAACACTGCCTTACAGTACACAGTACTGCATAGTGCATACACAATACCGCCACATAGCCAGCTCATCCTAGAACCCATGCCTGTAAATATCTTATTGCTGTTTTTTTGCCTCTTGTGTTTTTTACTATTTTTCCATTGTGTTTGTTCTGTTCTATACATTTAAAGCATCACAACATGTAATCGTTATATTTCTTATGTATTTAAAAAAAAAATTGCCACTAGATGGTATTGCATTAATATAATGCGTCACCTTCTGGCGGCATAAATTAACAAGCAGCGGCCTGCCTCATGTAAAAGACAGAAAGCTACAAAATAAAAACAATAAAATCTGAGTTTTTCAACCTTCTTGTATCTGGATTGTGTAATGTGACATAAATCTGAACTTCTAGAGAACCCTGGGAGCGGTACATACAAACCGCACCCTATGGCCTCATGCACACGACCGTTGTGTGCATCCGTGGCCGTTGTGCCGTTTTTCCATTTTTTTTTCGCGGACCCATTGACTTTCAATGGGTCCGTGGAAAAATCGGAAAATGCACCGTTTGGCAGCCGCATCCGTGATCCGTTTTTCCTGGCCATGAAAAAAATATCACCTGTCCAATTTTTTTCACGGCCAACGGTTCACGGACCCATTCAAGTCAATGGGTCCGTGAAAAAACACGGATGCACGCAAGATTGTCATCCGCGTCCGTGATCCGTGTCCGTTTTTTCCTATCATTTCAATGGCAAACTTGACTTAGATTTTTTTTTCATTTTTCATGTCCGTGGATCCTCCAAAAATCAAGGAAGACCCACGGACGAAAAAACGGTCACGGATCACGGACCTACGGACCCCGTTTTTGCGGACCTTAAAAAAAACGGTTGTGTGCATGAGGCCTATGTGTGTGTGTGTGTGTGTAGGGGGGAGAATCCAGGCTGAGCCGTCAGTCTCGGCCTGAGGATTGCGCTTTGTAGAATACTATAGATATGACAGGGAAAAACAACAAATGTCAGTCATCTCTTGTCACTCGTCATTATATTAAGATATCTGCGGAGCCATCATCACTGAAGGCCGTGGTAAGGCTTGACAAGCAGAGAATGCAATGAGGAGATTGTGGTTTTTATTGGTGGGGGTGCAACAGTATGTCAACCTCAGTATGTAGCCCGGGTCTATTACTACAGGTAATCTGGCCACTTCACCCACACTGTCCTGCCCCATCATCCTACAAGTATAAAAATATCAAAAATCTGTCAGATGCTAAAAGTCCCAAAATTTCCCAGCCAGTTGGATGAATCTCCCACTTTCAGTTATGAATAATTCGTGGTCTTCTTCTTGTTTGAAAAGATCGATTGGCGATTTCCCAAAATGTGGCATTATCTATGACAGGACGTAAAAGGAGCCGCGCTGGAGGAACTTCCTGTTGCGAATTGGGAAATAGAATAGGGAACAGGACTTCAATAGGGTTGTTAATAAACAAAATCTGCACCAAAATCCACAACCGAAAGTGCATAAAAACTGCACTCAAAATGCACCAAAACCATAATAAATAGTGCAGAATTATATACATTTTTGCCGTTTTGGTGTAGATTTTATGCATACAAATCGTCATCATGTGCAGGGCCGTATTTACAGTTAGACACCTGTGGACCCTTGGGTGGGGGCTCTCCACAGACACCCGACCAGCGGGGATCTCGATTGTCAGACCCCCACCGATCTGAAATTAATGAACTATCCTCAAGCGTCTTGATTGTGGATTAGTGTTGAGCGAATCAAAGTTAACAAAGTGAGCTTCGATACGAATTTCATGAACAATTCTACTAGTCATGAAGCCAACATCATGTTAGCTCACTCGATATTTGGTGCGTTTTCTTCAATCTAGGTGGCTCCAACGGTCTCTCCACGAACAAATGGATGAGGTGAGTATTTATTTTTGGTTTTTAACCCCTGATTTTATGAAAGACAGGAGATGAACATTATGCTTTAAGATCTTTCTTTTTTTACTCCCAGCAACAAACAGTTAACAATGTAAAACAGAACAATTTACATACGATATGTAAATCAGTGTTCACAAACAGCCAATCAACAGGCAGCATAGGTCATATAAGGTCTAATCAATCATGTGAACGTCCTTCTTTCTTGATGAGATGGTGAAGGATTACAGGATGCATGAAGAAAACGTAGACATCCATGGTAATAACACTGGTTGGAGATTGTAGTAGGATTTGATGACCCGTTGAAGAACAGTCATGAGGATGAAAGATGTTTCAGACTAATAGAGAGGAGACAAAAACAATAAAAACAAGGGTCGGGTCAGTAGGGTGAGATAATGTTCGTCTCCCGTCTTTCATAAAATCTATATTTTCCTTCATTTAAACTAGGAAAATTTTCAATTTTATATCAAGACAGGAGACTCCATTATGCAAGTTCAAAGCTTATGCTCTATAATATAAGTCTAACAACAACTATAGATACGAACTAATGGTTACTGAAATAATACAGTGGAAACGTGTGGATCAGGTTGGAAATTATATGGTATTAAATGTAGATTCTGAGGCCCAGTTGGCCGCCTTTAGAATGTCTGATAAGGATCCTCCAGATTGTCTAATTTGTGTGGACATAGCACCTCTAGTGGAGTGCACCCCAAAAAGAAAAGGGTCCACCCCTGCTAAGGACATAGTTCGAGAAACCCATCTAGCTAGGGTTGCCGATGTCACTAGTAGATGGGGTCTGCAATATGAAATGAGGAGTTGGGATACAGATGGACTCCTTAGAGGTAAAATTCTATGTTCGTAGGATCGTAGGCACCTGACCACACAAATTTTTTCTTGTTGAGGGAAAGAGGGGTAGAAAACATAAGAGATATTAGTTTTGGTACGACGGACAATAGAAAACTGAACTTCTTGTGATAGAAATTGCCTACGAGATATGTCTAAAGCTCGGACGTCCGAAACATGTTTAAAAGATATTAGACATAATAACATGGTTAACTTAAAGGACAATAACTTCAGAGGGAGAAGATCATTATCTTACTAAGTTAAAAATAGGTCCAGCACCAACTTAACGAAGTACAGTGATATTTGGGAGTGGGAGGCCTTCGAAATTTAATGCCCTTCAAAAGTTTGCAAACTAAAGGATGTTTGCCTATTGGTAAAGCCTGGATAGGTGCATGATAGAAAGAGATTGCCGATCGGCAGACATTAATAGTCCAATATGCCTATCCTGCGTCGAAAGAATCAGAAAGGAAGTTTATAATATGGTTTAGAGGTGCCCATACGGGATCCAATGTCCGTTGACCGCACTAATCAGACCAAATCTTCCAGGCTGATCTGTAAGATGATCGGATGCCTAGAGCCCAGGCGTCAGAGAGGATATTGCTAGCTGACCGTAATCAAGTCCTGCTAGCCTGAAATGAACCAGGCTACTAGAGACAAAAGATCCGATAGAGGATGTTGATGTCCGGTCGGTTCTAAAAGGATCAATGGATGAATCGGAAGGATTCGTGGATAATCTATAGTCATTGCCAGAATCTGGGGGAACCAGGTCTGAGTTGGCCAGAGTGGGGTTATTAACACCAGAGTTGCTTGTTGAGACATGGTTAGAAGGAGAATCCTCGAGATGAGAGTGAACGGAGGGAAAGCATAATGGACCTCCGTAGGCCACAGTTGTGACAGGGCATCGGTACCTAGAGATTCTGGATCGGGGCTCCAGCTGAAGAACCAAGGTAGCTGACGGTTGAGGCGGAATGCGAAAAGGTCTATATATTGTGAACCCCAGAGGGAATTAATCTGATAAAAGATGGTGGGATCTAATCTCTAGTCGCTGGTGTCCGAGAGAAATCATGAATTCCAGTACGCAATAGTATTAAACAAACCTGGAAGGTACTCCGCCTTCAAAATTATATGTTTATCTAGACAGAAATGCCAAAAATCTTTGCCAATATTGGCTAAAATCTCTGATCTGGTTCCTCCTAGGCGGTTGATATACTGTACCGCCGCTATATTGTTCATCCGAAGAAGGACACAACAATGAGATTTGTCCTTTGTGAAGCTTTTGAGGGCAAAAAATCCTGCCAAGAGCTTTAGGCAATTGATGTGAAGGGAAGTTTCTTCTGCGGACCATTTTCCTCCTGTGGAATGGGAGCTGCACCAAGCACACCAACCAAAGTTCCTTGATTTCTAGTTGTATCAGACCTTGATCTGTCTGTGAGAATATTATAGGATGAGGGAGCTGTGTTTGTATTGGTTGACAGAATTTTTTTTTTTTAATAACCCCTCACGGAGTTTAGGATCCATGCGTCTGCTGAGATCATAGCCCAGACGTGGATAAAATGTCTTATTCGACCTCCCAAGGGAATGTGGGAAGAATACGGAAGAAGATCTCTTACCTGCAGAGCATCTTGATCTTGGGAATCCTCTATTGCCTCTGGAACGCCATGGTCTTTCTCTTGTGGGGAAGAAAGGAGTGGTGGCATAGGAGGTGGTTGGGAAGGTAGGATGTTCTGGCTAAGGAGGGGGACGACCTCTGTAATATTGTCCCTCCTGAGACACCCGGCTGGAAAATCGGCCCCTCCGTTTCCCAGCCCTTGTAAAAAGACAGACTTGGAAGACATGTTTTAGTGATGTCTGGGCCTTTTCTAGGGATGAAAAGAGCCCTACGTATTTACTTATGTCCTTCACAAAGGAATCTCCGAAGAGTAAACCTTCTGAGGATGGGGTATTGTCTGAAGCGGCCAGGTGTACTAGCTGCGGGTCTAGCCGCATGAGGGTAGACCTCTTCCTTTCCATGCAAATGGATGCGTTTTTGTTGCCCACTAAACACACTGCCCTCTGGGCCCAACCCTTCAGGACCGATAGGTCCACTGGATTTCCAGAGGTAGAGGTTTGTTCAGTCAAGTCTAAAATGTTTGTTAGTGGACCGACTACGTCCAATAGTCTGTCCTGGATCGTTCTAAAAGAATGATAGACTCCTTTTTTAGGATTTTTGCCAGATTTGGACAAAATTTTTATAAGAGTTTCAGGAGTATCTGCAATTTTGTGCGGGAGCGTGGGTCTAGGGCATTCAGAACGCAGCTTACTTCTAGCTGTCCTGTCTAATGGTTTCCTAAGCCATAATGAAACAAATTTGGATTGGTTGAGGTACCCACTCACCTGAGTAAAGGGGTACCCAGTTTAAAGATGTCAGCAATGATTAGGCTGATTAGGAGTGCGGGAGCGGCATGACGTGACGGCGTGCGGGCGTGCCGCGCAACCCTCCCACCCTCCTCCCCCCTGTTGTCCGTCTCTGTGTGCCTGATCTCCGGTACCTGCTTTTGGTCAGTGTCCCTGCTGTCCCATTCCTGGGTTGACTCTGGATGAGGAGGACTGGCCGAAGAAGAGGGAGGCTGGATGCTTGTGAAGGAGGAAGTCGGAACGCAGGAGAAGACGCCAGTTTGGCGGAGGAGGCGGGGAGCTGATTGGTATCTGTGGAGGTTTCCCGGTCTCATATTTTTCTGTTTGTGTCGGGTCTGGCTGGGTGCCAGAGACGCCGTGGAGAGCGCACGTGTGCATGCACTGGTAGCGGCGTCCTGTGGCTGCCTGACTGTATTCAATTTTTCGGACCCAGCAGTGGACACAGCCGCTCCGAGTTCAAGGCCTTGGTCGACACTGAGTACGCGAGTAGCCCGGTGGGGCACCCACTATGATCCAGCTCTCCAGAACAAGTAAAACCCACTGCTACTAACACTTGTTAACCCTTGCTGACATCTGGGTATACATCCAGTGCCTGTTATTTACTCTCTCTGCTCTCCTACCCCGTGACATCGAGTGACACTGTGCGACCAAATATACGGGACGGACGATTCCTATGGTATAACGTTTGGGGATCCATGCCCGAGCAATAGTGCCGGCAATTAAAACATCTAAAGCAAATTAACCAAGATCCATCGCCCTAACCCCTTTGGTTGATAAACTTTTGTTATAACCCACTAGATGCATTAGCAGGACTCTAAAAATATGCCAATTTAACATCTACTAATATTTACTAACACCTGCGCAGTTACTATTGCTATCCTCTGTCTGAATCTTGGATGCTGGGGAGAGGGGCATATCTAAAATAGTTGCCAGCGTATACGTTTTCCAATTGCCATCCTGACTCCCTTGATTGAGAGATCTTATGTGTCTAACCACTTTTATTATATGCTGGATTGTTAGATAACTTGCTGTTATTCTGTACATGCCTGGATAAGTAGGTTCCTTTTATAAGTGAATTTTGTATAGCTTTCCCTGTGGTAGCAGCGGTGTGGACGAAAACTGGGGACCCGGGGAGCGTTCTCGCTTCATTGAGATTCTGACAGGGCTGGAGCTACAGTTCCCTATAAGTGGTTCCCTAGGTTCATTGTTTTGGAGCCTACTTTCCCAGGTGCGAAAACTGTTATCTGTTTCTTCTTCTCCTAGCTTGTCTCCCTAACGTGGCGTCGCTAAAGTTGTATAGTTTATAAGATAATGCCAGCAAAGATCCCAGGTAGGAAGTCTTTGGGTGCAAGTGGAGGTAGTCCAGGCTCTAAAATGGATACACTTCTGAAGGCACCACAATATAAGGCCAGGACTAACCAGAAGGGCCATAGGGAGAATAAAGCTAACGTAATAAATCCATCAAATAAAGAGGAGACTGGCGGGGTAGAAGAGGGCAGGAGTGACAAACATGTAGTAACAGAGGAGAGGATAGATATAGTGGATAAGAAGCTAATAACAGATAGCCTGAATGCGGTTCAAATATCAAATCAAGCACTGGGAGATCTGTCTGCTAAAATCTCCACAATTCAAACTGACCTGTCCCTAATAAAAGATGAGATGAACAAAGTACGTGAGAGAGTGAAAGATCTTAAGGGTGGTCACAAAAGAATTAAAGCGAGAAATGGAGGGGATGAAGAATAGGTTGGGGGTGATAGAAACCGAAAAGAGCTTATTACAGGAAAGAGTCACCGAAATGAAGGATAGATCCCGCAGACCAAATATTCGCCTGGTTGGGTCCCTGAAGGGTCCGAAAAAGAAGACCCAACAGGGTTGATCCTCAAAGAGGATAAGGTCATAGGTGAAATGATTCCAAAAGAACCTAAGTTCGTATTCCGGAAGGCACAAAATATAGGCAATATGATCGCCCCTACAAGCAAATGCACGGGAACAAATGTAAAAAAGAAAAAATGGGAATGAGGGGGAGGCTTCTATCCATGTAGAACATGTAAAGGCTGCAAAATATCTCATGATAAAAAAAATTAAACTCATATAATAAATACTGAGGAATCATATAAGCAAACCATAATTTTTTTTAACCTGTAACAGTAGGGGAGTAATATATACAGTACAGACCAAAAGTTTGGACACACCTTCTCATTCAAAGAGTTTTCTTTATTTTTATGACTATGAAAATTGTAGATTCACACTGAAGGCATCAAAACTATGAATTAACACATGTGGAATTATATTCATAACAAAAAAGTGTGAAACAACTGAAAATATGTCATATTCTAGGTTCTTCAAAGTAGCCACCTTTTGCTTTGATTACTGCTTTGCACACTCTTGGCATTCTCTTGATGAGCTTCAAGAGGTAGTCACCTGAAATGGTCTTCCAACAGTCTTGAAGGAGTTCCAGAGATGCTTAGCACTTGTTGGCCCTTTTGCCTTCACTCTGCGGTCCAGCTCACCCCAAACCATCTCGATTGGGTTCAGGTCCGGTGACTGTGGAGGCCAGGTCATCTGGCGCAGCACCCCATCACTCTCCTTCATGGTCAAATAGCCCTTACACAGCCTGGAGGTGTGTTTGGGGTCATTGTCCTGTTGAAAAATAAATGATGGTCCAACTAAACGCAAACCGGATGGAATAGCATGCCGCTGCAAGATGCTGTGGTAGCCATGCTGGTTCAGTATGCCTTCAATTTTGAATAAATCCCCAACAGTGTCACCAGCAAAGCCCCCCCACACCATCACACCTCCTCCTCCATGCTTCACTGTTTGAACCAGGCATGTAGAGTCCATCCGTTCACCTTTTCTGCGTCACACAAAGACACGGTGGTTGGAACCAAAGATCTCAAATTTGGACTCATCAAACCAAAGCACAGATTTCCACTGGTCTAATGTCCATTCCTTGTGTTCTTTAGCCCAAACAAGTCCCTTCTGCTTGTTGCCTGTCCTTAGCAGTGGTTTCCTAGCAGATATTCTACCATGAAGGCCTGATTCACACAGTCTCCTCTTAACAGTTGTTCTAGAGATGTGTCTGCTGCTAGAACTCTGTGTGGCATTGACCTGGTCTCTAATCTGAGCTGCTGTTAACCTGCGATTTCTGAGGCTGGTGACTCGGATGAACTTATCCTCCGCAGCAGAGGTGACTCTTGGTCTTCCTTTCCTGGGGCGGTCCGCATGTGAGCCAGTTTCTTTGTAGCGCTTGATGGTTTTTGTGACTGCACTTGGGGACACTTTCAAAGTTTTCCCAATTTTTCGGACTGACTGACCTTCATTTCTTAAAGTAATGATGGCCACTCGTTTTTCTTTACTTAGCTGCTTTTTTTCTTGCCATAATACAAATTCTAACAGTCTATTCAGTAGGACTATCAGCTGTGTATCCACCTGACTTCTCCACAACGCAACTGATGGTCCCAACCCCATTTATAAGGCAAGAAATCCCACTTATTAAACCTGACAGGGCACACCTGTGAAGTGAAAACCATTTCAGGTGACTACCTCTTGAAGCTCATCAAGAGAATGCCAAGAGTGTGCAAAGCAGTAATCAAAGCAAAAGGTGGCTACTTTGAAGAACCTAGAATATGACATATTTTCAGTTGTTTCACACGTTTTTGTTATGTATATAATTCCACATGTGTTAATTCATAGTTTTGATGCCTTCAGTGTGAATCTACAATTTTCATAGTCATGAAAATAAAGAAAACTCTTTGAATGAGAAGGTGTCCAAACTTTTGGTCTGTACTGTACAATAACGTGCCCCTACAAAAAGGTGTATGTCGGCTGCACCAAGAGACCCCTAAAAAGAGGATAGTGGAACATATATACAATATAGAGAGGAAACATGAAGGTCACCCATTGTTCCGTCACTATAATATGAAACATGGAGGGAGTTTTGCTGGTTCCAACTTCTGTGGGGTGGAAATAATACAGAGAAATAAAAGGGGTGGCGACTATATTAAAGAAATGTCCAGAGTAGAGGCAAAATGGATATTTAATATGGACACATTAATGCCTAATGGTTTGAACGCTGAAATAGAGCTGTTCGCTTTTGAATAATGGCCAGACTGGTAGATCCGTATAGTAATGGCATAGAAGGGGTTAATCTTTAGTAGTTGGGCAATGAGCGCATAAATAGAGAGAGCGTTAGTAGCCATGTAACACTTCCTGATGAAGAACAGCGTCTGTTCGAAACGCGTTGGAGAGATATCCTTGGCACCTGTGGTCACTGACGACCGCGGTAGTGACGTCGCTCGCTGCTCCTACCAACCCCTACCTGCTGCAGCATTGCGCCACCGGCCAGGTCGCGAAGCGGCACGCCAGCTACACGGAACACTGACAGGCCCACATCCAGGACTCCGGCATTGGTGCATCGGCATCAATGAAATCGGCAATCCCTGGCTCCAGGAAGGTGCGACACATGCATCGAGCCGGAATCTACATACCCAAATACAGGTACACTGGTTGTTTCAGGGAGATAACCGGGTTGATATATACTTGTGTGCCACATTATAGGTAGTACATGCTTTAACCCTGCCGTTCCCCATTACATAAAACCATATCTAGTTCCAGAGCGCGGTATCATTACCTTTTATATTCACTGTCCCTAATAAAAGATGAGAAGAACAAAGTACGTGAGAGAGTGAAAGATCTTCAGGTGGTCAC
Source organism: Bufo gargarizans (assembly GCF_014858855.1). Lineage (NCBI taxonomy): Eukaryota > Metazoa > Chordata > Amphibia > Anura > Bufonidae > Bufo > Bufo gargarizans. The sequence continues at coordinate 724,884,586 of NC_058081.1, read as the reverse complement.
AAAAGAATTAAAGCGAGAAATGTAGGGGATGAAGAATAGGTTGGGTGTGATAGAAACCGAAAAGAGCTTATTACAGGAAAGAGTCACCGAAATGGAGGATAGATCCCGCAGACCAAATATTCGCCTGGTTGGGTTCCCTGAAGGGTCCGAAAAAGAAGACCCGACAGGGTTGATCCAACGATGGCTAATAGAGGTGTTTGGGGTGGCTAGATTGTCTACAGGGTTTTCGGTTGAGAAGGCCCACCGGATATCTACTAAACAGCCACCTGTAGGGAGCCCTCTAAGAGCAATCCTGGCCAAAATTTTAAATGTTGGGGATAAGGACAACATTATGAAAAACAAAAGACTTATCCCCTCTCTGGAATATAATGGGAGGAAAACAGAAATTTACCCGGACTATTCTAGGGCTACACAGGCAAAACGCCGGGAATTTGGAGAGGCTAAGAAGAGAATGGCGACAGCTAAGATCAAATACGCACTCTTCTACCCAACGAAAATGAGAGTGATATATCAGGACCAAGCCTATTTCTTTAAATGGCAGGGGGATAGGTCTCTGATCTATAGGCACTTTATCATCCAATAGAGATGGGTGGGGGTGGATTGGTTGGGGGGAGGGGCGAGGTGTAAGAGGTCAGTAAATCATCTGGTTGTCTGACCGTGTGGGGGTGGGATGGGATGGGTGGAAGGGTTACGAGTGGAAAGGGAGTGGGTGGGCTGATGGGGTCTCGGTGGTCGCTGGGAGTCGCTCCCTCTCTTTCCCCCCCTCCCCTACCCGCCCCCGCGGTGGGTCCTGAAGGCTGTATCACCGCGCAGGAAAGTATATGAATAGAATTCTAACCTAGAATATACGTGGAATGGCCGATAGGACTAAGCGGGTGGTCATATTTGATACAGTTGCAAGACATGTTAGTGTCTATGTCCATGGATCTATGGATTATATTCCAATTCCTCATAGAATTGATAAAGAGGGCAGACTGCATTGTTATCTTGATGGCAACGCTTGTATATTGGCATTTGTATATGTCCCTCCTCCCTTTTCTATGTGTATTATGTCTTATCTGGCCGATTTCATAGGTTCTAGAGCACGCTGTCCGGTTCTGGTAACTAGTGACTTTAATGATGTCATGGACTTGGAGGAAGATAGATACTCTAAGGATCATCCCTATAAAGTAGATAAGGACAAACCAACAACATTAAGAAGGATTTCCCAGGAAATGGCATTGACAGACATCTGACGATACTTATATGGGGAAAAAAAGCATTTTCTTGTTTTAGTCGTGCAAAAACCGTCATGTCCAGAATAGATTTAGCTTTAGCTAACCCTGATCTTTTAGACTGCGTAATAAAAATGAAGTATGAAATGCATACGATATCTGATCACTCCCCTATGGTTATCACGATAAAAATGGGGAATGTAAAAATAAAAACAAGGAGTTTTAAACTAAATCCGCATTGGATTAAGTTAATTAAGGATCAGGAAGGTATAATAAAGGAAATCCGGGAGTTTTGGGTATTGAATGCTCCGTCTGCACCCATGCATATAGTATGGGATTCTTATGCGGTGTATATATAGCCAAAATCAACGGGAAAAAGAAAGAATATGCCGCAAAAGAACTCGCTCTTAAAAAAAGGGTTCAGTGCCTACAGGGAGAGCTATTCAACAACAATATTACCGCACAATCTCTTTTTGAGGAAGCCAGATTAGAATATAAAAATTACTTATACGAAAAAGCACAACATAAGGTCTTTTTTACAGGAGCTAAATACTTATCGCAAGCAGGGAAACCGGGAAACCTCTTGTCACTCCTGATCCAAAATAAAAAAAATAAGAACAGAATAAAAAATATAAAGAGTGTAACCGGAGAGATAATTACGCGCCCGGAGGATATTGAGCGAGAATTCGTAAAGTATTACAATATCTTATACACTAACAACAAAAACCTGCAGGAAGGAGATGTTGAGATGTTCCTGGAGAATATCAATCTCCTTAAATTAACAGATCAGAAGTATAAAATATTAAACCGTCCTATAGTAATTAAAGGAATTACCGGCGGCCCTTGGGACCATTCAGGGAAACTCCTCCCCAGGGACCGATGGGCTTCCATTTGAAATCTATCGCCAATATGGGAATGTAATCTTGCCAATGTTACTACAGGTCCTAAACAACACCTTATCAGGACAGGTTAGTTACCAGCATCCTCATCCGAAGCAGTAATTACACTTATCTAAAAAAAAGGGGAAGGATGAGAGGGAGATCAGGTGCATACCGCCCGATCTCTCTCCTAAATACAGACTACAAAATTTGCTGCAAAAATATTTGCTAATAGATTAATGGGAGTAATTGATAGATTAATTCACCCAGACCAGACTGGATTTATACCTAAAAGATTGGTACAATCTAGCATACGTAGAGCTTTTTTAAATATCCAGGTCGATCAGGGGGGTGGTTCCCGCTCCGTCCTGTCACTAGACGCTGAGAAGGCGTTTGACAGGGTGAAGTGGGAATATCTCTGGAAAGTAATGCATAAGATGAATTTGGGTGACGATTTTATTAAATGGACCCAGATTTAATACAATCACCCCAAGGCCAGAATCAACATCAATGGAGTATGGTCGGAACAAGTGGAGCTACATAGAGGAACAAGACAGGGATGTCCCCTTTCTCCCTTGCTGTTCGCCATATTTATAGAACCATTGGCCGCTAAAATTAGGTCGGATGAGGGGATCTCTGGTTTTGGTATGAATGGGACATCCGATAAGATAAGCATGTACTCAGATGACATCCTTGTCTTCTTGGAGAACCCAACATTACAGCTGCCCTACCTCATGGACATAATAAATAAGTTCAGTGATATCTCGGGATATAAAGTTAATTGGGCAAAATCAGTACTACTACCACTGGATCAGAAAAATCCACCGAACTCCCTAGGTATTAAGGTACTAAAAAATATGGAATCTATGGACTATTTGGGTATAAAGCTAAGTGCAAGCATATTAGATTTTGTGAGATTGAATGTCACTCCTCTGATGACTAGATGTAAAAGTAAAATCGGAGTCTGGCAGAAGCTATCTATGGGACAGGCGGACAGAATCGCATTAATAAAATGATTTTGCTCCCCCAGATTCTGTATATCTTGGCATCATGTCCAGTTTGGATAGAAGATCACTTCTTCAACCAATTGGAACGATTGCTGAATGACTTAATTTGGGGAAGAAAAAGGGTAAAACTTAAGCAAAAATACCTCTGGTTGGCAGAAGAGGATGGAGGGCTATCGCTTCCTTTTTTTCAGGGGTATTACTTAGCTGCTCAAGTTCAGTGGATAAAGTCAAGGGGAAATAATATAAAAGAGTTTTTAGAACTGGGCTCTAATGGCCCAAAATATGGTATATTTAGCATATTGGAGACGGGATTTATCAAAAATGAAGGTAAAAAATGCCCAATCTGTCAAATGGTGGATTTATTGTGGAGAAAGATTTAAAAAAATAGCGAATTGTGAACACTTCAAATTTTTCACCTTTATGGGGTTACAGCAACATTGTAGAATTTCAATTAATCACGGATTATAGATATTGGGTAAATCACGGTATTATTTACGTCTCACAATTAGTTAAAAGTGGGATAGGGATTGGAGTGACCATTGGCGACAACCACCGAGACAACCATCATGGGGGGGGAAGGGGAAAAGGGGAGATAGGTCTGGATCGAGTCCAATTCAATATGGAAGGGTATGGGAAGATTTGTGAATGTCCCAATACCAATACAGATGGCATATTGATCCTTATTCTATCATCTGCATAATGGGGCATATAATGTATTTTGTCTGCCATGTTGGCAGAAGCTGCATTGATGCATTTGGACTCGGCACTGTCAAAAAAAATTGTGTCATTTTGTGTAAGAAAACTGAATAAAGAAATAAAATAAAAAAATAAATGTCAGCAATGTCTGAAGGTGGCCAATTACATGCAGCACACATGATCTAGATCTGAACAGGTCCTGGGGCACAAAGGGCAGTGCAGAACTAGGTAAATATGTATGAGGCATGGGTTCAGATGATGGCAGAGGTACTCCGACTAAACAGGACACCTCTGAAGCAAAATGAGTATCTGGGCTCCTCGGTGTCCTGGCTGGTCGGTGTATCTTTGTTATCGTTTGTACCTATGTCTCATGTAATTGCTTGGGGCTATACTGTTGTTTTGTCCTGAAGGACGCGGTTGGATTTGTGTCGCACATGCTGTATGTTGTTGTCCACTGTTAGGTCTTGACGACATTTTTATGTAGAGGATGGTCCCAGTGTCATAGGTGAGCATCTGCTTTTATCAAATTTTGTACTGTATTTTGTTTAATTATACAATAAAGATGTGACATGAAAAAAAAAATAAAAAAAATAAAAGGGGTACCCGACCCATCCAAGATAAGGGATGAAGAACTTTCCTCTTCTCCCAAAATTCTGTCTCCCTCATCAGAAACGTCCTCCTACAGGGACATATATAATCAATGTCTGAATTATCAGCCCCATCTAAGGAGGACTCAGAAGGGGAAGAGTTATGAGTCTGGCTTAACTCTCGAAGCCTCAGAAGCTTCATATTGACAACCTCAGGGGCAGAGGGTTCAATATTGACGGCTTTAGCAGCGGTAATTGTGCTTTTAGAAAAAGCTTTAGTAGTATCCTGATCCCTTTTTGTATGTAATTTTTGCAATTTCGTAGGGGTGGGATCGGTAAGAAAGCGCCTTTTCTGAGCGGCTTCTCCCCTATTCATACCTTCCGCTAAACGGGAAGTGGATTCCTCTGTAGACCAAAATTGGTTGGAACGTGTAGCAGTTTTTTTTTCAGGAGACTGCATGGTTTGGGCGTTGGTGATAGCCATGGCCTCAGATTGGGCAATCGCCTCTTGTAATGAAGATATGGCGGAATTGACCGCACATTGAACAGATTTTATCAGTGAATTATTAATCATGGACTGTAGGATTTCTTCTTCAACTATGGCTGAACCTGGAGTCCCAGGTATTTTATTGGTATCCTCAGCGGACATGGTAATGGTAAGTATATGGAGGAATAATCCGGAATATCATAACATTTTTATAATGATTTAAATAATAATAATAATAATAATAATGTATATATATATATAAAATGAAAAATCAGAGACACAGATATTAAGGCATTGAAAAGGATATTGCACTCAGAGTAGTTGAGGAGCGGTGTAGCTGACAGGACTGCAGAGCGCATCTGACTGATACAGTGTGAGAAAAAGGGGCGCGCAGGCCCAACCAGACCAACCAGAGCGCGCTCACTGGAAAGAATGGAGCGGTGAGGTAAAGTGAAGGTAAACTGTGACGTCGCTATGGAGGTAAGGTTAGTAAAGGAAACTGTATGGAAAAGGGGGTGTATGGAGGGGAGTATCGGCCGGAATATTGATAAATATCCTCACAGTATAGAGAAAGAGAGAGAGAGATTTGCGAACAGATAGTGGGTCAATAAATATTAAGAAAAAACATGGAATATATATATACTATAGGGAACTTATCAATAAGGTACACAATATATATATATGTACATACAGTATATAAATATATCAGTACATATATTTCAGACTACAGTGAAGTTGATATGGATATATATATATATATGAGTATATATAGAGTATATATATATATATATATATATATATATACTGTGCAGATTACATGCGTTTTTTCGTGTGGAGAAAACAAAGGGGTTATCTGGGAAAAGATAATGATGCACCCGCTGATCAGCTGTTGGTCACCAAGGCTCTGGTGAGTGTAGCGGGCTCCCGGCAGCTTCCCAAGGACAGCGCCGTACATCGTATAGTGGCAGTGCTCGGTATTGCGGCTCAGCCCTATTGACTTGGCCATGTGACCGATGTACAGTGATGTCACTGGCCTAGGAAGAGTCTGCGCAAGGCCTCTTCTAACAGTTGATTGGCAGGGGTCCTGGGGGCCACATCTGATACTGATGACCAGTCTTGAGCGAAAAAAAAGTTAACCAAGAGGAATTCGATCTAAATTTTAGCAAAAATTCGATTTATCACGAATCCGAATTTTATGGCGCTTCATGGTAACGAATGAATTTTTCCTGAGATGGCAGTAAAAAAAAAAATGCTCACCTTTGATGGTGGAGAGGCCGTCGCGGCCATCTTGTTTGAATAAAACGCACCAATATTTTGTACATGCTGACATGTGATGTCACTGCTCCAACCCAGCATGATGTGATGTCATCACATCAGTGCGCACGAGAATTGGCGTGTTTTCTTCAATCAAGATGGCCATGATGACCTCTCTGCGATCAAATGGTTGAGGTGAGTATATTTTTGTTTTAACCCCTGATTAACTCCCTGATAGGCTGAATGTGACTCTCAGATGCCACGACCAGTGATCGCCTTTCCCCATCATTGCGTCCGCTCCATACAATGGAATGTGATTCATTACGGAGTAATTCGTAACAAATCGAATTTCGAAGCAGCCAAATTGAATTTTTGAAATCTTCGCTCACCACTACTGATGATCTGTCCTGAAGATAAGTCATAAATATCTTTTCCCGGATAACCCGTATCATACAGTACCGGCAAAGTGAATGAGATTTGACAGCTCTCCTGTACACTATGAGTATTTTTACACACGGAAATTTTTAAAATCTTTAGTACATAATTTATTTGTGCAATTCTGCACCTTGGGGGTCATTTATCAAAGACTAGCGGTCTTTGATAGCCCCTGCGCTATGAGTGCCTAAATCGTAAATTGGGTGAGCCTCTGGCAGTTCTTGAACCGGAGTAAAAACTACTCAAGTCCATGACTGGAGAAGTTTTCACCCCGCTTTTATGCCTGGCAGTAAGAAGGTATTGAGTCAAAAGTTGCAAAACGCCAAAAACAGCTATAAGGATCTTAGTAAATAACCCCCCTTAGGGATAAGGATTTTCCCACAGACTTCATTGGGGTTGTTAACATACACAGAAAACCAGCAATAAAAACTGCATGTGTTACTTGCATTTTTTGGGGTGGTTTTGACCCAGATCTCACCCTTGCAATTTGCACGAAAGAACCACACAAAGAATGGCAGGTCAGGTCCTACATGGAATGAAGAGCAAAGTGTACATGAGATCTGTAGAAAAACCACATGTAATCCGCAACATGTGCAGGTAGCCTTAGGGTCCTTACATGTGTTGTCTGATGTTTTTTGTGGTGGGTCCCATTTGGGGACTTGACCCTGTGATCCTCTTTGTCCAGGTGATAGTTCCGTATAGCAGTGTATTATGTGAGCTGCAATAAATCTAACATAATGAATATTAGGCTCTGCCAAACGAGACTGTAGGGGCCACTGTTAGGCCCCAGGCGGTCACGGGAACCTCTTGGCACCCCTCGATCCAGAGGCCGATGGGTGGCAAAGGGAGCTCCCTCCCCCTTACTAACCACTTAGATGCCGCAGTCAGCATTAAAGGGAACCTGTCACCAGTTTTATGGTGTCCTAACTAAGGGCAACATAAATAAGTGACTGATTCTCTTAGCAAAATGCTGGCTCACTTTCTTTAATTGACCAAGTCAATCTGCCAACATCTTGTATTGAAAGCTCCAGCTGATAATGATGAGTCATGAATATTTATGAGCTCCTGACTCTCCGCCCACCTGCTGCTGAATGACAGTTATTTTCCATATGAATCAGCAGCAGGTGGGCAGGGGAGTGGCTATAGCTCTGAATTAAATAAACGCTGGACTCAATGACATCACACTGGACTCAAATCAGCTCATTAGCATGTGGCATCTTTGTGTGTATATTATGAGGTGACCATCTGTCACACCAGTAAGTGAATACATCTAAGGTACTTTTTAGTAGTTAATGATTGTATATAATTAGTTAGATTATAATCAAATATCCACATGACAGGTTCCCTTTAACAGCGGCATCTAACAGGGTAAGCGGCCAGGATCGTAATTCTCTCCAATGCCAGGCATTAGATCAGAGTGGCAGTTGTGTAAGTGAAGGCATTGCTCTGCCATAGTAGTACGACACTGTGTTAACCAGTTCTGATGTACTATTAGAGAAGGGGTTAACTGATATTACTACCATTACTACTACTGCTGCAGTTGTCAGTATTTCTACTATAGCATGCATGTAAGCACAGTAAATCTTATTGTATGGGGTGTGAAGGAACGGCTTTGTGCCTCGCCAGGATGCCAGGACTTTTTGCCAACGTCCAGTTGTAAACATGTTCTTTCCCTTTTACAGCTGTGACGCCGCGCCTCGCTCTGCGGTGACCGGAGACACATGCCATCTTTTATCCCTCAGCAGACGTCGTCTGTGAAATGGAAACAGTGATTCAAAAAATTGCTAAGAAAATGTCCATTAAGGAATTATATAAGTGACGTCTGCTCCAGATAGTCACCGTCTGGGGACACTGAAGTGACACCGGAACATCCTCCTCTGCTGTGATGCCTTTATGTGCCATATGCAAGTTTTTATTAACTCTTCTATGACCTCCTTTTATATTTGCCTGTTATATCTCCCAGCCATTTTCAGTTTAGACCTTGTAGGTCTGGTTTTGGAGAAGGAGTAACCCTCAGGCCTCTTTCACACGGGCGCTAGGATTGTCCGGAGGCTGTTCCGGCAGGCGAAGAGCCTGCCAGATCCGTACTAACGCTTGCACACGTGTGTTGCTGGAGGTCCGCCCCGGCCCCATTCACTATAATGGGGATGGGTTGGAGATGCGGCCGCAGCACGGCAAACATGGCGAAAGGAGGCTGGACAAATACCGCAGCACTCTCCCACCTCGTCTTTCTGTGTCTGAACGCTTGTTGATACTTCGCTCTGTTGGCCTCAACTGACCCCAACCAAATATTAATCCTAGCCAATGATTAAGTTTTTTTTAGAATCATGGAGAAAACCAACGTGTCAAAGGCTCCTGTGCCGAGGAGTAAAAGGCAAGTGTTTTCTTCCTTCATTTCTAGGGGTAGATTTCCTTTACGGGGGTTTCACATCTTGGACATGGATGGGATATGTGGAAAATATCCCATAGGTGCAGTTACCATCTCTGGGCCCGGCCTCTATTTCAAGAACAGGGCCCGATGTGAATGTAGACTAAGCTGTTCTTTTCTCCATTTCCTACTGTGGGAAAATTGATGATTTGGCTGTATTCAGTCCCATACCGGTAAATGGAAAAAACACTGCGCATGCGCAGCATGGTCTTCTTCACTTCAGAGCCCCATTCTTGAGTTTGGTGCAGGTGTCAGGGGCTCATTTGCATATATTAACACTATATTTCTCAGCAATGCGGCACATATGAACATGGAACCAACACAGATGCCTTCAGCTACCAAGTGCGCAAGGAACAGGTCAGCCGGTGTCAGCCGGTGTCAGCCGGTGTCATAGGGTCAAATCCGCTGACAGATGGGCTTTAAAAAATTTAAAAAATTTGTTGTAAGTTGTTTCCTTTTCAATTGTTACATTTTTTTAAACTAAAAACATTTTCCGATTGTGCGTTGGTTTATTTAATGATGTATCTTATCCTATAGCCTCACCCCCCCCCCTCCCCGTACATGGAAGCAGAAGTGGGGCAGGGTGTATACAGTTACTGACTAGGAGGCATTGCTTTCTCCTTTATAGAGACCCTTTTACTAAAGAGGATCATTTAGATCCTGGTTTTAAATAATTCCAGGCGGTGCGCTCCTGCGCCATGTGGGGCTGTCCTCCCAATGAGGCACTTTAAATTCACAGCTTCGGGTGCGGTCTACAGAATCTGATCTATGTTTTTTCTTAAAAGGAAACAGAACATGACCTACGGTTGATATAAAAATATTTATGTTAAACAAACTGTATTTAAAAATATTTTTGCAACTTTTTTCTGTTTTTCGTGTTCATATACAGTATCTATAATAAAAATATCCCCAAATCCTGAAGATTTTATTCTGAGACTTATAGTAGGCTGACACTTCTTGATTTGCAGAGATCGTTTCTCAGCAGTCATCTTATTATCATCAACGACAGGACTGCAATGACATGTGACATCTCTATTTAGATAATGCAGGATTCACTCATCACAATAGATGATGTCACAGCTTATCTATTCCCTCTCCCTGCACAATGACCTCGTCATAGCTCATAGAGCATGCCCACAACACTCTCCCATAGAAGTCATCTCCAGACTACAGGCTCCTATGGGCCATATCGTTACTGTAAAACATAACACTGAATGCTGCTATCAGTATCTGGGTTTAAAGAGGTTTTACGGTATTTCACTACTGATGACCTATCCGGTGAGCGCCGCGGCCTTCTCCGTGCTTACCAAGCACCACCGTACATTGTATAGCGGCTGTGCTTGGTATCACGCTCACCCCCCGATAATAGGTGTTAATTATATGATGTGTTACAGACTCCAGGTATACATTTAAATTGACAGCTTATATTATACATGGGGGTATTTTGTTGGCTATATTGTAGATTAACCCTTTAGTGATCAGCTTTTTTGGGGCCTAGTTGACCAAAAATTTTTTTACATTTAGTCGTCACCTTCCAAGAGCTATAACTTTTTTATTCTTCCGTCTATGTAGTCGTATAAGGGCTTGTTTTCTGCAGGAAAAGTTGTTGTTTTTAATTTTGGGGTACACATAACTTACTGATGAACTTTTATTAACTCTTTCTGGGAGGGAGATGAGAAAAAAAACAGCAATACCGCCACTGAGTTTTTACGGTATAAATGTTGTGTCGTTCATTTTTCAACATAAATAACACAATGACTTTACTCTCTGGGTCAGTACGATTACAGCGATACCAAATATGTTTTTTATGTCTTATTACTTTTGCAGGATGAAGCCCCCCTTTTTTTACAAAAGAAAAAATGTTTTTGCATTGCCGCATCCCAAGACCCAGAACTTTTAGATTTTTCTTTCTATGGAGCTGTATGAGGGCTTGATTTTTGGTGGAAGACTTGTAGTTTTTATTGGTATTATTTTGGGTGACATAACACTTTTTGAAAGCTTTTTATAACTTTTTTGGGGGGCAAATAAACAAAAAAAAGGCTGAGTTCACTGTATGACATAAAATACATGATAATTGTATAGTGCGGTTCGTTAAGTAGAGATTTTATTTTGGCCGTCTCTACATATTATTTTGCATAGGGAACTATGCAGCATCCTGCTAAAGTCCACCAGTATATTTCTGTGTAATGTATGCCTTTACTGTAAATGGTAACAACAGGTGCAGCGGCCAGGTACAGGTGGATAATATTCTGTATTTGTCGTGATGCCAGATGCAGCGTGCGCAGGGTACTACCCCAGGGCCCTTCCAAGGTGTTATAACATACGTCCCAGATTAGGAATGCCAGAGTGGTGTAATGGTCTATAATGTCTCCATAGCGTGATGTTAGTTGTGTCACGGTATCTCCTACCTGGCTTCCTGGCTCACTTGCAATACATTTGAGTGTAGTGATAGGAGGAGTAATAGAGGAACTTGGCAGAATAATTGATGTCCAGACCTTTAGATGAAGTTCAAACGTTGCTTTACTTGAAATAACTTGCATCCAAGCAGTATACAGCTTTGGTCTCCCAGCAGGTTTTGGCAATGATTGGCAGGAATAGATACTTCTGCTTTAAATGTGGAGCTTGCAGGATAAAACGTCTGCTTGGTAGCTCTGTAACTGTGGCAGGATTAGCTTATGCACTTATCTGTAACTTCTGCTGTGTGGGGACGGACTAGCTGAGGAGGAATAGGCTTCTCCTAGGTCTCTGAATTCTCAGGGGATGCTTTCTTCCTGGAACTCTGGAGTTTGTCTGTAGTTTCTGCTTTCCTCATCCAGCAGAGCTGAAGGTGCTCTAGCTGGGTATATGGCCAAGTCTCAGCCGAGACTAGGTCCTTGCTGTCTTCCCATTGCAGGGCTTCTCCTGGACACTATCACACAGCCTTCCCCAACAGGGGTGGCTTGCACACTCACTCTAACTTCCTTCTCCACCCATACTGCAGGATGTGGGACTAGCCCACTTCTCCACACAGGGGGAGCCCAGCTGGAATTAATCATTTCAGCTTAGAGTCACTAAACACTAAACTATACTTGCCAATGGGATGCTGCCACCTGCTGGTATACCAGGTAAATTACATGAACGATTGCATTTAACATAGGTTTATATGCACATTTATGAAGGACATAATATAAATTACATCAGATGATAATGTAAAGGCTATTAGGAGATAGTAGCGGGGTAGAGGCATGTAGTAACACAACTGGCGATATTCACAACATTCACTACATGGGGCTGGTGTCACCTGCTAAATAAATAGAGGAGGCAGAACATTCTAGTCAGTTCTGAGTCTAGCCTAGCTAGAGCTAAGGAGAGGAAGCACCTGTATGTTCAGCCTGGTCGCTGCAGTATCACAGGTGATCATTTTAAATATCTAAAATACATTGCATTGTTCATACGGTGCAATGTATTTTAGTGTAAGGGCTATAGTGGCATCCACCAGCAGCTGCTACTCGGATACGCTGGAGGCGGCCTGAGGCCTTAATAGCTGCAACCTGCATGCACAGACATCTCACCCTGCAATCTCATTCATGGCATGCCAATGGGAAACTGAGGGAGTCTGCTCCCTCTGTAACTGCTTACATGTAGAGGTTGCCATCGACTGCGGCATCTAAGGGGTTAAGTGCCGGTCTAGGCCTTTAGAGAAGGAGGCTGGCTGGAGACCCGTGCAGCGCTTAGACTGGGACGACGTAAAAAGGCAGTGGCCCAGCCTAAGGCCCCTTTAGTGACCACCATAAAAATACGTATTGGTGGTCACTTAGGGTGATAATAATTAATATTAACCCCTATATGTTGGGTCGACTGGCATTTATTAGTATTGGATCCTCACGTTATACATATTTGTGATAGTTTTCAAATTTTACTTATAAAATAGTTTTTTATATGTGGAATATTAAAGGCTCTTACTTTTTTGTGAAGGTTGATATAGAATTTTTGAACTATTTTTAGGCATGTTTAAGGTGTTTTATATATTAAAGGACTTTCTAGTTTATTTTTTTAATTACAGCTTGTCTGGCTAATGCTTATTGCACACTAACGTGTGCGCTCCGTGGCCGTATTGCGGACTGCATTTGCAGATCTGCAATACACGGGCACCGTTCCGTGTGCATTCCGCATCACGGATGCGGATCCATTCACTTTAATGGGTCCGCAAATCCGAAGATGCGGAATGGTGCGGATCGGAAGCACGGAACGGAACCCTATGTAAGCAGTACGGAGTGCTTCCGTGGGGTTTCGCCCCGTACTTCCGTTCCGCAAAAAGATAGAACATGTCCTATCTTTTTGCGGAAAGGCAGGATCGCGGACCCATTAAAGTGAATGGGTCTGTGATCCAAGGTGGGTGTTCGTGCATTGCGGCCCACAATTTGCAGGCCGCAGCACTGCCACAGGGCACACACGTTCGTGTGAAAGAGGCCTTACACACCAACAACCACACTCATCTCCTCTCTCTTGGCCGACTTGCCAGAAACTAACCAGAAGGGTGGGGCCAGCCCACCACCCGGGGACTGTCTCTAAGGGCCGCCAGTTAACTACTCCTTTCCCATATACGGCCTTTTCACTGATACTTAATAAAGCCACATTAATCAGTTTTACCACAGGAAATGCTTATTCAGGATATGTTAACCCTTGTCTCTCAGTAAACATTTTGCCAATTTTAGCAGTCAACCACCGGGTCACTGCACACATTCCCTTCATGGTTGTGCCAAATTTCATGTCCCAACATCTATAGGATAACGCTATTTAATACCCGACTATTATTGTACATACATAGATTGTATAAACTCCAAGAAGAGTATCCTCAGGAATGTTCCCTTCTAAGGTGGCATGATGCCCTCCCTCGATGTCATTCTCTGAGACATGTCTGATTAACTCTGTACCCAAAGCAATGCAGTGCGTAAGAGAACATATGCCACCACACCCCTCAGTGTAACACTGCTCCAGCAGCTCCGTGCCAGGAAACTCTGATATAGGACAAACATACGAGAAGAAGCTTCACGTAGAACTCCGTCTAACATGGCCATATACAAATATGGCATTCTCACCACCGTATCTAAGAGACTTCAAGAACTACCTGACCTTGTGCTCACCACAACCCAAGTATCACTTTAGATTCCAGGATAGCAATAAATATCTTAAGAAATAAGAATGAGTGACTTAGAAAATATTAAAGGGGATTTCCACCTAAGTACAGGTCATTAGTATTAGATGAGTGGGAATCCAACCAGAACCAGGCTCCACTGTGTGTCTATGTGTGGACATGTGCCAATTGATTTGCCCTGTGGCCTCCTCAATCTTTGACCTGGTTGTGCCTCCTACAAATATATGGTCTTGGTCCTGAAGCCATTCATTAGTTGCATATTAACGCGCCTTACTCCTTTCTGAGTTATTCCAGTAGGGTCCGGAAGCCAAGCGTACAGCACTGCTTACTGATGGTGTCCCCAATCCTGTTTCTTCTACTCCAAGGTACGTTCACACGGGGCGTAATTCGTGGTGGAAAAATCTACAACTGATTCGCTGCAAAATCCATAACAGTTACCTGAGGTCTTGTAGATTTCATCCTGTGCAATGCAAAGCGTAAAATTAATGGGAGAAATGAGCTTCATATATTGACATGCTGCAGATTTAAGATCCTCACCACTGGTCTTTGTGTGAAATCTCATCTCCAACATTTATAGGAGTATACCCGCCAGAATATTCTATCACTTTCTGATCGGTGAGGGTCCTACTGCTCTTCCTATGAATAAAGTAGTGCTGCGGCTCCTCGAAAGTTTCTCTCGGCCCAGCAGCGCCCGCCACCACCTGTGCAGCTAACCCAATTATGTGGGGCTTTTTGCTGCCCCGAAGCCTTGTGATAAATGAGAGAACAAAAACTTCTAAGGTTTTTTAAAACATTTTCCTGGAGAATGTAAGGACTGCCACAACCTCAAGCTGAAGAGACGATGGGAGATGCAAAAAGGCAATGACCTGAAGCACACCAGTAAACCAGCTGAAGAATGGTGGACCTCCTAGGAGAAGGTTTGTGTTTCGGAGTCCTGACCTAAACCCTGTGGAGATCCTGTGTCATAAGTGGAAGAACGCTATGAACACAAAGTATCCCAGAAATACTTATGAGCTGAAACACATTTGCAGGGAGGAATGATCCAAAATGTATCCGCAACATTCTGCAAATCTTATTTTGTGACAAACATTTGCCAGATGCGACTGCTGCTAAAGGGAAATCTACAGGTTATTACATTCATGGGTTCACTTATTTTTTCTCCCTGTACTGTGGATGTTCATTATGCTCAATAAGGTTAGTTTCACACATGTGGCACAGCAATCCAGCAGGCGGTTCGCTACCGCCATAGCCCGACGGACCCATTGACTATAATGGGAACCAGCCACTCCCTGTCATAAGTGCTGGGATCCCGTCAGACATGAACGGCGCAGCTGGTGGTGTTATTAGTTTAGTTACATTGTACGCTACATTTCTGATCTGCAGGGAATTCCTTGTTCGTTTTCTTAACAATAAAAACCTTTCTTCCATAAAATGCGATGTTTGTTCTGAGCCCTGATGTTTCATATGCAAAAAAAATAAAAAAAATCCCTACCACGTCTTCTGTAATACAGTGTGCTGAATCCAGGAAACCGGCCCCTCTGGTGCTAGTGTTATCTGAGCCGGTAAACTGTAGCCAGAGGTATAGCAGTAAGGATTGTATAGGTTTTGCAAGCATCAGTGCCCCTAAGCATAATGGGTTTTTCTGCTATAAGTAGGTAGTATGATGTAATTGTGCCTGATGTGGTCATTGTAGTCCATGAAGGTCCTGTATAGTCGTACGATATGCACCTCCGCTCTACCTCTCTGGACATTCCTTCCTCACCTGGACGCCTATCTATAAAGTGCAGTGCGAGCAGAACAGAGAGTTAAAGTGCACCTAGTGGCTAGGGCCCGCCCTCAGTGCACTTTAGCTCTAAATTGCATAAAACACACCCACTGATCAGGAGAAGAAAGATATGGTTTTAATCAGCAGACTCAGCCCTGCCAGGCATTATGGCGGGTTGATCCTGCTGAGAGATGCCCTTTAAAGGGGAGTCTATCAGCAAAATTTGCCTTTACTATTCTGCTCTGAGATGAAACAAATGAAGTCTAAGGATACCTATGTTGCCTTTCATATTTTGCTGGTAAAATGAAGTTTAAATCCATCCCAAATCCCTCCCCTCTATTCCTGTTATTATAGTTTGATGGCTCCATGTTTCCTTACGTCACTTTTCTTTCCAAATTCCATGCAAGCCTTAAAGGGGTTGTCCCACGACAAATATTCTACAATTGTCAAACCAGCACCTGGATCTGAATACTTTTGTAATTGCATGTGATTAAAAATGTATCATAACCACTGAGTTATTCAATAAAATGTATCTGTATGGCGCCACCTGCTGTTTGTTTTTTTACTTAGTTATTTGTCCGGCTCACTGAGATGGCCGCACATGCTCAGTTTCATCCTTCTGCCTCCTGAGTTGTGATAGGCAGAGCTGAGACACGCCTCCTGAGCTGTGATAGGGAGAGCATGGACACGCCCCCTTAGCTGCAGCAGAATAGACACTCCCCTTGAGTTTTCAGCTTGATATAAATCTAGCAGAGCAATTAATAGGGCGATCTCTGGATCCATGTGAGGTACAGGGCTGGTTCCCGCTTTGTTAGAAAGGGATTGCCATGTGCTATATGATCTGTCTGATTTTCATGTTTTACATTATTAATGGGATAACCCCTTTAAGATTAATTCACTGAATAGGATAGGACGGATTAAGCTAAAAACACAATTCTTTATTAGTTTCTAAAGTTTAAAATTATCCACTAACATAAACAAAAAAAGGCTACACTTGGTGCATCATCTGTGCTGTGGACATGTAGTCACTAGCACTGATTGTGTGCAATGAACGACCTATCGCCCACAAGACAGTGGTGTTTGTATAGGGGCTGGGGCTATTGTATTGTGCAGTCCCAGTTTCCTCACCGCATCTGAAATTAATGAAGGGTCCCTATCCTCACTAGGAGAGATCTATAGTACTATAACCCCTACGGACCCTACCTCTGCTAAACTGCAAATTGGCTCTCTATGAAAGCCCTGCTCGACGCGTTTCTAAAATCCCTATAGCAGGTTTTTCATCAGGAGCATACATGGTGCCTGTCAGACAGAAGGAACAAGCGATTGCTACACGTGAGTCGCGCAGTAGCACCGGCGCTGGTATGGCCATCTGAAGGCATTTGAAGAACCTCCCATTATGGCCTACAAAAGATCAAAAAATCTGAAAGACATGTTAACAAAATCGGGTGTCAGCCAAGGTCCCACCTCCATACAAACCTTCTTACTACCACAGAAGAAAGGTTGTTTCGCCTGCCTTAAAGGGGTTGTCCGGGTTCAGAGCTGAACCCAGACATATCTCCATTTTCACCCCGGCAGCCCCCCTGACAGGAGCATCAGAGCAGTTCATGCTCCGATGCTCTCCTTTGCCCTGTGCTAAATCGCGCAGGGCAAAGGCATTTTTTGGAGATCCGTTGACGTACCGGGGCTCTCCATGGAGCTGCCAGGAAGTCCGGTGATGTCACTGGCACTGATGGGCGGGATTTAGCGCTGCCCTAGCCAGTAAAACGGTTAGGGCAGGGCTAAGGCCCGCCTATCAGAGCCGGTGACATCACCAAACACACTGCCAGCCGGAAGTTTCCGCCCGGCAGTGTGTTATGATAAACCAAAGAGCCCTTGCCCTGTGCGATGCCTGGGTGAAAATAAGGGTATGTCGGAACCCGGACAACCCCTTTAACTGCAGTAATTGCAATGCTATGCCTAAAAGGTCTTCTTTCACACACCCAAGAACCGGAAAAAGGTATTAGATTTTTATTTATATATTATATTATTTGACATGTCAATCCACACATGTCATATATATCCTACAATGCCCCCGTGGACTCCTCTAGGTCGGAAAGACGACAATGTAATGCAGGGAAAGGATTACTGAACATAAGTCTACCATAAGAAAAATGATTTACCGGTTCCTAAACATTTCCTTGAGGCAAAACACTAAACATTAGCCAGTTGAGATTTCACATTATTGATCAGGAGGTGGCGGTGATAGAGCAAAACTACTGAAGCAAAGGGATCTAAAATGGATACACGAACTTGATACATTGGCCCCTAGGGGCATGAATATTGTTTTTACTCTTACTCCATGCTCTTTAATATTGGGATCTCTCATCAACTTTTGCCTTTCATGACATTCTGCATGTCTGTCTGATATTTTTATGATTTTTATTACCTTTTAGTTATACACAAATGGACTTTTTGATACGGTCACTTCTTTTTATGGGGTCGCATACATGGGGGGTAAGATATGGATTGAAGGTCATGAAGCCGTACTTTATCTAGGTTTTCATATCACATTCCATGTTCTCTCGGTAATATTTATGGACCCTTTGGAATTTGCTGTTATGACAAGATCTTCATATGATACGTTGTCTGGACTACAATAACATCTCTTATGGATACTCTGCTTCCAACAATAATGTAATTAGGTTTTTTCCTAATTTTAAGTGGTATATAAATTAAATGTTATTGATACTTTTGTAACAGACAAGACCCGAGTATCTATTACCAGGTCTATAGATTATTATAACGAGTTATGTGTACTTTCTTGTCTTTCATTGACAGTTATCATCTTTCATGTTCCGCACCAATGCAGACACGCAACAGTATAACCATAGCCAAGCCGATACGCTCTTAGCAATAGCTCACTAGCATCCTCAGCAACGCGCCTCCTTGCCCTGCCAATAGCAGTCTTCCTAGAAACACATAACAATGTGTCACAACATATCCCCCACCTCTTGACTATCAGCATATCCCTTATACGCGTGCGCGTTCCCTCATACCCTTTGGGGCTCTCTTACTAGAGCTCATTTAGTAGGCGGATTCTGCGTTCAGTACGTATACATACGTATATATGTATACATCGGTTCAAACACTTTACAACAGAACTACACGGCGCTGAACACCAGCAACACGTGTTCACTATTTGGCATGGATTATCTTCTGCTTTTGTAATGACACATAGACATAGCTCTTTTTAGGTACGCGCATGTATCTCTGAACGCCTGCTATTTGATTTAATGCATTATTTTTAGTTCCATTTTAAACAACTTAAATAGCATCTTTGAATTTTCTTAAAGTATGTATTGTTTTTGCCGGTCTCACCTTTGACACCTGGGCTGACATAAGGGCAGGTGATTGACTGGCCCTCCATGATGATGTCACCATGTTGTTCAGTAATTGACTGACCCTCTATGATGATGTCACTATTTGGGTAATTAAACCTTCACTTACTGGGTGTTCACATGCTTGACAAAGGCTCTTCAGCCGAAAGGTTGCATCTGGAATAAATTCCAACAAAAGGACGTGCTGTCTCCATACCTCTTTTTGTATAGACTGATTATCCGACCAGCACGGGGAAGCTTGCTACTTTCCCTGGAGAAGGGTACCTACCACACATTTGAAGCAGGTGTGCTGTCCGCTTTTCTTTTTTGGAAATCTAAGCATGAGACTCCTCACATGGGGTACAGCCATCAGCCTAAGTACCAGACATTATTTCCATGGTGAAAATTGGGGAAGCAAGAGAGGGTGCCATTTACCTAGATCCCAGTGTTGTCTTGGGCAACATGAATTAATTCCTACAAAAAAGCGTGTCTGCTTCCACAAACAGACCGAATAAACTGTCCCAAACCCACACCTCTGCTGAAAATACCATGGCAGACTCAGATGAGGACAGCATTTCAAATACCGTGACAGTAGGACCTGACCTTGACTCCACTTCCATTACTAAAGCTTTCCTCAAAAAGACTCTACAGCCAGTTATTAAAGAGTTGAACAACCTCAAAGCTGATCTACACCAAATTGGAAACAGATTCAAAACACTAGAAACAACCCAAGCAGACCTGATTATGTGGGACTTCTCAAGAATATGATACAAGAACAGACAACTTAAATAAAGCACTCCTCCTCATTGAGGATCAAGAGAACAGAAGTAGAAGGAGAAACATTTGCTTTAAAGGTATCCCAGAATCCATGGCAGCTGATACGCTTCCTGAGGTAGTAAAGCAAATTTTTTCTACTTTGGTGGGAGAAGAGCTGGAAATGTTATCGAAAGACTACATCGAGCCAAGCTGGCTGCGTCAGACCCACCACGAGACGTCATATGAAGCCTTCTCTGCTAAGTTGGTACTGCGCTGATTCTACAGAAAGCTAGAGACTTTAAAGACCTACTTTTTAAAGGCTCGGCTACACAAAGTTACAAAGACCTCGATTCCTCCATGCTGGCTAAGCATAGAATACTGCGACCATTCCTAGATGAACTGCGTCATCGCAAAATACCATACCGCTGGCTCTTCCCATTTGGAATTAGCGTCTTTAAAGATGGTAAGCAATATGTTATTCGAAAACCAGAGGATCTCACCAATGCCTGTGAATCACTGGCCATTTTCTTGGGTTTAATGGAGATATGGGCTCTCGTCATATCTAGGGTAAGAGGAATGCCTTTAAGAGATTGGTTGCATATAGTTAGC
Organism: Bufo gargarizans; assembly: GCF_014858855.1. Classification (NCBI taxonomy): domain Eukaryota; kingdom Metazoa; phylum Chordata; class Amphibia; order Anura; family Bufonidae; genus Bufo; species Bufo gargarizans. Next base: position 724,863,980 of record NC_058081.1, on the reverse strand, counting down.
AGGTAAGGGATTCACTGAATGTACTATAGTAGAGTAGTAGGAGGCCTGGAGCTTTATTTTTTGGGAGTTGTTTAATGGCATATTTCAATTCGTCAGGACAGAACAGGGTTTCTAATATCTTCTTATGGGAGGGGGTAAGTTTGGGGAGTGAGACTGTGTCAAGGAATCTGTTAATGGCCTATCACTGGCCATTTTCTCCAGTTGGTGTGCCTTCCTAGATGCCTGGAGAAGATCCATCACTTCTGCCTGAATGGTCTGAATCCCAACTCTGGCAGGTGGCCTCTAGGGTAATATTCCCATAGTCGAAGAAACAGGCCCCAAAAGGCATCCCCCCAATGAACATGGATAAGTTTTAAGAAGGGTATTAGTTTTCCCTGACCCGTAAGGATTCTGCCTAATTTGATTTCTGAGTTAAGTTATGTCATCTCCTGGGTTGAGATATTGTTATTGGGGTGTGGGTGGAGGAGACAGGGGATGTCATTGGCTTCTTACCCTCATTTTCTCCCTTTGGTGGCCCTTTATTTAGGCATTTCTTTCTCCCTTTCTAACCAATGCTTTATTTGCACATTTAGTCTGGTAATAATAGATAACCAGTTTTTTGTTTCTATGCTGGGGCTAGTACATGTTATGAATAGGTGCTTGCATAGTCTTATGTTAGGCCTACGGGCCATGTTCTTTGGTTTACTTCCACAGGCAGGAAGAGCACCTTTGTTTACTGTTATTGAAGAACTAACAACTCTGCTTCATATACGAATGTTATCATGTTCACTAGTTTCCTCTTTCCTTCCCCCCTTGCCTTTCTCCTCTTCCTTCCCTTGTCTTCCCCTCTGACTTCCCCCACCCTCTGGCCTCTTCTTCTTTTACATCTATATTATGTGCATGGCTTCCATAGACATGGATATCTTGATATCTCTCCTAATAAGAGATCCCATATTCTCCTACTGCTGAAAAAAGATAAAGCGGAGATTGTTCTCTTACAAGAAACCAGTTTTAAGGGGTACGAGATCCCTAAAGTGTCACAAAAAGTCTACTCTCAGTGGTTCCATAATACACACCTTTCCTCTGCCTCTAAAGGTGTATTTTTTTTTTACATAAAAACATTCCTTTTACCTTGTCCCACACAAATAGTGAAGGACGTCTTCTATTTATTACAGGTAGAATTAGATCCTAAGTAGTGACGATAGCGAATATTTATGCCTCAAATCAACGTCAAATTCCGTGGCTTCTGGATGCCTTGGAAACTCAAACAGTTCTCAGAAGGTCTAGTTATTTTGGGAGGAGATTTCAATATGACGTTAGAACCCCAATCTTGATAGTTTTACATCCACCTCAGCGATACAGTATTTCCCAACTAACCAAACTAGGAGACTCTCTGTCCAACTTAGATCTCTTAGATGTTTGGAGAATCCATCATCCTCTACTCCTTTAACCCCTTTGAGGATTAAAATAAAAAGGGATAGGTATCAAGAGATTAATTCTCTTCAGAAGCAGATTTCTACACTGGAACGTCAATGTAAAGCAAACTCTCTTCCTGATGACTTGACCATTCTCAGGAATAAACTGAAGGATTTCCTAAATGCACGCTTGGCCAAATGGCATATGTGTTATAAACTCAAAATATACGCCCGTGGGGAAACGGGTTGGAAACTCATGTCAGCATTAAGAAGCGAGCACTAAATCCCACATTAAAGTTATCAAAGATAAGTATAACCAGCCTTTATAGTGCACTGAGGATATAGCCTGGGAATTCCATGCTTTTTACATGGATCTGTATGGCATCCGTACTTCTGAAACACCTACAGATACACTCCACAGATCTGATAGCATAGCACAATTTTTTTCCCAACTGAGTTTACTAGGCCTAATACTGCCGATACGTCATCTCTCACTGTTGTTGCGGAGCTGTGTATCTGATAAAAGTCCTGGCCTTGATAGTCTACCAGTTTCATTACTATAAAATCTATAAAAAGGGATTGTACTCCTTCACTTGACTAAGCTGTTTTATGCTTTATTAGATGGTTCCTCATTGCCCAACCAAGCCTTAGAGGCCAATGTAACCATCCTACCTAAGGAAAGCAAGGAGGCAGCAGTCTGTAGTAGTTACCGACCCATATCGCTACTTAACGTAGGCATTAAACTGTGGGCTAAACTATCAGCCTTTAGGATCCAGAAGCCTTTACCTTTTTTGATTAATCCAGAGCAAAGAGGTTTTTTGGTTGGGAGGGAGGGCAGGGAGAATGTGCATTGGCTGGTTCATATCATTGATTATGCTAAGAAGACCAACACACCCTTAGTCCTTCTCGGCACTGATGCCGAAAAGGCATTTAATAAAGTGGACTGGTTATATATGAGGATGCAAACCCCAAAACACAAATGCAATCGCACTCTGCAACCAGCACTCTGCCCTGCCTTTATGCTGGATGTTGAATAAGGCATTGGTGTATATTTTGGCCAAAGCGTAATAAGCCACTCACCACGTCAAGGTCGCCTTTATGAGTGGTCCCTAACACTAGTTCCTACCTGTTATGGGCCATGACAGCCACACAAAGTCCAGGGAGCGTAGGTACAGCATGCACGCCAAGCACACTCTGCTTTTAATCCCGTCCGGTGCCATTACAGCTTTCATCGGATCCAGGGATGCAAGTACCAACATGCATGCTGAGCCCACTATATACTTCTCCTGGAGCCTAATGGCTACTGGTAGGTGCTATATAAGCAGACTCAGTTTTATACTGACTTTAAAACCAGCCTCCAGGGCATTCTAACTGGTCAGGTGTGCACGACCGCTTGGAGATCGCCAGGCCTCCAATATATACTACAAAGAAAAAATGTCCCTGGACTTTGTGTGGCTGTCATGGCCCATAACAGGTAGGAACTAGTGTTAGGGACCACTCATGAAGGCGACCTTGACGTGGTGAGTGGCTTATTACGCTTTGGCCAAAATGTACACCAATGCCTTATTCAACATCCAGCATAAAGGCAGGACAGAGTGCTGGTTTGCAGAGTGTGATTGCATTTGTGTTTTTGCATTTGTATCTGTATTTCGCTATAGCAATGTGCACCTGCATACTGGGTTGTGCGGGCTGAACCCCCACATTTTTTCTTTGTAGTATATATTGGTGGCGTGGTGATCTCCAAACAGTCATGCACACCTGACCAGTTAGTCTGCCCTGGAGGCTGGTTTTAAAGTCAGTATAAAACGGAGTCTGCTTATATAGCACCTACCAGTAGCCATTTGGCTCCAGGAGAAGTATATAGTGGGCTCAGCATGCATGTTGGTACTTGCATCCCTGGATCTGATGAAAGCTGTAATGGCACTGGACGGGATTAAAAGCAGAGTGTGCTTGGCGTGCATGCTGTACCTGCGCTCCCTGGACTTTGTGTGGTTGTCGTGGCCCATAACAGGTAGGAACTAGTGTTAGGGACCACTCATGAAGGCGACCTTGACCTGGTGAGTGGCTTATTACGCTTTGGCCAAAATGTACACCAATGCCTTATTCAACATCCAGCATAAAGGCAGGACAGAGTGCTGGTTTGCAGAGTGTGATTGCATTTGTGTTTTTGCATTTGTATCTGTATTTCGCTATAGCAATGTGCACCTGCATACTGGGTTGTGCGGGCTGAACCCCCACATTTTTTCTTTGTAGTATATATTGGTGGCGTGGTGATCTCCAAACAGTCATGCACACCTGACCAGTTAGTCTGCCCTGGAGGCTGGTTTTAAAGTCAGTATAAAACGGAGTCTGCTTATATAGCACCTACCAGTAGCCATTTGGCTCCAGGAGAAGTATATAGTGGGCTCAGCATGCATGTTGGTACTTGCATCCCTGGATCTGATGAAAGCTGTAATGGCACTGGACGGGATTAAAAGCAGAGTGTGCTTGGCGTGCATGCTGTACCTGCGCTCCCTGGACTTTGTGTGGTTGTCGTGGCCCATAACAGGTAGGAACTAGTGTTAGGGACCACTCATGAAGGCGACCTTGACCTGGTGAGTGGCTTATTACGCTTTGGCCAAAATGTACACCAATGCCTTATTCAACATCCAGCATAAAGCCAGGGCAGAGTGCTGGTTTGCAGAGTGCGATTGCATTTGTGTTTTTGCGTTTGTATCTGTATTTCGCCATAGCAATGTTCACCTGCATACTGGGTTGTGCGGGCTGAACCCCCCACATTTTATATATGAGGATGGTTCTTGAAAAACTGCAATTTCCAAACTGATTTATTGATGAATTTTGTCCCTCTACACCTCCCCCCCAGCACGTATCCAAATCAATGGCACACTATCCCCCAATTTTCCCATCCTTAATAGTACAAGGCAAAAAAAGTCCACTGTCCCCGACTCTCTCTGTTTTAGTAATGGAATCATTTATCCAATGTTTTTGACAGGATACTGAAATACAGGGCCTTATGACTGTAGGAGTTACACACACATAGCGGCAGTATTTACGAACGATCTGCTTCTTATTCTCTGTAATCCCCTTCCGGTTCTCCCACACCTGGAATCTCTTTTGAATAAGTTTAGTGAACTAGGATATTTTAAGATTAAATATTCGATGTCAGAGGCACTGCATATAACATTCCCCCCAGATCACCTCATTCTTCTGGCCTTCCAGCTCACTTAAATATTTAGGGATATCGCTCCTGCATTCCCATCTTTAATCTATCAGGAAAACTACTTACCACTTCTGAAAACAGTACAGAACCTCTTTCGTGAATATGACATGTCCATTATCTCTTGGATGGGTAAGAAAAACCTTCTAAAAACCTATGTAATGCCTATTATAATGTACAAAATGCAGATGCTGCCTGCTGAACTCCCTCTGAACCTTTTCCAATCAATTTGAATGTTTCTCTAGCTTTCTCTGAAAGAGTAGACCTCGCCGAGCCTATTCCATGCTAATTAAGAAGAAACACTTGGGAGGTTTAAGCCTTTATTACACAGCCCGATGTGGCAGACGACGTTCCCTCCCAACAATCGCCTGCTCACGAGTGGAGGAGACGGCGGCTATTACATGCAGTGATCTCCTCCGCAGCATAAGGAGGAGCGATCTCTATGCCATCACTCGTCCCCATGCTGTATAGTGGTTTGCTGGCGGTTATTAGACACTGCGATATATCGCCTGCAAACGATAATCTTTTACTATGTCAAAAGATTTGGATTGCCCAATGATCGGCCAATCGGCGGGAGTATTACACTGCAAGATGATCATCATACGAACGCTCATTAGCGATCATCTGCCGAAAAATACAGGACACAGGAGTAATACAGACTTTAGGCCTGTCAGATGTAGAGATTTACTACAACTCTATACATCTAATTCGGTGTTTGTCTTTGTCACATCCATCGACCTCTCAGGGAGCATGGTTTTCACTCCTTGGCTTCCAGTATCAAAAAGCAAATTAGACTCAATGACATGTCTTTTAGCAAAAAGCACAATTAATGTGTGACATCAACTGAACCTCAAATATAATTTATTACCCCATTCCAAAATATTGTTGTGAAAGAAACTAAAAAAAAAAAAAGACTGCTTTGGCAGGAATCATATAATGTAGAACTAGTTGCCAGAAGCTGAGCTTGCCAGTAGCCTGCCAGCAAGTACACCTCATAGCGAACAGTTCTTACTCCCACCCCCTGATTACACCCCTTAATAAACCTAAAATTTCCAAATATTTTCTCCCTATAATCTTATTATATTGTCCCTCCCTATCGCCCATTCTGTCCCTATAATGTTTATATACTGCCCCTCCCTATCACTTATTCTCTCCCTATAATCTTCTTATATTGTCCCTCCCTATCACATATTCTCTCCCTATAATCTTCTTATATTGTCCCTCCCTATCACCTATTCTCTCCCTATAATTTTATACTGCCTCTCCCTATCACTAATTCTCTCCCTATAATATTATACAGTCTCTCCCTATTACCTTTTCTATCCCTATAATCTTATTATATTGTCCCTCCCTATCGCCCATTCTGTCCCTATAATGTTTATATACCTGAGGGGTTAAGTCATGTGACATTTTTATAGAGCAGATTGTTATGGACGTGGCAATACCTAATATGTATACTTTTTCTTATTTATTTAAGTTTTACACAATAATAGCATTTTTTAAACAAAAAATTATGTTTTAGTGTCTCCATAGTCTGAGAGCCATAGCTTTTTTATTTTTTGACTGATTGTCTCATTTTTTGTGGGATGAGGTGATGGTTTGATTGGTACTATTATGGGGGGCATACGCCTTTTTTATCGCTTGGTGTTGGAATTTTTGTGATGTAAGGTGACAAAAAATGGCTTTTTTTGGCACTGTTTTAATTTTTTTATTTTTACAGTGTTCAGCTGAGGGGTTAGGTCATGTGATATTTTTATAGAGCTGGTTGTTACGGACACGGCGATACCTAATATGTCAACTTTTTTAAATATATTTCACTTTAACACAATATATAATATAATATAATATAATCTTATTATATTGTCCCTCCCTATCGCCCATTCTGTCCCTATAATGTTTATATACTGCCCCTCCCTATCACTTATTCTCTCCCTATAATCTTCTTATATTGTCCCTCCCTATCACATATTCTCTCCCTATAATCTTATTATATTGTCCCTCCCTATCACCTATTCTCTCCCTATAATTTTATACTGCCTCTCCCTATCACTAATTCTCTCCCTATAATATTATACAGTCTCTCCCTATTACCTTTTCTCTCCCTATAATCTTATTATATTGTCCCTCCCTATCGCCCATTCTGTCCCTATAATGTTTATATACTGCCCCTCCCTATCACTTATTCTCTCCCTATAATCTTCTTATATTGTCCCTCCCTATCACATATTCTCTCCCTATAATCTTCTTATATTGTCCCTCCCTATCACCTATTCTCTCCCTATAATTTTATACTGCCTCTCCCTATCACTAATTCTCTCCCTATAATATTATACAGTGTCTCCCTATTACCTTTTCTCTCCCTATAATCTTATTATATTGTCCCTCCCTATCGCCCATTCTGTCCCTATAATGTTTATATACTGTCCCTCCCTATCACTTATTCTCTCCCTATAATTTTCTTAAATTGTTCCTTCCTATCTTCTATTCTCATCCTATAATCTTATTCTGGTCCTCCCTATTACCTTTTCTCTCACTATAATCTTATACTGTCTCTCCCTATCACATATTCTCTCCCTATAATCTTCTTATACGGTCCCTCCCTATCACCTATTCTCTCCCTATAATCTTCTTATACGGTCCCTCCCTATCACCTATTCTCCCTCTAGAATCTTTTTAAACTGTCCCTCTCCATCACCTTTTCTCTCCCTATAATCTTATTATACTGCTCCTTCCTCTCACCTTTTCTCTCCCTATAATCTTCTTATACTGTCCCTCCCTATCACATATTCTCTCCCTATAATCCTATTATACTGCTCCTTCCTCTCACCTTTTCTCTCCCTATAATCTTATTATACTGTCCCTCCCTATCACCTTTTCTCTCCCTATAATCTTATTATACTGCTCCTTCCTCTCACCTTTTCTCTCCCTATAATCTTATTATACTGTCCCTCCCTATCACCTTTTCTCCCCTATAATCTATCACATATTCTCTCCCTATAATCTTCTTATACGGTCCCTCCCTATCACCTATTCTCCCTCTAGAATCTTTTTAAACTGTCCCTCTCCATCACCTTTTCTCTCCCTATAATCCTATTATACTGCTCCTTCCTCTCACCTTTTCTCTCCCTATAATCTTATTATACTGTCCCTCCCTATCACCTTTTCTCTCCCTATAATCTTATTATACTGCTCCTTCCTCTCACCTTTTCTCTCCCTATAATCTTATTATACTGTCCCTCCCTATCACATATTCTCTCCCTATAATCCTATTATACTGCTCCTTCCTCTCACCTTTTCTCTCCCTATAATCTTATTATACTGTCCCTCCCTATCACCTTTTCTCTCCCTATAATCTTATTATACTGCTCCTTCCTCTCACCTTTTCTCTCCCTATAATCTTATTATACTGTCCCTCCCTATCACCTTTTCTCTCCCTATAATCTTATTATACTGTCCCTCTCCATCACCTTTTCTCTCCCTATAATCTTATTATACCGTCCAAAGACATACTTACAGGAAACTTACATTGTGCAGCGTGATGCTAATGTCTGTAAAGCGCTGCAAAATATGCCAGCCCTATATAAGTGTGTAAAATAATACTAAATAAATACTTTCCCTAGCACAGTATATCAGTCTGCAGAGGCAGAGCCACAGCACATCTTCCTGTCAGGTCGCAAGTACAAGGCAGAATGAAGTTCTGCTCATTCTGCACAGGAACCTCCCCGCCTGTCGCCCCCCTGACTGGCTTATATAGCTCAGCTGGTGAGCCAATCAGGGCAAGTCCTCCCAGTGTCATGTGATCATCCTTCTTCTTCCTTCCTCGGGGTATTTCCCTTCCAATTTTCGCTGTAAAATGGCGTTGCACCCGTCTTATGTGATTTGTGCTAAACGAATTACAAAACCTTCGGATTCGTTTTGGGGAATACATTTTTGTCAAATTTGTAATGAATCCGGTGCATTACGAATTGGTTCTTTCATCCCCAATCATAAAAGTTTTCAACAAAAGTATTGAGTGAGAAGTTGAGGATTCACGTTAACCCTTTCAGGACCAAGCCATTTTTCACCAGATTTTGCAAATCTGACATGTGTCACTTTATGTGCTATTAACGCTTTTACTTATCCAAACCATTCTGAGATCGTTTTCTCGTGACACATTGTACTTCATAATAGTCATAAATATGAGTCAATATATTTCACCTTTATTTATGAAAAAAATCCCAAATTTACCCAAAATTTAAAAAATTTGCAATTTTCTAAATTTCTATTTTTCTGCTTTTAAAGCAGAAAGTGATACCTCATAAAATATTTATTACTTAACATTCCCCATATGTCTACTTTATGTTGGCATCATTTTGTAAATGTATTTTTTTTTAGGACATTAGAAGGCTTAGAATTTTAGAAGCAATTCTTAAAATCTTTAAGAAAATTTCCAAAACCCACTTTTTAAGGACCAGTTCAGGTCTGAAGTCACTTTGTGGGGCTTACATAGTGGAAACCCCCCATAAATGATCCAATTGCAGAAACTACATCCCTCAAGTTACTCAAAACTGATGTTTACAAACTTTGTTAACCCTTTAGGTGTTCCACAAGAATAAAGAAAAATGGAGATGAAAGATTAGCAGATTTTCCATTTTAATCCATTTTTTTCTTTAAAGGGAACCTGTCATCTGGATTTCGGGTATAGAGCTGAGGACATGAGTTGCTAGATGGCCACTAGCACATCCGCAATGCCTAGTCCCCATAGCTCTGTGTGCTTTTATTGTGTAAAAAAAACTATTTGATACATATGCAAATTAACCTGAGATGAGTCAGAGCTTGAAAATCTGACTCTTCTCTGGTCACACAAGTAAGATATGACTCTTTTATGTTAATTTGCATATGTATCAAATCGGTTTTTTTTACACAATAAAAGCACACAGAGCTATGGGGATTGGATATTGCGGATGTGCTAGCGGCCATCTAACAATCCATGTCCTCCGCTCTATACCCAAAATCCCGGTGACAGGTTCCCTTTAACATATCAAGGGTTAACAGCCAAACAAAAATCACAGAAAAGAGATGAAACAAAGATAAAAACATCCTGCACGATATGACAAATAAATATGCGGATGTCCCTGGCTAGATTTAGGAAAGGAAATCACAGAAAAAGATAATAATGCACTGACAAATTAGATGCAAGCATTATATATATGGACTAAGCCCTCTCTCTAATTTGATAAAATCTGAGAATCTTAGCCAATATATTTTGATCAAAACACATCTGTGCCCACCTACCCCCGCCAAGGTGGTCTCAGGTCAGGCAGGTCCTACGCTAAACCTACCTATGCCATTGGGCATCTATGTTCAGGAAACACCCCACATGTGGTTGTAAACTGATGTAAGGGCACACGACAGGGCGCAGAAGAAAAGGAGCACCATATGGTTTTTGGAAGGCAGATTTTACTGGACTGCTTTTTAGACACCATGTCCCATTTGAAGACCCCCTGATCCACCCTTACAGTAGAAACTCCCAAAAAGTTACCCCATTTTGGAAACTAGGGGATATTGTGCCAGTTTTATTGGTACTATTTTGGGGTACATATGATCTTAAATTGCTCTATATTACGTTTTTTGTGAGGCAAGGTATCCCAAAAATGGCTGGTTTGGCATCGTTTTTATTTTTTACAAGATTCTACTGACAGGGTAGATCATGTGCTTTTTTTATAGAGCAGATTGTTACGGATGCAATGATATCAAATATGTCTACTTTCTTTGTTTGTTTGTTTCATTTTTACATAATAAAGCATTTTTGAAAAAAGTTATGTTTTTGTGTCTCCATTTTCTGAACGCCTTTTTTTTTTTCCTGCCAATCGTTTTGTGCAGGGGCTCGTTTTTTGCAGGAAGAGTTGACATTTTTATTGGTACCATTTTTGGGTACATATGATTTTTTTGATCATTCATTATTACACTTTATGGGGCAAGGTGACCAAAAAATTGGTTGTTTTGGAACAGTTTTTATTTATTTCTTTTTACAGCGTTCACCTGAGGGATTAAGTCATGTGACATTTTTATAGAGCATATTGTTATGGACGTGGCAATAGCTAATATGTATACTTTTTCTTATTTATTTAAGTTTTACACAATAATAGCATTTTTTAAACAAAAAATTATGTTTTAGTGTCTCCATAGTCTGAGAGCCATAGCTTTTTTATTTTTTGACTGATTGTCTCATTTTTTGTGGGATGAGGTGATGGTTTGATTGGTACTATTATGGGGGGCATACGCCTTTTTTATCGCTTGGTGTTGGAATTTTTGTGATGTAAGGTGACAAAAAATTGCTTTTTTTGGCACTGTTTTAATTTTTTTATTTTTACAGTGTTCAGCTGAGGGGTTAGGTCATGTGATATTTTTATAGAGCTGGTTGTTACGGACACGGCGGTACCTAATATGTCTACTTTTTTAAATATATTTCACTTTAACACAATAATAGCATATTTGAAACTAACATATATATATATTTTTTTTACACTTTTTTTTATCAAGTCTCTCTTGGATCTTGAAGATCCAGTGGGGCTGATGGCTGAACTATACTTTGCAATGCTCTTGCATTGCAAATTATAGTACTATCCGGTTACCTGATAGATGGCAACACTGGACGCCTTTGCAAAGCGTCCGGTTGCCATGGCAACCATCGGGCCGCAGCACGGCAGCCCGATGGTTGAGAGAGGAAGACCCCTCCCTCTATTAACCCCACGTATGCCGCGGCATCTAAGGGGATATAGCAGAGTGTCAGCATACAGCTGACACTCGCTGCTGATAGCGGCGGCTCAGGAAACAGAGCCGCCGCCATCACATACAGCCGGGGGACCTCACAAGGGGGCACAGGTGAGGGATGGGGGTAAGGGACATTAATGGGGGAAGACCTACATGGATAGGGGCAGGCGGGCACAGATGCCGGCAGGGAGAGCGCATGACCGGCAAAGACAAAGGTTAGAGGCAGGGCGCACGGGGGTGGGGGGCACAGATCGCTGTAGGGGGCACAGATGGGCCCACAGATCGGGGGGAGAACGGAGCACGCACTACCTGATTTTAGGCTCTCATTTGCAGAGTGCAGATCAGTTTTACACTGCCGCGATCCGATCTGCACAGACTAACCAATCGGATCGATCGCCGGCATGGGGCCACTCTGATTGGTCCCTTGCCGGCATTACTGCACTGTATGCTGTCCGTGACAGCAGCAGGGCAGGGGCCGAAGCTTTAATCCAAATGTTTTGCAGAACTTGGATTAAAGAGCTGCCATGACGTTTATACATGTGCTATCTGTACGGGGTATGTGCAACTAGCACGTATATAGCCGTATGGCAGTCGGGAAGGGGTTAAGGTCTAAGTCTGGGTGGCATTGCTATGTAGATCGGGTATAATTGTTCAGGCTGATGATTGTAAAGCTGGTAATGGAAGAACTATTTACTGTGTGTCATCGGTGGATTTCACTGTACTTCCTCTCAGGTTTTTTTTGTAGATAATAAGGGAAATTACTGGCAGATTAGTGAAGTAGTCATTGCATATTTGTGGTTGTGAGAAACAGATAATAACCATTTCGCTTCCTTGTCAGGGTTAGGAAATCCTCGAGCTTTGCCAACCTTGTGGTCGGCCCATCATGTCTTCTGTTATATCTAATGCTTGGCCTGGGGTTCTCTACTCTGGCTCTTACCATGCCATTTCCCTGCCACCAAAGGTTACTACAGATGGGACAATGATCCCGATCTGACCAGTGCTCACTAATCTGCATTAATAGGTTTGAGTGGCTACAGAATGAACCCAGACAAGCTCAAAATGTGGAAATAAAGGGGCACATTTAAAAGACCGGAATTTTAGACACTGCTTAATAAGCCCCTCGCTGGCTGGGGATTTGCCGGCGCCTCTACATAACTTTGGCGTATCCACCGCCAGTTCTAAATGTAAGACGGCTTCCCTGCAGTCTTACATTTAGACCATTTTCTAAGCCTAAACCAGGCGCGCACTTTTTTAGACCTGGTGTGCAACAGAATCTGCTCCAGATATATGCCACAGAAGTGGCAAATATCTGTTTGTAAATGACCCCCAAAGACTTTAGGGATGTGTACAAGGTGCTACTAGAATTGTATAAGTGTGTTCAGATGTTTTTTTTTAAAGATTTTACAGCTCTCTGTTGATGCCGCAAAAGTAAGCATTATAATTCTGACTAACTGCAACTAGAGGGCGCTCACTACATTTGCATTTATATTGTCACCGTTAGAGGGAATGTCATGAACCAGCAGGTGTGAACCTACTGTGCCACATGTCCTACCTCCTCTAAGGGCGTTGTCTAAGTGAACCCCTCGATCTTCACAGTACCCTTGATGGTGGAGATAGACTTTCCCAAGGGGAACACCAGGTCGCTACCTTTTGAGAGGAGGGTAGGCACACGAGGCAGCTGGTCCAGGCAGACCAGGAGGTACCCGAGAAAGGTACTAGAGGTACAGACATTGTCAGCAGGCTGAATCATTACCAGGAGCAACAGTGCAGGACTGAAAGATGAGGCAGAGACAAAGTCAGGGCAGGCAGCACAAGTATCAGGAAAGTCAAGGCAAACAGGCAGGGATCAAACAGGTAGCAGAGTCCAGGAACACAAATACGAGTCAGGAACACAAGCGGATATCAGTAACCTTAGCAGGACACAAGGTTCTTGACACTGAGGCAACTGAGAAGGGGGCTGAGCCAAATATATATGTGCAGGACGGCTAGGACTGGCCGGCGAGGTCACATGATCCAATCCACAAGCCACAGGAAGTGACGTGCGCCGGCCCTTAAGGAAATGCTGTAGGAAACAAGCAGCAAGCATGCTGTGGCCAGGGCTGAAAGGAAACACTTGCGGCAGATCATTGCTTAAAACAGCGCCCGGGACAGCGGCGGTAAGCAGGGGAACAGCGGTGCACAGCAGCCACTGTTACAGTACCCCCTCCTCCCTTACGCCCATTTTCTTGAGTCCACGACTAGACAGAAACCTTTTTATCAAGTTCGGGGCATAAATGTTCTCTTCTGGTTCCCAATGCCTCTCCTCAGGACCAAAGCCCTTCTAGTCCACAAGATAGTAGGTCTTCTTGATGTCCAGAATGTCTTTGAACCTCAAATATCTTGTCAGAATGTTCAGATACCGGAGTTGGAGTAGAAGGAGCCATCGAGAAGCGATTAAGAACTACTGGTTTCAGTAAGAACATACATGAGACATATAGATGTCCCAGCGACACGTGGTTTGATCTGACAGGTTTTCCTTGTGGATCAATAGGCATCTGTTTTGTTTCTGGTAATGGCCACACCCCATGCCTCCAGGTGTTGCTAAAGTGGTCATTTAACCTTTATAGTTGCTTCTCCCACAACGCTGTGCAGTTTATAGCTTCTGTGTCTGTGGATAGGAGCCTAAAGTTGACCTCCCAGACAGATTCTCTGGGGGACGTGATAATTAAATTTTGTTTAGGAAGGTGTGAAAACTGTATTTTAAGCTACGTCCACACTCATCTGGGGATGAGAAACAGCGAGTCAGTGTGGTTATTTCCTTGCTTAAGGGGGATGCGCAGTCATGGGCTTTTTCTCTGCCAACCAGATTGCAGTCTCTCCAGTCGGTAGATGAATTTTTCGAAGCCTTGGGTCTTATCTATGGTGATCTGGATCGGACCTCTCTAACCAAAACCAAGCTGCGCGGCCCTCGTCAGGGTGATCGTTCCACTGAGATTTATTGCTCTGAGTTTCGGAGGTGGGCTACGGATACGGAGTGGAACGATGTTGCCCTCCGTAACCAGTTTTGTCATGGGTTATCAGAGTGGCTAAAGGATGGATAAGACCTTTCAACTCTCCAGTGGCAGCAGGGTTCTTTTTTGTTAAAAAAAAGGACAAAGGTCTTCGGCCATGTCTGGATTTCCTTGAACTCAATCGTATTACTGTCTGTGATCCTTACCCTCTTTCTTTGATTCCCGATTTGTTTAACCAGATTGTTGGTGCCAAGGTGTTCTCCAAGTTGGACTTAAGGGGGGCGTATAATCTGGTTAGGATCAAAGAAGGGGATGAATGGAAGACGGCTTTTAATACTCCTGAGGGGCACTTTGAGAACCTGGTCATGCCTTTTGGGTTGACCAATGCTCCTGTGGTTTTCCAGCATTTTGTGAATTACATTTTTCATCGCCTTGTGGGGAGGTTTGTAGTCGTGTATTTGGATGACATTCTAATTTATTCTCCAGACATGGAGATACACCAGGATCACGTTAGACAGGTGTTACAGATCCTAAGGCTGTTTCACATGAGTGGATGCCGTGCGTGCAGGGCTGTATTTAACTCATTAAGGACACAGCCTTATTTCACCTTAAGGACCAGGCCATTTTTTTCAAATCTGACCAGTCTCACTTTAAGGGCTGTTTCACACGAGCAGATGCCGTGCGTGGCATCCGCTCCGTGAAAGAGTGCCAAGACCAGATGCAGACTGCAGAGGCACGGAGCATTAACATGATTGATAATTCTCCGTGCCTCTCTCTGATCTCTTTACTACGAAATCACAATGACAACTTTATCTCGCTGTGATTTCGTAGTAAAGAGATCACAGAGAGGCACGGAGCATTATCAGTCATGTTAATGCTCCGTGCCTCTGCAGTCTGCATCGGGTCTTGGCACTCTTTCACGGAGCGGATGCCACTCACGGTGAAACAGCCCTAAGTGGTGATAACTTTAAAATGCTTTGACTTATCCAGGCCATTCTGAGATTGTTTTTTCGTCACATATTTTACTTTATGACACTGGTAAAATGATGTCAAAAATTTCATTTTTATTTATAAAAAAAATACCAAATTTACCAAAAATTTGAAAAAATTTGCTAATTTCCAAGTTTCAATTTCTCTACTTCTATAATACATAGTAATACCTCCAAACATAGTAATTACTTTACATTACCCATATGTCTACCTCATGTTTGCATTATTTTGGGATATTTTGATATTTTACATTTTGGGGATGTTACAAGGCTTAGAAGTTTGAAAGCAAATCTTGAAATTTTTCATAAATTTTCAAAAACCCCAAAAAGTCACTTTGTGAGGCTTATATAATAGAAACCACCCAAAAATGACCCCATTCTATAAACTACACCCCTCAAGGTATTCAAAACTGATTTTACAAACGTCGTTAACCCTTAAGGTGTTGCGCAAGAGTTATTGGCAAATGGGGATGAAATTTGAAAATTTCTTTTTTTTGCCTAATTTTAAATTTTAACCCATTTTTTCCACTAACAAAGCAAGGGTTAACAGCCAAACAAGACTATATCTTTATTGCCCTGACTCTGCTGTTTACAGAAACACCCCATATATGGCCGTACACTACTGTACGGCCACACAGCGGGGCGTAGAGTGAAAGGTGCGCCGTTTGGTTTTTGGAGGGCTGATTTTTATGGACCGGTTTATTTGCACTGTGTCCTGCTTCAACCCCCCCGATGCACCCCTGGAATAGAAACTCCCTAAAAGTGACCCCATTTTGGAAGCTACGGGATAAGGTGGCGGTTTTGTTGGGATTATTTTTAGGGTACATATGATTTTTGGTTGCTCTATATTACATTTTTGTGAGGCAAGGTTGCCAAAAATTGAAATTTTGAAATGTCATCTCCATTTCCCATTAACTTTTGAGGAACACCTAAGGGGTTAATAAAAATTGTAAAATCAGTTTTGAATATCTTGAGGGGTGTAGTTTCTTAGATGGGTCACATTTGTGGAGTTTTTACTCTAGGGGGCATCAGGCGGGCTTCAAAAGGGACATGGTGTCAATAAAAAAGGCCATAAAAATCGGCCTTCCAGAAACCATGTCGGTCCTTTACTTTTGCGGCCTCCCTTTTACTGATACAGCAGTTTACGACCACAAATGTGGCGTTTATGTAAACTGCAGAATCATGGTAATAAATATTAAGTTTTGTTTGGTTGTTAACCCTTGCTTTGTTACCGGAAAAAACGGATTGAAATGGAAAAGTGCCAAAAATAGCTGTTTTGGCACCGTTTTTTTTCTTTTCTTACAGTGTTAATCTGGGGGGTTGAGTCATGGGGTATTTTTATAGAGGAGATTCTTACGGACGTGGCGATACCTAATAAGTCTAATTATTTAGGTTTTAGACTATATTATCCTTTTTGATACAAAAAAAAGTTTTTTGTATCTCTAAAGTCTAAGAGTCATTTTTTTTTCTTTTTCAGCCGATTATCTTATGTAGGGGCTCATTTTTTGCAGGATGAGAGGACGGTTTTATTGGCACTATTTTGGGGGCTATAGGACTTTTTGACCGCTTGCTATTACAATTTTTGTTGGGTAAGGTGACAAAAAAAGTTCTTTTTTGCACCATTTTATTTTTTGGACCGTGTTAATCTGGGGGGTTAGGTCATGGGGTATTTTTATAGAGGAGATTCTTACGGACGTGGTGATACCTAATAAATCTACTTTTTTTACAATTATTTAGGTTTTAGACTATATTATCCTTTTTGATACAAACAAAAAAGGTTTTGTATCTCTAAGGTCTAAGAGTCATTTTTTGGGTTAAGAGGTCTAAGAGTCAATTTTTTTAATTATTTTAGTTTTTCTGGGTGTCTCAAGTCTGAGAACCAGTTTTTTTTATCCAATGTCAGTGCTAAATTAGGATATAAATTTAGTACTCCATGGAAGTGTGATACTTCCTGAAGCAACCGTCAATGCAGAGGCCCGGATGATCGGGGCACGTGTCGCACTGAGTAGGGGTGTCCTTCCGTATCTCCCTGCTGGGACACACGCTGCACTTTTTTTTGGTTCGTCCCTTCTTTCCAGTATGGGGGACCACACCTGGAAAGTGTTGGCCAGGGATGATCCGGGCGCCTCCAGTTCCCGAGGTACTCCGGCCTTCTCTTTCCCGGTCCGAAAAGATCAGGGCCTTGAGGACTGCCTCATAGAATTGGAGGAATGTCCCTGTGCTGCCAGCGCTCCGGGACAGCACAAAAGAGTTGTACAAGGCAACCTGTACCAAGTAGACCGCAACTTTTTAGTACCATACCCGGGTTTTGCGCATGGCGTTATATGGCTTGAGGACTTGATCAGCGAGATCAACTCCTCCCATATACCGATTGTAGTTGACGATACAATCGGGCTTGAGGACCGTTGCCGTGGTACCTCGCACAGGGACAGGGGTGATGCCGTTACTGTGAATTGTGGACAGCATAAGGACATCCCTCTTGTCCTTATATCTGACCAGCAACAGGTTTCCAGTGGTAAAGGCACGGGTCGCACCCCTGGGGATAGGTACCTGGAGGGAGTGGGGAGGGAGGCCGCGTTGATTTTTCCGCACGGTCCCACAAGCGGACGTGGATCTGGCGGCAAGGGACTGGAACAAGGGGATACTAGTATAAGAGTTATCCACGTAAAGGTGGTAAACCTTATCTAGCAGTGGGTGCATAAGGTCCCACACAAGTTTCCCGCTAACACCCAGAGTGGGGGGACATTCTGGGGGTTGAATACGGGAATCTCACCCCTCGTATATACAAAACTTGTAAGTGTACCCTAAGGTACTCTCACAAAGTTTGTATAGCTTCACGCCATACCTCGCCCGCTTGGAGGGCACATACTGGCGGAAACGGAGTCTCCCCTTGAACGCAATGAGAGACTCATCAACCGCGACCTCCCTTCCAGGTACATAGGCCTGTACAAATTTTTCCCCACAATGATCGATGACCGGCCGTATCTTATACAGACGGTCATAGGCAGGATCACCTTGGGGGGGACATGCTGCATTATCTGAATAATGCAGACATTTCCGGGTGGCCTCAAACCGGGAGCGTGTCATGGCCGTACTGTAAAGTGGGGCCTGGTAGAGGACATCCCCACTCCAGTAATGCCTGACACTAGGTTTCTTGACCAGGCCCATATGCAGCATGAGGCCCCAAAATGTCCTCATTTCGGCTGCACTGACCGGCGTCCAGCCACGGGGCCTGGCCAAAAAGGAGCCCAGGTGTTGCGCAACGAACTGTTGGGCGTACAGATTCGTCTGCTCCACCATCAGATTTACCAGTGGGTCACTGAAAAAATTACAAAAAAAGTCATATTCAGTGTAGCCCACTGTGGAAATCTGGATTCCTGATTGGCCTACAAAATCAGGAATCACGGGCTCGTATCGCTCTGGGCTACACCAGACAGGTTCACCGGCAGGGTGCTCCGGTGGATTTAACTGGTGGGCCGGAAAACTAGTACAAGCTGATCGTACTAGGCTGGGCCACAGGGTCCCTATCATGGCAGTTCCCTTTGCTCCGCCTGGCGGCGTCTCCGCCGCCTTGGGGGCTCATCATCATTGCTAGATGATGAGGAGGACGCGGATGACAACAGGAAAGGGGGGTCATCCTCATCCTCACTGGGACTCTCGGAGTCGGAGGCAAGCTGGGCGTATGCCTCCTCGGCCGAGAACATCCGGCGGGCCATAGGGGAGTGTGTGTCTGCGTGTGTATGTGCGTGTGTGTAAATCTTTATTTGGTGTGTGTGGGGGCACGGCTGTTCATGAACTCACCCTAAAACTAACAGAAAAAAAAAAATAACAAAAAAAAGGGCAAAAAATGTGAAAAAAAATTATAAAACGCTGATCAACCGTCCGAAGTTGATCAGCGGTGGGGTGTGCGATGCGCTAACAGTGCCGGCCACAGTCAGCGTACACAAAAAAAAATAAAGAATCCTGCACCCCGAAAAAGTTGGGGGGGGGGGGCAAGCAGCAGCACCTCTGGGGGGTCTAGGGTCACACAGCTGTGCTGTGGACCCCAGACACCCTAATTTAGGGTGATGCAATAAAAGTTTTTCAAACTAACTTTCCCTTTATTTTCCCTGCCTAACCCAAACTTTCCCTATGCTTTCCCTATGCTTTCCCTATGTACCTGCTGTATAGATGGAGGGTGCTGGGGCACAGATCGGGTCCTGGGGGGCACAGATGGGGTGATGCTGGCACAGATGGACGACGACGTGCAGGCAGCTCCTCTCTCCTCCGGCTCCGGAACACAAAAGGAGGAGGAGAGGAGCGCTTGCAACTTTTGAATCTGCCGCCATCCCGCCCACCAACCAATCAGAGGCGATCCTGAGAGGTGATGTCACCATCACCACTCAGGATCGCTGGATGGTGATTGGTGGAGTGAAATCACACCACCATCACCATCCTGTTCCGGGTTATCGGGTCTTCAGAGACCCGAATAACCCGGAAACGCTGAAAACCGCAGGTCTGAATTGACCTGCGGTTTTCTGCGATCGCATACATGCAGGGGTCACAGGACCCCCCGGCGCATTTGCTCCAGGTGCCTGCTCAATGATTTGAGCAGGCACCAGGTTCTGATCACCGCCTGCCGCGCGGCGGTGATCGAAATTACACAGGGCGTACAGGTACGCCCTGTGTCCTTAAGTACCAGGACATAAGGGCGTACCTGTACGCCCTGTGTCCTGAAGAGGTTAATATTGATTGGACCCTGGGAAAAAATTTACTTGGGCCCCCTGGATCCCGCCTTCCCTCACCCTAGCATGCAATCACGCCCTCCACCACAACACACACCAAAAAAATACTCCACATACCTGGTAGAGTCCAGTGAATGACTGTAAATACTTCCAGTTCTGAAGACTCCAGCGGCTCAGGATCAGTGCTCTGGGCAGCTGGGCTCAGGCTGGAAGTGGGCACCGCTCTGCAGGAAGGAGACCAGGGCTCGGCTCACACTAGCGTTACAGCGCACCCCAGCACCCACAGTATGCAGCATAGCACCCTATAGTATACAGCACCCCACAGTATGCAGTATAGCACCCTATAGTATACAGCACCACACAGTATGCAGTATAGCACCCTATAGTATATACCCCCACACAGTATGCAGTATAGCACCCTATAGTATACAGCACCCCCACACAGTATGCAGTATAGCACCCTATATTATACAGCACCCCACAGTATGCAGTATAGCACCCTATAGTATACAGCACCCCACAGTATGCAGTATAGCACCCTATAGTATAAAGCACCCCACAGTATGCAGTATAGCACCCTATAGTATACAGCACCCCACAGTATGCAGTATAGCACCCTATAGTATACAGCACCCCACAGTATGCAGTATAGCACCCTATAGTATACAGCACCCCACAGTATGCAGTATAGCACCCTATATTATACAGCACCCCACAGTATGCAGTATAGCACCCTAAAGTATACAGCACCCCACAGTATGCAGTATAGCACCCTATAGTATAAAGCACCCCACAGTATGCAGCATAGCACCCTATAGTATAAAGCACCCCACAGTATGCAGTATAGCACCCTATAGTATAACGCACCCCACAGTATGCAGTATAGCACCCTATAGTATAAAGCACCCCACAGTATGCAGTATAGCACCCTATATTATACAGCACCCCACAGTATGCAGTATAGCACCCTATAGTATACAGCACCCCACAGTATGCAGTATAGCACCCTGTAGTATAAAGCACCCCACAGTATGCAGTATAGCACCCTATAGTATACCACATGGGTTTATAATGGAAGCTCTATAATTTTATTTGAGAGCTTATAGTGAATACTTATTTGATCTCATATACTTTATTTTAGAAATGACTGTTTTTCTAATTAAAAACAATTTTTTACAGTTTGACAAAAAGGTTTTTTCTAAAAAAAAAACTGGTGTCTGTATAGATGAAAAATACTCTCCAGTCTCCATCCCTGGTCAATTTGGCCATGGCTTACTGGGAGACAAGGTATATTTACAATGAAAATTATCCTTTTTTGGATAATATTAGGTGGTACGACAGATACATTGATGACCTGCTATTTATTTGGCAGGGAGATGTGTCTGCCGTACCCCCTTTTACATTCTATTTAAATAATAAGAGCTACAATCTTGCATTTACAGATACTTACATTTTTAGACCTAAAATTACAGGGTATACCAAATCAGAAAATCATCACAGCTACATATAGAAAACCCATCTCAGGTAATCAAATTCTTCACGCAGGTACATTCCATCTAAAACATACTTTGAAAGCTATTTCCATATTCCCATCATAGCCAAACCTAATAGCAGCACAGAAACTACCAATGTGAACAGAAAGCCATACACAATAGATTGTCAGCCAGGGGTTACCCTAATTGGATGCTAAAACAAGCCACTGCCAAGTTAACACGACATGAGCTTTTAACAAAAGATCATAATGAAAATAGGAACAGAAATAAAAGCAAGTTCACACCAACACTTACTTTACAATATAATCCTCTTTTTTATCAAATACACTCTTTAATTTACAAATATATACCAATACTTTATGAAGATGAAAAATGACACCACATAGTATCAGAAGGATTTAAAGTGTCTTAAAGGAAAACAAAATAATCAAAAGAAAAAATAAGGCGTGCACTCCTTCTGGTGATGCATACAGGATCTATTATTTAATGTAAAACATAAAAGTAATAAAAATACATACACAATCACCCCAAAAAAAGGATAGAAATTCATACACAATTATAGTCCATAGTATAACAAAAAATAATAAAATAAAAATAGCTGAAAAATATATAAATAAATATAGCCAATTGTCAGAGAGTACTGAGATCCTGGATAATCCAGAATATACCAGATACAGTGGCAGATTATTTCTCAGTATTTAAGATCCACATAGTCTGTCAGCGTTCAATACCATTCAGCATGGATTCACATTTCAAATCGTGAATTAACAGTGGAATGTCCTTAAAAATATCACTAAAAATATAGAACTTAGAACATATGCCGCAAAAAGGATATCTCCATTCATAACCTCCGCCCAATTCATATTATTTCATAAAAAGAGCAATCGTAGACGCAGCAGAGCTGACGCAGCAGAGGACGTGCGACCGGGTTCTTCAAAGACCAGCCAGAAGGTAGCCTGGAATAACTGCAGATTAGTGGTCTCAGGACCTCCATGTTCCCAAATAGGATTTGCCCAAGCAAGGGCCTCATCAAACAGCAGGGACACAATGAAGGCAACCTTGGACCGCTCAGTGGGAAACTTCTGCCCATGCAACTCAAAGTGGATCAGACACTGGTTCAGGAATCCACTATAGGTTTTTGGATCTCCACCATAGTGTGATGGCAGAGGGAGCAGCACACCAACGGCGCACAAATCCAAATTCACCGGTGTGTGAATTGCAGGAGCAGCAGCGACTGGCGACCCTGCAGTATCTGGAGAAGAGATGGCATCCAGAAGAGCAGCAACATTTTGCATGAACTGCATAATGACGTTCTGACGTTCGCTCTGGCGCCTCACTTCATGTAACAATTCCTGAAAGACAGGCTTGGGGATAGCAGCGGGGTCCATGGCCTCAGTGTACTATCACAAACCAACGGGTGTGAACCCACTGTGCCACGTGTCCTGCCTCCTCTAAGGGTGTTGTCTAAGTGAACCCCTTGATCTTCACAGTACCCCTGATGGTGGGGATAGACTTTCCCGAGGGGAACACCAGGTCTCTACCTCTTGAGGAGGATAGGCACACGAGGCAGCTGGTCCAGGTGGACCAGGAGGTACCTGAGAAAGGTACCAGAGGTACAGGCGTTGTCAGCAGGCTGAGTCGTTACCAGGAGAAACAGTGCAGGACCGAAGGATGAGGCAGAGGCAAAGTGAGACAGGCAATAGTTAAGGGCAGGCGGCAAAAGAACAGGTCAGGCAATCTGGTTCGGCAACAGGAGAGTCAAGGCAAGCAGGCAGGGATCAAACAGGTAGCAGAGTCCAGGAACACAGGTACGAGTCAGCAACACAGGAACACAAGCGGATATCAGGAACCTTAGCAGGACACAAGGACCTTGACACTGAGGAATCTGGGGAGGGGGGGTGAGCCACTTACATATGTGCAGGATGGCTAGGACTGGCCGGCGAGGTCACATGATCCAATCCACAAAACACATGAAGTGCGCCGGCCCTTAAGGAAATGCTGCAGGAAGCAAGCAGCAAGCATACTGCCAGGGCTGAAAGGAAACACTGGCAGCAGATCATCGCTGAACATGGCACTCGGGACCGCGTCGGTAAGCAGGGAACTTACTGCTGTTACAGGGAACTCACTGAATAGAGATTTATATAGGTATATAGTTACCACTAGAGGGAGCTCACCACATACACAAATATATAATCACCACTAGAGGGAGCTCATTGTATAGGAAATTATATCATCACCACTTGAGGAAGCTCACTGCGTTGAGATTTATCTAATCACCACTACATAGGGAAAAATATCATACTGTTGTCATGGAACCATGAACCAGACGTACAACAAGAGATAAGTGGAAATAAGAAGGCTTTATTGAAAATCAAGCTGTAAGGCAAAAGTCCAAACGGATGGCTAAACCGAAGCAGGGTCTTGCGAAGCCAGAGGTCAGGAACCAGAAGGGTAGTCAGACGAAGCCTGGATCAGGAACCGGCAGGGTAGTCAGACGAAGCCTGGATCAGGAACCAGCAGGGTAGTCAGACGAAGCCAGGATCAGGAACCAGCAGGGTAGTCAGACGAAGCCAGGATCAGGAACCAGAAGCAGCAGCAGTCTTAGAAGCATGTGAACACAGGAGGACCAAGCAAGGAACTGAAGCCACAGACCTCCTATATATATGAGCTAGGCATCCAGCTCCTCCCAGTGGAAAGGAGAAGCCGCAGGGTGGGAGGCTACAAGAAACCCAGAAACCAAGATGGCCGCCAGCACATGTCAAACGAAGGAGAACAGCAAGAAGGTAAGACCATGACAGTACCTCCCCCTCAAGGGCCCCTCCTCCGCGGAGTAAAGAACGGTTTCTGAGGGAAGCGTGCGTGGAAAGCTCGGAGCAAGGCAGGAGCATGGACATCTGCGGAGGGAACCCAGGAACGCTCCTCTGGACCATAACCACGCCAATGGACCAAAAACTGCACCCGACCGCGGACCAGGCGTGAGTCCAGGATATTGCTCACCTCATACTCCTCACGATTGCCCACTTGGACCGGACGAGGCCGAGGAACCGAGGAAGTGAAACGATTACACACCAGTGGCTTCAACAGGGAGACATGAAACACGTTGGAGATCCGCATGCCAGGAGGAAGCGCAAGGGCATAGGCTACCGGGTTTACCCTGCGAAGCACTCGGAAGGGACCAACAAAGCGAGGCGCCAGCTTGGGAGTGGGCACTCGAAGGTTGAGGTTGCGGGTGGACAACCATACGCGGTCTCCGACCTGGTAGGAAGGAGCGGGCGCTCGTCTGCGATCAGCCTGGAGTCTCTGGTGCTGCGCAGAGACCTCAAGGGACCTCTGGATCTGTACCCAAGAAGCACGTAGGACGGAAAGGTGATCCTCCACAGCCGGAATATCCTGGGGAGAGAATACCTCCGGTAACACGGCAGGTTGGAACCCATAATTGGCCATGAAGGGAGACGTCCCAGAGGAAGAGTTCACCGCCGTGTTCCTGGCAAACTCAGCCCAAGGCAGGAGGTCAACCCAATTGTCTTGGTGATCGGAGACATAGCAACGAAGGAATTGCTCCAAGGCCTGATTGGATCGTTCTGCGGCCCCATTGGACTGAGGGTGGTAGGCCGAGGAGAAAGAGAGATGAATCCCCAACTGGGAGCAAAAGGAGCGCCAGAACCTGGACACAAACTGACTCCCCCGATCCGACACAATCTCCTTGGGCACACCGTGCAACCGGAAGACCTCCCTGGCAAAAATCGTGGCTAACTCTTGTGCAGAGGGTAACTTCTTGAGAGGAACACAGTGGCACATTTTGGAAAACCGATCCACAATCATGAGAATGACCGTATGGCCTCGGGATGCAGGGAGGTCCACAATGAAATCCATCCCCAGGTGTGACCATGGACGCTCCCCGGTGGCTATGGGTTGCAAAAGGCCCAACGGACGGTGCCGAGGGGACTTACTCTGGGCACAAACGGAGCATGCCGCTACATATGCGGCGATGTCGGAACGTAGAGAAGGCCACCAGAACAGACGTGAAACAGCCCAGGACAGCTGATTCTTTCCAGGATGCCCCGCGGCCTTGGAGTTATGATAGGTTCGCAACAACCGAGTGCGCAACTCCTCAGGCACAAAACATCTGCCGTTGGGTCTCCCAGAGGGAGCACCAGATTGAGCCGCCAAAATCTGCTCACCCAGGGGAGAGGTCAGGCTGGTGCGAATGGCGGCCAGGATCTGATTCGGAGGTATGACCGAAGTCGGAATCGACTCCTCCCCGGACAGCTCGGAGTACTGCCGTGATAAGGCATCCGCTCTGATGTTCTTGGAACCGGGTAGGTAGGAGACCACGTAATTAAAACGTGACAAGAACAGAGCCCATCTGGCCTGATGTGGTGTCAATCTCTTGGCCTCAGAGAGGTAGGTCAGATTCTTGTGGTCCGTCAGGATGAGAACCGGAACCACCGAGCCCTCGAGCAAGTGCCTCCATTCTTTAAGGGCCTGCACGATGGCCAATAACTCCCTGTCACCAATCTGATAGTTGCACTCCGCGGAAGACAGTTTCCGGGAGTAAAACCCACAAGGAAGCAGAGGACCCTCTGGTGTTCTACGCTGAGACAGAAGGGCGCCTACTCCCGTCTCAGACGCGTCCACCTCGAGGACAAAAGGCAACCCAGGGTTGGGATGCGACAGAATCGGAGCCGACACAAAGGCGGACTTTAGAGCCTCAAAAGCTCGGATGGCCTCGAGCGGCCAGACCTGGGGATTACTGCCCTTCCTGGTCAGATCCGTGAGAGGCTTGGCTAGCATGGAAAAGTCCCTGATGAACTTCCGATAATAATTGGCGAAGCCCAAAAAGCGCTGCAGGGCACGAAGACCACTGGGCTGGGGCCACTGTAAGACAGCCGAAACCTTCTCAGGATCCATGGAGAACCCCTCAGCGGAAATGATGTAACCTAAGAAGGTTACCTGGGATCGGTGAAATTCGCATTTCTCAAGCTTACCGAACAGCTTGTTCTCTCGTAACCGTTGCAACACTCGTCTGACATCCAGAATGTGGGCCTCCATGGATTCAGAATATACCAAGATGTCATCCAAATAGACCACCACACACTGCTGTAACAGGTCACGGAAAACATCGTTGATGAATTCCTGGAAGACTGCGGGCGCATTGCACAACCCAAAGGGCATAACCAAGGATTCATAATGACCGGTCCTGGTGTTAAACGCGGTCTTCCACTCATCGCCCGCCTTGATCCTTACCAGGTTATATGCCGCCCTCAGGTCGAGTTTGGTAAAGACCGTGGCCCCTTTGAGGCGATCGAACAGCTCGGAAATCAAGGGTATCGGGTAAGCGTTCTTGATCGTGATGCGATTGAGACCCCTGTAATCGATGCAAGGCCTCAACTCACCGCCCTTCTTTTTCACAAAGAAAAATCCAGCCCCTGCCGGGGACGAGGATTTGCGAATGTGTCCGCGTGAAAGCGCCTCCCTCACGTACTCCTCCATGGCCTCATTCTCCGCTACCGACAGTGGATAGACTTTGCCACGAGGAGGAACGGCACCAGATTGTAACTCTATGGCACAATCGTATGGGCGGTGCGGAGGTAGGGCAACCGCACGCACCTTATCGAATACATCCCGGTACTCCTCGTATTCAGGAGGCAACAGAGAGTCCGAGGAAGTACACAGCAACTTGACAGACCCATGGATGCAACTAGCCCCACACTGCGGTGACCACGAGAGGATCTCGGCCGATCTCCAATCGAAAGTCGGATTATGCTTCTGGAGCCAGGGGTACCCCAAGACCACCGAGTAGTGTGGAGACGAAATAACCTGGAAACAGACCGACTCTCTGTGAACGGCACCAATGGCCATCCCCACTGGAAGGGTCTCATGAGTCACGTGTGGCGGCAGAAGGGGTCTGCCGTCTATCGCCTCAAGAGCCAGTGGGGAACCTCGAGGCTGCAGAGGAATGGAATTGGCGGCAGCGAACACACTATCAATGAACAAACCACCAGCACCAGAGTCCACCAACGCCTGGGTCGTCACCGAGCCCCCGACCCAGGAGAGGACAACAGTAATCAGTGGTTTGTCAACACGGGAAACCGGGGACGAGGAGACTCCACCCAAGATCTGCCCCCGACAGGATCTCAGGTGCAAGCGTTTCCCGGACGGTTCGGGCATGCCAACCAAAAATGCCCACCGAGACCACAGTACATGCATCGGCCCTCGTGTCTCCGGAGTGCCCTCTCCCCCTCGGACAGGCGAGCAAACCCCAGCTGCATGGGTTCACCCCCAGACAAGTCATCCCCAGGAGGGGTGGGAGGAGAGGGAGGCACGGGTGGGACAGCAAACGTAGGCGCCAATCTGTTAGAAGGCCTCCGCAGGCTCTCCTTAAAGGAAGGTCTCTCCCTGAGTCTGGTGTCAATCAAAATCAGGAAAGAAATAAGAGACTCGAGCTCCACTGGTAGGTCCTTAGCTGCAACCTCATCCTTCAAGGCATCCGAGAGACCATGAGAGAAAGCAGCGACCAGAGCCTCATTATTCCAGCCCACCTCTGCTGCCAGGGTACGAAACTCAATGGCGTATTCAGCTACGGATCGTGAACCCTGTCTGATGGACATAAGGAGCTTCGCAGCAGAGGCAGCAAGAGCCGGCACATCGAATACCTTCCGAAGAGAAGCAACAAAACCGTAAAACTCGGCAACCACCGGATTGTTGTTCTCCCATAAAGGGCTGGCCCAGGCCAAGGCCTTGTCCGAGAGCAGCGAGATCAAGAAGCCCACCTTTGATCTCTCAGTAGGAAAGGCATGTGGCAGCAACTCGAAATAAATGCCCACCTGGTTAAGGAAACCTCGGCACTGAGTTGGCTCTCCCCCAAAGCGCTGTGGAAGGGGGGCAGAACCGGTCATACCCCGAAACACCGCAGGCGCAGCAACAGGTGTCGGGGTAGACTCTGGCGCAACAACCGGAGCGGCAGTAGGAGCGGGCCCAGGAGCGACAACCGACCCATCGGCAACGGAAGCTAAATGAGCCGTGCGTTCAAGCAGGGTTTGCAACGCCACAGCGAACCGACCCAACAGGTGATCCTGCTGATCAAGTCTGGCAACCAGCGTAGGTAGCGAGGATGGCCCTGTACCGTCAGAATTCATGGCTTGGTCCTAATGTCATGGAACCATGAACCAGACGTACAACAAGAGATAAGTGGAAATAAGAAGGCTTTATTGAAAATCAAGCTGTAAGGCAAAAGTCCAAACGGATGGCTAAACCGAAGCAGGGTCTTGCGAAGCCAGAGGTCAGGAACCAGAAGGGTAGTCAGACGAAGCCTGGATCAGGAACCGGCAGGGTAGTCAGACGAAGCCTGGATCAGGAACCAGCAGGGTAGTCAGACGAAGCCAGGATCAGGAACCAGCAGGGTAGTCAGACGAAGCCAGGATCAGGAACCAGAAGCAGCAGCAGTCTTAGAAGCATGTGAACACAGGAGGACCAAGCAAGGAACTGAAGCCACAGACCTCCTATATATATGAGCTAGGCATCCAGCTCCTCCCAGTGGAAAGGAGAAGCCGCAGGGTGGGAGGCTACAAGAAACCCAGAAACCAAGATGGCCGCCAGCACATGTCAAACGAAGGAGAACAGCAAGAAGGTAAGACCATGACAACTGTCACCATGAGGGGTAACTCACTGCATAACGAATTATATAGTCAGCATTAGAGGGAGCTCACTTCATAGGGTATTATTTAATCACCACTAGGGGGAGCTCATTGCATAGCAAACAATACTTTATAATCACCACTAGGGGAAGTTAACTACATAGAGAATGATATAGTCACCACTAGAAAGAGCTCACAGCTTAGGGATGTAGTGAGCTCCCTCTAGTGGCACCTTCAGGTAAAATGAGTTTATCATTCCAGTCAATGAGCGTTTGAAGGGACACAGTAGGAATAGGTCAGTGCCAGGCTCTCTCTTGCCAGTGACCCAGTTGTGGTGGAATTTTGGGCTTCTATGATAGGTAAAGATAAAACGTAAATTACCAGGAGCATTTAAAAAACAATTTTACAGTTGGAATTTATTGTTTTTCAAATCCAGGTCTAGACTCTTGTTGGGCAGGACTTGGTTTTTTAAAGTAATGTTCACCTCCCAGCTGTCAAGTCTGCAGTTTTCCTTTTCAGAAGCTGCCTGCTGCTTTGCTGACCATGCAGACTCTCATGGAGTCGAGCTATTACACATGTTCTGTCTTCATACACGTTCACACAGTGTGCAGTCTGACATTCAGCATACACCATTCCTGTCTTCCAAATAAGAGGACTGTACTTTGTAGTCTAACTTGTTTATTGGCCAGAAGGTTTGTTTGATTGGCAAACAGGATTGTTTGATTGATTGGTAAAACAGGAGTATTTGGTAAAACTTCAAAAATACAAATAACATGTATAAGTATAAAGTATAGATAGCATGTACTATAACATTTGCATTAACACCTAAAGTGCATGGTAAAATGGCTGCCTATACATAGGATTACATGTCTAGCTAACATTAGTAACAACTTCCCTGAGTAACAGTTACAACTAGCTGAACAGCTCTGTATAAACATAATGTCCCTGAAACAAAGGTAGATCTCTCACCAGATATGATTTTACAAGGATGGTGGAGTTTGAGAAGGAGATATGCAAAAGGACAGCTCTGCTGATGTGTCCTGGAGACTGGAGGCTTCTCTTTCCCAGGATGCTTTGCACTCCCACAATGCTTTGCACTCCCACAATGCTTTGCACCACCCACAAGGCAGTAGTCTTTGTAACAGGAAAAACAAAGTGTAATACAACTTAACACCGCTAGATGGTGCTATAACCACACTAAACACTTGAGA
Source organism: Bufo gargarizans (assembly GCF_014858855.1). Lineage (NCBI taxonomy): Eukaryota > Metazoa > Chordata > Amphibia > Anura > Bufonidae > Bufo > Bufo gargarizans. The sequence goes on along the minus strand of NC_058081.1, from coordinate 724,833,572 downwards.
AATACCAAGACTCTGGCAGACGTGATCTGTAATGATTTTCCCTAACCCTGCTGGGCAGAACAACACAAGACACTTCCACAGAAGAGCCACTGAAGAGCAGTAAAACTGCAGAAAAGTTCCTGCTGCACACCTATTAGGCCCCTTTCACATGAGCGTGACGGATTAGGTCCGGATGCATTCAGGGTGCCTATAGTGAAACTCGCACCATTTTACAAGCAAGTTCAGTCAGTTTTGTCTGCAATTGGGTTCAGTTTTGTTCCTCGCGGGTGCAATGCGTTTTGATGCGTTTTTCACGCTCGTAATAAAAAAACTGAAGCGTTACAAACAACATCTCTTAGCAACCATTAGTGAAAAACGCACTTTATCCGCACTTGCTTCTGGATGCAATGCGTTTTTCACTAAAGCCCCATTCACTTCTATGGGGCCAGGGCTGCGTGAAAAACGCAGAATATAGAACATGCTGCGATTTTCACGCAACGCAGAACTGATGTGTGAAAAAAATTCAGTGCAGGTGCTATGCGTTCATGTCACGCATTGCACCCACGCGGAAAACTCGCTCTTGTGAAAGGGGCCTTAACCAAAACAGAACGTTCAGTTTGAGATTGTTAACATTTTTTCACAGCCCTGCAGACACTAATGAGTGTCATTCTGCCTCGCAGGAGTCTGTTGAAAGGCCTCACCCAAAGACTTAGATAGATATTACATTACTAGTAAGCCATAGGGCTCATTCACATGCGTGGAATCTGCTGCGTGAAAGAGAGCTCCGTTCCGGACAGCAGAGACACGGAGCATTAACATGACTGATAATGCTCCGTGCCTCTCTGTGACCTGTTTACTACAAAATCACAGTGAGATAAAGTTGTCACTGTGATTTTGTACGGCATCCGCTCGTGTGAAAGAGCCCATAGAGTTTTTTGGGGGACAAAATTGCAAAAACATCCAATTTAACAAAAACATTTAAAAACCTCATTTTAGAAATTTGAGGATAAGATTTCATCGCCATCTGCAGTTCTCCATCCCACTGAGGCATATATTCAGTAGACCCACATGAGTGCGCAGTCTCCGACCTTGGCTTTGGGACCACCCCTGTAAATATGGAGCTACTAAGTTCCACCTGAAGCAGATGCCTTTCATGCCCATCCCTTGGCCCATCCTGGATGACTCTACAGGACTTTACAGGTGCTTGCCTCCACCCTGACCTGTTTAGCTGCTCCTTTAAGCCACATAGAGTCCTTTCACCGGACCAGTCTTATGTTCTCCAGCTGCTTTTTTGCTTTGTATCATGTTTTTTTTTAACTGTGATCTAGATACCATACATATTATATACTCTCTCTGTAGATCATTGGTCTCCAGTATGTGAATCTCTAGGTGTTTGAAAACGCCCAGCATATTATGGGCAGAGGAGAACTTCAGTGTGAATGTCTGCTGTGAAACTGGAGCAAAGTTGGTGAAAACTTTCAGCAAATTTATTTGAATTTCACCTTATTGCAAACAAGTTGTAAGATGGCGACTTGGGAATCCCCTCCAAGAAGAAGGGAATGGAAGTGCTCTGCACCTTTCTGTACTATGGTGGTCGGGAAACTCTGCTACATTTGTTTGTATCAGTGATTATGACATCAGTGTCATTGTGAATATTACATCAGCCACTGAAGCTTTTTTCCACTCAGGACAATCCATAAATAAATCTCATATTTTCAGTTAAGGGTAAAGGGGTTGCCATTCATGTTGATCGAGCACCAAAGGGCTCGGGAGCTTGGGCTAAACACATTGGGATGCTCGGGTGCTCTACCAAGCACCCGAGCACAATGGAAGTCAATGGGAGAACCCGAGCATTAAACCAGGCACCCCCTGCTCTGAAGAGGGGAGGGTGCCTGGTTCATAGTAAAAGGTCAGAAATTGATGGAAACACCACCAAAATGGTTCGGGAACAGCACGGGGAGGATGTCTGGATGCATCTTGGACTCCCAGGTCGATGCTGGTAATGATTTTGTCCAAGTAGTACGCTACTTTTACAGACTGACAATAATATGCACAAAACCAAAGATAAAATCGATTTTACAGGAAAATTATTAGGAAACATTCTTTCCTGTATATTTAGTGCCAGTGCTGCCAAAAATTACAAGGAAGAGGCACTCCGTGTATATCACATAAAGGAGGGCCTCATTCACATTGTGGTACAATTGTTCAGGTAGTGGGACTCCTACACTCATAAAGCCTATGCACTAAGTGAAAGGGCTGCCAAAAATTACAAGGAATCAGCACTACAATACACCCTTTGTTACACATAAAGGAGGGCATCATACACACCCTTCAAAAATTATGATTGATGGCCTGCTGGTGACCCTCAAAGACATTTGGAGCAAGGGCCTGCTGATCTGACCATCTAAAACATTAGGGGTGAGGGCCTGCTTCTGAGCTGACCCTCTAAAACATAATGGGTGAGGGTCTGCTGCTGAGCTGACCATTGAAAAATTTATGGTTGAGGGCCTGCTGGTGAGCTGACCCTCTAAAAGGTAATAGGTGAAGGCCTGCAGGTGAGCTGACCCTGTAAAATATTATATGCGAGGGCTTTGTACACTGAGGCCTTCCACAGCCTGATGTCGGCGGCCGTCCCGCGTTATGCAGTCCTTAGCCGCCACTATTTTTCAAGGTGTGCCGTGCCTGCCTTACACCAACATGTGTCCCGTAACATCATATGTGCCCTGACCAACGCAGTAACTGGGAAGGTCCACTTAACCATGGACACATGGACAAGTGCATTCGGCCAGGGACGCTACATTTCCCTTGCGCCACACTGGGTGAACATTGTGGAGGCCAGGAGTGAGTCGTACCCTAGGATGGCACAGGTGCTACCGACGCCAAAGATTGCAGGCCCTACGTCGATCAGGGTTTCCGCTAACACCTACGTTAGTGGCTCCAACCCCCACTTCTCCTCCTCCACCTCCTCCTCTACTTCCACCTCCGTATTATCCGCGTGCAGCACCAGTCAGCCATCAGCCGGTAGCTGGAAGCAGTGTAGCACTGCAGTGGGGAAGCGGCAACAGGCCGTGCTGATTAGGGGACAAACAGCACACCGCCGCAGAGCTGTGGAAGGGGATAAAAGACCAGACTAAGTTGTGGCTCTCGCCACTAAACCTAGAACCAGGCATGGTTGTGTCTGATAATGGCCGTAACCTGGTGGCGGCTTTGGAGCTCGGCAAGCTCACACACATACCATGCTTAGCCCACGTCTTCAATTTAGTGGTTCAGCGGTTTCCCAAAACCTACCCCAATTTGCCTGAGCTATTGGTGAAGAAGCGCTGCGTGTGTGCACATTTCCGCAAGTCATCGACAGCTTCCTCCTGATGATGACAGCAAAGTCTTGCCTGTTGGTACTCTGGCACACATGGCTGACTTCATGTTAGGCTGCCTTTCCGGAGACCCACGCGTTATACGCATTTTAGACAACACGGATTACTGGTTGTTCACCCTTCTCGACCCCCGCTACAAAGAGAACTTCTCATCTCTCATTCCTCTGGTGGAGAGGATGAGCAAAACGGTGCAATACCAGAAGATCCTTGTTGAAAAATTGCTCCAAATATTTCTATCTGACAACACTGGCGGCAGAGTCCGTAGTTTCTTGGGCAACCGAGGAGGGGAGACAAAGGGAACACACAGCAGTTCCAACGGAGGCAGGGCAACACTCTCCAAAGCCTGGGACAGTTCAATGACACCCCGCCAGCACCCTCACCCTGATGCGCGGTTTATAATGTACTGAATACACTGTATTCCCATGCACCCCTTCCACCACAAAAAGGGTATATGGTTGAATCTTCCTTTTCTCATCCTCCTCCTCCTCTTCCATTATATCAACATGCTTATTCGTCGTATATAATGCCCTTGCATATAATGTTTTACAGGGTCAGCTCACCTGCAGGCCCTCACCTACAATCTTTTACAGGGTCAGCTCACCTGCAGGCCCTCGCATATAATGTTTTACAGGGTCAGCTCACCTCCAGGCCCTCGCATATAATGTTTTACAGGGTCAGCTCACCTGCAGAACCTCGCATATAATGTTTTACCGGGTCAGCTCACCTGCAGAACCTCGCATATAATGTTTTACAGGGTTAGCTCACCTGCAGGCCTTTACCTACAACCTTTTAGAGGGTCAGCTCACCAGCAGGCCCTCTGGTCGGACTGGTCTGACTTCAAGAGTGGTGTCCTGCGCCGCCCAGCAAACTGGGACATGAAGCTAGGTATTGTGGAGAAAAATTTTATACGCACACTTTACACTGGAGATGTGGCGCAGCTATGGAAAAAATACACTGAATGTCACTGATATTTTTTAGATGCGCACACCTTACACAGGAGATGTGGAGCGGATAATTTAACTGTCCACAGCGGCCTATTACACGGTATTTTGTACAGGATGCGCTAAAAATATATATTGCTGCTGTCACACACAATAGTCCTTATAAGGACTTTTGGGTCTCTGAAAGGTTTTTTGTATAAAAATCTTCCTATTACACTGTCTGTCCCTTCCTTTGCTCAGCTCTTCCTAACACTGAGCAATTTAGCGCAGGTTGCTGCTGTCACACACAATTGTCCTTACAAGGACTTTTGGGTCTCTTAAACGTTTTTGTACAAAAAAATATTCAATTACACGCCATACACTGTCTGTCCCTTCCTATGCTCAGCTCTCCCTGACTACGAATGAGCCAAACATGCTATATAGCACCCGATGACGCGTTCCGGCCAGCCAACATGACTACTGGCATTACAGTGAGGGCAGTACTTACTGCGGGGAGGAGTCTCGAGCATGGCTCTAGAGCACATGCGGTACTCAGCCAAGTACCGCCATGTGCCGAGCATCGAAATGTTTGAGCCGAACAGGTGTTCGGCCGAGCATGCTCAATGATTAATCACTAGTATCCATGAATAATGTAAAAAAATGTAAATCATACATAGTCTAGTACATGATAGCCTCTTTGTAAAAAGCTAGAAGCAGCCCTGTACCTCACATGGGTCCAGAGATCTTCCTACTCGTTGCTCTTCTACATTGATTTCAAGCTGGCAGCTCAGGGGAGCATGTCCTTTTTCAGGGATGTGTCCTTTCTGCTGCAGTTAGTGGCAGTTGAACAACGAAAATGAGCTTCCGTCTCAGTAAACAGGACAAAGAAGAAGAGAAAACAGCAGGTGGCGCTAAACCGATAGATTTCATGGAATAACTTAGTAGCTCGAATACATTTTTTATTGCATGCAATTGTGAAAGTCAGATCTAAGTGCTGGTTTGAAAACTATAGAATGTTTTTTGGGGACAATCCCTTTTAAGGACAGTTTGCTGCCTTTCTCTTTCTATATTAAAGAAGTTCTCCACTTGGGACAATTGCGACCTGGCCATAAGGTTGACAAATCTAAACATGTACATCCTCTGTGATCTGTGGGGTACCTGGCAGTAAGCGGTTAGCTTCCCTGCAGCGCCACCACAGGGGAAATGAAGTATTACACAGTGTCCATTCACATTAATGGGTTGTCAGTGTGATGCTGGACAGGAGAGGTCCTCCAGACTGAGAGATGGTCTTTGTGACGGCTCTCCGCTTTGAGGATGAGAGAATTGGGGACCTTTTAAAAGAGAAGCTCTGTTACACTGCGATAAGCCTTAATCAGCTGGAAATGGGTGGAATCTAATCACTAACAGCAAGCAGAGATCTTGAAAGTCATGAGGAACTGAAATGAAAAGTATATTTAAAAATGTCATAACTTTTCATTATACTGTGAGGGTTTCCCAGGGCTAGAAAAACATGAATGTGTTCTTGCATAGACAGCGCCGCTCACAGGTTGTGTGTAGTATTGCAGTTCAGCCCTGTTCACTGCAACGGAACCAAGCTGCACTATAAAGCACAACCTGTGGACAGCTGTGATACTGTTTCTGAATGAAAGCGGACATGTTTTTTTTTTCTTATGATAGAAACTTCTTTAAGCTTTAGTTGAATAATACTGGAAAACATCTTCCCCCCCCCCTTTCCCCCCCCCCTTTATTAATAAATTCATAATACAATCTTTTCAGTGAAAATATAATAAGTCTAAGGGCTCCTTCACACTTGCGGCAGGACGGATCTAGCAGGCTGGTCTCCCTGTCGGATCGGTCCTTCCGCTGTTTCGCCGAGCCGCCGGACCGCCGCTCCGTCCCCATTGACTAGAATGGGGACAGGGGCTGAGCTCCGGCGCAGCACGGCGGTGCACGGCGAAAGCCGCCGGACTAAAAAGTCCTTTATGTCCGACCTTTTAGTCCGGCAGCATTCGCCGTGCACCGCCGTGCTGCGCCGGAGCTCAGGCCCCGTCCCCATTATAGTCAATGGGGACGGAGCGGCGGTCCGGCGGCTCGGCGAAACAGCGGAAGGACGGATCCGACAGGGAGACCAGCCTGCCAGATCCATCCTGCCGCAAGTGTGAAGGAGCCCTTAGTTAACATAACTACTTAATATCCCTATCCCACCCAAGCCACCCTTATTGCGATGCGTCTCTAGAAGAAAGGAGAAAAGGGGTGAGAGGAGGAGCGAAGAAAGAAGCGACAGGCAAGATTCTTAATAGTACAAGCCCCTTCTGCTCCCTCCAAGCTAGCCATATCCTCCTCCACTTTTCCTCAATATTTCTTTGCTTATATAGAATATTTTCATATCTTTTAACTTTATTCACTACATTCACCCATATGGAGTTCCTGGAGAACCACAATCTTGTGATCCTGCAGGCAGCAGAGTTTTTCCTTTTGTAATTCTTTTTTAGACCTGTTGTGCATTTGTTTACTTACTTGTTAGTTTTTGCTTAGTGACAAGATGGAGTGGACTACATTTTGGTCAACCCGGTTTTAATTTTCTTTTTTAATGTTTTTTGCGTCCGGCGAGAGAGTGAGCGATTAATCTGCTATTGTTTACAGCAGGGATCAGCTGTTAGCAGCTCCGTAGCTCCGCTGGGTCAGTTACCACACAACAGATGATATTCCCATCGAGTTAAGGAGAAAGAGACGCGGGACCCGGACTGGAAGAGGAGTTGGGACCGGAGGCAAAGGAACAACCCGCCATCCTTTCCATCATCATGGGAAATGTGAGATCGCTCTCAAAACAAAGCGGTGAACTGCAGCGCTAACGAAGCATCAGCGCGTCTATAGAGAGAGTAGTTTACTCATTCTGACTGAGACATGGCTGACAGGATTAACGCCGGCATGCATGTATACATGGAAGGGTTTCATCTGCTCTGGGCTGACAGAAGCATAGAGAGCGGTAAGAAGAAGGAGGAGGTCTGGCTGTGTTTGTGAATGATAGATGGTGTACTCTGGGCATTAACTATCAAAGAGACCCTTTGCTGTGCAGACATTGAGCTGCTAGCTGTTAGCATGAATCTACACGTGAGTTTCACAGGTATTGTGTTAGCAGTCTACGTGCCCCCTCTCGCAATGCTTCAGCTGCCTGTGACATTATTCACACTGTGACCAGCAGACTCCAGACAAAACACCCCCAGGCTCTCTTTTTGATCTCTGGAGACTTTAATCACGTGTCCCTGTCTTCCACTCTTCCCACCTTCACCCAGTATGTTAACTGCCACACCAGAGACAATAGAACGCTGGACCTACTGTATGCTAATACTAAACAGGCATACAGCTCCTCACCTCTCCCTCCCCTGGGGGGCTCAGACCACAATCTGGTTTATCTTCAGCCTGTGTACAGACCCCTTGTATGCAGAGAACCAGCTGTGAGGCGCACAGTGAGAGGATGGTCTGAGGAGACTGAAGACGCTCTGAGGGACTGTTTCAGCTGCACTGTGTGGGATGAGCTCTGTGCTCCTCATTGGGGAGGACATCGACAACATTACTGACTGCATCACAGACTACATCAACTTCTGTGTGGAGAACACCGTGCCAGTCATGAAGGTACAGTGTTTTTCTAATAATAAGCCTTGGATTAACCCAGAAATAAAGGCTCTCCTCAAGGAAAAGAAAAGAGCCTTTAAATCTGGAAACAATAAGGAGACTAAAACTGTGCAGAAGGAGCTGAGAAGGCAGATCAGAGAGGGGAAAACCATCTACAGGAAGAAGATGAAGGACCAGCTGCAGCGTAATTACACACGCAGGGTCTGGAAAAGCCTGAAAACAATCTCAGGTCACAAACCGAGTCAAATTCAGACTGCAGGTGACTTGGGGTTAATAAATTAAACAAGTTCTTCAATAGGTTTGACCAGATACCCACCCCTCTCCCGACCCCACCACTACCATCACTGCCTGTTCACCTCTTAGCAACCTACCACCACTCTCCCCCTCTACACCAGAGGACTCCATCGTTCACCCCCCTCCCCACATGCCCACCTTGTCCTTCCCCACACTCCAGGTGAGGAAGGAACTACAGAAAATCAAAGGTGCGTAAATCTGCAGAACCAGACGTCATTAGCTCCAGGTTCCTGAAGTTCTGCTCAGACCAACTGTGTGGCATCATGGGTCACATGTTCAACATGAGCCTGAGGCTGTGGAAGACCTCCTGTGTGGTACCAGTGCCAAAGACCTCACACCCGAAAGACCTCAGCAGCTACAGGCCGGTAGCACTGACCTCACACTTGATGAAGACCCTCGAGAGGCTGGTTCTCAACCATCTTCGATCCCTGGTGAGGTCTTCATTGGATCCACTGCAGTTTGCCTACCATCCTGGCATCGGGGTGGATGATGCCATCATCTAGCTCCTACACCGAGCTCTAACTCACCTGGAGAGGCCTGAAAGCACTGTGAGGATCATGTTTTTTGATTTCCCCAGTGCTTTTAACACCATCCGACTGGGACTACTGAGGGACAAGCTAAAGATGGCAGGAGGGGACTACCACATGTCACATTAGATACTTGACTACCTCAGAGAATGCCCACAGTTTGTTAAATCTCAGGGTTGTGTCTCTGACAAGCTGATCTGCTGTACGGGGGCACCACAGGGAACTGTGCAGGCAACGTTCCTCTTCGCCCTCTACACTGCAGACTTCTCCATCAACATCTCAGGCTTCCACCTACAGAAGTTCTCGGATGACTCTGTCATATTCGGTCTTATCACAGGTGAGGACGATTTAGAGTACAGACAGGGGACACAGGATTTTGTGGACTGGTGTCAGCGGAACCAGCTCCAGATCAATGCAGGCAAAACCAAGGAGCTGGTGGTGGATTTCCGCAGACACAGGCCCTCTGCTTTGTTTCGGTGAACATACAGGGGACAGACATTTTGGTGGTGGACTCTTATAAGTACCTGGGTGTTCACCTGAACAACAAACTCGACTGGAGCCATAACACTGATGCTCTTTTCAAAAAGGGTCAGAGCAGACTCTATATGTTGAAGTGACTGAGGTCCTTTGGAGTGCAGGGGACGCTCCTAAAGACCTTCTTTGACTCAGTGGTGGCATCAAGCCATATTCCTATGGTGTGGTTTGTTGGGGAAGCAGCTTATCTGTGGCTGAGAGACAGAGATTAGATAAGCTCATTAGGAAGGCCAGCTCTGCCTAGGTTGTCCCCTTAATCCAGTGCAGGAGATGGGTGACAGAAGAACTCTAGCAAAATTAACATCACTGTTAGACAATGTCTCCCACCCCATGCACGAAGCTGATGTGGAGCTGGAGAGCTCCTTCAGTGGCAGACTGCTGCATCCTAGGTGCACGAAGGAACGTTATCGGAGGTCCTTCCACCCAACAGCGGTTAGGATTTATAACCACCACTGTTTCCAGAAACCCAGTAGTTAATTTTTTAAGTAAATTCTGTGTTATGTTTTTCTTGTTTTTTACTCTTTCATTTCTAATTGCTCTTATTTTGCTCCTGTTGTTAATGTGATTGCTGCTGTTATGTAAAAATTTCCCCACTGAGGGACAATTAAGGGATTTTCTTCTTCTTCTTCTTCTTAAGCGAGCCAAAAAGATTATTCTAGTAAGGAGTATCTTAGTGTCCTGAATACACTTCACCTCAGAAAAATCATTCAACAAGCAGCATTGTGGGGTCCGTGAGATCAATACCCTTAAATTATACTTTATGAATTCGGAAACTAATCTCCAATAATTGCTTATCTCACAACAAAACCCAAAAATATGTAAACAGTCTGCATCGGGTGCATCACATCTTGGACAGTTAGAGGTTTCCCTATGCCCACACTTATTTAACCAAATCGGGGTAATGTATAATCTGTGCATAATGTTAAACTGAACTACAACGTGATTAAAGTTATGTGAAAAAATCTTAAGTTTTTAAAAGCATTTTCCCAATCTATCGTGCCTATTAAAGATGAGCGAATTTCCGCTTATGAAATTCATTCACACTTCGTTTGGTGGTAAAAGGCGAATTGCGTTATGGATTCAGTTACCACGGACCATAACGCAATTCTGTGACGGAATGCATAACGGAATGCCTTTAGAGGCATTCCTTTATTTATTCCGTCATAATAGAAGACTCCCCTGCATAACGGAAACGGGACGGATCCGTTTTGCAGCACATAGACTTCTATTATGACGGAATAAATAACGGAATGCCTCTAAAGGCATTCCGTTATGCATTCCATCACAGAATTGCGTTATGGTCTATGGTAACGGAATCCATAACGCAATTCACCTTTTACCACCAAACGAAGTGTGAACGAATTTCAAAATATGAAATTCGCTCATCTCTAGTGCCTATGTTAAGACGTTCCACCCCCCATGCTTTTTGCCCAGGGGAGACTGTCTTATTAAACAGTGACTTAACTGATATCAGAGCTGAACCTGGACATACCCTTATTTTCAACCAGGAAGCCCCCCTGAGCCTAGCTAAATATCGCAGGGCACGGGCTCTTTTGTTTTCAATAACACACTCCCGGCAATGTGTTCGGTGATGTCACCGGCTCTGATGGGTGGGCTTTAGCGCTGCCCTAGCCGTTTTACTGGGCAAAAGAGAGCATCGGAGCATGAACTGCTCTGATGCTCAAGTCAGGGGGTGAAGAAGGAGGGATGTCTGGGTTGAGCTCAGAACCCAGACAACCCCTTTAAATGTGGTTTTTCCTTAACATTACCTAATACTGACTGCAACTGAAAATATCTAAACCAACTTAAAATACCTAGAATACCTCTTTGTGCGAGGTGAGATAGAGGAAGAATATCCCCCTTTTCCACCACCTGTGTAATATATTATACAATTATATTATTATTTTTCCAAAAAGGATCGCCCGATATTTCCGAAAGCTTATTTAAATAAACATTGTGCCAAAGGGGGGTACACAAAACTGTTCCCTTAATCCCCAACCAATTTCTAATTATGGTCCAGAATTTGGAAAAAAATCAATCTAGTCATCTTATACCCCTGTTTCCCAATGGTTAGTTGTCCAGATTCTAGTAGGGTGAATATATTATCATATTGAGAACCCTCTACCAGAGACTTACAAAGGGAACTTTTTTTCCCACTCACTCCACAACTATGAAATACCCCTTGAAGTATGGAAGATTTAATCTCCATGCTCCAATGGCTTATACATATACTCCAATTTTAGCCTTACTCTCTTCCTTTCCCAAATTAGGTAATTGACAAGTCTCTCCATTAATTTGAAGAATCTGTCTCCGATCCAAATAGGTGAGTTTCTTATTACATATAGCAATTGAGGTAAGAGCCAGAAGCTTCCCCAAATGAGCTAACTGCTTGGATTATTCTTGGCAGAGTCTTATTGGTGTGGTCTTTAAAAAATAGGACATCATCTGCTTATAAGGATATACGTTCCTCCCGCCCGATACCCAGAGATCTTGTCTCACACTGACAGCTAAAGGTTCAATATATATGTCAAATAATAATAGAGTGAGTGGACAGCCCTGCCTACTACCCCTCGGGCTTCATACATATCTCTACGGATAGGGGTACATGATCCGAAAGGGCCCTCGTTTCATATCTAATTTGTTTCACAAAATCCCTACATTTTCTGTTTATTAGGGCTAAGTCAATCCTGGACATACATCTTCCAGACTTACTTATGCAGGAAAAAACCTTGTTCCCATGTCCCAATAGTTCCCAAAGATCTAAAAAAACAGACTCATTTCAAAATCTCGCCAGGGGGGTCTCTTGAGAAGCCGTGGTAGTTTGAAGATCAGTTTCAGTACTAATCCTATCAACCTTGAGATTCATGACACAGTTGAAGTCCCCGCATACCAAGGTGCGGCACTCTGGCCGTTTCTCCATAAAGGTCAATAGACTATTCAGTACAATTATATACAATTGGAGAGCATTCCCTGGCCCTCTTTAGAATCATGTCTCTGTCACGGGAAACAAGCATCTTAGCCAGAAGTGTCCGTGGTTGATTTCTGGGAATTGGTTTCCCCCCAGGGATTCGGTGTGCCCTCTCAACCCCCCCCAAAAAAAAAAAAAAATGCTCCTTTCCAAAATTATCCAAAATTAGCGACTGTAGTATTCCAGCATGATTCTTTTCCTCTGCCCCTCGGGTAAACCGATAATTCTCACGTTGGATCGTCTCGACCTGTCTTCCAGATCAACAAGTTTTTATAATCTGTCCTTAAAGTAACAGAATCGGATTTAACAGTTTTTACTTCATGTTCTAGAACAGTCCCGGATTCTTCTATAACGGTGTCTCTGTCCCTTATTTTTGTGATGTCTTCTCTTATTAGAACGTCCGACTGGAGTGCGCCCAGCTGAATGGCGATGTCTTGTACCACTTTTCCATTATTTTTAATCGTGGCAAGGATTTCTTGTAATGGGGAGAGTTCTACTGAAGGACTCTCAAGTTCTTCAGCCCTCTCTCCCTCTTCCTCCTGCGGACACTCATTGCCTGTCGCTACCTCCTCCGGTCCAAGACCGATAACATTTCCCCCCCCCTCCATCCTGTTTCCCCTTTTTGTGCAGTTCTTGTAGTTACTTGAGGAGATTTTAAATAATGATCAATTTTGGCAGTTTCTTCCCTGTTTTTGCTAGATCTATAGAACGCCGGATTTGTTTTGGTGGCATTATATTCACTTTCTTTGGTGTCCTTATACTACAATTACTATTTCCCCTTTTTTTAAATTTTTTTATTTCCTCCCCTTTCTGTAAAACATCTTTAAATGGAGTCAGTCAGTGTGTTTTCTGCAGTTGAACGTTCTTCGTGATTCTTCCAGTTTCCTGTAGACGATGTAGGTCTATCATCAAACAATCTCCTCTCGTTGCGGTGGGCTGGAGTGTTCCCTCTGCCTGTGACATGCATGCTGCTGCACGGTCTCCAGCCTCTCCTGGGCCTCACACCTCTAGATTCTATGTCTGCGGCGTCCTGCATTCAGTTTGTAATAATCTACCCTGTAAAGGGTAACTTTAACTTCTGATCTGTCCTCACCTGCCTGAGCAGTGCATCATGGGACATACATTTAGTCGAGCTGCTGTCTGCAGACAGTGACTCCCACAGTGGAAATGAAGGACAGGCACGAGGGTGCTCTCCCCTGAAAGGCATAGGAGAAATACAAGAAGACTGAAATGTGGGGTTGGGTTAGGGGTTAGAGTTTCCTTTTACGTAGAGGATGTAACGATCGCCCTAATTTAAAGTCAGACTGAGGTGAATCACTGGACGACTCTGGATATGATTAAGTACGATGCCGTGATGAGCTGTTCTAGGTGGTAAACCGTCTTTCCCCGAATCGTGTGACATAGACTGAGTGCATGGAAACTACTCTGAGTGACACATATTCCGAGTGCTTCTTAGGGCGGGTTCACATCAGCGTTTTTGTTTTCTGTTGTAATGGAAAATAACGGAAACCATAAGACGTAAGTCAAAACGGAATGCATTTTAAAAGCTTCTGTTTTGCATTCTGTCATAATACAAGTCTATGGGCAGCATAACGGATCCGTCCTGGTTTCCATTATGTAGGAGTCCAGTCCTTCATAACAGAAACCAGGACGGATCCCTTATGCTGCCCATAGACTTGTATTATGACAGAATGCAAAACAGACGCCTTTAAACTTTCCATCATAATAATAGAAGTCTATGGGAATCATAACAGATCCGTCGGGTTCCCGTTATAAAAAAGGAAAAAAAGTCCGGTCAACAGGACTTTGTTTTCCGTCTTGCATAACGGGAACCCGACGGATTAGTTATGATTCCCATAGACTTCTACTTCTATTATGACGGATCAAAACAGAATGCCTCTTAAAGGCTTCCGTTTTGACTTTTGTCTTATGGATTCCGTTATTTTCCGTTATAACTATGTTCTAACGGAAAACAATGACGGAATCCATAACGGTGATGTGAACAAGCCCTTATACTCAGGTACATAGTGTCCTGTCCCCAGAATACTGACTGATGTCACCTCATATGTCTACGTATCACCCCAGGGCAAGAAGAAAGGTACTGCAACATTAGAAGAACATGCATTCCTACCTGATCATAACCTACAGGGGCTCTCCTCCTTCCATTTATTGTCCCCAGATAACCAAGATGATGAGACCACAGGGAAACCTTCTCTATGGTGGATGGCCCATGGTTAGCACTAGAGTCTTGCAGCGCTCGGGTCCTAGCTTTGAATCCAACCAAATACAACATCTGCCTGGAGTTTATATGTTCTCCCTGTGTTTGTGTGGGTTTCTTCGGGGTCACTCCAAAGACATACTGATAGAGAAATTAGATTGTGAGCTCCTCTAGAGACAGAGTAGGTCAGCGCTATATCAGAGAGTAGGATAAATAAGTGTCGTTACTCCCGCCATGTGCTGTTCATCAGTGTCTCTGTGCTACTGGGCAAACAGAAAGTAAAGGGTTAAAAAGACCCCACTGAGATATGATGATTGCACCCTCCAATAAACATGTATTAGAATATTATTGCCCAACTTCTCTCCTCTTATTCTAGGATTGGTGAGGGTCTCTATTACTCCACCATAGCTGCAGGGACAGATTAATAGTAATAATAATAATCTTTATATGGCGTCAACTTTACAAACAAGAGGAATGAGGGCCTTGATCACAAGAGCTTACAATCTATTAGGAGATAGATACGACACAGAAGGTAACAAATGCTTGTTTTGTACAATGTTCTGGTCATATTAACATAATAGGGGAGTTGATATGAGGCTGCGTCACCACCCGATATATGTAGATCTTCTAACTGCATGAGGTCTGGAGATTTCACGATGGATCAGGTTCAGGTGAATGATTGCGAGGGCGGGGGACGATGGTGAGTGGAGAAGAGTTACATCAGGGGATGTGGCCAACCTAAAAAGAAGTGTTAGGGAGCGCCTAAAACTGTGGATGTTATGAATTAATGAATGGCTTGCGGTAGAGTGTTCCAGAGAACTGGTGCAACTTGAGTGAAATCTTGGAGACAGGAGTGAGAGGTTTGGGTTATGGTTGATGTGTCATTCGCAGAGCATAGAGCAAGGGTAGGATGGCATCGGAGGCATCAGAGTAGTGACTGGCACAGGGTGGAGGCATTGGAGTAGCGGTTAGGCCTCATGCACACAACAGTATTTTTTCACGGTCCGCAAAAACGGGGTCTGTAGGTCCGTGATCCGTGACCGTTTTTTCGTCCGTGGGTCTTCCTTGAATTTTGGAGGATCCACGGACATGAAAAAAAAGTCGTTTTGGTGTCCGCCTGGCCGTGCGGAGCCAAACGGATCCGTCCTGAATTACAATGCAAGTCAATGGGGACGGATCCGTTAGACGTTGACACAATATGTTGCAATTGCAAACGGATCCGTCCCCATTGACTTTCAATGTAAAGTCTGGAGTCCCTTTATACCATCGGATCGGAGTTTTCTCCAATCCGATGGTATATTTTAACTTGAAGCGTTCCCATCACCATGGGAACGCCTCTATGTTAGAATATACTGCCGGATATGAGTTACATCATGAAACTCAGATCCGACAGTATATTCTAACACAGAGGCGTTCCCATGGTGATGGGGACGCTTCAGGTTAAAATATACTAAAAAACTGTGTACATGACTGCCCCTTGCTGCCTGGCAGGTGCTGCCAGGCAGCAGGGGGCAGACCCCCCTCCCCCCCTGTTTTTAACTCATTGGTGGCCAGTGCGGCCGCCCCCCCTCCCCCTGTAGTTAACTCATTGGTGGCCAGTGTGGTCGGCCCCCCCCTCCCCTGTAGTTAACTCATTGGTGGCCAGTGAGCCCCCCCTCCCTCCCCTGTAGTTAACTCATTGGTAGCCAGTGGAGCCCCCCCCTCTCTCCCCTGTAGTTAACTCGTTGGTAGGCAGTGGGCCCCCCCTCCCTCCCCTGTAGTTAACTTGTTGGTGGCCAGCCCCCCCCTCCCTCCCCTGTAGTTAACTCATTGGTGGCCAGTGGGCCCCCCCTCCCTCCCCTGTAGTTAACTCGTTGGTGGCCAGTGGGCCCTCTCCCCTCCCTCCCTCTCCTAATTAAAATCTCCCCCCTATCATTGGTGGCAGTGGAGAGTACCGATCAGAGTCCCAGTTTAATCGCTGGGGCTCCGAACAGTCCCGGTTGCCATGGTTACTTAGCAATTTGTAGAAGCATCATACTTACCTGCGAGCTGCGATGTCTGTGTCCGGCCGGGAGCTCCTCCTACTGGTAAGTGACAGATCATTAAGCAATGCACCGCACAGACCTGTCACTTACCAGTAGGAGGAGCGCCCGGCCGGACACAGACATCGCAGCTCGCAGGTAAGTATGATGCTTCTACAAATTGCTAAGTAACCATGGCAACCCGGACTGCAGTAGCTTCCCGGTTGCCATGGTTACCGATCGGAGCCCCAGCGATTAAACTGGGACTCCGATCGGTACTCTCCACTGCCACCAATGATAGGGGGGGAGATTTTAATTACGACGGGGAGGGAGGGGAGAGGGCCCACTGGCCACCAACGACTTAACTACAGGGGAGGGACGGGGGGGCCCACTGGCCACCAATGAGTTAACTACAGGAGAGGGAGGGGGGAGGTGGCCACCAACGGGTTAACTACAGGGGAGGGAGGGGGGGCCCACTGGCTACCAATGAGTTAACTACAGGGGAGGGGGGGGGGGGCGGCCGCACTGGCCACCAATGTGTTAACTACAGGGGGGGAGGGGGGGTCTGCAGTAGCTTCCCGGTTGCCATGGTTACCGATCGGAGCCCCAGCGATTAAACTGGGACTCCGATCGGTACTCTCCACTGCCACCAATGATAGGGGGGGAGATTTTAATTACGACGGGGAGGGAGGGGAGAGGGCCCACTGGCCACCAACGACTTAACTACAGGGGAGGGACAGGGGGGCCCACTGGCCACCAATGAGTTAACTACAGGGGAGGGAGGGGGGAGGTGGCCACCAACGGGTTAACTACAGGGGAGGGAGGGGGGGCCCACTGGCTACCAATGAGTTAACTACAGGGGAGGGGGGGGGGGGCGGCCGCACTGGCCACCAATGTGTTAACTACAGGGGGGGAACGCCTCTGTGTTAGAATATACTGTCGGATCTGAGTTTTCACGAAGTGAAAACTCAGCTCTGAAAAAGCTTTTATGCAGACGGATCTGCGGATCCGTCTGTATGAAAGTAACCTACGGCCACGGATCACGGACACGGATGCCAATCTTGTGTGCATCCGTGTTCTTTCACAGACCCATTGACCGTGAACCGTTGTCCGTCCAAAAAATAGGACAGGATACACGGATCACGGTCTCGGCTGCAAAATGGTGTATTTTCCGATTTTTCCACGGACCCATTGAAAGTCAATGGGTCCACGAAAAAAAACGGAAAATGGCACAACGGCCACGGATGCACACAACGGTCGTGTGCACGAGGCCTTAGATAGATAGATAAGCCTGGCAGCTGTGTTCAGGATAGATTGGAGAGAGTCCGGTGAGGGGAGACCAATTAGTAATGAGTTATTAGGCTACTTTCACACTAGCATTTTTACTGGATCCGGCAGGGTTCAGCAAAAACGGTTCCGTTACTGATAATACAACAGATCCGGTTGTATTATCTTTAACATTGCTGGAAAGTCAATGGAGGACGGATCCGTTTTTTACTGTGGCAGATTTTGTCAGAGAAAATGGATCCGTCCCCATTGACTTGCATTGGAGGTCATGCCGGATACGACTTGCTCCGCATCCCACTACGGTAAGCAAACTGCAACATGTTGCGGTTTGCTCTCCGGTCTGGGAACGCATACTAAACGGAATGCATTTTGGAGCTCTTCATTCTGTTCAGTTTAGTTTTGTCCCCATTGACAATGAATGGAGACAAAACTGAAGTGTTTTTTTCCAGTACTGAGCCCCTCTGACGGATCTCAATACCGGAAAACTAAAACACTAGTGGGAAAGTAGCCTAGGCTGAGTTCACATTTCAGTTATTTGATCAGTTATTTCCATCAGTTATTGTGAGCCAAAACCAGTAGTGAAACCTGCTTAGAGATAAGGTATAATGGAAAGATATTCACCGGTCCTGTATTTTGACCCGCACCTAGTTTTGGCTGACAATAACTGATGGAAATAACTGACCAAATAACTGAAGTGTGAACTCAGCCTTAGAGTAATTGAGACTGGAATGTTTTTTGTTGTTTCCACGTTAAGAAGGAGGTACTGAAAACCAAATCTACTGCTAATCTGTCCGATCTGGGCTGTGTAGAGAGAAAAGAGGAGAGGACCTAGGACTGAATAATGATTACCCGAACAGCAAGAGGGAGAGGAGGAGAAGTAGAGCCAATGAATGATACATTTAATGAGTGGTTAGAGAGATAAGAAGAAAACCAAGAGAGAACAATGTCCTTAAAGCCGATGGATTGGAGCATGTTGAGGAGTAGATGGTGATCTACAGTGTCAGATGCTGCAAATAGATCCAGAAGAATGAGCAGAGAGTAGTCACCATTGTACTTAGCTGTCAGGAGGTGGTTTTCACTTTGGTAAGGGCAATTTCTGTAAAATTTAGAGATTAGAAACCAGATTGTAAGGGGTCAAGGAGACAGCGGAGAGATAGTGGATGAGGCAAGAGTAGAGAAGATGCTCTAGGAGTTTACAGATGAAGAGGAGATTAGAGACAGGTCTGTAGTAAGTTTCGCAGGATGGGCCAGGAGAAGATTTTTTTTAGTAATGGGGTTATGAAAATCTTTGAAAGAAGAGAGGAAGATATCAGAAGAGAGAGAGTTTGAAGATTTTAGGTGAGTGGTGACAGTCGGGTAGAGAGACTGGAGGAGGTGTGCGGAAATAGGGTCAGTAGTGCATGTAGTAGGACGAGAAGAAGAGAGGAGCCTGGTGACTTCTTCTTTTGTGACTGGGTCAAATGTGGATAGTGAACCAGAGGAGATGCGGAGCTGATTTTCTGCTGAATATGTAAAACTTTCTCTTTGGTGTCCAGATCTTCAGTGCAGAGATCTGTAATAGGCGCTTGCACTTTTGGACTGAGGAGGACAAAAGGCTGGGCAACAGAATTAGGCAGGTCCAACACAAACCACAAGTAGGCAGGGACAACAGAAGTAGGTAGGGCCAGCAATACTCTAGTGTAGCGCATAACACCACCCAATCAGATCCAAATACCACATTGCAGCATAAAATACTGGTCATTTCCATAATGAGGATAGTGATACAGTTGAATTCAGGAGGGCACCTTTGGCTGCTGGTCAGGTGCAAAATTAATTAATGCTGAGAGCATCAGATCGTAATGTTCTTGGCCAGTGGCTGCGAGCAGGGCTTAGGCATTGGCCCACCGATGTAGGCTCTATGGCCAGTCCACCCCGGTTTGTAGTGGAGGAAGTCTTCTGATGTATGAGCTTTTCTTTATAGGCATTTGTCGCTTCTGGAGCATCATTCGAGAAAGCGAGGTTGAGGTCTAAGCCGGTGTTGCTTTTGCAGGGGGTGCTTCTTCAGCCACGGCACTTCTGAGGGTGTCATTATAGTGTTTTGCATCCAGTTCTGAGCAGGAGAGGGAAGAGATTGGGGACAGTGATGACTATAGAGTCTGTACGTTTCTTAATGTCAATGGCCTGTAGATTTCTGGATGTGCGCTGAGATGAATGAGGACTTATGACAGTGAAGAAGAGAGGATTCTGATCAGAGACCGGGAGAGGAGAGTTAGTAAAGTCAGAAACGGAGCGGAGCCAAAAAAAGACCAGGTCAAGTGTCTTACTGTCTTTATGTGTCTGAGAGTTGTCAAAGGCCAAGAGCAAAGCTTAGAGATAGAAGCTGGAGGCAAACGGGGAGATAGGGCTGTCAATGGGGATGTTAAAGTGGTCCAAAATGAGAGTAACGCAGCAAAGTGATCCGGTAACTGGATGGGTGAGCCAGAGAGCGGTAAATACCCTCCACTCTCAGGGAGGATATCAAATGTATAATAACAGGCATGCTCAACCTGTCGCCCTCCAGCTGTTGCAAAACTACAACTCCCAGCATGCCCGAACAGCTTACAGCTATCAGCCTACAGCAGGGAATGGTGGGAGTTGTAGTTTTACAACAGCTAGAGGGCCGCGGGTTGAGCATCCCTGTATAATAATAATTCAATAATATTAGTATTATTCTAAATCAATGCAAAAATCGTTTCAACATTTGCATTTCTTTCGAGCATAATTTTTGCACATTAATTTCTGTTTTTGTGCCTTCAGTGAATGTTTTTCAGCCAGTGACTGCCATCTAGTGGGGATGGCAATAACCTACACTTTAAAAGGATGTCGGTACCATTTAGATTTCACATTTTTATCACATACTGTACATTCCCCAGTGTTTTCTAATTATATTCATGGCAAACATTAAGTATGTAGACTGGGTGAGTGTGTGGAGCGAACATGGAGATATTACAGTAGATCCTTTCTGGCAGATGGGAATAATATGTTGATAAACTGGAAATGTCAGAATGCGGGAGTATTAGATCCATTCAAATATATCATTAGAAAAACATCCCTCTAGTATTTGTAGTGGAGATTTGACCTTTTTTTGAAAAGATCTTTTGGAAGGAACCTTTGAGTAAAGGTTTGATGTCTACATGATAACTGGGGGATTGGGGCAGAAAGACTTTGGATCCTATGAAAAACTGGGAAGAAGAAATAGGAGAGGTTTTTACCTTTGGACACGTGGTAGAATATTGGGAAGGAATTAGGTAGAAGTGGTAGACACGGCTCACTGACAGAAACATCCAGACTATGAGTCTGAGTAGAGTTCAAGTCAATTGTTAGGATGTTTTCGAGGCTGTGGAAAATTACTCTATGTTCACATAACCACACAGTGAAAAAAACGTCCGGGTTCACAGTCAGTTTTTCATGACAATTGTGCATCAGTGTGTGCAAAGTTACAGCAAGCTAATTCATTTCATAGGCTTTTTTTTATATCACAATCCTCTGGATATCAAATGGCCCCCATCGTGCCCCCCAGTATCTATTACGGCCCCCACAGTGTCTCCGAGAATCTAAAATGCCCCCCACTATATATATATATATTTGCTCCCCATTGTGCCCCCAATATACCGTATATAATGGCCCTCTCTCAGCCCCCTACCACCCGTTAGTGCCAACAGATCCTTTAAAAAATCCCCCCTCTGTTTGAGGAAACACTTGATCCGCACTGGAAGCACCAGGACCTGACGCTGATGTTGGGAAATCCTGCTGCCTCCTCTGTGGATCAAGTGTTCCCTTTTGCAAGCAGACAGGGTATTACTTTTTAACTAGTAATTGGTAGTGATGAGCAGCAGGGGTCATATTCGAATTCGCAATATTTTGCGAATATTTTGTAGAATATTCGTCGAATATTCGAAAATTCACGATTTCTTTTACTCGAAAAATCGGCAAGGTAATGATTGTGTAATATGCGAACTTTTCAACTTTTAGACAAAGAAGATTATAGCACTATATTAGCTAAATTGCTCTATATTCGATTTTTTTTCGAATATTCGCTATATTGCTATAACTTCATTTTCGAATATTCGTAATTTTCTAAATCAAGAATATAAAGCAATACGGCGAATATTAGAAAAAAAAATCTAATATAGAGCAATTTAGCTAATATAGTGCTATAATCTTCTTTGTCTAATAATAGTTGTAATTTTTTTCTCATCTGAAGTTCAGATTGGAAAAAAATTACAACTATAAAAAAAAAGATTATGGCACTATATTAGCTAAATTGCTCTATATTCGATTTTTTTTAAAACTTAGTTTTTTCGAATATTCATAATATTCTAAAACAAGAACATATAGCAATATAGCGAATATTCGAAAAAAACTAATATAGAGCAAAATTCGCAAACACTACTACTCCTAAAGTCAAGTATATTGCAGCCTTCTTATTGGCCCACAAGCTAGAAGCAGGGAGGGATCATGTGTACTGATAAAAATAAAAAAAATCTAATTAAAAAAAAAAAGGGATTTTTTCCCCCGAAATTACGAATATATATAACTATATTTGAAATATTCACAAATTTTCGAAGTACCTATATTCGCGATAAAAATTTGAAATTCGAATATTTGTGATCAACAATAGTAATCGGCCCTTTAAAAAAAAAAGTTGTACCCGTTTTTAACAGCTGGGTGCACTCCTGTCTATACAGCCGTTTAAAATGGCAGATCTAGCTGTGGAAATGGGAAAAAAAATAGGACACTGAGAATCAATGCCAATGCAACAATACGCGGCCTCAACAGCATAAAAAAAGACCAAAAAAAATGGCATTGATTAAGCAGGAACGAGGGGAAAAAATTTAAATCTGTGGAATGACAGCTACAGCCGGGTGAGGACAGGTATTAGTCTCTCGATACCTCCCACATGACATCTCCAAAAGCAGACGCTGGAAATGAAGCTCAGACCGCTAAATATGTGTATATTCAAATCCCTATATTAATATATGACCCAAGAACAGACCGTAAATACGTATATTGACTCCCTCTATTGATATCAGACCCCAGGCCACACCCCAAATGTATAACAGACACAAAATCAGACCACTATATTAATACCAAACCCCAGACCAGACCCCTATATTAATATTAGAGATCAGCGAATCAAAGTTGACGAACTCTAATTCGATCCGAATTTTAGAAAAAATTATATTCGCACCAAATCTGAATTTCCTCGTGCTTCATGGAGCAAAGAACTCTGGGAATGAGGGATCACCCACAATGCCATGCATGCAGCCAATCAGCAGCCAGCCAGCCCTGTGATGTCACAGCCCTATAAATAGTCTCAGCCATCTTGGATTCAGCCATTTTCCAGTGCACCTAGTGCAGGGAGAGATGTCAGCAGGCGCTAGGGACAGTGTTAGGAAAGACTTGAAAATGTTTATTTTGCTGAATAGAAGTTCAGGGAAAGAGCATTAGAAGTGTAGGGAAAGGATAGGGAGGAATCCTTCCACAGTATAAATGGAGAACAGTAGGGGAGGTTACAGCCTGGGGAATAGGAACAATCCTATTACACCTTGCGGCACTGACTGGGGATCCAAATTGCTATTATACAGCTCTGTAATTCCAGCAAACCGATCTTGTTATTGGGATGCAAGTGCCGTGTGATACCGCCATTAACAGTGTGATACAGCCATTAACAGGGTTATTACAAGAAAATATTTCTACATCTTATTAGCCCTTGTGCTGTGCAGTTATATGTTCTAAAGCCTTTTTTGGCATGTATAAGTGGGAAAAAGGGCTTATTAGCCGTTGTGTAGTGAAGTGAGAAAATTATAGCCCTTTTTGTCGTGTATTAGTGGCAAAAGTATAATATATTTGCCGTTCAGCGGTGCAGTTATATGTTCTAAAGCCCTTTTTTTTGCGTGTATTAGCGGCAAAAAAAAAGTATTATTTGCAGTTGTGTGAGTAAGTGACAAAATTACAGCCTTTTTTGGGGTGTTTTAATTTCCTTTTTATTTATTTATTTGATCTAACAGTAGGTCAGACAGAGAAGTGCCAGGTCCTGCACAGGGGAGTGGCAGAGGCCTAAATGTTTCTGGCGCAATGGGTTCAACAGACACAACCCTTAGTTGGCATGGCCCGGGAGCAGGCCCTGTGCCTCACCTGTCCTCAACCTGCCTCTATCCTTTTCTGTTCCTTCAGCCAGAGAAGTATTGTATGCTGTGGGCTCAGCTCTACTATACAGCGAGGATGAGCTACTAGAGGACAGTCAGCAGCTACTGCCCAGCCAAGATCTGGAGGAGAGTAGTGATGAGGAGAGTGGCGTGGGAGCTGGTGTTGTGAGCGGTCAGGCTCCTGCCTCAGAGACGGTTGAGGAGGACATCAGTGATTTGCAGATACTACTCGATGATCATGTAGCCGATCGCAATTGGGAGCCGGGTGACGAAGGGGCTTCATCATCATCAGGAGAAGATGGTGGCAGCTTGCCTGTGAGGCAGAAGCGGAGCCAGCAAGTCGCGAGCGTGGCCGGGAGTCAGCAGGGTGGCAGCAGCGGGAGGCTGGAAGCCAAACATAACCGGGGTAGACCACCCGCTTCGCAGGAGCCTACCTGTCTGGAAAGTAGTGGAGCAGAGGTTCACGGACGAAGCGAGCCACCCACCTGATGCCACACATCTGATGCCAAGTGCTCCTTTTTACACCTACCCACTCTGTCACCGGGTCACTCTATGGTCTCCTGATGATGCTTCCACCTCACACTCAGGTCTTCTCATGCTGCTGCTGCCACCTCCACACTCTGTCATTTTGCTACACTGTGGCCTCCTCATGCTGCTGCTGCCACTTCAACACTATGTCACCTTGCCAGTCTGTGGCCTCCTCATGCTACTGCTGCAACCTCCACACTCTGTCATTGTGCCACTCTGTGGTCTCCTCATGCTGCTGCCACCTCCACACTCTGTCATTGTGCCACTCTGTGGCCTCATCATGCTGCTGCTGCTTCCACCTCCACACTATGTCACCTTGCCAGTCTGTGGCCTCCAAATGCTGCTGCTGCTACTTCCACACTCTGTCATTGAGCCACTCTGTGGTCTCCTCCTGCTGTTGCCACCTCCACACTCTGTCATTGTGCCACTCTGTGGCATCCTCATGCTGCTGCTGCCACCTCCACACTCTGTCATTGTGCCACTCTGTGGTCTCCTCATGCTGCTGCCACCTCCACATTCTGTTATTGTGCCACTCTGTGGCCTCCTCGTGCTTCTGCTCCTGCCACCTCCACACTATATCACTTTGCCAGTCTGTGGCCTCTTCATGCTGCTGGTGCTGCCACCTCCACACTGTCACCTTGCCAGTCTGTGGCCTCCTCATGCTGCTGCTAACTCAACACTATGTCACCTTGCCAGTCTGTGGCCTCCTCATGCTGCTGCTTTTACCTCCACACTATGACACCTTGCCAGTCTGTGGACTCCTCATGCTGCTGCCACCTCCACACTATATAAACCTAAAGTGTTGTCCGACAAACAACAAATGGATGCCCAATGTATAAAAAATATATATTTTATTTCATAATAATAATAATAAACAATGCATAATTATTGGGATATTAAGGATAACAAAAAGGAGAGATTTGAAGAGTCAGCAGAAAAACCCCGGATGCCGCAATCCCCCGGCTGGTGTCTCTGTAACCCACCAAAAGATGGAGCACATGTCAGGTGTGTATAAAGTATGCAGCATGGTGATTCACTGAAAAAAGAAGGTTATATCATATACAGACCACTGGGAAATAACACTAACTGTGATCATCACCTAAGTGCATAATCGCAGAATGAGACTCAAGCGCTGGATCCTAATATATCACAATTGAGAGCATAGGCAAAGGATAATGCCCCTATGGGATACTCAAAATAAATGAATAAATGAGACCCCATACACCAGACCTTCATGAGAGCAGTAAGCAAAACTCATCCGTGGATATCTGATGGAAAATCACAACATACCATAAGACATGATGGAGGGCAGAGACAGCAGGCACAGGACAGGCAAAAGACCCCGACGCACGTTTCGCCTCAGCTTCGTCAGGAGATAATGTGAGTGTGGCCATAGACTCCTATTTATATCCCCCATGTGGCTTCAGGGCATAATGTAATTAGATACAACAGCTGGTACTTACTATCGAGCGCTCCTGCCTGATGATGCACGCCGAGTCAGTCATGGCAGTGCCGCATTCATCAGGAGGAGGGGTGGAACGCAAGCCATGTGTTCCAGCCTGCCTCCCAAGGAAACGTAGCGGCGTCCCCACGTGACCCGGCGCACAGCGCATCATAGCACAGCGCTGTATCAGCCAATCAAAGCAGGAAGAGGTCAGAGCTAAAACAATATCAGAACCGCATCCACCATGCTAGGCACTATTATTCACATTAACCACCCCAGGGCCGCCGAACACAGGATTGCGTCCTAGCGGCGGCCCTGTTATTCCTCCTGGACGCGCCGGCGCGTCCTCTTGCGAGACGCGAGATTTCCTGTGAACGCGCGCACACAGGAGCCGGAGGTAAACGAGTGGATCTACAGCCTGCCAGCAGCGATCATTCGCTGGCAGGCTGTAGATGCGATTTTTTTAACCCCAAATAGGTATATTAGACGCTGTTTTGATAACAGCGTCTAATATACCTGCTACCTGGTCCTCTGGTGGTCCCTTTTGCTTGGATCGACCACCAGAGGACACAGGCAGCTCTGTAAGTAGCACCAAACACCACTACACTACACCCCTCCCCCTGTCACTTATTAACCCCTTATTAACCCCTGATCACCCCATATAGACTCCCTGATCACCCCCTTGTCATTGATCACCCCCCTGTAAGGCTCCATTCAGACGTCCGTATGTGTTTTACGGATCCGCGGATCCACGGATCCGCAAAACACATACGGACGTCTGAATGGAGCCTTGCAGGGGGGTGATCACTCCATATAGACTCCCTGATCACCCCCCTGTCATTGATCACCCCCCTGTAAGGCTCCATTCAGACGTCCGTATGTGTTTTGCGGATCCGCACATTGCCAGAACTATATAGAAATTGCCTTTTCTTGTCCGCAATTGCGGACAAGAATAGGACATGTTCTATAGGCTCTACAAAAAACGCAGTGGTCGCCCGATCAGGCCTGATCTTGTGCGCACACTTGCTATCAGTTTTTTCTGATCACTGCAAAAACACCGCAAAATCTCTGCGGCGCTATAAAAATATCACTTTTGAGGGGCATGGCGAGTTCATAGAAGATTATTTTATTTTTTTTTGGGCACAAGTGAGCGGAAATGTTTTTATTTTTTTTTATAAAATCTCATATTCCACTAACTTGTGACAAAAAATAAAATCTCACATGAACTCACCATACCCCTCACGGAATCCAATTGCGTAAAATTTTTTAGACATTTTTTTATTCCAGCCTTCTTCTCACGCTTTAGGGCCCCTAAAATACCAGGGCAGTACAAACACCCCACAAATGACCCCATTTCGGAAAGAAGACACCCCAAGGTATTCTCTGAGGGGCATATTGAGTCCATGAAAGATTGAACTTTTTGTCCCAAGGTAGCGGAAAGGGAGATTTGTGAGAAAAAAACAAAAAAAAATCAATTTCCGCTAACTTGTGCCAAAAAAAAAACCTTCTATGAACTCGCCATGCCCATCACGAAATACCTTGGGGTGTCTTCTTTCCAAAATGGGGTCACATGTGGGGTATTTATACTGTCCTGGCATTTTAGGGGGCCAAAAGCGTGAGAAGAAGTCTGGAATCCGAATTGTCTAAAAATGCCTTCCTAAAAGGTACTCATTGGAATTTGGGCCCCTTTGCGCACATAGGCTGCAAAAAAGTGTCACACATGTGGTATCGCCGTACTCAGGAGAAGTAGGGCAATGTGTTTTGGGGTGTATTTTTACATATACCCATACTGGGTGAGAGAAATATCTCTCTAAAATGACAACTTTGTATAAAAAAATGGGAAAAGTTGACTTTTAGAGAGATATTTCTCTCACCCAGCATGGGTATATGTAAAAATACACCCCAAAACAGATTGCCCAACTTCTTCTTAGTACGGCGATACCACATGTGTGACACTTTTTTGCAGTCTAGGTGCCCAAAGGGGCCCAAATTCTAAAGAGCACCTTTAGGATTTCACAGGGCATTTTTTACGCATTTGGATTCCAAACTACTTCTCACGCATTTGGGCCCCTAAAATGCCAGGGCAGTATAAATACCCCACATGTGACCCCATTTTGGAAAGAAGACACCCCAAGGTATTTCGTGATGGGCATAGCGAGTTCATGGAAGTTTTTCATTTCTGTCACAAGTTAGTGGAATATGAGACTTTGTAAGGAAAAAAATAAAAAATAAATCATCATTTTCCCTAACTTGTGACAAAAAATAAAAACTTCTATGAACTCACTATGCACATCAGCGAATACCTTAGGGTGTCTAATTTGTGAAATGGGGTCATTTGTGGTTTTTTTCTACTGTTTGGCCATTGTAGAACCTCAGGAAACATGACAGGTGCTCAGAAAGTCAGAGCTGCTTCAAAATGCGGAAATTCACATTTTTGTACCATAGTTTGTAAACGCTATAACTTTTACCCAAACCAATAAATATACACTTATTGGATTTTTTTTTATCAAAGACATGTAGAACAATAAATTTAGAGAAAAATTAAGATAGAAATGTCGTTTTATTTGAAAAATTTTACAACTGAAAGTGAAAAATTTCATTTTTTGGCAAAAATTTCGGTAAATTTCGATTAATAACAAAAAAAGTAAAAATGTCAGCAGCAATGAAATACCACCAAATGAAAGCTCTATTAGTGAGAAGAAAAGGAGGTAAAATTCATTTGGGTGGTAAGTTGTATGACCGAGCAATAAACGGTGAAATTAGTGTAGTGCAGAATTGTAAAAAGTGGTCTGGTCATTAAGGGGGTTTAAGCTAGCGGGGCTGAAGTGGTTAAGAAGCCCAGTATACGGAGTCCACATAGGGGATATTGTAAGTATAGGACAATAGTGGAAAGCTGAATACATCTGAATACATATATGTTTCATTAACAGGAAAGAGAGGAAAATAGACAGTATAGCAATAGATATGGGGCTGAATACATTAAGGCACATCCCAGATGGACATCATTTGAAAAAGATATATATATCATATCATCCCCATACATCGTCATTATATTGTCATGTGGTGGGGCATAACGCATACCGCACATCATACAACACACCAAAATATGCAGTATCACCACCATATAGTCATTACGTATTCCACAAGTCGATAAGACACATGTTCATAACACATAAAATACCATATATGGTCATGAAAATATCAATAATGTGGAAATCACACAATGATGCATGCCACATACGCGAGCCCCACCACATGACAATACAATCAGGATAAGCATCACAAATAGACATCATACATTACTAGAGAAGTGCCCTATTGCAACATACCATTACATGGAAATATCTTGCAATAGGATCATCATACATATAGGATAAATATCAAACATGATCACATGAATTACCCTACAAAGTTAATATCATGTATGCTGAATACAAAACATGATTACCAACAAATTAAAAACATCCACACAGTGCACAGTATATATTATGTAATTATATATTCATCATGATCCCTAATAGTGTCCCACTGTTCACTACCTGAACAGGATAGCAGATATGAATAGACTCAATAATGCTATCAAAATAACCATAATCCATGATTGATGGCGATATGTATACCTGCATTATCAAGGGTGACACAACGTTTTTTTATGTCAATCCAACATAATCAGGAACACTACCACTCTTAAAGTGCTCAATAAATAAGAAAAAAATATAAGAATCTTTTTTATTATAATCATTAACAGACAGTGATACAACTTATTGTCTAGTCAGTGTGACGCGGCATCAAGGCCAAAAATAATGGATCGCACTGGCTCTCCAATAACTAAAATAACCACACCAATAAAGTGTCAGAGTCATAATGCTCACCCACCTTTAAGTGGAAAAAATTATTATTCAGCTAATATGACCAAGGCACCTAGGCCACACTATGTCACCTTGCCAGTCTGTGGCCTCCTTATGCTGCTGCTGCCACCTCCACACTATGTCATCTTGCCACTCTGTGGCCTCCTCATGCTACTGCTAACTCAACACTATGTCACTGGGCCACTTTGTAGCCTCATCATGCTGCTGCAAACTCAACACTATGTCACTGGGCTACTCTGTAGCCTCCTCATGCTGCTGCTGCCACCTCCACACTATGTCACCTTGCCACTCTGTAGTCTCCTCGTGCTGCTGCTAACTCAACACTATGTCACTGGGCAACTCTGTGGCCTACTCATGCTGCTGCTAACTCAACACTATGTCACTGGGCCACTCTGTGGCCTCCTCATGCTGCTGCTAACTCAACACTATGCCACCTTGCCAGTCTGTGGCCTCCTCATGCTGCTGCTAACTCAACTATGTCACTGGGCCACTCTGTGGCTTCCTTATGCTGCCACCTCAACACTATGTAAATGGTCCACTGCGTGTTACTGCAAGGCACAGTGTTCTACACCACTACACAGGCTCTCTGCAGCCAGTAAATAGCTGTTTTTTTTTTTTTTTATTCAGATTGAATCGAATCTTTTCCAAAAATTCGGCGAACTGTCCGAATCAAATTTTTGAGAAATTCGCTCCTCTCTAATTAATATCAGAAACCATACCTCTTAAATATATTCAGACTCCTGATATTAAATAGGTTTTATGGGTTCTACAGTGCCTTGCAAAAGTATTCACCTCCCTTGACTTTTTGTGTATTTTGGTGCCTCACAACCTGGAATTAACATGGATTGTTTGAGGAATTGCATCATTTCATTTACAGAACATGCCCACAACTTTGAAGATTTTTTTTATTTTTATTGTGAAGCAAACAAAAAATAGGACAAAATAACAGAAAAAGTCAATGTGCATAACTATTCACCCCCCTAAAGTCAATACTTTGTAGAGCCACCTTTTTGCGGCAATCACAGCTCCAAGTCGCTTTGGATAAGTCTCTATGAGCTTGCCACATCTTACCACTGGGATTTTTGCCCATTCCTCCTTGCAAAACTGCTCCAGCTCCTTCAAGTTGGATGGTTTGCGCTTGTGAACAGCAATCTTTAAGTCTGACCACAGATTTTCTATTGGATTGAGATCTGGGCTGTGACTCGGCCATTCCAACACATTTATACGTTTCCCCTTAAACCCCTCAAGTGTTGCTTTAGCCGTGTGTTTAGGGTCACTGTCCTGCTGGAAGGTGAACCTCCGTCCTAGCCTCAGATCACGCACAGAGTGGGACAAGATCTGCACAAGGATATCCCTGTATTTAGCACCATTCATCTTTCCCTTAACTCTGACCAGTTTCCCAGTCCCATCCCCACAGCATGATACTGCCACCACCATGTTTCACTGTGGGCATGGCGTTCTTTGGGTGATGTGTTGGGTTTGCGCCAGACAGCATTTTGTTTGATGGCTGAAAAGTTTAATTTTAGTCTCATCAGACCAGAGCACCTTCCTCCATACATTTTGGGAGTCTCCTACAGGCCTTTTCGCAAACTCACAACGTGCCTTATTGTTTTTAGCTGACAGTAATGGCTTTCTTCTGGCAACTCTGCCATAAAGCCCAACCCTATGGAGCGTACGGCTTATTGTCGTCCTATGTACAGATACTCCAGTCTCTGCTGTGGAACTCTGCAGCTCCTCCAGGGTTACATTAGGTCTCTGTGCTGCCTCTCTGATTAATGCCCTCCTTGCCCGGTCCGTGAGTTTTGGTGGGCGGCCGTCTCTTGGCATATTTGCTGTTGTGCCATGTTCTTTCCATTTGGCTATGATGGATTTGATGGTGCTCCTGGGGATCATCAACGATTTGGATATTTTTTATAACCTAACCCTGACTTTTACTTCTCAACAACATTGGCCCTTACTTGTTTGGAGAGTTCCTTGGTCTTCATGGCAGTGTTTGGTTAGTGATGCCTCTTGCTTAGGTGTGGCAGTCTCTGGGGCCTTTTAACCTCTTTAGGACACATGACGTACCGGTACGTCATGATGTCCTGGTACTTAAGGACACATGACGTACCGGTACGTCATGTGTTGTTCCGATCACTGCCGCCCGGCTGGCAGTGATCGGAACAAGGTGCCTGCTCAAATCATTGAGCAGGCACCTAGGCTAAATGCGCGGGGGGGGTCCCGTGACCCCCCCATGTCGGCGATCGCAACAAACTGCAGGTCAATTCAGACCTGCGGTTTGATGCGCTTTTTGCCGTTTCTGATCCCCGCGGTCCCTGACCGCGGGGATCAGAAACTTTACAATGCCCAAAATATATATGTTCTTCCTCCCCCTGCACTCCTGAATGATATTATGTGGGCGGGTGGTGCAGGGGGAGGGTTGCGGGCGGTACGGGCGGTGCGGGAGGCGGGCAGTGCGGCAGGCGGGATCGCAATCCCCCGCCCGCCTCCCCTTGAATAATCGTTGGCGTCTAGTGGGTATACCAGGGTGCCAGCACATTGCTGGCACCCTGGTATAAACGGCTGACATCATTGATGTGATGTCAGCCGTTTAACCCTTTCCATACCCTTTGTCATCTTATGTCACAAAAAGTGTAATAGCAAGCGATAAAAAAATCATATGCACCCCAAAATAGTGCCAATCAAACCGTCATCTCATCCCGCAAAAAATGAGACCCTACTTAAGATAATCGCCCAAAAACTGAAACAACTATGGCTCTTAGACTATGGAGAAACTAAAACTTTTTTTGTTTTAAAAATGAAATCATTGTGTAAAACTTACATAAATAAAAAAAATTGTATACATATTATGTATCGCCGCGTCCGTGACAACCTGCTCTATAAAATTACCACATGATCTAACCTGTCAGATGAATGTTGTAAATAACAAAAAAAAAAAACTGGGCCAAAAAGGTATTTCTTGTTACCTTGCCGCACAAAAAGTGTAATATAGAGCAACCAAAAATCATATGTACCCTAAACTAGTACCAACAAAACTGCCACCCTATCCCGTAGTTTCTAAAATGGGGTCACTTTTTTAGAGTTTCTACTCTAGGGGTGCATCAGGGGGGCTTCAAATGGGACATGGTGTAAAAAACAAACAGTCCAGCAAAATCCAGCCTTCCAAACACTGTATGGCATTCCTTTCCTTCTGCGCCCTGCCGTGTGCCCGTACAGCAGTTTACAACCACATATGGGGTGTTTCTGTAAACTACAGAATTAGGGCCATAAATAATGAGTTTTGTTTGGCTGTTAACCCTTTCTTTGTAACTGGAAAAAAAATATTAAAATGGAAAATCTGCCAAAAAAGTGAAATTTGGAAATTGTATCTCTATTTTCCATTAAATCTTGTGCAACACCTAAAGGGTTAAAAATGTATGTAAAATCAGTTTTGAATACCTTGAGGGGTGTAGTTTCTTAGATGGGGTCACTTTTATGGAGTTTCTACTCTAGGGGTGCATCAGGGGGGCTTCAAATGGGACATGGTGTCAAAAAAACAGTCCAGCAAAATCTGGCTTCCAAAAACCAAACGGCGCACCTTTCACTCTACGTCCCGCTGTGTGGCCGTACAGTAGTTTACGGCCACACATGGGGTGTTTCTGTAAACGGCAGAGTCAGGGCAATAAAGATACAGTCTTGTTTGGCTGTTAACCCTTGCTTTGTTAGTGGAAAAAATGGGTTAAAATGGAAAATAAGCCAAAAAAATGAAATTTTCAAATTTCATCCCCATTTGCCAATAACTCTTGTGCAACACCTAAAGGGTTAACGACGTATGTAAAATCAGTTTTGAATACCTTGAGGGGTGTACTTTCTTAGATGGGGTCATTTTTGGGAGGTTTCTATTATCTAAGCCTCACAATATGACTTCAAACCTGAACTGGTCCATAAAAAGTGGGATTTTGAAGATTTCTGAAAATTTTCAAAATTTGCTTCTAAACTTCTAAGCCTTGTAACATCCCCAAAAAATAAAATATCATTCCCAAAATGCTACAAACATGAAGTAGACATATGGGGAATGTAAAGTCATCACAATTTTTGGGGGTATTACTATGTATTACAGAAGTAGAGAAACTGAAACTTTGAAATTTGCAAATTTTTGAAATTTTTTGGTAAATTAGGTATTATTTTGCGCAAAAAAAATTATTTTTTTGACTTCATTTTACCAGTGTCATGAAGTACAATATGTGATGAAAAAACTATCTCAGAACGGCCTGGATAAGTCAAAGCGTTTTAAAGTTATCAGCACTTAAAGTGACAGTGGTCAGATTTGCAAAAAATGGCCTGGTCCCTGTCCCTAAGGGGTTAAAAAAGGTGTGTATATGTAATGACAGATCATGTGACACTTAGAGTGCACACAGGTGACATCATGTCACTAATTATGTGACTTCTGAAGGTAATTGGTTGCACAAGAGTTTTTTATGGGCTTCCTAACAAAAGGCGTGAATACATACGCACATGCCAATTTTCTGTTTTCTATTTCTAAACAATAGTTTTATTTATATATTTTTCTCATTTCACTTCACCGACTTAGACTATTGTGTCCTGATCCATCACATAAAATTCAGATCAACAAAACATTGAGTTCAAGGCTGTAATGTAACAAAATATGAAAAAAGTAAAGGGGGGTGAATACTTTTGCAAGGCACTGTATATACTAATAATCTATCTTCTGAGTAGGTCATCAATATCTGATTGGTGATGGTCACTTGAATAGGTCACTTGGCTGCAAGAATGGCCTGTATACATTTTACAGAAATGTCTGCTTCTGGCTCCATCCACTGTGTTCTTTAAAGCAGCTGCTGTTATCAGCTAAATAGTTGGGGGGCCAACTATAGTCGGACCCCCATTGATCTGATATTGATGATCTATGCTGAAGATGGGTCATCAAAGCCTGGACCACACAATAAATGTATATCAGACTACAGACCAGTCCCCAATATTAATATGAGAACCCAGACCAGATCTAAATATTAATATCAAACGCCAGACTAGTTCCCAATATCAATATCAGACCCCAGACTAGATTCCATTATTAACATCAGACCCGAGACCAGATCCAAATGTTAACGTCAGACCCCAATATTAATGAGACCCCAGACTAGATCTAAATATTAATATCAGATGCCAGACTAGATCCCAATATTAATATGAGACCCCAGATCCCAATATTAACATTACACCCCAGACCAGATCCCAGTATTAATATCAGACCCCAGACTAGATCCCAATATTAATATCGGACCCCAGACCAGACCCCAATATTAATATGAGATCCCAGACCACATCTCAATATTAACATCACACCCCAGACCAGATCCCAATATTAACATCAGACCCTAGACGAGATCCCAATATTAATATATGAACACAAATATTATCCCAATATTAACCACCGCCCCCAATATTAACATGAGACACCCCAGACCAGACCCCAGTATTAATATCAGACCTCAGACTAGATCCCAATATTAATAGCGGACCCCAGACCAGATCCCAATATTAATATGAGACCCCAGACCAGACTCAATATTAATATCGGACCCCAGACCAGACCTTAGTATTAATATTAGACCCCAGACCAGACCTTAGTATTAATATTAGACCCCAGACCGCACCCCAGTATTAAAATCAGACCCCAGACTACACTCAAATATTTACTTCAGACCAGATCCAAATATTAACAAAAGACCCCAGATCAGACCCCAATATTAATATTAGACCCCAGACCAGACTCAATATTAATATTAGACCCCAGACCAGACTCAATATTAATATCAGACCCCAGATCACCCCCCAGTATTAAAATCAGACACCAGACTACACTTCCAAATATTAACTTAAGACCCTAGACCAGACCCCAATATTGATATCAGATCCCAGACCAAACCATAGTAATAACAAGACCCCAGATCAGACCCCAATATTAAAATCAGACTCCATAATATATTCAGAAAGCATCATATTGAAATCTGTCCCCAGACCAGACTCCCTTACACTATTCAGACCACATGTATTAATATCAGATCAGGCACCAGACCTGGCAGCTGGGTGACTATACAGTACCAATAGGTGACTGGGTGAGGGCGCCTAAAAATAGAATGACACCCATTGATACTGGGCGAGCTGACGTGTCTGGATTAGAGGAGTTTTCTGTGCAGTGAATGATGAGGGTACTGAAGCTTCTTCTCTCTCATCTGTTGTCATCCACCTGACTAATAATTACCTGCTCGGCTCACACCCACCATGGATAATTATAACCGCAGGGGAGCGATACGTAATATAACCGCTGGGTTATGCAATGCGCATATCTCTGGGCGTTAATCACAGTGACAGCTTACATTGTGGTGAGGAGTCCCTCTGCATTCCTCAGGGGTCACCAGGCAGGATCTCAAACACAACTTCATTTGTGACATTCTGGGTAAGGTGAGTCAGAAGTCCCAGCCATCGCTGGCTCTCGGAGTGGACCATCCCTGGCAGTCTGTGATGTAAAACGGAGGTAGCAGAGCTGACTTTGTCATGTGGGACACTATGAGTAATAACTTTTTAATAGGACTTTTTTCCCTGTCTAAAAAACAGATTTCAGACTGAAATAGTGCAAACGGATGACAACTGATGCAACAGTATACTTTTTTTTACAGGATCCTGTATTTTTTTTCTCTCTATCTTCTTTTGACGGATCAGAAGAACGGAAAGCTAAACGTTGATGTGAATGCACCCTAATGGCTTGTTCACATCACCGTTATGGATTTCGTTATTGTTTTCCATTGTAACTTGGTTATAACGGAAAATAATGGAATCCATAAGACGAAAGTCAAAATGGAAGCCTTTAACAGGCATTCCGTTTTGATCCTTCATAATAGAAGTCTATGGGCAATAATAACGGATCTGTCTGGTTTCCATTATGCAAGATGGAAAACAAAGTACTGTTGACAGGACTTTTTTTTCTGTTCTGCATAATGGGAACCAGACAGATCTGTTATGATTCCCATAGACTTCTATTATGACGGAAAGCAAAATGGAATGCCTGTTAAAGGCTTCCGTTTTGCATTCCGTCATAATACAAGTCTATGGGCAGCATAACGGATCCGTCCTGGTTTCCATTATGCAGGACTGGACTCTTGCATAAGCCCTCTTGCACATGACTATATGTATTTTGTGGTCCGGAAAAACGGATCCGCAAAAAATACGGATGACATCCATGTGCATTCCGTATTTTGCGGAACGGAACAGCTGGCCCCTAATAGAACAGAACTATACTTGTCCATAATTTCTTATGATAATAGGACATGTTCTATTATTTTGCCGAACGGAAATACAGACATACAGAAATGTAATTTCCGTTTATTTGGCGGACCCATTGAAGTGAATGGTTCCGCATACGGTCCACAAAAAAAACTGAACGGACACGGAAGGAAAATACGTTTGTGTACAAAAGAGGCCTAATGGAAACCATGGAAACCAGGACGGATCCGTTATAATGCCCATAGACTTGTATTATGAAGGATCAAAACTGAATGCCTCTTAAAGGCTTCCGTTTTGACTTCCGTCTTATGGATTCCGTTATTTTCCGTTATAACCATGTTATAACAGAAAATAAAAACGGAATCCCTAACGGTGATGTGAACCCCCCCTAACTCTTGCTTTGCTACCTGAAAAAATCTATTAACCACCTCAGCTCCCCTAGCTTAAACCCCCTTAATGACCAGACCACTTTTTACAATTCTGCACTACACTACTTTCACGGTTTATTGCTCGGTCATACAACTTACCACCCAAATGAATTTTACCTCCTTTTCTTCTCACTAATAGAGCTTTCATTTGGTGGTATTTCATTGCTGCTGAAATTTTTACTTTTTTTGTTATTAATCGAAATTTCCCGAAATTTTTGCAAAAAAAAGTCATTTTTCACTTTCAGTTGTAATTTTTTTTTAAAAAAACGACATCTATATATACATTTTTCTCAAAATTTATTGTTCTACATGTCCTTGATAAAAAAAAATGTTTGGGGAAAAAAATGGTTTGGGTAAAAGTTATAGCGTTTACAAACTATGGTACAAAAATGTGAATTTCCGCTTTTTGAAGCAGCTCTGACTTTCTGAGCACCTGTCATGTTTCCTGAGGTTCTACAATGCCCAGACAGTAGAAACACCCCACAAATGACCCCATTTCGGAAAGTAGACACCCTAAGGTATTCGCTGATGGGCATAGTGAGTTCATAGAACTTTTTATTTTTTGTCACAAGTTAGCGGAAAATTATGCATTTTTTTATTTATTTTTTCTTACAAAGTCTCATATTCCACTAACTTGTGACAAAAAATAAAAACTTTCATGAACTCACTATTCCCATCATGAAATGCCTTAGGGCGTCTTCTTTCCAAAATGGGGTCACTTGTGGGGTAGTTATACTGCCCTGGCATTATACTTGCCCAAATGCGTGCAAAGTAGTTTAAAATCAAAATCTGTAAAAAAATGGCCTGTGAAATCCGAAAGGTGCTCTTTGGAATGTGGTTCCTTTGCACATCTAGGCTGCAAAAAAGTGTCACACATGTGGTATCGCCGTACTCAGGAGAAGTTGGGCAATGTGTTTTGGGGTGTTATTTTACATATACCCATGCTGGGTGAGAGAAATATCTTGGTCAAATGCCAACTTTGTATAAAAAAATGGGAAAAGTTGTCTTTTGTCGAGATATTTCTCTCACCCAGCATGAGTATATGTAAAATGACACCCCAAAACACATTGCCAAACTTCTCCTGAGTACGGTGATACCACATGTGTGACACTTTTTTGCAGCCTAGGTGGGCAAAGGGGCCCACATTCCAAAGAACACCTTTAGGATTTCACAGGCCATTTTTTACACATTTTGATTTCAAACTACTTCTCACGCATCAGGGCCCCTAAAATGCCAGGGCAGTATAACTACCCCACAAGTGACCCCATTTTGGAAATAAGACACCCCAAGGTATTCCGTGAGGGGCATGGCGAGTTCCTAGAATTTTTTATTTTTTGTCAAAAGTTAGTGGAATATGAGACTTTGTAAGAAAAAAAAAAATCATCATTTTCCGCTAACTTGTGACAAAAAATAAAAAATTCTAGGAACTCGCCATGCCCCTCACGGAATACCTTGGGGTGTGTTTTGCGGATCCGATCCATGGATCCGTGGATCCGTAAAACACATACGGACGTCTGAATGGAGCCTAACAGGGGGGTGATCAATGACAAGGGGGTGATCAGGGAGTCTATATGGGGTGATCAGGGGTTAATAAGGGGTTAATAAGTGACAGGGGGGTGAAGTGTGGTGCTTGTTGCTACTTTACTGAGCTGCCTGTGTCCTCTGGTGGTCGCTGTTATTAAAACAGCGTCTAATATACCTGTTAGGGGTTAAAAAAAAACGCATCTACAGCCTGCCAGCGAACGATCGCCGCTGGCAGGCTGTAGATCCACTCTCTTACCTTCCGATCTTGCGCGCATTCACAGGAGGCGGTTAAAATGAAAAATCTGCCAAAAATGTGAAATTTTGAAATTATATCTCCATTTTCCTTTAATTCTTGTGGAACACCTAAAGGGTTAACAAAGTTTGTCAAATAAGTTTTGAATAACTTGAGGGGTGTAGTTTCTAAAATGGGGCCATTTAGGCTCCATTCACACGTCCGCAATTTCATTCCGCAATTTGCGGAACGGAATTGCGGACCCATTCATTCCTATGGGGCAGCACGATGTGCTGCCCGGACACGGAATTGCGGATCCGCACTTTTGGGTCCGCACTTCCGTTCAGCAAAAAAATAGAACATGTCCTATTCTTGTCCGCAATTGCGGACAAAAACAGGCATATTCTATTAGTGCCGGCAATGTGCGGTCCGCAAAATGTGGAACGCACATTGCCACTTTCCGTGTTTTGCAGATCCGCAGCTCCGCAAAACACGTTGCGGACGTGTGAATGGAGCCTTATGGGTAGTTTATATAATGTAAGCCCCACAGTGACTTCAGACCTGAACTGGTCCTTAAAAAGTGGGTTTTGGAAATTTTCGGAAAAATTTTAAGATTTGCTTCTAAACTTCTAAGCCTTGTAATGTCCCCAAAAAATAAAATGGCTTTCACAAAATGACCCAAACATAAAGTAGACATATGGGGAATGTAAAGTAATAACTATTATATTAGGTATCACTATCTGTTTTAAAAGCAGAGAAATTGGAATTTGGATCGTTGCAAACTTTTTAAATTTTTGGGGCAATTTGGGGATTTTTTTAAGAAATAAAAATGAAAAATATCAACTTAAATTTACCACTATCAGAAAGTACAATGTGTCATGAGAAAACAATCTCAGAATGGCTTGGATAACTAAAAGCCTTCCAAAGATATTACCACATAAAGTGACACATTGCAAATAAAAATAAAAAAACAACTGGTCCATATGGTAGGGTCCTGAAAGGGTTAAAAAAGAGCATGTTTTGGAGGGAACTTTCACACTAGCGTTGTTGCTGGATCCGGCAGGGTTCTGCAAAAACGCTTCCGTTACTGATAATACAACAATCTGCATCCGTCATGGATGGATCAGTTTGTATTATCTTTATCATACCCGTCATGAACTCCATTGAAAGTCAATTGAGGACGGATCCGTTTTCTATTGTGTCAGAGAAAACGGATCCGTCCCCATTGACTTGCATTTGGGGTCATGATGGATCCGTCTTGTTCCACATCCCAGGACGGAAAGAAAACCGCAGCATGCAGCGGTATGGGAACGCAACTAAATGGAACGGAATTCATTTTGGAGCATTCCGTTCTGTTCAGTTTGGGGACGAAACGGAAGCATTTTCTTTTATAAGAACCTCAGACTAGGGATGAGCGGACCTGTGGATGTTCGTGTTCGCCCAAACTTCGGGTCAATGTTCGGGTGGGGACCTGAACTTTGGTGCACTGAAATGGTTGTAAAATAGTCATAGTAACGGCTAGAGGGCTGCAAAAGGAAGCAAAATGGGGTAAGAGTAGGACAATTGCCCTGCAAACAAAATTTTATAGTGAAATGACTTAAAATAACATAGAATAGAAAAAAATTAAAAAATTATAATCTTGAACTAGAAGGCGGAGGTCAAAGTGGAGTAGGAGGTTGAGGAGGCGCTAGAAGTGGCACTAGAGGAGGAGGAGATAGCCAAGAATGTCTTTTTTTTTTTAGTTTTTTTTCTTTCTTTATTTTTATTTTTTTATAAATTTGGGAATGCTCCAAAACACTGGGAAATGGAAAAGAGAATGCAAAGAGAAAGTGCGCTGGAGTATAACATTGGCTGGGTGCGGTGAGGTGAAAGACAGATGCCCATGGGCTGCAGGTGCTAACTCTGTGCTTTCAGCAGGGGATCGGGTGGGAGACAATGTGAAGGAACTGGAGGCACTGTCAGCCACCCAATCTACTACCGCCTCTACTTGTTCTGGCCTCACCGGTATTCGGGCCTACAATATAATGCTGAACGTTTTGTTGCCCGCGTGCACCTGAGGAAGGTGTTTCATTTGGGTATGTGGCTAGCACAGATCGATCATGTCCTCTCCCTGCAACAGGAGCTCCACCAACACCACGACCGGGGCCACGTCCCTTATTTCATGCTCTCCTCATTCTTTGAGGTCACCCACTGAACTGACAGACAGATTAACTGTATTCATTTCCCTGTCACGGATGCAGTGCAGGTGTACCCCTCACCAAAAATGGGAAT
Source organism: Bufo gargarizans (assembly GCF_014858855.1). Taxonomy (NCBI): domain Eukaryota; kingdom Metazoa; phylum Chordata; class Amphibia; order Anura; family Bufonidae; genus Bufo; species Bufo gargarizans. Next base: position 724,792,097 of record NC_058081.1, on the reverse strand, counting down.
ATGTCACCCACCGATCTGACAGACGGATTAACTATTATATTTTTGCACCCACAAAAGATCGCTGTAGATCACCCACAGAATTAACAGCCAGATTAATTATCAAATTTCTGTGTCAGGGGTGCAACGCTGGTGTATTGCACCCACCAAAAAAAATCACTATAGGTCAACCACAGATTAAATATCCAGATAAGATTCCTAACACTCTCCCTCACTTCAGCTGCTTCCTGTCCCTGCACTACTCAGAGCTGATGGGTAGTGCTACACGTGGCCCAGCTTTTATAGAGGCTGGGTCACATGATGCACCGGCCAATCACAGCCATGCCATTACTAGGCATGGCTGTGATGGCTTCTAAGTGCCCACAGCTTAAAAGCTTGTTGATTGGTTGCCCTGCAGCCTTTAACAAGCTTTATTAAATGCCCGAACACCGAACTCGAATCCGAACTTCTGCTGCAAAGTTCGGGTTCGGGTACCCGAACTTTGAAGTTCGGGTTCGCTCAACACTACCTATGAAGGACACTACCTATGAAGGATCTCAATACTATGAAGGATCTCAATAGAAAATATTAACGCTAGTGTGAAAGTAGCCTTAGTTCTGTTGTTATGTCTGGAAACTTGTTTTTGTCTGGGAAAAACTGCTGTGTCATTTCTATTGGAGACGAAAAGTGTAACAATGTATCAGTTTGTGCTGGGTTTCTCCACTCCACCACTCCCAGTAGAAGGTTCCAGTCTAGCTAGAAATGGCATATAGGAAAACGTGCTGATGCTCATTTTCTTTATTTTTTATGTTTACTCTTTTTTATTTAAATTTTGGGGAAAGGGAGGTGATTTGAATGTTTATCATATTTTTGGGCCCTATAAAACGCACCTAGGTTTAAGAGGAGGAAATATGTATTTTTCATCAGACCTCAGATCAGACCCCCATTGTTGATCAGACCTCAGATCAGACCCCCATTGTTGATCAGACCTCAGATCAGACCCCTAGTGTTAATCATAACCTCAATGAAACTTTAATAAGACCCTCAAACATACTTTAGCTCAGACCCTCAATATTAATTAGACCCCAGGTCAGAACCTCAATCAAACCTCAAATCAGACCCCTAATGTTAATTAGAACGCAGCTCAGACCCCCAAAAAGACCTCAGATTAGGCCCCCAAAGCTAACAGATCCCCAAACAGACCTCAGATCAGACCGCCAATCAGACCTCAGATCAGACACCCATGGTAATCAGACCCCCAGTTATGCTGCCTGTGACGAAACCAACCTCGCCACAGTGTTTTGGAGAGGCCTGTTTAAACGCCTCTTGCCTCAGGATTATGGCCCATACTAACTTTTAAATCCCTGAACCTATTCCAGGGAATTTTGGATAGGTTTGTCCCCAAGTTATACTGTTTAAATTGATGTAAGTTATATGTATGGACAATGTAACCTCACAAAGTTGTAACAATTTATAATAAGTGTAACTTGTCAGCTTGGGAGGAATATGCTGGGTGTGGTTCTATTGTCCCATTGTGTGTTTAAATGGTGATGTCTGTCCTGTTGTCTCCACATGTGTATTGGCGGTCTCCCTTTGTCCTGAGAGATAATTGGATTGCCCCCGGTTGTCTCCGGGACAGAGAGGAGGAAACCATGATACATTGTGGGGATGTGTTGTATCTGTTCTGTGTCACAGTCTCCCTTCTGGTCCTCTAGGGGGCGGGAACGATTGGTTGCTGTACTTGCATTGTGTGTGTTGTAAGATATTGATTGGTTGGATTTCAAAACCCTGTGGGCAGTACTATGTTTGTTTTTTATGAATAAAAGAGGCTGTACCTGAAGTACAGTCAGACCACTGCTTGACCCTCAACACGGAGCCTTGTCTCGTTATTGGGGGGATTCCCTGTATGCTGTTAGAGACTGACTGCCAGGAGTGTAAGCTGATTGTATGCTTTTCCTATTCGTCTGCTAGCAGCTATTCGCGAGGTTCCGGAGTGCTATTTTGTATCCAGTTCGGGAGTTTGGTGTTCTGCAGTAGCTGTGCCTGTCTCTCAGAAAGGGGCATATCGCCTAAACGGATTTTAACCCCTTGTCTGCTGAAACGGTCCGTTACACTGCCAATTTTGTATCATCTATTGTCAAGTTCCTGGAGGCTAATTCTGGGATATCTTGCTCAGATTTAGCTGTTGGTCTAGCACGTTCCCTGTCTGGTAGTATTATTACATGTGTAACATCCCAGAGTATGTCACTAAAACTCTGTCACCCTGCTACATGATGTTAAAGTGTAAATGTGTTGTCATCTTGTGTAATCTGACATTGCATTTGTATTATCTGGATTTTCTGTGACTGTTACATGTAAATAGCTGCAATTATTTATGTACACCAGTAGGTGGCGGCAATATGCAGACAGTCTATAGGACAGTTTAGTATATCTAGGCTGGAATAGTCCATTCCAGTCTAGGCTCCCCTGTGTGAACAGAAGTGGGATGTTCCCATGTCCTGTATCATGAGGAAGAGGAGGAAGTCTAGTCAGTGTACCAGCCACCCCTGTTGGAGTAGGTTGTGTGAGTAGGAGATCCCAGCTACAGGGATCCCAACCCTGGATCCAACCTCGGCTGAGGTTCAGGACCCATCTCCCCAGTCTGAGTCATCTACCTCAGCTGGTCGACCAAAGAAGCAGCATCCACAGAACAATAGAGCTCCAAGAAGAAGACACCATACTCTGCGAGCTGTCTTGTGAGTACAGATCCCAAGACCAAGAGAAGCCAAATTACTCCTCAGCTAGTCAGGCCCACTACCAAGCAGAATACAGACAGAGCAGAAGACAGATACCTGCCAGATCTATAGGCGTATGTACCAGATGCAGAATATATATATAAATTCCTGCCACATATTGCCAAAACCTGCTGGGACCCAAGACTAAAGCTGCATTGTAACTTGTATGGATTTAAAGCTGCATTAAGTAAAGAGGAGTTGAACAATATTTCCTGTCTGGATCTTAATTATTTCATCAGAACTCCTATTAACAACACTCATTTTGTTGCATGTGAGCCGGGATACAGGAGTCCAGCCGTACCAAGGTAGGAGACACCGTTGACACTGCATAGAGACATTATTACCCCTCTGGCATTCCTCACCTGGTATATGAGCTATTCCATCTTAAAGGGCCCTGCTACAGTACCTGCGCAAGCTGCAACTGGCATCACAAACTTATACACATATAAACTGACCCACTGCATAGCAACCCCACTGACCCAGTGTCCTGCTCATTGCACATGGACCTGTGCTTAGTCATTTATATCTGAACTTTGTTTATGGCCTCCTGGCATTTATCTTTTGCAGCATCTGCATCTCTTTTATGACTGCTGGTACCCGGGGGAAACCCAGGAATGGGGAGGGAAGGGCAGAACCAGACCTTCAGGCCCCTTGCTCATAAACTCGTTGAATAACCACACGGACATCATCTTTAACTTAATCAACTCTTTACTGGGTGATGATCGGCCACAGCTAAAGATTACACGGCAATAATCGTCATACCATCCTCCCCCACCAATCATTTCTCCACTGCGGTGCGCCAACCTCTGCTCCCAGAGTGCACGTACGCCCAATATCACTTCTTCCGATCCGTTTTGTTATAACCTTGCCGCCAGCTGTGACTTCAAAAACCGCCCGAAGCCCTCGAACCTCAATAAAAGAAAGAGAACATGAACAACAAAGTACAACAACCACAATCCCGGTATACAAAGGGAGGGCGGGCGGGACCAGCACTTCCCACGCCGTCAAGAGGAAGTACCGAGGGAAGGAAGGGGGTATATATCCACTACTTCCCCCTCCCCTTCCTGTCCCTCGGCCCTTCCTCCACAGCCTCTCTTCTGTCTCCCACTGCTTGCCCTATTAACCCTTTAGCCCCCACTATCCACCTGCTGCCACATTAACCCTTCCTGCAACACGGAAACCCGGAAAAATGGGGCCCTAAACTACCCCATAAAAGAGAGGGGGGGGGGGACAAAAGGGGAGGGGGTGGGGGGAAACTCTCCATATCTTATCATTGCCTTATTTTTATATTTGCCCCCTGATGAACCCGACAGGGAGAAACACATCGGGACAGGGTTCACCCACCATCAGGGTGATTCCCTATGATTAGCGGTAGACAGGGCACATTAGGAAAAGTTCTACGCTCCCTGTTTATTGCTCCTCTTACCATTCTTATACCTCCTCTGCCCCCATCATCCCCGTTATTTCCTATTGTTTGTTTCCAGTTGAAGTTAAATGGGTCTTTTGGGCATTCCATATCTATGGCTTTTTACATTATAAATTAAATTTGATAAAATAAAAGTTATTATTTCCATGCCTTCTCTGAAACCTATTTTTAGCATGGTTTATTAACGTCTATAATACAGCAAATCTTTGTCATAATCCGCAATGTTAATCAGACCTCAGAGCAGACAGCTTACCTCTGTTGCTCTGTAGGCCGCTGCTCCCGAGATCCAGCGCTCTTCCTGCCATGCTGTGACCTGACGCTGCACAGAATGAGGTCACAGAGTGCGCCTACATCCAAACGTGGTGTGCAGGTCACAGAGTGCGCCTACATCCAAACGTGGTGTGCAGGTCACAGAGTGCGCCTACATCCAAACGCGGTGTGCAGGTCACAGCACAGCATGCAGCGCCAGCAGACAAAGACCAGGGTCTTCATCGAAATGTGTCGTCTGTGGCAGCCGTGGATCATTCAGGAGTATCCGGCTCCCCTGATCACTGTTAGTGCGTGTTCCCTCTCTGTTTCCTTGTTCACATATGACCACGGCAAATGAGGGGTTAAATGTCTGCAATCAGCGCTATCGCCGATTGCAGACAATAGCCCAAGGGGTCTGTTGTTTAGAATAGCACGCCTGCTCCAAAAATTGTGATTTAATGGTTATTTAAAACATAACTTTTACTTCTGAAATTAAGAAAATAGGCCCAAAATATCAATATAATAAATTAAATAATCAGAGCGGCGGTATAACAGGTCAATGTGCACGGCGGCACCCAAACAATATGTGAAAAGGAGGTACTCGGCGGCACCCAAAATTAAACCCGTACTCCTACCGCTCTGTCGTCAACGTCCAGGGTGCAGGATGCGTCCAGATAACACTGAAGTGATTGGCTCCAAGCAGGACGCTCAGCTGCTAGAGACGGCGGGGTCCAAATCAACCCTAATTTGACCCTATAAAGTGGTCTAAGGCTTGCCCTAATAAGTAATTAGGGGTAGCAGCCTAACCACAGGGCACTCGTCCTTATAAGGGCGACCCCGTCCGGAACCTCTCCCTGTGACCTGGCCCTATGTGGCCCTAATCTAGTCCCGCTCCCTTAGAATAGCACGCACCTGACAGCTATGGCTCCTGAGCACAGCAGGCATCATCTGTAAACCCTGGACTTCTGCTGTACATGTATCCAGGGGAAGCAAAACAGGCTGGTTTTGAGAGCTCCATTTATATAATTAGGAATATAACGCCAGTTTGCGCGTCGCGTGTTTGATTTAAGTGTCTGTTTGTATAAGTGTGCGACTTGAGATTAATTGAGGGAGTATCTGAGAGCTAAATTATTTGTGTGCATTGCTGAGTGGCTGTATCTGACTTTATTGGCAAAAGGGTCATTGAAAAGCAGCTGAAAATATACTGTGATAAAAAAAATTTCTCTCTCTCTTCTCCAGGGTGTGTAATTAGGGTGTGGCTGTCTAATTAGGAGAAGGTAAAAAGACAGCCTTGAGGGCGGCTCAGTCCTTTGAATCCAGGGGAAGCAAAACAGGCTGGTTTTGAGAGCTCCATTTATATAATCAGGAATATAACGCAAGTTTGCGCTTCGCGTGTTTGTATAAGTGTGCGACTTCAGATTCAGGGACTTCAGTGGGGGACTGCAGTAAATCAGTTTCTTATTACTGCACTATATTGTATTTTTCTCTTTCTTGTGTAATCCCCATGTAGTATGTGTTCCATCTTGTCTGATGTATGCAGTCCTGGAACAGCCGTTTGAGGGTGCATATATTTGTTCAAAATGTGAGCAAATTACCCGTTTGGAATCACAAATTGAGTATCTAAACGGGCGAGTTTCACCGAGCAAGCGCTCTATGGGGCAGATGTGGGGAAGGGTGGTAGTGAGGAGGCTCAGGAAAGTGAGGTAGCTAGCTGGGTAACAGTTAGAAAGTGGGGTAGAGGGAAGAGTGCCAGGGAGGCTAGCCCTATTCTGACACACCCCAACAAGTTTGCACGTTTGGCAGATGAGGGGGATGTCGGTTCAGGGGCGGCACATCGCGGATCGGGTTGACAGATGACTGGGAAGATCTGGAGAAGATCCAGCGGTCATGGTCCATATCTGTGAAGCAATGACATAGTTAGAGGTAGGTGGAGCGTCCATAAAAATGTTTTTAGGGATTTAGGTCACAAGCTTAGGGCAAGGACCTCAAAGGTAGTGTTTTCCGAAATATTGCCTGTACCACGAGCCACACAGGAAAGGCAGCGGGAGATTAGGGAGGGGAACAAGTGGCTCCAGAACTGGTGTAAGAAGGAGGGGTTTGGGTTCCTGGAGAACTGGGCCGACTTCTCTCTCGACTACAGGCTCTATCGTAGGGATGGGCTGCACCTTAATGGGGAAGGGGCAGCTGTGTTGGGGAGAAAGATGGCTAGATGGTTGGAGGAAAAACTACTACTAAACGAGATAGACAAGAGGGCAAATAATAATGAGGTGGTTATTATTGGGAACTTTAACTACCCAGATATAGACTGGGAAACTGAAAGCTGTACATCTCATAAAGGAAACAGGTTCTTTGCAATAACCAAGGACAATTACCTCTCCCAACTGGTTCAGGACCCGACTAGAGGGACGGCCATACTGGACTTAGTATTAACCAATAGACCTGACAGAACAACAGATGTGCAGGTCGGAGGACACCTGGGAAATAGTGACCATAAAGTAATAACCTTCCACTTATCATTCAAAAGAGAGTTTCTACAGGGAGGAACAAAAATACCAAACTTCAAAAAAGCTAAATTTAGCCAACTAAGAGAGGCCATAGGCCTAACTAACTGGGACAAAGTCCTCAAAAATAAAGATACCGCTACAAAATGGGATATTTTTAAAAGCATCCTGAAATCTCATTGTGAGAGGTACATGCCTTATAGGAATAAAGGGTTAAGGAACAAGAAGAAACCAATGTGGATAAATAGAACTGTAAAGAAAGCAATACATGACAAAAAGAAAGCATATCATTCACTGAAACAGGAGGGGAGCACAGAAGCACTGAAAAACTATAAGGAAAAAAATAGAATATGTAAAAAACAAATAAAAGCTGCCAAACTAGAGACCGAGAGATTAATTGCCAAAGAGAACAAAATTAACCCTAAAATGTTTTTCAATTATATAAATGGTAAAACGTATAAATCTGAAGGTGTCGACCCTCTACAGAGCAATGAGGGGGAAGTTGCAGAGAGCGACGAAGAGAAAGCAAAGTTATTAAATATTTTTTTCTACACTGTATTCACAGAGGAAAACAAACTGTCAGATCAAAAAGGCAGAATGTAAAAGTAAATTCCCTATTAAAAGTGTCCTGTCTGACCCAGGAAGAAGTGCAACGGCGACTAAAAAGATTAAAATAGACAAATCGCCAGGACCAGATGGCATACACCCCCGTATCCTAAGAGAATTAAGTAATGTCATAGGAAGACCCTTATTTTCTGATATTTACAGACTCTATACTGACAGGGAGTGTTCCACAGGATTGGCGCATAGCAAATGTGGTGCCAATATTCAAAAAGGGTCCAAAAACAGACCCCGGAAATTATAGGCCAGTAAGTTTAACATCTGTTGTGGGTAAACTGTTTGAAGGTTTTCTAAGAGATGCTATCTTGGAGGATCTCAATGAAAACAAGCAAATAACATCATATCAGCATGGCTTCATGAGGGACCGGTCATGTCAAACAAATTTAATCAGTTTCTATGAGGAGGTAAGTTCTAGACTTGACAGCGGCGAATCAATGGATGTCGTATATCTGGACTTCTCCAAAGCATTTGACACTGTACCACATAAAAGGTTAGTATATAAAATGAGAATGCTCGGACTGGGAGCATTCACTCAGATTGGGTCACTGTCGCTAGTGGGGTACCTCAGGGGTCAGTACTGGGCCCTATTCTCTTCAATATATTTATTCATGATCTTGTAGAAGGCTTGCATAGTAAAGTATCAATTTTGTGCAGATGACACTAAACTGTGTAAAGTAATTAACACTGAAGGGGACAGTATACACTGTATATACACATATATTCACTACAGAGGACAGTATGCTGTATATATACTACAGAGGACAGTATACTGTATATATACTACAGAGGACAGTATACTGTATATATACTACAGAGAACAGTATGCTGTATATATACTACAGAGGACAGTACTACTACGGAGGGATCTGGATAGATTGGAGGCTTGGGCACATAAGTGGCAGATGAGGTTTAACACTGACAAATGTAAGGTTATGCACCTGGGAAGGAATAATGCAAGTCACCCGTACATACTAAATGGTAAAACACTTGGTAACACTGACATGGAAAAGGACCTAGGAATTTTAATAAACAGCAAACGAAGCAGTAAAGACCAGTGTCAGGCAGCTGCTGCCAAGGCCAATAAGATAATGGGTTGCATCAAAAGGGGCATAGAGGCATAGATGCCGGTGATGAGAACATAGTCCTACCACTTTACAAATCCCTAGTCAGACCACACATGGAGGACTGTGTACAGTTCTGGGCTCCTGTGAACAAGGCAGACATAGCAGAGCTGGGAGGGTTCAGAGGAGGGCAACTAAAGTAATAACTGGAATGGGGCAACTACAGTACCCTGAAAGATTATCAACATTAGGGTTATTAACGCTAGAAAAAAGACGACTGAGGGGAGATCTAATTACTATGTATAAATATATCAGGGGTCAGTACAGAGATCACTCCCATCATCTATTTATCCCCAGGACTGTGACTGTGACGAGGGGACATCCTCTGCGTCTGGAGGAAAGAAGGTTTGTACACAAACTTAGAAGAGGATTCTTTACTGTAAGAGCAGTGATACTATGGACTCTTTACTGTAAGAGCAGTGAGACTATGGTCTCTTTACGGTAAGAGCAGTGAGACCATGGACTCTATACTGTAAGAGCAGTGAGACTATGGACTCTTTACGGTAAGAGCAGTGAGACTATGGACTCTTTACGGTAAGAGCAGTGAGACTATGGATTCTTTACGGTAAGAGCAGTGAGACTATGGACTCTTTACGGTAAGAGCAGTGAGACTATGGATTCTTTACGGTAAGAGCAGTGAGACTATGGACTCTTTACGGTAAGAGCAGTGAGACTATGGACTCTTTACTGTAAGAGCAGTGAGACTATGGAACTCTCTGCCTGAGGAGGTGGTGATGGTGAGTACAATAAAGGAATTCAAGAGGGGCCTGGATGTATTTCTGGAGCGTAATAATATTACAGGCTATAGCTACTAGAGAGGGGTCGGGGATCCAGGGAGTTATTCTGATGCCTGATTGGAGTCGGGAAGGAATTTTTTCCCCCTTAAGTGGGGAAAATTGGCTTCTACCTCAAAGTTTCTTTTTTGCCTTCCTCTGGATTAACTTGCAGGATAACAGGCCGAACTGGTAGGACGGAGGGCTTTTTTCGGCCTTATGTACTATGTTACTATGTACAGAGGCGATCCTGAAGGGAACTTATATTGTGTTTTTCTCCCTAAAATGCTGTACAACCGATAGATCTACATTCCTATTTTTGATAAAACTCTCATGTTTTCACATTTGCAGTACCCCAGAGGAGTGGTTTGTCATTTAATGTTGTGTAATGTTATTTCATGCTACGTAATGTTTACCTAGCATAGCAAGGTATGATTGGCACGACCAGGGTTAACCATCCTGTAGGAGGTTAAAGGTGGGCTGGCCCCACTCGTACCTTTCGGGGCAGTTCTACCTGGAGTTGTTGGAGGAAGGAAGCAGTGACCTAAGCTCCTTCTTCTTAGGCCTCAAACTTCAGAGATTCACTGATCTCTGCAAGATCCACAGAAAGGCCTCATGCACACGTCCGTTGCTGTGGTCCGCATCCGACCTGCATTATTTGCGGCTCGGGTGCAGACCCATTCTGTTCAATGGGGCCGCAAAAGATGCGGACAGCACTCCGTGTGCTGTCCACATCCGTTGCTCCGTTCGTGGCCCCGCAAAAAAAAATATAGCATGTCCTATTCTTGGCCATTTTGTGGCCAAGAATAGGCATTTCTACAATGGGCCATCCGTTCCGTTCCGCAAATTGCGTGGTTTGCGGACCGCAACAAAAGGAACGGTCGTGTGCATGAAGCCAAAGAGAGAGAAAGAGGAGAACTTAAAATCTGCATGGCCAAGCATAGGAGTCAGCAAGGTATCCTGCTACTTCAGCCATTCCGACTTTGCTGCGGTGAGGGAAACTATAAAGATACCCTTCATATTTGGACACGTCCTGGCCAGACGTGCCTTTAAAACCCTATATCCCACAGTGGACACTACAGCCATTATTGCCAAGCAACTGTTGCCTGCCTTAGATTCTACTGAGAGAGTATTTAGCAGGATCATGTACAGAGAGGGCCATAACTCACAGCTGCCAGGTTCCATACCTCGCTATCTGGGGAAAGGATTTGCAGACGAACTGTGTGTTGGACATACTACAACTCCCATTTTGAATTTAAGTAAGAGACCTCTGTTCTGCTACATCTGGCCTGATTTTCTGACTCCTACACCATACACTGGCTATTGCACTCTACTCTCCCTGCCTTGCTCCCATCCAGACATCTACATCATGGGCACCCCAAATACCATCAGGCAGGAGCCCCAGAATCAGGGTGTGCCCCCAGGAAAGAAAGGGTACTCCCTCCTCTCCATGCATGGACCTAGGAAGCAACGGTGTGAGGACAGGCACTATGATTGAATCAGACAGCCAGAGCCACCACCAATGAGATCTTCCACTCCGGCTCCTCCTGGGAGGTTTTTGACCTCATTAATAGCCTCAATAATGGAAATAGCATAGTTGGTTAAACAAGTATATGGATGCTTGATATGATAAATGCGCCCTGTTCTTGGAGGTTTGAAAGTATCGCTGTTTATCAAGGTGACAACATTGGAGGCAAGGAACGTTACCGGACACAAAAAAGATTCTTCAATCCTCTTATTCGATCCAAAGTCTGATTTAACTGGACAGTCCTTTAAATTACAATTTTTCCTATAAACCATAAGTGGGGAACTGGAAAACTCAGGTATCGTGGAAGCCAAGCTTCTTCTCAAAAGTCCCCATTCACTTCTCAGAATCTGCGACACTTTAATAAACGCTAAAGCACATGGAATTCTCTTCCCACCGTCCTTTTGTTTAGCTCCTATCATTGCTGTTACTATGAACCTATCGCTATCCTCAGTGATACGACTCACCTTTAAAGGGGTCCTCTCACTTCAGCAAATGGCATTAATCATGTAGATACAGTGAATACAAGGCACTTACTAATGTATTGTGATTCTCCATATTGACTCCTTTGCTGGCTTGATACATTTTTCAGTCGGTTATGACCACCCTGTAATCCAGCAGCGGTGGTCGTGTTTGCACACTATAGGAAAAAACAGCGGCCTCTCTGGTGGCGAGGACCGCTGGAGTGCAAATAGGCTGGTGCTTTTTCCTGTAGTGTGCAAGTACGACCACCGCTGCTAGATTACAGGGTGGTCGTAACCATGGATATGAGCAGTGTATAATGTGATGGGAAGCAAAGGAGGCAATATGGTGAATCCCAGTACATTAGTAAGAGCCTTATATTACCTGCATCTACATGATAAATGCCATTTGCTGAAGTGAGAGGACCCCTTTAATAATTGGCTCCAAGGTAATGAGTTCACCATAGACCTGGGATAGCTACACTCATTGTGTAAAAAACTATCCCAATCCGTAGGTTTAGAAAACACATCAGTATTGTATCTTCACAAAGTATCCAAAAATTGTGCCTACTATTTGGAACTTACCGTGCCCATTCATATATCCTACATGTAGATATTCTTGGAATAATCCTAATTCTTCCAATGAACCAGTCCAGATGGTGAATATATCATCTCTATACCATATTTTTTCACGTTATAAGATGCACTTTTTTTTCTCCAAACGTGATCTGAGCTCTAAAGATTGGGAGTCTGATACAGATTGGGGCTCTGATTGAGGGGTCTGATCAGAGCTCTACAGATTGGGGCTCTGATTGAGGGGTCTGCTCTATATATTGGGGCTCTGATTGAGGGGTCTGATCAGAGCTCTATAGATTGGGGCTCTGATTGAGGGGTCTGATCAGTGCTCTACAGATTGGGGCTCTAATTGAGGGGTCTGATCAGAGCTCTATAGATTGGGGCTCTGATTGAGGGGTCTGATCAGAGCTCTACAGATTGGGGCTCTGATTGAGGGGTCTGATCAGAGCTCTACAGATTGGGGCTCTGATTGAGGGGTCTGATCAGAGCTCTACAGATTGGGGCTCTGATTGAGGGGTCTGCTCTATAGATTGGGGCTCTGATTGAGGGGTCTGATCAGAGCTCTATAGATTGGGGCTCTGATTGAGGGGTCTGATCAGTGCTCTACAGATTGGGGCTCTAATTGAGGGGTCTGATCAGAGCTCTATAGATTGGGGCTCTGATTGAGGGGTCTGATCAGAGCTCTACAGATTGGGGCTCTGATTGAGGGGTCTGATCAGAGCTCTACAGATTGGGGCTCTGATTGAGGGGTCTGATCAGAGCTCTACAGATTGGGGCTCTGATTGAGGGGTCTGATCAGAGCTCTATAGATTGGGGCTCTGATTGAGGGGTCTGATCAGAGCTCTACAGATTGGGGCTCTGATTGAGGGGTCTGATCAGAGCTCTATAGATTGGGGCTCTGATTGAGGGGTCTGATCAGAGCTCTATAGATTGGGGCTCTGATTGAGGGGTCTGATCAGAGATCTGATAAAGTTTGAAGGTCTTATTGGGGGGTCTGATCTGAAGTCTGATAAAGTTTAGAGGTCTGAAACAGATTGTGAGTAATGGGGGGGGGGGGGTCTGAACTGAGGTCTGATAAAGACTGGGGGTCTGATAAAGGTTGGGGTCTTATTTGGGGATCTGATGAAGATTGGGGGTCTCATCTGAGATCTGATGAAGATTGGGGGTCTGATCTCTGGTGTGATGAAAAAAATATTTTTTTCAGATTTTCCTCTAAACCCTCGCTTATGATCAGGTGAGTCTTATATGGTGAAACATACGGTATGCCGCTTAGCCAGCTGTGAATGTGCACACAAAAGGATGAGGTGTAAACATATTTCTGCCCCACCGCCTCCATATAGATATTTGCATATCTCGGTTCTGCGGCACTGTATGTGAGAATTGTCCTTAAATGGAAAATAATTCTGCTGAGATAAAATGAATTCCCAAATAAAATGAATAGCCCAAAAAAATCCTTAAGTAAATGTTGACTTTTTGGGCGCACATCCAGAGCCGGCCCGGGCCTTCTCACCCGCCTGTGGCCCTGTAGTGTGGTCAGTTTATGTACATGGGGAGCAGACAACCAAAAAGTCACATTGTCAGGAGTTCACTTCGCATTACTATGCAGGGCTGTACTAGGTTTGGTTGCTATGCCGACCAGACAAGCCGCGGCCGCTGGACCCGTCAATGTGACTGGGCCAAGAACAGTAAAAAACACGATGTTTCAATTTGATACATTTTATTACATTGTGGTTACATATTTGATATCATCATTGTTGATGGTGATTGGTGGTGGCAGGACTTCAACTGATATAAAAATACTGTAAATATAAAGACGCTGCGGCACCTTCACCGTATCTCCGTGTGCAGCGGCGCCCGGGTCACCTGGGCTCTACAGCTATTGTATGTTTACGGTTATTAGTTCATAACCTCTTGAATCCTGCTCCGAGTAATTATAGAGGATGCAGAAGCTGGCCTCCGAACCCTGAGCCTGAGGGGTAGGGTCGCAACCTTTCATAACAAAAAATACCAGCCAAATTTACTTGGATAAAAATGTTGTTTGTTTTGGGGGCGTGGCTTAACACGGAGCGTTATTTGCCATCAATGCCATCAAAAATGTTGCCCCAGCCTCATGTGTGAACAGGTGTAACGAATAAGCTACTAAGGAGACGCAAGTATAACCACAAAGACAGGAAACAACTATCCCCTCGACCAATTCCAGTACTGCCCTTGAACTGTATGGCCCTATGCAGGAGCCCAGTTTGCCCTGCTTTCTCATACTCGTCTGTTCTGTAAAATTAATAGAAGACAATGGTTTCTGGAGACAGTCAAAGAGAGGAAATGTCTGTTCTGACCGAACCTTCTCTATCTGTCAGAGATGTATGAGAGCCTCCTCTCTAGCGATAGACGCCATTACTGCAGCGTGTAACGGGTATCGGTAGAGGTTTTACACTAAAGATTCAGTATGGACAGGAGGATGGTGTAACGTGGAGACTTCACTGATGTCCGGGTGTTTGGTGCCACTAATCTGATGCTGGGAAATGTCTGGGTCGTGGCTTCAATAAAAGTCGTTATTGTGTTCAGAGGGGATTAGATGGCGAGTGATCCTCTTCTCACTGCTTTTCTGGAAACAAGATCTGGGACAGTCAGAGAGCAAGTATGCTGTGACTAGTGGGGGGATGATCAGGCTGCGTTCACATATGCGTTGACTATTCTAATTGGAAATAGATCTCATTATAGTCATTGGGGCCATCAGGTGGGGTTCATTTCCATCAGTTGATGGGAACATTGCTTCCGTTATTTCCAATGCTCTGTTCCTATAATTGAGCAGAGCTCTGGGTGGCCCACAATATAAGACTTGTGGGGAAATATCCTTATTTTAAAAATTAGCTTTTATACGATATGCATTAAAATATACACCTAAGGATGTATCACAAACAAAACATGCAATTAAGGGGTACTATGGTGTTGACCCCACTGCTGGCAGAAAAGAAAAGGTACTCATTAGCACTATAGCACCTGTGAGTGCACTAAAGTGTTACCCAGCTAACACACACAAACGACAATATATTGAGGTTCAATGGTAGGTACCCCACTTCTGGTTGAACAAGAATAAATGTTACTGCTGCGCCACAAAGGACGCAAGCAGTCTTACCTTACCCACCAGGTAACAGGGATCAGCGCAACAATGGACCAAGCCTGATGAAGGGGAGTATAGACAGGGGATGTAGTCATGAAAATAACAATAATAACAGTTCTGTGCCCTGTAACACCCTATATTCTTGGTAGGAGTTGGGGGCCTATTTTCATGCTACCTGTCTATACAGAGCACTCGCCCTAAGAAGGGCGACCCCGTCCGGATGCCTGTCCCTAGTTCGGACCTGAACCCTATAATACAAAACAAAACAAAATAGAAATATAGATACTGTAGTGACTACAAGCCTCCCGACGTGGCACGTTTCTGTCGTGTCGACTCCTCAGGGGGATTTAGAACGTGTAGAGACAATAAACAAAAAACCAGGCTATGACCACAGGTAACAGGTTAGTATACACTGCGGTTATGCGGTTATATAGAATGCTAGACTAACACAATATAGATGGAGGTCAAAGTCTAGGGGCAGGCATCCGTGGTGCTGGATCGCCATGCTGCAGAGGAAAAAATGCTTCTCCGCTTTCTAGTGTGAGAGGATATGGTGGTCCTCAGTACGGTGGTGTCCCTATCATTAAGGGGGTTCCTCAACCTATACCAGCCACCCTGACACATACCTTGGTGGGATTTAAATACATCCCCAGCGCGCCTCTTCTTGTGAGACCGCCCTGTCAGCACCTGCATCGGCGTGTGACGTCACGCGCATGCGCCACGACGCACAACACGCCGATGCCTGTGCCACATGATTACGGCGGCCAATCAGATCCGGAGGCGGAACGGGATGGCGGTTACCTAGGAGAGTATGTCAACAGGAAGTAACCTCACAGTACGTCCCCTGATGGAGGCGTCCGTGACAACGCTGCGATATAAAGTCGCAGCTAAAGTAAGGCCGATATTTCTTGCACAATACCGGCGACATGAATACAAAACAGAGAACTGGACGCGAAACAAAGAATTATATAAGTATTTTGGAGTGGAAAAACGTCTCACATATTAGCGCATTATCCAAGGGGAGAAAATACCATCAATGATGTAGGCACAGACTCCAGTGAAGGAGAATATATTGCCATCACCCCTATAAGAATAATCACTATCATGGAAGAGAACATTCCACACATTTATATAAAGCACCCAAAATCCAGCCTTTCATTTAGGCCTAAGGGTGCAGATGTTTTGAGTTGGAAAATCCATCGAGATTCCTGTTGCAGCAGGCACCTGTCCCAATTGCCCCCTCTCACAGGCGGTTTGACCAGGTCAAAACCCAAAAATTTCAAGGAGGCTTTACCATTGTGTACAGTATGTACATGTTTCGAGATTGGGGTATCTCGTTTGTGAGAGATATCCCCCAAATGCTCCCCTATCCGCCTCCTAAATTCACGTATTGTTTTACCAACATATTCAATCCCACATTCACACCGGATCCGATAGATGACCCCTCTGGATTTGCAATTGATGAAATGTGGGATTGAATATGTTTTGTTGGTGACATTGCTCACAAACGTCTTGGTGACGTCTATGCGTTTGCATGCAATACAGTTTCCACATCTATAGCACCCCACACTCCTAGATCGCAACCAAGTGGTATTGGTGCGACCTGGTGCGTAGTGACTATGTACTAACTTATCGCGTATGTTCGATCCTCTACGGTAAGTAATTTGTGGTTGGTCACCCAGGACGTCTTGTAGGTCAGGATCCATTTTGAGAATTTGCCAGTGGCGTCCTAAAATCTGTCTCACTTGTTTGGACCCCCTATCAAAATTGGCAATCATTCTCATAACCCTAGTTGGTGGAACAGAGGTTTGATTCGGAGTGAGCAGTGGGCCTCTTGGTCGGGACAGAGCTGTTTGGATATGCCGATCTCAAAACATGGTCAGGGTATCCCCTGGACAAAAATCTACTCCTCATATCCGCTGCTTGGATGACAAAATCACGTTTATCAGAGCAATTTCGTCTAAGACGCAGGTATTGGCCTCTAGGAATTCCTGTCCTGAGTGGGAGAGGGTGGTTGCTCTCCCATCTCAGAAGGGAATTCGTAGAGGTGGCCTTCCTGTAAATAGAGGTGTCTAGCTCCCCCCTCCCATTCTTAGAGATTTTTATATCAAGGAATGGTAGAGTGGTGGGGTGGGACTCGCTAGTGAAGCACATACCAATATTGTTACAATTGAGATGCTGGACAAAGGCTTCAAAAGTCCCCCGATCACCATTCCAAAGAATGAAAATGTCGTCAATGTATCGCGCCCACAGACCAATCTCATAGGTGTCCAGAGCTTCATCCTCCTTAAATACGATGGTCTCCTCCCACCAGCCCAGGAATAGGTTAGCATACGATGGGGCACACGGGCTCCCCATCGCTGTACCCCTGAGCTGGTGGTAGGTCCTCCCATCGAAGGTGAAAAAATTACGTGTGAGCGTGAACTCAAGTAAACGCAGGACAAATTGGCTGTGGGCGCGATACTGACAGCCCCGTGATCGGAGAAAATGTTCAACCGCGTTGAGACCCAAATTGTGTGGTATAGATGAATAGAGGGCCTCAACATCAATACTGGACAAGAGACATGTCTCCTCCAATGTCAGCCCCTCAATGCGCTTGAGGAGATCAGTGGTATCTCTGACATGGGAGGGGAGAGCCGTGACAAACGGTGCCAGTACCCGGTCAATATAAATTCCCAGATTCTGGTTAAGGTTGTCCACCCCCGATACAATGGGTCTTCCCTTTAGGGGACTAACCCCCTTATGCACCTTGGGGAGACTATAGAACGTAGATTTTCGAGGATGCAGAGGGAAAAGGAAGGCAAATTCCTCAGCGGAAATGATATTATTGGTTTTCGCTTCTTCCAAAATATTTTTAAGTTCACGCCTATAACCCTCAGTGGGGTCACTATATAGTACTTCATACGTTCCTGAGTCAGATAGTATATTCCTACACATATTCACATACTGTTCCGAGTCCATGACCACGACATTCCCCCCCTTGTCAGCGGGTTTGATGACGATTTGGTGGTCGTCGGCTAATGATGAAATGGCGGTGGTCACAGACTCGGCGCAGTTGGAATAATGTGTGGACACCTGGAGATCCTCCAGGTCCTTAGTGACCATATTAAGGAATACATCTAAGCATGACAGTTCATTCGCAGTGGGTGGCATCTTTGTACTCTTTACTTTTAAGTTAGTAAAGGGACCGTTGCCCTGGGTGTTATCCCTATTGGAATCCAGGGACTGCAGAAGTTCTACATCCCTAAGTAGTTCAATCGGGATCCCTAACTCAAGGCATTGACGACGGTCCATCAGTCTAAAGTGTTTGTGCCACCTTAATTTGCGAATGAATAGATTGACGTCTTTAACGGACGAAAATCTATCAAATTTTGGGGTCGGCACAAAGCTAAGGCCTAGTTCAAGGGCTTTAATCTCATCAGTATTGAGAACACGTGAGGAAAGGTTTAGGATTTGTGGTCCCAAGACTAATTCGGAGGTTTCTGTATGCGATTGCGTAGTGGATATTCCACGTTCTGGTTGAACTGGCCTAAAAAACGGTTATCCTGGCCTCTATAAGCGCCCCGACCTCTACCCCTCCTATACCTACCCCTGTTGGGGTGTTGACTCGTTTTAGGGGCAGTTTCTCTCTCAGAATCGGATAAATCAGTTTCAGTGGAGGATCTCTCAGAGTTACTTGGTACGGTGTCTCTTCTGGTGTTACCAAGAGAGGAATATATACGGTTTTCTTTAAAGTCTGAGAGATCTCTAATAAACTGTCGATGTTTCCTTTCTTTGAGATGGTATTGGTATTTTTCTAAAGTGAGATGGAGCTGCTTTTCTTTGTTCTGGAATTCCGCTTCTTGTGAAAAAGTCTGCACTACCTCTGTGTGTTCTGTGAGTTTCTGACTAAGGGTGGCTAGGTTAGCTCTCTCCTCATCCAACAGGAGCCTCATCAACCTGAGGGAACTACTGGTGGCTTCTTGCTCCCACTTGGTTAAAAAGCCAGGGTGTTGTCGTAAGCGTGCCGCTGGGAGGAGAGAGATACGCAGCCCCCTTGGGACAATGTTATTTTTAATATAGTTGTCTAAACTTTGCACTTCCCACCAGGACGTAATCTGTTCTTTGTAGACCTGAGTAAGGTCCACAAAGGCGGTTTGGAAAGAAGGTAAGTACTTTTTTTGGGTAAATTGTTTATCAGAAAATATATCCTTGGCCTCGTGCAACCAGCTCTCTGCATCAAATCCCGTCGCCAGGAATCCTGCCATATCAGTAGGAAAAGATAATATCTGATTAGGACTATTGGTGAAAACAGTCCCACTGATATTTCAAGATTAACAAAGCTCTGGGTGGCCCACAATATAAGACTTGTGGGGAAATATCCTTATTTTAAAAATTAGCTTTTATACGATATGCATTAAAATATACACCTAAGGATGTATCACAAACAAAACATGTAATTAAGGGGTACTATGGTGTTGACCCCACTGCTGGCAGAAAAGAAAAGGTACTCATTAGCACTATAGCACCTGTGAGTGCACTAAAGTGTTACCCAGCTAACACACACAAACGACAATATATTGAGGTTCAATGGTAGGTACCCCACTTCTGGTTGAACAAGAATAAATGTTACTGCTGCGCCACTAAGGACGCAAGCAGTCTTACCTTACCCACCAGGTAACAGGGATCAGCGCAACAATGGACCAAGCCTGATGAAGGGGAGTATAGACAGGGGATGTAGTCATGAAAATAACAATAATAACAGTTCTGTGCCCTGTAACACCCTATATTCTTGGTAGGAGTTGGGGGCCTATTTTCATGCTACCTGTCTATACAGAGCACTCGCCCTAAGAAGGGCGACCCCGTCCGGATGCCTGTCCCTAGTTCGGACCTGAACCCTATAATACAAAACAAAACAAAATAGAAATATAGATACTGTAGTGACTACAAGCCTCCCGACGTGGCACGTTTCTGTCGTGTCGACTCCTCAGGGGGATTTAGAACGTGTAGAGACAATAAACAAAAAACCAGGCTATGACCACAGGTAACAGGTTAGTATACACTGCGGTTATGCGGTTATATAGAATGCTAGACTAACACAATATAGATGGAGGTCAAAGTCTAGGGGCAGGCATCCGTGGTGCTGGATCGCCATGCTGCAGAGGAAAAAATGCTTCTCCGCTTTCTAGTGTGAGAGGATATGGTGGTCCTCAGTACGGTGGTGTCCCTATCATTAAGGGGGTTCCTCAACCTATACCAGCCACCCTGACACATACCTTGGTGGGATTTAAATACATCCCCAGCGCGCCTCTTCTTGTGAGACCGCCCTGTCAGCACCTGCATCGGCGTGTGACGTCACGCGCATGCGCCACGACGCACAACACGCCGATGCCTGTGCCACATGATTACGGCGGCCAATCAGATCCGGAGGCGGAACGGGATGGCGGTTACCTAGGAGAGTATGTCAACAGGAAGTAACCTCACAGTACGTCCCCTGATGGAGGCGTCCGTGACAACGCTGCGATATAAAGTCGCAGCTAAAGTAAGGACCGATATTTCTTGCACAATACCGGCGACATGAATACAAAACAGAGAACTGGACGCGAAACAAAGAATTATATAAGTATTTTGGAGTGGAAAAACGTCTCACATATTAGCGCATTATCCAAGGGGAGAAAATACCATCAATGATGTAGGCACAGACTCCAGTGAAGGAGAATATATTGCCATCACCCCTATAAGAATAATCACTATCATGGAAGAGAACATTCCACACATTTATATAAAGCACCCAAAATCCAGCCTTTCATTTAGGCCTAAGGGTGCAGATGTTTTGAGTTGGAAAATCCATCGAGATTCCTGTTGCAGCAGGCACCTGTCCCAATTGCCCCCTCTCACAGGCGGTTTGACCAGGTCAAAACCCAAAAATTTCAAGGAGGCTTTACCATTGTGTACAGTATGTACATGTTTCGAGATTGGGGTATCTCGTTTGTGAGAGATATCCCCCAAATGCTCCCCTATCCGCCTCCTAAATTCACGTATTGTTTTACCAACATATTCAATCCCACATTCACACCGGATCCGATAGATGACCCCTCTGGATTTGCAATTGATGAAATGTGGGATTGAATATGTTTTGTTGGTGACATTGCTCACAAACGTCTTGGTGACGTCTATGCGTTTGCATGCAATACAGTTTCCACATCTATAGCACCCCACACTCCTAGATCGCAACCAAGTGGTATTGGTGCGACCTGGTGCGTAGTGACTATGTACTAACTTATCGCGTATGTTCGATCCTCTACGGTAAGTAATTTGTGGTTGGTCACCCAGGACGTCTTGTAGGTCAGGATCCATTTTGAGAATTTGCCAGTGGCGTCCTAAAATCTGTCTCACTTGTTTGGACCCCCTATCAAAATTGGCAATCATTCTCATAACCCTAGTTGGTGGAACAGAGGTTTGATTCGGAGTGAGCAGTGGGCCTCTTGGTCGGGACAGAGCTGTTTGATATGCCGATCTCAAAACATGGTCAGGGTATCCCCTGGACAAAAATCTACTCCTCATATCCGCTGCTTGGATGACAAAATCACGTTTATCAGAGCAATTTCGTCTAAGACGCAGGTATTGGCCTCTAGGAATTCCTGTCCTGAGTGGGAGAGGGTGGTTGCTCTCCCATCTCAGAAGGGAATTCGTAGAGGTGGCCTTCCTGTAAATAGAGGTGTCTAGCTCCCCCCTCCCATTCTTAGAGATTTTTATATCAAGGAATGGTAGAGTGGTGGGGTGGGACTCGCTAGTGAAGCACATACCAATATTGTTACAATTGAGATGCTGGACAAAGGCTTCAAAAGTCCCCCGATCACCATTCCAAAGAATGAAAATGTCGTCAATGTATCGCGCCCACAGACCAATCTCATAGGTGTCCAGAGCTTCATCCTCCTTAAATACGATGGTCTCCTCCCACCAGCCCAGGAATAGGTTAGCATACGATGGGGCACACGGGCTCCCCATCGCTGTACCCCTGAGCTGGTGGTAGGTCCTCCCATCGAAGGTGAAAAAATTACGTGTGAGCGTGAACTCAAGTAAACGCAGGACAAATTGGCTGTGGGCGCGATACTGACAGCCCCGTGATCGGAGAAAATGTTCAACCGCGTTGAGACCCAAATTGTGTGGTATAGATGAATAGAGGGCCTCAACATCAATACTGGACAAGAGACATGTCTCCTCCAATGTCAGCCCCTCAATGCGCTTGAGGAGATCAGTGGTATCTCTGACATGGGAGGGGAGAGCCGTGACAAACGGTGCCAGTACCCGGTCAATATAAATTCCCAGATTCTGGTTAAGGTTGTCCACCCCCGATACAATGGGTCTTCCCTTTAGGGGACTAACCCCCTTATGCACCTTGGGGAGACTATAGAACGTAGATTTTCGAGGATGCAGAGGGAAAAGGAAGGCAAATTCCTCAGCGGAAATGATATTATTGGTTTTCGCTTCTTCCAAAATATTTTTAAGTTCACGCCTATAACCCTCAGTGGGGTCACTATATAGTACTTCATACGTTCCTGAGTCAGATAGTATATTCCTACACATATTCACATACTGTTCCGAGTCCATGACCACGACATTCCCCCCCTTGTCAGCGGGTTTGATGACGATTTGGTGGTCGTCGGCTAATGATGAAATAGCGGTGGTCACAGACTCGGCGCAGTTGGAATAATGTGTGGACACCTGGAGATCCTCCAGGTCCTTAGTGACCATATTAAGGAATACATCTAAGCATGACAGTTCATTCGCAGTGGGTGGCATCTTTGTACTCTTTACTTTTAAGTTAGTAAAGGGACCGTTGCCCTGGGTGTTATCCCTATTGGAATCCAGGGACTGCAGAAGTTCTACATCCCTAAGTAGTTCAATCGGGATCCCTAACTCAAGGCATTGACGACGGTCCATCAGTCTAAAGTGTTTGTGCCACCTTAATTTGCGAATGAATAGATTGACGTCTTTAACGGACGAAAATCTATCAAATTTTGGGGTCGGCACAAAGCTAAGACCTAGTTCAAGGGCTTTAATCTCATCAGTATACTTATATAATTCTTTGTTTCGCGTCCAGTTCTCTGTTTTGTATTCATGTCGCCGGTATTGTGCAAGAAATATCGGTCTTACTTTGCTGCGACTTTATATCGCAGCGTTGTCACGGACGCCTCCATCAGGGGACGTACTGTGAGGTTACTTCCTGTTGACATACTCTCCTAGGTAACCGCCATCCCGTTCCGCCTCCGGATCTGATTGGCCGCCGTAATCATGTGGCACAGGCATCGGCGTGTTGTGCGTCGTGGCGCATGCGCGTGACGTCACACGCCGATGCAGGTGCTGACAGGGCGGTCTCACAAGAAGAGGCGCGCTGGGGATGTATTTAAATCCCACCAAGGTATGTGTCAGGGTGGCTGGTATAGGTTGAGGAACCCCCTTAATGATAGGGACACCACCGTACTGAGGACCACCATATCCTCTCACACTAGAAAGCGGAGAAGCATTTTTTCCTCTGCAGCATGGCGATCCAGCACCACGGATGCCTGCCCCTAGACTTTGACCTCCATCTATATTGTGTTAGTCTAGCATTCTATATAACCGCATAACCGCAGTGTATACTAACCTGTTACCTGTGGTCATAGCCTGGTTTTTTGTTTATTGTCTCTACACGTTCTAAATCCCCCTGAGGAGTCGACACGACAGAAACGTGCCACGTCGGGAGGCTTGTAGTCACTACAGTATCTATTTTTGTTTTGTTTTGTATTATAGGGTTCAGGTCCGAACTAGGGACAGGCATCCGGACGGGGTCGCCCTTCTCAGGGCGAGTGCTCTGTATAGACAGGTAGCATGAAAATAGGCCCCCAACTCCTACCAAGAATATAGGGTGTTACAGGGCACAGAACTGTTATTGTTATTTTCATGACTACATCCCCTGTCTATACTCCCCTTCATCAGGCTTGGTCCATTGTTGCGCTGATCCCTGTTACCTGGTGGGTAAGGTAAGACTGCTTGCGTCCTTAGTGGCGCAGCAGTAACATTTATTCTTGTTCAACCAGAAGTGGGGTACCTACCATTGAACCTCAATATACTGTCGTTTGTGTGTGTTAGCTGGGTAACACTTTAGTGCACTCACAGGTGCTATAGTGCTAATGAGTACCTTTTCTTTTCTGCCAGCAGTGGGGTCAACACCATAGTACCCCTTAATTGCATGTTTTGTTTGTGATACATCCTTAGGTGTATATTTTAATGCATATCGTATAAAAGCTAATTTTTAAAATAAGGATATTTCCCCACAAGTCTTATATTGTGGGCCACCCAGAGCTTTGTTAATCTTGAAATATCAGTGGGACTGTTTTCACCAATAGTCTCAATCAGATATTATAATTGAGCAGAGCAGCAGAAATAAAAATACCAGTGTGAACCTAGCCTTACCCCCCTCCCTTCCTTCCCCGGGGTCATGTACAGTTACATAGGCACAGGAGGATCTATATGAATATCCTCTCCCTGCAGCCTGACTGACTTCCACTCTGCTGGCTCCTGCCTCTCCTCCTCCTGCATGCTGGATTGTCTAGGGAGGACTACGTCAACTTAGAATATCTCAGTTTGTACAGCAGCTAGAGCCAGGTCTTATTTGAAAGCTGAGAATCTGCAGATTTAAATGATTTCTAATAGTTATTTCTCAGGATGTATGGTGGCCAGCACTGCAATCATTGTCTTATCTTAAAGCTTAGATGTTTGGGGGTGTTTCTGTGCAAAGTGGGAAGGGCTTAAAGATGTCCTTGAGTTGGGAGTCAGTTATTGTGTGGTATGTGGTTTTACTCTACAGAGGAATCATGGCTCCTGACATAACGGCATGAACTTGACCTTTGTCCACACAATTCCGTACACTTGCTGCTGGATGCTGCACCATCATCACATCACTGAGGAGCCACCTGGGAACTTTCACCATCATTTTAGGCTGTCCAACCTCACACATTTAATTTTTTTTTTTTAGCACAGTGTTGATAGCACTACAACTCTGTACATCTATCTATCTTTCTCATATCTATCTATCTATCTATCTATCTATCATGCCCAAGAGTGGCATTACCACCTTTGCACCTCGCTACTGTCTTTATTGCTTAACCACATGACATTATGTGTATTTATTCCAGATCCAAACACTGTGCATTTCCTATTTTGCAACTGTTATGTTCACGTGTAATGTGCCTGGTTGACCGGCTGGTGGCAGCAAACAAGGCAGATCTATAGTTACATAGAATAGAGCTTTCAATTCCGTTCTAGACACCCCTCTCTGGAGGAGTGGGCGAGTCCCACTTCCTTCAGGAAGGGTGGGGACCAGTTTCTAGAGCAGTCTACATTACCCCCCTGCTAGGGGAAGGAAGAAAGTGCTGGGCACATCTCTGCTGGACGTGCCCAGGCCAGGCCAAGCCAAGCCAAGCCAGCTAGAGCACCGTTATCTCTGCTGGATGTGGAGGCCACAGCTTAGAGCCTCAAGAGCCAGGAGGATAGTTCCCTGGCATAATTAAGAGTCAGACTACAAGGAGAAAGTGCAGCATCCAGAGGAAGCCTGCTGGAACCAAAACAAAGTCTGTAACCCGTTTGGAGAAATGTTTATGCCAAGTAAAGCTGTTATTGAACTTCATCACAAGGTCTGGTCTCAATTTATTCTTCATCCCCAAGTCAACTACCCCCCTTATTTGCTGCTTGGAAGCCAACGCCTGGGGTCTAGTTTATCCAGGTAGGAGCACCGTGACACATACAAAACAGTGAAGGACATTGTAGGCCACCCTATACCACTCGGCCATTCCTACCCTGGGTACCAACACCATTTCTTAAAGGGACTCTGTGTCGTTGTTGCTTCACTGCAACTGGCATCACAAATATTTCTTAAAGGGACTCTTTTCCACTGTAGGACATTGCATATCTATCTCACATCTATCTATCTATCTATCTATCTATCTATCTATCTATCTCACATCTATCTATCTAAAAAAAAAGAAGAAGAATGGAGCTCAAAAAGCCAGGTAGTAATTGTTATAAATGTTTTATTCGGACATAAAAAGACATCAAAATTGCATACACAAAATGCAGTAGGACAGGGAACAAAAAGGAGCAGGGAGAGGAGAAAACAGCGCCACCCTGGGAGGGGCACTCCGGTCATGGATGATAGTATATAATCAGCGGGTGCAATATATAATGAAAAGAATAAATCGCAGATATAGAATGATTGTAGATGAAAATGGTGAGTCTGGAAGTAAAAAATTCAAAGCCCACACAAGCATGGACCTGCAGACACCCGGCCAACAGGCAAAAGCCTAGCAAAAATAGTAACAATCCTGATGGAGGAAAGTCGGGGTGTAAGAGAGCAATGAAGACTCACCAAGGATCAGACCAGGAGGGGACCAACCAGGATGGCGCTACCCCAACGCGTGTTTCGGCGTGCCTTCGTCAGGCGTGCCCCCAAAATGGGGGGAGAAATGCCCCTGCGTCTTATATGGCGAATGCTGTCAGTTTTAAATCGCAAGCTGCTATGTAAAGCAAGCGCTGACTCGGGGAGGGACTGGGAGGAGGAGCTGGGGCCAGTAATAGCGGCAGGGCAGTGCTAATATAATATGTCATATTCAATTAATGGTTATTAAATATGCCCCTTTATGCCTAATAGTACCTTAAATCCTAAGCGCTTCAGTAGAATGCAGGCCGGGGCGGGCAGCAGCGTAACTCCCTGATGTCACGTGCCTGCGCCGCCTACTTTATGAATGAAGCAGGCGGCGCAGGCAAGTGACGTCAGTGGGTGACGCGCCGGCCGCCCGGCCTGCCGGCATTGTACTGAAGCGCTTAGGATTTAAGGTACTATTAGGAATAAAGAGGCATATTTAATAACTATTAATTGAATAAGACATATTATATTAGTATACTGGAGCGGCGGGGGATCTGTGGATGGCACAGTTATGGGCTGGGAGGGTCTGTGGATGACACATGTATAACAGTGCCATCCACAGATTCCCCCCCTGTAACAGTGCCAGCCACAGATCCCCCTGTAACAGTGCCAGCCACAGATCCCCCCATAACAGTATCTGTCATCCACAGATCCCCCATAACAGTGTCTGTCATCCACAGTTCCCCCATAACAGTGTCCATCATCCACAGATCCCCATAACAGTGTCCGTCATCCACAGTTCCCCCATAACAGTGTCCGTCATCCACAGATCCCCCCATAACAGTGTCCGTCATCCACAGATCCCCCCATAACAGTGTCCGTCATCCACAGATCCCCCCATAACAGTGTCCGTCATCCACAGATTCCCCCCATAACAGTGTCCGTCATCCACAGATCCCCAGTAATAGTGCCATCCACAGACCACCATTAGTTCCAAACCCACCAAACACAAAGCACACCTTTTGGTTAAAAATATTTCTTATTTTCCTCCCCAAAAACCTAGGTGCGTCTTATACGGCGAAAAATACGGTAATTAAAATCAGTGTCAAAATACATAATTTCATAAACGTGTACATGATTCCATATAAAAAATCCATAAAAGTGATATATAAAGTGCAAAGTGCTAATATTCCATATAAAGATACAGTTAGTGCGATCCATGTCATGAAAAAGCCTTCACTAACATAAATCCAACCACAAGTGTACAGGATTATGTGATTAAAAATAAATAGGTAATTACAAACTCTCACATGTAGCTCGAGACGGCAGGACCTGGTCGGCGTTATGTAAAACGTACTGCGCAGGCGTCGAGTACTTGTCTTCCCGCGAGACTAGTGTTTCACCTAAGGGGCGTACGAAACCACTTGTTACGGCTTCTGCGAAACGAGCAAAGTGGAGGGGACCTGAACTCATCTATATTGTCAAAACCACTGGTCAACATTTTCCAGTGTTTCCTGATAATAGATGAAACTTGTGGACTGTTCACACTATAGTCTGAAATAAATTGAATCCTAGGAGAGGAAACGTTAGGTGCACTTGGGCCTTCATTCATTGCCCTTTCTTTGGTTTTGCATATACTCTTGGAGATCTGACCCTTCGGGTATCCTCTGGAGTGAAATTTTGCTGCCATTTCGGACAGTCTCTTGTCCCTGATTGGACCATCTTGTACTATCCTAGTTACTCGTAACATTTGACTGAACGGAAGAGAATTAATCATGGGCCGTGGATGGTGGCTTTCAAATCTTAACAGTGTATTCTTATCTGTAGGTTTCGGGAACAGGTCAGTTATACACTCCTGGCCATGTATTAAAACCTCTGTATCAAGGAATTGTGACTTGTCTTCAGAATGTGTCAAGGTGAACTTAACACTAGGGTCAATCTCATTAAGGAAAGAATGGAACGCCATGAGGTCCTCTGTGGCACCCACCCATACCAAAAAAATGTTGTCTATATAGCGCCACCACCCCAGCACATGGCTGAAGTGCCGGCACCCATAGACGATTGATTCCTCTAGATGTGTCATGTATATATTTGCATAAGTGGGCGCCATATTGGACCCCATTGCGGGCCCTCTCAACTGGACATAATAGTCATCCTGGAATAAAAAATAATTCCTAGTTAGAATAAATCTCAAAAGTGAAATCAAAAATTCTTTACATTCCCTTGTATAGTCAGCAAGCTGTAAACATTGTTGAACAGCCTGAAGGCCTAATTCGTGCTCGATTGACGTGTGTAGACTAGACACGTCAAAAGAAGCCAGAACGGAGCCCTCAGGTACCTTCAAATCCTTGATTCTCATCCATTCAGTCAAATGTTACGAGTAACTCGGATAGTACAAAATGGCCCAATCAGGGACAAGAAATTTCGCTCCAGAGGATACCCAAAGGGTCTGATCTCCAAGAGTATATGCAAAACCAAAGAAAGGGCGATGAATGAAGGCCCAAGTGCACCTATAGTTTCCTCTCCTCGGATTCCATTTATTTCAGACTATAGTGTGAACAGTCCACAAGTTTCATCTATGGTCAGGAAACACTGGAAAATGTTGACCAGTGGTTTTGACAATATAGATGAGTTCAAGTCCCCTCCACTTTGCTCGTTTCGCAGAAGCTGCAACTTAGGTGACAAATGACGATGTTGGGTCGTCCAGAGTAAGTTGTAGTACCTATTGTGGCTCTACCTGGAAGGGTTGTTATCCGTGCCACAATTGTGTCAATTGTCCCCTTATGATACGGGGAGGGTCGTTTTTGAATCCTGTGTCTGGTAAAACAATTAGAATTCAACAGTATTTGACGTGTGATTCGACTTTTGTAATATATTTGCTATCATGCCGGTGTAATCTGTGGTACGTTGCGGAAACTACATGGGACGTTAAAACACGTCTAAATCAGCATAGATATACAGTTAGGAGACAGAAACTAGGCTTACCTGTATCCAAGCATTTTAAGGATGCAGGACATACTGAGCGAGACCTAAGAGTCAGAATATTAGAACAAGTATCAATGTCCAGACGCGGCGGAGATGGGATCGTGCGAGTGACGAGGAGAGAGTTGTATTGGATTTTTGAATTACAGACTCTCAAACCCAGAGGTCTTAATGTTGAATTTAGAGTAATATGAACATCTCCCCTGCCTTGAGTTCCTTCCTCCAATTTCTTGTGAGGTTTGTTACATGTGCGACATTACTATTTATCCAAGTTTGTTTATAGTTTTTTCTGTTTTTGTACAGATGAGTATACCAATGTTGATATTGATGGCAGCCACCAGACAGCAGGACCAGACAGGCCAACGCCGATACATCATTTATGCTTTTTATCCTTATTAATGTAATGGGACATGGGATGCCACAAACAGGACTAGACCCTATCTTCATTATTATGAGGTTCGGACTCGTCGCCGGCCACGCTTGATACGGGGATGGCGACGATGAATTTGAATGCCTCAGTTTTAAATGCCTTGTGGAGGATGGTTGTTATTTTCAAATATGGGGCAGATTTATCCAGGACCAGGACGGGGATGCTTGGTCACGTCACAGTGACATCAGGATCCCCTGATCCTAATAGGGTGCAGTGTCCCCAGCCGGGTGGCCCCTGGGGGGTGACTCGGTGCCCCCTGGTTGTGAATCTTGGCCCTGATTGGTGAAGTGAATGTACCACGATAAATTTGTATACTGTATAAGGGCTGTGAGTGAGGGTGAAGGTGGCGATCCGCTATATGCCCGGTTCGCAATTTCAGCCCGCATTCCCCTATGGGGTTAACAGTATGGAGTGAATAATGATGGAGTGAGTGGCGGTCATGTGCCGTGATCATGTGATCCTGAGAAGCGCATCCGCCTCTTTGTGGGCTGGAGTGTCCGCAGTGCTCCTTTACTGCCGGGTCGCCATCTTGGTTGTGGTATCGTACGCCCCTTAGGTGAAACACTAGTCTCGCGGGAAGACAAGTACTCAACGCCTGCGCAGTACGTTATACATAACGCCGACCAGGTCCTGCCATCTCGAGCTACATGTGAGAGTTTGTAATTGCCTATTTATTTTTAATCCCATAATCCTGTACACTGGTGGTTGGATTTATGTTAGGGAAGGTTTTCTGTCACGGCCACGGTTATGGTCTTGACTCCTTGGGAGCCGCATACAGTTGCCCGCGGTTTTGGTTGTTGTTTCAACCGCAGCTGAGGCATATTGTAGTTGGCCTCAGTGCGGTTGCTGCGGACAACAGCTATGTGTGCGGTTCCCGGGGAGTTGTGTGCGTGTGTGGATGCACTTTGTTTGTATGTCTGGTGTGCACTTGTTGTTGTTTGGTGCGCACGGACATCGTCCTTTCACTGTGGCTGCCCGTGGCAACGTTTGGTATTATGTACATGTGGTGGCAGTGTCTCGGCCTTCGGGCTGTCTCCCAGGACGGCTGCCACCCATGTTGTTGCCAGCGGCAACAGCCACAGGGTGATCAGGTTGGTCACTTCCCCTGTATGTGTGTTTTCCCTTCTGTGTGCTGGAAGGGTTAACTTCCTTCCCAGTGTGTGTGTTGTGTCACTGGGTGTGGTTGACCGGTGGGTGTGGCCACTTTGCCCTATAAATCCTGTGTCTGGAGCACAGCTCAGTAGGTTGCTTTCAGTCATGCTTGGCTGAAGCAGCCTCCTGTGGATTCCATCCTTCTTGTAAGGGCCACCCTTCCGGTCATAAGTTTATTTCCTTTGATGTGTTGTTGATGTCCCATCTTTCCTTGTGTTTTAGTGCAGCTATGGATCTGGGTCCCTGTGTGTGGATGCGTGGTGATCTTCAGCATGCCAGCACAGGGATCCAGTCAGCTAGGCTGAGACAGGTAGGTGTGGAACTGTGTGGGTTCACCTGTCTTATCCATAGACCTGTTTATGTTCCCTTTCTTCATGCTGCTTGGCCAGTGAGACTCCTGCTCCTCCGTGTCTAGGAGGAGTGGGTTGTCTTACTCTGTCTCTAGTTCAGGGCCGACTTGAGGGCTTGTAGGGACTATAAGGTTCCAGCGTATGAGCCCTCCTACCATCAAGGTCGGCTCATGCAGACAGGAGACAGGGTCAGCGTTAGGGACGCATTAGGAGGCGACCAGCTCCCTAATTCTGTGGTCCTGGCCTAGTAGCGACCGGACATCTTACATCATCGCACGGCTGAGGATTTCCCCCATCCTCAGCCGTGACATTTTCTCATGACATGGATCGCACTAACTGTACCTTTATATGGGAGATTTGCACTTTATATAGCACTTTTATGGAATTTTGATATGGAATCATGTACACGTTTATGAAATTATTTTGGAATTATGTATTTTAACACTGATTTTAATTATATTGAGATCTGATTATGTAATTATATTATGTATAATATATAAGCACTTGATTTTACACATTTTAACATGGCTGACAAAGGCTTCATAGAGAGAGCTGAAACGTTGCTGTCACAGGGGTTAATAAATCACCCACTTTTTTCACTTATTTTGAGCGCTGCCTTCGCTTTTTTCCGATCTATCTATCTATCTATCATATATCTACTTCATATCTATCTATTTATATCATATCTAACTATCTCTCTCTCTCTCTCTCTCATATCTCTCTCTCTTATCTATCTATCTACAGTATCTATTTATTTTTATGTAAAATTGAATTATGGTGACATTATCTTGTAAATTTCAATCTTGCGATCTGTTTACAATGAAATTATTGCAGCACAAAAGTCTGACCACAATTATATACAATATATACGTGATGTAATGTTTGCCGCAATAAACCGAGCTCCTGCATTAGGAAATGTGGAGGAACATGCCTAAGACAGCACATACTGCCCTCTGGTGGAGAAATTGTGTCATTGCCCATAACAGCATATTTTAGGTTTCCTTGTTTTTTTTTGTTTTTTTTTGTTTTGTTTTTATAACTAGGAATGTGTCAGCTTCCTCTGCTGGTCACCCGGTGAGATGGTTGGGAGAGGACTATCTATCTATCTATCTGTAACCCCCCAGAGTGGCATTACCACCTTTGTACCTCGCTACTGTCTTTATTGGTTAACCTCATGTCCTATTTTGCAACTGTTATGTTCATGTGTAATGTACCTGGTTCACCAGCAGGTGGCAGCAAACAAGGCAGATCTATAGTTACATAGAATAGAGCTTTCCATTCCATTATACACCCCCCTCTGTGGAGGAGTGGGCGAGTCCCACTTCCTTCAGGAAGGGTGGGGACCAGTTTCTAGAGCAGTCTAGATTACCCCCCTGCTAGGGGAAGGAAGCAAGTGCTGGACACATCTCTGCTGGACGTGCCCAGGCCAAGCCAAGCCGGCTAGAGCACCGTCATCTCTGCTGGATGTGGAGGCCACAGCTTAGAGCCTCAGGAGCCAGGAGGAGAGTTCCCTGGCATAGCTAAGAGTCAGACTACAAAGAGAAAGTGCAGCATCCAGAATAAGCCAAGTTATACAGCTACCCTGTTAGTACAGCAGAGCCAGAGAGAAACAAATGTAGCAGAGACGAGTTTGCCTGCCAGAGTTTTATTGCTAAAGCCTGCTGGAAACAAGACAAAGTCTGTAACCCGTTTGGAGAAATGTTTATGCTATGTAAAGCTGTTCTTGAACTTCATCACAAGGTCTGGTCTCCTGTGGTCCAGCGTATCCAGGTAGGAGCACCGTGACACATACCAAAAGTGAGGGACATTGTAGGCCACCCTATACCACTCGGCCATTCCTACCCTAGGTACCACCACCAACACCATTTCTTAAAGGGACTCTGTCCCGTTGTTGCTTCACTGCAACTGGTGTCATGAATATTTCTTAACCACTACAGGACCGCCGCACGTAGGATTGCATCTTTGCGGCGGCCCTGTTATACCTCCTGGACGCGCCAGAGCGTCATCTCGCGAGACGCGAAATTCCCTGTAAACGCACGAACACAGGCGCGTGCGTTCACAGGAACTGCAGGTAAACTAGCTGATCTACAGCCTGCCAGCGGTGATCATTCGCTGGCAGGCTGTAGATGCAATTTTTTTAACCCCTAAAAGGTATATTAGACACTGTTTTAATAACAGCGTCTAATATACCTGCAACCTGGTCCTCTGGTGGTCCCTTTTGCTTGAATCGACCACCAGAGGACACAGGTAGCTCAGTAAAGTAGCACCAAACACCACTACACTACACCCCCCCTGTCAATTATTAACCCCTTATTAACCCCCTGATCACCCCATATAGACTCCCTGCTCACCCCCTGTCATTGATCACCCCCATGTAAGGCTCCATTCAGACGTCCGTATGTGTTTTACGGATCCACGGATCCATGTATCGGATCCGCAAAACACATGTGGACGTCTGAATGGAGCCTTACAGGGGGGTGATCACTCCATATAGACTCCCTGATCAGCCCCCTGTCATTGATCACCCCCCTGTAAGGCTCCATTCAGACGTCCGTATGTGTTTTGCGGATCCGTGGATCCGCAAAACACGGACACCGCGGATCCGCAAAACACGGACACCGCGGATCCGCAAAACACGGACACCGCGGATCCGCAAAACACGGACACCGCGGATCCGCAAAACACGGACACCGCGGATCCGCAAAACACGGACACCGGCAATGTGCTTTCCGCATTTTGCGGATCCGCACATTGCCAGAACTATATAGAAAATGCCTTTTCTTGTCTGCAATTGCGGACAAGAATATGACCTGTTCTATAGGCTGTACAAAAAACGCAGTGTTCGCCCGATCAGGCCTGATCTTGTGCGCACACTTGCGTTCAGTCCGCCCCACTGCAGTGACAGAAATATTTTTTTTTCTGATCACTGCAAAAACACCGTAAAATCGCTGCAGCGCTATAAAAAGATCACTTTTGAGGGGCATGGCGAGTTCATAGAAGATTTTAATTTTTTTGGGCACAAGTTAGCGGAAATAGATTTTTTTGTTTTTTGTTTTTTCTTACAAAGTCTAATTTTCCACTAGCTTGTGACAAAAAGTAAAATCTCACATGAACTCACCATACCCCTCACGGAATCCAAATGCGTAAAATTTTTTAGACATTTATATTCCAGACTTCTTCTCACGCTTTAGGGCCCCTAAAATGCCAGGGCAGTATAAATGCCCCACATGTGACCCCATTTCGGAAAGAAGACACCCCAAGGTATTCCGTGAGGGGCATATTGAGTCCATGAAAGATTGAAATTTTTGTCCCAAGTTAGCGGAAAGGGAGACTTTGTGAGAAAAAAATAAATAAATCAATTTCCGCTAACTTGTGCCAAAAAAAAAAAAATTCTATGAACTCGCCATGCCCCTCACGAAATACCTTGGGGTGTCTTCTTTCCAAAATGGGGTCACATGTGGGGTATTTATACTGCCCTGGCATTTTAGGGGCCCTAAAGCATGAGAAGAAGTCTGGAATCCAAATGTCTAAAAATGCCCTCCTAAAAGGAATGTGGGCCCCTTTGCGCATCTAGGCTGCAAAAAAGTGTCACACATGTGGCATTGCCGTACTCAGGAGAAGTTGGGCAATTTGTTTTGGGGTGTCTTTTTACATATACCCATGCTGGGTGAGAGAAA
Organism: Bufo gargarizans; assembly: GCF_014858855.1. Taxonomy (NCBI): domain Eukaryota; kingdom Metazoa; phylum Chordata; class Amphibia; order Anura; family Bufonidae; genus Bufo; species Bufo gargarizans. Next base: position 724,757,002 of record NC_058081.1, on the reverse strand, counting down.
TATCTCTCTATAATGACAACTTTGTATAAAAAAATTGGAAAAGTTGACATTTAGAGAGATATTTCTCTCACCCAGCATGGGTATATGTAAAAAGACACCCCAAAACACATTGCCCTACTTCTTCTGAGTACGGCGATACCAGATGTGGGACACTTTTTTGCAGCCTAGGTGGGCAAAGGGGCCCAAATCCTAAAGAGCACCTTTAGGATTTCACAGGGCATTTTTAACACATTTGGATTTCAAACTACTTCTCACGCATTAGGGCCCCTAAAATGCCAGGGCAGTATAACTACCCCACAAGTGACCCCATTTTGGAAAGAAGACACCCCAAGGTATTTCGTGAGGGGCATAGTGAGTTCATGGAAGTTTTTATTTTTTGTCACAAGTTAGTGGAATATGAGACTTTGTAAGAAAAGAAAAAAAATCATCATTTTCCGCTAACTTGTGCCCAAAAAAAAAATATTATAGGAACTCGCCATGCCCCTCACGGAATACCTTGGGGTGTCTTCTTTCCAAAATGGAGTCACATGTGGGGTATTTATACTGCCCTGGCATTTTAGGGGCCCTAATGCGTGAGAAGTAGTTTGAAATCCAAATGTGTTAAAAATGCCCTGTGAAATCCTAAAGGTGCTCTTTAGAATGTGGGCCCCTTTGCCCACCTAGGCCGCAAAAAAGTGTCACACATGTGGTATCGCCGTACTCAGGAGAAGTAGGGCAATGTGTTTTGGGGTGTCTTTTTACATATAACCATGCTGGGTGAGATAAATAGTTCTGTCAAATGACAACTTTGTATAAAAAAATGGGAAAAGTTGACTTTTAGAGAGATATTTCTCTCACCCAGCATGGGTATATGTAAAAAGACACCCCAAAACACATTGCCCTACTTCTTCTGAGTATGGCGATACCAGATGTGTGAAACTTTTTTGCAGCCTAGGTGGGCAAAGGGGCCCAAATCCTAAAGAGCACCTTTAGGATTTCACAGGGCATTTTTAACACATTTGGATTTCAAACTACTTCTCCCGCATTAGGGCCCCTAAAATGCCAGGGCAGTATAACTACCCCACAAGTGACCTCATTTTGGAAAGAAGACACCCAAAGGTATTTCATGATGGGAATAGTGAGTTCATGGAAGTTTTCATTTTTTTGTCACAAGTTAGTGGAATATAAGACTTTGTAAGAAGAAAAAAAATAATAAAATCATCATTTTCCACTAACTTGTGACAAAAAATACAAACTTCCATGAACTCACTATGCCCATCAGCAAATACCTTAGGGTGTCTACTTTCCGAAATGGGGTCATTTGTGGGGGTTTTCTACTGTCTGGGCATTGTAGAACCTCCGGAAGCTGATTCAAAATGCGGAAATTCACATTTTTGTACCATAGTTTGTAAGCACTATAACTTTTACCCAAACCAATTTTTTTTTTACCCAAACATTTTTTTTATCAAAGACATGTAGAACAATACATTTAGAGTAAAATTTATATGGAAATGTAGTTTTTTTTAAAAAAAATTACAACTGAAAGTGAAAAATGTCATTTTTCTGCAAAAATTATCGGTAAATTTTGATTAATAACAAAAAAAGTTAAAATGTCAGCAGCAATGAAATACCACCAAATGAAAGCTCTGTTAGTGAGAAGAAAAGGAGGTAAAATTTATTTGATTGGTAAGTTGTATGACCGAGCAATAAACCGTGAAAGTAGTGTAGTGCAGAAGTGTAAAAAGTGGTCTGGTCATTAAGGATGTTTAAGCTAGGGGGGCTGAGGTGGTTAAAGGGACTTATTGCTGCTGTCGGATGTTGGATATCTATCTCACATCTATATATTATCTATCTATTTATCTATCTATCTAATCAAATCAAATCAGCTTTATTGTCAGGACTAAATACATTTTAGCATTGCCAAAGCAAGTGGGAAATAATTGGGTAGGGTTGGGGGATGGGGACACATCCAGGGTGGGGGTATAGGAGTCCATGGTATATCAGGCTCCTCTCAGTCTATGGCAGGCAGTAATATATTGTGCTGCTGTGGCCACTGTGTTCTCCTCTTCCCCCAGCAGTATGGAGAGTCTCTCTTCCTCCTCCATGGAGGTGAAGTCTGGGCAGAGATCAGTATTTGGGGCACAGCAGCAGGAAATGAGCCTCATCCTCCCCGGCCTCCTGGTGGCACTGCTGGCACAGTCTGCTCTCCCTGGGCATGTACCTCTGTCGGTGACGCCCGGATTCTATGGCCAGGCTGTGGGCGCTCAGTCTGTAGCGGCTCAGGATCTGTCGGTCTCTTGGATTGGGGAGTTTCTCCAGATATGGGGACAGTTTGTACTCCCTCTGCAGGCTCTGGTATACTGTCAGCTTCTGGGATGTTCTTATGTCGTTCCTCCAGACGCTAATATACTCCTCTTTGTACTTGTGTATCGTCCTCTGGATTCCGCCCTTTGTCAGGCTATATTGGTTGGTGGATTGGGCAGGCTGGGTTTGGGTGACTTGTTGCAGGGTGCTTTGTTTTTCTGGGGCTTCTTGGTGTAGCAAGGCTTTGTGATGGTAGGAGCTGGGACTGCTGCTATGAAGATGGGCTCTGAATGATAGCGCCCTCTTCTGGACAGCAAAATAAAGTGGGAGTCTGCCCAGTTCTGCTCGACAGGCGCTGTTTGAGGTGCCCCTGTGGACCTGGAGAAAGTGTTTGCAGAGTTCTAGGTGGAATAGTTCTGTTGGCCAAGAGTCCCACTTTGGCCGGTCTTGGTATATGTCTGGGCCGCAGACTTCGCTGCCATACAGGAGGATCGGGGCGATGATTGTGTCAAGGATTTTAAGCCAGACGATCTATCAATCAATCAATCAATCAAAAGGGCTTTATTGGCAGGTCTAAATTATACATTAGTATTGCCAAAGCATGTGGGAAATAGAGAGTTAAGAAATGGGGACGCACCCGGGGCCTATCTATATCTCATATATCTATCTACTTCATATCTATTTATCTCATATCTATCTATTTTCTATCTATCTTCTATCTATCTATCAAAACCAGAAGTGGAGTTACAAAGACACAAGGTATAAGAGAAAGATCTGCACCTGTTCTATGTTTAGAGCTGCACCTGGTTTTGGCTCAAAATCACTGAATTCTCTGACATGTGAATGAGACATTACAGGCAATGTGGAGGAACATGGCTAAGACAGCACATGCTGCCCTCTGGTGGAGAAATGGTGTCATTGCCCATAACAGCATATCTTAGGTTCCCTTGTTTTTTGTTTGTTTTTTAACTGGGGAAAATATGTCAGCTCCCTCTGCTGGTCACCCGGTGACATGGTTGGGAGAGGATATCTATCTATCTATCTATTATCTATCTATCTATCTATTATCTATCTATTATCTATCTATCTATCTATCTATCTATCTATCTATCTATTATATATCTATCATCTATTTATCTATCTATCTATCTATCTATCTATCTATCATCTATCTATCTATTATCTATCTATCTATCTATCTATCTATCATCTATCTATTATCTATCTAGTATCTATATATTTTCTATCTATTATCTATTTCAAATTCAAATAAAAAAGAGCTTTATTGGCACGTCCAAGTAAAACATTTAGCATTGTCAAAGCAAAATAAATACTAGGTATTGTGTAGGGGGGTTGATGTGGTAATTAAAGGGGGTGGATGTTGGGTTAAAGGGGCAGTATGGGGGTATAATAGTCCATGGTGTCTCATCTTCCTCTCAGTTGGTGACAGGAGGAGACATATTGGGCAGCGATCTCCACAGTGGACTCCTCTTCCCCGAGTAGGATGTGGAGTTTCCTCTGCTCATCTGTAGAGGTGAAATCCAGGACGTGAGTGGAGAGTCTCTGGAAGTAAGTAGTCCTCACAGGTGAGTATTTGCTGCAGTGTAGCAGGACATGGACCTCCAGGGCCCCCTGCACACAGTGCTGGCACAGTCTGCTCTCCCCTATGTCTGCCTGTGCCGCCCCGTCTCCATCTCCAGGCTGCGGGTGCTCAGTCTGTACAGGCTCAGGGTCTGTCTGTGTTTGGGGTGGGGTATCCTCTCCAGGTAGGGCGTCTCGGTGTAGTCCCTTTGCAGTGATTTTTATACAGTCAGTTTCTGGGAGTTGTTTATTTCGCTTCTCCATTCCTCTGTGTATCGCTCTTTGCAGCTCTCTATGACCCCCTTTATTTGTGCTTTGTTCAGGGCGTTTTGGGGTTTTTGGCTGGGTAGACAGCTGACACGGACCAGACAGCTGACACTGGGCAGACAGCTGACACGGAGCAGACAGCTGACACTGGGCAGACAGCTGACACTCAGTTGGAGGGCGCAGGGTTTGCTCTGGGCCCTGTGGCTCAGCCAGGCTTGATGGTGGTAAAAGCCAGGACTGCTGTCCTGTAAGTGCGCCCAGAATGATATTGCCCTCCTCTGCACGGTGAGCCATAGTGGAAACCTGCCCAGCTCTGCCCGGGACGCCATGTTGGAGGTCCTGCGATGGACTTGGAAGGAGGTATTTGCAGAACTCTAGATGGAAGGTCTCTGTTGAGCTGGAATCTCACTTTGACTGGTCTGGGTAGGTGGCTGGGCCACAAGCCTCACTGCCATAGAGCAGGATCGGGGCGATGACACCATCAAATATTTTCAGCCAGACCCTCACTGTTTTTTAAGGGCTTTTTCGCTTTCTTGGATCTGGCTCTGTTTGGGAACGTTATCTCCGAGACCTCCTGCTGGCTGTGCCCTGCATTCCACAGTTGTCCTGCATACGATGTTATTTAATCTATCTAAGATATATCCATCCCATATCTATCATCTATCTATCTATCGAATTATCTAAAAGCGAAAAAAACTCCACGGCACTTCCAAAAGTATATTAAATAAAGTATATTGCAATCACCAAACAGCAACGTTTCAGTCCTCTCACTGGGACTTTTCTCAAGCAGTGACTAACCAGCCTGTTCCTCCCCCTTGGTAGGAGTAAGGTGGTCCGATGCCCGGAGGGCAAATTCCAGTGTAGTGGAGGGAACAGGAGAGGTTCTGTTCTGATAGTGGGGGATTTCGGAAGCAGCTTATAGAGCACCCACTCCTGTGAGGGAAGGCAGGAACCAAATACTCTTCTCCTGCAACAATAACTGCTAAAGACGACCTCAAGTGAAGCCTTGAGATTCCAGACAACAGAGTGATCGGTGAGTTGCAGCTCTACAGACACTGCTGCATGGTGAGGGACAGCACCCAACCTGCTACCATACCTTCTTACCTGGGGCCAGTGAAGAATTGCACTAATGCCTGCTGCTACTGTATATATTCCAAGTTTCAAGTTCTATGTTGCATTTAGTAAAAAGGACATTGTTACATTTAACTCTGGACTGATTCTTCAATTTATATTTTCATTTCAATGGACCCCAGGGAGCGACAACCTGAGGTAGGACACGGTGACACAACAGCACTTCATCAGGGCCACTACCACTCCTATCCTCTGCTCTGGCACCCATGGGGGCTCACTGCATATGGCAGGCACTGACATATTGTGCTGCTTTGCCCGCTGTGTTCTCCTATTCCCCCAGCAGTGTGGAGAGTCTCTCTTTGTTCTCCATGAAGGTGAAGTCTGGGCAGAGATCAGACAGTCTCCTGAAGTCAGTGTCCCTCACTGCTGAGTATTTTTGGCATCGCAGAGGGAAGTGGGTCTCATCCTCCACGGCCTCCTGGTGGCACTGCTAGCATAGTCTGCACTCTTGGACTGTAGTTCAGTGCCGCCCGGATTCAAAGAGCAGGCTGTCAGCTCTCAGTCTGTAGTGGCACAGGATCAGTCAGTCTCTGAGGTTGGGCAGCTTCTCAAGACATGTGGACAGTTTGTACTCTGTCTTTGGTATATTTTCAGCTTTTGTGATCTTCTTCCTCCAGACACTGATGTACTGCTCTTTGCTCTTGTGTATTGTGTTCTGGATTTCACCTTTTGTCAGTCTGTTCTGGTTGGTGGCTTGGTCACGCTGGGTTTGGGTGTGTTGTTCCGGGGTGCTTCGTTTTCCTGGGGCTCCTTGTGCACTACCCCGGAGCAGAAGGTATCTACAAATGGTCTGTTCTTTATAGGGCACCTGTCAGCAGATTTGTACCTATGACACTGGCTGACCTGTTACATGTGCGCTTGGCAGCTGTGTTAGTCCTGGCTGTGGGCTAAAGATTACTGGACCAATGCACTAAAGCGGAATCCACAGCCTTAAGCGATACAAAAATTTTTTCCAGCACAAAGCGGCGGTTACGTTGAGTTTATTGCTACTGGTTGGAGTTGGATCCATGCACCTCGGTTGTGGTGTCCATCGTCTGAATAAGCATCCTCTGCAAAATATACTGACAGGTGATACTAAAGCTTCGAAACAACCTAAAATGTTGGCAGACAGTGTCTAGAGCCTGGTATGGGGCAGTGGAACTACAGGTCCTGACTCAGGATATTGTGGACTGGGTCTCGGGTGTCCGCCCAAATGTCCAGGGGTGCAGCTCATTTGGGCCATTTGCTATATAATTGTGGACGAAAGTATAAAGACAGTTGCATCGTTATCCTGACAATGTGATTGATATGACCCACAACCCCAGATCCTTACACCATATTCATATGTGCGCGCATTCCTTAGAAAAATTAAGGTTTAATATATGCAAATGAGCCTCTAGGAGGAACGGGGAAGTAGCTGTCACCGCTAGAGGCTCAGCTCTCTCTGAAATTGCTGGGCCAGATAGTGTAAACGTGATCATGTCTGTCAATCATAGTGCAGAGAGTGCGGCAGCTGCAGAGAGAGCAGAGCCTCTAGGTGTAATGGCAACGCCCCCGTTGCTCCTAGAGGCTTTTTGCATATATTAAAACATAATTTTTCTCAGCAATGCGGGCACAAATGAACATGGGACCAACATCGATGCATTCAGCTGCCAAGTAAGAGGTCTACCAGTGTCATAGGTACAAATCTTCTGACAGGTGCCCTTTAATGTTATATACTAATATGCCTTGTATGCTCCCACAATAGCTCTGTATGGTAGGGTGGGCTCACGTCAGCGTTCCAAATTCCTTTATACTGTTCCGTTATAACAGGAATTTTGGTCCCATGTTCACATGTGTCCGCCCAACAATAACAGGGTTATCATGGAACAGTATAACCGAATTAGAAACGCTGATGCAAACCCACCCACTTTGGGTTAGTCCTTTTGGAGGAGGTTGCTAGGTGGTATCTGGCTCCACCGCTTGCTCTATAGTGTCCTACGAGAGTCTGAGGAGGGAGTTGGGAGAGGAAGGAAGCAATGTCAATGTGCTCCCTCTCATCGGGGCTCAGGATTCAGAGACTAACAGATCTCTGCTTTATTGCTGCAAATCTACAGCAAAAGAAAAAAAGAGTGAAAGGAGAAGGTTCAGAAATCTGTATGACCAAGCAATAAGAATTAGTCAGTAAGGTAGCTGCCATTACAGACTGTACTGCTGAGGAGGGATTACAGTTAAGACGCCATACACACTTAAGGAATGACTATGCTAGTCGTATCATTCAGCCTGTACGCCACCGTGCGCATTACAGGCATAACTGCAAAAGTACTGTTGCCTGCAATGGATTCTACTGAGAAAGAGACGTTAGCAAGATAGAGAAGAAAGAGGGCCATAACTCCCATCCTTGCCTAAATCCATACACTGCTATCTGGGAAAGGAATTGCACTGTGTACAATTGGAACTATGTTTTGCTATAGTACTACTACTCCTATTCTGCACTACAGTAAAGAAAGACATTTATTCTTCTAGATCTGGCCTGGTTACTGACTCTTGCACTATATAATGGCCATTGCACATTACTTGCCCTGCCTTGCACCCATTCAAACACCCAACATCAAGGACACCCCTGGTACCATCAGGCAGGAGCCCCAGAATCAGTGTGTACCTCGAGGGAAGAAAGGCTGACCCCTGCTTACACTGCACTGGCCCTAAGGAGCAACGGTGAGAGGACAGCTGCCGTGATAGACTATGTTATAACAGGACCCTCTACCACTCCCAACCTCTGCTTCTGCTTCTCATGGGTTTCTGAACTTGGTGCAGCAAGGATTTGTGATGTTAGGAGCTTGGACTGCTGCTATGTAGATGGGCCTAGAATGATGGTGCCCTGTTCTGGACAGCAAAGTACAGTAGGAATCTGCAGGGAGTATTTGAGGTGCTCCAGGTGGACCTGGAGAAGGTGCTTTCAGAATTCCAGGTGGAATGTTACTGTTAGGCCAGAATCCCACTTTGACCAGTCTGGGTATATATCCAGAATATATATAGAAACCACGGCACTCGATATTAGATATTCAAAGTTAATTCATTTATTTATTGTCCATCCCAAGTAGGATCTTTTTGTTGCAAATGGGTATAGTATAAAACTTGTTGAGCTGTCTAGGCTCCACCCTCTGCTGGATACACCCACCCACTTTTGAAAACAGTAGAACAGCAAAAAGTTGCAATATTTTTTTTTTTTTTTATGGAATGGGACTGGGAATGCAACCTTCTGAAGTCTCTGGCTCTGCCTCGGACTTTAACTCTGCCCCTGCTATATCATATCCATATCTCCTGTAGATGAAACACATTAAAGAGAACTATCGTCGGCATCAGGAAATATAAGATGTGACTCTTGTCGGGCTGATGATGAAGATACAGCAGAGTTTAGATTCTCAGAAGAATGTCTGTGGTTCAGGCGTTTCTCTAGTTCTTCACCACAGAAATCTGTTCCCACTAAATGTTGCTTTGAATTGGACGTATCTGATGTTCTGGTGCAATGTACAAACTCTACACATAGACATCATTACTGATGTATCATCGATGGGACCGGGCGGACATCTAGCTGGCCCTGATGGACTAGCAGATGGCGAGCATTAATAGAGCAATCAATGTGGGTGAGGGATGGAGACCTCAGAAATATCTCCACGTAGAGCTGCATATGGCGGCCTGTGTTCGTATGTCGTTGCTTATCATTATATAGCGAGCAGAGGCTGAACTGAAGCTCCTAGGTCCTAAAGTAAAACCTTTATCGGGGACCCTCACCTACCATGTGCCATGGGGAATTCTGGTGACTTTTTATGACCTTTGGATCCTTTTACGCTACCAACATTTGGTTGTGATTGCTACGTCAGCCCCCCTATAGTTATGCTTCTGGGTGTAAGACACATGTGCACCAACCTCATTCCTGCTTGTAGATGGTGGTGACTTAATGCTATGAAGTTGTCTCCGATGTCCATGCATTGTATTGGGGGCATAGGTCCCAATACATACTCAGTAATGAAGTGTATTTTACCACCTTGTGGTGATACCAATGGCCAAACCAAGATATGTAGGGCAATGGTTTCAGGAATGATGCTACATGCCCAACTGTATTACCATTCCTTCACCCTGCTACTGTCTCCAATGGTCTAACATTAATGCCATCTGTGTATTTATTTCTAGGTCCTTAACACTGTACATTTCTATTATTGTTACAAAACTGTTCATGTACTAAGCCTGGTTCACCAGCAGGTGGCAGTGTATATCGCAGAGCTATCCTTAGACAGAATGGGACTCACCATTCCATTCTCCCCCTATTGGGCAGAAGTGGACCAGTCCTGCTTCCTACCAGAAGAGAGGGGTTGCAGTTCTAGTGTATTCCAGTTTAGACTCCATAGTGGAGCTGAGAAAACCTGAAAGAAGTAGCAGCAAGGGGAAAGTGTTCTCTGGCTGCAGCAGGAGTCTCGCAAAAAGGGAAGTAGCTCATAGAGCACCCTGACTAAATTACTTACTGAGTGTCAGGAGGGGGACAACAGCCAAAGGCACCCCAATCCAGGGATACCAGAACCGACCGAAATTCCAGTAACCAGACCCAAGCAGAGTTTAGCACAGCAGAGAGAGAGAAAGCAGCGTTATTAAGCAAGCCTATCAGCCCAGCAGAGTAAGAGAGAAAGCAGAGTTACCAAGTTTGGCTGCCAGTTTATGCCAAAGCCTTCTGGGACTAAGAGTAAACCCGAATATTGTCTGGATGCAATGGATGCAAGTTTAGGCAAGTAAAGCTGTTGAACTGTATTCTCCATCCCCTACCTCTACTATTCCACTTTATTTCTCCGGAGCCAAACCCTGCGGATCGGCTGTATCCCGGTAGGAGCACCGTGACACATAGAGACTATTAAGGGCTGCAATAAACCACTCAGCATTCCTATAGACCTGGGACACGATCGGCCCTGGGGGGGGGGGGGGTGGTCGTTCACAACCATGCTCAAAGAACGGTGAGGCTGCCAGAAGCTGATAAACCTTCACCTTATTACGCCTAGAGCCTAGAATAATGGCTATTGTCCTTCCTTTGTCTTTCCACAATAAAATTAGTAAAATCCACTTGGAGTAGGCAGTAGAATAAAAACTTCACCTCTGCCTATTTTCCTTGCTTGATACTGAGACCATAAATTGGCTCCTCTGGGCCGTGGAGCCCAAGAGAGAGCTGAGAGGAGGGGTCCTCTCCTTCCCCCTTGCCCTCACTCCATCTCCTCCTGCTTCCACACTCTAACTTCAACTCCCCTAGGCCTGAACTGTAGAATATATACTGTGGTGCTATTCCCATCTAGTGATGTAATGCATGTAGTGGACCTGACAGCCTGGTAAACAGGGATCTCTACACAAAAGTGCAGAACAACATGGTACACAATCATCATAACCAAATTTGCAGTGCCCACGTATGCCAGTGAGACGCTGCATACCCCCCTTGTTTAACATGTGTCGGCCTCGACACGTTCAGGACATGACGAAGTCTCCTGAAAAATATAAGGGGAAAGCATGCAGGCAGGTATACTGACATAAATACAACAAACAGCATGAAAATACACATTATGTAAATACACAGTATGAAAACATCATAAATTATGTGGATCACAACGCAAAAAGGGATGTGGGGCGGCGTAACTTCTGAACTTGCCGGTGACACAAATGGGCGTTGATCTCACAAACATAGTATAAAGTCCATGGCAAAGTCCAACCAAATCTTTAGAATTTAAAACCTTTTTAGTGCAGCATAACAATTAAAGTGCAAAAAGTCTGTTGACTCGTAAACATAGGAATTGCATAAAAACAAGCACAGAAAATGTCCTTCCGGGTACATGACTTAAACATTGTAAAATAGTCCTGTTGCATAACCCCAATCAACCTGAAGAGGGGATAAAAAGGGTAAAATTTGTGCACAAAACAGTCGCAACAGGTAGAGAAAACACAGGCCAGAAGGGGTCCTGGAAAATTCCTTAAAGGGACAGCAGGCTGAATAGTGACTTGACAAACTGTCACTGTGCCTTGGGAAACTGGCAACAGTCCATGCTGGGCAACAACGGACTCCTTGGTGGCATAGTCAGTATGGAATGGCCTACAGGCCTACTTACAAGTAGGTGTCCTCTTCCTATGATAAGGGCAATACCAGTTGGAGAGTTTGTACGAGCCCGTAGAAACAGTAGCACATTGAACACATTTGAGAGGGAGTGTCGATTAATATGGGATCGCCTCAGGATGAGGGGATATTCCCATTGGATGTTATGCAGAAAAAATATAGACAATATTTGGTGTAAAAATTTGGGACAAAAGCAGCGGTGCCCTTAATGGAGTAGGTTCAAACTCCTAAATGACAAAGTTAAACAATAGGTGCGGGAACCGCACTATATGGTGGTGATCTATGTCAGTCGTTCAAGTGGAATCCTATAAAGATAGGGTACTGAAGTCTCATCCAGCTTTCAGAAGAAACAGTCACCGGTACGTATCTCTCATACAAGGAAACTGTTATACACCTCCTGCTGGTCCTCAGATTCCATAGTGAGCCACCAACCGCTGATCCCAACACCGGGTCAAGATACCTTCACAAAGAAACAAGAAGGATGGTGCAATACCCTCGATATCCAAAGGTAAAAGGATTTTATTGTACTCACAAAGTTAAGATGGTTAGCATGCACATTACCATTGGATGTTATGTAGAGCCAAACAAATTGCTTTAAATAAGATATGATCTTCTGTTCAAAATAGATCTCTCTACGAAATGGGACAAACAAGGATCTAAACAGGAGAAGCCTACACTCGTACTGACGCACAGTAAGCAATTTTCAGAAATAGAATGTGCAGTTTACCTATATTGTATCAAGATAATATTTTGCATGACATCCTCAAAGGTGGGTGTAGAATTATCTCAAGAAGATCAGGCACACTTGGTAACATCTTATCACCATCAGTGTTTGTACGTAGCCCTAGATATAGCACATGGTTGAAATACCAGGGCTCTACTAAATGTGGCTCGTCCCCACGTAAAACCTGTGGGTTTGCACAACGAACTAAAAACTTTGAAGACTCATCACATAATTGTAATACTGAGGGGGTAATTTACACCATCATTTGCACTTTGTGTGATAAAATGTAAATTGGCAGCACTATTAGGAAGTTCAAAAACAGATTTAGAGAACATTTGAACTATATCACCAATCCTCAAGTACTGTAGGACTTTGCACTTATGCATTTGAGAAAGTAACATTACCACCCAGAGGTGGCAACATCAAACAGAAGGTTTTACTACGTGAAGCCTTCTGGATTCTGAGACTGAACACTCGCTATGCTATAGGGTTAAACTTAAAAAAGGAATCGATGTATTTAGATTAGAAGGTCCTACATATAGTTTGAGTAACTTTTAGGTAGGTGAGATCAACCCACAAAAGATGCAATTGTTATATAAAAGTAGTTTACTTCAAATATAACGTAATAACAATAATGTGCACATCGGTGGGATGATAGTAAATAGGATAGAATTAGGGTTATCCCCCCCCCCCCCGTTTTATTTATTTATTTTGCTTTCGTTCATGCATTTGAGGACCAAAACAAACAACATTAATTATGATAGAAAATACATTTCAGATAATATATATGTTTATTTAAGTTGCTGTGGAACATGTAACGTAGCCAGTTTTACTTCTTTGTGGTATTTGCTATAAAGAAAAAGGTCTTAATAGGCAGATCCAGCAGGATGTTTTTTGTTCACTTGTGAGTTTGAATATTTATCCACTTCGGTTCCACGGTAACATCATATGTGGGTTCAGGGTGGATGGGGTCCAGTTCACACAGTGCGTTTTATTACATATACATACACATATTTGCAAATTTGAACCAATGCAGTATTGGATCGCAGCCATTCAAGTACTCATATGAATTTGTGGTTTTAATTACTTTTGATATATTAACTTTTTGCACAAGGGGTAAAATAAATGTAACATGTGTGTACTGGTCACAGAGGGGTTAATCCCAGCCTCGGTTTGATATCCTGGGATTATTTCCGCTGTGTGGCTGGTTCACACATGAGGTTACGAGTAAGGACTAACAAGTCTGAAGCATGTTAAAGGGCTTCTGTCACCCCACTAACCGTTTTTTTTGTTTACTTATAATCCCTATAGTGCGATTTCTGCATACATAGGTTAAATAATCATTTTGGTTCAGTAGAATTTGTTAAAAACGTAATTATGCAAATTACCTTGCTACCAGCAAGTAGGGCGGTTACTTGCTGGTAGCAGCCGCATCCTCCGATCCTAAAGACGCCCCCTCTGCATGTTGATTGACAGGGCCAGGGAACGGGATCGTTCTCTGCTGGCCCTGTTTGAATTCAAAATATTGCGCCTGCGCCGTACCTGTCTTCAATCGGCGCAGGTGCACTGAGAGGCGGCCGCTCGCTCGGCCGCTCCATCCTCAATGCGCCTGCGCCGGGTGTAGATGTGACGTAATCGGCGCAGGCGCATTGAGGATGGAGCGGCCGAGCGAGGTATGGCGCAGGCGCGATATTTTGAATTCAAACAGGGCCAGCAGAGAACGATCCCGTTCCCTGGCCCTGTCAATCAACATGCAGAGGGGGCGTCTTTAGGATCGGAGGATGCGGCTGCTACCAGCAAGTAGCCGCCCTACTTGCTGGTAGCAAGGTAATTTGCATATTTTAAAATTGCATTTTTAACAAATTCTACTGAACCGAAATGATTATTTAGCTTATGTATGCAGAAATCGCAGTATAGGGATTATAAGTAAACAAAAAAAAAACGGTTTAGTGGGGCGACAGAAGCCGTTTAACCTAGCGGTGGAGGGAGAAGCTATCCATTGTGAGAAGGCACAAGGTGCCATAATAGATGATAGATACGTGTCACCGAGGTGCCTGGCCTCAGTGAAATAAACCGGTAACGTTTTGTCAGTAACCCTAGGTTACTGACAGTTGCTAGAAGTAGTTTAGCTGCTGGCTGCAGTTGATCCGGGCCGGGATTCATTGGAGTAGTCAAAGAGCAGGGTGGGATGACTACTCCCACGTATCCAGGCCAGGTGTTGGCTGGCCTATTTTAGCCAGGAATACCAGGAGAGCTGGGGGGGTGGTTCATCGTCTGGAAGTGTAACAGACTGGGAGTAAAGCTGTGTGGTGTGTTGCTGTGGATAAGCCTGCCGTTGCCTACTTTTTCCCCCCTCTCCAGCGGGTGGTGGAACTCTGGAACTACAGAGGACCGTGAGTTGGACCATTTCATATGGACTGTGTTTCTTTGTGTTTTCCCGCTGAAGTAAGCAAGCATTTGTTAAGTCTGTGTTGAACAAAATAAAAGACTGTTGTTTAAATGACACCTGAAGTCACTGTTTGAGCTGATGCCCACACCATGTATATGAATTGTGACCATTATGAATAAAGAAAACATCTAGGTTTTATCCTGAATGCTGGAACTTCTCTTTCTTCGAGTTACAAGCAAGGACTGGTCCGGTCTGTTCCGTGCACGAGAAAAAAGATATGGTGAGCTGGAAAAACATGTTTGTTTATGCCTACTTACAAGTAAGTGTCCTCTTCCTCTGGATCCTCCAGAGGTATAGGCCAAAGGACTCTACCGTCAGGGGACACAATCTGCACTCGGACTCCCGTAGGCTCGATTGCGTCAGCCAAGATTTCCTCCTGGGTACGGATCCTCGATCGAGCATAGCACAGTTTTTCTGGAACATGTGCAGGTACGTGGCAGGCCAACTCCGGCCTATCAACCTGTTTTCCAGGCTCCTGCTCACGGAGATCATTCTTCTCCTATTGTGCAGCCATCTGGCGTTGGCTCTCCAGATAGGCTCAAAGCTTCTACCGCTCTTCAGTTGCGTTTACCTCTTTTGCCCCTTTGCTGAGGTTAGGCGACGGATAAGGTCTGGCTCCTCCCTCTAGGACTGTTGGCTGCCAAAAAATGTTAAGCCCAATAAAGGAGGCCTTATGCTGGTAAGTGTGGATCGGACAGTTTTGTTCGCTACCTGTCTCGGCGTCATCATCCGAACCTTCCCAGTCTTCCGATTCGGGTCGTGGTCTGGACACCGCAGTGGTATATGGGCCTCGCATGCCCTCGGCGGGGGTAAACTCCACTGACTCTCCCACTTGAAGATTGTGTAGCCGGCCAGGTAGATAACTCCTTTTTACATACCGGCGGTTCGTATAGTAGTTCTGCCTGTGTCTTGATCTTTCAGGAACCCAAATCCTCTTTCCTTGTCGAAGGCTAACACGATTCCCACTCCCCTCTCCAACCGGGGATGGCTGTCGGCAGGGTGTTTTTTCATTAAGCGTTTTGTCAGTTCTTCAAAATAAATCTTGGTTTGGTAAGTTTTCTTTACCGCAGCCTCGTAGATCTCTGCATAAGCGCAGGCCATAATGGATTAGGCGGGGTGAACCCTCCTCGCAGTCGTGGTGACGGCGGCTCACATGCAATAGGCTCGTAGATGCCTTGATGGTAATTCCAGGGTCCTTCATGCGGCCATGGGCAAGGATAAGGTAACAGTCCTTCACCTTAGCTGTATGCCGGCTGTGCACTCATTTTGCACTCTGGCCCCGACTGAGTGAAAATATCAGCAGGCCTAGCGTCTCTCTGCATGTCTGGAACCAACAGCTCCTCTAGCAGACTGCTCCACTGATCATGCAGGATCACTGGCTCGGGGCTCACTGGCTCGGAGCTCACTGGCTCGGGGCTCACTGGCTCTCCGCCCTCTGGGTTTTGCCTCTGGTCTGCCGGTGCACTTGGTTCTGTGGTAGTGCCACCACTATTGCCTAACCTGCATATATTGTACTGTCGTGTTCTTTTATTACATGTGTAATAAAGTACTCTGTTGGTCCCTGGTCTGTTTCTGCCTGTGTCCTGTTTGCTTGGGCCTCGTGACAAATTCAAAGGTCAAATTCTTAATCTTTATAGATTTCAATTGTTTCTCCCAATTTACAAAAAGTTCCTCCATCTCCTTTTTAAACCCTTCCAATTCCAGGGAAGTAAGTTTCTGTGTCAGCTGATTACACGTTTTGGTTTCACCTCATTACTTTTAGGATTCTGTGAGACTGCACCTGTTATATGTATATTATTATATGAGAGGCTTCTTTATCTAACACATTGAGGTATGGCCATAACAGGGGCCTGAGTAAGATATTATAACAGGCAGAATTAGAGACACAGTATTAACTGCTGGTTATTTATTGTCTATATATATATATATATACTATTGCCCCATTTATTATTATATGGGCACTTTCTGTTTAGGGGCTAGTACAGACCCCGAGTCTGGCAGGGACAGGGTTCTCTCACGGTGCTGACTTGTACTGCAATCTGTAACTATTTTTTAATAAATTTATTGTAAGTCTAACTTTATATCATGTAATTAAGTATGTACAGTATTTATATTTTATATGTGTTTTTTTTTATTTGGTGACGTGTATATTGTTACCACACATCGTTATTTGTGCCTCGGTTTGACCGTTGTTTTTCGGCAGCACATTGCTGAGGGTGCACAGGGAGGGGGTCTACCGCCATCAATACAACACAGCCTGAATGTGGGGCAAAGTATCTTAGTGCTAAACGTTTGCCCTCCTTTTATGATGCATCGCCCTATGGAAGAAGATCTCAACTCTGTCCAGTCTGATGCAATCGTTTCTCGCTGATCCGAACCTTTCGCCGCATTGTCTAAAGCAAATCTCATCCCAGTTGTGTAAATGTTCTTGTCGTCATCCAGAACCCGGTTTGAGGTTGCTCTTGTCCCAGTTCCCAGTTCCTCTTCGCCTCCATGATTCACCAGAGCTTCTTTCTCCGTCATCTCTTTATGGACTTCCCTTTTTGTGCTGATGAACGGTCTTGTGTTACCATATGGCAGACGATATTTTAGTGAAAATAATAATAATACAGCCGTGTCATGGGCATGGGACGGGGGCTGATGCCGATGTGGACCGTCAGTCCTATATTCTGTGTGCACTGTTGCTTTAAGGGCACAGGTCCTTGGCTGCAGCAACTCACTTGACCCTCGTCAATGCCAAACATTTAGAAGCGGGGACCGGAACGCGGCAAATGACTGACAGAGTGGGGACCAGGTAAGTATACTCCCTTCCACAGGTCTGGTGGAGAGGAGCAAGTTTGTTAAAAAGCTGGAGAACCTTGGGGGCGCAGCACTGGTGTCTGGACATGTGGAAGCACACAAGCCGGTAACGCAATGTGAGGTCATTACACTGCGGATGCTCAGAGCACCTCCTGGCGGTAGTCAGTGCACGTGCTCAAGAATAGTGATGAGCTGCAGGGGCAATATTCAAATTTGCGATATTTAGCTAATATTTGGGTGAATATTCATCATAAATTAGCAAATTTGAGAATTCGCAATTATTTTCTTGAGTGTGAAAATCGGCAATGTAATGCGCGCAGTACAGGCGTGGGTCACCGGCATCACAGGCTGCGTTCTGCCTCTGGTTCCCCATGCCAACACTTACTGCTATTTGCAGTCTTGTCACAAGGGCATTAGGTGGATCCAAATCCCCATAAACATCAATGTCCATGTTCTGACTGACCTGTGTAGGAGGATGATGTCCACCCACTGATTGTCCCTATGATAACACTCAGAGGGGTCTTCGAGTCCTCACCAGGATGTGACTGTCCTTGCATCCTCTATAGCTCGGCCCCTGCATCCCCTATAGCTCGGCCCCTGCATCCTCTATAGCTCGGCCCCTGCATCCTCTATAGCTCGGCCCCTGCATCCTCTATAGCTCGGCCCCTGCATCCTCTATAGCTCGGCCCTTGCATCCTCTTGAGCTCGGCCCCTGCATCCTCTATAGCTCGGCCCCTGCATCCTCTATAGCTCGGCCCCTGCATCCTCTATAGCTCGGCCCCTGCATCCTCTATAGCTCGGCCCCTGCATCCTCTATAGCTCGGCCCCTGCATCCTCTATAGCTCGGCCCCTGCATCCTCTATAGCTCGGCCCCTGCATCCTCTATAGCTCGGCCCCTGCATCCTCTATAGCTCGGCCCCTGCATCCTCTATAGCTCGGCCCCCGCTTGCACTTGCTAGAGGCAGGGAGTGTTTTCACAGGGACACAGAATAGAGCAGCTGCAGAGGTCAATCCCTGACATTGCTCACATTCTTGTGCCCACTAATAACATGTTGGGCTCTTCGCTCTCGCCCACTTCCTTCACTTTCCTGGCACTCTGACCCCACACGCGGTCCTTTTACGCGTCAGAGTTGATGAGCAGTAACTTCACCCCGGTGGAGCCGCTATCACAACACTCGAGGCTTTCCTTCAGTTGCGGCGGGCGACTGCACCTGCTCTGTATTAAGCTGAGTCCGGGGACCGGAGCCGAAATCAGAAACAGGAATCATGGAAGTGGAAAATTTTCGCAGTCGTCTGTTGTGGTTGGTGAGCGAGATAATGAGGGTGATCATTCCACCCACTTCCCCAATTACAGCTGCTCTTCCCAGACTTTAGATTTCTCATCTGTTCTCAGAACCAATTGCATCAGAATAAGAGCAGGCGATCGAAGATACACAAATCTCAGTTTAATCATGAAAGTATAGAATATATAAAGTATAATACAGTGAGTGCAGCTCTGGAGTATAATACAGGATGTAAGTCAGGATCAGTACAGGATAAGTAATATATGTATACAGTGACTGCACCAGCAGAATAGTGAGTGCAGCTCTGGAGTATAATACAGGATGTAACTCAGGATCAGTACAGGATAAGTAATGTATGTGCACAGTGACTGCACCAGCAGAATAGTGAGTGCAGCTCTGGAGTATAATACAGGATGTAAGTCAGGATCAGTACAGGATAAGTAATATATGTATACAGTGACTGCACCAGCAGAATAGTGAGTGCAGCTCTGGAGTATAATACAGGATGTAAGTCAGGATCAGTACAGGATAAGTAATATATGTATACAGTGACTGCACCAGCAGAATAGTGAGTGCAGCTCTGGAGTATAATACAGGATGTAACTCAGGGTCAGTACAGGATAAGTAATGTATGTACACAGTGACTGCACCAGCAGAATAGTGAGTGCAGCTCTGGAGGATAATACAGGATGTAACTCAGGATCAGTACAGGATAAGTAATGTAATATATGTACACAGTGACTCCACCAGCAGAATAGTGAGTGCAGCTCTGGAGTATAATACAGGATGTAACTCAGGATCAGTACAGGATAAGTAATATATGTACACAGTGACTGCACCAGCAGAATAGTGAGTGCAGCTCTGGAGTATAATACAGGATGTAACTCAGGATCAGTACAGGATAAGTAATGTATGTACACAGTGACTGCACCAGCAGAATAGTGAGTGCAGCTCTGGAGTATAATACAGGATGTAACTCAGGATCAGTACAGGATAAGTAATGTATGTACACAGTGACTGCACCAGCAGAATAGTGAGTGCAGCTCTGGAGTATAATACAGGATGTAACTCAGGGTCAGTACAGGATAAGTAATGTATGTACACAGTGACTGCACCAGCAGAATAGTGAGTGCAGCTCTGGAGTATAATACAGGATGTAACTCAGGATCAGTACAGGATAAGTAATGTATGTACACAGTGACTGCACCAGCAGAATAGTGAGTGCAGCTCTGGAGTATAATACAGGATGTAACTCAGGGTCAGTACAGGATAAGTAATGTATGTGCACAGTGACTGCACCAGCAGAATAGTGAGTGCAGCTCTGGAGTATAATACAGGATGTAACTCAGGATCAGTACAGGATAAGTAATGTATGTACACAGTGACTGCACCAGCAGAATAGTGAGTGCAGCTCTGGAGTATAATACAGGATGTAACTCAGGATCAGTACAGGATAAGTAATGTATGTACACAGTGACTGCACCACCAGAATAGGGAGTGCAGCTCTGGGGTATAATACAGGATGTAACTCAGGATCATACAGGGTAAGTAATGTATGTACACAGTGACTGCACCAGCAGAATAGTGAGTGCAGCTCTGGAGTATAATACAGGATGTAACTCAGGATCAGTACAGGATAAGTAATGTATGTACACAGTGACTGCACCAGCAGAATAGTGAGTGCAGCTCTGCAGTATAATACAGGATGTAACTCAGGATCAGTACAGGATAAGTAATGTATGTACACAGTGACTGCACCAGCAGAATAGTGAGTGCAGCTCTGGAGTATAATACAGGATGTAACTCAGGATCAGTACAGGATAAGTAATGTAATGTATGTACACAGTGACTCCACCAGCAGAATAGTGAGTGCAGCTCTGGAGTATAATACAGGATGTAATTCAGGATCAGTACAGGATAAGTAATGTATGTACACAGTATATAATGCTGCTCCTTCTTCCCCTGGTGCCAGTTCATAATGCTGCCCCCTTCCCCAGTGCCAGTATATGATGCTCCCTTCCCGCTTCCTTGGTGCTCCCAGTAGGCCTCTGCCTGTGTTGCCGCTTCCTGGTGCAGGCGGTCTACATGACATCCCCACTCCTACTCTGGGTCTTGCGCAATGAGGTCGCAGGAGGTTGCGGTGACATAATCGCGACCTCTTACTTCGGTGTACTCCCTCATAGTTTTCAGGCCTAGCTGAAGGGGCTAAAGGTGACCCTAGGTGGACACCTATCCTCCCCTACTCGTTGTCCCGGCCCTGACTGGTGCTATGATAAATTGTTATTGAAATGTTTGGCATTGTGACTCTACATTCTGTTTCTGGGATGGGAGTTTCTTGGAGGATTTTTTGGCTTTGTACATTTCTTGGGTAGTCTTTCTGGTCAGGAGGGTAGGCATGCTCCTGGCCAAATCTGGCATTGCTCTGCCTTTTGTTTTTTGGCTGTTCACCACAATGGCTATCACCACCTCAGGTGTCGGCTGGAAGGACATTTTTATTTTCGATGCTTGCCTTCTCAAAGGCTGCTCCATTCTGCAACTAGTTTGAGATGTTTAGTTCCTATTTCTTGGTGTTGCATATGAAGACTAGTTTCAGGTCAGTAATTCAGTATCTCAAGGACTTTCTCGAGACTGGGTCCAGGTCAGTAATTAATTATCTCGAGGACTTCCTCTTCATGTAATTGGGAGATTCTTGTTAGTATATGGTTGCCACTGTTTGTTTCTTCAGAGGAAGTGCAGTACAGATGTAGCACAGTTAACACTCAAACCCTGTCTGTCTCAGAGGAGAACATGGACGGTCTAGTCACGAACTTCTCTTTCTTGGACATAGAAACTGACATGCTACCAATGGTCTTCTGTTTGTCTGAAGAAAAGTTGTTCATGCTTTAAGGTTTCATTCAGGTTTTTGCTCAGTTGACAAAGTTAGTTTGACAGAGATGTATCTCCTTAGTCTCTTGGTTTTTGCTTGACAACTTATGCCGTGGCCAGGTTTTCCCCACTGCTAATTAATGGCTGTTTTAGGGGTAAAATCACCAGAACACCGTATTCTGCTCACTAAGCAACTTCAAGGAGTTCTCCGGCGATTAATGCCAAAAAATTTGAATAATCAGATATCATATAGTACATGTAAAAGTCTTTCTAACAAAGCTAGAACTAGCACTGTTCCTCACATAGATCCAGAGATCTCTTCATTGATTGTTATACCGTAATTGCTCTGCTAGATTTAGTCCAGGCTGGTGCAGTGAGCCCCTAAGGAGCTGGTGCAGAAGATGAGAGTGGTAGTGTCTCTTATGAGTTGTTGTGTCACTGTGTACTCCTTCAGGCAGTCGTTCTCTGGAGTTCATTGCAGTGGAAAGGTGGTGTGAAAGGATCAGGTAGACATAGAAGAACAAGAAACATTTGACTTTACCGTGGAAAGGATAAGTTACAGTATATCCAGCTGTCACCTGTACAAGGTGCAATGTCTCTATCCCCCGATGATGAGGTATGGTGGTATAATAGCACTCTAGTTTAGTCTTCTCTCTCTCCTGATTTCTCTTTGGCAATAGGTGTCCACTTGTGTAATGCAGGCTTTTACATGTGCCTGTCCTGAACTGTAGTCATGGGTGTCTACTTGTTATTCCCCCACCTGCAGTGGAGTCTGTATAGCTGTAGTGCTGCTAACTCTGTTGTCTTTATACTCTGTAGTATGGTGCCCTGAGATCCTGCAGTCTCCCTGGAGTAGTGATCCTCACATATGAGTTGATGTTAGCCCCAGGGACCTTGGAGCAGGAGCAGATGGATGTGTTCCCTCACTCCAGGCTTGCTCATCTAACTCTCCCTAGAACTCTTTAGAACTCCCTCTCCTGGAAGGAAGTAGGACCAGCCCACTCCCACTAATAGAGGAGGCATGTCAACCTTAGCTTATCATTCATGAAGCATACGGCAGATACATAACAGAACATTTATAAAGAATATCACACATAATTACAGATACCCCATGTGGTGTATTACGCTGGCAGCTCGGTGGGGAGGAGGCGTCATTGTTCAGGGACCTGTCACATTTTGGCTGGTGAAGGATGGAACTGAGCATGTGTGTCCACCTCAGCAGACAGAGAGGTGGGGGAAAGAGCAAATAGCAGGTGGTGCTATACAGATAGATTTTATTGAGTAACTCAGTGGCTATACTACATTTGTAGTTATATGGTATTAAAAAAATATTCAGATCCAGGAGCTGGTTTGAAAAAAGTTTAATATTTTCCATAGGAGAACCCATGACTTGTTTGTCTGGAATAATTTCTTTTCTTACGTTGGCCACACTTGATGCTCCTGGCTCTTGCGGTTTTGGAGTCATTTTTAGTTTGGAATGTTGTTCTTCTGTTTGGCCAATGACGTGGTCTGAGGTCGGCATCTGCAAAATATCAGATTCTTCAAAAGTTAGGCAAATTACTTGATTGACCAACTAAAGTATTTGTTACTGGACTGACAAACTAAACATTGTTAGTTGTCCTTCATCTACTTCCCTCACTGTCCTCAGTTTGCTCCATCATTTAGTGTTTTGCTGCTTAGAATGCAACATCTATCTCAGAGCTCTCTATGTTTCTGGCATTGATATTGTTGTTGCTGACACCCTTTCCAATTTCTATTGGCAGGACATTTAGGCTCTCCTTCAAGGACCTGATTTGGACAGCAAGCCTTGTCGATGCCTGTACTTTCCGGTATATGATGCAACACAAGTGTCATAACCTTTGGGACTTGGTAGACCTCAGCTGATAGATCAGATCCTAGGTCACTTTTGCTGCATGGAAATGGTATGGTAAGGTATGGGAGGGGCGGTAGTCAATGGTGGGTAGAATAGAGGTGGCTTCTTAGGAGGCAGGTCGTTTGGAGGGTACCATCATTTCAAGTGATAACTGACCCATGGGTGGTCAAGAGACACTGGTACAAAGCACAAAGATATCAGGCAAAACTGTAGTCAGTGACAGGCCTAAAATCAGGGCTGGCCAAGTATAGACAATCTGATAAACAATACCAGGTAAGGGTAGGCAGCTCCGGGTCAGTACATAGGTCAGGCAGAGGTCAGGTCAGGCAGCGAAAGGTCAAATCCAGAAGTCAGGCAGAAGTTAGTACATGGCCAGACATTTGCAAGACACTAGTCAACTGTTGCTTAGTGAAAGGTGCATTAATGACCCCAGGTGAAGATGAAGGTGTGCATTAGAGATGAGCGAATAAAATAAAAAAAATCTATTTGGTCGGTTCGCAGAATTTTCAGAAAAAAATTTGGTTTGGCTTTTTCCTGGCTGCAGAGAGCCTGTATAGCGGTGTAGAACACTGTGCCTGTATAGCGGTGTAGAACACTGTGCCTGTATAGTGGTGTAGAACACTGTGCCTGTATAGCGGGGTAGAACACTGTGCCTTTATAGTGGTGTAGAACACTGTGCCTGTATAGCGGTATAGAACACTGTGCCTGTATAGCGGGGTAGAACACTGTGCCTGTATAGCAGTGTAGAACACTGTGCCTGTATAGCGGTGTAGAACACTGTGCCTGTATAGAGGTGTAGAACACTGTGCCTGAATAGCGGTGTAGAACACTGTGCCTGTATAGCGGTGTAGAACACTGTGCCTGTATATCGGTGTAGAACACTGTGCCTGTATAGTGGTGTAGAACACTGTGCCTGTATAGCGGTGTAGAACACTGTGCTTGTATAGTGGTGTAGAACACTGTGCTTGTATAGCGGTGTAGAGCACTGTGCCTGTATAGTGGTGTAGAACACTGTGCCTGTATAGCGGTGTAGAACACTGTGCCTGTATAGCGGTGTAGAACACTGTGCCTGTATAGTGGTGTAGAACACTGTGCCTGTATAGTGGTGTAGTACACTGTGCCTGTATAGTGGTGTAGAACACTGTGCCGGTATAGTGGTGTAGTACACTGTGCCTGTATAGTGGTGTAGAACACTGTGCCGGTATAGTGGTGTAGAACACTGTGCCCGTATAGGGGTGTAGAACACTGTGCCTGTATAGCGGTGTAGAACACTGTGCCTGTATAGTGGTGTAGAACACTGTGCCTGTATAGCGGTGTAGAAAACTGTGTCTGTATAGTGGTGTAGAACACTGTGCCTGTATAGTGGTGTAGAACACTGTGCCTGTATAGCGGGGTAGAACACTGTGCCTGTATAGTGGTGTAGAGCACTGTGCCTGTATAGCGGTGTAGAACACTGTGCCTGTATAGTGGTGTAGAACACTATGTCTGTATAGCGGTATAGAGCACTGTGCCTGTATAGTGGTGTAGAACACTGTGCCTGTATAGTGGTGAAGAACACTGTGCCTGTATAGTGGTGTAGAACACTATGCCTGTATAGCGGTGTAGAACACTGTGCCTGTATAGTGGTGTAGAACACTGTGCCCGTATAGTGGTGTAGAACACTGTGCCTGTATAGCGGTGTAGAACACTGGGCCTGTATAGAGGTGTAGAACACTGTGCCTGTATAGCGGTGTAGAACACTGTGCCTGTATAGCAGTGTAGAACACTGTGCCTGTATAGCGGTGTAGAACACTGTGCCTGTATAGCGGTGTAGAGCACTGTGCCTGTATAGTGGTGTAGAACACTGTGCCTGTATAGCGGTGTAGAACACTGTGCCTGTATAGTGGTGTAGAACACTGTGCCTGTATAGCGGTGTAGAACACTGTGCCTGTATAGTGGTGTAGAACACTGTGCCTGTATAGCGGTGTAGAACACTGTGCCTGTATAGTGGTGTAGAACACTGTGCCTGTATAGCGGTGTAGAACACTGTGCCTGTATAGCGGTGTAGAACACTGTGCCTGTATAGTGGTGCAGAACACTGTGCCCGTATAGTGGTGTAGAACACTGTGCCCGTATAGCGGTGTAGAGCACTGGGCCTGTATAGAGGTGTAGAACACTGTGCCTGTATAGTGGTGTAGAACACTATGCCTGTATAGCGGTATAGAGCACTGTGCCTGTATAGTGGTGTAGAACACTGTGCCTGTAGAGTGGTGTAGAACACTGTGCCTGTATAGCGGTGTAGAACACTGTGCCTGTATAGCGGTGTAGAACACTGTGCCTGTATAGCGGTGTAGAACACTGTGCCTGTATAGCGGTGTAGAACACTGTGCCTGTATAGTGGTGTAGAACACTGTGCCTGTATAGCGGTGTAGAACACTGTGCCTGTATAGCGGTGTAGAACACTGTGCCTGTATAGTGGTGTAGAACACTGTTCCTGTATAGTGGTGTAGAACACTGTGCCAGTATAGTGGTGTAGAACACTGTGCCCGTATAGTGGTGTAGAACACTGTGCCCGTATAGCGGTGTAGAACACTGGGCCTGTATAGAGGTGTAGAACACTGTGCCTGTATAGTGGTGTAGAACACTGTGCCTGTATAGTGGTGTAGAGCACTGTGCCTGTATAGCGGTGTAGAACACTGTGCCTGTATAGTGGTGTAGAACACTGTAACGGACCCGTTTCAGCAGACAAGGGGTTAAAATCCGTTCAGGCGATATGCCCCTTTCCGAGAGACAGGCACAGCTACTGCAGAACACCAACCTCCCGAACTGGATACAAAATAGCACTCCAAACTGGAACCTCGCAAGTAGCTGCTGGCAGACGAACAGGAAAACCGTATCCGTCAGCTTACACTCCTGGCAATCAGTCTCCAACAGCATACAGGGAATCCCCCCAATAACGAGACAAGGCTCCGTCTTGAGGGTCAGCAGTGATCTGAAGTGCTGGCACACCCAGCCTGGTTTTTATTACAGTTTTGCAAATACAGGACAGATACAACATATCCCCACAATGCATCATGGTTTCCTCCTCTCTGCCTGGGAGACGACCGAAGACAATCCAATTATCTCTCAGGACAAAGGGGAGATCGCCAATACACATGTGGAGACAACAGCACAGACATCACCATTTAAACACACAATGGCACACCCCCACAGCAAACACAGACATTTAACATATCCCCAGATAGCTCAAGTCTGAGTGCATATCATTAGGTGAATGGCACTCAGAATACACGAATACAATAATATTAGCTATCTGGGTGCCCTCACATAACATACAATTTTATAAAACATATCACAGGAACCCCAAAACATGCAATAACCCCATAACCAATATATCCTCGGAACCGGGGGATCTGGGTGAACCACATGTCCAAAATTCACCCACATCCGTTCAGTAGTTTGGAAGATACAGTTACACTGAAAATATACAAGTTATACCAAAAATAGTCACTAATAAATGTGTCCCCTGTTTGGTAGTTTCAAACTACTGAATGATGTCTCTGTGCACCAAATACAGGCAAGATAGCAGCGTGTGGAAAGTCAGAACAGTGTCTGTGAGGTAAAATGGCCGCTATCTATTGTTCTCACCATGTGCTTCATCCAAGCAAGTAAGGCAAATGATGCAATCCAGGGACAGAGGGCTCCGTCCCAAGTGCCTTAAGACCCAATTACTTATGGGGCCATAATCCCAGGGCAGGAGGCTTTTAAACAGTCCTCTCCAAAACCCAGTGGCAAGGTTGGTTTCGCCACAAACACTATGCCTGTATAGCGGTGTAAAGCACTGTGCCTGTATAGTGGTGTAGAACACTGTGCCTGTATAGTGGTGTAGAACACTGTTCCTGTATAGTGGTGTAGAACACTGTGCCTGTATAGCGGTGTAGAACACTGTGCCTGTATAGTGGTGTAGAACACTGTGCCCGTATAGTGGTGTAGAACACTGTGCCTGTATAGCGGTGTAGAACACTGGGCCTGTATAGAGGTGTAGAACACTGTGCCTGTATAGTGGTGTAGAACACTGTGCCTGTATAGCGGTATAGAGCACTGTGCCTGTATAGTGGTGTAGAACACTGTGCCCGTATAGTGGTGTAGAACACTGTGCCTGTATAGCGGTGTAGAACACTGTGCCTGTATAGTGGTGTAGAACACTGTGCCTGTATAGTGGTGTAGAACACTGTGCCTGTATAGCGGTATAGAGCACTGTGCCTGTATAGTGGTGTAGAACACTGTGCCTGTATAGTGGTGTAGAACACTGTGCCTGTATAGCGGTGTAGAACACTGTGCCTGTATAGTGGTGTAGAGCACTGTGCCTGTATAGCGGTATAGAGCACTGTGCCTGTATAGTGGTGTAGAGCACTGTGCCTGTATAGTGGTGTAGAACACTGTGCCTGTATAGCGGTGTAGAACACTGTGCCTGTATAGCGGTGTAGAACACTGTGCTTGTATAGTGGTGTAGAACACTGTGCCCGTATAGGGGTGTAGAACACTGTGCCTGTATAGCGGTGTAGAACACTGGGCCTGTATAGAGGTGTAGAACACTGTGCCTGTATAGTGGTGTAGAACACTATGCCTGTATAGCGGTATAGAGCACTGTGCCTGTATAGCGGTGTAGGCACTGTGCCTGTATAGCGGTGTAGAACACTGTGCCTGTATAGTGGTGTAGAACACTATGCCTGTATAGCGGTATAGAGCACTGTGCCTGTATAGTGGTGTAGAGCACTGTGCCTGTATAGTGGTGTAGAACACTGTGCCTGTATAGCGGTGTAGAACACTGTGCCTGTATAGCGGTGTAGAACACTGTGCCTGTATAGTGGTGTAGAACACTGTGCCCGTATAGGGGTGTAGAACACTGTGCCTGTATAGCGGTGTAGAACACTGGGCCTGTATAGAGGTGTAGAACACTGTGCCTGTATAGTGGTGTAGAACACTATGCCTGTATAGCGGTATAGAGCACTGTGCCTGTATAGCGGTGTAGGCACTGTGCCTGTATAGCGGTGTAGAACACTGTGCCTGTATAGTGGTGTAGAACACTATGCCTGTATAGCGGTATAGAGCACTGTGCCTGTATAGTGGTGTGGAACACTATGCCTGTATAGCGGTATAGAACACTGTGCCTGTCTAGTGGTGTAGAACACTGTGCCTGTATAGTGGTGTAGAACACTGTGCCTGTATAGCGGTGTAGAACACTGTGCCTGTATAGCGGTGTAGTACACTGTGCCTGTTTAGTGGTGTAGAACACTGTGCCTGTATAGTGGTGTAGAACACTGTGCCCGTATAGTGGTCTAGAACACTGTGCCTTTATAGTGGTGTAGAACACTGTGCCTGTATAGTGGTGTAGAACACTGTGCCTGTATAGTGGTGTAGAACACTGTGCCTGTATAGCGGTGTAGAACACTGTGCCCGTATAGTGGTCTAGAACACTGTGCATGTATAGAGGTGTAGAACACTGTGCCTGTATAGTGGTGTAGAACACTGTGCCTGTATAGTGGTGTAGAACACTGTGCCTGTATAGCGGTGTAGAACACTGTGCCCGTATAGTGGTCTAGAACACTGTGCATGTATAGAGGTGTAGAACACTGTGCCTGTATAGAGGTGTAGAACACTGTGCCTGTATAGCGGTGTAGAACACTGTGCCCGTATAGTGGTGTAGAACACTGTGCATGTATAGAGGTGTAGAACACTGTGCCTGTATAGTGGTGTAGAACACTGTGCCTGTATAGCGGTATAGAGCACTGTGCCTGTATAGCGGTGTAGAGCACTGTGCCTGTATAGCGGTGTAGAACACTGTGCCTGTATAGCGGTGTAGAACACTGTGCCTGTATAGCGGTGTAGTACACTGTGCCTGTATAGTGGTGTAGAACACTGTGCCGGTATAGTGGTGTAGAACACTGTGCCTGTATAGTGGTCTAGAATACTGTGCCTTTATAGTGGTGTAGAACACTGTGCCTGTATAGTGGTGTAGAACACTGTGCCTGTATAGTGGTGTAGAACACTGTGCCTGTATAGCGGTGTAGAACACTGTGCCTGTATAGCGTTGTAGAACACTGTGCCCGTATAGTGGTCTAGAACACTGTGCATGTATAGAGGTGTAGAACACTGTGCCTGTATAGTGGTGTAGAACACTGTGCCTGAATAGCGGTGTAGAACACTGTGCCTGTATAGCGGTGTAGAACACTGTGCCTGTATAGCGGTGTAGAACACTGTGCCTGTATAGTGGTGTAGTACACTGTGCCCGTATAGTGGTGTAGAACACTGTGCCTGTATAGCGGTATAGAACACTGTGCCTGTATAGCGGTGTAGAACACTGTGCCTGTATAGAGGTGTAGAACACTGTGCCTGTATAGCGGTATAGAGCACTGTGCCTGTATAGTGGTGTAGAGCACTGTGCCTGTATAGCGGTGTAGAACACTGTGCCTGTATAGTGGTGTAGAACACTGTGCCTGTATAGCGGTGTAGAACACTGTGCCTGTATAGCGGTGTAGAACACTGTGCCTGTATAGCGGTGTAGAACACTGTGCCTGTATAGCGGTATAGAGCACTGTGCCTGTATAGCGGTGTAGAACACTGTGCCTGTATAGCGGTGTAGAACACTGTGCCTGTATAGTGGTATAGAGCACTGTGCCTGTATAGCGGTATAGAGCACTGTGCCTGTATAGCGGTGTAGAGCACTGTGCCTGTATAGCGGTGTAGAACACTGTGCCTGTATAGCGGTGTAGAACACTGTGCCTGTATAGCGGTGTAGGACGTCACTGATTATTTTGCCCTTCCTCTGATCCGTCAGAACAATAACCCACAAAAAACTGATCCTGTCTGTGGAGCATCCGCCTTCACTCGGTCAGCATTTGGTCAGTAATCCATCTGTTTTGGTAATGCCCAAAAAAAACAGGAGTGGATCCAAAACAGAGGTGACTGAGTCAACCAATCAAGAACCACTGGGTTGCTGGTCAAGACACGACTGCTAGCTGACACTCGCTGCGACTCCTGCTGCCACGGCCCCTTACTCTCCTGCGACCTCTGCCTGCGGCAGAAACATTTAGGCCTCTGCCCCTCCTCTGTGTAGGACCGGGCACTTCTCTGTCTGACCTACTGTTAGATCAAATAAATAAATAAAAAGGAAATTAAAACACCCCAAAAAAGTCTGTAATTTTCTCACTTCACCAAACAACGGCTAATGAGCCCTTTTTTCACACTAATTGCACACGAAAAAGGGCTTTACAACATATAACTGCACCGCTGAACGGCAAATATATATTTATTTTGCCACTAATACACGACAAAAAGGGCTGTAATTTTCGCACTTCACTACACAACGGCTAATAAGCCCTTTTTCCCCACTAATACGAGCCAAAAAAGGCTTTAGAACATATAACTGCACTGCACAAGGGCAAATAAGACATAGACATATCGCCCTGTAATAACCCTGTTAATGGCGGTATCACACAGAACTTGTACCCTAATAACAAGACCGGTTTGCTGGAATTACAGAGCTGTATGATGACAATGTGGCTCCGCAGTCAGTGCAGCAAGGTGTAACAGGATTGTTCCTATTCCCCAGGCTGTAACCTCCCCTACTGAACCCTGTTCTAGAGAAATGCTGTGGATGATTCCTCCCTATCCTTTCCCTACACCTTGAATAATCTTTCCCTGCACTTGTAAGCACAATGAAGTCTTCCCTCGCACTGTCCCTAGCGCCTGCTGACGTCTCTCCCTGCACTAAGTGCACTGGAAAATGGCAGAATCCAAGATGGCTGAGGCTATTTATAGGGCTGTGACATCACAGGGCTGGCCGGCTGCTGATTGGCTGCATGCATGGCATTATGGGTGATCCCGCCTTCCCAGAGTTCCTTGCTCCATGTCCTCACACGTGCAGCAGCAATTTTAAGAAAAAATGCGATTTGTTACCACGAATTGCGATGAATTCCACTTCGTAAACTTCAATTTGCTCATGCTTGGCCTGTAAGAGACATAGGTAGCATGCTCGTGCCCTATAGGCATAGATGGGGAGTGCCAGCAAGGAACAGGCTGCAGTGTGCAAAGTGTTGTGCCTTTTCATAGGTAAATGCATTGATATCCAATTTATTTTAGTCAAGATGAATGTTCATTACCTTTAAGAGCCATGCTCGACTATAGTTACAATTTTGTATGTCTTGAGAAGGCCAAAGTAAGGTCACACGAAGGTTTCTACTTTTTAGTGTTATTCTTCTCATGAATGTACCAGTCTGAGAAGAGGCCTTCTTATCTACTGATAAATTTATGACGGGAGGTAAAGATAAGCTCTATGCAGCTGGTGATAATTACCTATACAATTAGGCATTTATCAATGAAGCAAAATATATAATATTCATGTATTCATTTAATGAGCCTTAGTCCTCAGCATAAGACAATCAGTAGGATATATATAATATATATTATACTGGTATATGTGATGAAGACAACATGTATCCAGTATATTATATATATTTCTCCTTAGGAGAATCTTTGTCTCTAAAAAGAGTGTCTGTGAAGATGTGTGTTTTGTAACAATTATTCACCTCTTTAGTGTTACAGGAGATACTGGTATCTCTGTGAGAAAACAAGGAGGTTCAAGTTATTTATGATCCATAAACAAACAATGTGAGAAACATTCAGAGAGACGCCTAGAGGTCTGTCTCTAATTGCTACAAGTGTCAAATCTAATCCCTATAGCCTTGAATTAAAGCTTTTAAGGTCAAAATGTATATTATACCTTTATTCAGACTTACAGAAGTTAACCCTTTATACTAGGATGCAAATAGCTTACACAGCAGTGCCACCTAGGTATGAGTAGGTGACATTACAACAGTAGCAAAAGTGCATTCTGGGTAAGGTTTCTTATCAATAGTCACGCCCATCCGATTATGATTGGAAACTTCCAAACTAGGAAGGTGTGTCTAACTGATAAGTTTGTGTTCATAAACCATACACAGGGGCGGAGAAAGGGACAGAAAAGAGACAGACACACACAAGAAAGAGAGGAAAGAGAAGTTAAGCTCTCTAGAGGGGTCTATCAAGATGGAAGCCATGGTGAGATGTGCTATGATGG
Organism: Bufo gargarizans; assembly: GCF_014858855.1. Taxonomy (NCBI): domain Eukaryota; kingdom Metazoa; phylum Chordata; class Amphibia; order Anura; family Bufonidae; genus Bufo; species Bufo gargarizans. Next base: position 724,724,550 of record NC_058081.1, on the reverse strand, counting down.
ACCACCCAGCTTTCCTAGGAGCAGAAGTGAGATTTCTACTAGGACTTGGTAAGAGATACAGAAATTGATATTTCATTTTATTAAGACTAATTTGATAGTGTGGGTGAAATTATACCATCTGGATTGGCGAATAAATAAATAAATTAATTAATTGATCATCTCCATATTTGAGGTGTAGTTTTAGGATATTATGAGGCTTCATTCTACCTGCAGAAGAATCAAGACTCATAATTTAGCAAAGCATTAAATAATTGCTTAGATATATATATATATATATATATATATATATATATATTGATAGAACATTCTTCGCCAAGCTAAGTGATGGATTCCCACAGGAAAGACTTATTTCAAGTCCTTCCCATTTAAGATATGGTCTAGCAAAGATCCTATATCCCTTTTATTTGTCTTAATAGTCTTACCAAAGTCATATGTGTGAAAATAGTCCAGGATGGGGCGGGAGGATACAGTTATCTCTTCTAAGTTATATCCTTGGATGGATTTGCCCAGCCTGAAGTCATGTGATGTGTAGTTGGTTAGAGGGGGGCGGAATGTATTTAGCATTCTATATTGATGTCTAGGATTAGACATACCCATCCTGATATCATGAGGTTTTCTCTGAACAGAAGTAATATATAAATTATGTTCCTATTTGATATCCTAACCTAATAATAGCTTGGTTATAATGTGACAAGTTATTTCCACTCACATGTATTGTTAAGCTTGTAATGCTTTATATATTCATTTGCCTGTATCATTGTGTTTATTTACTTATATATGTTTATAATCTTGTAACCAATAAATCTGCATATTTTTATAATACCTGTGTATTATTGTATAATGCAGAACTACATGTTTTATCATTAACGTCATCTCACGTCAAAAAGAACTTATTTATCTGAGGAAATAGTCGGCCTCAGATGTGAATTGTATCAATTAGGTTGTCTACGATTCACCAGGTCATGATTTTAAAGAATTTATGACAAATTTTATAAATTTTATTTTTAATTAATTTTATGACCATAATTAATAATTCTTAATTGAATTATTACCACCCGACAAAAGGAGACAGTCAGCACTGCTCTGGGACCTGGATCTGCCGGCTAGCAGAAGAGGGAAAGAAATGGGAGAGGACTCAGGGAGCAGGTGAGCAGAGCGGTACTTGGCTTAGACCTACAAATGAACCAAGGCCTAAAGAAAATACCAGCCCGGTATTGAAATGCGTAGCTGGTATTAAAGTGTTTATAGGAATAACTAGTAAAGTTACTTTCGTTATTGATCCTGTTGTCTTGGAGGTCTGATGTCAGCAGTCTCTACGTACATTCTTGGTTCTGTGATGTTTGACCAGTGGTGGTGCACCACTCACCATCCAGAGCAGATGCTGCAGCTGATGCTATTGATCCTACATACCATTACCAGAGTTAGAGTCATGATTGCTCGTTAGCATCCTAAAGTGAGCACAGATTACCTTCTCCGAATTATTTTCCTTCAAGTAGTCAGGCACGACTAATGAGGCGCTGTGAGGGATATGGATTAGACAGTCAGTGTGCGGATCTAAAAAATATCAGTGACATCCAGTGTACATTTTCCGTAGACGGTGTCCACTGCAGACAGTGACATTACCTGTCATTTGATTCACCTTTTGGCATGTTCATCAGTGTACATGCAAAATAAGTTTCCACCCCCCAGCCATCTGATTGTCAGCTAGCAAGGAAGAAAGCCCCAGGGCTCCAGGCTTCAAGGAGGCCCCAGGTGAAGAAGGTCACACCTCAATCTACCAGTTTGGAGGTAAGCTAAATCCTGCAGGAAAACCCCCTCCCAGCAAGAGGTATCAGCCCTTGTCAGGATCAAGAATACCTTCCAGACATGTTGGCTCCTACATTTCATAAGAAATTATGAATCGCTCGGCCATCGCAGGGGCAAGCTGGATACATATTTGTGTCCTGGTGGCCACGATGTACGTGCCCATGGGCTTTGTTTGATGGGGGTATGCCAGGGAAAGGAGATATCCATATCTCCCCACAGAAACCAAATACCAGTACCTTGTTTGGACTCTAGTTGTAGCCGGAATCCAGGCGGATCATTTGGGGCTGAAACCATCTTCCTGCGACATTCTCGTCTGGGAAAATGAGCCCCATGGGTCATTTGCTCCCAGCTACCCATAGGTGAGGAGGGGAGTGGCCGGCTACAGGTCATAAGCCCATGCAAGCCAGAGAGTGGTGTCTTTTGTGAAGGGGGTCACATCGTGCAAATGTGTTTGGAGAGACCAGGAACCAGCTGACCTCACTGCCCCCACGTGACTGCAGCCAAGGGCTATTCCACCCTTATGACCCAAAGGAACTTTCATTTACCCGGTAACTAACTTTTGCTCTGCTTAACCCTGTTGTACCTATATCACCTGTATCTGTAACCTCAGACCACTGTGTATATTCTCCATGTATATTGTGTTATATCTAGTGCGCCCTTACGGCGATTAAATATCTAATTTAATCTTGTGCTGTCTTGTATCTCGATCACGAATCCCCACGTCCGTATTTCGGCCTAGTTATAAGCTACCGCGGGTTGGTTTCTCACCCTATATAATAACGTTAGCGGACCGGGCTTATATCAAACGAGAACTGGTGGCAGAATTCCCGGGCTGAGGCAGCGCTGTTTTCACTGCAGCAGTGACCAGGCTCTCAGCTTGTTGCCTCTCTGTGCCCGCGTGGACAGGAGGTGTGTGTGTAAACTGTACCAAGCTGACCTTACCTGCTCCTCTGGGGGGCATAATATCACGTTTTTGGTAACCTGTGACTATACCGCGTCTCGTGAGCTCGACATAGGTGGCATCAAGCGGGCACGAGGTGTGGCATTCGCCATTATATTTTCTGTGTTTAGGCATCAGGCATTCAACAGAATGGACATTCATATCATACGTGTACCCACCAGGTCCACCACAGCTGCTGCTCCCTAGGGCATATACTGTAACAAGACGAGGCCATCCATTTAGAGCTGCACATTTCCAGGAAAACAATTCAAAGTTCACTAAACTATAGACATCAAATTATGAAACAATAAAAAAAAATAATCCCCAAAAACATTCTGGGGGCTGAAGAGCTGTAGGAATCACCTTGTCATCGTCATGTGCTCATCTCTCCGGACCATGCTGAGGACAGTCCTGGAGCATGAGAGAATAGGAGTTATTGTTCTCTTCGCATTCGTTACTAAGTCACAGCGTGGACTGACGAGTAATTGGTCTTGTACTGGACAATAATCACATTTTCTCAGCTCCTGTCATCTTACAGAAGAAAGGAAAGGGTCTGGTCTGACTCATTAATTACAGAGTCAAAAAGAACCACAAAAAGCATTGTGATGTTGTGTGCCACAGACCACACTCGGTACTCAATCCTGAAATCAATGTTTAACCCTCTATGGACCGGCCTTGTTTTGACCTTCAGGATTCAGTTATATTTTTGAGCTACAATTTTCTTTTAGGGTTTGAGGTAACTGTATCATTTTATACTGAACATATTTGGGGCACATTTTTTGTTTAGAGAGAAGAAATTTGCAAATTCTGCAATCCTTTCTTGGTATTTTGCTTGGTATGCACTTAGGTGTCGCTCCAGAAACAGTGCCACACCTGCCCTCAGGTTGTATCTGGTATTGCAGGTAGACAAGTGTGGCGTCATTTTTGAAATAGAGCAGCCATGTTTTTCTAATCCAGGACAACTCCATTAGAGCATCATGCACACAACCATGTTATGTACCTGGCCAAAAATTGTATCTTCGTGTTTGTGGGTGGACCAGGGGCGTTGCTAAAATTTCCTATTTTTTGAGATGCAAAGGTTAGTGGGTATGATAGCAATGACCAATCACGGTGCTGAATTTTTTTTTCTTAAAAGGATCTACAAAATAAAAGCTGCTCTGTGATTGGTTGCCTATTAGAAAGGTTTCATAAATGAGGGTTATGCTATTTCTCCAGCAGAACGTTGGCATTTACTGTATGCCAGAAACCAGCCTGATCCATTTTTTCTCACTGCTGGAAAAGACTACCAGCATTAGCACTGGATATGCGAACCAACCGTAAGTCAACTGCTCGAAGATAGTGTTACTCCAAAAAGTGGAGTGCACGATGGACCCAAAATTTAGAAAGTTTATTCAATATACAATATTGAATTTGTACTGGCGGCATTAGTTGCTGGTAATAATTTTCACTTCATTAGACATGTAGGTACAATACAAGTTAATTTTTCCTGCTGCTAATGGCTCTGTCTCAGGCTGTATAGCAGCTAGAGAAATGAGCCAGTCATATTTTAAAGGTGAGCCTTTAGAAAGCGAGTTGGGATTGAGATCTGCAGGTATTACCTATAAAATCTAATTTTTCTAATGGCGATATCCTGGTCTTGTTTTACAGCTTAGATTAAAGCTCATCTGTCCAGCTGCTATACTGCCTGAGATACAGAAGAAGGAGAACCCCCTCCTTAGCTGGCTGTAATCTCAGCCAGCATGGAGAAGAAGGAAGGGGCAGTGGGGTGTGCTGACGGGCTGCAGGGAGAGGAGTTGAAGCACACCTCTTTCTCTTTTTTTGAACATGACCCAGGGGAATGTGTAACATGGACATCTGTGCATGTTATCAACCTCCCCCATCAATCTCTGATTGTCACATGGGGGGTCTTTTCTTTTACATCCCTTGCTCATGTAATCACCTAATTTACTGATGCCATGACCTAGACGTTTACAAGAGACCAGATGAGTCGCACCAAACAGACAAACATCAGTAAAGGTTACACTGTACACGGCCCCTCTCCTGTCCATACCTGATCTTTAATGTGAAACATGCAGACCATTAACCTTTTTTAGATGCCACAAAACCTAAGGTATGAACCAAACATTGGTGTAAAATAACACTCTGTGTTAAGACACACCCTAAAGCGCCCCCCACCCACCCTTTTACCTACATAAACTCTGCCGCCATTTGTAGTTGAGACTGGTGTCCATCCTGGTGCTGTCTGATGTATTTTGATGCAATTTTTTGCCATTTAGGCCGTTTTTACACTTCAGTTATTTGGTCAGTTATTTTTATCGGTTATCGTGCAGCTCTGAACACAGAACAGGAGGAAATCTTTCCATTATACCTGATCTCTGTGGAGGCTCCACTACTGGTTTTGGCACACAATGAACTGATGAAATAACTGGAGTGTGAACTCAGCCTTATACCTACTAGTGAATTCACGCATCCTACAGCACTAGTGATTCCTCTCCCGCCATGTGTTCTGTTATTGATTTATAACTACAGGTCGTATTCTGCAAACCGGGGCAGTACAAAAACAGCAGCAACCGCTGCCACGGCGCCACCAGGACCCGCAGCCCTGTAATTAGGATGTGTTAGAAGTTCCGGTTCTTAAAGTTAAGTCAACGAGAAGGGACTTTTTTTGTTGTTGCTTTGATACAAACAATAAAGACACAAGATGATTTATAACCTCTGAAACATTGAATGTTTTTTTTTTTTTCAACATCTGTTCTTCACAAATAAAAACTAGGTTTTACAAAACTGCTGCAAGTGCAATTATATTTTAAGTTCTGGATATGTGCGGTCTACACAGGCACACTGCAGTAATATTCTTCTTGACTGATATTCCTGGAGGCCCCCTGGGTTGCAGTTACATGGCTTACTCATGAAAATCACATGTACATCGCACGTATTCCCTGAATTCTGGGAATATGTTCTCACACAATTCATTGCTCTTATGGAGGAACAGAATTCCACAACTGCAGTGAAGACTGACACTCATCTAAGCATTCAAAGTAAAATTCCATCTGAAGTTTAGGAAAAATTCTAAATTTTCTTGCGCTTCGTGGTAATGAATAATTTTTCTTTCTAAAATGGCTGCTGCAGGTGTTACAAAGTCAAAGAAAGAAACCCGGGAACGTGAAATCACCCATAATGCCGTGCAGCCAGCCAATCCGCAGATAGCCAGTCCCTGTGAGGTCACAACCCTATAAAAGCCTCATCCTGCGTGGTCTCATCCTGACCATGGGGAGAGACATGACAAGTGCAAAGGCGCTAGGGACAGTGTTGCTGAAAACAGTTAAAAACAAATATTGAATAGGGAGAGTGCAGGGGCAGTGTAGGTAGATCGTAGGGAGAGTTTTTTGAGACTGTAGGGAGAGCATAGGGAGACTGCAGGTTGAGTGTAATCCTTGCAGATTAGATGGGCCAAATGGTTCTTATCTGCCGACACATTCTATGTTTCTATCTCGCGTTTATCTTGTTCAACTGCTGTGACATTCACAGTTAATCTTCAACAATTTAGACAGCACTCCAGATTTTGCTTAAGTGATTTTTATTTGCTTAGCCGGACATAGTGGTCCTTTTTGTAACAACGTTTCGGGCAGAAATAATGCTTTTCATCAGGCTAGTCGTATGCACATGGGATTGTGGATGGCCGGCCATCCACAATATCATGTGCATACGACTAGCCTGATGAAGGGCATTCTTTCTGCCCGAAACGTTGTTACAAACAGGACCACTATGTCCGGCTAAGCAAATAAAAATCACTTAAGCAAAATCTGGAGTGCTGTCTAAATTGTTGAATATATATACGTTCCAAGAGGTGGAGCCAGGAGCATACCACGACGTGCACCCAAACCGGTCAGAATAGATAGAGTGCTGTGATCACTACGAGATTCTAATTCACAGTTAGGCCCCATGCACACTGCCGTGTTTCACAGCCGTGTGCGGGCCGTGGAACCGCGGCCTGGATCCCTCCTGAGAGCAGGAGCGCACGGCGTCACTGGTTGCTATGACGCCGTGCGCTCCCTGCTGCCGCTGCAATACAGCAATACACTGGTATGATCTATACCAGTGTATTACTGTACTGTGCCGGCAGCAGGGAGCGCACGGCGTCATAGCAACCAGTGACGCCGTGCGCTCCTGCTCTCAGGAGGGATGCAGGCCGCGGTTCCACGGCCCGCACACGGCTGTGAAACACGGCAGTGTGCATGGGGCCTTAATCTGTCATTTTACAGATAGACTTACTGTTAGGGATGAGCGAACTCGAACTGTATAGTTCGGGTTCGTACCGAATTTTGGGGTGTCCGTGACACGGACCCGAACCCGGACATTTTCGTAAAAGTCCGGGTTCGGGTTCGGTGTTCGTCGCTTTCTTGGCGCTTTTGTGACGCTTTCTTGGCGCTTTTTGAAAGGCTGCAAAGCAGCCAATCAACAAGCGTCATACTACTTGCCCCAAGAGGCCGTCACAGCCATGCCTACTATTGGCATGGCTGTGATTGGCCAGAGCACCATGTGACCCAGCCTATATTTAAGCTGGAGTCACATAGCGCCGCCCGTCACTCTGCTCTGATTAGCGTAGGGAGAGGTTGCGGCTGCGACAGTAGGGCGAGATTAGGCAGATTAACTCCTCCAAAAGTCTTGATTAATCGATCGATCTGCAGCTGTGGATCATTGAGCTGCTGATACTCAATTGCTCACTGTTTTTAGGCTGCCCAGACCGTTTGTCAGTCACTTTTTTCTGGGGTGATCGGCGGCCATTTTGTGTCTTGTGGTGCGCCAGCACAAGCTGCCACCAAGTGCATTTAACCCTCAATGGTGTGGTTGTTTTTTGGCTAAAGCCTACATCAGGGTGAAGCTGTCACACCAAGTGCATTTAACCAGCAATAGTCTGGTTATTTTTTGGCCATATACTACATCAGGGGCAAGCTGCGCCTGTCACCAAGTGCATTTAACCCTCAATGGTGTGGTTGTTTTTTGGCTAAAGCCTACATCACGGTGAAGCTGTCACACCAAGTGCATTTAACCAGCAATAGTCTGTTAATTTTTTGGCCATATACTACATCAGGGGCAAGCTGCGCCCGTCACCAAGTGCATTTAACCCTCAGTAGTGTGGTTGGTCAAGCTGTCACACCAAGTGCATTTAACCAGCAATAGTGTGGTTATTTTTTGGCCATATCCCAGTCTAATTCTGTCAGTAAATCCATACCGGTCACCCAGCGCCTAAATACTAGGCCTCAAATTTATATCCCGCTAAATCTCTCGTTACCGCTGTCCTGTTGTGGCTGGGAAAGTTATTTAGTGTCCGTCAAAGCACATTTTTTGTTCTGGGTTGAAATACAATTCCCAATTTAGCAATTTCATAATTTAGTGGTTTCTGCTATATCAGAGCTATTTGAAATCTATCCCTAAAAGGGTATATAATATTCAAGGTGCACATAGGGTCATTCAGAATAACTTCACACACACCCGCTACTGTGCATTTCCAAGTCTAATTCTGTCAGTAAACCCATACCGGTCACCCAGCGCCTAAATACTAGGCCTCAAATTTATATCCCGCTGAATTTGAATTCAATACATTGGGCCAAATAATATTTTTGTTGTTGTGGTGAACGATAACAATGAGGAAAACATCTAGTAAGGGACGCGGACGTGGACATGGTCGTGGTGGTGTCGGTGGACCCTCTGGTGCTGGGAGAGGACGTGGCCGTTCTGCCACATCCACACGTCCTAGTGTACCAACTACCTCAGGTCCCAGTAGCCGCCATAATTTACAGCGATATTTGGTGGGGCCCAATGCCGTTCTAAGGATGGTAAGGCCTGAGCAGGTACAGGCATTAGTCAATTGGGTGGCCGACAGTGGATCCAGCACGTTCACATTATCTCCCACCCAGTCTTCTGCAGAAAGCGCACAGATGGCGCCTGAAAACCAACCCCATCAGTCTGTCACATCACCCCCATGCATACCAGGGAAACTGTCTCAGCCTCAAGTTATGCAGCAGTCTCTTATGCTGTTTGAAGACTCCGCTGGCAGGGTTTCCCAAGGGCATCCACCCAGCCCTTCCCCAGCGGTGAAAGACATAGAATGCACTGACGCACAACCACTTATGTTTCCTGATGATGAGGACATGGGAATACCACCTCAGCATGTCTCTGATGATGACGAAACACAGGTGCCAACTGCTGCGTCTTTCTGCAGTGTGCAGACTGAACAGGAGGTCAGGGATCAAGACTGGGTGGCAGACGATGCAGGGAACGATGAGGTCCTAGACCCCACATGGAATGAAGGTCGTGCCACTGACTTTCACAGTTCGGAGGAAGAGGCAGTGGTGAGCCAACAGCGTAGCAAAAGAGGGAGCAGTGGGCAAAAGCAGAACACCCGCCGCCAAGAGACTCCGCCTGCTACTGACCGCTGCCATCTTGGACCGAGCACCCCAAAGGCAGCTTCAAGGAGTTCCCTGGCATGGCACTTCTTCAAACAATGTGCTGACGACAAGACCCGAGTGGTTTGCACGCTGTGCCATCAGAGCCTGAAGCGAGGCATTAACGTTCTGAACCTGAGCACAACCTGCATGACCAGGCACCTGCATGCAAAGCATGAACTGCAGTGGAGTAAACACCTTAAAACCAAGGAAGTCACTCAGGCTCCCCTGCTACCTCTTCTGCTGCTGCCGCCTCGGCCTCTTCTGCTGCTGCCGCCTCGGCCTCTTCCTCCGCCTCTGGAGGAACGTTGGCACCTGCCGCCCAGCAAACAGGGGATGTACCACCACCACCACCACCTCCGTCACCAAGCATCTCAACCATGTCACACGGCAGCGTTCAGCTCTCCATCTCACAAACATTTGAGAGAAAGCGTAAATTCCCACCTAGCCACCCTCGATCCCTGGCCCTGAATGCCAGCATTTCTAAACTACTGGCCTATGAAATGCTGTCATTTAGGCTGGTGGACACAGACAGCTTCAAACAGCTCATGTCGCTTGCTGTCCCACAGTATGTTGTTCCTAGCCGGCACTACTTCTCCAAGAGAGCCGTGCCTTCCCTGCACAACCAAGTATCCGATAAAATCAAGTGTGCACTGCGCAACGCCATCTGTGGCAAGGTCCACCTAACCACAGATACGTAGACCAGTAAGCACGGCCAGGGACGCTATATCTCCCTAACTGCACACTGGGTAAATGTAGTGGCAGCTGGGCCCCAGGCGGAGAGCTGTTTGGCGCACGTCCTTCCGCCGCCAAGGATCACAGGGCAACATTCTTTGCCTCCTGTTGCCACCTCCTCCTACTCGACTTCCTCCTCCTCTTCTTCCACCTGCTCATCCAGTCAGCCACACACCTTCACCACCAACTTCAGCACAGCCCGGGGTAAACGTCAGCAGGCCATTCTGAAACTCATATGTTTGGGGGACAGGCCCCACACCGCACAGGAGTTGTGGCGGGGTATAGAACAACAGACCGACGAGTGGTTGCTGCCAGTGAGCCTCAAGCCCGGCCTGGTGGTGTGTGATAATGGGCGAAATCTCGTTGCAGCTCTGGGACTAGCCGGTTTGACGCACATCCCTTGCTTGGCGCATGTGCTGAATTTGGTGGTGCAGAAGTTCATTCACAACTACCCCGACATGTCAGAGCTGCTGCATAAAGTGCGGGCCGTCTGTTCGCGCTTCCGGCGTTCACATCCTGCTGCTGCTCGCCTGTCTGCGCTACAGCGTAACTTCGGCCTTCCCGCTCACCGCCTCATATGCGACGTGCCCACCAGGTGGAACTCCATCTTGCACATGCTGGACAGACTGTGCGAGCAGCAGCAGGCCATAGTGGAGTTTCAGCTGCAGCACGCACGGGTCAGTCACACTACGGAACAGCACCACTTCACCACCAATGACTGGGCCTCCATGCGAGACCTGTGTGCCCTGTTGCGCTGTTTCGAGTACTCCACCAACATGGCCAGTGGCGATGACGCCGTTATCAGCGTTACAATACCACTTCTATGTCTCCTTGAGAAAACACTTAGGGCGATGATGGAAGAGGAGGTGGCCCAGGAGGAGGAGGAGGAGGAGGAAGAGGGGTCATTTTTAGCACTTTCAGGCCAGTCTCTTCGAAGTGACTCAGAGGGAGGTTTGTGGCAACAGCAGAGGCCAGGTACAAATGTGGCCAGCCAGGGCCCACTACTGGAGGACGAGGAGGACGAGGATGAGGAGGAGGTGGAGGAGGATAAGGATGAAGCATGGTCACAGCGGGGTGGCACCCAACGCAGCTCGGGTCCATCACTGGTGCGTGGCTGGGGGGAAAGGCAGGACGATGACGATACGCCTCCCACAGAGAACAGCTTGTCCTTACCCCTGGGCAGCCTGGCACACATGAGCGACTACATGCTGCAGTGCCTGCGCAATGACAGCAGAGTTGCCCACATTTTAACGTGTGCGGACTACTGGGTTGCCACCCTGCTGGATCCACGCTACAAAGACAATGTGCCCACCTTACTTCCTGCACTGGAGCGTGATAGGAAGATGCGCGAGTACAAGCGCACGTTGGTAGACGCGCTACTGAGAGAATTCCCAAATGTCACAGGGGAACAAGTGGAAGCCCAAGGCCAAGGCAGAGGAGGAGCAAGAGGTCGCCGAGGCAGCTGTGTCACGGCCAGCTCCTCTGAGGGCAGGGTTAGCATGGCAGAGATGTGGAAAAGTTTTGTCAACACGCCACAGCTAACTGCACCACCGCCTGATACGCAACGTGTTAGCAGGAGGCAACATTTCACTAACATGGTGGAACAGTACGTGTGCACACCCCTCCACGTACTGACTGATGGTTCGGCCCCATTCAACTTCTGGGTCTCTAAATTGTCCACGTGGCCAGAGCTAGCCTTTTATGCCTTGGAGGTGCTGGCCTGCCCGGCGGCCAGCGTTTTGTCTGAACGTGTATTCAGCACGGCAGGGGGCGTCATTACAGACAAACGCAGCCGCCTGTCTACAGCCAATGTGGACAAGCTGACGTTCATAAAAATGAACCAGGCATGGATCCCACAGGACCTGTCCATCCCTTGTGCAGATTAGACATTAACTACCTCCCCTTAACCATATATTGTTGTACTCCAGGGCACTTCCTCATTCAATCCTATTTTTATTTTCATTTTACCATTATATTGCGAGGCTACCCAAATTTGAATGAACCTCTCCTCTGTCTGGGTGCCGGGGCCTAAATATATGCCAATGGACTGTTCCAATGTTGGGTGACGTGAAGCCTGATTCTCTGCTATGACATGCAGACTAATTCTCTGCTGACATGAAGCCAGATCCTCTGTTACGGGACCTCTCTCCTCTGCCTGGGTGCTGGGCCTAAATATATGCCAATGGACTGTTGCACTGGTGGCTGACGTGAAGCCTGATTCTCTGTTACGGACCTCTCTCCTCTGCCTGGGTGCTGGGCCTAAATATCTGACAATGGACTGTTGCATTGGTGGCTGACGTGAAGCCTGATTCTCTGCTATGATATGAAGACTGATTCTCTGCTGACATGAAGCCAGATTGTCTGTTACGGGACCTCTCTCCTCTGTCTGGGTGCCGGGGCCTAAATATATGCCAATGGACTGTTCCAATGTTGGGTGACGTGAAGCCTGATTCTCTGCTATGACATGCAGACTAATTCTCTGCTGACATGAAGCCAGATTCTCTGTTACGGGACCTCTCTCCTCTGCCTGGGTGCTGGGCCTAAATATATGCCAATGGACTGTTGCACTGGTGGCTGACGTGAAGCCTGATTGTCTGTTACAGGACCTCTCTCCTCTGCCTGGGTGCTGGGCCTAAATATCTGACAATGGACTGTTGCATTGGTGGCTGACGTGAAGCCTGATTCTCTGCTATGATATGAAGACTGATTCTCTGCTGACATGAAGCCAGATTGTCTGTTACGGGACCTCTCTCCTCTGCCTGGGTGCTGGGCCTAAATATCTGACAATGGACTGTTGCATTGGTGGCTGACGTGAAGCCTGATTCTCTGCTATGACATGAAGACTGATTCTCTGCTGACATGAAGACAGATTCTCTGTTACGGGACCTCTCTCCTCTGCCTGGGTGCCGGGGCCTAAATATCTGAGAATGGTCTGTTCCAGTGGTGGGTGACGTGAAGCCAGATTCTCTGCTATGGGACCTCTCTCCAATTGATTTTGGTTAATTTTTATTTATTTAATTTTTATTTAAATTCATATTCACATTTGTTTGCAGGGGATTTACCTACATGTTGCTGCCTTTTGCAGCCCTCTGGCCCTTTCCTGGGCTGTTTTACAGCCTTTTTAGTACCGAAAAGTTCGGGTCCCCATTGACTTCAATGGGGTTCGGGACGAAGTTCGGATCGGGTTCGGATCCCAAACCTGAACATTTCCGGGAAGTTCGGCCGAACTTCTCGAACCCGAACATCCAGGTGTTCGCTCAACTCTACTTACTGTGCATCAGTATTAAAGGGCGGTCTAATATATTGCGCATCCTTCTGCCTTACCTAAACACAGATTGCGGCATCTGAGGGGTTAAATGAGGGGATTCGTCGGGATCTGCTTCATGCATTCCCTCTGCTACCATGACATACGGGTATACCTGATTTATCGTGTTTCATGATGAATTAATTCGTAACAAATTGAATTTCTTGTTGAAGTTCGGTGAATCCGCCAAATCAAATTTTTCAAAACTTCGCTCATCTCTAAATTCGACATTGCAATATAGATTTATATGACATATCCACTTATATTGATTTCAGACCCCAGATGATTCCCCTTAGTCACCAGACCAGACCCCTATATTCATATGAAACCCAAAACCAGACCCCTATATTATCAAACCCTAGACCAGACCACTACATGAGTACCACACCACAAAATTGACTTGATATCCAGACAAGACCCCTTAATACACTCAGAGCACCTATATGACTATGAGACCCCAGACCAGACCTCTATATTAAAATCAAGTCCAAGACTAGACCTCTCTTTACATGAATTTCAGACCCTACGGTAGATCATACCCCCTAAAGTATTCAGACCCCAGGGAAGACTAGATAGCCTTATGGCTCCCGGCTATTGTTCAGCTTTAGGTGTCGCTGCTCGAGGTCCTGAGATTGTTTGCCATCGCACGCAGTGCAAAGGTGCCGGTTCTGAACATAAGACGGGAATGAGGAGGGTAAGTAAACAGGCCCTTTTCTCTTAGATTCATCCATTGCCCCAATACAGCTACATCTCTGACCCCACATTTGTCATGTTTCATATAAAATATTAGTGTCTCCTTATGTGGCAGAGTGGCCTCTGGAATTCCTTAGGCACTATGGGATGGTTGCAAGTACTACTTCTAAACCCCTGTCAATTGTGATGCGGGTAAAAATTATAGAAAATATTAATAGACTCATATAACGAAGGACACATCAATAATGGTGTGTGAACCTGTAGGGTGGGTCAAGTAGACATCTGGTCCTAGGAAGAAGGATATGAAGACTTGGTGATAATTGTGGAGATGCACCAGAAGGTGCTCCTTTTCTATGGGGCTCCTAACTGAAGCTCTTGCGCCCTGCAGGGTCATTTTTCATACTGGACGGCTCATTTGTTACACAGGGTCCTTTCGGCCCCCCTCAGCCTGCAGGGCCCAGTTCTGAATGCAACCTCTGCACCCCTTTAGTTTTATCTCTGGAGACCTATGTACTCATCTGAATTGTGTTAATTGAAACTTTGAAATCTTTGGAGACTTTCCCACCCAGACTCTGCCCAGAACTGCCGGTCCATTGCCCATTCATAAGATCTTCCTCTTTTTGGCCTCCTAGAACTTCAGGTAAAGCAGATATAATTTAGGACGTTAAAACTAAAACTACAACAGTTTATTGATAGTCTGCATTAAAAATACACACTAGGGTGTGAGACCTAGAAAACGTAATGTGTGATAGGCTGACTCAGAGGTCAAAACGTGGCTCACGATGACTATGTAGGTTGAATGCTGTAAATACGTTCAGAGCCTATTATTTACATGTAGGTCAAGGTCAGGTGGACACACTCAAAAGTTAAGACCACCAAGGCAGAGGATGAGAGGCAGGCATCTGAAATGTATTCACCATTGAGTAATATGAGGAATGTATAGTGCCAATGTATCACAGATGCCCACACAGGTCAAACCTCTGAAATCATATCCAATGCCGGGCTCAATAGCAGCAAAAGGTTAACGGCTGGATATTTAGTATCCACTCAGAGGATGGCCGTGCACTTTGCCATCCACTGAGGACAACGAAAGAGAGGTGCCACAATAAAAGCCAGTAAAAAGACTGCTGATATGGCTCATAGACAAACATCAGCATGATCTGGCGAACACGTGGTAAGTATACTTACGTTTTCTAGGTCATACACCCTAGTGTGTATTTTTTACGCAAATAGCTATGAGCCTCGTATTGGATAATTACTGCTCGGGCGATTATCTTTCAGCTGGCAACAAGTTATTTAACCCCAACTGGTGCGATGAGTTGCTTCTCATTTCTTAAACAACCATGTCGAGAGACACATCTCGTGGTCGTGGAAAAGATGTTAGTCTGTTTGAGAAGGGTCAAATCATTGGCCTGCATCAAGCAGAGAAAACATCTAAGGAGATTGCAGAAACTGCTACAATTGGGTTAAGAACTGTCCAAAGCATTATTAAAAACTGGAAGGATAGTGGGGACCCATCGTATTCGAGGAAGAAATGTGGCGGGGAAAAAAATCCTGAATGATCGTGATAGGCGATCACTTACACGTTTGGTGACATCAAATCAAAGAAAAACAACAGTATAACTCAGGGCTATGTTTAATAGTGAAAGTAAGAGCATTTCCACATGCACAATGCAAAGGGAACTCAAGGAATTGTTACTGAACAGCTGTGTAGCTGTAAGAAAACCACTAATCAGTGAGACAAACCAGAAAAAAAGGCTTCAATTTGCTAGGGAGCATAAAGATTGGACTCTGGAGCAATGGAAGAAGGTGATATTGGTCTGATGAGTCCAGATTTACCCTGTTCCAGAGTGATGGGCGCATCAGGGTAAGAAGAGAGGCAGATGAAGTGATGCCCCCATCATGCCTAGTGCCTCCTGTACAAGCCTGTGGGGGCAGTGCTATGATCTGGGGTTGCTGCAGTTGGTCAGGTCTAGGTTCAGCAACAGTATGTGCTCCAAGAATGAGGTCAGCGACTACCTGAACATACTGAATGACCAGGTTATTCCATCAATGGATTTTTTTCTTCCCTGATGGCACGGGCATATTCCAAGATGACAATGCCAGGATTCATCGGGCTCATATTGTGAAAGAGTGGCTCAGGGAGCAGGATACATCATTGTCACACATGGATTGGTCACCACAGAGTCCAGACCTTAACCCCATTGAGAATCTTTGGGATGTGCTGGGGAAGGCTTTGCGCAGCAGTCAGACTCTACCATCATCAATGCAAGATCTTGGTGAAAAATTAATAAATCTTGTGACATTGCAGAAGCTTATCGAAACAATGCCACAGCGAATGCGTGCCGTAATAAAAGCCAAAGGCGGTCCAACTAAATATTAGAGTGTGTGACCTTTTTTTTTGGGTGGCGACTTTTTTTTTGGACAGGCAGTGTATATAGAGATTATTATGATGTCATTGAGATTATTTTTATATATATATATAATATTGGACTCTTTTTTTTCTATTTGCAGCCACAATTTAATTCTTTTGTAGCACATTTTTTCCTGGAATGGCGAGGATTTTATTTTTTAAATCCACTTTTGTGCCTATAGACCTGTTAACACTATTAGCAAATCTCCAGGAAAGGCCTCGACTTCAGCCGTCCACCGCAGTTTCCTGTTCTTGTTCACTTCCTCTTTTAGATCACGTGGTCTATTCCAGTGTTGTGCCACTGACAATCATATTAGTGACTTCTCTATTTGGGATGTTTCTAGAAAATCTGAGACACATTGAGATGTATGCCTGACAATTTTTGGACCCAATTGCCCTTTTTAGAGTCATTTAAAGAAGCAAATGTCTACCAATCTGATTTGGCTTGGGGCTACTCCTGAGGATGTTGTTGAGGTGGATCCCTGGTTTTCATCCTTCCTCCTCCATACGGGCATCTGTCCTTCACTGCAGGGGCCAACAGGACAACAGACACCAGTGCGTGACAAGGGCAAAATATGGTCAGTGAACAAGCCAAGGTCAGGGTAGGCAGAGTTCATGTAGTATGGTAGTCAGGCAAAGGTCAAGGTTGGTGGCACAGAGTCTAACCGGTAAACAGGAAGAAGTCAGGCACGAGAGGACAGAACAAAACTACAACACACCTAGACAAGCTAGAAACCTATAGTATACCTATAGCTGTATAACTATTATACCTGTATAACTAGGGGCCTATAGGGACAGATTAGCCCTTAAACATGCCAGGAAGAACATATATGAGTAACCTTAAGGAAAGAGTCCCAGGAGGTAGACAGGGACCTACATGAGAAGCCTGCAGTGTGGAGGAGTGGGAGAGGTGAGTACTCTGGCAGCCAAGCCTGCTGGGAGGGAAGAGATGTTGGTAGGCATGGACGATCAACATCACAGCTCGGTTGCATCCATACATTTTCAACCTCTTCTTTATGGGCAGCTCTGTCATGTGATCCTCAGTGTGACAACTAGTTCAAAGCTTGCTCTCGTGTGTAGACAGGTTGTCAGTCACTCTTGTGTTGCTGATTTCATATAAACTACAGGATTGTACCATCATATATGAAATCCTCCTGGCAGCTCTCAGACATTTCTCCTCCACACTCTGGTCTATCGACCTTGTTCCTCTGCATGTTGCCTCATCCATAGAATGCTGTTGAAGGTATCATGTCTTCCTTATCTAAGAGACCAGGAGAGCAGTAGTAAAATAATAACAGAAAGAAAGGGCATCACTCATCATCCTTGTCATAAACTTGTAGCATCCATAACTGAGTGAATGGAGAATTCCTCAACTGGACATATAACACCCCAGAGTGGTGTTACCACTCCTACATCCTGCTACTATCTTTAATGGTCTAACCTAAATGCCATCTTATGTATTTCTGTGCAGGTCCTCTACATGGTGCAATGATGTAATCTTTCTATGCAACTGTATTATTACGTGTGATAAGCCTGGTTCACCAGCAGGTGGCAGTGCAAATGGCAGAGCTATAGTTAGAGAGAATGGGACTCACCATTCCATTCTCCCCCCTTTGGCCAGAAGTGGGCCAATCCTGCTTCCTGCCGGAAGGGTGGGGCAGAAGTTTCCAATTAGTGCGAGTTCTAGTTCTAAGCTAGGCAGGAGGTGTGTGAGCAGGGGCACGCTCAGGTGTGCCTACGTCAACCAGAGCACCCTAAGCTCTGCTGGCCATGAAGAAAGATGTCTGGAAGCCATAGGGGCCAGAGGAATAGTTATTTGGGCACAATAAGAGAAATCAGCAAGAGGAAGAGTTCTTCAGCTGAAAATAAGCTATTTACTGAGTGTCAGGAGGGGAATAACATTCAACGGCACCCCATCTAAGAACACCAGAGCAGATCAGAAGTACATAAACTGCATAAGCGCTGTCAGTCACAGCGAAGGGGCAGGGAAGGGGGCGTGGTTATCTTGACTTGAAGTAAGGAGGCCGCTGCCCCCTTGACTTCAAGCATGACTAGAGAAGCGCACCGGCAGGGGATAAAATAACTTTTTCTGAGCTTTAGCCGCCTCGGCCTTCAGGAAGAAAATTATCGTCGGAAACACACTGCTGGCTACTGTCAGATACTGCTGGTGGCTTGGGATGGTTTTTGGAGTTGACAGGTTCCCTTTAAGCAGAGTTTAGTGCAACATGAAGAAAGAAAGCAAAGTATTTTAGCAAGCCGGTCAGTACAGCAGAGAAAGAGAGAAAGCAGAGTTATTAAGTGTGCCTGCCAGTTTATGCTAAAGCCTGCTGGAACCCAGACAAAGGCTGCAAATCATCTGGATGAAAGTTTATTCAAGTAAAGTTGCCATTGAATTGCATCACAAGGTCTGAACTCAAGTTATTTTTCCTTCATCCCTCAAATATTCTCCCTTTATTTTTTGCTTTGGAGCCTGGGGTCCCGCTGTAATCAGGTAGGAGCAGCGTGACATATAAAGAGACATTTAGGCCGCATTACACCACTCTGCATTCCTACTACACCTGGGACGCGATAGGGGGCATGTGGGGCTGCGCGTTGCAGACATAGGCAATGATGTGGAAATCCAGTGTAGAAAAAAAATATTTCTCCAGGTCTCCTTAAAAAAAAAAATCTATCCTTTATTGTAAATACATTAAAAAACATCTTGTACAAAAGGAAAAAAAAAAAAGACATATTTCGGACACAGTAAGACTGGTCATTACTTGGCTTGATAAAGACTTCACGTCAAAACATCGCTGTGTTTGTTGCCTTCTAAATAAACCACAAAATTGTTGGAATTGGCGAATGCTGAGGATCACTTCTATTGATCCGCCATTACTCAAGGCCATGGTTTTAATGCATTTACAATAAAGAACAGATTTTTTGCCTCTGGTGCATTACTGCACCTTTTTCCTTTGGTGTGCCAACTCTTCTCTGCTCCTGTTACCTACTGCGGCATAGGTAAGTCCCCTCTTAGGAGATTATGGCCTGGATATAGTTTTCATATTTTTTTTCATATTTTTTCATAATGTTTCCTGGTATAATTGTTCAGTATATATTTCTTCTTTGTACTGAGGAGTCCTAATAACAATTAGGAAATTCTGAATATACAGTGATAGCATGACACAGAGAGACCTACCTGCAGACAACCTTATATTACATTTGCGAAAATGAGTTCACCTAAGTACGATACCACATATTACCATTGTATATATGCTTGGCATGGTCATTTTTCCTTAACTGATTGATGATCACCGGAGGAGTCACCTCCATCATGTCCTCAATACGAATTCCAGTGGACACTACAGTTTATGTACCCAGCATGACGCATATAATTACCATTATGTACTCAGCACTCTTATGGACGATATATTCAGCATAGAATGTCCTCTATGATATTTGCAACCCTTTTTTCTCCCATTTATGTACTCAGTATAGTACTTACCTAGAACTTAGACCCCTATGGTATTTATTTTCTCTATTGATCATGTATTCAGCACTTTGACGTAGTTAAGGATTTTGTATTTAGTAGAGTATTCACTAAGAGTACAACCATTTATGATATTCATAACCTTTTTTTCTCTCATTTCCCATGTGCCTTAATGCTCTACACTGGAGATCCTAGAGGACTAACGTTATGTATTCAGCAACATTGTTTATGTATTCAGCTACATTATGTATTCAGCTACGTTATCTATTCAGCTACGTTACGTGTTCAGCATTATGACATCATAATGAAGATCAATCTTTGCTATGTATTCATGACTATCCTCAGTTTGATATGTTGTATTATTATTACTACATCAGTAATGTAGTTTAACATCACAGCTTATGTATGACAACCCTAGAGTATAGTCTTCTCCAATACTTACAATACTTACAGCCGGTCTCTTGTTACGTCAGTCCTTCTACTTGTCATTTTTCTATGTTTTGATCAATTTTGTTCTATTGCAATTTTAGTGTCTGACGAAGGCCTACGTGCCGAAAACGTTCACACGCGAACTGTCGCATGTTTTCCTATGTACTCAGCAATAAAAGTAGCCTGAATTGATGATAATCTGCTGTGATCTGATATTATCTGCTTCTACTGCATTGGTATTTTTTGTTTATTTATAGTGTTAAAGAGCTGTTTCATTTCCCTGTTTGTGGGGTGTCCACATTGATTGATGAATAAGGTATTCTGGTAGACACTGATACAAGTGGAGAGGGTGTCATGAGTAAGTTTGTGTTGATGCCACTGTTTATTTTTCCCTTCTTCTGATCCGTCACAAGAACAACCCCCCAAAAAATGGATCCTGTCTTTTTAGCATCCGCCTTGACATGGTCAGCATTTGGTCACTAATTGATCAGTATTTGTAAAGCAAAAACAGGAGAGAGTCCAAAACAGAGATGAATGGAAATATTTGTATTTCTTCTGTGTTTTGGACCGCCTCCTGCTTATGGCTTCCAAATCATGATCAAATCCTGATGCAAAATACTGATCGTGTGATCAAGGCTTATGGATGCTCCAAAGACAGGATGCATTTTTCCATTTTTCGGTTCTTCTGCAGATCAGAAGAACGTTAAAATAAATGGTTATATAAATAAGGTCAAACAGGGACACTAATGGTCCCAGAACAGACTGGTGAGGGTGGCAACAGCATGAACAGTCACAATAGTGGCCTAGTCACAGGGTAGTGAGGGTGCAAACAGCAAAAGGAGTCATCACAGTGGCCCTAGAACAGAGTGAGGGGGGGGGGGAACTGCAATGGGAGTAACAGTGTAATGACCGGCAACACGCACAGGGAGGAAAACAGGGAAAGCCCTGCCCAAGGGAGAGGGAAAGGTGGTGACCCCTAACTCACCTTGCAGCTGGCACCTGCCTGCCCTGACGTCCCTAGACGGGTTCCTCACCCGTGCGGCGATCACGTGCCTAAACCCTGGCTTTCCCTGAAATGAGCCCTAGATAATGAACGGGCCGGTGGGATCGCTAGTCCTCACCACTGCACTAAGAGGGAAACACCAGGGAGAGGACAGACAAACACAGACAAACACAAACACCCAGGTGGACGGCAACAATTGTCCACAAAGGTCCAACAGGGATCCGGAGGGTAGCGTTCTAAGGCAACACTCAGAGAACGCAGCAACACAGCTCCAGTGGGTCAGAATAGATGTCCAGGCAGGAAGCTCTATATCTGGCAACCAGAGAAGTGTGAGAGGGGAATATAAGGAGGATTGGGAGTGCTGGACAAGGAACAGCTGAGAGAAGGAGCTACGGATCCCTGAGTGAGCCAAAAGGGTTTGTAAAGCAAACCCAGAAAGCTACAATAAGGAAACTTCCCTATCTGACATAGAGCGTGCAGCCAACCGCTGCGACCTCCTGACCCCGGGTACAACGGAGTCAGGCGTGGCTCTTGACACCCTCGTGACAGTACCCCCCTCTCTACGAGGGGCCTCCGGACACTCAGGACCAGGTCTCTCAGGATGAGAGGCATGAAAAATCCGGACTAGCCTGTCGGCGTTTACCTCAGACGCAGGAACCCACATTCTTTCCTCGGGACCGTAACCTCTCCAGTGCACCAGATATTGGAGAGAGCGGCGGACCCGACGAGAATTAACAATTTTGGATATCTGAAATTCCAAACTACCATCCACGACAACAGGAGGGGGTGGCAGCGGTGACGGTTCTAGAGGTGGAACATATTTTTTGAGTAACGACTTATGAAAGACATTATGGATTTTAAAAGTCTGAGGTAACTCCAGGCGAAAAGCCACGGGGTTGATGATGGCTACAATCTTGTAAGGACCAATAAACCTAGGACCCAGTTTCCAAGAGGGAACCTTCAACTTGATATTCCTAGTAGACAACCACACATAGTCATTCACTCCTAGGTCCGGACCTGGCGACCGTCTCTTATCAGCCATGCATTTGTATTTACCTCCCATATTTTTCAAGTTAGCTTGCACCTTCTGCCATACTGATGAAAGAGATGACGAAAACCGTTCCTCTTCGGGAACCCCAGAAGACCCCCCCTCTTTGAAAGTACAGAATTGGGGATGAAAACCATATGCACCAAGAAAAGGTGACTTGCCAGTGGATTCCTGACGGCGATTATTTATGGCAAACTCAGCTAACGGTAAATATGACGACCACAACTCTTGGTTTTCAGACACAAAACATCTTAGATATGTCTCCAGGTTTTGGTTGGTACGCTCAGTCTGTCCATTCGACTGAGGATGGAAAGCTGAGGAAAAGGACAAGTGAACCCCCAAACGGGAACAAAAAGCTTTCCAAAATTTAGAAATAAACTGGGTTCCCCGATCCGAAACAACATCGGAGGGGACCCCGTGAAGCTTCACGATCTCACTGACGAATACCTGAGCAAGAGTTTTAGCATTAGGTAGTGCGGGTAACGCAATAAAGTGTGCCATTTTGCTAAACCTGTCCACTACTACCAAAATCACTGTTTTACCCGCAGACAAAGGTAAGTCAGTGATAAAATCCATAGACAGATGTGTCCATGGTCTATTGGGAATGACGAGTGGTAATAGAGACCCTGCAGGACGTGTATGTGAAACTTTTGCGCGCGCACAGGTAGAACAAGAAGACACAAAATCCAATACATCCTGACGCAACCTTGGCCACCAAAAACGACGAGACAATAGCTCTAAGGTTGCTTTACTACCCGGGTGCCCAGCAAGTGCCGAATTATGATGTTCCTTTAATAATTCGAGACGTAGGTTCAACGGTACAAACAATTTCTCTGAGGGGCAAGAGACCGGGGCGTCCCCCTGGGCCTCTAACACCTTCCCCTCCAAAGCAGAGTGTACCGCAGAGACAACCACTCCTCTTTGTAGAATGGGTACCGGATCACTCACATTACCCCCTCCAGGGAAACAACGAGATAGTGCATCAGCCTTGGTATTCTTTACCCCAGGACGATAGGTAATCACAAAGTTAAACCTGGTAAAAAATAGCGACCACCTAGCCTGTCTAGGGGTGAGACGCTTAGCTGATTCGAGGTACAGCAGATTTTTGTGGTCCGTAAACACAGTGACGGGGTGGACTGCCCCCTCTAAAAAGTGACGCCACTCCTCAAACGCAAGTTTAATAGCTAACAGTTCCCTATTGCCAATATCGTAGTTCTGTTCTGCTGCAGATAGTTTTTTAGAAAAGAAAGCACAAGGACGCCATTTGCCAGGAGACGGACCCTGAGACAGCACAGCCCCCACTCCCACCTCTGATGCATCGACTTCAACAATAAAAGGCTGAGAGACATCAGGTTGGACTAGTACAGGTGCTGAGGTAAACCTCTCTTTTAGAGAGGAAAAAGCAACTTTAGCGGCGTCAGACCATTTAGAAAAATCAGTCCCCTTCCTAGTCATGTCAGTAAGGGGTTTTACGATCACCGAATAATTTTTAATGAATTTCCTATAGAAATTCGCGAAGCCCAAGAACCGTTGTAGTGCTTTGAGGTTCTCAGGAAGATCCCAATCCAAAATTGCCTGGACCTTCCTAGGATCCATACGGAAACCTGACGCAGATAAATAATAACCTAGGAATTGTATCTCCTGAACGGCAAAAACACATTTTTCAATTTTAGCATATAATTCATTCGTCCGTAGGACCTGTAGTACTTGTCTGACATGCTCCTCATGTGTTCTCAGATCAGACGAATAAATTAAGATATCATCTAGGTATATTACCACAAACCTGCCGATTAGATGACTAAAAATGTCATTAACGAAATGTTGAAAGACGGCAGGAGCATTGGTCAGGCCGAAAGGCATAACTAGATTTTCATAATGCCCCTCAGGGGTGTTAAAAGCTGTTTTCCACTCATCCCCCTCTTTAATACGAATCAGATTGTAGGCCCCCCTAAGATCGAGTTTGGAGAACCACCTAGCACCCGCAATCTGGTTAAACAGGTCAGGAATGAGAGGAAGAGGGTATGGGTCTCGGATGGTTATCCGATTTAATTCACGAAAATCTAGGCAAGGACGCAGGCCCCCATCTTTCTTTTTAACAAAGAAAAACCCTGCAGCCACGGGTGAAGAAGAGGGTCTGATGTGTCCCTTAGCCAAACTCTCGGAGATATAATCCTTCATGGCTTGTCTCTCTGGACCTGAAAGATTATATAACCTGGTCTTGGGTAATTTTGCGCCGGGAATAAGGTTAACCGGGCAATCATAAGGACGATGAGGTGGTAACTTCTGACAACCCTTTTCAGAAAAAACGTCCTCAAAGTCCGAAACAAATGTAGGTAGGGTAGTTATGGAGGCGACTAAGCAATTGCTATTTAAGCAATTTTCTCTGCACGGCTCACTCCACTCCAATATCTCCCTGGCCTGCCAATCCACCACTGGATTGTGCGCTACCAACCAGGGAAGGCCCAGCACCACCGGAGTGGGAAGCCCCTCCAGAACATAACATGAGAGCATCTCGTTATGGTGGTCCCCTACCCGAAGGTGTAAATTATGAACGATGTGGGTGAGGTTTCTCTGAGACAGAGGAGCAGAATCTATAGCAAATATGGGAATAGGTCTCTGTAACGTACAGAGAGACAAACCCATAGTGCGGGCAAAATGGGCATCTATCAAATTTACCCCTGCTCCACTGTCTAGAAAGAAAGAAACAGTCTCTGTCTTATCACCAAAAACAATAACCGCTGGCAACACAAATTGCGATGTACGTATGGAGGAAACGTATACCCCCCGGCTGACATCCTCCACACAGCCTGGGGTTAGTAGTTTTCCGACGGTTTTTTTGTTTCTGAGGAAAGAAGGACAGACGTTAATGAAATGACCCCTCTCCCCACAAAAAAAACAACCCCCACGCCTACGGCGAACCTCAGGAGGACGGACCTGACGAGTAGTTCCTCCTAGCTGCATAGGCTCGTCTAAGTCCGTACAGACTAACTGCTGCTTGGGAGGGGTTACCAATGGCTCCGGTTTTTTCAACCTGTCCCTAAGGCGTCTATCTATACGGATAGAAAGGGACATAACTGCATCAAGGGAAAAGGGGGTCTCATACAATGCAAGCGCATCCTTAACCCTTTCGGATAACCCAGAGCAGAACTGACTCCTGAGAGCCGGGTCGTTCCATTGGGTATCCGTAGCCCACCTACGGAAGTCAGAGCAATACTCCTCTACCGGCCGCTCTCCTTGTAGGAGTCTCCGTAATTTTGATTCAGCCAGTGCGACTCGGTCAGGGTCGTCATATATGAGACCCAAGGCCCCGAAAAACTCATCCACTGACCGAAGAGCCTGGGAATCAGTAGGTAAAGAGAACGCCCAGGACTGCGGGTCCCCCTGCAGCAGGGAAATAACAACACCCACCCGCTGTTCTTCATTACCAGAGGAGTAAGGACGCAGTTTAAAGTATAGTTTACAGGCCTCACGGAACGTCAAAAACTTGTCCCTTCCCCCAGAAAATCTGTCAGGGAGAGGGACCTTGGGTTCCGCAACAACCTGGTTACCAGTAGCAACCGCTGGGCTTGCGGTCTGTTGTAATTGCTGCTGTTGCTGGAGGACCGACGCCTTCAATCCTGCCACCTCCAAAGACAGGCCATGAAATTGTTCGGACAGAGCAGCAATTGGATCCATACTGGATTCTAAGTAGGTAAAAAATTTTTTTATTTTTTTTTTTTTTACCTACACAAAAATAAGGGCCAGATATAATGTAATGACCGGCAACACGCACAGGGAGGAAAACAGGGAAAGCCCTGCCCAAGGGAGAGGGAAAGGTGGTGACCCCTAACTCACCTTGCAGCTGGCACCTGCCTGCCCTGACGTCCCTAGACGGGTTCCTCACCCGTGCGGCGATCACGTGCCTAAACCCTGGCTTTCCCTGAAATGAGCCCTAGATAATGAACGGGCCGGTGGGATCGCTAGTCCTCACCACTGCACTAAGAGGGAAACACCAGGGAGAGGACAGACAAACACAGACAAACACAAACACCCAGGTGGACGGCAACAATTGTCCACAAAGGTCCAACAGGGATCCGGAGGGTAGCGTTCTAAGGCAACACTCAGAGAACGCAGCAACACAGCTCCAGTGGGTCAGAATAGATGTCCAGGCAGGAAGCTCTATATCTGGCAACCAGAGAAGTGTGAGAGGGGAATATAAGGAGGATTGGGAGTGCTGGACAAGGAACAGCTGAGAGAAGGAGCTACGGATCCCTGAGTGAGCCAAAAGGGTTTGTAAAGCAAACCCAGAAAGCTACAATAAGGAAACTTCCCTATCTGACATAGAGCGTGCAGCCAACCGCTGCGACCTCCTGACCCCGGGTACAACGGAGTCAGGCGTGGCTCTTGACACCCTCGTGACAAACAGCACCAGATGGCGGCAGAAGGACAAGATGTCTTCAGATGCAGCAGGCGTGTGGCATAAAGCGGGTAGCAGCATCAGAATAGTGGCAGCAGGATGTGGGCAGAAGTAACAGGCCATTTTTCACAATGTTCTGGTTTGGCAGCACACTACAGTCAGCCTCATTCATCAGACACTGGTGTGTGGAAATCCTGGCTGAGCCACATCTGATTCCTCCTCTTTCTAAAGGTTACTCTCTCAACATTTTGTGTTGAAAGGCGAGTTCTCTTTGGGGTATCTATGCCCCCTGCGGCACTAAACTCTTAGATTTGGGGTGACAGGGTGCAGTCCGAATATGCCACCACTGAGTGCTGTGTGGTGTCCACAGTAGGCAGGGGAAGAACCATGCTCATCATAGAATCAAGACTTAATTTGCTGCTGGTGCTTCTCCCCCTCTTTCCTCAGCAGTCATGGCAGTGAAACGTGAGCGCAGAGGGTCCCCCCGGTCAGACCTTCGTGAGGATGGGCGATGGTGCATGTAGGCAGCGACAAACCAACTACATAGGATGTCTCGATAGTAGTTGAGTTTATCATCCTACTCAAAAGGTGTAAAAAAGGCCCCCATTTTGGCTCAGTAGTGAGGGTCTAACATGATGGAGAGCCAGTAGTCATTCCTCTTCCGAATGGTGATGATGCGTCTGTCACTACACAAGCAACTCAACTTCTTGCGTAGTGACAACATCATGCATCTAGCCATTTGCACAAAGGAATCGGAAGGACTCCTTGCCTCCATCTCCATTGCATACTTTAACAGTCTGTTGGGGTCACCTGGCTGGTCTTCCTCATTGCCCTCCAGCTCCTCATTCTCCTCCTGCTCTCCCTACTCCTCTCCTGTTGCTTGGGAAGATAAACCACCTATTTCTGTATGCAATTTCTTGGATTTAATGTCCTCCTCATCATCCTCCTCCTCTGCCAGTTCTGCCCCCACAGGGCTAAGGTGACCGTGAAATGTAGGCACCATGTCTCCTGTCCCCATGGGCAGCCAGATTTATCAGCATCTGCTCCAAGTGTGGAATGACATAATTCATCCCGTAGTCCTGACAAATAAAGTGGTCTCTGCAAAGGGCCTGTCAAATGTTTAAGTTTCACAGGGGAGTATCCCTGTCTGCCTGCATCATCAAGAAATCGTTTACGGACTTCCTATGCTCGTGTAGTCAGTCCAACGCGTTTCCGACGTGTGGAAACCTTGCATATGAGATGATGTTGGGGAACACTATTATGCCTTTGCAGCTCAAGGAGGGCGTGTTTTGAACGGCAAGAATGGATGAAGTGCATGCACAATTTTTAAGACATCTTGCAGGTTTGATGGAAGACTTACAACTAGTTTTAAGATGTGTACTATGCAGGGCGCGTGAGTGAGCCCTCCTTGACGCAGCACCGACGAAATGTTCTTCCTGTTATGGTGACCATGGTTCCGATCTTCAGTGGCAAGGAGACTGATGGAGAAGGGGTGCATTAATATTATTGGGGGGCACTAATGTGGGCATTATTAATTCTGGGGGCACAAATGGGGCATTACTATTACTAGTCGCACTAATGAGGGCAATATTAATTCTGGGGGCACTAATTAATTCTGGGGGCACTAATTGGGGCATTCATATTACTGGGGGCACTAATGGGGGCACTACTAATTCTGAAGCTTACTAATGGGGATATTATTAATTCTGGGGGCCACTAATTGGGGTATTAATATTACTGAGGGGCAGTAATGAAGGCATTATTAATTCTTGGGGCACTAATGGAGGCATTACTATTACTGGGGACATTATTAATACTAGGAGCCACATTATGACATAGCGACTTAACACCCCGTGTTAAGCCATGCCCCCACAACCAGACCACCTTTGGGGGAGTGGCTTAACTTAGCCGCTATTGTTTGTTGGGAAAGGTAGCTACCCTAATTCTATGAGATGTAGCTTCACACTACTCCCTCTGACTTATATTGCTTGTCAATACTATCTCTGTATTGTGTTCAAAATCTTCGGTGTGAGATGCAGCTTCACACTGCTCTCTTCTGATTTACACTGGTTATCTATACTATACTATCTATGTGCTGTGTGCGGAATCTCTTGGGTATTTTTTCAGATGTAACTTCACGTTGCTTCCCCTGAAGGTCCCTTTACTCAGGATGATATTGCAGAAGATTGTCAGGAAGGAAGTGTATCTTCCCCACAATCTGCGGCTCGCTGGAGGAGGAGGTCGATCGCTAATGCCATTGTTCTTCCACATAACGACTCATTGTTTCCCAGCACAGATCGTGTATACACAGCACAATCTGCTGTCAGCATAGTATTTTTGTGTTCACACAAACGTTCCAATTACCCGATGAACAAGTGTTTTGCTTGTTCATTGGGTAATCGGCAGTACATTTACACCGCCAGATCACAGTTACTATGATCGCTCATCGTTAACGATAATCTATTCGATTTTCTACCCATGTAAAAGGCCCTTGACTCATAAAGCCTTTTGTATTTGTGAGTGCTGCATGCAGAATCTCTAGGATATTCTATGAGATATAACTTCACATTGCTCTCCCTGACTGACAATATCTATACTAAGTGCTGTGTGCAGAATCTCCAATGTATTCTATGAGATGCAGCTTCACACTGCTCTCCCATCCAACCTGCTTGTAAAAGTCTGACATGGAGAACCTTAGAGTGAAAGGGATATATGTTGAAGCTGCATCACATCAAAGTTTTATGCTGCCTAATGTAGTAGGCAGGGCCGGGAACACGGGTAGGGCTTGTGCAAGCACATAATTACAGAAGAACGGTGAAACATTGGTAGAATTGTTACATCGGTTATTATTAATAGTAAATTCGGCCAGTGAGAAGTATGATACCCAATCACCTTGGTTTTCAGTAACATTACATCTCAGATACTGATTCAGCCTCTTGGTCTACCTGTTAGTCTCCCAGTGAAAGGTTGATGAGAATGAGAGAGTGATAACCAAATACTAAGAAAAAGATCTCCAAAATTTTTGCACCAGCCACCCACACAAACATCAGACCAGCTTGGCGTTCTACAATAAGGGCCCGGAACGCTGCACTGCACGCTACTGAAATGAACTAAATAAAAAAAGTCAATAATTCAAAAAAGACATTGGTGAGCTGTCTTCAACTATATTATATAGTAGGGAGATGACTAGTACAGTCTTTACCCCAACTCTCTAATTCCCCTGATTCCCAGTTAATAACCGGATTGTGAACCTGTAACCAAGATATTTCTAAAAAGACATCTACCAGTAGTTCTCTCATAGCAAGGAATGAACAAATTTCAGAGTGAAGAACCCCCACAGTCATGGTGATCTCAGGAGGACTACCGTCCAGAGACGTAGCTATAGTGGAAGCAGGAGAAGCGGCTGCTTTAGGGCCTGAACTCAGAAGGGGCCCATCCGAGAGGAGGAGTAGAAGATTTTATTGTCAATGCCCCCTCAACAGTACTATACCATAGTATTATATACAGAGACACTGTAGGAAACGGACAGAGCGGCTGCTGGGCCTCATCTAAGAGAACAATCTCGACTAGCCTCAGGAGTGGGGGTTAAACAGGAGTTGCGAAGAAGTTGCTTGCTCCATGGAGACAGAGGTGGCACCAAGCTACATAGATTCTTCCGGGTTAGGAATCGGCACAGGAGGAACTGACTCTGGATCTGGAAGGTATCTGGGGCCTTGAGAAACTACATGTTCCCTATTTCACTCTCTCACCTGACGGTCAAAAACGTACCACAAGCGTCATAGTTTCGTCTAACCATCCAGAAGTGATAAACCACTTCCTAAGCTCTGCGCAATATCCTTCCACAGGTTGACTACCCTGTACTAAACTGACCAGCTTACTTTCGCCATGTGAAGCTTTACCCAGTTCGTCATATGATAGACCAGGAGCAGAAAATAAATTGTCAGGGGAATCGGAGGGAAGAGAGAGCGCCCACTTCTGGGGATCCCCCTGTAACCAAGAAATAACAATTCCTGCTGCTCAGAACCAGAAGAAAGAGGCCTGGGTCTGAAGTTAAGGCAACAAAAAAATATTTAATTGTTGGTTCCATAGATGAGGACGCTGAGGTAGACCCCTGGATAGCCTCCTGTTTATGGACCCTCTGGACTAAGCCCTGGACGGTCAGGGATAGACTTTGCATTTGTTCCACTAAGTCATGGACAGCATTCATAATGTGAAACAGAAGGCTGGGTTAGGTAAGGCCGATGAAAATGTCAAGACAGTGCAGCCTAAAAACTTCCCACTTGCACGGTCACCCTAGGGGCAGTGACCCCACAACTGGGCGACAGTCCCTACGCTGAAATAACTGCAAGGACAACACACAAACAGGGAACAACAAACAAGCAAAGAATAGTCATACAGAAAAGGGTCACAATCCAGACAGACAATGAAGTACCAAAATCGTCAGATGCAAACGAGAAAAACAATAGGACAAAAGGTCAGGAACCAGGAGATCAATACAATGGCAAATCAGCAGAATCTACAGCATAGTCACAAAACCAGTCCAGAAATTAACAAGCCAGAGGGGTCTTAAACAATACCACAAGGGAACAAGAGGGGGAGCCAGGGGACAAAAAAATTCACCGGCTCCTGGGAGGGTCGCCTCACTGATTTGGACCCCCCGGCAAGAGGACGCTGCTGCCAAGGCAGTGCTGTCCAGGGGAACCGTGACACTAGCAGCCTTGATCCCTCGTTATACATTCCAGTACTGTTTAAGCCTAGTGCAGGGTCATAAGGGGCGGAGCATGACAAAAGGATTCAAAGATAAGTCCTGCACTAGACATGACACAATGTGTCACTTTTCCTGGGGTGTTCCTTTAAATCTGCCACCTTCCAGGCATTCATTCATGGGATGCTCCTGATGCAGCAGAGCTCTGTGTGGTCACACCCTGTGGTTACTTGGCCTTACACGGTCCTGGAGCCTGACCGCACCATCCCAGGGGCCCTTTTTATGACTTTCTGCATCTTTTATGTTTTGCTCTTTCGACATTTGCCAAAAATGAATCATTCGGCATTAACTCTTGAGCTGCTGGGAGGACGCTGGGGCTTCACAAAGGCAAAAAGGCATCGCTCCCTAGAGGAAGAACTTGGGGTCTTGTACCTCAGCGGGCCCCTCAGATATCATGGCAGATGACTCCTGAGGACAATTATACCCATGGAGGGAAATCACTGGCACTAATCTTCCGGGGTACAGAGAATTAGCTGGGTGTAGAGAAGAGGCCATGTTACATGTGAGCGGTATCGGGGGCCCCGGGGGGCAGCACTCTACGCCTGTGCCCACATCTTTGGGTGAACCTGCTCATTCTCTATTGGGGTGCAAGGCCTTGGCATGCTCAGGGGTGGCAAATTTGGCAATTGCCCAGGGGTTTGTTTACTATCCCTATGCCCCCCATTCCTCCAGGATAGGAGCCCCAAGAACAATAAAGCCGCTCAGAAGTCCATAAAGGCGGTATTATTATGATACTGCATATTATTTTACCATTATACCGTACAGTGGTATTATGTAGTCTGTGTATTGGAGTATTATCGTGCCATTATATGGCGGTTTGGCAGTATCATCTTGGCACTATATGGGGGTATCTCTGTATCATTTTTGTACTCTATAGCGGTATGGCAGTATTTTATTGACACTGTATGGCGGTATGTCAGTATCATCTTGGCACTATATGGCCTGTGGTAATATTTTCCTGGCACTATACCACGGTATGGCAGTATCATCTAAGCACTGTACGGCAGGATCACCTTGGCAGCTCACATTGAGGTGGGGCATTACTGACTGCAGCGGCGCTCACAGACTTCACCTCTGCTGACCAATGCCCTGTATGACAACCCCATAGTCCTGCGTCCTACACAGAGAAGGCATACTCAGCTCTGAACACTGACAGACTTAGCTCTGCTACATCTGCACCTGAAATACATTTATTTGCTTTGCGCTGAATAAGAATATGCTGCAGAGATCCAAGATCTAAGAATTCCTTGTGCGGTGTAACGTGAGCCGGCGGTCCTCCGCCAAAGAGAGCGCCGGAGCCGAGACATAGAGTGCACCTCGAGTGAACCTACTACGTGTGAGCGAGCAGAGAACAATACAGCCCCAGTATACAGCTACTGGTATATACTGGACACAGCAATCCCCAGTATACAGCTACTGGTATACACTGGACACAGCGACCCCCAGTATACAGCTACTGGTATATACTGGACACAGCAACCCCCAGTATACAGCCACTGGTATATACTGGACACAGCAGCCCCCAGTATACAGCTACTGGTATATACTGGACACAGCGACCCCCAGTATACAGCTACTGGTATATACTGGACACAGCGACCCCCAGTCTACAGCTACTGGTATATACTGGACACAGCGACACCCAGTATACAGCTACTGGTATATACTGGACACAGCAGCCCTAGTATACAGCTACTGGTATATACTGGACACAGCGACACCCAGTATACAGCTACTGGTATATACTGGACACAGCGACTCCCAGTATACAGCTACTGGTATATACTGGACACAGCGACCCCCAGTATACAGCTACTGGTATATACTGGACACAGCAATCCCCAGTATACAGCTACTGGTATATACTAGACACGGCAAGCCCCAGTATACAGCTACTGGTATATACTGGACACAGCGACCCCCAGTATACAGCTACTGGTATATACTGGACACAGCAGCCCCCAGTATACAGCTACTGGTATACACTGGACACAGCGACCCCCAGTATACAGCTACTGGTATATACTGGACACAGCGACCCCCAGTATACAGCTACTGGTATATACTGGACACAGCAACCCCCAGTATACAGCTACTGGTATATACTGGACTCAGCAGCCCCCAGTATACAGCTACTGGTATATACTGGACACGGCAAGCCCCAGTATACAGCTACTGGTATATACTGGACACAGCGACACCCAGTATACAGCTACCGGTATATACTGGACACAGCGACCCCCAGTATACAGCTACTGGTATATACTGGACATGGCAAGCCCCAGTATACAGCTACTGGTATTTACTGGACACAGCAACCCCCAGTATACAGCTACTGGTATATACTGGACACGGCAAGCCCCAGTATACAGCTACCGGTATATACTGGACACAGCAACCCCCAGTATCAGGCTACTGGTATATACTGGACACAGCAATCCCCAGTATACAGCTACTGGTATATACTGGACACAGCGACCCCCAGTATACAGCTACTGGTATATACTGGACACAGCGACTCCCAGTATACAGCTACTGGTATATACTGGACACAGCGACCCCCAGTATACAGCTACTGGTATATACTGGACACAGCAATCCCCAGTATACAGCTACTGGTATATACTGGACACAGAGACCCCCAGTATACAGCTACTGGTATATACTGGACACAGCGACCCCCAGTATACAGCTACTGGTATATACTGGACACAGCGACCCCCAGTATACAGCTACTGGTATATACTGGACACAGCAACCCCCAGTATACAGCCACTGGTATATACTGTACACTGCAGCCCCCAGTATACATCTACTGGTATATACTGGACACAGGAACCCCCAGTATACAGCTACTGGTATATACTGGACACAGCAACCCCCAGTCTACAGCTACTGGTATATACTGGACACAGCGACCCCCAGTATACAGCTACTGGTATATACTGGACACAGCAAGCCCCAATATACAGCTACTGGTATATACTAGACACGGCAAGCCCCAGTATACAGCTACTGGTATATACTGGACACAGCGACCCCCAGTATACAGCTACTGGTATATACTGGACACAGCAGCCCCCAGTATACAGCTACTGGTATATACTGGACACAGCGACCCCCAGTATACAGCTACTGGTATATACTGGACACAGCGACCCCCAGTATACAGCTACTGGTATATACTGGACACAGCGACCCCCAGTATACAGCTACTGGTATATACTGGACACAGCGACCCCCAGTATACAGCTACTGGTATATACTGGACACAGCAACCCCCAGTATACAGCTACTGGTATATACTGGACTCAGCAGCCCCTAGTATACAGCTACCGGTATATACTGGACACAGCAGCCCCCAGTATACAGCTACTGGTATATACTGGACACGGCAAGCCCCAGTATACAGCTACTGGTATATACTGGACACAGCGACACCCAGTATACAGCTACTGGTATATACTGGACACAGCAACCCCCAGTCTACAGTTACTGGTATATACTGAACACAGCAACCCCCAGTATACAGCTACTGGTATATACTGGACACAGCGACCCCCAGTATACAGCTACTGGTATATACTGGACACAGCAACCCCCAGTATACAGCTAATGGTATATACTGGACACAGCGATCCCCAGTATACAGCTACTGGTATATACTGGACACAGCAACCCTCAGTATACAGCTACTGGTATATACTGGACACAGCAGCCCCCAGTATACAGCTACTGGTATATACTGGACACAGCAACCCCCAGTATACAGCTACCGGTATATACTGGACACAGCGACCCCCAGTATACAGCTACCGGTATATACTGTACACAGCAACCCCCAGTATACAGCTACTGGTATATACTGGACACAGCGACCCCCAGTATACAGCTACTGGTATATTCTGGACACAGCACCCCCCAGTATACAGCTACTGGTATATACTGGACACAGCGACCCCCAGTCTACAGCTACTGGTATATACTGGACACAGCGACCCCCAGTATACAGCTACTGGTATATACTGGACACAGCGACCCCCAGTATACAGCTACCGGTATATACTGGACACAGCAACCCCAAGTATACAGCTACCGGTATATATTGGACACAGCAACCCCCAGTATACAGCTACCGGTATATACTGGACACAGCGACCCCCAGTATACAGCTACTGGTATATACTGGACACAGCGACACCCAGTATACAGCTACTGGTATATACTGGACACAGCGACCCCCAGTATACGGCTACTGGTATATACTAGACACAGCAACCCCCAGTATACATCTACTGGTATATACTGGACACAGCGACACCCAGTATACAGCTACTGGTAAATACTGGACACAGCGACCCCCAGTATACAGCTACTGGTATATACTGGACACAGGAACCCCCAGTATACAGCTACCGGTAAATACTGGACACAGCAACCCCCAGTATACAGCTACCGGTATATACTGGACACAGCAACCCCCAGTATACAGCTACTGGTATATGCTGGACACAGCAACCCCCAGTATACAGCTACTGGTATATGCTGGACACAGCAACCCCCAGTATACAGCTACTGGTACATACTGGACACAGCAACCCCCAGTATACAGCTACTGGTATATACTGGACACAGCGACCCCCAGTATACAGCTACTGGTATATACTGGACACAGCAACCCCCAGTATACAGCTACTGGTATATACTGGACACAGCAACCCCCAGTATACAGCTACTGGTATATACTGGACACGGCAACCTCAGTATACAGCTACTGGTATATACTGTACACAGCAACCCCCAGTATACAGCTACCGGTATATACTGGACACGGCAACCTCAAGTATACAGCTACTGGTATATACTGGACACAAGAACCCCAGTATACAGCTACTGGTATATACTGGACACAGCAACCCCCAGTATACAGCTACCGGTATATACTGGACACAACAACCTCAAGTATACAGCTACTGGTATATACTGGACATGGCAACCCCCAGTATACAGCTACTGGTATATACTGGACACAGCGACCCCCAGTATACAGCTACCGGTATATACTGGACACAGCAACCCCAGTATACAGCTACTGGTATATACTGGACACAGCAGCCCCCAGTATACAGCTACTGGTATATACTGGACACAGCGACCCCCAGTATACAGCTACTGGTATATATTGGACACAGCGACCCCCAGTATACAGCTACTGGTATATACTGGACACAGCGACCCCCAGTATACAGCTACTGGTATATACTGGACACAGCGACCCCCAGTATACAGCTACTGGTATATACTGGACACAGCGACACCCTGTCTACAGCTACTGGTACATACTGGACACAGCAACCCCCAGTATACAGCTACCGGTATATACTGGACACAGCATTCGCTAGTATACAGCTACTGGTATATACTGGACACAGCGACCCCCAGAATACAGCTACTGGTATATACTGGACACAGCGACCCCCAGTATACAGCTACTGGTATATACTGGACACAGCGACCCCCAGAATACAGCTACTGGTATATACTGGACACAGCGACCCCCAGTATACAGCTACTGGTATATACTGGACACAGCGACCCCCAGTATACAGCTACCGGTATATACAGCAGAAACTTATAATACACACCTCAGCTGCTGCAGAACCTCATAATACACACGTCAGCTGCTGCAGAACATCATAATACACACCCCAGCTGCTACAGAACCTCATAATACACACCTCAGCTGCTGCAGAACATCATAATGCACACCCCAGCTGCTGCAGAACCACATAATACACACCTCAGCTGCTGCAGAACATCATAATGCACATCTCAGCTGCTGCAGAACCACATAATACACACCTCAGCTGCTGCAGAACATCATAATACACACCCCAGCTGCAGAACCTCCGAATACACACCTCAGCTGCTGCAGAACCTCATAATGCACACCACAGCTGCTGAAGAACCTCATAATACACACCTCAGCTGCTGCAGAACCTCCTAATACACACCCCAGCTGCTGAAGAACCTCATAATACACACCTCAGCTGCTGCAGAACCTCCTAATACACACCTCAGCTGCTGCAGAACCTCATAATACACACCTCAGCTGCTGCAGAACATCATAATACACATCTCAGCTGCTGCACAACCTCATAATACACACCTCAGCTGCTGCAGAACATCATAATACACACCTCAGCTGCTGCAGAACCTCATAATACACACCTCAGCTGCTGCAGAACCTCCTAATACACACCTCAGCTGCTGCAGAACCTCATAATACACACCTCGGCTGCTGCAGAACATCATAATACACACCTCAGCTGCTGCAGAACCTCCTAATTCACACCTCAGCTGCTGCAGAACCTCCTAATACACACCTCAGCTGCTGCAGAACCTCATAATACACACCTCAGCCGCTGCAGAACCTCATAATACACACCTCAGCTGCTGCAGAACCTCATAATACACACCTCAGCTGCTGCAGAACATCATAATACACACCTCAGCTGCTGCAGAACCTCCTAATACACACCTCAGCTGCTGCAGAACCTCATAATACACACCTCAGCTGCTGCAGAACATCATAATACACACCTCAGCTGCTGCAGAACCTCATAATACACACCTCAGCTGCTGCAGAACCTCATAATACACACCTCAGCTGCTGCAGAACCTCATAATACACTCACATTTCTATTTCAAAATAGGTCCAGCATCCACAGCTATCAGGAACACTGCTCCCAGCTATGAGATATTGGGAAGACCCCTTTTCCTGGTGCAGTTCTTGATCCCCCCTTATACATGTATAATGGCCTCTGCTTACAATGAATTTCAGCTTGGCTCAGAACATTGTGTACATGAAGGAGCAGAGCTTCACTCAGTAACCGCACTTCTGCCCCTTTAAGCTGCTTTCTGTGGAGAGAGGGGAGTTGAGTCGGTGCGGTTGTGACTCACTAAACTATTCCAGTCTTGATTTTCCAGCTGATTCTCAGACCTGGAGCATCTGTCTCCTGAAGCAGAAGGACAAAGGAGCGTTTCCTCAGCACCAGGTATGACATTAGCTTTCTCTGTCTATAGCTACAAATGTTCCATTTTTGGCTCTGGAAATCTTTTCTTTGCACTGATGAAGCAGAGTTGAATGTGTTATTTCTCTGACTTAACATAATGGAGCAGGTTTACCTATAGCCTCATCAACAATCACAAATACATAACATTATGAAACCTTAGGACAAACTCGGCTCTGCTATATCAGTAATTATTTTCTCACGACTCAAATGCTGAATGGAGCAAAACAACTGAGAATAGAAACTTTTAGGTTCCGTCAAAGCCCAGGGATGTCTAGGGTTTGTCTCGGCTGAGTTGACTGAGAGGTCATTTTGGATGTGACCAAGTCATAGGAACTCTGTCTGGTTCGACATGCACACAACATGGTTATCTCCGGTCAATCCTCTTAGAGGTCAACCTTTTAAAGTTTGCTTGGAGATCATGTAAGACAGAGGTAAACAACGAGCAAGCAATGAAAACTGCTCAAGAGTCCCCTTACCTCTCTATGACCAGTTGTAGTTGTGAGCAGACATTGTGGTCAGATTCTAGTGACAATATTCAACTGAACAGAGGTTCTACTTAGTAGGTGACATGGTACGGAAGTTCCACTTACTTGGTAGGTGTCAAAGTACTGAAGTTCTTACCTGTTAAGTGACATGGTACTGAAGTTATGTTTGATTGATGACATGATACTGTAGTTGTACGTGGTTGGTGACATGGTTCTGAAGTTCTACTTGGTAGGTGCATGGCACTGAAGTTGTACATGGTAGGTGTCATGGTCCTGAAGTTCTACTTACTTGGTAGATTACATTGTTCTGAAGTTTTTCTTGGTAGGTGGCAAAGTACTGAAGTTCTACTTATTTGGTGGATGGCATGGTACCAAAGTTATAATTGATTGGTGGCATGGTAGTGATGTTGTACTTGGTAGGTTGCATGGTACTGAAGTTATACTTGGTAGGTGGCATGCTACTCCAATTCTATTTGTGACATAGAAGGGAGGGGACTCATGGCGAAAATTTAAATTGGCTTCAGCTTTTTCCACCCAGGATAGAAGGACCTGGTCTTTGTTTCCCTTCCGTCACTCCTGAGTCCCATTTCCTCATTTGCCATTAATACAGTTTGTCTGGAGCGGTAGAGCCCAGCAGAGGTTCACACCTCCTAATGGAAATGACACCAACCAGGACTACCCCACCCCCACCTATCTCAATGTCCTGTAGCACCAGCATGCTCTATCACTACATACATCCTTAGCCCCTTCACGCATT
Source organism: Bufo gargarizans (assembly GCF_014858855.1). Classification (NCBI taxonomy): domain Eukaryota; kingdom Metazoa; phylum Chordata; class Amphibia; order Anura; family Bufonidae; genus Bufo; species Bufo gargarizans. The sequence goes on along the minus strand of NC_058081.1, from coordinate 724,684,788 downwards.
TTGACGTACAGGTACGTCATTGCGTGCCAGGGGATGTATGGAGCAGACCTCTGCAGTGAGTCCGCTCCATACGCGCAATCTGCCGGCTGTATGATACAGCCAGCATCCGGCCGCACTGACAGGAAGCGGCGATCACAGTTGTTTACGCAAAAAACAAGCCCTTATAAAGCTCTGTAGACCGCAATATAAAAAAGTTATAGCTGTTAGAATATAGCGATGCAAAGAAAATTTAGATTTTTCTAAAGGTTTTAATTTTTTTTATAGTAGTAAAACAAAAACTGTTCAAGTTTGGTATCGCCGCATTCGTATTGAGCTTCAGAATAGAAACGTCGGGTCATTTTTAGTGCATAGTGAACGCTGTGATGTCAAAACCCCCCAAACCTTGGTGGAATTCAATTTTATTTTAATTTTGCCACACAAATTTTTCTAATCCAAGACATGGTAAATTAAATGGTGGCATTAAAAAAAAGCATCTTGTCTTGCAAAAAATAAGCCCTCATATAGCTATGTGAACGAAAAAATAAAAAAGTTATGGCTTTTGGAACATAAGGAAGAAAAATCTAAAATGTAAAAATGAAAATAGACCTAGTCTTGAAGGGGTTAATACAACAGGATTATTGCAGACAGTCGCACTACACCGTTATTTGAAGGAGACTTCCAGGTACACTATAGTGAGGATACTGTTTGATATTTGCAGTGTCTACAAGCGTTATAGCACAGGATATTAATTCTAGGAGACGCAAATTAATAAATGTAAATCTTATTTGTACGTCCTCGATATTCATTATTGCCCTTTGGATCATTATTCGTTTGTATTCATTATTCTTGTGCATTATATTGTGTTAACATAAAAATCCAAAAAGGAGGCCAAGATTTACCTTAATTGCAGCCGTTCCTTTCTTTCTACACCAGAATAATATTTACTAAACACAGATTTTCGTTGTTTTCAGACATCATCATTATGGAGCAGTCCACCCTCTTTCCATCCTCACCCAACCCTTTGGCACTGCAAATGGAGGAAGAAGAAGAGTATGTCCCCATAGAAGATCTTCCCTCAGAACTGGAGACCACACTCCGGTACCTGTCCATCATCATTTATAGCATCGCGTTCCTACTGGGCACCACAGGCAATGGCTTGGTGATCTGGATTGCTGGATTTAGAATGAAGAGGACAGTGAACACTGTGTGGTTTTTAAACCTTGCCATCGCCGATTTCATCTTCACGTTCTTCTTACCGTTGAGTATTGCGTACACAGCCCTTGAGTTTGATTGGCCATTTGGCACCCTACTATGTAAACTTAACAGCACTGTGGCTTTCTTGAACTTATTTGCCAGTGTCTTCCTCCTCACTGTCATCAGTGCTGACCGTTGTGTCTCCATCGTAAGACCTGTATGGGCTCAAAACCACAGGACCACTAAGCTCGCCAATGTCATAGCACTTGCCATTTGGCTGCTTGCCTTTTGCCTCTGCTCACCATACCTGGCCTTTAGGGATACTATAAGAGATAACGAAATGAATGTGACCCATTGCTATAATAATTATGCCTTTTCCAGTGACTTTGATGACTTAGAGGTGGTAGCCCTAAGATCCATGAGGCACCAAGTGATGATCTCCGTCCGTTTTCTTTTCGGGTTCTTGTTTCCTTTTGGGCTCATCTTAGTTTTTTACTCCTTGATGGCCCTTAAGCTGAGGAGGAGTCATCTTTCTTGGTCCAGCCGTCCTTTCAAGGTCATGGCCACAGTGGTAGCTGCTTTTTTCCTTTGCTGGTTCCCCTATCACATCCTTTCAGTTCTCGAGGTCGTCATGCACCACTGCGACAACAAAGGGTTAAAATCAGCGGTACTCATAGGAAGTCCTCTCGCTACCAGCCTGGCTTTTTTCAACAGTTGCCTAAATCCCTTCCTATATGTCTTCTTGGGGAGGGACTTCAAGGAATCTTTGCGCAGATCCATCCTTTTGGCCTTTGAAACTGCGTTTAGTGAAGAACATGGTAAAAATAGCTATAGCCAAGGGAAATATCGATCGGTCTCCGACCAGGAGTCTCAGTTTACCTGACTGAGCTTGGACTTTCTGCAGTGAATTTTTGAAAGGATCTATAAATTTATGTTCACGATCACTGATTTCCACAACCCAATTATATGGAAGGATCTCAGTTGGGTTCATATTGGGCCAATATTAATGACCAAGGGACCAAATATCTTAGTTTCTAAGGAGACTCATACTCTGGGTTTTACTGAGATTGTGGTTATTAATGGCTACTTTGTGTCAGTGTAGTGTAATTTGCGCCCTGTGGTTGTTTTTAGACATCTTGAATTATATGGGGGTTTTTTCAGCTGAACTTTACAGATGTAGCAGAGCTGAATTTACTTCTCTGCATTGCAATGTTTGTGACTCTACAAAGGCAGTCCTATGTAAAACCACACGGATTATCTAAATATCAGTGAATATTCTAACTTGTAGAGATCCTTAGCACTTTATAGATATGTATTTAAGCAGTTATTATGGGGTCAGGGGTCATCCCATTGCAGACGACCATTAAAGAAAGATTCTTCCCAGTCTGAAATGGCTGATATCTGTGACTCTGGGATCTGGATTGTATAATAGAAATAATGATTTTACAGCTCACACATACTATTAATACGCTTTATAATAAAATAAACTTCTGGTATTAATGATAATTATTTACTGTGTACATCTTTTATTATCCTCCAGAGCTGCACTCACTATTCTGCTGGTGGAGTCACCGTGTACATAAATATCACTGAGAATTAAGATATAATCAAGGTAAGTTGCTATAACAAACTAGAGAATATTAGTGGCTCAAACTATAATACCCGAAGATGGGACGGTGCACTCCACACGACACACCCTTTGTCGTATATGCCCAAAAAATTGGGGGAAAAATAGGAGAGAGGGGCACTCAATTATCTGGTTCTAGATGGATCCATACACTATGGGCAAGTGAAGTAGATGTGCCAGATTTATTAAAAATACACAAAATATATTAAAAGCATATAAATTATCTAGCCATTTATCAGGAATATCCCCTATAGTTAACAATACCTATAAGATTACGGACACAGCCATATAAACAGGAGCATAACATAGAAAGTTCAGTATAGTGGCTGCTTGAATTCTTGTATATTAATATATTTATCGAAAGAAATGACTCATTTGATTAGTAGTCATTTGATGTGGTACCAGCTGGTCTAAAGTCCACCATACATGTAGTATGAGAACAATCGTGGAGCACTAGTGTCCGATTGAGAAGAGAGAGAGGGGCAATAGTATTAATCTCAGAGATTGGCTACTACACCATTACACCACCTGTTGTATCAAATAACAACTTAGACAATCGGGTACTTTACCGCTCCTGTGGCCCGTCCGCTCTGTTTTATAGTTGGCTGCGAAGTGTGTGCGTCCCACGTGTTCCTGGTGTCCTAAGTTGCGTCCCACGTGATGCCGGGATGGATCGCTATTGGTTCCACGGAAGTGGGCTATTCAGAAAATCCAGGAAGACGGCTGGTATGAGTTCCAGAAATTATCGTAGTACCCAAACGTAGGAAGATGTATGCAGATCTGCTTTTGTCACTGTTTGTTCACCAGACGCGTTTTCGGAGCTGAGATGCTCCTTCTTCAGTGGAGTGACTGGAAAGAGGTCTCCTTTTGTATGGGGCTGAGCAGGTGAAAGCCATTATTAGCAGACCATAGGTAGACTTGAATAGATGGACTGGATTGCCCCAAACATTTTCATTAGGCATTAAATAAATAGTGTTGAGCGCGAATATTCGAATCACAAATTTTTATCGCGAATATCACCACTTTGAGATATTTAGTGCTATATATTCATATTCGCGAATAGTGTTGAATATTCTAATCGCAAATTTAGAGCAAATATATTACATTGCAGATTTTCGCAATCAAGTAAACAATGGCCGGAGATCACGAATTATCGAATTAGCAAATTTATGGCGAATATTCGGCCAAAAATTCGTGAAATATCGCGAATTCGAATATTGTCTATGCAGCTCATCACTAAAAATAAACTCTGGATTGGTTCTAAGGGATGTAGCTGAAATTCCCTGATGTTATGATGGAATATAAAGCTCAAAATACATTATCTATTTAAAATAGAAAGCAATCACTGGTATAGACTTATAGAAATTCCTATATATGGAACCTTGCAGCAAAAATTTTTTTATAAGGCATAAAGATTCATGTCAGAGGAGTCAATCTACAAAAAATACATCACTAAGTAAAAAACGCATATGCGATTTCAGTGCGTTTTCCAGACAAAAAGTACACTTTTGTAACCAGTTAATTACATTGCATACCACCCGATTATGAGATGCAAAGTAATCTAATCGGGTAAACACCTACTAAATATATAAATATAAAGATACAAAAAGATATATCTTAAAATGTATATAAGAAAAAGTACATACTTGACTAAAATAGGAGTCTTCCCCCTGAAACGCATATGCGGTTTCAGTGCGTTATTTATGCGCTTTCTTTATATGGATCCAGCAAAAACAGACAATTGTACAGATGATATCTGATAATGATATATATTTAATTGATTATCCTTAGGTTTATATCCGGGTCTGAGGATGAACTAAGAAGGATGGGGACGGAGCCGATTAGGGAGGAGAGATCAAGGTGCTGATAGAACAGCCAGACACTCGGTTTCTCGTCACCGACCGGCGCCTGTCCCAAGTCATAAGAAACCAAAAAGTTCAATTTCCGAGTTCAAACCCATCGGAATCAATGTATTAAAATCAAATATCCTTTTTGATTCCCTTCTTGACATGTTCGTGATGTGATTTCCCCACCTCCATGACCTTTTAACCTTTTCAGAAGCTGTGTATATGAGTGTATACTCTAGTGTACTGAAGTGTTTCGAGACTGAGTGTGTTTCCAAACCTTTCCTAATGTTGGCGATATGTTCTGAGGAAGTTTGGGCCTTCCCACATATTGTTTTCGACAGGGGCATTCCAACAAATATATAACATCCATTGAGTCACAAGTAAGATTTTCATTAATTTCAAAGGCAAATGAATTATTTATTGATGTTATCTTAGTCGTCTTTCTTGGGAATTTGGTGACTTTCCAATTCTGACAACGTCCACACCTATAGAACCCTTTTACTGATAACCAGTTTGATATAGATGCAGAAGTTTTTTTGACTGTTGGGGCTATCTTGAGGCCTAAGTTGGGGCCCTATGTATATACTATTTGTGGAGTATTTGTGAGTGCAGGCCCTATAGTTTTGTCCATCAGTAAATAGCGCCAATGCTTATTGATTATTTTTTCAACAGTTCTGTATTGGGAATGGAAAGGTAGGAAAATTCTCAAAATGCTGTATTGTTTGGTTTCTTTCATTATTTCCTTGTTAGGTATTGTAGGGGATTAGCTCTTTTCCAGGGGTTGCAAACACACGCTTCTTCACAGACACCAAGATTTAGGGGCCAAACTGTGCTTCATTGTGGCACACGGCATAAAGAAAAACACACAAAGCCAAAATAAAATACCTTGCCCGTCAGGGCCCTATCTAAACACATAGGTTTCCCTGACTCACCTAAAGCGTAGCACAGTTCACACCCGTGATGAGATGCGGCTTTCCCAGCCCAACCTCCAGCAGCCTCCAGGCTGCTCCCACAACAATGTCTCCTTGGGGATAGTGGTCTCTCAGCCCTCCTGGCTCAGACCACACAGAGCCACTCCAGCCTTCTGTGTGCAAGTCTCCCCCCCTCTCACTCCGAGGATTCCTTTATCCCCAGGTGATTACTGCACCTGGTCTTTCTTCAGACCTGGCGATTCTGGGGGAAGACACAGCAAAACCTGCCATATATCTCCCCTAACAACCACGAGGCATGTCACTGCCTCACAGTATGAAGAAATCTCCCCTGTTCATAGATCGAACATTATCTAGTGACCTGTCTAATATGTATTTAGGGTAGTTCTTATCAAGAAATTGTAATTTAATCTCGCTCACTTCATTCCCAAACTGTTCTTCATATATGCAATTGTGCTTGATCCTTCTGAACTGGCTTACAGGTATATTCAACAGCCATCTGGGAAGATGGCAACTGTTGTACAGAATGTATCCGTTCCTCATCACAGGTTTGTGATACGTATGGCATATAAGTTTCTGATTATTTATCTTGATGGTTAAATCTAGGAACTCTATGCTTGTTTTACTAATGGTGGAGGTAAATTTCAAATTTTTATTATTTGTATTGATAACTTGTAAGAAAAACCCTAATTCATCCTCGGTGTCTTGACAAATAAAAAATAACGTCATCTATATAGCGGCGCCACAGCACCAGACCCGCACCCAGTCTTGGTGCAATGGTTTCCTCTTCCCATTGGGCCATAAATAAGTGAGCATAACTAGGGGGCGAGTCTGGTGCCCATGGCTGTCCCTCTCTCTTGTAAATAGAAATGGGAATCAACTTGAAATTAGTTGGGTGTCAATATCAATCTAATTCCTTCAGTGATGAAGAGAATCTGATCTTTATGTAATGTTCTATTTAATGTTGACTGTTTGTTGAGAGATTCCAATCCTTGTGTATGTTCAATGATAGTATAGGGTGAGTTGACATCAAGAGTATCTAAAAACCAGTGATCTTTGAAATCAATTCGTTCTAACATGGTACCAATATCCGTGGTGTCTTTAATATATGATGGAACCTTCTTTACAATTGACTGCAATAGTCTATCTATATACTGGGTGAGATTTGAGGTGATAGAGCCTACACCTGATATTATTGGTCTGCCAGGTGGTTTTTTATAGTCTTTGTGTATCTTCGGAAGACAATAGAAAATTAGTAACCTTTTCTGTGTATCAGTGATACATTTGAATTCTTTTTCTGAGAGGATACCCTTGTCTAGGCCCGTGTTAAAATACTTAATACGTTCTTTATGAAATAAATCTGTAGGATTCTGTTTTAGTTTTTTATAGGTGGTCATATAATTCAATTGTCTTCTACATTCTTGCTCATAGTTATCAGTATCTTGGATAACTATGGCCCCCCTTTGTCTGCGGGTCTGATAGTGATATTATTCAATGATTGTAGTTGTTAGTGTTTAGCGAGCATGCTCGGCATATCCGAGTGCTTGGCCAAATACTGCGGGTGCTCGAGTACAATTTAATTCAATGAAAGTCAATGGGAGACCCGAGCATCAAGATAGGCACCCCCTGCTCTGAAGAAGAGAGGGTGTCTGGTTCACAAAAAAAAGGCTAGAAATTGATGGAAACCCTATCAAATTTTTTGGGAAACAGCATTAAGAGGATGTCTGGATGCGTCTTGGACTCCTATTATCTACGACATACAATAGACAACCACACAAAGACTATATGCCAAAAGCCAGGTATGTGCAAGCCATCAATCTATCCATGAGACAGATGACAGGCTTAGTCAGCATACCTCTTACAATGGCAGCCTTGTGCACTATGAGACATTCCAAACCAGCTCTCATCTGACTGAGAACCAGTAAACCTCACAGCTATTTTGCATCTGTTGGATGGCTTGGGTGAACCTGCTCACCTAGATCAATATCATTAGGGAGACAAAAAGTTTTCTGATTGTCCTAACATAATATTCAATAACCTTTCTATACAATTTTGTCATGTAAAAACGAATTTGCATAAACATGTGCATATGGGAAAGACATGCAAGTGAGCAGAATCTGCCTTGTTTTTCAGCTGAAAAACCATTTGCATGGAAAATTTGCGATCTACACTACTCATGAACAGCACCATCCATTGGTTTCATAGTCTTATAACAAGAATAATAGTCTTGTCAAACTATGAAACCAATAGATGGCGCTGTTCATGAGTCATAAACAGCGCCATCTATTGGTTTCATAGTCTTATGAAAAGAGTAATAGTCTTATCAAACCAATAGATGGCGCTGTTCATGAGTCATGAACAGCGCCATCTATTGGTTTCATAGTTTGACAAGACGATTACTCTTGTCATAAGACTATGAAACCAATAGATGGCGCTGTTCATCTTGTTGGGGCGCTAGTAAGTGGGGCACACTGATCAACAGAGTCCACACACCGTGTAGCACTCAGCCTATAATAGCCAGCGCTAACTCTGAGGTGTATATCGGATTGCTGCTATCATTCACACATCTTCTAGCACTTTATCTGCGGTAATATAAGCTTGCTAGGGTGTATGAGGACTATTGCCCTGCTTGTAATAACTCATGAACAGCGCCATCTATTGGTTTCATAGTCTTATGACAAGACTATGAATCCAATAGATGGCGCTGTTCATGAGTAGTGTAGATCGCGAATATTCTAATCGCAATTTTTTATCGTGAATTCTCCATGCAAAAGGCTACACTAATAATCTTGTCATAAAACTATGAAACCAATAGATTGCATAAAGCATCATTATTGTAATTATATAAAAACTTATTTTATCTAACCGTTGTTTCAGTACCATATTTTATATAATTTGTAGTCAGTTGTTTGGTCATGGGAGTGGTATTTTTCTTATTATTTATTTAATTTATTTCACCTTATTTTGTATTATATGTAGCTTCATCCCAACCCGAGTTTCAATAACCGGCATAATATGTAATTGGGGTTTCCCCATATCTGTACCTTGTGGCGCTTTATATGGATCTGTACTTGATAATAATTCCGTGGTTTATAAGTTAAATGGATGTGTAAACCAATTATCTCTATATGGTGTAACCAGCTGCCTCTCTGTATAATATAGTAGGGGTTGGTGGTATTTTGGGAGACGCATGTGACTGGTCCACTTGTGTCTCCCTATGTGCGGTCGGTGCTTTTAGATCTGCACAGCCAGCGCGCCGAGCCTCCTGCCGATGCGTTCCATGAGCGTTGTGCGTGGAACGCACGGCTATTTTGGTTGGTGTCATGTGATCGTGCGCTCCACGAGGGAGATACGTGGAGAGCACCACCATTTTTAGTTTTGCACTTGAGTGCCCAGAGAGGCTTGAGAAGCAGCATGGCGGGGAAAGTACATGTTTATGTGAGTCCTGAGACCCATGGCGACCGATGACTATTGGTTGTGATATCTGGTGAGGTCAGTTTTCAACTGCCATCCAATAATGATGTTGTGCTCTGGTCATGGGATGATTAATGGGCGGAGCTTGGGAAGGAGTTGATGAATCGAGGTTGAGCCCACCCAGTACCTTATCATTAAAATGTGAACCCATGTCTCGAGCAAAATGGAGCTGTTTTGGGGCGTGGCCTGCACGCTGATGGCGCCGGCTGTTTGATGCTGTAGAGCCAGACCTAGACACTCCATAACCACCCCAAAGCAGCTAACCCAACATTTGTGGAGCAACCTCTCTCAGCCACATACCAGTCCCGGCTAAACTTACCGAATTCTGTGGTAAAGCGGCAACCCGGGACTCTGGCCTACTGCACGCCTCACCTGCATCCTCGTCAAGCCTGTGGTCAGGCTCTGGGGCAGACGGGCGCCCGGGGCTGTCCCCTAACCCACTCACTGAGGGTACGCTACGCTCGCTCCTGGGCTTCCCTCAAAGATGACATGTGAGGGATGATACAGGAAATGAAGCAAGAAATACAGCACCTCGGAGATGGCACAGACCACGTGGAGCATAAGATGGCAGAGCTGGCCTCGTCGCACAACGCTCTCATTGATGCTAACGAAGCACTGGAGGAAGAGGTCAGTAGATTGTCTGCCGAGATATGTGATATGGAGGATAGACACCACCACAACAATGTACGTCTACGTGTGGTCCTCGAAACGGTGGAACCTGCCGATTTGGAGCCGCTATTAAAGGACATGCTTAAGTCCGCACTCCCTACAGCTTTAGATATGGATATCACAATTGACCGCATCTACAGAATTCCCAAACCATCAGGACTAGATCTATCAACACCTAGGGATGTCTTAGCCCGAGTGCATTTTTTCCAGACCAAGGAGGCCTTTTTGCGCGCTCTATGCCAAAACCCTATGCCGGTGGACATTTTCCTTGGAATTTCTGTTTTCCCTGATCTATCTGCAGCCACTCTGGCTAAACGTCGGGAATTTGCAGAGACCACCAAAATTCTACGAGACCACCAGGTCAGATACCGGTGGGGTTTCCGGTTTGCCTTCTCATCTTCTACAATGGAGTGCAACATGTGTGTCGTACCTCTCAGCTAGCCTCTCAGAAACTCTAGGAATGGGGCTTAGTATCTCTGTCTACCCAGGACCCTGATGTCCAACAAGACAAGCCTGACAAGGTCCCCCCTGAGTGGCACACGGTCTGAGGACATTTTAAGAGTATGTTTATTGGGGCGCTTCCCACCTTCTTTGCTATCCTTAGGGGTGCGTTATGGACCCGCCAGTTGGTTCGCTTCTACCCCTCTCTAAGTGTGACTAATGAAAGAGTCACGTTTCTCAGGACTCCTGGCTCTGCCACCCTCTAGAATGAGTATTCTTTATGTTCTTTTCCATGGTTTCTTTTTGGTTATTTTTTTTATCTGTTATGTATGCTTTTCTACATGGTACGTCCGCACTGTGTTACTTAGACATGAGGCCCAGAAACCTCAATACACTATGCATGTGCTTCTTTTTGAATGGGCTACCTCAGTAGATCTACCTTACACAAAACAATGGGCTGAAGGTTCTCTCTCTTAATGTTAAGGGATTAAACTCCCCCTTTAAACGTGCACAATTGTGGCAGAAGGCTATTCAGTCCTATTGAGATGTTATCTTTGTGCAAGAGATGCATCTACTATCTGCAGATGTGCATAGATGCTCGCCCCGCTTATTTCCACACATATATATATATAAGGTGGTGTGTTTATAGCTATTAGGAATATGACGTCTTTCTCAGTACAGAAATGTATCTCGGACCCTCGTGACAGAAATGTAATTTTGATGTTTGCTTGACACTGTTTCCTTCACCCTGGCAGCGGTATATGCGCCCAATGCACACCAGCTCAGATTCTTAAAGCGGTTTCTCAATAAAGTGATGACTGGAGCTAGTGGTTCAATCCTCGTTGGGGGGGACTTTAATCTACCAATGGACATTGGGATGGATTGCGACAGAGTGTCCCCCTCTGCCGGGGGGAACTTAAACAGACTCTTAGGCATTACCCCCTACATCAGTGGTCCCCAACCTTTTTTTCACCAAGGACCAGTTACATGCGAGACAATTTTCCCAGGGACCGGGTGGGGGGTTATGGGGCGGGGCTTATGGGCTGGGTGGGGCTTAGGGGGCGCTGGTAGGCGCTGACTGATTCACACGCATAACAAAACACAAGGTGCATATTCAAATATATAACACTATATAACGACTATATAAACTGACTAGGTTCTCTGCTGCACTGTACCGTATTTTTCGCCCTATAAGACGCATTGTCCCATAAGACGCATCTAGGTTTTAGAGGAGAACAATAAAAAATATATATTTTCCATTACACCTCAGGTCAGACCAGCAATCAGACCTCCAATGTTAATCAGATCTCAGATCAGACCCCCAGTGCCTCAGATCAACCTCCCAACCTTCAGCCAGCCATCCGCACCCCATGTCAGCCATCAGCTCAAATAAAAAAATAAAAAAAACACTTACCTTTCCTGCTCCTGGACGCCACTGCTCCTCATCATCGCAATCCTCTTTATCCTGCTGTCGTCTGTGTATCGCTGGTGCGGCGCACAGTGTGAGGTCACAGTGCGCCATCACGCTGTGCACAGCCCTGCACAGATGACAGCCAAGCCCAGGACCAGGAAGCGGCTGAGTACAGATCCTTCACAGCTTCCTGGTCCTCCGGTACTAACGAAGCTCTTCCATAATGGAAGCGCTTCATTAGTACCGCTTTAAAGACGGGCCTGATTGCAGCGGCCCGGCAAACAATCTTCCTGGGCCGCGGCCCGGCGGTTGGGGACTGCTGCCCTACATGACATCTGGCGGTACCAGCATGCGGGAGAGAGGGATTATACTTTCATTTCACAAGCCCACATATCGCAATGCAGATTGGATTATTTCCTGGTGTCAGCTGACCTGATCCATAAAGACGGAAAAGCTGTTGCAGGAGGTTTTGGGCGCCCACACTCCTTTGTCTTCAGAACTAGCGATTCTGAGTATTCCACGATGGCTAGTGTCACATAGTCTCACGGCCACGCGCAAGGTAATAGCGAGACATTGGAAACAACTGGCCACCCCTAACATATCGGAGGTCATCCAAGTGGTTAACTTACATATGATGTATGAACTGGTTTTCGCCCCCTTCTTGCAATCCAGGATGGGAGCACACAATCAATGGTTGATGCGGCTCTCCAGCGTCCACGTCACTCCGCTACCGACCGCATTACTATGAAAACTACTAAGGACTAAACAGCCTGAATAGGGACCTCCGATGTGAAGATTGCGGGTTACGACAGCCTGTTCCTACAACTGGATATGCAAAGCATTCCGGTCTCGTGTCTTACACTGTACATGTAATTGGGACAACGCCATGTATCATGTCTTGACATTCAATAAAAATATAATGATGAAAAAAAAAGTATGGAGCAGTTTTTTGACCCCCTGAAGCCCCCCAGCTACGCATCTTGCATCTGTGAGAGGATGGGACCTACTGCTACATCACCCTAAATCAGCCAAGTGGTTCTTTATTCCATCCAGTGATGTTGAAGTAACATAGTACATAAGGCCGAAAAAATAAATTTGTCCATCCAGTTCGGCCTGTCATCGTGCAGGTATGTATTAGTACATTGTTGCTTATATACAGCCAGTGCTTTACCTGTCGCAGATGCACGTTGGTCTGGGGCGCTGCAGTGATTTTTGCTTTGGTTTACTGGTTATTTTTCTACCTCTTGTATATGGCATCCTATTACCATACTGATAGCGTTGGTCCCTGATGAACCTTTGACCATTTATAAAGGGGAAACGCGTTAGAAAGTGATAGGGCTGTGTAAGGACAGGCTAGCCTAGGTATGTGGACGGAGGTCACCTACCATCTGGGAGCAGCTCTGGGCTGAGCAGTTTGTAAGGGTAAAAACAGGGACAGTTCTATTCTTTTCTGCCCCTGTGACATTATATTGTTTCCCTTTCTTTCCCTTTTTTTTGTTGGTTGCTAACAGTCAATTGTAATGACAGCTTTCTGGACTACACTTATTATGGACCTGATATATTTTAAATATATGTAGATTAAAGGTTAAGTTTGAGGGAGTTGCCCTGAGTGATTTGTGTTCACTGTGTACATACATTACATATCTTTACTGATCCTGAGTTACATCCTGTATTATACTCCAGAGCTGCACTCACTATTCTGCTGCTGCAGTCACTGTGTACATACATTACTTATCCTGTACTGATCCTGAGTTACATCCTGTATTATACTCCAGAGCTGCACTCACTATTCTGCTGGTGGAGTCACTGTGTACATACATTACTTATCCTGTACTGATCCTGAGTTACATCCTGTATTATACTCCAGAGCTGCACTCACTATTCTGCTGGTGCAGTCACTGTGTACATACATTACTTATCCTATACTGATCCTGAGTTACATCCTGTATTATACTCCAGAGCTGCACTCACTATTCTGCTGGTGGAGTCACTGTGTACATACATTACTTATCCTGTACTGATCCTGAGTTACATCCAGTATTATACTCCAGAGCTGCACTCACTATTCTGCTGGTGGAGTCACTGTGTACATACATTACTTATCCTGTACTGATCCTGAGTTACATCCTGTATTATACTCCAGAGCTGCACTCACTATTCTGCTGGTGCAGTCACTGTGTACATACATTACTTATCCTGTACTGATCCTGAGTTACATCCTGTATTATACTCCAGAGCTGCACTCACTATTCTGCTGGTGCAGTCACTGTGTACATACATTACTTATCCTGTACTGATCCTGAGTTACATCCTGTATTATACCCCAGAGCTGCACTCACTGTTCTGCTGGTGCAGTCACTGTGTATATACATTACTTATCCTGTACTGATCCTGAGTTTTACATCAAGACACAGAGGCTCCTATTGCTTTCTCCTTCTTTACTGAACCACCAATAGCAGCAAAGAGAAAAAATTAACATACAGGGAACCATAGCAACCAATGTCCCTCCCCTCTGGCCCCTATAATAGGCCGCTCTTCCTCTGTAACTTCCTCTTTCTTTGCTGCTGCCAAGCTAAGTACACCTTTTATTCTCTGCTGTGTTTAGCTTTGTGTTAGGTGTCTCTTTTGGGTTGCGCTGCGTACACTGGGTGACTAACCCTGTTGGCTGTACAGCGCTCCCCTTGCGTTTTCCTTACCCCTTGCTTTGCAGGTTAGGGGTTTTTGATCGCTGCGCTTATCCCTGCGCTTTAGGGTTATTCAGTCCGCGCCTTTAGGGCGCCTTTTTGGCGCCATTAGGGCGTTTTTTCCCCCCATTTTTTCTTTTTGTGATTGTCTTGGTTCTGCCTTGCACATCGCTGGCCTGTCTCCCGCTCCCCCCCTGTACATATTTTTACCTCACTTGCTTCCGCGCGGCCCGAGGGTTGAGGGGCGGATCCTCCCTCTCGATCTTCGGTGGCGCCATTTCCAGCGCTTCTCTTTTCCGGGTGGCCGCGAGATCTCGCGATATCTCGGCGGCCATCTTGGAAGCCCTCTGTGATCGGCCGGCCGCGTGATCTCGCGAGATCTCGGCGGCCATCTTAGTGAGGACGACCGCATTTCGCGGGCTTCTGGGGGCAGTCCTTCAGTTCTTCCTGCTTCCGGTCACTCGTACCGGATCCCTGCGCGGTCGGCGGCTCCTGCTCCCCTGCTCTCAACGGTCTCAGGTGACCTCGGCCTCATAGTACACACTTGCCCCTTTCTGGTCCCAGCGCTGCCCCCATTAAGGCATCAAACATGTCGGCCCCTACTCCACCTCCGATTGCCAGTCGCCCCCCCTCCTCCCCTGAGGGAATTAACCCCACTGATGCAGATGCTCAGGCCCTGGCTCTGCAGCGCTCGGTGTCTGACGCAATTATGGTAGCCATGGGCTCCATGTCGTCAGTTTTGTCTCAGACTATTGCCCAAGCTCTGTCAGCACACCCTGCTAGTGCGCCCTTGCTAGACCCCATTGCCGTACCGCAGCCTACCTCTATTGATCCCCCTGTGTCACAGGGGACTTTGACTGGTGCGCATACTGCCACCCCAGAAACCGTGCTCAGGTCACGGAAAAGGGCCTCTTCCCGCCAGGCAGAACGGGCGCGGACTTGGAAAAGCGCTAGAGCGCAATCTCCAGAATTGTCTGGCTCTGATGGGGCTTCAGACGAGGAGGCATTTGCGGACGAGGATTATGAGGCGGAGGAGGAGGTCACCCCCCCAGTTCAGGGCCCCTCAGCTGCCGCTGCAGCGACCTCCTCTGCCAGGGATGTGGGGTCCCCTTTTAACGCTACCCACTCTGTAGCGGTACTGGATGACTCAGGCGAGCCTATGTTCGACCCTGAATCCTTACATCATCCGCGTTCTGCGGAATGGCTCCCCTCCCCTCATGTGGGGGCTTACTTGGAACACTGGGTGCGTCACTCGCTTCCCCGCGAGTCACGCAATAAACTCAGAGCTGAGTGTCCCAGGCCATTAGTTCCCAATAAGGTGTGCGAGACCCCAATAGTGGATCCCAAAATGGCGCAATTTCTGGCCAAAACTGGCTGGAACTCAAAAAAGGGACTGGATTCAGCGCTCCGCAGCTGCCAGGACAAGATTCTAGATGTCCTTGGTCCGCTGACCAAAATCTTAGAGTTGGCCGAATCAGCCAGGAATCAGGGATCCCCTATAGACCACGAGGAGTTACGAGGCTGGGCCCAGAGGGCCATCTGCCTTACGGGTAATGCCAATACTGCAGTGGCAATTGAAAGGCGCAAGTCTATTTTATTTAAAATAGACCCTAAACTAGCTAATTTGGCGCTCACTGAGGCAGGAAAGGAAGCCCAGGGTCTCCTTTTCGGCGAGTCCTTCATCAAGGACATGGGCCGTTTTGTGGGCACTTTTACTGCGCTCGACAAGGCCCAAAGTTCGATGCGCAGAGTGTTTCAGGGACGGGTCTCTCATAGGGCCGGCAGTGGTAGGGGCCGCCTGTCCGGCCGTGCAAATTTCCAGGCCCGTGGAGCGACCAGAGGCTCCGGTGGACATCGTCCTCAGTTCCAGGAACAACGCAACGCGTCTCCGTTCTTCACCACGAGAGGACAGCAATGGCGTTCTCGCTCCTTCCGGGGCAACCCGAGTCACCGCAGACCCTTGGGTAAGTGCTCCCCTGTTGGGGGATTCTATGGTACCTTGTGTAGGGGGCCGACTCCAGCTTTTTTCCCACGCTTGGAGCCTCATTACCGCGGATCCATGAGTGCTTGCCACGGTAAGGGGATTTCACATAGAGCTCACGGGCTCCCCCTATCTGATTCCTTCCCCTCCGCTTGTTCCCCTATCGCGCACGGATCGTGCGTTGGTGGACGCGGAATTGCAGTCCCTCAGGCAAAAGTTGGCAATAGAGCCTGCGCCCCCGGCATCGGTGGGTGTGATCAGCAACATCTTTCTTGTGCAGAAGAAAGACGGGCAGATGAGACCGGTCATCAACCTTCGCTCGTTGAATGCGGTAGTACGTTACCGTCATTTCAAGATGGAAGGGATCCATCTCCTTCGGGATTTGTTAATCCCTGGGGACTGGATGGTGAAACTGGACCTGAAGGATGCGTACCTGACGGTCCCGGTGTCCGCTCTTTCCAGAGACCTGCTTCAGTTCCGGTGGCAGGGAGAGGTCTGGAGGTTCACCTGTCTGCCGTTCGGGCTGTCTTCAGCTCCCTGGTGTTTCACCAAGTTGCTGCGTCCGGTCGTGTCGTGGTTGAGGACTCGGGGTGTGCGTCTCATCATCTATCTGGACGACATCCTGTTGATGCACGAGTCCAGAGCGGGATTGCTGGAACATCTACGCTGGACGGCGGATCTGCTTTCGGGTCTCGGGTTCCTCCTCAACCGAGAGAAATCCTGCCTTACTCCGACCCAGAGGATGGAGTTCCTAGGATTCACGGTGGATTCGCTCTCGGAGTCTCTCAGCCTTCCGACGGCAAAATTGCGGGCGATCCGCAAGGAGTTGAGGCATGCTCTCCTCGCTCCCCATCTCTCGTTACGTCACCTGGCCCGCATTATCGGCCTGTTGGCCTCTTCCATTCAGGCGGTGTTCCCAGCCCCGCTGCATTACCGAGCGCTCCAGCGACTGAAGATCGGCCATCTTCGGACCGGTGCCTCCTTTGCGGACGCGGTGGTTCTGGACTCGGAAGCCCGGGAGGAACTGAGTTGGTGGATTGCCAACCTGGAAGCGTGGAACGGGAGAGCAATCTTTGGATCCCTGCCGGAGTTGACGATCGAATCGGACGCGAGCCTCCAGGGCTGGGGGGCCCATTGCAACGGGGTCTCCACTGGGGGTCCCTGGTCGGCGGAGGAATCCCTCATGCACATCAATGCGTTGGAGCTCTTGGCGGGGTCCTTTGCTGTGAGGAGTTTCTCCAACGGGATCGCCAACGCGTGTATCCGGCTCCGGATGGACAACGTGTCGGCGGTCCGGTATGTCAACCGTCTGGGGGGTACTCGCTCGGCCACTTTGGCGCGTTTGGCCAAAGGTTTTTGGTCGTTCTGCCTGTCCAGGGATATCATGGTGCAGGCGGAGTATTTGCCAGGGTTGAGCAACATTCAGGCGGATTGGAACTCTCGCTACCTGTCGGACGGCAGCGATTGGCAGTTGGATCCGCTGGTGTTCGCAGCGATTTCGGACTTATGGGGCCCAATGTCCGTCGATCTCTTCGCCTCCCGGCTCAACAGGCAGCTGACCCGGTTCTTCAGCTGGCGTCCGGACCCGGAAGCGATGGCGGTGGATGCTTTCCTCCAGGACTGGTCGGTGTCTCGCCTGTACGCGTTTCCTCCGTTCTCAATGATCCCGAGGACTCTCCTGCAGGTTCTCCGCCATCGGGCGGATCTGGTTCTGGTGGTCCCGTTCTGGGGATCCCAGGTTTGGTTCCCCTCATTGTTGAAGATTCTGGTGGAGGTTCCTGTTCTTCTCCCGAGCCGGTTGGATCTCCTACGCAACCCTCAGGGTCTTCACCATCCCCTCCTCCTCGACGGATCCCTGCGGCTGCTGGCGTGCCGGATCTCCGGACACCTGGATATTTCGAGGGAATTTCGGCTGCGACTCGACGGCTTTTGGACAGCGCGTGGGCTCCCGGCACCCGAAAGTCTTACCGGGCAGCCTGGAGAACTTGGGCTAATTGGTGCGTGGAGCGGGACTTGGATCCCGTTTCGGCACCTGTAGCTGACCTGCTGCTTTTCCTCACCTCTCTCTTTGAGGCGGGGAAGGCTTATCGGACCATTAACCTTTTTAGGTCCGCTATTTCTTCCACCCACGAGGGCTACGCGGGTGTCGCGGCTGGTCAACATCCTTCTGTGTCTCGCCTCCTTCGGGGGGCACGGTTGTCTCGTCCCCCTCGGCCTCGTTTTTCCACTACTTGGGATGTCTCCTTGGTTTTGGGTTTTTTGGCCTCTTGGCCCGAGAATTCTGCTCTTTCCATTAGGCAATTGTCCGCTAAATTGTTGGCACTGTTTTGCCTCATTTCATGCAAGAGAGTATCGGATGTGAGGGCCCTTGATTACGACGCGCGTTCGTTTACCCCGGAGGGGGTTACCTTTAACATCTCGCGTCGCACCAAGACTAGCATTCGGTTCGTGTCCTACCCTAGTTTTCCTACGTCTCCGATCTTATGCCCCGTGGCGTGCCTTCGGGAGTACGAGTCCAGGACTCTGGCACACAGGTCTCCTTCCAGGCCACAGCTGTTTGTGTCTATTCGGCATCCGTTTGGGCCGGTGGCTAGCCCTTCGTTAGCACGTTGGCTTAAATGGGTTATGTCGTTGGCGGGTGTTGACACTTCTGTCTTCACAGCCGATTCCGCACGGGGGGCCTCTGCCACCGCCCTTGCGGTTTCGGGGGCCAGATTGGAGGACGTGATGCGCCTGGCCGACTGGTCTAATGTTACCACGTTCAGGGAGTTCTATTTCCGTCCTCCAGTTAATTTGTTTGCTTCGATTATTGACAGGCTTTGAACTTGCAATATGAGCCTCCGTGTCTTGATGTAAAACTAAATGATTTTCCTATTTCATGACGTAAAGTCATAGTTTTATTAAAGACACGGAGGCGAGTATTGCCCACCCTGGATTCCCTCCCTTGAATTTTTTGGTGGGTTGTTTTCTTTCAGGGCTCGCTTATGTATATGTCTTTGCAGTGTTTATTGTCCTGTTATTTATTAATGACATTGTATTTATTGCTCTGTTGGTTATTTCATTGCCATTGTAGTGTTTGTTTAATGCACTTTATTGCCGTTGGTTATTCAACCCCTATCGGGTCTGTTTGAGCAGTTGGTGTCCGATGCTCTTGTCCTGACATGCCGGTTTCACCTGGGCCCATGGTCTATTCTCTCTTTCAGGTTGAAGCTGCTTCAAGGATGGTATGCAGTGTTCCTGTTTAAAGTTCTTCGGTGGTTGACCAGGTTGGCGACTGCTGGTTCCTGTTTCGTGCAGAGTGGAGTTCTTCGTTCCGGTTGAAGTTATGAGTTCGTTGGATTGTTCGGGATGTTGGCACCAGGATCCCAAAGAAAGAGGAAGAGCCATAGGAGGAGCGGCCTATTATAGGGGCCAGAGGGGAGGGACATTGGTTGCTATGGTTCCCTGTATGTTAATTTTTTCTCTTTGCTGCTATTGGTGGTTCAGTAAAGAAGGAGAAAGCAATACTCGCCTCCGTGTCTTTAATAAAACTATGACTTTACGTCATGAAATAGGAAAATCATTTAGTTACATCCTGTATTATACTCCAGAGCTGCACTCACTATTCTGCTGGTGCAGTCACTGTGCACATACATTACTTATCCTGTACTGATCCTGAGTTACATCCTGTATTATACTCCAGAGCTGCACTCACTATTCTGCTGGTGCAGTCACTGTGTACATACATTACTTATCCTGTACTGATCCTGAGTTACATCCTGTATTATACTCCAGAGCTGCACTCACTATTCTGCTGGTGCAGTCACTGTGTACATACATTTCTTATCCTGTACTGATCCTGAGTTACATCCTGTATTATACTTCAGAGCTGCACTCTCTATTCTGCTGGTGCAGTCACTGTGTACATACATTTCTTATCCTGTACTGATCCTGAGTTTTACATCAAGACACGGAGGCTCATATTGCTTTCTCCTTCTTTACTTTCCACCAAAAGCAGCAAAGAAGAAATTTACATAATCATAACAATAAAGGCCCCTCCCCTGACAGATCCTATAATAAGCAGTGTCCTCTTCATCAACTTCCTCTTTCTTTGCTGCTCCACCAAAAGATAAGTAACATCTATGCTTTGTCTATTGCTGTGATTGAGGGGTTAATCTCTGAGCTTTTGTTTGCCCAGGATCCCATATTTGTGGCTTTGTTGATGGGTTTTTGTCTCCCCTGGCCCTTGTTTTTGTCATTGGGGCCTGTGGATTATTTCTGCTCCGCTGAACCCCCGTTTTCTCCTGCTTTGGGGGGTCTTCCCCCCTCCTTTTTATTCCCCTATTTTAGTACGCCCTGCGTTCGCGCCGGTTTTTCTTCCGGTTGCGGGTGACGTCCGGCGACTCGCCCTTGTCACTGGCCTGCTTGCTGCGGCCTGGTCCTGCGTCCGGTGGTGCTCCCTCTCCCTCTTACCTCTCTCCCTGCGTTCCACGGTATCGCGACGCTCCGGCCTCTGCTTGTTTCCCGCGGCCGCGAGATCTCGGCGGCCATTTTGGGTTTCCTCCCGCGCATGCGCTCGCGGGATTTTCGGATCGGCACCTACACCGGACAGCAGCGTCTCTCTCCCTGCGGTTCCTGGGGTGATTAACCCCTCTCTAGTTAGTTTTAGGTTCAGGGAAGCTCTCCTTTGCCCTTTATTAGGCCCTCTAGGCCCATAGGGTGCCCTAGCGTGATTTGTTTTATTTCAAATTATGTCTTCTGACCGATCCCCATCCGGGCCTACCCCACCCCCATCTGGGGACCCCGGTAGGGCTGATGTGAACTTACAGGCCATAGAATTGCAGCGCTCTGTGTCTAGCACAATCATTGAGGCCATGGGATCCATGTCATCCATGATATCCCAAACAATATCTCAGGCCTTATCTGCCCATGCTCCTGGCCCCTCTAGTCTGACGCCTGTAACTCATCCGCAGCCTGCCGCTGGTGATACTCCTACTGTACAGGAGAAACGGACCGGTGTGATCTCAGCCACCATTGATAGCGCGAATAGATCGCGCAAAAGAGCCTTGCCGCGCCAGGCAGAAAGGGTGCGTACATGGAAATGTGCTAGAGCACAAAACAGTGATATAGAATCAGAGTTGGATTCTGAGGCGGAGGCTAACGCGGAGGTGAGCGGCCATTCTGAGGAGGAAATGGATTATGACATCCCTGGCACTGCTGACCCTGTGCCTTCCACCTCTGGGTCTGTGGGTCCTGCCACCACCGCCCCTAGCGCGGCGCCTTCCCTGGTGGATCCCTCTGGCAACCCCTTATTTGACCCTGATGCCCTTCACCACCCTAGGTCATCAGAATGGCTGCCAACGGCTCACTTGAGCACCTATCTGGAGCACTGGGTGCGCCGTCCTCTCAGTAAGGAGGCGCGCAGTAAGCTTAGGTCCGAATGTCCCAGACCGTTAGTGCCAAGCAAGGTCTGTGAGACGCCTTCGGTGGATCCGAAGATGACCCAGTTCCTGGCCAAAACCGGCTGGAATCCCCGTAAGGGGTTAGATTTGGCGCTGAGGAGTTGCCAGGACAAGCTCCTAGACATCTTTGGTCCTCTGGCCAAAATTTTTGAGATGGCCGAATCGGCCAGAATTGACGGCTCTCCAATAGACCCGGAGGACCTTTCTGGGTGGATACAGAGAGCCATCTGTATCGCGGGCAGCTCTAACTCATCCCTGGCCATTGAACGGCGTAAAGCCATACTTTTTAAGATCGACCCGAAACTGGCTAATCTGTCTCTTACCGAGGCAGGAAAGGACGCTAATGGTCTACTTTTTGGGGACTCCTTTATCAAGGACCTCGGTAGATATGTGGGGGCATTTACGGCGCTGGACAAGGCCCAATCCTCCATGCGTAGGGTGTTCCGGGGTCGGGTCTCCACCAGGGCCGGCAGTGGTAGGGGCCGTCTGTCCGGCCGTTCCGCATTCCAAGCCCGCAGTTCGGGCAGAGGCTCCTATTCGCAAGGACGACCTTTCCAGGAGCAGAGAAGTCCTCCTCCTCCATTTTTCCCGGCCAGAGGCGGCCAATGGCGATCAAGGTCGTTTCGAGGAAACCAGAACCCTCGCAAATCCTTTGGTAAGTCTATCCCCAGTGGGGACTTCTTTGGATCCTTGTGTCGGGGGCAGACTCCGTCATTATTCCCATGTTTGGTCCACGGTTACGTCAGACCCATGGGTGCTGACTACGGTGAGGGGGTTTCACATAGAGCTCACGGACTCCCCAGGGCTCATCCTTCCTCCCCCGCCACTGGGTCTGGCCCAACCACACAGAGAACTCGTAGACATCGAGCTCTGGTCCCTTTTCCAAAAGAGGGCAATAGAGAGGGCTCCCCCTACCTCCGGGGGTGTCCTCAGCAGCATTTTTCTAGTCCAGAAAAAGGGCGGCCAGATGCGTCCAGTGATAAATCTCCGCGCCCTGAACTCTGTGGTGCGATATCGCCATTTCAAAATGGAGGGGATCCACCTCCTGCGGGACTTATTAGTTCCAGGGGACTGGATGGTAAAATTGGACCTCAAGGATGCGTACCTGACGGTCCCGATTGCCGCGGCATCCAGAGATCTCCTGCGTTTCCGTTGGGGGGACGAAGTGTGGCGTTTCACGTGCCTCCCGTTCGGCCTGTCGTCAGCACCTTGGTGCTTTACCAAACTGTTGCGTCCGGTCATGGCCTGGCTGCGGTGTCGGGGTGTGCTTCTAATCGTCTATCTGGACGACATCCTCGTTATGCATCAATGTCAGTCGAGGCTGCTGCAACACCTTCAGTGGACCTCACAACTCTTGACAGACCTGGGTTTCCTGCTGAACCCCGAGAAGTCGATCCTCACGCCATCTCGTCAGATGGAGTTCCTGGGCTTTACAGTGGACTCGGTTTCGGAGTCCCTCAGCCTCCCGATGGCGAAATTGCGGGCGATCCGCAAGGAGTTGAGACACGCTCTCGCGGCTACCTCCCTGTCGCTGCGCCATCTGGCCCGCATCATTGGCCTGTTGGCGTCTTCGATCCAAGCGGTATTCCCGGCGCCTCTCTACTATCGGGCTCTACAATGACTGAAGATCGCCCATCTTCGAGCCGGTGCCACCTTTGCGGATCTGGTGGCCATGGATCAATAGGCTCGGGAGGAGCTCCGTTGGTGGATAGAGAACTTGGAGGCGTGGAACGGCAGAGCGATCTTCGGTTTTCAACCGGATTTCGTGGTGGAATCGGACGCGAGTCTCAAGGGCTGGGGTGCCCACTGCCAAGGCATTTCCACGGGTGGTCGATGGTCAGAGGAAGAGAGCCGTCTTCACATCAACGCGTTGGAACTTCTGGCGGGTTCGTTCGCAATCCGGAGTTTCTCCAATGGCATGGCCCATGCGTGTATCCGTTTGCGCATGGACAATGTGTCAGCGGTCCGCTATGTCAATCACCTGGGCGGCACTCAGTCGGCTACTTTGGCTCGCCTCGCGAAGGAATTCTGGTCCTACTGTCTCTCCAGGGACCTCATGGTGCAGGCGGAATATCTCCCGGGTCTTCACAACTACAGAGCGGATTGGAGCTCCCGGTACTTCACGGACGGCAGCGACTGGAGGCTCGCTCCAGATACGTTCTGCTCGATTTCGGCCATCTGGGGCCCTTGCACCATAGACCTCTTTGCGTCGCGGCTCAATACCCACCTTCCCAGGTTCTTCAGCTGGCGCCCGGATCCGGAAGCGGAGGCGGTGGATGCGTTTCTCCAGGACTGGACTTCGGCTCTACACTATGCGTTTCCGCCCTTTGCCATGATCCCGAGGATGCTGCTTCAGACTCGTCGTCAGATGGCGGAGTTGGTAGTGGTGGTCCCCTTCTGGGGGACTCAGGCCTGGTACCCGATGCTCCTGGAACTCCTGGTGGATGTACCTCTCCTCCTCCCGGTTCGGACGGATCTCCTCCACCCCCTACTGGTCGACAGATCCCTTCAGCTTCTGGCGTGCCGGATCTCGGGACTCCCGAAGAGGTCGAGGGAGTTTCGGAGGCGACTAGACGCCTCCTGGATAACGCTTGGGCTCCCGGCACCCGAAAATCTTACCGGGCAGCTTGGCGATCTTGGGTTAACTGGTGCGTGGAACGGAACCTTGATCCCGTTTCGGCGCCTGTGACCCATTTATTGCAGTTCCTTACGTCTCTTTTTGAAGCGGGAAAGGCGTATCGGACCATTAATCTGTTCCGTTCGGCGATTTCTTCGACCCACCTGGGTTTTGATGGTGTTCCGGCGGGTCAGCACCCTTTGGTGTCGCGCTTGCTGCGTGGGTCTCGTTTGGCTCGGCCTCCTCGGCCACGCTTCACTACCACTTGGGACGTTTCGCTGGTCCTCTCTTTCCTCACTGCGTGGCCTGAGAACGCGTCTCTTTCCCTCCGTCAGCTTTCGGCCAAGTTGTTGACCCTCTTTTGCCTTATTTCCTGTAAGCGGGTTTCTGACGTCAGGGCTCTGGACCATGATGCTCGGTCCTTTTCTCCTGAGGGCGTCACCTTTAACATTACGCGGCGCACCAAGACCAATATTTGGTCTGTCTCTTTTCCCTGTTTCCCGTCTTCCCCGGCGCTATGTCCTGTGGCTTGCTTGCGTGAATATGAGTTGCGCACTCGAGCTCACCGCTCTGTGGCCGTTCCACAGTTGTTCCTCTCTATTCGCCATCCCTTTGGCCCTGTTTCTAGCCCCACTTTGGCGCGCTGGATGAAGTGGGTCATGTCCCTTGCTGGGATTGATACAACGGTCTTTACCGCTCATTCGGCCAGGGGCGCGGCTGCCACCGCCCTGGCGGTTTCGGGGGCTCGTTTGGAGGACATTTTGCGTTTGGCGGATTGGTCTAGGGCCTCCACATTTCGGGATTTTTATTTCCGACCGCCTCCTCATGTGTTCTCCTCCATTATTGGTCAACTTTGAACTTGCAATACGAAGCCTGATGATTTTCCTATTTCATGACGTAAAGTCATAGTTTTATTAAAGACACGGAGGCGAGTATTGCCCGCCCTGGATATTTCTTCTGCCCGCCCTTTTTTGTGGGGTGTTATTGTTGGACTGTTTACATTGTCTTTAGTTGATATTTATATATATTTAATGTATATCATGTATTATTTATTGTCCTATGTTTTTCACCGACCTGGCTGTGTGCTTCTGTTTCCAGGGTCGTTTTTCGTTCATTACCTGACCCGTTTCTTACACTGGCTATATTGTTTGCTCTGTTTCAGGCTGAATTCTCCACGGTGTGTGGTCTGTTCCATGGTTCCAGGTTTCCTGAGGTGTTAGCCCGGTTGGCTTGATTCTGCTGTTCGTGGGTCCCGTTGGTTGCAGTTCTCGGGTCCAGTTCCGGTTCCGGTTCCAGTTCCGGTTCATGTTACAGTTGCAGTTGGTGTCGCGGTTGTCAAGAAAGAGGAAGTTGATGAAGAGGACACTGCTTATTATAGGATCTATCAGGGGAGGGTCCTTTATTGTTATGATTATGTAAATTTCTTCTTTGCTGCTATTGGTGGAAAGTAAAGAAGGAGATAGCAATACTCGCCTCCGTGTCTTTAATAAAACTATGACTTTACGTCATGAAAAGGGAAAATCATTTAGTTACATCCTGTATTATACTCCAGAGCTGCACTCACTATTCTGCTGGTGCAGTCACTGTGTACATACATTACTTATCCTGTACTGATCCTGAGTTACATCCTGCATTATACTCCAGAGCTGCACTCACTATTCTGCTGGTGCAGTCACTGTGTACATACATTACTTATCCTGTACTGATCCTGAGTTACATCCTGTATTATACCCCAGAGCTGCACTCACTATTCTGCTGGTGGAGTCACTGTGTACATACATTACTTATCCTGTACTGATCCTGAGTTACATCCTGTATTATACCCCAGAGCTGCACTCACTATTCTGCTGGTGGAGTCACTGTGTACATACATTACTTATCCTGTACTGATCCTGAGTTACATCCTGTATTATACCCCAGAGCTGCACTCGCTATTCTGCTGGTGGAGTCACTGTGTACATACATTACTTATCCTGTACTGATCCTGAGTTACATCCTGTATTATACTCCAGAGCTGCACTCGCTATTCTGCTGGTGCAGTCACTGTGTACATACATTACTTATCCTGTACTGATCCTGAGTTACATCCTGTATTATACTCCAGAGCTGCACTCGCTATTCTGCTGGTGCAGTCACTGTGTACATACATTACTTATCCTGTACTGATCCTGAGTTACATCCTGTATTATACCCCAGAGCTGCACTCACTATTCTGCTGGTGGAGTCACTGTGTACATACATTACTTATCCTGTACTGATCCTGAGTTACATCCTGTATTATACCCCAGAGCTGCACTCACTATTCTGCTGGTGGAGTCACTGTGTACATACATTACTTATCCTGTACTGATTCTGAGTTACATCCTGTATTATACTCCAGAGCTGCACTCACTATTCTGCTGGTGGAGTCACTGTGTACATACATTACTTATCCTGTACTGATTCTGAGTTACATCCTGTATTATACTCCAGAGCTGCACTCACTATTCTGCTGGTGGAGTCACTGTGTACATACATTACTTATCCTGTACTGATCCTGAGTTACATCCTGTATTATACTCCAGAGCTGCACTCACTATTCTGCTGGTGCAGTCACTGTGTACTGTGACATAGCAAGGGGTTTTGTCTGGGAAGGCAGGTATTTTCCTCCCAACTTGGGCGGCTGGGCTGATTTCCAGCCAGGTGAGATTAAATACTGGACCGGAGTGTAAGTGCTGTGCTGTGCTGGAAGGTTCAGAGCCGCATGAGGGCTATATGCTGGGAAACAGGCCGCTAAAGCCTGCTGTGGTCTGCCGGGGATAGAACAGCTAGCAAGGTGACGTGTCTGTTCCGCTTACCCTGCCTGCCAGAGCAAATCCTCACAGTACATACATTACATTATGCCTCAGTTTGACGTATACATTACAAAAAAAAGGATACAAAAACGCAGCGCACCACGTACTTGTATCCTGCACAGTCCGGTAAAAAAAAAGTATATGTTTTTTTACAATGGAACTCTATGGTGACGGATGCCAAGGTATGGCATCAGTCTGAGGCATCTGTTTAAAGAGGACCTTTCACCGATTATGACACTGTGAACTAAGTATACAGACATGTAGAGCGGCGCCCGGGGATCTCACTGCACTTACTATTATCCCCGGGCGCAGCTCCGTTCTCCTGCTATGCCCTCCGGTATCTCCGGTCACAAAGTTATAGTAGGCGGAGATTTCAGTCACTAAGTTATGGTAGGCGGAGTCTGCCCTTGTTCTGCTGTAGCGCTGGCCAATCGCATTGCAGAGCTCACAGCCTGGGAGAAAATAACCTCCCAGGCTGTGAGCTCTGCGCTGCGATTGGCCAGCGCTACAGCAGAACAAGGGCAGACTCCGCCTACCATAGCTTTGTGACCAGAGATACCGGAGGACATAGCAGGAGAACGGAGCGGCGCCCGGGGATAATAGTAAGTGCAGTGAGATCCCTGGGCGCCGCTCTACATGTCTGTATACTTAGTTCACAGTGTCATAATCGGTGAAAGGTCCTCTTTAAGGCCTCTTGCACACGGCCGTTTGATTGGGTCCGCATCCGAGCCGTCATTTTGGCGGCTCGGATGCAGACCCATTCACTTCAATGGGGCCGCAAAAGTTGCAGACAGCACTCCGTTTTAAGCCCGCATCATTGGCTCCATTCCGCGGCCACACAAAAAAAATGTAACATGTCCTATTCTTGTCCGTACTTCGGACAAGAATAGGCATTTATATTGATGTCTGTCCGTTTCGTTCCGCAAATTGCGGAACGCACATGGGCGGCTTCCATTTTTGGCGGATTTGCGGTTTGCGGACCGCAAAAAAACAGCACGGTCGTGTGCATGAGGAATAGCAAATACTTTTTTTGTATATGTTAAACTGATGGGAAAAACGTGATGTGAACCATAAAGCTCAACTTTGTAAACAAACAAAGAGGGACATGTTGTGCGGCTCAATTTTTTTCCGCACTAGGCCACACCTCTAACTCCGCCCAAAACATAACTATACACCTTATCCCACCCAGTCCCCTTAATGCCCCCACATAGTAATTTTCCCCCCTTCATGCCACCGAACAGTATTTATACCCACATTGTGTCTTCATAGAATTATGTCCACCTGCGCCCCCAGTAATATGCCCTGCTGTGCCCCAAGTATTGTGCCCACATTGTGCCCCCAGTAATATGCCCTGCTGTGCCCCAAGTATTTTGCCCACATTGTGCCCCCAGTAATATGCCCAGCTGTGCCCCCAGTAATATGCCCAGCTGTGCCCCCAGTAATATGCCCAGCTGTGCTCTAAGTAATATGCCCAGCTGTGCCCGAAGTATTGTGCCCACATTGTGCCCCCTGTAATATGCCCACATTGTGCCCCCCTGTAATATGCCCACATTGTGCCCCCCAGTAAGATGCCCACATTTAGAGATGTCGCGAACATAAAATTTTCCATCGCGAACGGGAATTTCTGCAAATGTTCGCGAACAGGCAAACCGGGCGAACCGCCATTGACTTCAATAGGCAGGCGAATTTTAAACCCACAGGGACTCTTTCTGGCCACAATAGTGATAGAAAAGTTATTTCAAGGGGACTAACACCTGGACTGTGGCATGCCGGAGGGGGATCCATGGCAAAACTCCAGTGGAAAATTACATAGTTGACGCAGAGTTGGATTTTAATCCATAAAGGGCATAAATCACCTAATAATCCTAATTTTTTTTAAACAACGTGGTTTAAAACATCCAGTGTGTGTATACGATCAGGTATGATGTTGTATCGATCAGGTAGTGTAAGGGTTACGCCCGCTTCACAGACATTGACAGACCAAACTCCCCTTTTAATGCACCGCAAACAACCGCAAACAGTCCATTTGCCCAACCGCAAACTTCCCATTTGCACAAGGTTGGATACCGAGCTAGCCATGTCCCGTTGATGTCATTGAAGGTTTCTTCCTCCACCAGCCACGTACAACACCAAGGGTCCCCGAAAGGTGAATTAAATTGATTTTCCGAACGGGGAGATGGTTAAAAAACGCTGGCTCCCTCCCCTTTGTTTGAATCCACGGTCACTGCGTCTGCGCCGTGCAATTTACTCTCACACCCGATATGAGTGGTATTTTCTGTAGTACTATTCTCATCAGTTTAATCCCTGGTACGTCCCATATCAGGGATTGCCTTTTGTGAAAAAAAATTTAGGCCGGGTACCTTCGACTGCCTCACAGTGACAGACCAAACTCTGATACACCAAACTGAATTGATTTTAGGAAGCGGGAGATGGAAAAAGCAGCTTGGTCGGTCCTCTTACTCCCAAGTTGGGGCACTGCGCGTGCACGGAGCAATGTGCTGTGACACCCTATATGAGTGGTGTCTTAACTAGTTCTATTCCTATTAGTTTAATCCCTGTTACGTCCTCTATCCGGGGACGTGTGTCGAATTGAATAATCATTGTCGAATTAACAAACCATTACGACATCCTGGAATAATTTAGTTCTGAGCTCTGTACTTGCTTTGTATTGGAATTGATGGGGATTTTTTTAAATTGTCTGCATTATTTCTAATAAACTATTAAGAGAATTTATTATGATTTTTTAATTTTATGTATTTAAAACCCATACAACTTAAAAAAAAAGTATGTTTTTTCTATGAAAAATTATCCAGCCGATCGCTTTTGGTCTGATCATAATGAAGCAACGGCCTTATCATCTGGGGTGTGGCAACATTGCCAAAACACTCATAGAGGTGATGATCGCTTCATTGTGATACGCAAGCCCCTTCACCACAACAAGGTACCGATCACGAAGGGGAATTGACACTTGTATGTGCCTTTTTTTTTTTTTTTGCAGCCACAGTGCAGCACCACAGGCCAGACAAATTAGGCATGTACACATGCCTGAAAAACAATGGTATTGTTGCAGCCGCTGTTGTAGCAGCGGCCAGAAAAATTTATGTTTTCAAGGCAGAAAGGTGACTAAAACATTGCGGCTTGAACCCTAGTTGGTGGCGGAGAATTCACGAAAGTCATCCGGTATGCAGACATTAAATACAGCAGCGTGGGGACCATTTTGAGGCCAAGGCATGTCATCAGGCCTTTTGTTAGTCAAACGTATCCCCCACTGTCAGTCCCTTCGGGATCCATGCCTCATTCATCTTAATGAAGGTGAGGTAATCAACACTTTTTTGACCGAGGCGACTTCTTTTGTCAGTGACAATGCCTCCTGCTGCACTGAAGGTCCTTTCTGACAGGACACTTGAAGCAGGGCAGGCCAGAAGTTCTATCGCAAACTGGGATAGCTCAGGCCACAAGTCAAGCCTGCACACCCAGTAGTCAAGGGGTTCATCGCTCCTCAGAGTGTCGATATCTGCAGTTAAGGCGAGGTAGTCTGCTACCTGTCGGTCGAGTCGTTCTCTAAGGCTCGATCCCGAAGGGCTGTGGCGATGTGTAGGACTGAAAAAGCTCTGCATGTCCTCCATCAACAACACATCTGTAAAGCGTCCTGTCCTTGCCGCCGTGGTCGTGGTAGGAGGAGGATTACTTTCCCCTCTTCCCCTGTTAGATTCCCGTTGTGCTGTGACATCCCCCTTATAAGCTGTGTAAAGCATATTTTTTTGTTTGGTTTTGAACTGCTGCATCCTTTCTGACTTTCGGTAATTTGGTAACATTTCCGCCACTTTCTGCTTATACCGGGGGTCTTGTAGCGTGGCCACCCAGTACAGGTCGTTCTCCTTCATCCTTTTTATACGAGGGTCCCTCAACAGACATGACAGCATGAAAGACCCCATTTGCACAAGGTTGGATGCCGAGCTACTCATTTCCCGTTCCACGTCCTCACTGATGTCATTAATGGTCTGTTCTTCACACCAGCCACGTACAACACCACGGGTCCCAGATAGGTGACAACAATGAGCACCCTGGGATGCCTGCTGTGGTTGGTCTTCCTCCTCCTCAAAGCCACATTCCTCCTCTGACTCCTCTTCCTCATACTCCTCTTCCAGCGTTGCCGCAGGTCCGGCAAGCGATGATTACAAGGCTGTTTCTGGTGGTGATGGTGACCACAACTCTTCCTTTTCCTCTTCATGCTCATCTACAGCCTGATCCAGCACTCTTCGCAGGGCACGCTCCAGGAAGAAAACAAATGGGATGAGGTCGCTAATGGTGCCTTCGGTGCGACTGACTAGGTTTGTCACCTCCTCAAAAGGACGCATGAGCCTACAGGCTTTGCGCATGAGCGTCCAGTAACGTGGCAAAAAAATTCCCAGCTCCGCAGAGGCTGTCCTAGCACCCCGGTCATGCAAATACTCGTTGACGGCTTTTTCTTGTTGGAGCAGGCGGTCGAACATTTGGAGTGTTGAATTCCAACGTGTCGGGCTGTCGCAAATCAAGCACCTCACTGGCATGCTGTTTCGGCGCTAAATGTCTGAAAAGTGCGCCATGGCCGTGGAGGAACGCCTGAAATGGCCACACACCTTCCTGGCCTGCTCGAGGACGTCCTGTAAGCCTGGGTACTTAGACACAAAGCGTTGTACGATGATATTCAACACATGTGCCATGCACGGCACATGTGACAACTTGCCCAAATTCAATGCCGCCAACAAATTGCTTCCATTGTCACACACCACTTTGCCGGTCTCCAGTTGGTGCGGGGTTAGCCACTGATCCACCTGTGCGTTCAGGGCGGACAGGAGTGCTGGTCCGGTGTGGCTCTCTGCTTTCAGGCAAGTCAACCCCAAGACAGCGTGACACTGTCGTATCCGGGATGTGGAATAGCCCCTGAGGAGCTGGGAGGATTCAGTTGATGTGCAGCCAGATGCTGCAGCAGAAGAGGACTCAGCCGAGGAGGTTATCGAAGAGGATGGAGTAGGAGGAGTAGAGGAGGTGGCAGTAGGCCTGCCTGCAAGTCGTGGCGGTGTCACCAACTCCGCTGCAGAGCCACTCATTCCATGCTTGGCAGCCATCAGCAGGTTGACCCAATGCGCAGTGTAGGTGATATACCTGCCCTGACGGTGCTTTGCAGACCAGGTATCAGTGGTCAGATGGACCCTTGCCCCAGCACTGTATGCCAGAGATGCCATGACTTCCTTTTCAATCACTGAGTAGAGGTTTGGGATTGCCTTTTTTGAAAAAAAAAATGTGTCCGGGTACCTTCCACTGTGGTGTCCCAATAGCGACAAATTTTTTGAAGGCCTCAGATTCCACCAGCTGGTATGGTAAAAGCTGGCGGGCTAAGAGTTCCGTCAAGCCAGCCGCTGGGCAAGGGGGTGACTCTGTGACATTGGCTTCTTACACTCAAACATTTCCTTTTCAGACACCTGACTGTGGGCAGATGAGATGGAACTGCTGAAGGTGAGAGGAGGAGTGGCGGGTGGTTGAGAGGGGGCAAGGAGGACAGCAGTGGTTGACGTGGCTGAAGATGCTGGACCAGGAGGAGGATGGTGGCTTTGAGTTTGTGTGCTGCTTGTACTCATGTGTTGATCCCATAGGCGTTTGTGATGTGGATGTTGGACTTCCCACGACTCAGTTTCTTTTGGCACAGGTTGCAAATGGCATTGCTGTTATCAGAGGCAGACACACCAAAAAATGCCACACTGCTGAGCTTTGCAATGACCACATTCTGGTGGTGGCAACAGCATGCATTGATTGGCGTGCTGTCTGGCTGACCCCGGGTGCCGATACATGCTGTCTGACTGTGCCACTAGCTCCTTGCGACGACCTCCCCCTGCTTCCAACTCGTCTCCTCCTTCTCTCTGTCTCCCCTTCTGAACTTTGCCCCTCTTCTTCTTCTCTTCGAGCAGGCACCCACGTGGCATCCACGGACACATCATCATCATCAACCACTTCACTTGTATCTGACACCTCAGCAAAGGAAGCAGCAGCGGGTACAACATCATCATCATCATCCCACTGTACGTCCATGTGTGTAATGCTGCCTGACTGAGACATATCCCTGTTATCTACATCCTCTGGCAATAATGGTTGCGCATCACTCATTTCATCCAACTGATGTGTAAATAACTCCTCTGAGGGATCAAGTGAAGCGGCTGTGGTGGCTGTGGTGGTGGTGGTGGCGGCGGGCGGGAGAGTGGTAACTTGAGAGCAGGTGACCAAAGCTGAGCTGGAGGAGGATGGTGCGTCAATGTTCTCAGCGGAAGCTGTTGAAGATTGAGTCTCCTGTGTAAGCCAGTCAACTATTTTCTCCGAATTTTGAGGGTTCAGGGTACGTGGCCTTTGAACACTGGGCATTATTCCAGGGCCAGTGGAAATCACAGCACCACGACCACGACGGCCCCTGCGGGGTGGCCTGCCTCTGCCTGTCATTTTTTTTTAGATAAGTGGTACTATGCGTGCAAGGTACTGTGCCACCCTATATAAGTGGTGGGCAGTGGGCACAGTACAGTCTATGGGCCAGACACACGCTGGCTTGCAACTGGGATTATATCACAGAAAAATATTAAATAGAATTTTTTTTATCTGCAAGGTATTGTCTGTGACACCCTGTATGAATGGTGTGAACACAGTGCTGTCTATGACTGAGCCTGCAGCCTCTCACCCAAAAAAAAAGCAGACTGATGTACAAGCCCTGAAAAGGGCTTTTTGGGGTGCTGTCTGGACGCTGTCCTTACAGCAGATGAGTCTGTGGACACAGAACACTGCCCTAGCTAAGGCTTTCCCTATTAGATCAGCAGCAGCTGCACTGTCCCTCTTCTCACTAATCTAAAATGGCTGCTGTCCAGGAGGTGGGAGGGTCTGGGAGGGAGGGTCTGCTGCTGATTGGCTGGAATGTGTCTGCTGACTGTGAGGTACAGGGTCAAAGTTTACTCAATGATGATGTATAGGGGACGGACCGAACATCGCATATGTTCGCCCGCCGCGGCGAACGCGAACAAGCTATGTTCGCTGGAACTGTTTGCCGGCGAATAGTTCGCAACATCACTACCCACATTGTGCCCCAAGTAATTTTCCCACATCATAATACAGGCAACTGTCTCTGCCTCCTATGGACTAAGAGATAGTGTTGATCACGAATATTCGAATTGCGAATTTTAATTGCGAATATCGGCACTTCGAGAATTCGCGAATATTTTGAATTTCGCAAAATATATTCGTAATTGCGATTATTCGATTTTTGTGAAAATACCAGTTCATGCAAATTTTTATGCGGAAATTTGTATGCAAATTTTATGCGAATTTTCGCAATCAAGAAAATAATGCCTGGAGATCATGAATTCGCGAATTCTCGAACATATGGCGAATATTCGCCCAAATATTCGCGAAATATCGCGAATTCGAATATTGCCCCTGCCACTCATCACTGCTAAGAGACAGCTGCTAGAAAGTGGGACATAGGAAGTATGGCGAACTAGCAGTGCATTGTACAGAAACTGTACTCGTCTGCTCCCCTCCATAGTCTTCCTGTCAGGGCCGGCAAACTGGGCAATTGCCCAGGGCCCGGATCCTCTGCTTCAGTCCGGGCAGATCGCCGGGAGTTCCTGCTCTGCTCCATACATACAGTGGATATAAAAAGTCTACACGCCCTGTTAAAATGTCAGGTTTCTGTGATGTAAAAAAATGAGACAAAGATAAATCATTTCGGAACTTTTTCCACCTTTAATGTTACCTATAAACTGTACAACTCAACTGAAAGCATGACAATGACCCAAAGCATACATCCAAATCAACAAACGAATGGCTTCACCAGAAGAAGATATACGTTTTGGAATGGCCCAGCCAGAGCCCAGACCTGAATCCGATTGATAATCTGTGGGGTGATCTGAAGAGGGCGGTGCCCAGGAGATGCCCTCACAATCTGACAGATTTGGAGTGTTTTTGCAATGAAGAGGGGGCAAATCTTGTCAAGTCAAACCCAAAAAGACTGAGTGCTGTAATAAAATAAAATCACAAGGTGCTTGAACAACGTATCAGTTTAAATGTGTGCACACTTATGCAACCAGATTATTTTATTTTTATATTTTTTCTTCCCTCCACCTAAAAGATTTCAGTTTGTTTTTCAATTGAGTTGTACAGTTTATAGGTCACATTAAAGGTGGAAAAAGTTCTGAAATGATTAATCTTTGTCTCATTTTTTTTTACATCACAGAAACCTGACATTTTAACAGGGGCGTGTAGACTTTTTATATTCACTACATATGGAGTCAGTGTTATGAACATGCTTGGGGACACCCCGTGTGTATAATATATACAAGAGAAATTTCTATGAGGTTTTTCAGCAATGACTCAGCATTGAGCTCTATAGCCTAGTGGTTAAGGTTCTTGCCTTTAGTGGAGAAGGTTGTGAGTTTGAATCTCCACAGTAGAATTTAAAAAAATAGATGCTAAATAAAACGTAAATACTCAGTGTGTCCCCAACACTGAAAAGTTTGATTTTATTGAGAAAAAAAATGGAGCAAAGCGTAAAATATGATAAAATAAAACCCGTATTAACCCACACCAACCTTTTTTAACTTGTGTAACCAGTATTTTTTGTTGGGAAAGGGGGCAACCCTAACAGCCCCCTCGCTCAGGACGTCTATAGGCCCGCTCACTGCAGCAAGCTAAGCCTCACCAGGACTCACTTCGTAAAAAAATATTTTTTTATTTTCATCACAATATTCTGATCCTCATAACTTTTTTATAGTTATGTCTACGGAGATGTGTGGGGGCTAATTTTTTGCGGGACAATCTGTCGTTTTTGAAAATACCATTTTGGGGTGTGCATGACTTGATCACTTTTTATTCAATTTTCTTGCGAGATAAAGTGATGAAAAAAGCCGCAATCGGTTATGCAATTCACCATATGGGCTAACTTTTTAAAATATTTTAATAGTATGGGTGTTTTCGCATGCGGCGATGCCCATAATGCTTTTTATTTTGGGGAATGGGAGTAAATTTAATTTTAAAATTCTTTTTATATTTAAAAAAAAACATTTTTTTATTTTTATTTTTTAACTTTTTGTTAAGTCCCCCAAGTGGACCACAACTTGCAATCATCAGATGTAAATTGCTCCATTAGGCTGTGGCTTATTTATAGAACAGGGTGCTTTCCCCAATCTCTGCTGGGGGAAAGCGCGCCTGAAGAGGAATCCCGCGCTTCCGTTTTTTAACACTCTTAGATGCCGTGAGTGAGGGGAACTCATTGCTGTTAGGGGAGGCGGCATGTGGCGTATTCTGGGGCCATGAGGGTGAAGTGCTTTATGGGGTGTAAATCTGTGAGGGAGGGCTGGAATCGACAGAATGTAACTGTGTTGTTAGTACATTATTGCAAGATTTGGGGCCCCACTTTTGATTTTACCTAGGGCCACATTTTGTCTAAAACCGGCCCTGCTTCCAGTCCTCATTCTGTAAACGTTTGGGTGGATGGGGGTCACATGACCGGCCTCATAACAGTTTGTCTCCAAGTAGCACATAGGGACCCAGAGGACTGTGAAATCAGATGGTACAGGGCCTAAAGGACAGGGCATCCGATGAGTAGGGGGCCCACAGGACTGGGGGCCCAGAGGCAGCAGATGAATGCAGCTGGGGGAGGACGGGACAGAGGACATGAGCTGCAGGACAGTCAGTGCTGGCAGAGCCTGGAATGTATGGGCTCCTGAGAGGGACAGGCGCTCCTCCTCCTCCTGTCACTGATCAGTCTCCCCTCTCCCTCCTGTTATTGCATTGTCTGTAGTAGAAGCTGGGCTGTACCAATAGTACAGGAAAGGGGGGGGGGCAGGATCTCCCTGTAGCACACTGTACTGAGCACTGGCTGCACTATTAACCCCTTAGTGACCAGCCTGTTTTGGGCATTACTGACCAAGCGTTTTTCTTCCATTTTTCATCTTTGCCTTCCAAGAGCTATAACGTTTTTATT
This sequence comes from Bufo gargarizans, assembly GCF_014858855.1. Classification (NCBI taxonomy): domain Eukaryota; kingdom Metazoa; phylum Chordata; class Amphibia; order Anura; family Bufonidae; genus Bufo; species Bufo gargarizans. Next base: position 724,647,663 of record NC_058081.1, on the reverse strand, counting down.
TTTCCGTCTATGTAGCTGTATGAGGGCTTGTTTTTTGCTGGGAAAGTTGCAGTTTTCTGATTAACTTTTACTAACTCTTTCTGGGAGGGAGATGGGAAAAACAGCAATAATGCCACAGAATTTTTAACGTTATAAATTTGACGACGTTCATTTTTCGGTATAAATAACATAATATCTTTATTATCTGGGTCTGTACAATTATAGTGATAACAAATACATATATTTTTTTTAAGTTTTACTTTTTTGCAATAAAACCCCTTTTTTTAAAGGAAAAAATTGTTTTTGCATTTTTGCTTTCCAAGACCCATAACTTTTTTACTTTTCTTTCTATGGAGTTATTTGAGGGCTTCATTTTTGCGGGACGACTTGTATCTTTCATTGGTATCTTTTTGGAGTAAATTACTCATTTTGATCGGTTGTTATTAACTTTTCTTCGGTGGCAACTAAGAATAAATTAGCAATTCTGTCATTGTTTCTTTTCTTTTTCTTTTTTTGTTTATGGCGTAGGGGATAATTTACATGATATTTATGTAGTCCGGGTCATTACGGACGCAGCAATACCAAACATATAGGGGAGATATTTTTTTTTTATTTTTTTTTATTGAAAAGCGTATTTTAAATGAAAAAAAAAGCGTAAACTACTAAAGGCATGCTTGAGGCCTTCATAAGCCCCCAGCCTGCCTTTACACACATCGGCACCCAACGATCGCCTTTGTGGGGTGTCCATGGGAGACAGAGGGAGCCCGCTCCCTCTGTCAGCGCTTTACATGTGGCAGGTGCCATTGCCTGCGGCATGTAAAGTACTCCTGCCAGTCCGGGCCGTTAGAGCACGGCCGTGGCTCTCATGTGAGAGCAGGGTACCTGCTCACCACTGCATGAGGGTCCCTTAGACTGGGGTGCTGTACAAAAACGGCGACCCAGCTTAAGGCCCCTTAGTGGTTGCCGTAAAAAGACGTATGAGTGGTCACTAAGGGGTTAATGGTCTGTGCTGATGGGCGGGGCTTATCTCCCTGCTCTGCTCCCAGGACAATTTAGAGCAGTGAAGTGAGTGTAAAGGGGGTGTGGCCAGTCTGACACTGTTTACTACTGTTTCGGGCCCCTTGTCAGCTCGTGCCCCGAAGCATCTGCTTCACTGGTAGCTACGCCTCTGTGTACATGTTATAGTTTTACAAGAACATATATGACACAGGGCCTTCCACTACACTGCTGTTGTTGAGTTCTGCTACTAATGTGATCTGCCACCATCTTGTGCTGCATGCCACTGCTGCCCCCCACTCCCCTCTCTGTCATGGGGCCACTATTGTCACTGTTACTGTCACTGCTGCCCCCCACCTTGTGGAGTTTTGCTATAAATAGGCACAACTCTATCATGTGCTTTATAGGTAAAACGTGTCCGGTAGACAGGTGTGCAGCCGTCGTGTCCCTAGGCTTCAGGAGGTGAGGCCCAATCTTCTCCAAAGGAATTTGTAAAGTATAAATAACAGGACACAGGTTGGCGCAATAACACCTCACCAAGACACTTGGATGAAAAATACAGGAGCTTCTTCTTTATTGATTATTCTTTTTTGCCAGTATAGGAAGACCAGAGCCCTCTTTGACCGGCTACAATCTGGCTTCCGACCCCACCACTCAACTGAGACTGCCCTCACCAAAGTCACCAATGACCTACTAACAGCCAAAACTAAAAAACATTTCTCTGTCCTCCTCCTCATTGACCTGTCCTCTGCCTTCGACACTGTCGACCATTCCTTTCTGTTACAAACTCTCTCATCTCCTGGCATCACTGACCTGGTCCTTTCCTGGATCACATCATACCTCACAGACCGGACGTTTGATCAGGACTGTATATCTAAAACAAAAACTCTTTTACGTACATCAATAAATGAAAACAACTTGATCATTTTTGTCATTTAGACCCAAGGGCCCTATAGCATTTGTTTTAATTATCCAAAGGGCCTCTTTTTGGAGTAAGTTACGGTCTATCTCCTCCATTTATCAATGTTCCCACTATTTATATTCCTGCACATGTGAGACATTACTGTCCCCCCCATGTGCTTCTCTAATATGTTCCATCAGTCTCGGGGGAACCTTTCCTTGTTTCTATGGATTTTTTAGACTGCTGGTATTCAGGGAAACCTGGGAAGGGGCAACACCTTTACTAACCCCTGGCCCCCTTAACCCATCCTTGACCCATGACAAACCACACAGACAAATGTGTCACTTTTATTGCTGGATGGTGATCGGCCACAGCTTATTTATTAAAGCGGCAAACCATAATAAACCATAATATCGGAGCAGTATGCCAAACGCTGGACTCCCAGCGGGCAAGTTAAACCGTAATCATCAGAGCGGTATGCCCACCGCTGGACTCCCAGCGGGCAAGTTAAACCGTAATCATCAGAGCAGTATGCCCACAGCTGGACTCCCAGCGGGCAAGTTAAACCGTAATCATCAGAGCAGTATGCCCACAGCTGGACTCCCAGCGGGCAAGTTAAACCGTAATCATCAGAGCAGTATGCCCACAGCTGGACTCCCAGCGGGCAAGTACGCCAACTGCTCCCACCATATCTCCGCTGTACTAAAATGCCGCCACGGAGGAGAACCGTTCTCCAAACGGGGCTCCGACCACCACCCAGCAGAAAAGGGGTCCGTTAAAACCCCTGTAACAGGCCGACGAGGAATTACCCCGACTCCCGTACAAAACACCATCAGGTCCCACTACAAAACCAATGCCAATAAGAAACGGGTTGAACAAAAAAAAGGGGGGGGGGGGGATGGTAGAAACCTGCGATGAGAACATAGACCAACCCCAATTAAAATACAAGCCAGACCAATGAAGGACTGGGTACAGGACTGGTGTACCTTGAACAAGCAGACATAGCAAAGCTGGAGAGGGCTCAAAGAAGGCAACTAAAGTAACGACTGGAATGAGGGAACGACAGCACCCTGAAAGAATATCAAAAGTACGACTATGCCCTCTAAAATATACGACTGAGGGGGGGGGCAAAAACTATGCATAAAAATCAGGAGTCAATACAGAGATCTCTCCCATCAATATACCCCAGGACTGAGACCATGACAAGAGAACATCCCCTGCTTCGAAAGAAAAAGGTTCGAATTCTGACAACGGTAACCCAACCACCATTCCGTAATCCATACCTCCGAATTGTATCACCAACGCCATTCCCATAAATGGTCCAAAAACGACCCGCCTAGGAGATTACCACCAACTTCCTGAAAAAAGGCCGGGACCAACAAATGTAAGAACACATGAGCTCCAAAGCTACGGAATAGGCCAAGGGAACTACCCAGCGCGAGTCCCCAGCACCACAACGCCCCTGAAACAACTCTATACCAACCACCTCTGGAAGAAGGTATGACCACCTGAACACCCAGATCCAGTTCCAACAGACCTCCACCTCACGACCTACCATCAAACCGCAGACCGGCACGAACCTGAAAGAAAAAACAATCAGCCCGAGCAGCCACACACATAAATGACCATATACTAGCCACAGAATACCTATATTCCATCCAAACGTCATTATTATTCTCATTTTCCAAATGTATTTATTTTTTTTTTATTTTTTTTTCCTTTGACAGTTTAATCAATGTACTTATGTAACGTTTATTTTATTCAAAAAGTTTTTTTAATTATTATATATTTTTTTTTTTTTTTTTTTTTTATTATGTTAATATTTACATTATATTCATATATTCATTACAACATATCAAGGTAAAATGTAAAACCAACGAGGGGAAACCCCGCTGTGAGAAAAAGAATTGAAACCCCCCCATAGGTAAGTCACAACCGAATCCCCATTGCCGCCGGGCCAAAACCGGGACGGGGGGGGGGGGGGGAAGTACCCCCCCCATAAATTCTCTGGACCACATGTAAAGACGGCCCAATCCAAAAGTTTCTACTGGGATTCAAACCCACAACCTTCGGTATCAGAGGCAAATCACTTAACCACATTACCATAATAGCTACCTTAAAGAGACAAACACCTCGGATAAAATATCAATCAGCAAGAACAGAAGGCTGAAGAAGAGGAAACATGCTGCCCAAAGTAAATATTCCCAAACAACAGAAGAACCACCTTCCGCCAAAGGACGATGTATGCAAAATGATATTCGGAGGGACAGCATGCCGGCCTACGAAGGCCCCCAAAGAGGACCAATCAGTGTGTCCGACCCGCTACAAAACCTGGCCCAGAAAGGGAATTCAAACACCACAAAATGAAAAACAAAATCGTGAACAAATCTTACGAAGGCTCCCCCCTGATGGACCGTCTAAATAAATTTTTGAGGCTGAAAGGGGCTTTGAACTCAGAAGACCTGGACATGGGGCAACAGCATTACAACTGAACCACCAGCTTGCCCTCGAACAAACTGATCTGGCCATCCACTTCCGGCTTAACCTCCCACTAACCAAAAACACTTGTACCGCATATACAGTGGACGACCAACTTTGGTTCGTCCGTACAGAAAACCACCAAACGGCAACTCCTGAACCTGGCATGAGACCAAAGAAATACAAACAAGAAAAAAGGTATCGGAAGGGGGTACAAACTCACCGCCTCCGGATCATAGCACAGAGCTACAGGAAATAATAAATATACAAATGTCATCTCTAGCTAGAAAGCTCCTGCCGGGATTCAAACCCCCCCACTTTGTATACTAGACAAATATAATAACCACTAAACACGTAGTGTAGTGAACAAAACCCTGCCATATTGTAGTCCAGAAAAAACCCAAATAGAACAAATAATAAACCTATTAAAATCATAAATTAATACATTTTGATATATATTTATATATATATATTTTCCCTTTTTAATTTTTTTTTTTTTTTTTTATTTAATTATTTTTATTCCTTTCTTTTTTTTTTTTTTTTTTATTCACACGGCCTAGAGCCCAAGGTAGGGACACCACCGAAAGTACTTCTTGCACAGGAAGCACCCGAATATCCCGCTCCCCTATTTAACCTACGGTTATATTATATTAATCACATTCATTTATGCATCTAATTCTGAATCTACCAAAAGTTTCCTGGGATTCGAACTCACAACCTGTACACATCAGAGGTAAGGCATTTACCCTCACAGCCATGAAAGCTGTATTTACTTAATCATTCATTTGTATTTTTTTTTTTATTTCTTTTTTTTTTTTTTTTTTATTACCTGCCTCCTGAGCCTGAACCCAGGGCAATACTCAAAGGGGGACACTACACCAATGTCAAACGTCGCACCATACTATGAAAATACCTGTCCGCAGCGGAACCATACCTTACTAAATGGGGGAAACAGCACAACCATAGCGACACTGTACACTACAAACATAAAAAACCCCTATCGTACCATACATATATAAGGAGCATACAGCATACAAGCTCAATTTATTTATTAGTACCAAATATTAATTATTGTTTTATTATTTTTTTTTTTTTTTATTTATTTATTTATTTTTATTTTATTTTTTTAAATTTTTTTTTTTTTTTTTTTTTGTTCTTTATATCCCAAAGTTTTTTCCCCAGGGACATAACTCACAACCCGCCCATTAGAACCTTAGAAGCAATGACCTAAGAGCCATACAGTTTCCATTTACGCATTTTCCCCTTTTTTATTCGATTTTTTTTCTTTTTTTTTTATATTTACTTATTGCCATAAAGCAGCAAGCTAAAAAGGGGATCATAGGAAATCACATTACCGCTAAACACTAAGAACGAACACGGCGGGGGGAGGGGGGGGGGTGGAGCCAACATTGGTACTCACCAAGCGCAGTGTAGTCAGGGACCCCATCCCAAAGGGTCCCTACAGCGACCAGGCTGAACCCTGGATAGATGACAAGCACCTGCCCCTCACGGATTTGATTGCAAATCAGACCAGACTCCTCAGACGCACCCGGCAATCCATCCGAAGATGACGGTGAGCGCTGCCTGGAGGAACTGGAGCGCCTACTCCTACCGGAAACCCTGAACGGCGACGGCACTGGCGCACGCGGGACCAACTTCGGCCTTGTCTCCCGGCCACCTGCGAGAAGGAGGAAAATACAAAGAACCCCTGCTCCTACCTGCTAGAAGGGGAGGGGGGGGGGGGGGCCTAACAGGCATAAACCGAGACCCATAGTGCCTCGTGGTACAGGAGGGGGGGGGGGGGGCGAAATAATAAACGGGGGGCCAGTAATCCCCTGTACAGGCAAATTATATACATCGAACAGCAGGGGCAGCAGAGACTGGGGGGGGGGGGGGGGGAGGGGGGGTAAAGGACGCTCCGGTGTTGGAGTGAAGAACTAACCTGTGCCCCCTCCACATCGATCATACACGCCAGCCACACAAGCGCTGTGCAGGGCTACAAGGGAAAGGGGGGCAGGGCTGCAGTGCTGCGAGTCCCCAAGGTCGACCAAGGGGGAAACGCAGGTAAAATAGGGCAGATGGGGACGGGCGAAGGGGAGGGTTGCAGTGCGAACCGCCGGCCCCTCCCCTAATCACCGAGGCTTCACACATGGCGCGGCAGCTCCTGGCCAACTTGTGAATAGGGACGGGGGAGGGAGGATCCACTGGCCGCAGTGCTAAAGTGCTGGAGCTGCTTGCCTAATGCTGCAGCACCCGGCCAGTCCTGTGAATAGGAGGGGGAGAGGGGGGGAACCGCCGGCCGTATGATTAAATCGCCGGGGCTGCTTGCATAATGCAGCAGCACCCGGCCAGTACAGTGAACAGGGGGGGGGGGGGAAGGGGGAATCCGTCTGCCGTATGATTAAAGTGCCGGGGCCGCTTGCGTAATGCAGCAGCACCCGGCCAGTACCGTGAATAGGAGGGGGTAGGAGGGGGGGGGGGAGGGGAATCAGTCTGCCGCATCATTAAAGAGCTGGGGCTGCTTGCATAATGCAGCAGCTCCCGGCCAGTCCCGTGAATAGGAGCAGGGGGGAGGAGGGTGCCAGGGAAAGCCGGCAAAGAGCCAGCCAACCCTCACCCTCCACATGTAAACTCGCCAGGAGGACCGTGAGGCCGCATCTCCCGCGGAAACTTGGTGTGGACAGAGCAAAAGGGGAAAGCAACCTTACCAATTTTGCTTCCACTTGCAAGAGGAAGTGACAGAACAGGGGAGGGGTATATGTAGCCTAACAGGATTCCTGCACCGCCCCCATCCTGTCTAAGGAATGTCCCCTAAGGAATTAACCCTTTAACAACCCCTTGATCTACCACCTAATTTAACCATAACATGCGGGGCCAGCTCATTGAATGCCCTGAGGGGGAAGAAAGGGCGATGGGGTGACCATCAGTCCCTAATCACCCTCCCTATGCAGTCGGGTGCTTACAATGTTCTCTAAATCTTACATATAAACATCTTATGGTTTTCCCTATAAAGAACCTTCCACATGGGCAAAATCTAACATAAACCAGAAACTGTGTTTACACGAGATAATGAACTGCCTCACTACATGTGTCCCTCCTCCTATATGTAAATTCCGAGATTTTATGATGAATCTACAGGCCGTACATTGGCCACACTTACACTTTCCCGGTGGTGCTCCTCTTTCTAACCAGTTTTCTTTCCTACTCTCAATCTTCTCTGTACTATCTTGTTTTTAATGGTCTGACTTTTTCTATAACTTATCAATGGTGGATTTTTAGTTTTTTCCTTCAGATCCTCATCGCAGACCAGGATATTCCAATTAAGTTAATAGCTTTTTTTATCTTCATTGCCATGGGTGTATATCTTCGTTGACACTCTCTCTACATCTATAGATACATAAAAGAGGCAATGAGACAGAAGATAAGGAAGTGTACACACGATTGAAGAACAATCCAATTGCACAATATCAGAGACAGCTGAGGTCACTGTTGTGTAACTATATGGAGAAAGTTGTGATAACGGAAAAGCAGTAGAGAAATTATATCCTAAATACCCTACAAAACCAAAGTGGTATTCTGGGCCTAAGGTACATACATTGGTGGAAAATCCATAGTGTCCGGAATAGGGTCAATTACAGAACCGCTGTCACAATATATAGATTGGTTGCTTTGTCCCCTTTTGAAAGTGATACCGTCTTACCTGAAGGACACTAATGATCTTCTGAAGGTGATTAGAGATATAGAGTGGCAGGAAGGAGATCTTTTAGCATCTATACATGTAGAGAGTTTGTATACAGGAATACCACAAGTAATAGGAAAAATACTGGAGTGCCAACAAAAAGTGAAGAATATGTGGACTTTGTGAGAGAGGCTTTGAGCGTTGATGCATAATGCCTTCATATTGGATAATAAAATATTAGCAAAAAACAGCGATGGCCATGGGGACTCTGGTCTCCTGGACCTTTGCAAATTTATACCTGTCTACCTTTGAGGACGATTATGTGTTCACCACTAGGAATAAGTATGTGAGCAATATAAAACTCTTTTTGAGATTCATTGATGATGTATTCATTATATGGAGAGGAACTGAGGTGCAATTTGAGGATTTCGTGGAGTAGTTAAACACCCAAAACAACATGACTATGACATTCACGAGCAAGATTGATTCAAGAGGGTTGGAGTTTTTGGATGTAAAGATAAATGTAGAAGGGGAAATATTGAAAACTAAAGTATATAGAAAATCCACTGCCACAAATTCCTTCTTACACTTCAGGAGTTTCCATCCCCCACATGTAAAAAAAAGAAGTACCTTATGGACAATCCACAAGATTGAGAAGGATAGCCAGTGAAGATGTAGACTATATAGATCAGTTAGAGATTTGAAAAGAAGACTATTGGAGAGAGAGTATCCTGGAAAAATTATTGATGTTTCCTTTCCGAGAGCAGTGACGGGGAGTGAAGAAAGAGTAAGGAGAGACAATAAGCAAGTAAAGGAGAAAGAAGGGAGAGCAGTGATCACTTGCAAATATACACCCATGGCGATGAAGATAAAAAAAGCTATTTTGAATAATTGGAATATCCTGGCCTGCAATGAGGATCTGAAGGAAAAAACTAAAAATCCACCATTGATAAGTTTTAGAAAAAGTCAGACCATGAAAGAAGATAGCACAAGAATATTGAGAGTAGGAAAGAAAACTGGTTAGAAAGAGGAGCACCACCGGGAAAGTGTAAGTGTGGCCAATGTACGGCCTGTAGATTCATCATAAAATCTAGGAATTTACATATAGGAGGAGGGACACATGTAGTGAGGCAGTTTATTATCTCGTGTAAACACAGTTTCTGGTTTATGTTAGATTTTGCCCATGTGGAAGGTTCTTTATAGGGAAAACCATAAGATGTTTATATGTAAGATTTAGAAAACATATAAAAGCCATAGAAACAAGGAAAGGTTCCCCCGAGACTGATGGAACATATTAGAGAAGCACATGGGGGGGACAGTAATGTCTCACATGTGCAGGAATATAAATAGTGGGAACATTGATAAATGGAGGAGATAGACCGTAAATTACTCCAAAAAGAGGCCTCTTGGATAATTAAAACAAATGCTTTGGGCCCTTGGGTCTAAATGACTAAAATGATCAAGTTGTTTTCATTTAATGATGTATGTAAAAGAGTTTTTGTTTTAGATTTATATGTACGTATTGTTGTGATAGTGATGACGTCAGACGCAGTATATATAGAGAGGAGCGTACTGACGCCACCACGTGAGAGGTCAGATGAAGCGCCTTCGCCGCCTGTGGCTGAGTGAGTGCCCGCACCAGCGACCATGTTTTAACTTTTGAATAAACGCTGCAAGAAAATTGGTTGAGTGCCACAAGTTATTGTCTTCTATATACCACAAATTGGATCATTCCCTCTCTGTTGGTGTCCCGCAAGGCTCTGTCCTAGGACACCTGCTCTTCTCTATGGCTTTCAGTATCACTCCTACGCTGACGACACAAAAATCTACCTCTCTGGTCCAGACATCACCACCTTATTATCCAGAGTCCCACAATGCCCATCTTCCATATCCTCCTTCTTCTCCATTCGCTTTCTCAAACTGAACATGGATAAAGCAGAGTTCATCATCTTTCCCCCATCTTGCTCAACCCTCCCAACACACCTATCTATCACAATCAATGGCTGCACACTCTCCCCGGTCAACTAAGTCCGCTGTCTTGGAGTGACCTTGGATTCTGCCCTCTCCTTCAGACCACACATCCAAGCTTTTTTCACCACCTGCCGCCTCCAACTCAATAACATCTCCTACATCCACGCTTTCCTCAACTTTGAATCTGCGAAGATGCTTGTACATGCCCTCCTCATCTCCCGCCTAGACTACTGCAACACTCTCCTCTGTGGCCATCTATCTAGCACTCTCGCACCCCTCCAATCTATCCTCAACTCTGCTGCCTGACTAATCCACCTCTCACCCTGTTACTCCTCTGCCTCTCCCCTCTGCCAATCCCTTCACTGGTCCCCCATTGCCCAGCGAATTCAGTTCAAAATTCTAACAAATACATACAAGGCCGTCCATAACCTGTCCCCTCCCTACATCTCTGAGCTACTTTCCTGATACAATAAAGACCAATGAATCACCCGTGGGTGATGCTGGACATTAGCGCTGGAATTACAGTCTAAACAGCTACTGCCTGCTGGGTGAATACACTGAATAAGTCGGGGGCATGGAAGAAAGGGGGGAGAATACACAGGCAGGTTGATGTGTCCACCGACTCTCTCAGTGGGAAGGTGTCGGCAAATCTACTAAAACTGAGGGCATAAAGATAGTGCTAATGCCCTCAGCTGCCGGGGCAGCGCTCGTGCTAGAAGGTGAGCGAGGAGGACGCGCTTATTCGAAACGGAGTAAAGAAAGAAGACCCCGCAAAAGAAGGAAGGCTATCACAACTAATACAAGGACGCACACCAGGCAGAACCTTTTCCAGGTACAAATCGCATTAGCACTATCTTTATGCCCTCAGTTTTAGTAGATTTACCGACACCTTCCCACTGAGAGAGTCGGTGGACACATCAACCTGCCTGTGTATTCTCCCCCCTTTCTTCCGTGCCCCCGACTTATTCAGTGTATTCACCCAGCAGGCAGTAGCTGTTTAGACTGTAATTCCAGCGCTAATGTCCAGCATCACCCATGGGTGATTCATTGGTCTTTATTATAACTTAACCTCAAGGAGGACAACAGCTCCTTCCCAGGACATTTAGCTGCGGTATCATCCTACTTAGGCTGATCTTTACATATCTAAACGAAGGGAGCGCAGGGAGGCCTACCCTTTTTTGTATACTTTCCTGATACATCCCCACACGCACTCTCCGATCCTCACAAGACCTCCTTCTCTCCTCTTATCACCTCTTCCCACAATCACCTACAAGATTTCTCTCGTGCATCCCCCATACTCTGGAACCTACATATCAGACTCGCCTACAGTGGAATCCTTCAAAAGAAACCTAAAAACCCACCTCTTCAGACAAGCCTACAACCAGTGACCCTGCTGCCTCTATACCGCCATGAACAGCTTCACCCGCACCTACTGTGTCCTTCTCCCATACCTTGTAGATTGTAAGCCTCGCGGGCAGGGCCCTCTCTCCTTCTGTACCAGTCTGTAACTCGTCTTGTTTATGCTTAGTGCAATTGTCTGTGTTATGTATGTGCACCGCTTATCATATGTACAGCGCCAGGGAATGAATGGAGCTTTAATAATAATAATAATAATAATATCTATCTCTCTATCTGTCTGTCTTTTCATCCATCTCACTACACATCCATCCACCTATCCACAAATCTATCTGCACATCATTCCATCCATCCATTCCTCTATACATCCACCATCCACTCACCCAGGGTTGTGTTCTCAGTAGGCTCTGGAAGTTCAGTGCCGGCCACTGATAAAATAAACCTACATTTTTCATGACACCAGCACAGCTAACAAGGGAGGCACTGAGGGGGCTGAGGTTTGGGTCAGACATGGTGGAGGCCTAGATTATGTGTGATAAGCAGGAGGTTGAGAATTTACAGATGGTGAAAGCTTACACTGGTTCGGGACAAGAAAGGGGCTGGGATTTGGGGGAAGGTGTAATCTTAGACTAGGATTGCCGGGAAAGCCCTAAAATTAGGTTGTTTACAGGTGTCACCTAAGAGGCAACAAGCTTGATGGTTACAGGTGTCTCACAAGAGGCAAAACGCTTGGTGGTTATAGGTTTCTCACAACAAGCAGAAGGCTTAATGGTTACAACCTCTAGTGAATCAAATTGCTTGGTGTTTGTAGTCTAAAGTGCGGTAACAAGCGTATGGTGAGAAGAGTCCAGGAGGCACCGGTTAGCAGGGGCACCTCTCTCAGTACCAGTGCAGTATGTTCTCCTGCTTAGAATTTATTATGTTTCAATGTAAAATATAATAAATAACACCAGTTCTCAGTATTAGATTCCCTTCTACGCTACAAAACACAATGGGGTATTTCTTGTCCTGTGATTAGACTGTACAGAACTCTTTTTGGTCACAGTATGATGGTATGTTACTTAAGCATAGGATGGAAGTATTTATTTTGACATTATACAACACAGTTACATTAGCAATGCACAGTATACTTTGGCGGTGTATGATTGTGGATTTATATAGTATATTGTCTGCAGTGTATGGTGGTGGCAGCACTGTACAGAATATCGATTTTGCAGAGTGTGGTGGAGGCGACGCTGTAGAGCTTTGTACAGTTTGGTGGTGTCCTAACTTAATAGCTTTGTGCAGTAAAATATTTCTACAGGGCATAGTGGTGACATCACTATATAGCATTGCACAGTGTGCAATCTTTGCAGTCTATGGTAGTGGCGGCACTATATAGCATTGCACAGTGTGCAATCTTTGCAGTACTGTATGGTAGTGGCGGCACTATACAGCATTGCACAGTGTGTAATTTTTGCAGTAGTGTATGGTAGTGGTGGTACTATATAGCATTGCACAGTGTGTAATTTTTGCAGTAGTGTATGGTAGTGGTGGCACTATACAGCATTGCACAGTGTGTAATTTTTGCAGTAGTGTATGGTAGTGGTGGTACTATATAGCATTGCACAGTGTGTAATTTTTGCAGTCTATGGTAGTGGCGGCACTATACAGCATTGCACAGTGTGTCATTTTTGCAGTAGTGTATGATAGTGGTGGTACTATATAGCATTGCACAGTGTGTAATTTTTGCAGTAGTGTATGGTAGTTGGAACTATATAGCATTGCACAGTGTGTAATTTTTGCAGTAGTGTATGGTAGTGGCGGCACTATATAGCATTGCACACAGTGGCGTAGCTAAAGGCTCATGGGCCCTGGTGCAAGAGTTCAGCTTGAGCCCCCTTCCCTTAGTGCTTTGTGGTCCGGGGCAGGGAATCACATAGCCTTCATGCTGTCTCAGGCAAAAATGGACACGGCATCCCCCGCCCCCCACACTTTGCCAAATTTTGACCTAACTCCTTCCCTCCAGCCCTGCATGCACTTTCTATAGTACTGGTGTTTTCTTTTGTTGCACAAGGGTCTGGGCCCGATAGCGACTGCTACCCCTTCACCCCGTATAGCTATGCCCCTGATTACACAGTATATTATTTTTGCAGTGTATGGTAGTGGCGGCACTATATAGCATTGCACTGTACAGTATATTATTTTTGCAGGGTATGGTAGTGGCGGCACTATGTAGCATTGCACTGTACAGTATATTATTTTTGCAGTGTATGGTAGTGGTGGCACTATATAGCATTGCACTGTACAGTATATTATTTTTGCAGTGTATGGTAGTGGCGGCACTATGTAGCATTGCACTGTACAGTAAATTATTTTTGCAGTGTATTGTAGTGGCGGCACTATGTAGCATTGCACTGTACAGTATATTATTTTTGCAGTGTATTGTAGTGGCGGCACTATATAGCATTGCACTGTACAGTATATTATTTTTGCAGTGTGTGGTAGTGGCGGCACTATATAGCATTGCACTGTACAGTATATTATTTTTGCAGTGTGTGGTGTGGGCGGCACTATGTAGCATTGCACTGTACAGTATATTATTTTTGCAGTGTGTGGTAGTGGCGGCACTATGTAGCATTGCACTGTACAGTATATTATTTTTGCAGTGTATTGTAGTGGTGGCACTATATAGCATTGCACTGTACAGTATATTATTTTTGCAGTGTGTGGTAGTGGCGGCACTATATAGCATTGCACTGTACAGTATATTATTTTTGCAGTGTATTGTAGTGGCGGCACTATGTAGCATTGCACTGTACAGTATATTATTTTTGCAGTGTATGGTAGTGGCGGCACTATATAGCATTGCACTGTACAGCATATTATTTTTGCAGTGTGTGGTAGTGGCGGCACTATGTAGCATTGCACTGTACAGTATATTATTTTTGCAGTGTGTGGTAGTGGCGGCACTATGTAGCATTGCACTGTACAGTATATTATTTTTGCAGTGTATTGTAGTGGCGGCACTATGTAGCATTGCACTGTACAGTATATTATTTTTGCAGTGTGTGGTAGTGGCGGCACTATGTAGCATTGCACTGTACAGTATATTATTTTTGCAGTGTGTGGTAGTGGCGGCACTATATAGCATTGCACTGTACAGTATATTATTTTTGCAGTGTGTGGTAGTGGCGGCACTATATAGCATTGCACTGTACAGTATATTATTTTTGCAGTGTGTGGTAGTGGCAGCACTATGTAGCATTGCACTGTACAGTATATTATTTTTGCAGTGTGTGGTAGTGGCGGCACTATGTAGCATTGCACTGTACAGTATATTATTTTTGCAGTGTGTGGTAGTGGCGGCACTATGTAGCATTGCACAGCGTGTTATGTTTTCAGTGCATAGTGGTGGCGACATTGTATAGCATTGTCACTTACATGTATGAAGGTTTTATTTGGGCATTATAATGTTTGCACTTAGAAGTAGATGCCATATAACGGTATGTACACTGTATGACAGCACTTCACATTGTGCACAGACGGCACCGTAGAGGCACGGTCATACTGCCATGCAATGCGGGGTTTTCTGGACTCTGTATGGCGGGTGGAAATTGCCCCATTCTTACGTTGTATATAAGTGTCGGTTGAGGAACATCCGTGGATCCAGTCAGGAAATGTGGTCAGGGTGACACAATGAAGTTGTCGGGGAGGCTTCCTCTACATCGGGGGCAGTTTACTTGTAGTTCATGTGCGTTATCATCAACCAAACAACTGTGTGATCCCGATGACTGATCAGCTGTAGAGCGGACGGTGACGCTGCCGCCGATAATGGAGGGTTCACTTACCTAGGTGGGGTAGATCACGGATAGGACTTGATGATGGGGTCTGTACCAGGGTCAGGTCCTCTTTAAGGGAAAAGAGGATTTCCTATTGACAGTAAGTGATTGCTGACTCAGACAGATGATGTAAAAGCTGACGACACCGCTCAGTCTCTATATAATGGGCACAGATCAGGAGCGAGGCACCTCAAAGGGGAAACGTGGAAGCGGTGCCTCAAGACCATCAGGTAAGTGACCGAAGTATCAGCAGGGGATGAGGAGGATCTGGGGGCGTCAGTAAGAAGACCCCGAGCCCCTATCTGCAGCACATGTTACTTTATAGAGAATTCTACCATACAAAGAGTGGACATGTGTGAATGTAGCAGAGCTGAATGTGTCATGTAGCAGAGCTGAATGTGTCATGTAGCTGTTTGGCGTGTCCTCTCTCAGAGGTTGCATTGCTGTAAAGACCATTTGTCTGATCACTTAACCGCTGTGTGAGGAGAAGCTCTACCGCTGTCTAATAGAATTAGTGATTCAATTTCTCACTATTTTCTAGAGCTCTGTTTGCTGTCAATGAATGAGGACGCTGCAGTTTACATTCAGATGCTGTAAACCTGTACATGGCTCCTCCTGCGCTCAGCTGACAAGTGGATACAATTGTATCAGTCGAGACAATGCTCTGTGAGCTGCAGACATCACTAGTCCGTTACAATGTATCAGTCTGGAGTCCAGCTTATTTATTTATTACCTCCTGTTCTTCGATTGTTTAGCTTATTATTCCGTCTTATTCTTCTCCCCCCCCCCCCTTTTCTTTACGCTACTCCTCCTACAGTTTTGGGGTTACAAACGCCAAACTTTCCACAATTCTTCGACCTGCGGCGGACCACCGAAGACCCCACTTTTTGTCCTAGACTTTCATTGGAAAATTGTAAACCTTTGCCACTCGTACAGCTTTAAGTTAAACTCGCCAAACTTAGGTCACTGCCGCTCTTTGACTGTTAATGGCAGGGTCCTCAAATTTGTCAGTCAGTCATTCGGTGACTTGGGTTCAAATTTCAAAAAGTGGGTGGAGCCACAAACAGCCAATCAGATTTCAAGCCAACATCCTGTGGTTTCTTCAGAAACGACACCATCTAGTTTATTATACTCACTTCTATAGCGCTGACATTCTCCGCAGCGCTGTACAGACATCAGCATCGCCGTGTCCCCAATGGGGCCACAATCTAAGGTCCCTGTCAGTAGGTTATTCATCTCCTTCCGTCTAGGGTCACAACTGTGCAATAAATTCTATCTATTTATCTCATTATCTATCTATTATATATCTATTATCTATCTATCTATCTATCTATTATCTATCTATCTATCTATCTATCTATTATCTATCTATCTATCTATCTATCTATCTATTATCTATTATCTATTACCTATCTATCTATCTATTATCTACAGTACAGACCAAAAGTTTGGACACACCTTCTCATTCAAAGGGTTTTCCTTATTTTCATGACTATGAAAATTGTAGATTCACATTGAAGGCATCAAAACTATGAATTAACACATGTGGAATTATATACATAACAAAAAAGTGTGAAACAACTGAAAATATGTAATATTCTAGGTTCTTCAAAGTAGCCACCTTTTGCTTTGATTACTGCTTTGCACACTCTTGGCATTCTCTTGATGAGCTTCAAGAGGTAGTCACCTGAAATGGTCTTCCAACAGTCTTGAAGGAGTTCCCAGAGATGCTTAGCACTTGTTGGCCCTTTTGCCTTCACTCTGCGGTCCAGCTCACCCCAAACCATCTCGATTGGGTTCAGGTCCGGTGACTGTGGAGGCCAAGTCATCTGGCGCAGCACCCCATCACTCTCCTTCATGGTCAAATAGCCCTTACACAGCCTGGAGGTGTGTTTGGGGTGATTGTCCTGTTGAAAAATAAATGATGGTCCAACTAAACGCAAACCGGATGGAATAGCATGCCGCTGCAAGATGCTGTGGTAGCCATGCTGGTTCAGTATGCCTTCAATTTTGAATAAATCCCCAACAGTGTCACCAGCAAAGCACCCTCACACCATCACACCTCCTCCTCCATGCTTCACGGTGGGAACCAGGCATGTAGAGTCCATTCGTTCACCTTTTCTGCGTCGCACAAAGACACGGTGGTTGGAACCAAAGATCTCAAATTTGGACTCATCAGACCAAAGCACAGATTTCCACTGGTCTAATGTCCATTCCTTGTGTTCTTTATCCCAAACAAGTCTCTTCTGCTTGTTGCCTGTCCTTAGCAGTGGTTTCCTAGCAGATATTCTACCATGAAGGCCTGATTCACACAGTCTCCTCTTAACAGTTGTTCTAGAGATGTGTCTGCTGCTAGAACTCTGTGTGGCATTGACCTGGTCTCTAATCTGAGCTGCTGTTAACCTGCGATTTCTGAGGCTGGTGACTCGGATGAACTTCTCCTCCGCAGCAGAGGTGACTCTTGGTCTTCCTTTCCTGGGGCGGTCCGCATGTGAGCCAGTTTCTTTGTAGCGCTTGATGGTTTTTGTGACTGCACTTGGGGACACTTTCAAAGTTTTCCCAATTTTTCGGATCTATCATTATCTATCTATTATCTATCTATCTATTATTTATTTATCTATTATCTATCTATTATCTATTATCTATCTGTCTATCTATCTATCTATTATCTATCTATTATCAATGTATCTATTATCTATCCATCTATCTATCTATCTATCTATCTATCTATCTATCTATCTATCTATGTATCTATGTATCTATCTATCTATCTATCTATCCATCTATCTATCCCAGCCTCACGTAGCAGTGCCGAGTGCACAGTGCAGAGCCATACATGAACTCTAGATGGTGGTTAAGGAAATATTAGTTTAATTCAGAAATAATCTTATGATTTGCTCTCGGACAGGAAGCTGACACATTTCCCCATAAACCACAAAAACATTTTTTTATCCTTTTTTCCATGGTTCTCTAAGTTCACAACGTCGTGCTCGGTCTTTCATATCCAGTAAACACTGTCACCTAGTGGCCGCTCTATTGTACTGCACTGCCCTGTATTATGTATCATAGAAATGCTGATGAAATGACGTGTCCACCTACATCAATATGTTCTCCTGCAGTGTTTGGCCAGAAAAAGCAAAAAAATAAAATAAAAAATAAAATCCATCCAATTTTTTTACTAGGAGAAATAAATGCCTTTTGACTCCAAATATGGCAAAAGAGTAAATCATTGAGTGCACGACCCATGTTTGTAATATTATATCCAGGCAGAGCCGTAGCTGTGCTCGCCTGGGGTGAAGGTCCAGTTCTCTGCCCTCACCTTGTATTTCAATACCCCGGCCGCCCAGGCCCAGTGTCTCTAGATGGCTTCTGCGGAAGACAATGCCATTTGAAGTCAATCATTTGCCCCCGAGTCTATTTTTGTGGGTTAATTAATAATGTAATAAACTACAATGAATTTAAAGTTTAGAGGTACAAATGGAGGGTGACATTTGGGTCCAGGGATCCCCAGTCTGACGCTGACTGTATTGCTCGTTATTAGCTCAGGTCACGCTCTTCAGCTCTGCTATATCTTGCTATAACCTGAACACAATGGGGTCATTCATTATAGCTCTAGAGCAGAAAGGTCACAAATCTTGTCCCATATTCTGATTTGCAACAAAATTTGTGACTTTAGTATTCTTTCCATACCCTTGTAAAAAAAATATGAGCCTGGAATAGGCGGGCCACGAGTGTGTCCTCTGCAGAGATCTCCTGGCTGGAGTAGGCGGGCCGCGAGTGCGTCCTCTGCAGAGATCTCCTGGCTGGAGTAGGCGGGCCGCGAGTGCGTCCTCTGCAGAGATCTCCTGGCTGGAGTAGATAGGCCGCCAGTGCGTCCTCTGCAGAGATCTCATGGCTGGAGTAGACGGGCCGCCAGTGCGTCCTCTGCAGAGATCTCCTGGCTGGAGTAGACGGGCCGCCAGTGCACCCTCTGCAGAGATCTCCTGGCTGGAGTAGATGGGCCGCCAGTGCATTCTCTGCAGAGATCTCCTGGCTGGAGTAGATAGGCCGCCAGTGCGTCCTCTGCAGAGATCTCCTGGCTGGAGTAGACGGGCCGCCAGTGCGTCCTCTGCAGAGATCTCCTGGCTGGAGTAGATGGGCTGCCAGTGCGTCCTCTGCAGAGATCTCCTGGCTGGAGTAGATGGGCCGCCAGTGCATTCTCTGCAGAGATCTCCTGGCTGGAGTAGGCGGGCCGCGAGTGCGTCCTCTGCAGAGATATCCTAGCTGGAGTAGATGGGCCGCCAGTGCGTCCTCTGCAGAGATCTCCTGGCTAAAGTAGGCGGCCCGCGAGTGTGTCCTCTGCAGAGATCTCCTGGCTGGAGTAGATGGGCCACCAGTGCGTCCTCTGCAGAGATATCCTAGCTGGAGTAGGCGGGCCGCAAGTGTGTCCTCTGCAGAGATCTCCTAGCTGGAGTAGATGGGCAGCCAGTGCGTCCTCTGCAGAGATCTCCTGGCTGGAGTAGGCGGGCCACGTGTGCGTCCTAGAGATCTCCTGGCTGGAGTAGGCGGGCTGCGAGTGTGTCCTCTGCAGAGATATCCTAGCTGGAGTAGGCGGGCCGCAAGTGTGTCCTCTGCAGAGATCTCCTAGCTGGAGTAGATGGGCAGCCAGTGCGTCCTCTGCAGAGATCTCCTGGCTGGAGTAGGCGGGCCACGTGTGCGTCCTAGAGATCTCCTGGCTGGAGTAGGCGGGCTGCGAGTGTGTCCTCTGCAGAGATATCCTAGCTGGAGTAGGCGGGCCGCAAGTGTGTCCTCTGCAGAGATCTCCTGGCTGGAGTAGATGGGCCGCCAGTGCGTCCTCTGCAGAGATCTCCTGGCTGGAGTAGGCGGGCCGCGAGTGCGTCCTCTGCAGAGATCTCCTGGCTGGAGTAGATGGGCCGCCAGTGCGTCCTCTGCAGAGATCTCCTGGCTGGAGTAGGTGGGCCGCGAGTGCGTCCTAGAGATCTCCTGGCTGGAGTACGTGGGCCGCGAGTGCGTCCTCTGCAGAGATCTCCTGGCTAGAGTAGGCGGGCCGCGAGTGCGTCCTCTGCAGAGATCTCCTGGCTGGAGTAGGCGGGCTGCG
The DNA here is from genome assembly GCF_014858855.1 of Bufo gargarizans. Lineage (NCBI taxonomy): Eukaryota > Metazoa > Chordata > Amphibia > Anura > Bufonidae > Bufo > Bufo gargarizans. The sequence goes on along the minus strand of NC_058081.1, from coordinate 724,627,384 downwards.
AGTGCCTCCTCTGCAGAGATCTCCTGGCTGGAGTAGGCGGGCCGCGAGTGCGTCCTCTGCAGAGATCTCCTGGCTGGAGTAGGCGGGCCGCGAGTGCGTCCTCTGCAGAGATCTCCTGGCTGGAGTAGATGGGCCGCGAGTGCGTCCTCTGCAGAGATCTCCTGGCTGGAGTAGGCGGGCTGCGAGTGCGTCCTCTGCAGAGATCTCCTGGTTGGAGTAGGCGGGCTGCGAGTGCGTCCTCTGCAGAGATCTCCTGGCTGGAGTAGATGGGCCGCGAGTGCGTCCTCTGCAGAGATCTCCTGGCTGGAGTAGGCGGGCCGCGAGTGCGTCCTCTGCAGAGATCTCCTGGCTGGAGTAGGCGGGCCGCGAGTGCGTCCTCTGCAGAGATCTCCTGGCTGGAGTAGGCGGGCTGCGAGTGCGTCCTCTGCAGAGATCTCCTGGCTGGAGTAGGCGGGCCGCGAGTGCGTCCTCTGCAGAGATCAATAAATTGGTCAGATCCTTCTCCAGCTGGGTTCATGGTGTGGAATGCCAATCTTAAAGGGGTTCTCTTAGGCCCCTTTCACATGAGCGAGTATTCCGCGTGGGTGCAATACGTGATGCGAACGCATTGCGCCCGCACTGAATCCGGACCCATTTATTTCCATGGGTCTGTGTACATGAGCGTTGGTTTTCAAGCATCACTTGTGCGTTGTGTGAAAATCGCACAGCATGTTCTATAATCTGCTTTTTTCACGCAATGCTGACCCCATAGAAGTGAATGGGGCTGCGTGAAAATTGCAAGCATCCGCAAGCTAGCGTGGATGTGGTGCGTTTTTCACGGATGGTTGCTAAGAGATGTTGTTTGCAAACATTTAGTTTTTTATCACACGCGTGCAAAACTCATTAAATCGCATTGCACCCGTGCGATAAAAACTGAATTAACTTGCTTAAGAAATTGTGCATTTTTCACTGAACACATCCGGACCTATTCCGCTCATGCTCGTCTGCAAGGGGCCTACATATGGCAAGTGACATTTATCATGTAGAGAAAGTTAATACATGGCACTTACTAATGTATTATTATCCATATTGCCTCCTTTGCTGGCTGGATTCATTTTTCCATCACAATATACACCTTCCGTTTCCATGGTTACGACCACCCTGCAATCCAGCAGCGGTGGCCGTGCTTGCATACTATAGGAAAAAGCTCTAACATCTCTGGTGGCTGGGACCGTGGGAGTACACATAGGCTGGCGCTTTTTCCTATAGTGTGCAAGCACGGCCACTGCTGTTGGATTGCAGAGTGGTCCTAATAACCATGGAAACGGAAAGTGTATAATATGATGGAAAAATGAACCAAGCCAGCAATGGATAATAACCAGTGGTATAACTAGAATGCTATGAGCCCCAGGGCAAACTTCAAATCAGGCCCCCCCCTTCATGCTGTGCTCGGTCGCACCCTCTGTGACCACAATCGTTACACCCCTGGTCCCTGATCCCCCCCGTAAAGCCCCCGGTAATGTTTCCCACCGCCCCTAGTAGAGTCCCCCACTGCCTCCAGTATTTACTCACATGTAATAAGGCCCAGCATTGTCATTGTACTTCATGCCGAGCCCTATCAGAGAGCTCAACTCACCTGCATCATATGCGCTCCAGGCCTCCAGCATCAGGCCTCAATGCTGCCCTACTATAAATAGTCACAAATTAAGCAGGTGGGCGGAGCCTACCCAATGTTAGTCAGGCTCCGCCCACCAGCTTAATTGGTAATGGTAATGATACACTGGACAAACTTGTTGGAACCCTTCCGTTAAAGAAAGAAAAACCCACAATGGTCACTAAAATAACTAAAACTGACAAAAGTAATAAGAAATGTACTGAAAATCAGACATTGCTTTTGAATTGGGGTTCAAAAACAATAGTACCCCTAGAAAAGATGGAAAATGATTTGACCACAGGGACAGGTGTGTCCTTTAATTATCATCACAGGTGTCTTCGGACTTGTAATCAGTCTGTCTGCCTATTTAGAGTGTGAAAAGTAGTCAGTGTGCTGTTTGGTATCGTGGTGGGCACCGCACAGAACATGGACCAGAGAAAGCTAAGGAGAGAGTTGTCTCAGGAGATTAGAAAGAAAATTATAGACAAACCTTAAATCTCCAAACAGCTTGATGTTCTTGATACCACAGTTGCACATGTTATTCAGAAGTTTAAAGTTTACAGGACTGTAGCCAACCTCCCTGGACGTGGCCGCAAGAGGAAAATTGATGACAAATTGAAAAGACGGATCACACGAAGGGTAACCAAAGAGCCCAGAACAACTTCCAAAGAGATCAGAGGTGAATTCTAAGGTCAAGGTACCTCAGTGTCAGATCGCACCATCTTTGTCTTAGCCAAAGTGGACTTAATGGAAGACGACCAAGGAGGAAACCGCTGTTGAAAGCAAAGTATAAAAAAGCGAGACTGGAATTTTCCAAAATGCTTATTGACAAGCCTGAATGTCCCTTAGACAGATGAATAGTCCAGCTGGTCGGCACTCATCTGTTTGTGAACGCTGCTACGGGAAGGAGCAACCTCTATATGAAAAATAAAAATAAATCCCAGCAGTCGTATCTTCTTTTTCAATATATCTGTTTTATTCCATCCAAAGTGAAATGTCCCAACAACCAGGACGCGTTTCGGTGATATGCCTTCATCAACAGGTACCTGTGGTTGTTGGGACATTTCACTTTGGATGGAATAAAACAGATACAGTATATTGAAAAAGAAGATACGACTGCCGGGATTTATCCTTAGATGAGACACAGCTGGAGTCACATCAGCTCTATGTTCATAGATGCCAAAATAAAGCAAAGAGAAGAACATTGTACCTACTATGAAACATGGAGGAGGCTCTGTGATGGTTTGGGGCTGCTTTGCTGCATCTGGCACAGGATGTCTTGAATCTCTGCAGGGTACAATGAAATCTCAAGACTATAAAGTGATTCTGAAGTGAAATGTGAGAAAGCTTGGTCTCAGTCGTTGGTCGGGGGTCCTCCAACAGGATAATGACCCAAAACACAGCTAAAAACATCTGAGAATGTCTGAGAGCAAAGCACTGGACTCCTCTAAAGTTTCCGCTGTGAGGCCTGATCTAAATCCTATTGAACATCTGTGGACAGGAGCAGAAGTCTCACTGAGTCACAGAAATCGCTTGATTGTAGCAATTGCCTCAAAAGGTTGCACAAAAAAATATTACGTTGAGGAACCAACTTAAATTATTCTGCTGAACCACAATTCAGAAGCAATGTCTGATTTTTATTTGCTGATTTTCAGTAAATTTTTATGTATTATGTATTATTTATTTTGTTAGTTTGATATTATTTTAAGTGACTATTGTGGGTTTTTCAATTTTAATGGAAGGTGCCAACAAATTTGTCCACGTGTGTTTTTGTCATTTTTTAGGTGCACTGTCTTTACAGTGCTAAATCATTGCAATTATCACAGAATGTATTATCTGTGGCTTTTCATTCACCCGTAATCTCCACCATAACCACACCCTCTGGTTCCACAGCAAATAACTTGATGGACCTTGGACGTTGACACCTAGCTTAACTTTGATCCTTCATGACCAAAGCAAACTACATTTTTTCTAGCAAAAAAAAAAAAAATTAGGACTCTTTTAGGTCGGAAATGGTGAGAAATATGGAAAAAAATAGTTTTTCCTAATTTTTGGTTCAGCTTTATGGTGGTTTGGTAAAAATATAATCTTTCCATAAAATGACTCCTCCATCTCTCCCATACATAGTGATGTCCTATAGGTGCGCATTATGTAACATGTGACATCACTAGAGCTTCAAAAACAAACCCCTGATTTGTCTTCACTTGGATCATCCTTCTGTAGCTGTAGATGCAGGCATTGCACTCTGGAGATGAGAGGGTTAAAACAGCATACTAAGGAGCACTAACCCCGGGAACAGTTTTACCTGAAGCCGATATTGGAATTTTTAAGACCCCTTTCGGATGAGTGAGTGTCACGCTCCGGACTTGCAGTGTAAGTATGAGACGGCACCCACCCTGACCTCCCAGCACTTCTGGGGTCGCATAGCATTATTTTCATGCATTTGACGGGCAACTGTCCCAGTATGGGATCAGACGGTCAGTGTGGCCAAAGACCCTGCCAATGAAAGCCTTCAGCCTCCTCAAGTAAATTTAACAGGCTGCAAGCACAAAGAACACTTAAAGGGTTGGTGCACCTTTGGATTTTTTTGGGTAACTCCCTTTTCTGGGCAGACCTGCGAAGGGACCTGTTTCCCGACATTGGCCACCACCTATATCACTCCCCTGCCTTGTCTGCTCTCCTGGGCTTCCTGGCCACAGTACAGGTGGCAGGTGCAGTGTATTTGAATGGAGGAGACTGAATGATGTGTCTGGTCACATGACCCTCCATCAGCGGCCATCTTATGGACAGGACCTCTTTGCAGATAGCACAAAAGATTTGACCAACAAGGGGACGTGGGTTACAAAATGTATCAATGCACAAGACTCTGATGTTTGGTGTAACTTTTGCCCTTGACATTTTCCTTTACTCACCCATCTGCAGCTCTGGCCTCTTCTCATTCTGTGGGAGGGCAGCAGCTCATCACATGGGAACATCAAACACCTATATGTCCTGGGATGCACTGCAACCAGCTTTTGTTAACTCCTTCCTCCCCTGCCACAAAATAGCCCCTCACACTCAACCCCATCGATTCCACTAATAAACAGCACTATGGTATGTGATGCATTGTCCTTCTCCGCTGTCTAGAGGGAGATAGAGCTGTGTGCTTAAAAGAATGGATGGGCCTCTTCTCTATGAGATCACTGCGTCGGCACTGGGAGGAGAAAGGGAGCAGGCAAACTACTAAGCAAGTCAGTCCCCAATGAATGCAGGACCAGGTGGACAGTACAAACAACAGGGGGCGATACTAGAAAATGTACAAACCTAAAAATATATACAGTGGTGACTGTATATATCTGTATATATATATATATATATATATATATATTTTTTTTTTGCATGATTATTGCCTTGGAGATGCTCTCTGTATTGCACAGTAATAATCTCTGTGGGACAACCTTTTTAATTGTGTTTACTAAGTGTCCATCTTCAGTTCAGGGGGCTGTTGTACGCACTATGGTGTGTTAACTGTCAAAAAAGAACAATCCTTGGTGTCATAAGGTTCGGTCAATACTTGAATGCTTTATGAAGACTGTACGGGTAAACTAAGGAGAAATTAGCAAAAACGTGGGGGCCATTACCTTGAAATGAAAGGAAACATTGTAATTTTAATTATTCTTTGTAACCATTTTTTGTTTTTGTATTTGCAGCTTTTTATAAAGTTCTGTTCTACCATTTACCAGGAAAGTCATGGAGAACATCACGTTGTATCCAACCTTCAACGTTACACCCCCGGACCACACTTCTGGCAATACAACTGACTACTATGAAGACTATGGACAGTCCCCTGAGAATTACTTCGCTTTGTTTGTCTACTCTTTGGCCTTTGTACTTGGGACTAGTGGAAATGGCCTGGTCCTCTGGTTCACAATCTTCAAGATGAAAAAGACGGTCAATGTCATTTGGTTCCTTAATTTATCAATCGCTGACTTCACCTTCACATTATTTCTCCCCTTGAGCATAATCTACTTGGCTTATGATTTCGAATGGATCTTTGGGGCATTCATGTGCAAGTTGAATAGTTCGGTGGCTTTCATCAATCTGTTTGCCAGCGTCTTCCTGCTCACCATCATCAGTATAGATTGTTGTATCTCTGTCATCTTTCCTGTTTGGTGTCAAAACCACAGAACGCCAAAACTGGCTTTATTTGTTGTCATCGGAGTTTGGGTCCTGGCTATTATATTTAGCCTCCCATACTTTATATTTCGAAACACCGTTCAATATTATGACGGCAGCTTTGGTTGCTTTAACGACTTTGAGCTTGATCCTGAGATCGAAGAGTTATCGCCCATTGGCAAGTCCCGTCAGAAAGGGACAATTATAACCAGATTCCTCGTGGGATTTGTGATCCCTTTTATTGTCATTGTCTCTTCTTATTCCATAATTGCTCTACGTATCCAAAGAAATCACATGACCACGTCCACCAAGCCCTTCAAAGTCATCATCGCTGTGATCATTTCCTTCTTCGTCTGTTGGTTTCCTTATCATGTTATCTCCTTGATGGAATTGCATGCAGGTAATTTTTCACCCAATGTATTTCGTATTGGCGCTCCTCTCACCTCCAGCTTGGCTTTCATAAACAGCTGCATCAATCCTTTTCTCTATGTTTTTATTGGCCGGGACTTTAAGAAAAAATTCTGGGGTTCCTTCCATTCAATATTCGAGAAAGCTTTCAATGAAGACTCATTACAAAAAGACCTCCAGAACAAGACCAAGTCCACCTCTGACTCCCATGTGGTCTAACTGATCACCTTCATATCTGAACTTCGATTACATTCTTATACACTGAATGACTGGACTAAACAACTCGAAAAGACCATCGGTAACAATGTTTCTTAGCGCTATGTTATTTAAAGGTTCAGAAATCTATGGTTTGATCTCATCACAGTCACATCACAGGGGGGATTTCGGTATTACACAGTTCTCCTTTTTTTAGTCCTCATCACTCTAGCTTAATGATGGGGGAACCCGCATATTGACTTAGAACTTGCTCATAGATTATTTCTGTTGGTAAATATCTTTAATCTAGCCCGATGTAAGTTACTCAGGTTGACTGAACACTGAACAGACACTGGTTGTTTGCCCCAAGACCATAGAAATGGTAGAACCAAGACCTGCCGTCCCTCTTGACATGTCTGTTTTAGGAAATCATCGGATGGCCCATGAAGTAGCAATTCTAGGTCTTTTTTTTTTTTTTACTTTGAGTTGTGTATGAATGAATATATTGAACACTGGACTGCAACGCTCCTGTTGACATTGTCTGCACTGATCTGACAATGTAGAGTATGCAAAGACATACCCCCAACTGGCAGCATCAAGGTTTTTTCTAGTAGAAATAACCAAGGAAGAGGGCAGAGTTCTGAGAATTTTTCCCCCAAATTGTTATAGTGTTGACAATACGATAATTTACCACATGTCATGAGAGGTGACAGATACTCTTAAATTAAAAAATATTGGAAGTCATGATGTTACTTTGATTCTATTTATTACTCACAGTATTTTATTGCTATAATAATGCTGCAGTCATTACAAAAAAATCTTAGTTAGACATTTTATGTAAAACCCATGATACCAAAATATTCTTATAGTAATAGGGGTCCAATATTTCTTATATAGAGCATCAAGTACTCCTACTTTAAAATTTGAACTACCTGTATACACCACAGAAGGATGCGTATATGAATTTTGCATACAGAACTATTGATTTCAGTGTACTGTATAAATGATCAGAAATAAGCTCCTGAGCTCCCCCTAGTGGTGGCTGTATACATCTGTAAGTAGTAGTCTCCTGAGCTCCCCCTAGTGGTGGCTGTATACATCTGTAAGTAGTAGTCTCCTGAGCTCCCTCTAGTGGTGGCTGTATTTATCTGTATGCAGTAATCTCCTGAGCTCCCTCTAATGGCGGCTGTATTTATCTGTATGCAGTAATCTCCTGAGCTCCCTTTAGTGGTGACTGTATATATCTGTATGTAGTAATCTCCTGAGCTTCCTCTAGTGGTGTCTGTATATATCTGTATGTAGTAATCTCCTGAGCTCCCTCTAGTGGTGGCTGTATATATCTGTATGTAGTAATCTCCTGAGCTCCCTCTAGTGGTGGCTGTATATATCTGTATATAGTAATCTCCTGAGCTCCCTCTACTGGTGGCTGTATATATCTGTATGCAGTAATCTCCTGAGCTCCCTCTACTGCTGGCTGTATATATCTGTATGCAATTATCTCCTGATCTCCCTCTAGTGGTGGCTGTATATATCTGTATGCAGTAATCTCTTTTGGTCCCTCTAGTGGTGGCTGTAAATATCTGTATGTGGTAATCTCCTGATATCCCTCTACTGGTGGCTGTATATATGTATGCAGTAATTTCCTGAGCCCCCTCTAGTGGTGGCTGTGTATATCTGTATGTAGTAATCTCCTGAGCTCCCTCTAGTGGTGGCTGTATATATCTGTATGTAGTAATCTCCTGAGCTCCCTCTAGTGGTGGCTGTATATCTGTATGTAGTAATCTCCTGAGCTCCCTCTTGTGTAGCTGTATATATCTGTATGTAGTAATCTCTTGAGGTCCCTCTAGTGGTGGCTGTATATATCTGTATACAGTAATCTCTTGAGGTCCCTCTAGTGGTGGCTCTATATATACAGTACAGACCAAAAGTTTGGACACACCTTCTCATTCAAAGAGTTTTCTTTATTTTCATGACTATGAAGGCATCAAAACTATGATTTAACACATGTGGAATTATATACATAACAAACATGTGTGAAACAACTGAAAATATGTCATATTCTAGGTTCTTCAAAGTAGCCACCTTTTGCTTTGATTACTGCTTTGCACACTCTTGGCATTCTCTTGATGAGCTTCAAGAGGTAGTCCCCTGAAATGGTCTTCCAACAGTCTTGAAGGAGTTCCCAGAAATGCTTAGCACTTGTTGGCCCTTTTGCCTTCACTCTGCGGTCCAGCTCACCCCAAACCATCTCGATTGGGTTCAGGTCCAGTGACTGCGGAGGCCAGGTCATCTGGCGCAGCACCCCATCACTCTCCTTCATGGTCAAATAGCCCTTACTTTCAAAGTTTTCCCAATTTTTCGGCTGACTGACTGACCTTCATTTCTTAAAGTAATGATGGCCACTCGTTTTTCTTTAGTTAGCTTCTTTTTTCTTGCCATAATACAAATTCTAACAGTCTATTCAGTAGGACTATCAGCCGTGTATCCACCTGGCTTCTCCTCAACGCAGCTGATGGTCCCAAGCCCATTTATAAGGCAAGAAATCCCACTTATTAAACCTGACAGGGCACACCTGTGAAGTGAAGACCATTTCAGGTGACTACCTCTTGAAGCTCATCAAGAGAATGCCAAGTGCAAAGCAGTAATCAAAGCAAAAGGTGGCTACTTTGAAGAACCTAGAATATGACATATTTTCAGTTGTTTCACACTTTTTTGTTATGTATATAATTCCACATGTGTTAATTCATAGTTTTAATGCCTTCAGTGTGAATCTACAATTTTCATAGTCATGAAAATAAAGAAAACTCTTTGAATGAGAAGATGTGTCCAAACTTTAATCTCCTGAGCTCCCTCTAGTGGTGGCTGTATATATCTGTATGTAGTAATCTCCTGAGCTCCCTCTAGTGGTAGCTGTATATATCTGTATGTAGTAATCTCCTGAGCTCCCTCTAGTGGTGGCTGTAAATATCTGTATGCAGTAATCTCTTGAGGTCCCTCTAGTGGTGGCTCTATATATCTGTTCCCAGTAAGCTCCACAGCTTTCCTAATGGTGGCCGTATTTATCAGTATGCAGAATATATCTTTTTGCAGTAAGTTCCTGACTTCCCTGTAGAGATGGCTGTATACTGTATATCTGTATATCCCCCTGAGGACCAAATTTTCTTTTATGACATTTTTAAGAACAGAATACATTTTTGGCCCATATGTGCCAGCTTGGAAATATTCATCATTCTAAAAGAATAAAAAAAAATTTACATTTGGTTTTACTTTGTCCCCCCCTCCCCACATTCTGAATTGAATTAAAAGGAAAACAAAAACAAAAAAAATAAAAACTAACAAAGTGTGACTGGCGCTGGTGGGTTGAGATCAGCCATATGCATTGGGTTCACACCAGTCACAATGACACCACGATGTCCAAGCTCCAGGACAACCTTGTGAGATCTACATTTTATCAATGAAATATTGTGATAGAAAATGACAAACAGGTAATAAATCCTAGGTCAATAGAGGTTTAAATGATAGGACACCACCAGAGGACTGGATTCTCTAGTGATCAGTGGGGGTCCCAGAGGTTGGCCCCTCACAGATCCAGCAGTGATCGTCTTTCCAGGATCTAGATGATGAATGCTTTTGACTGGAATACCCCTTTAACTCGGTCAACTTTTTGTTAGATTTTGCCAGTTATTTGCTGAATGTAAGGTTGAGTTCACACATTTTCATCTCCTTGAAGAACGAAGAAGTCTCTTTTTCAATGAAAGCATGCAGACATATTGAAAACTGTGAGACATTGATACAGAAGGGCAGTGTCCCAAAGCTAGAGGTACTTGCAAATTATTTGTTGTTTAATGTTACATTATTTGCTGCCCTTTACTATGCTTTGACGTTATGCATGCCCAGTTATAGTTAAGTAACCCTTACAGGATGTTGTTTGTGGATCTTGGCTCCACCCGTAGCTCAGTCTAAGGGCTCATTCAGACGGCCGTATGCTGTCCGCAAAAATACTGAATGCTATCCGTTTTTTTGCGGATCCGCAAAAAAACGGATAGCATTGAGTATTTTTGCTGACCCATAGACTTCAATAGGGCCATGTCCTGATTTTCACGGACAAGTATAGGACATGTTTCATTTATTTTGCGGAACCTTGGAATAGAAAAGGGCCCCATAGAAGTGAATAGGTCAGCATCTAATCCGCAAAAAAACGGATCCGCATTTTTGCGGATAGCATACGGCCCTCTGAATGAGCCCTAATCTAGAGAGTTCTAGCCGAGATTTAGCTTGTAGAAGAAGAGTCAGGAAGCAACTCCATGTACCCCATTCCTCACAATACTGGACTAAAGCTACAAAGACTTACCGATCTCTGGATGATCTACAGAAAAGAGATAAGAGAGAAAGTGACAAAAAGGTTGAGAAATCTGCATGGCTGAGCACTGGAGTCAGTAAGTTATTCTGCTACCTAAGCTATTTAGACTTCACTGCCCTGAGGTGAATACAGTTAAGACACCCTTCACACCTGGGCATGACTTGGCCAGTCATATGTTAAAACCTGTATGCTTCAGATGTGAAGTACAAGCACAATTGCAAAAGTGAGATTGCCGGCTGTTCATTCTGCAGGAAGAGACTTGAAAAGAGAGGAAAGAGGATGATATTTTCCAGCCTTGCTCAAATTCATACAAAATCATCTGGGTGGTAACTATCGTGGTATATTGTGGCAGCTATGTTTTAGATGTACTACAACTTGCATCCTGCACTTAAGTAAAAAGAAATGTTTGTTCTGATACATTTAGCCTGGTTACTGACTCCAATAACATAAAACAGGACATTGGACTTTAAACACCCTACGGTGCACCCATAAAAACACTCAACATCATAGGCGCCCCGACTACCATCAGACAGAAAATCCTGCCTCCTGCCCTATTTAATCTCCTGAGCTCACAGTAAACACTCAACCACTGCTGCACATTCACCAGTAATCAAGTCCCTTGGTGGTGGGATGGGGCTGCCCCTACGGTGCTCTCAGCACGCTGTCACTATCTGACTTACTTTCTCTGAGGAGAGAGGACTTTCTGGACTTGGAGTCTTCTTGACCTCGGGATGCTCAGCTACTGCTGGCTTTTAAGTTCTAGCCACAGGGAGAGGCGGGTGTGAAAATCACGCTACAGCTCTTGGGCACTCCTGCCTTCTCCCTGGTGGATCAGCACTGATGTCTGTCACTGGATGGCGCATGACTAAGCGGACTAGTGGAGCCGCAGTTTCCGCTCATTGCTGCCCAATCAATCAGCTTAACACATAGAGGGAGATTCATCATCCACCTTGCACCGTGCACCTGCAACTTTTTTAACTGGCACTTTTAATAAAATAGTTTCATCTCCCAAGTTTTTGCCATCCTCACCATTTTTCAGAAACAGGAGATAGCAAAGGCAGGTTGTGGTCACTGGCGGATCCAGGGGAGGGGGGGGGGGGGGGGCAATGGGGCAATTGAGCTGGTGGCGCAGCCCTGGTGAAAAGTGGGGGGCGGTGGCGGCAGGGCACAGGGAGATGAGTGCTACCATTGTGGAAGCGCTCATCTCCATAGTCATCTGTATTGCCATCCTCAGGACAGTGATACAGATGGCTGTGCTGCGGCAGGGCAGGAGAGGGAGAGGCATGTCCCTTCCCTGTTCCTCTGATAGGCTGCTGGCCCAGAGGCCGGTGCAGGCGCCGCCATCGCGCCGCCTGAGCCGTACAGCGCGGAACACAGGCTGGAAGAGGCCTGCATAGCATCGCTGACATGGAGGTAAGTATAAGTGTTTTTTTTTTTTTTTTTAATGTACAATGCTTTTACTGGCACATGATGGGGGTGCTCTTCTTACTAGCACATCATGGGGGCTCTTATTACTGGCACATGATGGGGGACTATTGTTACTGGCACATGATGGGGGTGCTATTGTTACTGGCACATGATGGGGGGCTCTTATTACTGGCACATGATGGGCGGGCTCTTGTTACTGGCACATGATAGGGGGCTCTTATTACTGGCACATGATGGGGGGTGCTCTGGTTACTGGAACATGATTGGGGGTGCTCTTATTTCTGGCACATGATTGGGGGGCTATTGTTACTGGCACATGATGGGGAAATCTTGTTACTGGCACATGATTGGGGTGCTCTTGTTACTGGCACATGATGGGGGGATCTTATTACTGGCAAATGATGTGGGGGTGCTCTTGTTACTGGCACATGATTGGGGCTCTTATTACTGGCACATGACGGGGGGCTCTTGTTACTGGCACATGATAGAGGGGCTCTTGTTACTGGCACATAATGGGGGGTGCTCTTGTTACTGGCACATGATGGGGGGTGCTCTTGTTACTGGCACATGATTGGGGGTGCTCTTATTACTGGCACATGATTGGGGGTGCTCTTGAAACTGGCACATGATGGGGGCTATTGTTACTGGCACATGATGGGGGGCTCTTGTTACTGGCACATGATGGGGGCTATTGTTACTGGCACATGATAGGGGGGCTCTTGTTACTGGCATGTGATAGGGGGGCTCTTGTTACTGGCACGTGATAGGGGGGCTCTTATTACTGGAACATGATGGGTGTGCTGTAGTTACTGGCACATGATGGGGGGTGCTCTTGTTACTGGCACATGATCTCCTATTACTGGCACATGATTGGGGGGCTCTTGTTACTGGCACATGATTGGGGGGCTCTTGTTACTGGCACATGATGGGGGGCTCTTATTACTGGCACATGTTGGGGGCCTCTTATTACTGGCACATAATTAGGGGTGCTCTTGTTACTGACACATGATTTGGGGGTGCTCTTGTTACTGGCACATGATGGGGGCTCTTAATACTGGCACATGATGGGGGGCTCTTAATACTGGCACATGATAGGGAGGCTCTTGTTACTGGCACATGATAGGGGGGCTTATATGTCGGGTGGTAATAATTCAATTAAGAATTATTAATTATGGTCATAAAAATTATTAACCATAAAAATTTTTTTTTAGAAAATTTGTCATAAATAGAGTTGAGCGAACACCTGGATGTTCGGGTTCGAGAAGTTCGGCCGAACTTCCCGAAAATGTTCGGGTTCGGGATCCGAACCCGATCCGAACTTCGTCCCGAACCCAAACCCCATTGAAGTCAATGGGGACCCGAACTTTTCGATACTAAAAAGGCTGTAAAACAGCCCAGGAAAGGGCTAGAGGGCTGCAAAAGGCAGCAACATGTAGGTAAATCCCCTGCAAACAAATGTGGATAGGGAAATGAATTAAAATAAAAATTAAATAAATAAAAATTAACCAAAATCAATTGGAGAGAGGTCCCATAGCAGAGAATCTGGCTTCCCGTCACCCACCACTGCAACAGTCCATTCTCAGATATTTAGGCCCCGGAACCCAGGCAGAGGAGAGAGGTCCCGTAACAGAGAATCTGGCTTCATGTCAGCAGAGAATCATTCTGCATGTCATAGCAGAAAATCAGGCTTCACGTCACCCAACATTGGAACAGTCCATTGGCATATATTTAGGCCCCGGCACCCAGACAGAGGAGAGGTTCATTCAACTTTGGGTAGCCTTGCAATATAATGGTAAAATGAAAATAAAAATAGGATTGAATGAGGAAGTGCCCTGGAGTCCAATAATATATGGTTAAGGGGAGGTAGTTAATGTCTAATCTGCACAAGGGACGGACAGATCCTGTGGGATCCATGCCTGGTTCATTTTTATGAACGTCAGCTTGTCCACATTGGCTGTAAACAGGCGGCTGCGTTTGTCTGTAATGACGCCCCCTGCCGTGCTGAATACACGTTCAGACAAAACGCTGGCCGCCGGGCAGGCCAGCACCTCCAAGGCATAAAAGGCTAGCTCTGGCCACGTGGACAATTTAGAGACCCAGAAATTGAATGGGGCCGAACCATCAGTCAGTACGTGGAGGGGTGTGCACATGTACTGTTCCACCATGTTAGTGATTCCACCACGTTGCGTATCAGGTGGTGGTGCAGTTAGCTGTGGCGTGTTGACAAAAGTTTTCCACATCTCTGCCATGCTAACCCTGCCCTCAAAGGAGCTGGCATTGACACAGCTGCCTTGGCGACCTCTTGCTCCTCCTCTGCCTTGGCCTTGGGCTTCCACTTGTTCCCCTGTGACATTAGGGAATGCTCTCAGTAGCGCGTCTACCAACGTGCGCTTGTACTCGCGCATCTTCCTATCACGCTCCAGTGCAGGAAGTAAGGTGGGCACATTGTCTTTGTAGCGTGGATCCAGCAGGGTGGCAACCCAGTAGTCCGCACAGGTTAAAATGTGGGCAACTCTGCTGTCGTTGCGCAGGCACTGCAGCATGTAGTCGCTCATGTGTGCCAGGCTGCCCAGGGGTAAGGACAAGCTGTCCTCTGTGGGAGGCGTATCGTCATCGTCCTGCCTTTCCCCCCAGCCACGCACCAGTGATGGACCCGAGCTGCGTTGGGTGCCACCCCGCTGTGACCATGCTTCATCCTCATCCTCCTCCACCTTCTCCTCATCCTCGTCCTCCTCGTCCTCCAGTAGTGGGCCCTGGCTGGCCACATTTGTACCTGGCCTCTGCTGTTGCCAAAAACCTCCCTCTGAGTCACTTCGAAGAGACTGGCCTGAAAGTACTAAAATGACCCCTCTTCCTCCTCCTCCTCCTGGGCCACCTCCTCTTGCATCATCGCCCTAAGTGTTTTCTCAAGGAGACATAGAAGTGGTATTGTAACGCTGATAACGGCGTCATCGCCACTGGCCATGTTGGTGGAGTACTCGAAACAGCGCAACAGGGCACACAGGTCTCGCATGGAGGCCCAGTCATTGGTGGTGAAGTGGTGCTGTTCCGTAGTGCGACTGACCCGTGCGTGCTGCAGCTGAAACTCCACTATGGCCTGCTGCTGCTCGCACAGTCTGTCCAGCATGTGCAAGGAGGAGTTCCACCTGGTGGGCACGTCGCATATGAGGCGGTGAGCGGGAAGGCCGAAGTTACGCTGTAGCGCAGACAGGCAAGCAGCAGCAGGATGTGAACGCCGGAAGCGCGAACAGACGGCCCGCACTTTATGCAGCAGCTCTGACATGTCGGGGTAGTTGTGAATGAACTTCTGCACCACCAAATTCAGCACATGCGCCAAGCAAGGAATGTTAGTCAAACCGGCTAGTCCCAGAGCTGCAACGAGATTTCGCCCCATTATCACACACCACCAGGCCGGGCTTGAGGATCACCGGCAGCAACCACTCGTCGGTCTGTTGTTCTATACCCCGCCACAACTCCTGTGCGGTGTGGGGCCTGTCCCCCAAACATATGAGTTTCAGAATGGCCTGCTGACGTTTACCCCGGGCTGTGCTGAAGTTGGTGGTGAAGGTGTGTGGCTGACTGGATGAGCAGGTGGAAGAAGAGGAGGAGGAAGCCAAGAAGGAGGAGGTGGCAACAGGAGGCAAAGAATGTTGCCCTGCGATCCTTGGCGGCGGAAGGACGTGCGCCAAACAGCTCTCCGCCTGGGGCCCAGCTGCCACTACATTTACTCATTGTGCAGTTAGGGAGATATAGCGTCCCTGGCCGTGCTTACTGGTCCACGTATCTGTGGTTAGGTGGACCTTGCCACAGATGGCGTTGCGCAGTGCACACTTGATTTTATCGGATACTTGGTTGTGCAGGGAAGGCACGGCTCTCTTGGAGAAGTAGTGGCGGCTGGGAACAACATACTGTGGGACAGCAAGCGACATGAGCTGTTTGAAGCTGTCTGTGTCCACCAGCCTAAATGACAGCATTTCATAGGCCAGTAGTTTAGAAATGCTGGCATTCAGGGCCAGGGATCGAGGGTGGCTAGGTGGGAATTTACGCTTTCTCTCAAATGTTTGTGAGATGGAGAGCTGAACGCTGCCGTGTGACATGGTTGAGACGCTTGGTGACGGAGGTGGTGGTGGTGGTGTTGGTGGTACATCCCCTGTTTGCTGGGCGGCAGGTGCCAACGTTCCTCCAGAGGCGGAGGAAGAGGCCGAGGCGGCAGCAGCAGAAGAGGCCGAGGCGGCAGCAGCAGAAGAGGTAGCAGGGGGAGCCTGAGTGACTTCCTTGGTTTTAAGGTGTTTACTCCACTGCAGTTCATGCTTTGCATGCAGGTGCCTGGTCATGCAGGTTGTGCTAAGGTTCAGAACGTTAATGCCTCGCTTCAGGCTCTGATGGCACAGCGTGCAAACCACTCGGGTCTTGTCGTCAGCACATTGTATGAAGAAGTGCCATGCCAGGGAACTCCTTGAAGCTGCCTTTGGGGTGCTCGGTCCCAGATGGCGGCAGTCAGTAGCAGGCGGAGTCTCTTGGCGGCGGGTGTTCTGCTTTTGCCCACTGCTCCCTCTTTTGCTACGCTGTTGGCTCGGTCTCACCACTGCCTCTTCCTCCGAACTGTGAAAGTCAGTGGCACGACCTTCATTCCATGTGGGGTCTAGGACCTCATCGTCCCCTGCATCGTCTTCCACCCAGTCTTGATCCCTGACCTCCTGTTCGGTCTGCACACTGCAGAAAGACGCAGCAGTTGGCACCTGTGTTTCGTCATCATCAGAGACATGCTGAGGTGGTATTCCCATGTCCTCATCATCAGGAAACATAAGTGGTTGTGCGTCAGTGCATTCTATGTCTTCCACCGCTGGGGAAGGGTTAGGTGGATGCCCTTGGGAAACCCTGCCAGCGGAGTCTTCAAACAGCATAAGAGACTGCTGCATAACTTGAGGCTCAGACAGTTTCCCTGGTATGCATGGGGGTGATGTGACAGACTGATGGGGTTGGTTTTCAGGCGCCATCTGTGCGCTTTCTGCAGAAGACTGGGTGGGAGATAATGTGAACGTGCTGGATCCACTGTCGGCCACCCAATTGACTAATGCCTGTACCTGCTCAGGCCTTACCATCCTTAGAACGGCATTGGGCCCCACCATATATCGCTGTAAATTCTGGCGGCTACTGGGACCTGAGGTAGTTGGTACACTAGGACGTGTGGATGTGGCAGAACGGCCACATCCTCTCCCAGCACCAGAGGGTCCACTAACACCACCACGACCATGTCCGCGTCCCTTACTAGATGTTTTCCTCATTGTTATGGTTCACCACAACAATAAAAATATTATTTGGCCCAATGTATTGTATTCAAATTCAGCGGGATATAAATTTGAGGCCTAGTATTTAGGCGCTGGGTGACCGGTATGGATTTAGTGACAGAATTAGACTTGGAAATGCACAGTAGCGTGTGTGTGAAGTTATTCTGAATGACCCTATGTGCACCTTGAATATTATATACCCTTTTAGGGATAGATTTCAAATAGCTCTGATATAGCAGAAACCACTAAATTATGAAATTGCTAAATTGGGAATTGTATTTCAACCCTGAACAAAAATGTGCTTTGACGGACACTAAATAACTTTCCCAGCCACAACAGGACAGCGGTAACGAGAGATTTAGCGGGATATAAATTTGAGGCCTAGTATTTAGGCGCTGGGTGACCGGTATGGATTTAGTGACAGAATTAGACTGGGATATGGCCAAAAAATAACCACACTACTGAGGGTTAAATGCACTTGGTGACGGGCGCAGCTTGCCCCTGATGTAGTATATGGCCAAAAAATGAACAGACTATTGCTGGTTAAATGCACTTGGTGTGATAGCTTGACCAACCACACTACTGAGGGTTAAATGCACTTGGTGACGGGCGCAGCTTGCCCCTGATGTAGTATATGGCCAAAAAATAAACAGACTATTGCTGGTTAAATGCACTTGGTGTGACAGCTTCACCCTGATGTAGGATATAGCCAAAAAAAAACACACCATTGAGGGTTAAATGCACTTGGTCGCAGCTTGTGCTGGCGCACCACAAGACACAAAATGGCCGCCGATCACCCCAGAAAAATGTGACTAACAAACGGTCTGGGCAGCCTAAAAACAGTGAGCAATTGAGTATCAGCAGCTCAATGATCCACAGCTGCAGATCGATCAATTAATCAAGTCCTTTGGAGGAGTTAATCTGCCTAATCTCGCCCTACTGTCGCAGCCGCAACCTCTCCCTACGCTAATCAGAGCAGAGTGACGGGCGTCTATGTGACTCCAGCTTAAATAGAGGCTGGGTCACATGGTGCTCTGGCCAATCACAGCCATGCCAATAGTAGGCATGGCTGTGATGGCCTCTTGGGGCAAGTAGTATGACGCTTGTTGA
Organism: Bufo gargarizans; assembly: GCF_014858855.1. Taxonomy (NCBI): domain Eukaryota; kingdom Metazoa; phylum Chordata; class Amphibia; order Anura; family Bufonidae; genus Bufo; species Bufo gargarizans. The sequence continues at coordinate 724,608,807 of NC_058081.1, read as the reverse complement.
TTGGCTGCTTTGCAGCCTTTCAAAAAGCGCCAAGAAAGCGTCACAAAAGCGCCAAGAAAGCGACGAACACCGAACCCGAACCCGGGCTTTTACGAAAATGCCCGGGTTCGGGTCCGTGTCACGGACACCCCAAAATTCGATATGAACCCGAACTATACAGTTCGAGTTCGCTCATCCCTAGTCATAAATTCTTAAAATCATGACGTGGTGAATTGTAGACAACCTAATTGATACAATTCACATCTGAGTCCGACTATTTCCTCAGATAAATAAGTTCTTTTTGACGTGAGATGACGTTAATGATAAAACATGTAGTTCTGCATTATACAATAATACACAAGTATTATAAAAATATGCAGATTTATTGGTTACAAGATTATAAACATATATAAGTAAATAAACACAATGATACATGCAAATGAATATATATAGCATTGATATAAAGCATTACAAGCTTAACAATACATGTGAGTGGAAATAACTTGTCACATTATAACCAAGCTATTATCAGGTTAGGATATCAAAGTAGGAACATAAGTTATATACATTACCCCTGTTCAGAGAAAGCCTCATGATATCAGGACGGGCATGTCTAATCCTAGACATCAATATGGAATGCTAAATACATTCCACCCCCTCTAACCAACTACACATCACATGACTTCAGGCTGGACAAATCCATCCAAGGATATAACTTAGAAGAGATAACTGTATCCTTCCGCCCCATCCTGGACTATTTTCACACATATGACTTTGGTAAGACCATTAAGACAAATAAAAGGGATATAGGATCTTTGCTAGACCATATCTTAAATGGGAAGGACTTGAAATAAGTCTTTCCTGTGGGAATCCATCACTTAGCTTGGCGAAGAATGTTCTATATATACACTCACCTAAAGAATTATTAGGAACACCATACTAATACGGTGTTGGACCCCCTTTTGCCTTCAGAACTGCCTTAATTCTACGTGGCATTGATTCAACAAGGTGCTGATAGCATTCTTTAGAAAGGTTGGCCCATATTGATAGGATAGCATCTTGCAGTTGAGGGAGATTTGAGGGATGCACATCCAGGGCACGAAGCTCCCGTTCCACCACATCCCAAAGATGCTCTACTGGGTTGAGATCTGGTGACTGTGGGGGCCATTTTAGTACAGTGAACTCATTGTCATGTTCAAGAAACCATTTTTCCAGTCTTCAACAGTCCAATTTTGGTGAGCTCGTGCAAATTGTAGCCTCTTTTTCCTATTTGTAGTGGAGATGAGAGGTACCCGGTGGGGTCTTCTGCTGTTGTAGCCCATCCGCCTCAAGGTTGTGCGTGTTGTGGCTTCACAAATGCTTTGCTGCATACCTCGGTTTTAACGAGTGGTTATTTCAGTCAACGTTGCTCTTCTATCACCTTGAATCATTCTCCTCTGACCTCTAGCATCAACAAGGCATTTTCGCCCACAGGACTGCCGCATACTGGATGTTTTTCCCTTTTCACACCATTTTTGTAAACCCTAGAAATGGTTGTGTGTGAAAATCCCAGTAACTGAGCAGATTGTGAAATACTCAGACCGGCCCGTCTGGCGCCAACAACCATGCCACGCTCAAAACTGCTTAAATCACCTTTCTTTCCCATTCTGACATTCAGTTTAGAGTTCAGGAGATTGTCTTGACCAGGACCACAACCCTACATGCATCGAAGCAACTGCCATGTGATTGGTTGACTAGATAATCGCATTAATGAGAAATAGAACAGGTGTTCCTAATAATTCTTTAGGTGAGTGTATATATATATATATATATATATATATATATCTAAGCAATTATTTAATGCTTTGCTAGATCATGAGTCTTGATTCTTCTGCAAGTAGAAGGAAGCCTCATAATATCCTAAGACTACACCTCAAATATGGAGATGATCAATTAATTAATTTATTTATTTATTCGCCAATCTAGATGGTATAATTTTACCCACACTATCAAATTAGTCTTAATAAAATCATTTTCTGTGTCTCTTACCAAGTCCTAGTAGAAATCTCACTTCTGCTCCTAGGAAAGCTGGGTGGTCCATCATAGCACATCTCACCATGGCTTTCATCCTGATAGACACCTCTAGAGAGCTTTACTTCTCTTTCCTCTCTTTCTTGTGTGTCCTTTTCTCCCCCCTGTGTATGGTTTATGATCACAAACTTATCAGTTAGACACACCTTCCTAATTTGGAAGTTTCCAATCATACTTGGGTGGGCGTGACTATTGATAAGAAATGACATCATAACCTTACCCAGAATGCACTTTTTCTACTGTTGTAATGTCACCTACTCATACCTAGGTGGCACTGCTGTGTAAGCTATTTGCATCATAGTATAAAGGGTTAACTTCTGTAAGTCTGAATAAAGGCATAATATACATTTTGACCTTAAAAGCTTTAATTCAAAGCTATAGGGATTAATTCTGACACTTGTAGCAATTAGAGACAGACCTCTAGGCGTCGCTCTGAATATTTCTCACACTGTTTGTTTGTGCTGAACTACAGAAAGCAAAGACCGTCTTGGCATCCCGCCATACTGACAGCCAATCGCAAGCCTTCCTGAAACGAATGGACAAAAAACTGACCATAATACAAAGTAGCATAAAAGAAAATAAACGTGACAAGTTTTTACGTGATAAGCTAGATTACGACGCAGGCAAAATGTTCAACTGGGGTAACAAACAACAGACAAGGATACGCCCAAAAAGAAGGAAGAGTGATTATTGGACATCAGATTCGGACTCTAGTGCCCATGATGATACAGACAACTCTTCTATGGACATGAGCCCTTTAGACAGGGCACTAGAAGGGGAAGAGGGAATAGTAAGAAACAAAAACAAAATATAGGGAAGCAAGGTTACAAACGCAAACAGGTATCCTGGAAACGATAGAGGAGGAACCTGCCAGTGAAGAGACTCTGGTGGTTAATTTGTCCGGGATCGAATTGCCCCGGGACTGTGAATGGGTGCTCAATAAGGGCCTCAACTACAGTCTTACGGAACAGTTCGATCCAGTACAATTCGAGATAGACCTATTTAAAGCCACCAGAAAACTCAACCTCAAAAGAATATATGAGAACTCTATAGCCTCTAAAATACCTCCCATCCACCTTGAAGGGGAACGACCCATGAGTATCGGCCCTTTCAGCATCAATGCTAACTTTAGCGATGAGGAAATTTCCTCCCTTGAGGCCCTGACAGATTCTGTGTTGAGGGATCAGGCACAGGATATTGAATGCTCTACGTTCACAGGGGGCATTCGCTCCACCTATTGTCCCCCCTTGCCCGCTGGCTCCAGCATTGACCTCTTTCAGCAAAGTGTGTTGGAAGAGGTTAAGGCTTTGCTATACCCCCGTGCTGAAAATAATCTCACAGATGTAGAGAAAAAAGCCTTAAAGTGGCTGAAAAATAGAGAGGATCTAGTGGTGAAGCCGGCGGACAAGGGGGGTGATATAGTGATATTGAGCAAGTCTTACTATGTTTTCGAAGCACTTAGGCAATTGGATGATAGACAAGTGTATGAGAAATTGTGTACGGATCCCACTTGGAAAATCCAAAATACCCTGCGCAGGTTTCTACATACATACGTAGAGAAAAATGTAGTATCACGCCAGCAGGCAGAGAAACTGCTTCCGATTTTTCGAGGCGCCCCACCTGGTATTTTTTGCCTAAAATACACAAGTCACTGACCCTGCCCCCTGGGAGACCTATTGTCTCCGGGACTGGGTCAGTGACCGAACCGGTGTCCAGGTACATAGACTGGCTTTTGAGACCCATTGTTAAGATGATACCCTCGCATCTGAGGGACACTTCGGACCTCCTCCGGTCACTGACCGATATTCAAACCCTCAATAAAAGGGCCCCCACCCTTCGCTTTTCCTTTAATTCAGTCCTATGGCCGATAAGATAAAACAGGCCATAAAGAAAAATTGGAGTATCCTAGTGAGGGACGATTCCCTAAAACAAATGAAAGATATGAAACCAGTGATAGCGTTTAGAAGATGCCATACTATACGCGATCAAGTGGTAACTAGCCATTTAAAAAAAAAACTTTCACTTGGCTGTCTGAACAGAGACCAGAAGGGAATAGGAGTTGCAGAAGCTGCTCCTTCTGCAGCTTCAATTCCCAGTTACAAGTGATCACTGTTGCAGGGATAGAACATAGGGTTTTTCCACTCATTACCTGCCGCAGCAAATTTGTGGTTTATATAATTTTATGTAGATGCGGACGCTTCTACATCGGAAAAAACCATTTGCTGCCTATTTGAAAGATTCCGCGAACACCTAAATTCCTTAAAAACAGGAAAGGGTGTTCCGCGGTTAATAGAGCATGTGAACAGGGCACATAGTGGAAATCCCAATGTGTTGACTTTTGCTGGCCTTGAAGTAGTTAACCGCACTGAAAGAGGTGGTGACAGACAAAGGGAGCTTCTGAGAAGAGAAGCCATATGGATCCTACGCACGGATGCAATGGGTCCGCTGGGACTAAATGAAAAAATAGATCTGAGCGTATTTTTGCAATGAACCACTCTTGTTTATTGTATTTTCGTATTTTGATTTGTTCTTGGTTTATGTATTTTTATATATGCACCTTACATCATTGAAGAGGTCCCGCTGGATTCAAACCCCTGCCCTCCCTTTGAGAGGCCAGGTGTTGATTAATTAGTAATTAGGCAAATTACTGTGATGACGCGGCTTCCTGTGCACTATATAAGGTGCCGTGACCCCTTCAGTGTTGGAATGCCAGAAGAAGCGCATATACGCGCGAAACGGCTGTCGCTTACTTGCTGCTGTATCGGCAACCCTTGCACCCCCCTCCTGCCATTGAATAAAGTTACCTGCCTATCATCGGTGAGTGCCGCTCGTTTTGTTCTCTTCTTCCTTTCAACAAGAAATTCGATTCGCCACAAATTTGTCACGAATCGCTATAACTCAGCTGCACCCGTACGTCACTGTGGCTGAGGGAATGTATGGAGTGGGCTGCTACAGTGAGCCTGCTCTATATGCAGCGGGTGCCGACTGTATCATACAGCAAAAATCTGGCCGCAATGATGGAGAATGGCGATCCCACCGAACTCCATAATTTAACCCCACAGATGCTGCAATCAACATGATCGGGGCATTTGTGAGGTAAGGCAGAGGGATGTTGGTTACCATGGCAGTCTGGACACTTTTGAAGCTTCCCATGGCTACCATGGTAACCTCCCTGCTGCACTGTACCCGAGGCACAGCTCAACACGGAGCGCTCCAAAATCCTATTCACCTTAATAGATCTCTATTAGTGTGAATTAGGAAAAGGGATCAAAAGATCCCAGGTTAGGATTGCTATTAAAAGTGGACATGCACATATTCGGAGGGTAGCCCTCAGAGTCATCTTCTATAGTGGATTCAATGTACGCCAGTCCGAATCTTGTGGGATGTATCTATGTGGTTATGCACAAGTCGCAAAAACTGACTGAAAGATTTCATACAGCTTGAGATCTTCAGCTCGGGGAGCTGAGTTTTTTAGATGATAATTACATTACGACTCAATAAGTTAAGTATAGTAGAAATTTCCGTATTATCGTTAGTATTACTTCTCCAGTGTTTTCCCACCATCAAAGATAACATTTCAAGTAATTTTACCATCCTTATTGTATTGCATTTCCTTTTAGACAGGAATTAATGACCAGTACTGGAAACCACAGAGCACTTTGCAGACTGCCACTTTCACCACCCCGGACGTTTCACTTTTTTCTCTATTCCTTTTATAGTTTGTTCTCTGCAGTTTTCATTAATGGAGGACTAATGCGATGAGAAATCAGGGGTCATATTTACAAAGCCTGTCTCAAAGTAACACCGTGTAAAGCTAGGGGATAAAGTATCAAAGGTGATGGCCGGAAAAGTGTGTTTTTTTGGTCCGTGCTGTTGATTGAGTAGGCCTTCGCGACAAAATGTATTGAAGCGTTCAAGCCAATTTTGAGGGTAATGCATCTAGATATGATTTCCTGACAATTTTTGTGACTACTTGGTTTGATGCAGGTTTTTTTGGGACAAATTTGAAAAAATATTGCACATCATTTGTTAAATTTGTCACACAAATTTGGTGGTGACTTCTTTGAAGTCTAATCATATTTATTTTAAAGCATCACTCAGTTTGTCACCAAAGTGACTGGAGTAAATCGCAACTTTTTGTGACTTTTTACAAAAGGTTGCATTTTAAATGTGGCTAAAAATGTAGCTCTTCCCACAAAAACATCTGCCTGCCCCTTAGTAAATGTAAAGTGCCGCCTTGGTGCACGCCACACAAAAAGTGGTGTAAACACGTAATAGATTTGTCACAAATGACTTTCCTCAACAAAGCACGCATAATTGCTCTTTTGATACATAACCCCCTAATTGAACACCGTCTATTTGATGGCTCCATTTAGGGCTCTTTCACACTTGCGTTGTCCGGATCCGGCGTGTACTCCACTTGCTGGAATTACACGCCGGATCCGGAAAAACGCAAGTGTACTGAAAGCATTTGAAGAACGGATCCGTCTTCAAAATGCGTTCAGTGTTACTATGGCAGCCAGGATGCTATTAAAGTCCTGGTTGCCATAGTAGGAGCGGGGAGCGGGGGAGCGGTATACTTACAGTCCGTGCGGCTCCCGGGGCGCTCCAGAGTGACGTCAGAGCTCCCCATGCGCATGAATGACGGCCATGACGGACGGTAAGTATGCTGCTCCCCCGCTCCCCACTACACTTTACCATGGCTACCAGGACTTAGCGTCCCGGCAGCCAATGGTAACCATTCAGAAAAAGCTAAATGTCGGATCCGGCAATGCGCCGAAACGACATTTAGCTTAAGGCCGGATCCGGATCAATGCCTTTCAATGGGCATTTATTCCGAATCCGGCCTTCAGGGTTTTTGGCCGGAGCAAAAAGCGCAGCATGCTGCGGTATTTTCTCCGGCCAAAAAAATGTTCCGTTCCGGAACTGAAGACATCCTGATGCATCCTGAACGGATTTCACTCCATTCAGAATGCATTAGGATAAAACTGATCAGGATTCTTCCGGCATAGAGCCCCGACGACGGAACTGTATGCCGGAAGACAATACCGCAAGTGTGAAAGAGCCCTAAGGCTAGTGCTTCACGACGACATGTGTTGCGCAACATTAAGGGTACAACTACATTGCGAAATGTGTTGCATGGCATTCATGTCACACCAATGTTGGTCAACATTTTTTGCCATGTCGTGTCACAGTCGCAGTATGTCACATTGACTATCATTATAAAACAGCCTTCAAGTGACCACACAGGATGAACGTTTCTTCATGTTATCACTCTCCTCACTGAGCTAAGAGGATACAAAGTAATGTCATGTGAAACTTTGTAACATGTAGTGTGGTCAGAATGATTTTGTGGTGACATTTGTGTACTGTAGCCCCATCTTTTAAAGGGACAGCTTGTGACAACAAATGACATTCTTTCTAATTCAATCCCCCAGTAACTCAACTCCCTTGATTAAGTAATAGGTACTTTTAGTGTCAGGTACTTTGGCTTGACTCTGATTTCTGACCATGAATCTGTTCTCTGTCTGCCCTGACCTTGTGTTAGGATACTCGTCCTGCATGAACTCTGCCATTCCTGATCTTGGCTTACAGATGACTACACATATGTCTCTTGCTTTGGCTCTACACTACTACTCTTCAGCCTGCCCACAATTATCAACTTTTGCTCATTGGTATTAGTCAATTAGTACAGGGCAGTGACCTGGGGATTTCTTATGGGAACATTTTTAGGCTGATGGTTAATTTCTTGGAATACATTTCTTAGTCTAGCCTTCACCAAACCCATTACTAACCTTGTATGTTCATTGCCTGCCTACAGGCTTAGTGAGAGGAATCATTATTTCTAGTGGAGAATAATATTGCATATATAGTAATATATGGTGCCCAATGGAGCTGCTATGATATTTTAGTTGTGTACAGTATAATTTTGTTACAATATTGTATATTCTCTCTCTTTCTGTCACAGAGCGGTGTGGGTGGTAAACTGCACACTGAACACGGGAGGGAAGGGGGAAAAGTACTAGGCCTGGAAACTAAGGAAAGGGGGATGGTCACCACCTAGTGATTCCCTTATCCGAGCCCTGACGACTATCTGTATGAACAGACCTCGATGGTAGGAATGTTCATACGTAGGAACCTAAAGCCCTAGCTCACCCTATAGGGCCCTGGAAATAGTGTCAGGACTACAGAAGACCTGTTCCTTCCCAGCTGAAGGAACAGGAGTCTCCCTCAGGCCTAATACCAAAAGAAAGGGGAATACAACAAACCACAAATAGGAAAAGGACACTTAACTCTGAAAGTAAATGGACGAGCAGGAACTCAGCGGAGATACAAACACCAGCACTTCCACAACCAGAATCGACTGCATAGCATGATGGGTGAAGCAACACTAAATAGAGGAGGTGAAATGACCACTGAAGCAACACCTGATGCAAGGGTGTGATCATTACCAGAAACAACACAGAAGTAAGTATAAACAAAGAAGCTGTCAGATCTCATCACATGTTGCCAGTCTCACCGATCGTCCTGTCCCCTTCGCAGAAAAGCACCCACAAAGCATGATGTTACCACCCCCATGCTTCCTTCTTTTTCCTCAGGGGCGGGTAGGGTGGCCATTCAGGACACTTTTAAACATGGACTTAACCCCTTCAGGACGCAGGGCGTACCGGTACGCCCTATTTCCCGAGTCCTTAAGGACTCAGGGCGTACCGGTACGTCCTAACTTTAAATCGAGATTCCGGCGCCGCGGGGGTTAATCGGAACGGGAATGCCGGCTGAAATCATTCAGCCGGCATCCCGTAACAACGCAGGGGGGGGTCATTTGACCCCCCGTATCGGCGATCGCAGAAAACCGCAGGTCAATTCAGACCTGCGGTTTTCTGCGTATCCGGTCCATTCGGGTGTCCTGTGACCCGATGAACCGGAAAAACACTGTGATCGGTGGCGTGATTACACACCACCAATCACAGTGCGAAGATTTGCAGAGGCGGTGCTGGCCCTGGTGCTGAACACTGCTGTCCAGGGTGCTGATTGGTGCAGGGGAGAGAGGCGCGAGATTCAAACTTCCTGCGCTCCTCTCTCCCCTCCTCTTCCTGTTCTGCACGAGCACCCGGCAGCATCGTCCAGCACCAGCTCCTGTGTCCCCCTAATCGGCATCCATCACCCTCCTGCACCCATCGCCACCAGGTAGGTTAGGGTCAGTGAGGGAGAGGCACTGTTAGGCAGGGAAAGAAGGGAAAAAGTTAGTTAGGAAAAAAAAAAAAAAAGTACTTTATTCCAAACTTTTCTTTGATCCATCTATCAGACCCAGACCCCCCCCTGCCACTTGCCCCCCCCTACCAGCCCCCCACCACCAGCCCCCCACCCCCCACCACCCCCCATCCCCCTCACCACCACATTTTTTTTTTTTCTGCGTGCGCTGACTGGTCTGGCACTTTTTAGCGTCCGTCCACTGTTAGCACATCGCCCGCCCCCACCGCTGATCAGCGTTGTACCGCTGATCAGCAAGTTTGAACTTTTTTTTTTTCCTAACACTTGCCCTTTTTTTTTGCCTTTTTTAGTACGCGAACACCCGTTGCCCCCACACACACGCACATATAATAAAGTTTCCACACACGCACACCTACACGCACACACACCCATGGCCCGCCGGATGTTCTCGGCCGAGGAGGCATACGCCCAGATTGCCTCCGACTCTGAGAGCCCCAGTGAGGATGAGGATGACCCCACATTCCTTTTATCATCCGCATCCTCCTCATCATCATCGGATGACGATGAGCCACCAAGGCGGCGGAGACGCCGCCAGGCGGAGCCAGGGGCCCCACATGCTAGGGATCCTGTGGCCCACCCTAGTACGAGCCGCCCTGGGGTTCGTACTGGTTTCCCGGCCCACCAAATAAGTTCACCGGAGCCCCCTGCCGATGAACTTAGCTGGTGTCCCCCAGTGGACTTTGAGCCTGAGATTCCGGATTTTGCTGGCAATCCTGGAATCCAGATTCCCACAGTGGGGTTTACTGAAATAGACTATTTTAGTTTTTTTTTTCAGTAACCCACTGGTGAATCTGATGGTGGAGCAGACGAATCTGTACGCCCAACAGTTCGTCGCTCAAAACCCAGGCTCATTTTTGGCTAGACCCGGTGGCTGGACGCCGGTCAGTGCAGCCGAAATGAGGACATTTTGGGGCCTCGTGCTGCATATGGGTCTAGTCCAAAAACCCAGTGTCAGGCAATACTGGAGTGGGGACGTCCTATACCAGACCCCACTGTACAGTATGGTCATGACACGTCCCCGGTTTGAGGCCATCCGGAAATGTCTGCATTATTCCGATAATGCAGCATGTCCACCCCGAGGTGATCCTGCCTATGACCGGCTGTATAAGATACGGCCGGTCATCGATCACTTTGGGGCCAAATTCATGGAGGCCTACGTACCTGGAAGGGAGGTCGCGGTTGATGAGTCTCTCGTTGCGTTCAAGGGGAGACTCAGTTTCCGCCAATATATTCCCACAAAGCGGGCGAGGTATGGCGTGAAGCTATACAAAATTTGTGAGAGTACCTCAGGGTACACTTACAAATTTCGTGTGTACGAGGGGCGAGATTCCCGTATTCAACCCCCAGAATGTCCCCCCACTCTGGGTGTTAGCGGGAAACTCGTGTGGGACCTTATGTACCCACTGCTGGATAATGGTTACCACTTGTACGTGGATAACTTTTATACCAGCATTCCCTTGTTCAGGTCCCTTGCCGCCAGATCCACGTTCGCTTGTGGGACCGTGCGGAAAAATCAACGCGGCCTCCCTGCCTACCCCCTCCAGGTACCTATCCCCAGGGGTGAGACCCGTGCACTTACCAGTGGAAACCTGTTGCTGGTCAGGTATAAGGACAAGAGGGATGTCCTTATGCTGTCCACAATCCACGGTAACAGCACCACCCCAGTCTCTGTGCGAGGTACCACGGCAACGGTCCTCAAGCCCGATTGTATCGTCGACTACAATCGGTATATGGGAGGAGTTGATCTCTCTGATCAAGTCCTCAAGCCATATAACGCCATGCGCAAAACCCGGGCATGGTACAAAAAAGTTGCGGTCTACTTGGTACAGGTTGCCATGTACAACTCTTTTGTACTATCCCGAAGCGCTGGCAGCACAGGGACATTCCTCCAATTCTATGAGGCAGTCCTCAAGGCCCTGATCTTTTCGGACCGGGAAAGAGCAGGCCGGAGTACCTCGGGAACTGGAGGCGCCCGGATCGTCCCTGGCCAACACTTTCCAGGTGTGGTCCCCCATACTGGAAAGAAGGGACGAACCCAAAAAAGTGCAGAGTGTGTCGCAGGAGGGGGATACGGAAGGACACCACCACTCAGTGCGACACGTGCCCCGATCATCCGGGCCTCTGCGTTATCGATTGCTTCAGGGAGTATCACACTTCCATGGAGTACTAAATTTTTATAATCCCCAACAGTTCACTAGAGAACATAAAACACTATGGCTCTCAGACTTTGGAGACACGGAAACAATTTTTTTTCCCCAAAAAAATATTAGTTTTAGTGCAGGCATCCTCAAACTGCGGCCCTCCAGATGTTGTAAAACTATAACTCCCAGCATGCCCAGACAACCTACAGCCATCAGCAGGGCATGGTGGGAATTGTAGTTTTACAACATCTGGAGGGCCGCAGTTTTAGGATGCCTGCTTAGTGTCTCCAAAGTCTGAGAGCCATACATATTGGGCATCGTCGCGTGCGTAAAAGTCGTCGCTATAAAAATAACTTTTGACCAAACGCCTCGGATGAACGGTGTTAAAAATATAAAATAAAAACGGTGCCAAAACACCCATTTTTGGGCAAAATTTCCATTTGAATCCTTTTTGCCGGTAATAAAGCAAGGGTTAACAGCCAAACAAAACTCAATATTTATGGCCCTGATTCTGTAGTTTGCAGAAACACCCCATATGTGGTCGTAAATGGCTATATAGCCGCACGGCAGGGCATAGAACGAAGGGAACTCCATACGGTTTCTGGAAGGCAGATTTTGATGGACAGTTTTTTATTTGGACACCATGTCCCATTAGAAGCCCCCCTGATGTAGCCTAGACTAGAAACTCCAAAAAAGTGACCCCATCTAAGAAACTACACCCCTCAAGGTATTCAAAAGTTACTTTACAAACTATGTTAACCCTTTAGGTGTTCCACAAAACTAAATAGCGAATGTAGAAACAATTTTAGAATTACATTTTTTTGTTACATTGCCTCAAAAAAGAGTAATATAGAGCAACCAAAAATCATATTTACCCCTAAAATAGTCCCAAAACAACAACCACCTTATCCCGTAGTTTCCTAGATGGGGTCACTTTTATGGAGTTTCTACTCTAGGGGTGCATCAGGGGGCTTGAAAGGGTACATGGTGTAAATAAACCAGTCCATGCAAAATCTGCCTTCCAAAAACCATATGGCGTTCCCCTTCTTCTATGTCCTGCCGTTTAGCCAAATAGTAGTTTACGACCACATATGGGGTGTTTCTGCAAACTACAGAATCAGGGCAACCCATTTTGAGTTTTGTTTGGCTGTTAACCCATTTTTTCCAGTAATAAAGTAAGGGTTAAATTGGAAAAGTTTTCCAAAAAATAGAAATTTCGAAATTGTTTCTCCATCTGCCATTAACTCTTGTGGAACACCTAAAGGGTTAACAAAGTTTGTAAACCCAGTTTTGAATACCTTGAGGGGTGTACTTTCTTAGATGGAGTCACTTTTTTGGAAATTTCTATTCTAGGGGTGCAACAGGGGGCTTCAAATGGGACATGGTATAAACAAAACCAGTCCTGCAAAATCTGCCTTCCAAAACCCATATGGTGTTCCCCTCCTTCTATGTGCTCCTGTTCGGCCAAACAGTAGTTTACGACCACATATGGGGTGTTTCTGCAAACTACAGAATCAGGGCAACCCATTTGAGTGTTTGTTTGGCAGTTAACCCTTGTTTTACTCCTGGAAAAAATTGATTATATTGGAAAATTTTCCAAAAAATAGAAATTTCGAAATTGTTTCTCCATCTGCCATTAACTCTTGTGGAACACCTAAAGGGTTAACAAAGTTTGTAAACCCAGTTTTGAATACCTTGAGGGGTGTACTTTCTTAGATGGAGTCACTTTTTTGAAATTTCTATTCTAGGGGTGCAACAGGGGGCTTCAAATGGGACATGGTATAAACAAAACCAGTCCTGCAAAATCTGCCTTCCAAAACCCATATGGTGTTCCCCTCCTTCTATGTGCTCCTGTTCGGCCAAACAGTAGTTTACGACCACATATGGGGTGTTTCTGCAAACTACAGAATCAGGGCAACCCATTTAGTGTTTTGTTTGGCAGTTAACCCTTGTTTTACTCCTGTAAAAAATAGATTATATTGGAAAATTTTCAAAAAATAGAAATTTTGAAATTGTTTCTCAATCTGCCATTAACTCTTGTGGAAGATCTAAAGGGTTAATAAAGTTTGAAAAAACAGTTTTGAATACCTTGAGGGGTGTAGTTTCTAGAATGGGGTCATTTTTGGGAGGTTTCTATTATCTAAGCCTCACAATATGACTTCAAACCTGAACTGGTCCATAAAAAGTGGGATTTTGAAGATTTCTGAAAAATTTCAAAATTTGCTTCTAAACTTCTAAGCCTTGTAACATCCCCAAAAAATAAAATATCATTCCCAAAATGCTACAAACATGAATTAGACATATGGGGAATGTAAAGTCATCACAATTTTTGGGGGTATTACTATGTATTACAGAAGTATAGAAACTGAAACTTTGAAATTTGCTAATTTTTCAAAAAAATTGTAAAAATTTTATTTTTTTATGGAAAAAAATTAACTTTTTTGACCCAATTTTAGCAGTGTCATGAAGTACAATATGTGACGAAAAAACAATCTCAGAACGGCCTGGGTAAGTCAAAGCGTTTTAAAGTTATGAGCACTTAAAGTGACACTGGTCAGATTTGCAAAAAATGGCCAAGTCCTTAAGGTGAAATAGGGCTGAGTCCTGAAGGGGTTAAAAACCCCGCCCCCAGGTCCCGCTAGGCCACGTTCCCTCCCACTTCACAGCCGAGGGGATTGAAAAAATGAAGGTAAAAATCTACTTCTGTCAGCTGCAGGGGTGGGAGGGAGGGTGACTTTCTCCATGCAGCTCACACTCAGACAGCGCAGTGCTGCTGTCTGAGAGTGACCTGTTCAAAAGGACATAACTGTGTCCGTCCAGGCCCTGCACCGGATAGAGGACAGGGAGTCTGAAAGCCGGACTGTCGAGCCTAAAACCGGACCTCTGGCCACCCTATGGTCAAGCTGCTGTGGAGGTCACAGTTAAGGGGAAGGTCTGCTATGGAGGTCATTGTTAAGGGACAGATTGCTGCAAAGGAAATCACTGTTAAGGAGATCAGGTACTTTGGAGGTCACTAATAAAGGGGCAGCCTTTGTGGAGGTCACTGTTAAAGGGGCAGACTGCTGTTGAGGTCACTGTTAAGGGGGTGGGATTCTGTGGAGGTCACTGTTAAAAGGGCGGGCTGCTGTGGAGGTCACTGTTAAGGGGGTGGAATGCTGTGGAGGTCACTGTTAAAGGGGCGGGCACTGTGGAGGTCTCTGTTAAGGGGGCACGGGACGGTAGAAGTCACAGTTAAGGGGATGGTCCACTATGGAGGTCATTGCTAAAGGGTGGGGTGCTGTAGAGGTCACTGTTAAGGGGGCAGGGTGTTGTGGAGTTCACATTTTAAGGGAACGGAGCTCCGTGGAGGTCACTGTTAAGTAGGCGGATTATTGTGGAAAACACTGTTAACGAGATGGGGTACTGTGGAGGTCTATAAAGGGGAAACCGCTGTGTAGGTTCACTGTTAAAGGGGAGGGAGCTGTGGATGTTACTGTAAAGGGGGCAGGCCACTGTCAAGGTCACTGTTAAGGGGCGGGGTACTGTAGACGTCACTGTTATAGTGGATACTGTTGATATCTTTTAGCAACACACACAAACAATAAATGAAATAGATGAAATACACCTGTGTGAAGCCGGGTCCTTCTGCTAGTGTAGACGTATGTTAAGGCATGGAAGTACTGGGAAGAATGGTGTTGTAGGCTGGATGTTGGAAATGGGGATATTGAAGTTCCGCTGTTGCTGTTTGTTTGGCATTGTAGGGAGGAAGGGTGGCCAGTGGCAAAAATTAATGGCTGCATAGCTGGGTGACTTTACTAAGTCCTTTTTAGTAGCGAGGGCTTTAAAGGGTAGGCGTCGTTTGGGGGTCAGAGAGGATAGCAGGAGGCCTGTGTCATTTGGATTTCTGTTAGGGTTAGGTGAACAGTTAAGGGATGTATGCAGTTCAGTTTGGGAAAAGCGGTTGTTTAGACTGGAGTTTTATTTTGCGTTCTTTGGGCCTTAACGGTTAGGGGAGTTGGTTTGTCCGATGGTTAGTCAGGTGGGGGGGCTACTGAGGGAGGATGTTAATTTGTTTCGTGATAGGGTGGAATTCGTTATCTGGTGGTCTAAGATTGATGTGGAAGGAATGTTTGCGCGAGTTTGGGGCGGATACAGGAAAGGGGTTTGGACCATTGTTAGTGCATGCTGATGGGTCTTTTTTGTCCCGTTTTCAGTTTGTGGCTGTTTTTTCTAAATGTTTGGAGAGATTAGGGCTAGGACGGGTGGGGTACTCTAGCCATTCGTTTAGGATCGGGGCAGCAACGGAGGTGGCTCATTGCGGTCTGGACGATGAGATTATTAAACGGATTGGGTGTTGGTTCAGGTCTTATGTTCGTTTGAATCACTTGTGGCTTGGGGCCCGGGGGAGCAAGGGTATTTTCAGGGGGATTGTTGTTAATGGCAGTTGTATTTTGGCATTCTGGTTTTCTCGTTGCAGGTGCGGTACCAGCCCTGGTGTGGATCTTGGGACATTCTTATGTATTTTGGAGGGCAGCGGTTCGGCTGGACGGTCAACAGTTGGATTCTCACGTCAGAGGTGATGGTAAGGTGTCTGGGGTGTAGAGGCATGGTTTGGAGTGGGGTCTTCCCTGAGTTCCATCATTTTGTTAGGTTGGATAGGGCGGCGGATGTTCTTGTGCTGAATGTTGGCGGCAATGATTTGGCGGCGTGCCCATTGCGGGAGCTGCTGCGAGACATGAAATTCGACTTGTTACGGCTATGGGCTTTGTTTCCACAGTTAGTTACGGTGTGGTCGGACATAGTTCCGAGGATGGACTGGCACTCACTATGTCTTCTGCGACTCAGGCTTTTTAATCGTCACATCTCGAATACAGTTCTGTGACGCGTGTTTTCGGCTCACAATACAAGCCTTTCTCAAACAGATCATGGCATACACATAGTATAACATACACGATTTAAATAGACTGCTAAGGCGGAAGTGACATCTGGTAACCTTGGTGATCAACCAAACAAAAACAGAAACACGTGAAAGAACAGCCCAACTGCAGCAGCATCAATCAAAACAACATTACTATAACATATGAGGAATTCTCCAAAAGTAATGCGGTTGGGGGTTCATCACGTTTTCTGAAAAAGATAACAAAAAAACAAATAATTACATAGAATATACATAAACAATGGAGCTTGGAAATTACAGGAAGCTATTAAGATCATACTCCCGGTTCAAACCAATGGGTTCAAGAGTCTGCAGTGTGTGAATCCAATAGGCTTTAAGTTTTTTTTTACATTTTAACCACTTCAACCCCGCTAGCTGAAACCCCCTTAATGACCAGGCCACTTTTTACACTACTGCACTACACTACTTTCACCATTTATTGCTCGGTGATGCAACTTACCACCCAAATGAATTTTACCTCCTTTTCTTCTCACTAATAGAGCTTTCAATTGGTGGTATTTCATTTCTGATGACATTTTTACTTTTTTTGTTATTAATCGAAAATTAACGATTTTTTTGCAAAAAAATGACATTTTTCACTTTCAGTTGTAAAATTTTGCAAAAAAAAAATGACATCCATATATAAATTTTTCGCTAAATTTATTGTTCTACATGTCTTTGATAAAAAAAAAAACTGTTTGGGTAAAAAAAAATGGTTTGGGTAAAAGTTATAGCATTTACAAACTATGGTACAAAAATGTGAATTTCCGCTTTTTGAAGCAGCTCTGACTTTCTGAGCACCTGTCATGTTTCCTGAGGTTCTACAATGCCCAGACAGTAGAAAAACCCAACAAATAACCCCATTTCGGAAAGTAGACACCCTAAGGTATTCGCTGATGGGCATAGTGAGTTCATAGAACTTTTTATTTTTTGTCACAAGTTAGCGGAAAATTATGATTTTTTTTATTTATTTTTTTACAAAGTCTCATATTCCACTAACTTGTGACAAAAAATAAAAACTTCCATGAACTCACTATGCCCATCACGAAATACCTTGGGGTGTCTTCTTTCCAAAATGGGGTCACTTGTGGGGTAGTTATACTGCCCTGGCATTCTAGGGGCCCAGATGTGTGCAAAGTAGTTTGAAATCAAAATCTGTAAAAAATGACCGGTGAAATCCGAAAGGTGCACTTTGGAATGTGTGCCCCTTTGCCCACCTAGGCTGCAAAAAAGTGTCACACATGTGGTATCGCCGTACTCAGGAGAAGTTGGGAAATGTGTTTTGGTTTGTCATTTTACATATACCCATGCTGGGTGAGAGAAATATCTTGGCAAAAGACAACTTTTCCAATTTTTTTATACAAAGTTGGCATTTGACCAAGATATTTATCTCACCCAGCATGGGTATATGTAAAATGACACCCCAAAACACATTCCCCAACTTCTCCTGAGTACGGCGATACCACATGTGTGACACTTTTTTGCAGCCTAGATGCGCAAAGCGGCCCAAATTCCTTTTTAGGAGGGCATTTTTAGACATTTGGATGCCAGACTTCTTCTCACGCTTTCGGGCCCCTAACATGCCAGGGCAATATAAATACCCCACATGTGACCCCATTTTGGAAAGAAGACACCCCAAGGTATACCGTGAGGGGCATGGCGAGTTCCTAGAATTTTTTTTTTTTTTGGCACAAGTTAGCGGAAATTGATTTTTTTGAGTATTTTCTCACAAAGTCTCCCTTTCCGCTAACTTGGGACAAAAATGTCAATCATTCATGGACTCAATATGCCCCTCACGGAATACCTTGGGGTGTCTTCTTTCCGAAATGGGGTCACATGTGGGATATTTATACTGCCCTGGCATTTTAGGGGCCCTAAAGCGTGAGAAGAAGTCTGGAATATAAATGTCTAAAAAATTTCATGTGAGATTTTTTTTTTTTTTACACAAGTTAGTGGAATATGAGACTTAGTAAGAAGAAAAAAATAAATTCCGCTAACTTGGGCCCAAAAAAATTCTGAATGGAGCCTTACAGGGGGGGTGATCAATGACAGGGGGGTGATCAGGGAGTCCGTATGATTTTTTACGGATCCACGGATACATGGATCGGATCCGCAAAATGCATACGGACGTCTGAATGGAGCCTTACAGGGGGGTGATCAGGGAGTCTATATAGGGTGATCACCCCCCTGTCATTGATCACCCCCCTGTCATTGATCACCCCCCTGTAAGGCTCCATTCAGACGTCCGTATGTGTTTTGCAGATCCGATCCATTTATCCGTGGATCCGTAAAAATCATATGGACGTCTGAATGGAGCCTTACAGGGGGGTGATCAATGACAGGGGGGTGATCAATGACAGGGAAGTGATCAGGGAGTCTATGGGGTGATCATGGGTGATCAGGGGTTCATAAGGGGTTAAAAAGTGACAGGGGGAGGGTGTAGTGTAGTGTAGTGGTGTTTGGTGCTACTTTACACAGCTACCTGTGTCCTCTGGTGGTCGATCCAAACAAAAGGGACCACCAGAGGACCAGGTAGCAGGTATATTAGACGCTGTTATCAAAACAGCGTCTAATATACCTGTTAGGGGTTAAAAAAATCACATCTCCAGCCTGCCAGCGAACGATCGCCGCTGGCAGGCTGGAGATTTACTCGCTTACCTTCCGTTCCTGTAAGCGCGCGCGCCTGTGTGCGCGCGTTCACAGGAAATCACGGCTCTCGCGAGATGACGCATATATGCGTGACTGCGCAGAGCTGCTGCCTCCGGACCGCAGATCTGCGTTAGGTGGTCCGGAGGTGGTTAATCCTGTCACCCCCTCTGCGAGGTTGGGGTACATATTCAATAACCTGAAAGCGCAGTTGTGCGATATTGTGATTGCAGTGATCAAAGTGGTAGGGAATTGGTAAGAGCAAGTTCTTTTTTCGTATAGTGGACTTGTGTTTCGAGAAGCGATCCTTCATCCGCATAGATGTCTCTCCTATATATAGAAGTCCACACGGACATTTCAATAAGTACACTATATAATTGCTATTACATGTGAAAAACCCCTTGACTGTAAATTGCTTTCCCGTATGGGGATGTGAAAAGTATTCCCCTCTAATCACACTCGAACAGTGCATACATCCCAAGCAGGGAAATGTACCCTTTCTTGGACTGGACAAGGTACGCTGTCGCTTCTCAATCTGACTACTACCCACGTCAGCCCTTACCACCATGTCGCAAATGTTTTTATTGCGCTTATAACAGATTAAAGGAGGACTCTTAAATTCCTCCACAGAGGGGTATGCCCTGGACAAAATACTCCAATGTCGATTGAAGATAAGTCTACCCTCGTTAACCCATGGGTAATATTTAGCAACAAATGGTATACGTGGCTTTTATCTTTAGTAGGAACCAAAGAAGTAACCTTATTCCTCTCTCTATTCAGCAGTGAAGTGGGATAACCTCGACTCTCAAATCTCACTGATATTTCATTCAAGCTATTTTCCTTAACTGCTGCACCAGAAACAATCCTACGAACCCTCTGGAACTGAGAATGGGGCAGTGCTTTTTTGACTGTAGGAGGATGATTACTGAAGTAATGAAGGACGGAATTCCTATCAGTACTCTTAATATATAAATCAGTCTCCACTGCTCCATCCTCACCTTTGATCACAAGGTCCAAAAAATGTATCTCATGGTTATCATAATGCAACGAATTTAAATAATCTGCAAAGTCACAAAGGGATCGAATGCCGCCCCGCCACACGCAAAACACGTCATCGACGAATCTTCGCCCAAAAATGCAGTGAAGTTTGAACAACTCATTATTATAGATATATTTATCCTCAAACCATGAGGACATGGAAGAATTTGCGTATGGCGGTGCGACATTCGAGCCCATGGTGGTCCCACAGCACTGCTGATCGTACGTGTCCTGAAACAAAAAATAATTTTCATTCAAGATGATCTCAAGTAGACCAAAGAAAAAATGTTTCTCACGTTCTGTGTGAGAGGAAAAGGACAACAACCACTCTACAGCCCGTATACCCTTGGAATGAATAATAGAACAAACATCGAAAGTGGCCAGTAAATCATCCTGTAAAGCCAGGTTCCTAATCTCACTTAAAAATTGATTGGTATCCAGCAAAAAAGATGGCATATTTTTAGTAAGAGGTGTCATGACCTTTTCCAGGAGAATCGCTGGTGGGGATAAGATAGAATCAGTCAGGGCCACAATTGGACAGCCAGGTGGTTGACTGAGGGATTTATGCACTTTGGGGAGTGTATATGTATATTCTATGTAATTATTTGTTTTTTTATTATCTTTTTCAGAAAACGTGATGAACCCCCAACCGCATTATCTCACCTTGAAAGTGTTCTTACTTTTGGAGAATTCCTCAAATGTTATAGTAATGTTGTTTTGATTGATGCTGCTGCAGTTGGGCTGTTCGTTCACGTGTTTCTGTTTTTGTTTAATGTATTACCATGGTTACCTGATGTCACTTCCGCCTTGGCGGTATATTTAAATCGTGTATATTATACTATGTGTATGCCATTGTCTGTTTGAGAAAGGCTCGTATTGTGAGCCGAAACGCACGTCACAGAACTGTATTCTAGATGTGACGATTAAAAAGCCTAAGTTCGCAGAAGACATAGTGAGTGCCGGTCTTTTCTTTTAATACATGTGAGATTTTCATCTCGGACGCGTGCCCCACGCCTCTTGAGCATAGTGCCGGCTGATCATTACCTGATTGCCATAGTTCCGAGGATGGTCTGGAGGGGGGCTAGATCAGTTGAAGGGGTCAATAGGGCTAGAGTAAAACTGAACAGGGCGATGGGGCGTTTTATGGGCGGGAATGGGGCAGTAGCGGTGAGGCATACAGAGCTGGAAAAGGGAGTTGGGTTTTTCTGGAGGTCTTTAAATGCGGTCGGGTTGGACATGTAGAGTTTGGCCTTGCAAGATGGTATTGAAACGGAATTAGGTGTATGGAGGGGCCGCGCAGACTTAAGGGGTCCAGTTGGTTTATTCACTGGTGAGGATGATGGGAGGGCTCCGCGGTTGGGGCTGGACTCCCAGTGGTGGTGGAATTGAAGGAGGAGCCATTCAGCAGTACTTCCGAGGTGGCGGGCAGCGACTGGAGGAAAAATGGCACTCTGGTAGGGTATTCCAGTTATTTGGGGCTTCAAAGGACTTCCCCTTGCAAGGAATTGATTATTGTCATGGTTATTTTATATGGTTATTTATATTCTATGTTGTTTGTTAATAAAATCGGCTACTGTGGCCCATTTTTTTCCAGCCTGGTGTCCGAGTCTTTGTCATGTACCGGGGACCAGACCAGCCCACCGCATCACGTGACAAGGGTTGCCCAAGCCCTTCAGGCCGATTCACCTCACGTCCTCACATGCTGTTACGCCCCGCACCGAGCCGTAACTCGAGTATAAATCGCCACCTGAAGCCTGCAAGCACACCCACGCACTAACACTAAACTTTCACTGCCACCACCCGTCAGTTATAAGGTCGACAGGACACCCCTGAGTATTCCACTCGCAAGCAGACACACACACGGTAGTAAGCCTCACGGAAAACAACATACAGCCTCAGACTGAACACACACTCTTCATGGAGTTAACAGGTTCTTAAGGTTACAAGACAAACCATCAAACTTTTAGGTTTAATGTATTAAAAAAAGACAGCACTGGGTTACAAACATTGATTAACAAGAGACATACATAAATGGCAAACAATTGTAAAATAAAAGGAGAAAACATAGAAAGTTCTGATACTTAGCAGTTGCGTGGTAAAAGTCCTTTCCTCCCAGGAGATTTGGGCAGAATAATGATGCACAAACTAATTTGATTAGATCTCCCACTTTGTGACACCCAAATATCCACGGATTGCATGTTTATGCCTTTCCTCCAGGGTCAGGCCTGAGGGGGATTTTTCCTCCCACCTCTGACTCGGCCCCTCTGGGCTTAGCTTCATTACCCATGCAGCCGGCCCACTGGCCATCTAGGGAACAGGTATGAAAATATCAAAAAGATATCTTCACCAGGCCAACTAGGAAACTACAGACCCCAGACCTTCTTCATAATTCATATCTCATTGTTCCGAGTCCTAGCATTTCAAACGATACACGTCCAGGACGCTCAGAAGATGAGATCCCTTTCTTAAGAAGATGAAGGCGAGTTGATACGCCATGTTTGGTGTCCATGCGATGCCCCCATCATACCAGATATGATGAGCTGGGTTTTGGAGACGTCAGCCCCATCCTGAACAAGTTATGAGGGATTACAACTTATTGTTCATTCTCTGGTATGAAGCCCCCATGCTGACACACAGCGCCAAAGAGTCTGCTGTCCCCTGTCCTGAGTGTGACAAGCAAGCAAGCCCATCCTGGTTAACATCTATGTGATAACTAACCCCCAGGGGAGCAGTTTGCGGTTTTCACATGTATGAGGCAGACATCTCGGCACTATATGCAGCCCTTAACCCATTCATCAATGGCTGCTGACCTGGCAATACAAAAACATAAATACATCCTGTATATGAATGCGAATCACACTGGACTATGTTACACTACGACATATACTCATAAAACATATATCACAGCAATCATAATAACTAGGAATAAGGCGGTCCTTATTCCTGACAGTCTTTATTAAAGGTAAGGGGGGTATTGAGATGTTGGGAGTGGAATGGATTAGTAAAAGGTGGAGGAAGTTTGGGGAGGTCTCTAGGGGCATGCGAGGATGAGAAAGGGGTCGGTCGTCATGTAGCCAATACCCCCGTATATTTTTCTCTTTTCTTGCATAATCCCCATTTAGTATGTGTTCCATTATTGACAAAGCAGTCCAGTGCACATTTTGTCTAATGTATGCACCGGGCAAGTGTCAACACTGAGAAGTGTCCAACACTTTGGAAAAAAGTTTGCTGCTCACTGAGCAAGCACTCTATGGGGTAGATGTGGGGGAGGGTGGTAGTGAGGAGGCTCAGGAAAGTGAGGTAGGTGTCACCGCCGACCCTGGGAAAGATCTTAGAAGTTCAGATAGACGGAAGGCTCAGGAGTCTATCTGACAGATCTCTCTTGTTTTCATTGTTGATGACAGGTTTCCACCCCTTCGCAGATGCTGCTCATTATCAAGTTAGAAGGCTCTATATATGTTCCGCCTCTCACTTGTTACCCTGCGGCTGATATTTCCTCTGTGGAGTGCTCTGCTTCTTTGGTGGTTCTCCTAATCCAGTTGCTTCTCAAGCTAAATCCTTTTCCACTTTTCCTGGTGTGTTTGTTCTGACTAGGCCTCAGGGAGACACTAACTCCTTCAGCGTGGAAGGAGCTGATTGCCTCTTTCCCTGTTCCCTAAACTGAGGGTTTGGTGCAGTGTTTCAGCAGTCTTAGGTTCCCGCACATGTGCATTTCTGCCGTTAGGATTTGCACATGCTGTCAGCAGTTAGGAGAGTATCAGGGATTGCTAGGTGGTGACCTCCCTGTTCCCTAGGTTTGGGGCCCAGTCTGCTGTTGTTTTGCTTCGGTCTCCTTTGGTTGTCTTTCCTCCCACATACTACCTGTGACAATAGGTAGCTGGATAACAGTTAAAAAAGTGGGGTAGAGGGAAGAGTGCCAGGGAGGCTAGCCCTGATCTGACACAAGGTTGGCAGATGAGGGGGATGTCAGTTCAGGTAGAGCACTGCTGCAGCCGGACACTTCCTCTGCCAGTCAGGGGAATGTCAGCTCCAGTAAGCAGGGGACCAGGAGAGCAGGGCAGGCCAGACAGGTGCTGGTAGTGGGAGACTCAATTATTAGGGGTACAGATGGTACATGCTATCTGTCACAAAGACTGGGATCGTTGAACAGTGTGCTGTCTTCCTGGGGCTCGAGTTTGACACATTGCGGATCGGGTTGACAGATTACTGGGAGGGGCTGGAGAAGATCCAGCGGTCATGGTCCATATCGGAACCAATGACAAAGTTAGAGGTAGGTGGAGCATCCTTGAAAAGGATTTTAGGGATTTAGGTCGAAAGCTTAGGGCAAGGACCTCAAAGGTAGTATTTTCCAAAATACTGCCTGTACCACGAGCCGCACAAGAAAGACAGTGGGATATTAGGGAGGGGAACAAGTGGCTATTAGGGAGGGGAACAAGCAGGGGTTTGGGTTCCTGGAGAACTGGGCCGACTTCTCTGTCGGCTACAGGCTCTATCGTAGGGACGGGCTGCACCTCAATGGGGAAGGGACAGCTGTGCTGGGGAGAAAGATGGCTAGAAGGTTGGAGGAGTGTTTGAACTAGGGACTGGGGGAGGGAAATTACGTTACAGGATGGGAAGATAGTGCAGATAGAGACCGCATCTGTTAGTGTGAAATACAAGCGGTAGATACTGCAATTATATTCTGGGTTTGAAAAAGCAACCATTTTGGGCAATACTCTACATGAGGGTCGTTTGCTGCATCTGTTAGTGTGAAATATAAGCGGTGACATGAACACAGTTTTGCCGTATGCAAACCCCTGCTCTGCATAGGTAACTGTCACGGCTGAGGATGAGGAAAACCCTCAGCCGTGCGATGCCAGATGATGTTAGGCTGCTCGGCCAGGAAGACAGGATTAGGGAGCAGGTCACCTCCTAACGCGTCCCTAACCTGACCCTAACTCCTAGCTGCATGGGCCGACCTTTAAGGTAGGAGGACCCATGCTCCGGAACCTCGGATCCCTAACTCACCCTCCGTCCGGTCCCTGGACTAGGAGTCCGTGTCCTGGAGGAACAGGGGTCTCAATGGCCAAGCTGCAGGGAAAAGGGGAACACAAACAGAACATCACATGGACATCACACACAACAAGACATAAACATAATGTGACAATATCTTTATGACCACAGGGGTGGCTCTCACTGGCAGGTAGAAAACACAGGAGGCTGCTTCAGCTAAGCATGGCTGAAGCAACCCTCAGACCTGTGCTAACAGTGAGGCTTTATAGGCCAAGAAGCCACACCCCACAGTCGGACACACCCAGTGACACACACACACTGGGAGGGGAGTTAACCCTTCCAGCACCAGGGAAGGGAAAACGCAACTTAAAAGGAGAAGTGTCCAAAACACGAAACACACTGTGGCTGTTGCCGCAGGCAACGACATGGGTGGCACTCATGTCCTAGGAGTCAGCCCTGAAGGCCGGGACACTGCCACCACATGTACACACAATGACCAAACGTTGCCACGGACAACCACAGTGAGGGAAAGATGTAAGTGCACACCACACATAACACAGAGTGCACACAGACATACGAAAGTGCATACAAACGCGCACACAACTCCAAGGGAACCGCACACATAACTGTTGTCCGCGGCAACCGCACCTGAGACAAACAACATTATGCCTCCAGCTGCGGTTGACACTACAACCCAAACCGCGGGCAACTGTATGCGGCTCCCAAGGAGTCACGGCCATAAACATGGCCGTGACACTCCCACCCCTCAAAGCCCCCCCACCAAAAAAAAAAACTCGTGAGGGACTCAGACAAGGGGATAGGAGAAGGGAACGTCCACTCTCAGGACATGGTTCCCAGGAAGTCGCTGCCAGCTGCATCCTCTCCCAGCACACACTCAGCCAGTCCAGCGAGGCCTGCAGCTCGACACAGGGACACGGGAAGAGAACCACTGAGAATGGACGAGGGGACTCTCTACTCACGTCCCCACTCCAGTCGCTGCCAGCAGACACTCCTAACCAGCACGCAGCCGGACCACTAACGGAGTGCTGCCAGCAAACGACCAGAGATGGGAACATGGAGAGGGATGAGGGATCACCAACACGGACACGGAAGGTAAGGTGGTGGGGAATAAGCCACCAACCGTGCCATTAACGGTGATCCCCCTTAACGCTCTCCCTCCGGAGAACGCGCATGCAGGCCACAAGCAGATGGCACTGCATGCTGCACCCTCTTTCGAAGGTGTGCACCCGCACACCAAACAAACACCAAAGTGCAATATACAATCAGAGGATACCAAGACAGAACACGGTGAGGAAAGGCGGGGAAAGGCCACTCACCATGCCGTCAACGGCGAAACCCCCACAACGCTCTCCCTCCGGAGAACGCGCATGTACCCCATCCGCAGATGGCGGTACATGCTTCACCCTCTTTCGAGGGACGCCACGTGAGAAGCCTTTGTGGTCATACTGTCACGGCTGAGGATGGGGAAAACCCTCAGCCGTGCGATGCCAGATGATGTTAGGCTGCTCGGCCAGGAAGACAGGATTAGGGAGCAGGTCACCTCCTAACGCGTCCCTAACCTGACCCTAACTCCTAGCTGCATGGGCCGACCTTTAAGGTAGGAGGACCCATGCTCCGGAACCTCGGATCCCTAACTCACCCTCCGTCCGGTCCCTGGACTAGGAGTCAGGGTAAGACGACCTGTTCCTCCAGGACACGGAGGAACAGGAGTCTCAATGGCCAAGCTGCAGGGAAAAGGGGAACACAAACAGAACATCACATGGACATCACACACAACAAGACATAAACATAATGTGACAATATCTTTATGACCACAGGGGTGGCTCTCACTGGCAGGTAGAAAATACAGGAGGCTGCTCCAGCTAAGCATGGCTGAAGCAACCCTCAGACCTGTGCTTACAGTGAGGCTTTATAGGCCAAGAAGCCACACCCCACAGTCGGACACACCCAGTGACACACACACACACACACTGGGAAGGGAGTTAACCCTTCCAGCACCAGGGAAGGGAAAACGCAACTTAAAAGGAGAAGTGTCCAAAACATGAAACACACTGTGGCTGTTGCCGCAGGCAACGGCATGGATGGCACTCATGTCCTGGGAGTCAGCCCGAAGGCCGGGACACTGCCACCACATGTACACACAACGACCAAACGTTGCCACGGACAACCACAGTGAGCGGAAGATGTAAGTGCACACCACACATAACACAGAGTGCACACAGACATACGAAAGTGCATACAAACACGCACACAACTCCAAGGGAACCGCACACATAACCTGAGACAAACAACATTATGCCTCCAGCTGCGGTTGACACTACAACCCAAACCGCGTGCAACTGTATGCGGCTCCCAAGGAGTCACGCCCATAAACATGGTCGTGACAGTAACAGGGACCTGTATTTCTAATATTCTTCTTTAATTGGCCCTTTCATTCGATCCTTCTGCTTTAATAAATTGTCTCACATTTCAGCTTGATCACATTGCAGCCATTGACCTCCCTTGGATGTGGTCTCCCTTTCTCACGCTCCCTCTCCGGCGTGGAACCCTGATTCACCGCTAACCATGATCACCATGGTAGGCTCAGAAAAGAACATCGAAAGTTGATAGAGAAGATATCCAAATGGATCGTGAACATCACGGGGACGTGCGACATGGTGGGGCAGTAAGTGTGCACACGCGTACACGAATTGACTGACAGGGGTCAGCCCCTGCAACTTCTGGGTCTCCAAATTGGGCACATGGCCTGAGTTTGCCCTTTACCCCTTGGAGGTGCTGGCCTGCCCTGCAGCCAGTGTATTGTCTGAACGTGTGTTTAGCACGACTGGAGGGGGTTATCACAGGTTATACTTCCCAATGTTTTGGGGTGTACCCTAATTTAAAAAAAAGAAAAAATGTATAAATTAACACCAAAAACCAGTGTAGACTACCTCCTCCACCTCCACCGCCGCTTCCACCTACAGTGCCACATCCACCGCCTCCTCAACCTCCTACTCCATATGGACCTCGTCCTCCTAGATCAAGATTATAATATTGAATTTTTACGTATTTTATGTTATTTTAAGTCATTTCCCTATCCACATTTGTTTGCAGAGCACTTGCCATGCTCTTAATCACATGTTGATGAAATTTGCAGCCCTCTAGCCCTTTCCATGACTTTATTAGAGCCATTTTAGTGCTCAAAAGTTCGGGTCACTATTGGCTTCAATGGGGTTCGGGGTCAAGTTCGGGTCCCGAACTCAAACTTTTTTGCGAAGTTCGGCCGAACCCGTCGAACCCGAACATCCAGGTGTCCACTCAACTCTAGTTCTTGGCAATAACCAAAGGCAATTACCTTGCACAACTGGTTCAGGACCCGACTAGAGGGTCGGCCATACTGGACTTAGTATTAACCTAATTCAAAAAAAGAGGAAAAAAATAGAATTGGATCGCACATCCACAAGCTTAGCTTTGATCTATAACTGCTTCTCAACAAAATTAACATCGCCTCTTTGCGCCATATTTAGTGTAATGCCCCCTATACTGCATGCTATATACGAGGCATTAGTGTACATTTTGATAAAAAGGCATAAGCCCACTCACCGTGTCAAGTTTGTGTCTTAGAGTGGGGCCTACCCTAAATTTGGTGCGGCAACTGCTTGGCAACCGCCGACGCCAAAGCATCGCACAGCCATAAGGCAGCCATTCAGCACCGCACCATGTGAACAGTTGTTAAGGCTCACCTTATCACACGCTCTCAGAAACTCAGACTGAGAGCTAATAGATCAATTCACACATATATTCAGGCTCCTGCTACTTAATTAAAAGCACCTGTACCGAATAGGAGGAGTGCTGACCCTGCACAGACTCATATATACCTAATTCAAAAAAAGTGGGAAAAAAATAATTAGATCTCACATCCACAAGCTTAGCTTTCATCTATAACTGCTTCTCAGCTTAGTATTAACCAATAGGCCTGACAGAACAGCAGACGTGCAGGTCGGGGGACACCTGGGAAATAGAGACCAGAAAGTAATAACCTTCCAATTATCCTTCAAAAGAGCGTTTCTACAGGGAGGAACAAAAATACCAAACTTCAAAAAAGCTAAATATAGCCAACTAAGAGAGGCCATAGGCCTATCTAATAGGACAAGATACCCCAAAATAAAAATACAGCCACAAAATGGGGTATTTTTAAAAGCATCCTAAAATCCAATTGTGAGAGGTACAAGAAAAAAACTATGTAGATAAATAGAACTGTAAAGAAAGCAATAAATGACAAAAAGAAAGCATTTAAATCACTAAACTAACCCTATAATGTTCTTAAATTATATAAATGGTAAAAAGTATAAATCTAAAGTTGTCGGCCCGCTACATAGCAAAGGGGGGGAGTTGCGACGAGGAGAAAGCAAAGCTATTAAATATGCATATAGGAAGGAATAATGCAAGTCACCCGTACATACTAAATGGTTAAACACTGGGTAACACTGACATGGAAAAGGATCTAGGAATTTTGGTGAGCAACAAACTAAGCAGTAAAGACCAGTGTCAGGCAGCTGCTGCCAAGGCCAATAAGATAATGGGTTGCATCAGAAGGGGCATAGATGCCCGTGATGAGAACATAGTCATACCACTTTACAAATCACTAGTCAGACCACACATGGAAGACTGTGTACAGTTCTGGGCTCCTGTCAACAAGGCAGACATAGCAGAGCTGGAGAGGGTCCAGAGGAGGGCAACTAAAGTAATAACTGGAATGGGGCAACTACAGTACCCTGAAAGATTATCAAAATTAGGGTTATTCACTTTAGAAAAAAGACGACTGAGGGGAGATCTAATTACTATGTATAAATATATCAGGGGTCAGTACAGAGATCACTCCCATCATCTATTCATTCCCAGGACGGTGACTGTGACGACGGGACATCCTCTGCGTCTGGAGGAAAGAAGGTTTGTACACAAACATAGAAGAGGATTCTTTACGGTAAGAGCAGTGAGACTATGGACTCTATACTGTAAGAGCAGTGAGACTTTGGACTCTATACTGTAAGAGCAGTGAGACTATGGACTCTATACTGTAAGAGCAGTGAGACTATGGACTCTATACTGTAAGAGCGGTGAGACTATGGACTCTATACTGTAAGAGCAGTGAGACTATGGACTCTATACTGTAAGAGCAGTGAGACTATGGACTCTATACTGTAAGAGCAGTGAGACTATGGACTCTATACTGTAAGAGCAGTGAGACTATGGACTCTATACTGTAAGAGCAGTGAGACTATGGACTCTATACTGTAAGAGCAGTGAGACTATGGACTCTTTACTGTAAGAGCAGTGAGACTATGGACTCTATACTGTAAGAGCAGTGAGACTATGGACTCTTTACTGTAAGAGCAGTGAGACTATGGACTCTATACTGTAAGAGCAGTGAGACTATGGACTCTATACTGTAAGAGCAGTGAGACTATGGACTCTTTACTGTAAGAGCAGTGAGACTATGGACTCTGTACTGTAAGAGCAGTGAGACTATGGACTCTTTACTGTAAGAGCAGTGAGACTATGGACTCTTTACTGTAAGAGCAGTGAGACTATGGACTCTGTACTGTAAGAGCAGTGAGACTATGGACTCTATACTGTAAGAGCAGTGAGACTATGGACTCTATACTGTAAGAGCAGTGAGACTATGGACTCTATACTGTAAGAGCAGTGAGACTATGGACTCTTTACTGTAAGAGCAGTGAGACTATGGACTCTTTACTGTAAGAGCAGTGAGACTATGGACTCTTTACGGTAAGAGCAGTGAGACTATGGACTCTTTACGGTAAGAGCAGTGAGACTATGGACTCTTTACTGTAAGAGCAGTGAGAGTATGGACTCTATACTGTAAGAGCAGTGAGACTATGGACTCTTTACTGTAAGAGCAGTGAGACTATGGACTCTTTACGGTAAGAGCAGTGAGACTATGGACTCTTTACGGTAAGAGCAGTGAGACTATGGACTCTTTACTGTAAGAGCAGTGAGACTATGGACTCTTTACTGTAAGAGCAGTGAGAGTATGGACTCTATACTGTAAGAGCAGTGAGACTATGGACTCTTTACTGTAAGAGCAGTGAGACTATGGACTCTTTACGGTAAGAGCAGAGAGACTATGGACTCTTTACGGTAAGAGCAGTGAGACTATGGACTCTTTACTGTAAGAGCAGTGAGACTATGGAGCTCTCTGCCTGAGGAGGTGGTGATGGTGAGTACAATAAAGGAATTCAGGAGGGGCCTGGATGTATTTCTGGAGTGTAATAATATTACAGGCTATAGCTTCTAGAGAGGGGTCGTTGATCCAGGGCGTTATTCTGATGCCTGATTGGAGTCGGGAATATTTTTCCCTAAAGTGGGGAAAATTGGCTTCTACCTCACAGTTTTTTTTTTTTTGCTTCCTCTGGATCAACTTGCAGGATGACAAGCCGAACTGGATGGACAGAGGGCTTTTTTTGGCCTTATGTACTATGTTACTATGGAAAAAAATTAACGGCACTCAGGGATGAAGTGCAACTTAATGTATATTTATTCCATCCATATAGGATATGTGATAACTGAGGCCAACGTTTCCGTTCGTCCCGGACCTTGATCATGGCCTATAAAAATACAGTACGAGTGAGATGTGCAGCAACAATACACAGAAAAATTATATATATAATATATACAAAAATGATCATGGTTTACATAGAAAGCGTACAAGGAGAATTGAATGGGAAAAAATAGGATATAAGTATATAGCATACGAAGCAAATTGCCTGGTATACAGTATGCTGATGAACACTAAGGAAGTAACAACCAGTTAATGCAGAGAGACAAAAGAAGGTATTTCAATCTGCAATCTGAGTAGGCGATTGCTGGTCATACAAGGTCTGTATTTCTGTTGTGAACTCGAGACAATAAGATTATGTAGAAATGAAGGGCCGGCATCAGCTGTTAGGAGAATTAGTGGTGTTAAAATAAAGTATAGCTGAAAGTAGCGCTAAATGTGAGGGAAATGCATATAGTGTACATGCCAGCGAGGCAGGAGCGTAGTGGACAATGGATGGCGCTGTGCTGGCTGTACTGCTCATGTCCCGTTTTAAAACAGTACTTGGCGCTCAGGGCAAGTCACATGATGAGCGTGTGACGTCACTGCGTACGCACGCACGCATGCGCGAGCGGCTAACTATGGGCAGAGGGAACTATGTTACTATGTTATACAGGAGATGTAGCGCAGGTAATGTTACTGTCCACAGCATCTACGGAAATGTCACAGATATTTTTAGGATGCGCAAATGTAACACAACAGATGTAACAGAGGTTGAGTCACTGTCTGCAGCGGCCAAACAATTGCACGCAATTTATCGCAGATTGCGCTAATAATATGTATTGCAGCCGGATAAAACAATAGTCCTTAAAAGGTCTCTAACCCCCTTAAACACTAAACAATTACAATTCCTCTCCCTACACTATCTGTCCCTTCTTCTTCACAGCTCTCCCTAAGACTGAGCCGAACCACGTGTCATTGGGTGCTATTTAGCACCCGATGACGCGTTCCGGCCAGCCAATCACTGTAATGCCAGTAACCAACATGGCTACGGCATTACAGTGAGGGCAGTACTCACCCGCACGTTTATTGGCTGTGTAGCAGCCAACAAACGTGCGGGGAGGAGACTCGAACATGTGGTATTCGGCCCAACACAGCAATGTGCCGAGCAGCGAGTTGCTCGAGTTAAACTGGTGTTCGGCTGAGCATGCTCGATCAACACTAGTGATGACGCCAGGCCAATGCGCTGATGTTAGGTTTCTCCAATCAAGATTGTTCCTATGGCCGCTCCACGAGCAAATGGATGAGGTATGTTATTTTGGCATTTCAGGCAAAATAGATTCGTTACCATAAAGCATGAGGAAATTTGGCTTTATGGCAAATCAAATATGGTATCAATTCTGACACTGAAGACATATTTTGAAATTTCTTTTTTTTAATTGTGATAAATTGGACCGAAAACTAATTTAAAGAAATTCTCTCATCTCTAATTACAATTATGGATGTGTTCCTCTTCACACATGGAGGGTCCAACACTGGAAGTAGATATAGGTGCTTACGGGTGACATAATGCACAGACTTCATACAGCACCGGCTTGAGATCTCAGCTCAGACAGTGATTTATTGAATCAGGAAATTTATAAAATCTCACAATGTTTATGGTTTAGTAAAATAAACACTTAAAGTTCCCCAGTAAAGTAGAAACATCATAGTTATCGTTATTATCACTTCTTCAGTGGGTTTTTTTCATCAACAAAGATCAAAACTTCAAGCAATTTTACCATAAATGTTGTATTTGATTTCCTTTTGCCTTAGAATTAATGTTCAGTTCTTCAGACCACAAAGCACTTTGCAAATCGAGGGCCACTTTCTCTGCTATAACATTCACTTTTCTTCTCTTTTGCTTTTATAAGATATTACTTCTTCACTGTCCTATAAGGGGTTGTGCACTCCTTTTACAATGATTTCATATCCTCATAAAAGACCATCAATATCTGATCAGCGGACGCCTGACACCCCACATCCCCACCGATCAGCTTTTCTAGAGTAGCTCTTGCAGCCAGCCAGTCGCAGGGGCAACACGTGAGGTGCACAGTGGACCGATGAGGGGCCAATTGATATAACACGCAATTCATCAGTTTACTCACGGTTAGCAGCACAGTGTACAGGTGGACAGCACGAAATCCTCCGGGGCACGCTCTGTGGTAGAAAGCATCAGCCAAGATGGTGGTTGAGGTGCCCTTGATGTTAGGGGTGCTTAGGGTGCTTGTTGCGGCTGAGTCCCTTGATAGTTTTTGTTGCGACTAGGGATGAGCGAACTCGAACTGTATAGTTCGGGTTCGTACCGAATTTTGGGGTGTCCGTGACACGGACCCGAACCCGGCCATTTTCGTAAAAGTCCGGGTTTGGGTTCGGTGTTCGTCGCTTTCTTGGCGCTTTTGTGACGCTTTCTTGGCGCTTTTTGAAAGGCTGCAAAGCAGCCAATCAACAAGCGTCATACTACTTGCCCCAAGAGGCCGTCACAGCCATGCCTACTATTGGCATGGCTGTGATTGGCCAGAGCACCATGTGACCCAGCCTCTATTTAAGCTGGAGTCACATAGCGCCGCCCGTCACTCTGCTCTGATTAGCGTAGGGAGAGGTTGCGGCTGCGACAGTAGGGCGAGATTAGGCAGATTAACTCCTCCAAAGGACTTGATTAACTGATCGATCTGCAGCTGTGGATCATTGAGCTGCTGATCCTCAATTGCTCACTGTTTTTAGGCTGCCCAGACCGTTTGTCAGTCACATTTTTCTGGGGTGATCGGCGGCCATTTTGTGTCTTGTGGTGCGCCAGCACAAGCTGCGACCAAGTGCATTTAACCCTCAATGGTGTGGTTGTTTTTTGGCTAAAGCCTACATCAGGGTGAAGCTGTCACACCAAGTGCATTTAACCAGCAATAGTCTGTTCATTTTTTGGCCATATACTACATCAGGGGCAAGCTGCGCCCGTCACCAAGTGCATTTAACCCTCAGTAGTGTGGTTGGCCATATCCCAGTCTAATTCTGTCACTAAATCCATACCGGTCACCCAGCGCCTAAATACTAGGCCTCAAATTTATATCCCGCTAAATCTGTCGTTACTGGTGTACTGTTCTGGCTGGGAAAGTTATTTAGTGTCCGTCAAAGCACATTTTTTGTTCTGGGTTGAAATACAATTCCCAATTTAGCAATTTAAAAATTTAGTGGTTTCTGCTGTATCAGAGCTATTTGAAATCTATCCCTAAAAGGGTATATAATATTCAAGGTGCACATAGGGTCATTCAGAATAACTTCACACACACCCTACTGTGCATTTCCAAGTCAAATTCTGTCACTAAACCCATACCTGTCACCCAGCGCCTAAATACTAGGCCTCAAATTTATATCCAGCTGAATTTGAATACAATACATTGGGCCAAATAATATTTTTGTTGTTGTGGTGAACGATAACAATGAGGAAAACATCTAGTAAGGGACGCGGACATGGTCGTGGTGGTGTTAGTGGACCCTCTGGTGCTGGGAGAGGACGTGGCCGTTCTGCCACATCCACACGTCCTAGTGTACCAACTACCTCAGGTCCCAGTAGCCGCCAGAATTTACAGCGATATATGGTGGGGCCCAATGCCGTTCTAAGGATGGTAAGGCCTGAGCAGGTACAGGCATTAGTCAATTGGGTGGCCGACAGTGGATCCAGCACGTTCACATTATCTCCCACCCAGTCTTCTGCAGAAAGCGCACAGATGGCGCCTGAAAACCAACCCCATCAGTCTGTCACATCACCCCCATGCATACCAGGGAAACTGTCTCAGCCTCAAGTTATGCAGCAGTCTCTTATGCTGTTTGAAGACTCCGCTGGCATGGTTTCCCAAGGGCATCCACCTAGCCCTTCCCCAGCGGTGAAAGACATAGAATGCACTGACGCACAACCACTTATGTTTCCTGATGATGAGGACATGGGAATACCACCTCAGCATGTCTCTGATGATGACGAAACACAGGTGCCAACTGCTGCGTCTTTCTGCAGTGTGCAGACTGAACAGAAGGTCAGGGATCAAGACTGGGTGGAAGACGATGCAGGGGACGATGAGGTCCTAGACCCCACATGGAATGAAGGTCGTGCCACTGACTTTCACAGTTCGGAGGAAGAGGCAGTGGTGAGACCGAGCCAACAGCGTAGCAAAAGAGGGAGCAGTGGGCAAAAGCAGAACACCCGCCGCCAAGAGAGTCCGTCTGCTACTGACCGCCGCCATCTGGAACCGAGCACCCCAAAGGCAGCTTCAAGGAGTTCCCTGGCATGGCACTTCTTCAAACAATGTGCTGACGACAAGACCCGAGTGGTTTGCACGCTGTGCCATCAGAGCCTGAAGCGAGGCATTAACGTTCTGAACCTGAGCACAACCTGCATGACCAGGCACCTGCATGCAAAGCATGAACTGCAGTGGAGTAAACACCTTAAAACCAAGGAAGTCACTCAGGCTCCCCCTGCTACCTCTTCTGCTGCTGCCGCCTCGGCCTCTTCCTCTGCCTCTGGAGGAACGTTGGCACCTGCCACCCAGCAAACAGGGGATGTACCACCAACACCACCACCACCTCCGTCACCAAGCGTCTCAACCATGTCACACGGCAGCGTTCAGCTCTCCATCTCACAAACATTTGAGAGAAAGCGTAAATTCCCACCTAGCCACCCTCGATCCCTGGCCCTGAATGCCAGCATTTCTAAACTACTGGCCTATGAAATGCTGTCATTTAGGCTGGTGGACACAGACAGCTTCAAACAGCTCATGTCGCTTGCTGTCCCACAGTATGTTGTTCCCAGCCGCCACTACTTCTCCAAGAGAGCCGTGCCTTCACTGCACAACCAAGTATCCGATAAAATCAAGTGTGCACTGCGCAACGCCATCTGTAGCAAGGTCCACCTAACCACAGATACGTGGACCAGTAAGCACGGCCAGGGACGCTATATCTCCCTAACTGCACACTGGGTAAATGTAGTGGCAGCTGGGCCCCAGGCGGAGAGCTGTTTAGCGCACGTCCTTCCGCCGCCAAGGATCGCAGGGCAACATTCTTTGCCTCCTGTTGCCACCTCCTCCTTCTCGGCTTCCTCCTCCTCTTCTTCCACCTGCTCATCCAGTCAGCCACACACCTTCACCACCAACTTCAGCACAGCCCGGGGTAAACGTCAGCAGGCCATTCTGAAACTCATATGTTTGGGGGACAGGCCCCACACCGCACAGGAGTTGTGGCGGGGTATAGAACAACAGACGGACGAGTGGTTGCTGCCGGTGAGCCTCAAGCCCGGCCTGGTGGTGTGTGATAATGGGCGAAATCTCGTTGCAGCTCTGGGACTAGCCAATTTGACGCACATCCCTTGCTTGGCGCATGTGCTGAATTTGGTGGTGCAGAAGTTCATTCACAACTACCCCGACATGTCAGAGCTGCTGCATAAAGTGCGGGCCGTCTGTTCGCGCTTCCGGCGTTCACATCCTGCTGCTGCTCGCCTGTCTGCGCTACAGCGTAACTTCGGCCTTCCCGCTCACCGCCTCATATGCGACGTGCCCACCAGGTGGAACTCCACCTTGCACATGCTGGACAGACTGTGCGAGCAGCAGCAGGCCATAGTGGAGTTTCAGCTGCAGCACGCACGGGTCAGTCGCACTACAGAACAGCACCACTTCACCACCAATGACTGGGCCTCCATGCGAGACCTGTGTGCCCTGTTGCGCTGTTTCGAGTACTCCACCAACATGGCCAGTGGCGATGACGCAGTTATCAGCGCTACAATACCACTTCTATGTCTCCTTGAGAAAACACTTAGGGCGATGATGCAAGAGGAGGTGGCCCAGGAGGAGGAGGAGGAGGAGGAAGAGGGGTCATTTTTAGCACTTTCAGGCCAGTCTCTTCGAAGTGACTCAGAGGGAGGTTTTTGGCAACAGCAGAGGCCAGGTACAAATGTGGCCAGACAGGGCCCACTACTGGAGGACGAGGAGGACGAGGATGAGGAGGAGGTGGAGGAGGATGAGGATGAAGCATGGTCACAGCGGGGTGGCACCCAACGCAGCTCGGGCCCATCACTGGTGCGTGGCTGGGGGGAAAGGCAGGACGATGACGATACGCCTCCCACAGAGGACAGCTTGTCCTTACCCCTGGGCAGTCTGGCACACATGAGCGACTACATGCTGCAGTGCCTGCGCAACGACAGCAGAGTTGCCCACATTTTAACCTGTGCGGACTACTGGGTTGCCACCCTGCTGGATCCACGCTACAAAGACAATGTGCCCACCTTACTTCCTGCACTGGAGCGTGATAGGAAGATGCGCGAGTACAAGCGCACGTTGGTAGACGCGCTACTGAGAGCATTCCCAAATGTCACAGGGGAACAAGTGGAAGCCCAAGGCCAAGGCAGAGGAGGAGCAAGATGTCGCCAAGGCAGCTGTGTCAATGCCAGCTCCTTTGAGGGCAGGGTTAGCATGGCAGAGATGTGGAAAAGTTTTGTCAACACGCCACAGCTAACTGCACCACCACCTGATACGCAACGTGTTAGCAGGAGGCAACATTTCACTAACATGGTGGAACAGTACATGTGCACACCCCTCCACGTACTGACTGATGGTTCGGCCCCATTCAACTTCTGGGTCTCTAAATTGTCCACGTGGCCAGAGCTAGCCTTTTATGCCTTGGAGGTGCTGGCCTGCCCGGCGGCCAGCGTTTTGTCTGAACGTGTATTCAGCACGGCAGGGGGCGTCATTACAGACAAACGCAGCCGCCTGTCTACAGCCAATGTGGACAAGCTGACGTTCATAAAAATGAACCAGGCATGAATCCCATAGGATCTGTCCGTCCCTTGTCCAGATTAGACATTAACTACCTCCCCTTAACCATATATTATTGGACTCCAGGGCACTTCCTCATTCAATCCTATTTTTATTTTCATTTTACCATTATATTGCGAGGCTACCCAAAGTTGAATGAACCTCTCCTCTGTCTGGGTGCCGGGGCCTAAATATATGCCAATGGACTGTTCCAATGTTGGATGACGTGAAGCCTCATTCTCTGCTATGACATGCAGACTAATTCTCTGCTGACATGAAGCCAGATTGTCTGTTACGGGACCTCTCTCCTCTGCCTGTGTGCTGGGCCTAAATATATGCCAATGGACTGTTGCAGTGGTGGCTGACGTGAAGCCTCATTCTCTGCTATGACATGCAGACTAATTCTCTGCTGACATGAAGCCAGATTGTCTGTTACGGGACCTCTCTCCTCTGCCTGGGTGCTGGGCCTAAATTTATGAAAATGGACTCTTACAGTGGTGGGTGACGTGAAGCCTGATTCTCTGCTATGATATGAAGACTGATTCTCTGCTGACATGAAGCCAGATTGTCTGTTACGGGACCTCTCTCCTCTGCCTGGGTGCTGGGCCTAAATATATGCCAATGGACTGTTGCAGTGGTGGCTGACGTGAAGCCTGATTCTCTGCTATGACATGCAGACTGATTCTCTGCTGACATGAAGCCAGATTGTCTGTTACGGGACCTCTCTCCTCTGCCTGTGTGCTGGGCCTAAATATATGCCAATGGACTGTTGCAGTGGGGGCTGACGTGAAGCCTCATTCTCTGCTATGACATGCAGACTAATTCTCTGCTGACATGAAGCCAGATTGTCTGTTACGGGACCTCTCTCCTCTGCCTGGGTGCTGGGCCTAAATATATGCCAATGGACTGTTGCAGTGGTGGCTGACGTGAAGCCTGATTCTCTGCTATGACATGAAGACTGATTCTCTGCTGACATGAAGCCAGATTGTCTGTTACGGGACCTCTCTCCTCTGCTTGTGTGCTGGGCCTAAATATATGCCAATGGACTGTTGCAGTGGTGGCTGACGTGAAGCCTCATTCTCTGCTATGACATGCAGACTA
The DNA here is from genome assembly GCF_014858855.1 of Bufo gargarizans. Classification (NCBI taxonomy): domain Eukaryota; kingdom Metazoa; phylum Chordata; class Amphibia; order Anura; family Bufonidae; genus Bufo; species Bufo gargarizans. The sequence continues at coordinate 724,569,264 of NC_058081.1, read as the reverse complement.
ATTCTCTGCTGACATGAAGCCAGATTCTCTGTTACGGGACCTCTCTCCTCTGCCTGGGTTCCGGGGCCTAAATATCTGAGAATGGACTGTTCCAGTGGTGGGTGACGGGAAGCCAGATTCTCTGCTATGGGACCTCTCTCCAATTGATTTTGGTTAATTTTTATTTATTTAATTTTTATTTTAATTCATTTCCCTATCCACATTTGTTTGCATGGGATTTACCTACATGTTGCTGCCTTTTGCAGCCCTCTAGCCCTTTCCTGGGCTGTTTTACAGCCTTTTTAGTGCCGAAAAGTTCGGGTCCCCATTGACTTCAATGGGGTTCGGGTTCGGGACGAAGTTCGGATCGGGTTCGGATCCCGAACCCGAACATTTCCGGGAAGTTCGGCCGAACTTCTCGAACCCGAACATCCAGGTGTTCGCTCAACTCTAGTTGCAACGCCAGTACCGTTAATGGCGGTACAACCATAGGTGGTAATAATGAGGTAGACAGTGGTAAGATGCAACTCACAACTTTTACTTTGGCTGTCTTTTGGTTGCAGCAGTACAAATATTCAGTTACTAGATGGTACAGAGTTAATTCTTCAAATCCTCTGTTTTAGGCTGTTTAGGTTTCGTGGTTTTGGAGCAGTGGGTTACTTCAATGTAAGTGGAACTTTTGGTGAGGTTGCCGGAGGCTAGGGTATCCTTCACCTAAATATCCCAAAGGTCCTTTATGCCTGGTTTACGGCTTTTATCCTTTGGATGACTTTGAATTTTTCCTTTTTCTTTTGTCCCTTTCTGGACTAAAACTTCTCTTCGGAGCTGAAGTGCTGGATCTGCACCTTTTCACTCTCAGTGTCAATATACTCACTGATCTCCACACTGACCTGTGGTCTCAACTGAACTCCACTCTTAATCTGCCTAATCTGATCTGATCTGTCTCACTAGGACTGACCTGGGTATATATATGACCTGAACTTTATCCCCATCTAGTGGTGGGATGTATAAATTAACAGGGATTTTGCAGATACATAAATGCAAAGTTATACCATACTGTACAATGCAATTGTTAAGATCAAAAAGTACTTTTAAGCAGTGCCCACACACACGTAGTGGGACACTGCATACCCCATGGTAAAATGTTAGTCGACCTCGACACATTCTTGACTCAATGTTGTATCATCCTGAAAGATATAAAAAGGGGAGAAGCATGCATGCATAGGGAAATAATGCCATAACTCACATTCTTGTACTTCTTGTACCTACGAATAAAACGGGTTAGGCAAGCATATATCAGGCAACAACAAAATGTATGAAATGGGGTAACACATTATTTTCTGTGAATACTACTGATATACCGACAAGCAAAATAGTCCATAATGATGAGGAAAACAAAATAAATATCTCAGGAGGCTCACAAGGTATGAGTCCGTTCCCTGGGCACCAATAAATATCAAAGTGGAATAGCACGGAGGCTCAGGTACGTGAAAGTCTATCTCCGGGTACGGACTTGAACGTTGCAAAACAGGCGAATAGAATATGATAACAGAATATTAGTCCTTTTTTCTTGAATTATCATGAATGGATATTTACTAGCTGGAGAAGGAAATCTCCATAACGGACTGGTAGTTGTCCTCTGGTACTCCTTTCAGATCTTCAAAGTGGCTGTGACTCTTCAGACCTTGCTTCTGGGGAACTTGAGGTTTCCTGAGTAGCAATAACTTCAGCTTCAGGTTAAAGTGTTGGGGTGTTGATTTTAGCAGGCACTAGAATGTTAAGCCATGGGGTTAAGAACAATTGCAAAGGGTCAGAAGTAGGGATGAGCGAACCCGAACTGTATAGTTCGGGTTCGAACCGAATTTTGGGGTGTCCGTGACACGGACCCGAACCCGGACATTTTCGTAAAAGTCCGGGTTCGGGTTCGGTGTTCGTCGCTTTCTTGGCGCTTTTTGAAAGGCTGCAAAGCAGCCAATCAACAAGCGTCATACTACTTGCCCCAAGAGGCCGTCACAGCCATGCCTACTATTGGCATGGCTGTGATTGGCCAGTGCAGCATGTGACCCAGCCTCTATTTAAGCTGGAGTCACATAGCGCCGCCCGTCACTCTGCTCTGATCAGTATAGGGAGTGGTTGCAGCTGCGACGTTAGGGCGAGATTAGGCAGTGATTAACTCCTCCAAAAGACTTCATTCAGAGATCGATCTGCAGCTGTGGATGATTGAACTGCTGCTATTGAATTGCTCACTGTTTTTAGGCTGCCCAGAGCGTTTTTCAGTCACTTTTTTCTGGGGTGATCGGCGGCCATTTTGTGTCTTGTGGTGCGCCAGCACAAGCTGCCACCAAGTGCATTTAACCCTCAATAGTGTGGTTGTTTTTTGGCTAAATCCTACATCAGGTTCAAGCTGTCACACCAAGTGCATTTAACCATCAATAGTCTGGTTATTTTTTGGCCATATACTACATCAGGGGCAAGCTGTCACCAAGTGCATTTAACCCTCAATGGTGTGGTTGTTTTTTGGCTAAATCCTACATCAGGGTCAAGCTGTCACACCAAGTGCATTTAACCATCAATAGTCTGGTTATATTTTGGCCATATACTACATCAGGGGCAAGCTGTCACCAAGTGCATTTAACCCTCAATGGTGTGGTTGTTTTTTGGCTAAATCCTACATCAGGGTCAAGCTGTCACACCAAGTGCATTTAACCATCAATAGTCTGGTTATTTTTTGACCATATACTACATCAGGGGCAAGCTGTCACCAAGTGCATTTAACCCTCAATAGTGTGGTTGGTCAAGCTGTCACACCAAGTGCATTTAACCATCAATAGTGTGGTTATTTTTTGGCCATATCCCAGTCTAATTCTGTCAGTAAACGTATACCTGTCACCCAGCGCCTAAATAATAGGCCTCAAATTTATAGTCAGCTAAATCTGTGGTTATTGCTGTGGCTGGGCAAGTTATTTAGTGTCCGTCAAAGCACAGTTTTTGTTCTGGGTTGAAATACAATTCCCAATTTAGCAATTTCCTAATTTAGTGGTTTCTGCTGTATCAGAGCTACTTTAAATCTATCCCTAAAAGGGTATATAAGATTCAAGGTGCACATAGGGTCATTCTGAATAACTTCACACACACGCTACTGTGCATTTCCAAGTCTAATTCTGTCAGTAAACCTATACCTGTCACCCAGCGCCTAAATACTAGGCCTCAAATTTATATACAGCTAAATCTGTCGTTACTGCTGTGGCTGGTCAAGTTATTTAGTGTCCGTCAAAGCACAGTTTTTGTTCTGGGTTGAAATACAATTCCCAATTTAGCAATTTCCTAATTTAGTGGTTTCTGCTGTATCAGAGCTACTTTAAATCTATCCCTAAAAGGGTATATAAGATTCAAGGTGCACATAGGGTCATTCTGAATAACTTCACACACACGCTACTGTGCATTTTCAAGTCTAATTCTGTCAGTAAACCTATACCTGTCACCCAGCGCCTAAATACTAGGCCTCAAATTTATATTCAGCTAAATCTGTGGTTACTGCTGTGCCTGTATTAGTGTAATACGGTACCTAAATAGATAGCCAGATAGTGTTAGGTGTCTGTAAAAAAAGGCCTGAATTTGAATTCAATACATTGGGCCAAATAATATTTTTGTTGTTGTGGTGAACGATAACAATGAGGAAAACATCTAGTAAGGGACGCGGACACGGACATGGTCGTGGTGGTGTTAGTGGACCCTCTGGTGCTGGGAGAGGACGTGGCCGTTCTGCCACAGCCACACGTCCTAGTGTACCAACTACCTCAGGTCCCAGTAGCCGCCATAATTTACAGCGATATTTGGTGGGGCCCAATGCCGTTCTAAGGATGGTAAGGCCTGAGCAGGTACAGGCATTAGTCAATTGGGTGGCCGACAGTGGATCCAGCACGTTTACATTATCTCCCACCCAGTCTTCTGCAGAAAGCGCACAGATGGCGCCTGAAAACCAAGCCCATCAGTCTGTCACATCACCCCCATGCATACCAGGGAAACTGTCTGAGCCTCAAGTTATGCAGCAGTCTCTTATGCTGTTTGAAGACTCCGCTGGCAGGGTTTCCCAAGGGCATCCACCCAGCCCTTCCCCAGCGGTGGAAGACATAGAATGCACTGACGCACAACCACTTATGTTTCCTGATGATGAGGACATGGGAATAGCACCTCAGCATGTCTCTGATGATGACGAAACACAGGTGCCAACTGCTGCGTCTTTCTGCAGTGTGCAGACTGAACAGGAGGTCAGGGATGAAGACTGGGTGGAAGACGATGCAGGGGAAGATGAGGTCCTAGACCCCACATGGAATGAAGGTCGTGCCACTGACTTTCACAGTTCGGAGGAAGAGGCAGTGGTGAGACTGAGCCAACAGCGTAGCAAAAGAGGGAGCAGTGGGCAAAAGCAGAACACCCGCCGCCAAGAGACTCCGCCTGCTACTGACCGCCGCCATCTGGGACCGAGCACCCCAAAGGCAGCTTCAAGGAGTTCCCTGGCATGGCACTTCTTCAAACAATGTGCTGACGACAAGACCTGAGTGGTTTGCACGCTGTGCCATCAGAGCCTGAAGCGAGGCATTAACGTTCTGAACCTTAGCACAACCTGCATGACCAGGCATCTGCATGCAAAGCATGAACTGCAGTGGAGTAAACACCTTAAAAACAAGGAAGTCACTCAGGCTCCCCCTGCTACCTATTCTGCTGCTGCCGCCTCGGCCTCTTCTGCTGCTGCCGCCTCGGCCTCTTCTGCTGCTGCCGCCTCGGCCTCTTCCTCCGCCTCTGGAGGAACGTTGGCACCTGCCGCCCAGCAAACAGGGGGTGTACCACCAACACCACCACCTCCGTCACCAAGCATCTCAACCATGTCACACGGCAGCGTTCAGCTCTCCATCTCACAAACATTTGAGAGAAAGCGTAAATTCCCACCTAGCCACCCTCGATCCCTGGCCCTGAATGCCAGCATTTCTAAACTACTGGCCTATGAAATGCTGTCATTTAGGCTGGTGGACACAGACAGCTTCAAACAGCTCATATCGCTTGCTGTCCCACAGTATGTTGTTCCCAGCCGGCACTACTTCTCCAAGAGAGCCGTGCCTTCCCTGCACAACCAAGTATCCGATAAAATCAAGTGTGCACTGCGCAACGCCATCTGTGGCAAGGTCCACCTAACCACAGATACGTGGACCAGTAAGCACGGCCAGGGACGCTATATCTCCCTAACTGCACACTGGGTAAATGTAGTAGCAGCTGGGCCCCAGGCGGAGAGCTGTTTGGCGCACTTCCTTCCACCGCCAAGGATCGCAGGGCAACATTCTTTGCCTCCTGTTGCCACCTCCTCCTACTCAGCTTCCTCCTCCTCTTCTTCCACCTGCTCATCCAGTCAGCCACACACCTTCACCACCAACTTCAGCACAGCCCGGGGTAAACGTCAGCAGGCCATTCTGAAACTCATATGTTTGGGGGACAGGCCCCACACCGCACAGGAGTTGTGGCGGGGTATAGAACAACAGACCGACGAGTGGTTGCTGCCGGTGAGCCTCAAGCCCGGCCTGGTGGTGTGCGATAATGGGCGAAATCTCATTGCAGCTCTGGGACTAGCCGGTTTGACGCACATCTCTTGCTTGACGCATGTGCTGAATTTGGTGGTGCAGAAGTTCATTCACAACTACCCCGACATGTCAGAGCTGCTACATAAAGTGCGGGCCGTCTGTTCGCGCTTCCGGCGTTCACATCCTGCCGCTGCTCGCCTGTCTGCGCTACAGCGTAACTTCGGCCTTCCCGCTCACCGCCTCATATGCGACGTGCCCACCAGATGGAACTCCGCCTTGCACATGCTGGACAGACTGTGCGAGCAGCAGCAGGCCATAGTGGAGTTTCAGCTGCAGCACGCACGGGTCAATCGCACTGCGGAACAGCACCACTTCACCACCAATGACTGGGCCTCCATGCGAGACCTGTGTGCCCTGTTGCGCTGTTTCGAGTACTCCACCAACATGGCCAGTGGCGATGACGCCGTTATCAGCGTTACAATACCACTTCTATGTCTCCTTGAGAAAACACTTAGGGCGATGATGGAAGAGGAGGTGGCCCAGGAGGAGGAGGAGGAGGAGGAAGAGGGGTCATTTTTAGCACTTTCAGGCCAGTCTCTTCGAAGTGACTCAGAGGGAGGTTTTTTGCAACAGCAGAGGCCAGGTACAAATGTGGCCAGCCAGGGCCCACTACTGGAGGACGAGGAGGACGAGGATGAGGGGGAGGTGGAGGAGGATGAGGATGAAGCATGGTCACAGCGGGGTGGCACCCAACGCAGCTCGGGCCCATCACTGGTGCGTGGCTCGGGGGAAACGCAGGACGATGACGATACGCCTCCCACAGAGGACAGCTTGTCCTTACCCCTGGGCAGCCTGGCACACATGAGCGACTACATGCTGCAGTGCCTGCAGTGGAAAAGTTTTGTCAACACGCCACAGCTAACTGCACCACCACCTGATACGCAACGTGTTAGCAGGAGGCAACATTTCACTAACATGGTGGAACAGTACGTGTGCACACCCCTCCACGTACTGACTGATGGTTCGGCCCCATTCAACTTCTGGGTCTCCAAATTGTCCACGTGGCCAGAGCTAGCCTTTTATGCCTTGGAGGTGCTGGCCTGCCCAGCGGCCAGTGTTTTGTCTGAACGTGTATTCAGCACGACAGGGGGCGTCATTACAGACAAACGCAGCCGCCTGTCTACAGCCAATGTGGACAAGCTGACGTTCATAAAAATGAACCAGGCATGGATCCCACAGGACCTGTCCATCCCTTGTGCATATTAGACATTAACTACCTCCCCTTAACCATATATTATTGTACTCCAGGGCACTTCCTCATTCAATCCTATTTTTATTTTCATTTTACCATTATATTGCGAGGCAACCCAAAGTTGAATGAACCTCTCCTCTGTCTGGGTGCCGGGGCCTAAATATATGCCAATGGACTGTTCCAATGTTGGGTGACGTAAAGCCTGATTCTCTGCTATGACATGCAGACTGATTCTCTGCTGACATGAAGCCAGATTCTCTGTTACGGGACCTCTCTCCTCTGCCTGGGTGCTGGGCCTAAATATATGCCAATGGACTGTTACAGTGGTGGCTGACGTGAAGCCTGATTCTCTGCTATGACATGCAGACTGATTCTCTGCTGACATGAAGACAGATTCTCTGTTACGGGACCTCTCTCCTCTGCCTGGGTGCGTGGGCCTAAATATATGACAATGGACTGTTACAGTGGTGGCTGACGTAAAGCCTGATTCTCTTCTCTGACATGCAGACTGATTCTCTGCTGACATGAAGCCAGATTCTCTGTTAAGGGACCTCTCTCCTCTGCCTGGGTGCCTGGGCCTAAATATATGACAATGGACTGTTACAGTGGTGGCTGACGTGAAGCCTGATTCTCTGCTATGACATGCAGACTGATTCTCTGCTGACATGAAGCCAGATTCTCTGTTAAGGGACCTCTCTCCTCTGCCTGGGTGCGTGGGCCTAAATATATGACAATGGACTGTTACAGTGGTGGCTGACGTAAAGCCTGATTCTCTTCTCTGACATGCAGACTGATTCTCTGCTGACATGAAGCCAGATTCTCTGTTAAGGGACCTCTCTCCTCTGCCTGGGTGCCTGGGCCTAAATATATGACAATGGACTGTTACAGTGGTGGCTGACGTGAAGCCTGATTCTCTGCTATGACATGCAGACTGATTCTCTGCTGACATGAAGACAGATTCTCTGTTACGGGACCTCTCTCCTCTGCCTGGGTGCCTGGGCCTAAATATATGACAATGGACTGTTACAGTGGTGGCTGACGTGAAGCCTGATTCTCTGCTATGACATGCAGACTGATTTTCTGCTGACATGAAGCCAGATTCTCTGTTAAGGGACCTCTCTCCTCTGCCTGGGTGCCTGGGCCTAAATATATGACAATGGACTGTTACAGTGGTGGCTGACGTTAAGCCTGATTCTCTGCTATGACATGCAGACTGATTCTCTGCTGACATGAAGCCAGATTCTCTGTTAAGGGACCTCTCTCCTCTACCTGGGTGCCTGGGCCTAAATATATGACAATGGACTGTTACAGTGGTGGCTGACGTGAAGCCTGATTCTCTGCTATGACATGCAGACTGATTCTCTGCTGACATGAAGCCAGATTCTCTGTTAAGGGACCTCTCTCCTCTGCCTGGGTGCCTGGGCCTAAATATATGACAATGGACTGTTACAGTGGTGGCTGACGTGAAGCCTGATTCTCTGCTATGACATGCAGACTGATTTTCTGCTGACATGAAGCCAGATTCTCTGTTAAGGGACCTCTCTCCTCTGCCTGGGTGCCTGGGCCTAAATATATGACAATGGACTGTTACAGTGGTGGCTGACGTTAAGCCTGATTCTCTGCTATGACATGCAGACTGATTCTCTGCTGACATGAAGCCAGATTCTCTGTTAAGGGACCTCTCTCCTCTACCTGGGTGCCTGGGCCTAAATATATGACAATGGACTGTTACAGTGGTGGCTGACGTGAAGCCTGATTCTCTGCTATGACATGCAGACTGATTCTCTGCTGACATGAAGCCAGATTCTCTGTTAAGGGACCTCTCTCCTCTGCCTGGGTGCCTGGGACTAAATATATGACAATGGACTGTTACAGTGGTGGCTGACGTGAAGCCTGATTCTCTGCTATGACATGCAGACTGATTCTCTGCTGACATGAAGCCAGATTCTCTGTTAAGGGACCTCTCTCCTCTGCCTGGGTGCATGGGCCTAAATATATGACAATGGACTGTTACAGTGGTGGCTGACGTGAAGCCTGATTCTCTGCTATGACATGCAGACTGAATCTCTGCTGACATGAAGCCAGATTCTCTGTTAAGGGACCTCTCTCCTCTGCCTGGGTGCCTGGGCCTAAATATATGACAATGGACTGTTACAGTGGTGGCTGACGTGAAGCCTGATTCTCTGCTATGACATGCAGACTGATTCTCTGCTGACATGAAGCCAGATTCTCTGTTAAGGGACCTCTCTCCTCTGCCTGGGTGCCTGGGCCTAAATATATGACAATGGACTGTTACAGTGGTGGCTGACGTGAAGCCTGATTCTCTGCTATGATATGCAGACTGATTCTCTGCTGACATGAAGCCAGATTCTCTGTTAAGGGACCTCTCTCCTCTGCCTGGGTGCCTGGGCCTAAATATATGACAATGGACTGTTACAGTAGTGGCTGACGTGAAGCCTGATTCTCTGCTATGACATGCAGACTGATTCTCTGCTGACATGAAGCCAGATTCTCTGTTAAGGGACCTCTCTCCTCTGCCTGGGTGCCTGGGCCTAAATATATGACAATGGACTGTTACAGTGGTGGCTGATGTGAAGCCTGATTCTCTGCTATGACATGCAGACTGATTCTCTGCTGACATGAAGCCAGATTCTCTGTTAAGGGACCTCTCTCCTCTGCCTGGGTGCCTGGGCCTAAATATATGACAATGGACTGTTACAGTGGTGGCTGACGTGAAGCCTGATTCTCTGCTATGACATGCAGACTGATTTTCTGCTGACATGAAGCCAGATTCTCTGTTAAGGGACCTCTCTCCTCTGCCTGGGTGCCTGGGCCTAAATATATGACAATGGACTGTTACAGTGGTGGCTGACGTGAAGCCTGATTCTCTGCTATGACATGCAGACTGATTTTCTGCTGACATGAAGCCAGATTCTCTGTTAAGGGACCTCTCTCCTCTGCCTGGGTGCCTGGGCCTAAATATATGACAATGGACTGTTACAGTGGTGGCTGACGTGAAGCCTGATTCTCTGCTATGACATGCAGACTGATTCTCTGCTGACATGAAGCCAGATTCTCTGTTAAGGGACCTCTCTCCTCTGCCTGGGTGCATGGGCCTAAATATATGACAATGGACTGTTACAGTGGTGGCTGACGTGAAGCCTGATTCTCTGCTATGACATGCAGACTGAATCTCTGCTGACATGAAGCCAGATTCTCTGTTACGGGACCTCTCTCCTCTGCCTGGGTGCCTGGGCCTAAATATATGACAATGGACTGTTACAGTGGTGGCTGACGTGAAGCCTGATTCTCTGCTATGACATGCAGACTGATTCTCTGCTGACATGAAGCCAGATTCTCTGTTAAGGGACCTCTCTCCTCTGCCTGGGTGCCTGGGCCTAAATATATGACAATGGACTGTTACAGTGGTGGCTGACGTGAAGCCTGATTCTCTGCTATGACATGCAGACTGATTCTCTGCTGACATGAAGCCAGATTCTCTGTTAAGGGACCTCTCTCCTCTGCCTGGGTGCCTGGGCCTAAATATATGACAATGGACTGTTACAGTGGAGGCTGACGTAAAGCCTGATTCTCTGCTATGACATGCAGACTTATTCTCTGCTGACATGAAGCCAGATTCTCTGTTAAGGGACCTCTCTCCTCTGCCTGGGTGCCTGGGCCTAAATATATGACAATGGACTGTTACAGTGGTGGCTGACGTGAAGCCTGATTCTCTGCTATGAAATGCAGACTGATTCTCTGCTGACATGAAGCCAGATTCTCTGTTAAGGGACCTCTCTCCTCTGCCTGGGTGCCTGGGCCTAAATATATGACAATGGACTGTTACAGTGGTGGCTGACGTGAAGCCTGATTCTCTGCTATGACATGCAGACTGATTCTCTGCTGACATGAAGACAGATTCTCTGTTACGGGACCTCTCTCCTCTGCCTGGGTGCCTGGGCCTAAATATATGACAATGGACTGTTACAGTGGTGGCTGACGTGAAGCCTGATTCTCTGCTATGACATGCAGACTGATTTCTGCTGACATGAAGCCAGATTCTCTGTTAAGGGACCTCTCTCCTCTGCCTGGGTGCCTGGGCCTAAATATATGACAATGGACTGTTACAGTGGTGGCTGACGTGAAGCCTGATTCTCTGCTATGACATGCAGACTGATTCTCTGCTGACATGAAGCCAGATTCTCTGTTAAGGGACCTCTCTCCTCTGCCTGGGTGCATGGGCCTAAATATATGACAATGGACTGTTACAGTGGTGGCTGACGTGAAGCCTGATTCTCTGCTATGACATGCAGACTGAATCTCTGCTGACATGAAGCCAGATTCTCTGTTAAGGGACCTCTCTCCTCTGCCTGGGTGCCTGGGCCTAAATATATGACAATGGACTGTTACAGTGGTGGCTGACGTGAAGCCTGATTCTCTGCTATGACATGCAGACTGATTTTCTGCTGACATGAAGCCAGATTCTCTGTTAAGGGACCTCTCTCCTCTGCCTGGGTGCCTGGGCCTAAATATATGACAATGGACTGTTACAGTGGTGGCTGACGTGAAGCCTGATTCTCTGCTATGACATGCAGACTGATTCTCTGCTGACATGAAGCCAGATTCTCTGTTAAGGGACCTCTCTCCTCTGCCTGGGTGCCTGGGCCTAAATATATGACAATGGACTGTTACAGTGGTGGCTGACGTGAAGCCTGATTCTCTGCTATGATATGCAGACTGATTCTCTGCTGACATGAAGCCAGATTCTCTGTTAAGGGACCTATCTCCTCTGCCTGGGTGCCTGGGCCTAAATATATGACAATGGACTGTTACAGTGGTGGCTGACGTGAAGCCTGATTCTCTGCTATGACATGCAGACTGATTCTCTGCTGACATGAAGCCAGATTCTCTGTTAAGGGACCTCTCTCCTCTGCCTGGGTGCCTGGGCCTAAATATATGACAATGGACTGTTACAGTGGTGGCTGACGTGAAGCCTGATTCTCTGCTATGACATGCAGACTGATTTCTCTGCTGACATGAAGCCAGATTCTCTGTTAAGGGACCTCTCTCCTCTGCCTGGGTGCCTGGGCCTAAATATATGACAATGGACTGTTACAGTGGTGGCTGACGTGAAGCCTGATTCTCTGCTATGACATGCAGACTGATTCTCTGCTGACATGAAGCCAGATTCTCTGTTAAGGGACCTCTCTCCTCTGCCTGGGTGCCTGGGCCTAAATATATGACAATGGACTGTTACAGTGGTGGCTGACGTGAAGCCTGATTCTCTGCTATGACATGCAGACTGATTCTCTGCTGACATGAAGCCAGATTCTCTGTTAAGGGACCTCTCTCCTCTGCCTGGGTGCATGGGCCTAAATATATGACAATGGACTGTTACAGTGGTGGCTGACGTGAAGCCTGATTCTCTGCTATGACATGCAGACTGATCTCTGCTGACATGAAGCCAGATTCTCTGTTACGGGACCTCTCTCCTCTGCCTGGGTGCCTGGGCCTAAATATATGACAATGGACTGTTACAGTGGTGGCTGACGTGAAGCCTGATTCTCTGCTATGACATGCAGACTGATTCTCTGCTGACATGAAGCCAGATTCTCTGTTAAGGGACCTCTCTCCTCTGCCTGGGTGCCTGGGCCTAAATATATGACAATGGACTGTTACAGTGGTGGCTGACGTGAAGCCTGATTCTCTGCTATGATATGCAGACTGATTCTCTGCTGACATGAAGCCAGATTCTCTGTTAAGGGACCTCTCTCCTCTGCCTGGGTGCATGGGCCTAAATATATGACAATGGACTGTTACAGTGGTGGCTGACGTGAAGCCTGATTCTCTGCTATGACATGCAGACTGATCTCTGCTGACATGAAGCCAGATTCTCTGTTAAGGGACCTCTCTCCTCTGCCTGGGTGCCTGGGCCTAAATATATGACAATGGACTGTTACAGTGGTGGCTGACGTGAAGCCTGATTCTCTGCTATGACATGCAGACTGATTTCTGCTGACATGAAGCCAGATTCTCTGTTAAGGGACCTCTCTCCTCTGCCTGGGTGCCTGGGCCTAAATATATGACAATGGACTGTTACAGTGGTGGCTGACGTGAAGCCTGATTCTCTGCTATGACATGCAGACTGATTCTCTGCTGACATGAAGCCAGATTCTCTGTTAAGGGACCTCTCTCCTCTGCCTGGGTGCCTGGGCCTAAATATATGACAATGGACTGTTACAGTGGTGGCTGACGTGAAGCCTGATTCTCTGCTATGATATGCAGACTGATTCTCTGCTGACATGAAGCCAGATTCTCTGTTAAGGGACCTCTCTCCTCTGCCTGGGTGCCTGGGCCTAAATATATGACAATGGACTGTTAGAGTGGTGGCTGACGTGAAGCCTGATTCTCTGCTATGACATGCAGACTGATTCTCTGCTGACATGAAGCCAGATTCTCTGTTAAGGGACCTCTCTCCTCTGCCTGGGTGCCTGGGCCTAAATATATGACAATGGACTGTTACAATGGTGGCTGACGTGAAGCCTGATTCTCTGCTATGATATGCAGACTGATTCTCTGCTGACATGAAGCCAGATTCTCTGTTAAGGGACCTCTCTCCTCTGCCTGGGTGCCTGGGCCTAAATATATGACAATGGACTGTTAGAGTGGTGGCTGACGTGAAGCCTGATTCTCTGCTATGACATGCAGACTGATTCTCTGCTGACATGAAGCCAGATTCTCTGTTAAGGGACCTCTCTCCTCTGCCTGGGTGCCTGGGCCTAAATATATGACAATGGACTGTTACAGTGGTGGCTGACGTGAAGCCTGATTCTCTGCTATGACATGCAGACTGATTCTCTGCTGACATGAAGCCAGATTCTCTGTTAAGGGACCTCTCTCCTCTGCCTGGGTGCATGGGCCTAAATATATGACAATTGACTGTTACAGTGGTGGCTGACGTGAAGCCTGATTCTCTGCTATGACATGCAGACTGAATCTCTGCTGACATGAAGCCAGATTCTCTGTTACGGGACCTCTCTCCTCTGCCTGGGTGCCTGGGCCTAAATATATGACAATGGACTGTTACAGTGGTGGCTGACGTGAAGCCTGATTCTCTGCTATGACATGCAGACTGATTCTCTGCTGACATGAAGCCAGATTCTCTGTTAAGGGACCTCTCTCCTCTGCCTGGGTGCCTGGGCCTAAATATATGACAATGGACTGTTACAGTGGTGGCTGACGTGAAGCCTGATTCTCTGCTATGATATGCAGACTGATTCTCTGCTGACATGAAGCCAGATTCTCTGTTAAGGGACCTCTCTCCTCTGCCTGGGTGCCTGTGCCTAAATATATGACAATGGACTGTTACAGTAGTGGCTGACGTGAAGCCTGATTCTCTGCTATGACATGCAGACTGATTCTCTGCTGACATGAAGCCAGATTCTCTGTTAAGGGACCTCTCTCCTCTGCCTGGGTGCCTGGGCCTAAATATATGACAATGGACTGTTACAGTGGTGGCTGATGTGAAGCCTGATTCTCTGCTATGACATGCAGACTGATTCTCTGCTGACATGAAGCCAGATTCTCTGTTAAGGGACCTCTCTCCTCTGCCTGGGTGCCTGGGCCTAAATATATGACAATGGACTGTTACAGTGGTGGCTGACGTGAAGCCTGATTCTCTGCTATGACATGCAGACTGATTTTCTGCTGACATGAAGCCAGATTCTCTGTTAAGGGACCTCTCTCCTCTGCCTGGGTGCCTGGGCCTAAATATATGACAATGGACTGTTACAGTGGTGGCTGACGTGAAGCCTGATTCTCTGCTATGACATGCAGACTGATTCTCTGCTGACATGAAGCCAGATTCTCTGTTAAGGGACCTCTCTCCTCTACCTGGGTGCCTGGGCCTAAATATATGACAATGGACTGTTACAGTGGTGGCTGACGTGAAGCCTGATTCTCTGCTATGACATGCAGACTGATTTTCTGCTGACATGAAGCCAGATTCTCTGTTAAGGGACCTCTCTCCTCTGCCTGGGTGCCTGGGCCTAAATATATGACAATGGACTGTTACAGTGGTGGCTGACGTGAAGCCTGATTCTCTGCTATGACATGCAGACTGATTCTCTGCTGACATGAAGCCAGATTCTCTGTTAAGGGACCTCTCTCCTCTGCCTGGGTGCATGGGCCTAAATATATGACAATGGACTGTTACAGTGGTGGCTGACGTGAAGCCTAATTCTCTGCTATGACATGCAGACTGAATCTCTGCTGACATGAAGCCAGATTCTCTGTTACGGGACCTCTCTCCTCTGCCTGGATGCCGGGGCCTAAATATATGCCAATGGACTGTTGCAGTGGTGGCTGACGTGAAGCCTGATTCTCTGCTATGACATGCAGACTAATTCTCTGCTGACATGAAGCCAGATTCTCTGTTAAGGGACCTCTCTCCTCTGCCTGGGTGCATGGGCCTAAATATATGACAATGGACTGTTACAGTGGTGGCTGACGTGAAGCCTGATTCTCTGCTATGACATGCAGACTGATTCTCTGCTGACATGAAGCCAGATTCTCTGTTACGGGACCTCTCTCCTCTGCCTGGGTGCCTGGGCCTAAATATATGACAATGGACTGTTACAGTGGTGGCTGACGTGAAGCCTGATTCTCTGCTATGATATGCAGACTGATTCTCTGCTGACATGAAGCCAGATTCTCTGTTAAGGGACCTCTCTCCTCTGCCTGGGTGCCTGGGCCTAAATATATGACAATGGACTGTTATAGTGGTGGCTGACGTGAAGCCTGATTCTCTGCTATGACATGCAGACTGATTCTCTGCTGACATGAAGCCAGATTCTCTGTTAAGGGACCTCTCTCCTCTGCCTGGGTGCCTGGGCCTAAATATATGACAATGGACTGTTACAGTGGTGGCTGACGTAAAGCCTGATTCTCTGCTATGATATGCAGACTGATTCTCTGCTGACATGAAGCCAGATTCTCTGTTAAGGGACCTCTCTCCTCTGCCTGGGTGCCTGGGCCTAAATATATGACAATGGACTGTTATAGTGGTGGCTGACGTGAAGCCTGATTCTCTGCTATGACATGCAGACTGATTCTCTGCTGACATGAAGCCAGATTCTCTGTTAAGGGACCTCTCTCCTCTGCCTGGGTGCCTGGGCCTAAATATATGACAATGGACTGTTACAGTGGTGGCTGACGTGAAGCCTGATTCTCTGCTATGACATGCAGACTTATTCTTTGCTGACATGAAGCCAGATTCTCTGTTAAGGGACCTCTCTCCTCTGCCTGGGTGCCTGGGCCTAAATATATGACAATGGACTGTTACAGTGGTGGCTGACGTGAAGCCTGATTCTCTGCTATGACATGCAGACTGATTCTCTGCTGACATGAAGCCAGATTCTCTGTTAAGGGACCTCTCTCCTCTGCCTGGGTGCCTGGGCCTAAATATATGACAATGGACTGTTACAGTGGTGGCTGACGTGAAGCCTGATTCTCTGCTATGACATGCAGACTGATTCTCTGCTGACATGAAGCCAGATTCTCTGTTACGGGACCTCTCTCCTCTACCTGGGTGCCTGGGCCTAAATATATGACAATGGACTGTTACAGTGGTGGCTGACGTGAAGCCTGATTCTCTGCTATGACATGCAGACTGATTCTCTGCTGACATGAAGCCAGATTCTCTGTTACGGGACCTCTCTCCTCTGCCTGGGTGCCTGGGCCTAAATATATGACAATGGACTGTTACAGTTGTGGCTGACGTGAAGCCTTATTCTCTGCTATGACATGCAGACTGATTCTCTGCTGACATGAAGCCAGATTCTCTGTTACGGGACCTCTCTCCTCTGCCTGGGTGCGTGGGCCTAAATATATGACAATGGACTGTTACAGTGGTGGGTGACGTGAAGCCTGATTCTCTGCTATGACATGCAGACTGATTCTCTGCTGACATGAAGCCAGATTCTCTGTTACGGGACCTCTCTCCTCTGCCTGGGTGCGTGGGCCTAAATATATGACAATGGACTGTTACAGTGGTGACTGACATGAAGCCTGATTCTCTGCTATGACATGCAGACTGATTCTCTGCTGACATGAAGCCAGATTCTCTGTTACGGGACCTCTCTCCTCTGCCTTGGTGCCTGGGCCTAAATATCTGACAATGGACTGTTACAGTGGTGGGTGACGTGAAGCCAGATTCTCTGCTATGGGACCTCTCTCCAATTGATATTGGTTAATTTTTATTTATTTTATTTTTAATTTTATTCATTTCCCTATCCACATTTGTTTGCAGGGGATTTACCTACATGTTGCTGCCTTTTGCAGCCTTCTAGCTCTTTCCTGGGCTGTTTGACAGCCTTTTTAGTGCCGAAAAGTTCGGGTCCCCATTGACTTCAATGGGGTTCGGGTTCGGGACGAAGTTCGGGTCGAACCCGAACATTTCCGGGAAGTTCGGCCGAACTTCTCGAACCCGAACATCCAGTCGTTCGCTCAACTCTATTTAGAAGCTAACAACGTTTTTCCCAAGGACTGTATTGGTCCCTCTGGATCATTTGTTTTTTCCAGTTCTGGCTCAATGAGTTGAATTTCCTCTGGAACAGCTACTTCTTTAGAAGTTTCTTCTGGGGTGTCCTCTTTAAGGCACAACTTTAGGCGATTTCTGTGTACTACACAGGATTTATCCTCTTGGGGAATCTCATATGTGTCAGTTTCTGGATTTAGAAAAGCATAAATGGTGTAACGTTCTCTCTCCCATTTGCTATCAAGTTTGCTGGTTCTATGGTTATTTTTTAACCAGACACGATTACCAATTTTGAGTGGTTCTGCCTTGGCAGATTGGTTGTAGTCCTTCTGTTGTTTTTCTTGGGCATGTTGAACAATCTGTTGCGCGTCAATCAAACGCCTTTGGTGTTCCGCCACACAATCAGTCTTTGGTAATGGGTTGATTGCATCAGGCACTTGTACGCCCAAAGTGTGGTCAGCAGGTAATGTACCTTGTCGGCCAAACATAAGGTAGTAGGGTGTATACCCAGTAGAACAATGGATAGTGTTGTTGTAGGTATACATCAGCTGAGGCAATAAAGTAGGCCAATCATTTCTTGTAGCAGGTGGGACTCCTCTTAACATCTCAATTAGAGTTTGGTTCATCTTCTCACAAAGTCCATTCTCCTGGGGATATGCTGTGGTCCTGATTTTAGGACAATTGTGGAAAGTACATAGTTCTTTAAAGAGTTGTGATTCGAAGGCAGATCCTTGACCTGTGAGGATTCTCTCTGGGCATCCATATGGCAACAGGAAATGTTTCCAGAAAGCATCTGCAGTTGTTATTGCGGTCAAGTCTTTTACAGGCACAGCTACAACAAATTTTGTGTAGTGGTCAATGATGGTCATAGCATAGGTATAACCCGAGCTACTTGGTTCTAATTTCACATGATCAATTGTGACTATTTCTAATGGTGTTCTACTCACTATGGAATGCAAAGGAGCTCTTTGGTCATGTTTCTCACCTTTTCCAAAAGCACAGGTGGAACATTCTCGACACCCTTTCTCAATGTCTCCTCTCAGCCAGATCCAATAGAATCTTCTACGGATGGTGGCTTCTGGTTTCTACACGCCAAAGTGTCCTGATTGATCATGATACATCTCCAAAATGATCCTTGCATCACAGCGTGGTATTAGGATTTGGTATAGACAATCCCTTGTAACTGGGTCTAGAGTTCTTCTTAGTAGTAGGCCCTTTTGTAGAAAGAGGTGTTCTCTATGTCTCCATAGTTTGGACAATTCTAAATCTGCATTCTTTCTGTGAATTCTTTCTGGGGTTCTTCCACTGGTGAAGAAATCTTGAAGTTCTCCTAACACTCTGCTTTCATTCTGTAATTTGATCCATCTTTCGTTGTCTACATGAGATTTTGGATCCACTTGTTGTTGGAGGTTGAAAACTTTTTTCCCTTTAACAATGATGATATCTTGATGGGCAAAGTTGTTGTAGAAGGATGGCATTTCTACCTCTTCCCAAACATCTTCTTGTGAAGTAGGGTCTTCTTTGGTTGGCAGGCGGGATAATGCATCCGCATTTTCATTTGCTTTTCCTGTTCTGTATTTTACAGGAAAATTGTAGTTAGCAAGGCGTGAGGCCCATCTTTGTTCCAACGCTCCTAACTTGGCGGTGTTAAGATGTGCTAGTGGATTGTTATCAGTGAAGGCCACGAAGGGTGTTGCGGCAAGATAGTCTTAAAATTTTTCTGTGACAGCCCTGTGACAGCCCAACTGTAGTTTTGGTCATTCTTTTCACTACTTCTAAGAGATCCACTAGCATAGGAAATGACTCTTACTTGCATCTGTGTAAAGATGAAATGGCTGTTGATAATCCGGATAACCTAAGATCGGTGGTTCTGTCAACTTCTTCTTCAGAAGCTGGAAGGCAATCTCTCTTTCAGTGTTCCATTCCACTGGTATGGGAGTCTTCTGGTATCTTTTAGGATGCCCTCTCAAAAGTTTCAATATTAGCTCTGAAATTTGGGCAAAGTGAGGAATGAAACATCTGTAGTATCCTGCAAAGCTAAGGAAACTTCTTACCTCCTTCACCGTAGTGGGAGTAGGCCAATTACGGACTGCGACTATCTTCTCTGGATCCGGTTTAACACCTTCAGAGCTGTTGATATGTCCTAAGTATTTAACTTCTGGCTTCAGCAGATGACACTTGGATGGTTTAACTTTAAGTCCATGCTTAATAAGAACTTGAAAAACTTTGGGCCAGATGTTTCAAATAGTCTTCATAAGATTTGGAGTAGATGATGACATCATCTAAGTACAACAGGACGGTTTTACAATTTTTGTGGCCCAGACAACGCTCCATGAGTCTTTGAAAAGTTCCAGGCGCATTGCAAAGTCCAAAGGGCATGCAGTTGAACTCAAATAGGCCCATAGGGGTGGTGAATGCAGTCTTCTCACGATCTTCTGGTGCCATTGGTACTTGCCAGTATCCACTGGTTAAATCAAGTGTAGAGAAGTAGGCTGAAGATCCTAAAGCTGTCAAGGATTCCTCTATGCGTGGCAAAGGATAAGCATCTTTGTGAGTAATTTGGTTGATTTTTCTGTAGTCTACACAGAATCTGATGTTGCCGTCTTTTTTCCGGACTAGGACTAGTGGTGCAGCCCATGGGCTATGGCTGTCTTTGATGATGTCTGAGTCTTTCATCTCTTGAATCATTTGCTTGACGGATTGGTACATAGTAGGTGGTATAGGGCGATATCTTTCCTTGATCGGTGGGTGTGAACCTGTAGGGATGGAGTGTTTTATGATGTCTACTTCTCCATAATTGGTAGAATGTTAACTGAAGGCACGGTGATGTTATTTCACGACTTGCAATACTCCTTCTATTTGGTGTTCTGGTGTGGAAGCATCTTCCACATGAAGTTCTTTCCACCAGGGGGTGTTTAAGTTTTGGCCCTGTGGGGGTTGTTTCTGTAGATCTGTAGTCACGCTGATGACGTCTTGAAAGGTGATTTGGATCAGCTGTGCAATGGGACGGTACTTGGTTAATGTTACACTGTGATCACTCAAGTTGAGGAGACGAATAGGCAATTTACCTTCAGTGACAGTTGCCAGGCTTCTTGCAGCTCTGAGTAAAGGATAGTCTTCCAAGACAACTGGTTCTACCGAGGCTTGGTAGTCTTGATCTTGAATTCCGACTACAGCTCGGCACAATAGGAGAGTTTCAGTGTTGGGCTTGAGAATCACTGGTTGATTGTCTCTGAGGCGGACACAGCAGATTTCTCCTTTTTCATTAGCAAATCTCTGTTGCGCACTCAGTACACGGATGGTTTGCTGGATTACCTTCTTAGAAGCAAAAGAAGCAGTAGGCACTGACTGGTGTAAGGCTTCCAACATTTCAACATAGCAATTCCTAAGGACATTCATGCCTAGGACTATAGGAGGGTTGATGTTATTTTTCTTCACTTGCACTACAATAATGCCTTGTTAGGATAGGATGGTTCTTCCTATTTGAATGGTAGGTTCCCAGTAACCCAGTATTGGTACTGGTTTGCCGTTGCTGGCTATAAGACTCAGCCAGGAATCTGGTGGCTGGGAAAGTTGATTTTGGTCCCAGTATTTCTCAAATGCTGTTTGTTGTATGATAGTGACTTGGGATCCTGTGTCAACTAGGGCAACAAAAGGAACTCCATTTATTTGAAGTGTCACTTCTGGATGGGATCCTACATATCTTGGCATCCAATAAGGATCTTCTGGACCTATTGATCTACCTCCAGAGTGGGTGGTCCCTGACCTCAGGGGTGGCCCGTTTTACTGTGAGCAGGTGGCTTCAGTATGGCCTGGCTTGTGACAGTATGTACAGATAGGCCGCCTGGGGGTACTAGTGCGGTCAGGTGGGCGTCCGCCTGAATTTCTGGAGTAAGTCCCTTTGTAATCAGGGGAGAAGAGCCTTCTGGATACAGGTTTCTCATCCTCAAGCAATAGTGGCTTTTCCCATTGTTCCAATTTTTTTTAACTTTCTCCAGACTTTTAGTTAGGAATTGAACTTGCTCAGTAAGGGCAGCAACTGCGTCAGGAATTGGGGCTTGAGTTGCCTGACTGACGACAGGTAAAGGTTTGACAGGGGTGACCGGCTGTGTGGCTGGCACTACAGCGGATCCAACTGGTTCTGTTGGTGAACTTTT
Source organism: Bufo gargarizans (assembly GCF_014858855.1). Lineage (NCBI taxonomy): Eukaryota > Metazoa > Chordata > Amphibia > Anura > Bufonidae > Bufo > Bufo gargarizans. The sequence goes on along the minus strand of NC_058081.1, from coordinate 724,547,769 downwards.
TCCCAGTATACTGATAGCTAGTTCTTTAAAAACTAGGAAAGCAGCACTTGGATGCTGGGCGGCTAACATTCTTAGTTGGCTCTTTAAATTGTCTGTATTGACACCTTCAATAAACTGCTCTTTTAGGGTTTTGTCCTGATTCTCTGTCTCACGGGGGTCTACTTGTACAACAGCTCTAAGGGCTTCTTGTAAAGATAATGCAAAGTTTCTGAGTGACTCACCCGTTTGCAGTTTTTTTACTGAAGAACCTCATCTTGACTTCTGACACAGTCCTGGGTTCAAAGTTGGTGTAGAGACGTTCAAATATCTCTGAGAGCAGCTCCTTCCAACTGCGCAAGGAGAATCTCCATCTGCTGTTATGGGGATACCGGGTACAACCTGAACACTGCAAGCATTTTTTCTTTAAAGTCCCTTAAAGTGTGAATTTCACCAGAATAACATGGGATCCAGGGGGCCCCAGAATAATAAGGCATGGTTAAAGGCATCAAACTTGGTGGGATCAGCTGCGGCTGCCGCAGGGGGTCCGCGGAAGTTAGCCTGCACGTTATCCTCTTGCACAGACATGCTGACAATAGGTACATTACATTCAGATAAGCTAATTATGGCTGTTAATACTTTTTGTTTAGCGTTGCTAGGGGCGACCGCTATCTTACGGTGTATGGCCCTTTAAATGTTGATGCCGGCTAGATACAACACTCAGGCAGCGCTTGTTTGAGTTTTCGATTGCGCTCCTGGCTAGCGATGCTTCACTCTGAGGCGGCAGGAGTAAATTACAGTCTGCGGTAGTTACTTGGGGGCAGACAGGCAATGCGATGCGATCCGGCAGCTTGCCGGTGTAAGTCTCGCGATACCTTGGGGATGCACGCACGTCACACCGTCCTCCCGTGCGCGGCGTCTCCCTTTTATGTGGCCACAAGCAGAGGAGGCGGCACTGCGCTTGCATACAGGGCCGCCCTCTCAGAACCCACACAGTACAGGTAGAATGGGCTTGAACCGGACAGTTTTGCATAAAGGGGCGGCACACTGGTTTCCCGCTCTGCAGGGGGTGTTGCCAACTTGCTCACAGTGATGGCGCAGTATTATTTTTCAAATCGGAGCTCTGGCGCCCATATTAATTGAACAGTAAAAGTCTATTCACTGACAGCAAGCAGTTATAGTGACACACAAATGTTGGATTTTCTCACTTTTGGCACTGCGGTTTTGATGCTGGGGACTAGTATAGCACCTCCATATACTTTGCAATCAGTTTTGAACAGTTCAGGGCCCCAAAACAGCGCACAATAAGCAAAAGTCTCTCAAGAAAATAAAGGGGCGTATTCACATGCGACAGTCTCTCAAATATGGCGCATGGGTTAATATCCTGTTCGTGATGCCAATAAAAAGTTATGCAGCCAGCCAGTCGCAGGGGAAACACGTGAGGTGCACGGTGGACCGATGAGGGGCCAAGTTATAACACACAGTTCATCGGTTTACTCACGGTTAGCAGAAAGCCTCCCTGGGCCGGCAGCACAGTGTTGAGGTGGACAGCACGAAATCCTCCGGGGCACGCTCTGTGGTAGGAAGCATCAGCCAAGATGGTGGTTGAGGTGCCCTTGATGTTAGGGGTGCTTAGGGTGATTGTTGCGGCTGAGTCCCTTGATGGTTTTTGTCTTGACGCCAGTACCATTAATGGTGGTACCACCAATAGTAGTAATAATGAGGTAGACAGTGGTAAGATGCAACTCACAACTTTTACTTTGGATGTCTTTTGGTTGCAGCAGTACAAATATGCAGTCTCTAGATGGTACAGAGTTAATTCTGCAAATCCACTGTTTTAGGCTGTTTAGGTTTCGTGGTTTTGGAGCAGTGGGTTACTTCAATGTCAGTGGAACTTCTGGTGAGGTTGCCAGAGGCTAGGGTATACTTCACCTGAATATCCCAAAGGTCCTTTATGCCTGGTTTACGGCTTTTATACTTTGGATGAGTTTGAATTTGTCCTTTTTCTTTTGTCCCTTTCTGGACTAAAACTTCTCTTCAGAGCTGAAGTGCTGGATGTGCACCTTTTTACTCTCTCAGTGTCAGTCTACTTACTGATCTCCACACTGACCTGTGGTCTCAACTGAACTCCACTCTTAATCTGCCTAATCTGATCTGATAAGATCTGTCTCACTAGGCCTGACCTGGGTATATATATGACCTGAACTTTGTCCCCATCTAGTGGTGGGATGTATAAATTACACCTAATAGGCCTGTTAACAGGGATTTTGCTGATACATACATAAATGCAAAGTTATACCATACTGTACAGTCGTGACCAAAAGTTTTGAGAATTACATAAATATTGGAAATTGGAAAAGTTGCTGCTTAAGTTTTTATAATAGCAATTTGCATATACTCCAGAATGTTATGAAGAGTGATCAGATGAATTGCATAGTCCTTCTTTGCCATGAAAATTAACTTACCGTAATCCCAAAAAAACCTTTCCACTGCATTTCATTGCTGTCATTAAAGGACCTGCTGAGATCATTTCAGTAATCGTCTTGTTAACTCAGGTGAGAATGTTGACGAGTACAAGGCTGGAGATCATTATGTCAGGCTGATTGGGTTAAAATGGCAGACTTGACATGTTAAAAGGAGGGTGATACTTGAAATCATTGTTCTTCCATTGTTAACCATGGTGACCTGCTAGGAAACGTGTGCAGCTATCATTGCGTTGCATAAAAATGGCTTCACAGGCAAGGATATTGTGGCTACTAAGATTGCACCTCAATCAACAATTTATAGGATCATCAAGACTTTATGGAAAGAGGTTCAATTCTTGTTAAGAAGGCTTCAGGGCGTCCAAGAAAGTCCAGCAAGCGCCAGGATCGTCTCCTAAAGAGGATTCAGCTGCGGGATCGGAGTGCCACCAGTGCAGCGCTTGCTCAGGAATGGCAGCAGGCAGGTGTGAGCGCATCTGCACGCACAGTGAGGCGAAAACTTTTGGAAGATGGCCTGGTGTCAAGAAGGGCAGCAAAGAAGCCACTTCTCTCCCAAAAAAACATCAGGGACAGATTGATCTTCTGCAGAAAATATGGTGAATGGACTGCTGAGGACTGGGGCAAAGTCATATTCTCCGATGAAGCCTCTTTCCGATTGTTTGGGGCATCAGGAAAAAGGCTTGTCCGGAGAAGAAAAGGTGAGCGCTACCATCAGTCCTGTGTCATGCCAACAGTAAAGCATCCTGAGACCATTCATGTGTGGGGTTGCTTCTCATCCAAGGGAGTGGGCTCACTCACAATTTTGCCCAAAAACACAGCCATGAATAAAGAATGGTACCAAAACACCCTCCAACAGCAATTTCTTCCAACAATCCAACAACAGTTTGGTGAAGAACAATGCATTTTCCAGCACGATGGAGCACCGTGCCATAAGGCAAAAGTGATAACTAAGTGGCTCGGGGACCAAAACGTTGACATTTTGGGTCCATGGCCTGGAAACTCCCTAGATCTTAATCCCATTGAGAACTTGTGGTCAATCCTGAAGAGGCGGGTGGACAAACAAAAACCCACTAATTCTGACAAACTCCAAGAAGTGATTATGAAAGAATGGGTTGCTATCAGTCAGGAATTGGCCCAGAAGTTGATTGAGAGCATGCCCAGTCGAATTGCAGAGGTCCTGAAAAAGAAGGGCCAACACTGCAAATACTGACTCTGCATAAATGTCATGTAATTGTCGATAAAAGCCTTTGAAACATATGAAGTGCGAGTAATTATATTTCACTACATCACAGAAACAACTGAAAAAAAGATCTAAAAGCAGTTTAGCAGCAAACTTTGTGAAAACTTATATTTGTGTCATTCTCAAAACTTTTGGCCACGACTCTACAGTGCAATTGTTAAGATCAAAAAGTACTTTTAAGCAGTGCCCACACACACACGTAGTGGGACGCTGCACTCTAGACATATGATCTTGGTGATAGACCATCAGTATAAAATGAGAGGACAATCCATTAAACAGGGTTGCATGAGATTAGCAATTTTTTATTTTTTTTCAGAAATAGTGCAGGTGTCTGGGATTGCAACTCAGCTGCCTTCATATAAATGCCAGACAAGGTCTTGTCCAGATGGACACCATTTGTAGAAAAACAGACCCTTTTCTGTTCTCTAATACAGCCCATTTAACCCTTTCAATAAAAAACATTTCTTGATTTTAAATGATTGCCACACATAGAATATGAGCGCAAAATCCCACCCTTAAAATGATACCAAGATCAGAACTCTGAGTGCAGGATATCCGGGAGGTAGCAATTGTTCAAATTTGGTGAGGAGTATGAAAAATGTTACTTCTTGTTCTGTGTCTTTGTAGATGAGAGGAGGAGAAAGGGGAGCTGAAAACGAGAGGATGAAGTAAAGTCACAGCCTGTTACTGTCATCATCCCACCGTACAGCCTTCACATCACCATGGTGAGATCACTTGAAGGCTTTGTTAGCAATCAAAGAGGATAGAAAATAATATCATGTAACATTTGTATCACATGTGTAGTGTGGTCAGTATATTAATTTATTATAGGATTATCCCTTCTAAGAAGTACAATGGAAATCTATACTTCCAACTGTATTACACTGGTGCTCTTTCCTCTATACTCTCTCGCTGACACAGTGGTACCACTGCTGCAACAAACAAAATTAAAATCGATACTCTGGTTCTGCACGATAATACCCCACGCTCCTTACAGTACTAAAAGCAGGAAACTATGCACTCATAGCATTAGTCGAAAAATGGTGTATATATACCTATTTGCACTTTGCTGTCCCTTTTCTTTCCCGTATCGATGCTTGTACGTGTATACCGGGGTGGGGTAAGGAGCCCTATATGCTTTATATTAACTTGAGTTTGCCCCGGCCAGTGGCACTGCTCAGTATTAGAATCGCTAGCTCACGCTCAAACACGAGCTGTGTGACGTCACAAGGCTAGGCTACGGATGTCTAGGAGTGTCAAAAAAGCTCCACCGTGTTTCGAATAATCGTTATCCTTCATCAGGGATGCAGGCTGTTACTCCTAGTCTTTCTTATATAGGCAATTCTTCTCCTCCCATTTCGTAACCCTTAACTCACTCTCGTGCCTGCTTCATTCATTCGTATGCAAACCGCTCAATCTCAGCATTTAACCCTAATGGTGCTAGTGTGTTCATATTTAAAATCCTACCTGTCTCTGCTTTGGACATTTTTGTTAATAAAATCTCCCCCTCTTTTATCACTCTTAACTATTTCTATTCCGCTAAACTAAGTACCCTCACTTTGGCCACCATGTTTCTCCTTATAGTGTCAAGATAGCGGGTGGCCACCATATTTTCTGTGGATATTATAAATATAGTCCCCTATTCTTTTATTTAATGCTCTTTTCGTGCGTCCTCCTGTCTTATTGCATGGACAAGTCAGTGAGTAGATGACACCTCGACTCCTACATGTAATATACTCTCTTAAGTCATATACAAATGAACCATCTATCGTATATTCTTAATTTGCGTGGTTTTTCCAGATTTTTGGGTGGTTTTTAACCTTTTACATTTTCCGCATGTTCCACATGGAAAAAAGCCTTTTAAGGGGTTTATTTTTACCTGGTTGCGACTCCACCTGTATATTAATATATTTGTTTGTTGGTGCCACCATACTTCCCACATTTCTAACTTTTCTATATATAAATTTGGGAATCTTAGGGATATAGTCACCTATTATTTTATCCTCCTTCAGAATCTCCCAGTGTTTTTAATAATATTTTTAAACCTACTAGTCTGATAATTATATTATGGACTAATGCTGTGAGTGCATGGTTTCCTATGTTTTTAGTACTGTAAGGCTACATGCACACGACCGTTGTGTTTTGCAGTCCGCAAATTGCAGATCCGTTGTTCCGTTGTTAGTTTCCGCTTGTCTAACCATTGTGTTAACGTTGTGTTCCCGCGTGTCTTCTGTTTTTTTTTTTTTTGCGGTGGACCGCAAAAAAAAACGGAAGGAGGACATTTTGTGATTTTAATATCCCCCATCCAGGATACAGATATATATGCTGGTCACCTGAGTGTTTGGTGGCCATTTTCTGTAGTCTTTCCAGGGTACAGAGTTTTGTTTGATTCCTTGGCTTTGCTGATCTTTGATTCTAACTTTTGCGTCTTGGTTTCACCATGGCTGATGACTCTTAGGAAGAGGTTGTACTGCACTGGCTTGTTTCTCGGCGATGGGGACAGCGGTCCCATTTGTTGGACGAGGAACCAAGTAGAAGGAGGAGATTTTGGGTCCATCCCATTGTTTCCCAACGGTACAGGAAAGGCCACTTCCATACCCTCTACCCAGATCTTCGTCAGCATCCAGAAGTTATTTTTGTTCTGTCGGATGTCAGTGTGTACCTTTGATTGCTTGCTGTCGTCTCTACGTACTGTCCTTCGCTTCCAGGACACCAACAAGAGGCGCAGCATTTCTCCTGAGGAAAGGCTCATCGTCACATTGAGGTAAGCAATATCTTATTTCTAGTTAGCAGTAATGTGCACTGCTTCTGTCATAAGTAACATGGTTCTTAAAATGGCTTTTGTTAGACATGTGCTAAGTTACATTTCTTTGTCCATTATTTATTTGTGCCATTGTCAATTTCCATTTTTTTTTCACTGCCACAAAACAAGCCAAGATTAAAGGAAGTCTAATCTTTACTAAAGCTTTTCATTTTTGTGTCTGCCATGTTCACATCATCCTACGTTGCCCATACATTCTGCATGGAAATTGCATGACTACAGTAGGTGTAACAGAGCTTGTAGGAGTAGGGTCCACACCCCCATTGTTGCTAGTATTTTGACCCTAACCACAAATTTTGAAGATAAAATGATTGGATTAACCACTTTCCGTCTGCCCATAGGATATAAACGTCCTATGGGTGGACCTCTATTTCTGAAAGCACGTTTTAAAGCGTCCTTTTCAGAAACAGCAGCTGCATGCTAATCGTGCAGCTGCTGATCGGGTTGCCCGCTGTCAGTGACAGCAGGGCAACCCAGAGATAAGGCAGGGACAGTTCCCAGGTGTCCCTGCCTTCCGGATCGCTTCCTGTTCCGGCCCGGCGGTCATGTGACCACCGGGACCGGAGAGTGCAGGAGCTGTGTGAGGTCTTTCAGAGACCTCGATCAGCCCTGCTCTGAGGCTGTACAGCGCAGAATCACGCTGTACAGCCTCTCGGGGGGTGCATTTCTTCTGTAACTGGGGCTACTATGTCAGCCCCAGTTACAGGAGAAATCAACAGTGAAAAAAAAAAGAAAAAGTGAAGCAAATGTCCCCCAGAGGTCTTGTATGACCTTATGGGGGACGAAAAGTGTAAAATAAAATGAAAAAAAAAATAAAGGGTTGAAAAAATAAAATAAAAAAAAGTTTCACATGTAAAAAAAAAAAAGTCCCCAAGTAAGGAATAAATTATTATTTTTTTTAAATAGAAAAAATAAAATAAAATAGACATATTTGGTATTGCCGCGTCCGTAAAAAAACAGCTCTATAAAAATATCACATGACCTAACCCCTCGGGTGAACACCGTAATAAAAAAATAAAAAAAACTGTCAAAACAAGCAATTTTTGTCACCTTGCATCACAAAAGGTGTAACACCAAGTGATCAAAAACGCGTATGTCCCACAAAATGTTCTGAATATTTTTCTTTATTTAAAGATTGTTTTATAAAACTCTATTGTTCTATAAAATTTGTTGTGTTTTGTTTTGTTGTAACCAATGGGGTTACAGTACGGACAATGTAGTCTGGGCCAAAGTAATAATTCATTATCATTACATACAGCAGCCGCCGTTACATGGAAACAGGGTAATAGACATGGCGCCGCTTATGGTCGCACCACTTATTCACTATGACTATTTTCTTGTGCCGGTGGTCATGTGTGTGCCACAATTCAAACCGAATACTGCGGACTATGGCGCTCTTAGCAGCACGTGTGACGGGACCAGGTCCAATCATAGACCTTGTACAACATGCATACATGTAATCCAAAACTTTGAAAATACAAGTATTAGTACTTAATGTGATCATGTCATCAAAATAAAAAAAAAATTATGGCTATAAATGGAAAAAAATTGATTTTAGGTTACCGTTATAACATTACATTGTATTTAAATTGAATGTGTGTGGGGTATGAGCAATGGGGTATTGGCCAATGGCCATTTGAGGAGAGGTGTACCTGTGTAGTGAGGTGACAGTACGGTATGGGGTGTACAGCTGGTTCGCCTCTACGTGGTTCACCCTGGGTTATGGTAAATGAACCAGCGAATACTGAAATACTGGAGGTCAATCATTACTTCTCATAAACTGTGTGTGAGTGAGGAGGTGGGGGGGGGACGTGATGAAGGGGGGCTTAAGGTGGTGGAGGGTTTAAGGGGGAAGGTGGGGTTGGTGTGGGTTTTATAGCGTGGGATATACAGTGTGTAGCACGTAGATAGAGGTGCGATGTGCATATGAGAGACATTTGTCTGCTATCCATACATACATGTTACAGACATTGTAGTGTGATGTAACCACTTTAATTTGTGCCATAATCATTTACCGCTTCACACCCAATGACGTAGCTATACTTCATCCAGCTGAACAATTAAACATGGATCAATCCTTATGTGGGCGCCGTGGCCACCTGCTTTGTGTGGCTGCATAAACCCACGCCTAATGTCCATGACCATCAGTAATACCGATGGTGGACATTTAACCCATAAGATGTAGTGGTCACTTGTTAACTATAACAATACCAGCAATACAAATATTTTAGCAATAGTGTTGAATTCGAAATGCAACTAATTTTTATTGCATTGCAATTCCAGCTTTGGAGATTTTGCTATAGGTGGTATTGGTGGAATTAACTAATAAAACAAATATAGTTCTGTATGTCAGAATAGTGCCTTATAAAAGTTGGATTCACAATGTGGTTAATAATATTAGCAAATATTATCACATTGTGATAAAAAATTAGCACTGATAGATTCAATATCAGTTAAGTTCGTTAATTCTAGACCCATTCCATTAGAGACCCAGCAGCAGCATCAAGTAGAAATCGCAATGCGATTAATATAACTCGCAGTAATCGCATGGTGATTTCAACTTAGTAATGCTATATTCCATATTTGTTAATTCTAGCCTAATATGGAATATAGCAGTGCTAAGTTGAAATCACAATTTGATTAATTCAAGTTATAATAATCGAATTGCGATTTCAACTTGGAGCTGGTTTACTATGGTTGGCTTGGTAGAATATGGTGAATGTATTCGTCATATTCCTCAAAACAAAGTATTCTCCATCTTCGTTTTAGCTCCATATTCGTCAACTTCGCTAATTCTAGCAATCATTTCAAATAGGAAAGTTGACTATAGAGACAGGTAAGTTTAATTCGATATGCGATTATATTACTTTGCTTTTTTTAATAAATAGAATAATTATAATACTTGATAATTATAATTATTCTATTTATAAAAAAAAGAAAAAAATAATATAATCGCATAGCGAATTAAACTTAGCTGTCTCTATAGTCAACTTTCCTATTTGATTGCTAGAATTAGCGAAGTTTATGAATATGGAGCTAAAACGAAGATGGAGAATACTTTGTTATCTTCGATTTGAGGAATATGACGAATACATTCGTCATATTCGCTAATTCTAACAAGCCAACCATAGTAAACCAGGTTCAAGTTGAAATCGCAATTCGATTATTATAACTTGAATTAATCGAATTGCGATTTCAACGTAATTCTCAAATCCGACAGTACATTCTAGTAGAGTTGAGCGAACACCTGGATGTTCGGGTTCGAGAAGTTCGGCCGAACATCCCGGAAATGTTCGGGTTCGGGATCCGAACCCGATCCGAACTTCGTCCCGAACCCGAACCCCATTGAAGTCAATGGGGACCCGAACTTTTCGGCACTAAAAAGGCTGTAAAACAGCCCAGGAAAGAGCTAGAGGGCTGCAAAAGGCAGCAACATGTAGGTAAATCCCCTGCAAACAAATGTGGATAGGGAAATGAATTAAAATAAAAATTAAATAAATAAAAATTAACCAAAATCAATTGGAGAGAGGTTCCATAGCAGAGAATGAGGCTTCACGTCAGCCACCACTGCAACAGTCCATTGGCATATATTTAGGCCCAGCACCCAGGCAGAGGAGGGAGGTCCCGTAACAGAGAATCTGTCTTCATGTCAGCAGAGAATTAGTCTGCATGTCATAGCAGAGAATGAGGCTTCACGTCAGCCACCACTGTAACAGTCCATTGGCATATATTTAGGCCCAGCACACACACAGGCAGAGGAGAGAGGTCCCGTAACAGAGAATCTGGCTTCATGTCAGCAGAGAATCAGTCTGCATGTCATAGCAGAGAATGAGGCTTCACGTCAGCCACCACTGCAACAGTCCATTGGCATATATTTAGGCCCAGCACCCAGGCAGAGCAGAGAGGTCCCGTAACAGACAATCTGGCTTCATGACAGCAGAGAATCAGTCTGCATGTCATAGCAGAGAATCAGGCTTCACGTCAGCCACCACTGCAACAGTCCATTGGCATATATTTAGGCCTAGCACACAGGCAGAGCAGAGAGGTCCCGTAACAGACAATCTGGCTTCATGACAGCAGAGAATCAGTCTGCATGTCATAGCAGAGAATGAGGCTTCACGTCACCCACCACTGCAACAGTCCATTGGCATATATTTAGGCCTAGCACACAGGCAGAGCAGAGAGGTCCCGTAACAGACAATCTGGCTTCATGTCAGCAGAGAATCAGTCTGCATGTCATAGCAGAGAATCAGGCTTCACGTCAGCCACCACTGCAACAGTCCATTGGCATATATTTAGGCCTAGCACACAGGCAGAGGAGAGAGGTCCCGTAACAGACAATCTGGCTTCATGACAGCAGAGAATCAGTCTGCATGTCATAGCAGAGAATCAGGCTTCACGTCAGCCACCACTGCAACAGTCCATTGTCATAAATTTAGGCCCAGCACCCAGGCAGAGGAGAGAGCTCCCGTAACAGAGGATCTGGCTTCATGTCAGCAGAGAATCAGTCTGCATGTCATAGCAGAGAATGAGGCTTCACGTCAGCCACCACTGCAACAGTCCATTGTCATAAATTTAGGCCCAGCACCCAGGCAGAGGAGAGAGGTCCCGTAAAAGAGGATCTGGCTTCATGTCAGCAGAGAATCAGTCTGCATGTCATAGCAGAGAATGAGGCTTCACGTCAGCCACCACTGCAACAGTCCATTGTCATAAATTTAGGCCCAGCACCCAGGCAGAGGAGAGAGGTCCCGTAACAGAGGATCTGGCTTCATGTCAGCAGAGAATCAGTCTGCATGTCATAGCAGAGAATGAGGCTTCACGTCAGCCACCACTGCAACAGTCCATTGGCATAAATTTAGGCCCAGCACCCAGGCAGAGGAGAGAGGTCCCGTAACAGACAATCTGGCTTCATGTCAGCAGAGAATTAGTCTGCATGTCATAGCAGAGAATGAGGCTTCACGTCAGCCACCACTGCAACAGTCCATTGGCATATATTTAGGCCTAGCACACAGGCAGAGGAGAGAGGTCCCGTAACAGACAATCTGGCTTCATGTCAGCAGAGAATCAGTCTGCATGTCATAGCAGAGAATGAGGCTTCACGTCACCCACCACTGCAACAGTCCATTGGCATATATTTAGGCCTAGCACACAGGCAGAGCAGAGAGGTCCCGTAACAGACAATCTGGCTTCATGACAGCAGAGAATCAGTCTGCATGTCATAGCAGAGAATGAGGCTTCACGTCACCCACCACTGCAACAGTCCATTGGCATATATTTAGGCCTAGCACACAGGCAGAGCAGAGAGGTCCCGTAACAGACAATCTGGCTTCATGACAGCAGAGAATCAGTCTGCATGTCATAGCAGAGAATGAGGCTTCACGTCACCCACCACTGCAACAGTCCATTGGCATATATTTAGGCCTAGCACACAGGCAGAGCAGAGAGGTCCCGTAACAGACAATCTGGCTTCATGTCAGCAGAGAATTAGTCTGCATGTCATAGCAGAGAATCAGGCTTCACGTCAGCCACCACTGCAACAGTCCATTGTCATAAATTTAGGCCCAGCACCCAGGCAGAGGAGAAAGGTCCCGTAACAGACAATCTGGCTTCATGTCAGCAGAGAATTAGTCTGCATGTCATAGCAGAGAATCAGGCTTCATGTCAGCCACCACTGCAACAGTCCATTGGCATATATTTAGGCCTAGCACACAGGCAGAGGAGAGGTTCATTCAACTTTGGGTAGCATCGCAATATAATGGTAAAATGAAAATAAAAACAGGATTGAATGAGGAAGTGCCCTGGAGTCCAATAATATATGGTTATGGGGAGGTAGTTAATGTCTAATCTGGACAAGGGACGGACAGGTCCTGTGGGATCCATGCCTGGTTCATTTTTATGAACGTCAGCTTGTCCACATTGGCTGTAGACAGGCGGCTGCGTTTGTCTGTAATGACGCCCCCTGCCGTGCTGAATACACGTTCAGACAAAACGCTGGCTGCCGGGCAGGCCAGCACCTCCAAGGCATAAAAGGCTAGCTCTGGCCACGTGGACAATTTAGAGACCCAGAAGTTGAATGGGGCCGAACCATCAGTCAGTACGTGGAGGGGTGTGCACACGTACTGTTCCACCATGTTAGTGAAATGTTGCCTCCTGCTAACACGTTGCGTATCAGGTGGTGGTGCAGTTAGCTGTGGCGTGTTGACAAAAGTTTTTCACATCTCTGCCATGCTAACCCTGCCCTCAGAGGAGCTGGCCGTGACACAGCTGCCTTGGCGACCTCTTGCTCCTCCTCTGCCTTGGCCTTGGGCTTCCACTTGTTCCCCTGTGACATTTGGGAATGCTCTCAGTAGCGCGTCTACCAACGTGCGCTTGTACTCGCGCATCTTCCTATCACGCTCCAGTGCAGGAAGTAAGGTGGGCACATTGTCTTTGTAGCGTGGATCCAGCAGGGTGGCAACCCAGTAGTCCGCACAGGTTAAAATGTGGGCAACTCTGCTGTCGTTGCGCAGGCACTGCAGCATGTAGTCGCTCATGTGTGCCAGGCTGCCCAGGGGTAAGGACAAGCTGTCCTCTGTGGGAGGCGTATCGTCATCGTCCTGCCTTTCCCCCCAGCCACGCACCAGTGATGGACCCGAGCTGCGTTGGGTGCCACCCCGCTGTGACCATGCTTCATCCTCATCCTCCTCCACCTCCTCCTCATCCTCGTCCTCCTCGTCCTCCAGTAGTGGGCCCTGGCTGGCCACATTTGTACCTGGCCTCTGCTGTTGCCAAAAACCTCCCTCTGAGTCACTTCGAAGAGACTGGCCTGAAAGTGCTAAAAATGACCCCTCTTCCTCCTCCTCCTCCTCCTCCTCCTGGGCCACCTCCTCTTCCATCATCGCCTTAAGTGTTTTCTCAAGGAGACATAGAAGTGGTATTGTAACGCTGATAACGGTGTCATCGCCACTGGCCATGTTGGTGGAGTACTCGAAACAGCGCAACAGGGCACACAGGTCTCGCATGGAGGCCCAGTCATTGGTGGTGAAGTGGTGCTGTTCTGTAGTGCGACTGACCCGTGCGTGCTGCAGCTGAAACTCCACTATGGCCTGCTGCTGCTCGCACAGTCTGTCCAGCATGTGCAAGGTGGAGTTCCACCTGGTGGGCACGTCGCATATGAGGCGGTGAGCGGGAAGGCCGAAGTTACGCTGTAGCGCAGACAGGCGAGCAGCAGCAGGATGTGAACGCCGGAAGCGCGAACAGACGGCCCGCACTTTATGCAGCAGCTCTGACATGTCGGGGTAGTTGTGAATGAACTTCTGCACCACCAAATTCAGCACATGCGCCAAGCAAGGGATGTGCGTCAAATTGGCTAGTCCCAGAGCTGCAACGAGATTTCGCCCATTATCACACACCACCAGGCCGGGCTTGAGGCTCACCGGCAGCAACCACTCGTCGGTCTGTTGTTCTATACCCCGCCACAACTCCTGTGCGGTGTGGGGCCTGTCCCCCAAACATATGAGTTTCAGAATGGCCTGCTGACGTTTACCCCGGGCTGTGCTGAAGTTGGTGGTGAAGGTGTGTGGCTGACTGGATGAGCAGGTGGAAGAAGAGGAGGAGGAAGCCGAGAAGGAGGAGGTGGCAACAGGAGGCAAAGAATGTTGCCCTGCGATCCTTGGAGGCGGAAGGACGTGCGCCAAACAGCTCTCCGCCTGGGGCCCAGCTGCCACTACATTTACCCAGTGTGCAGTTAGGGAGATATAGCGTCCCTGGCCGTGCTTACTGGTCCACGTATCTGTGGTTAGGTGGACCTTGCCACAGATGGCGTTGCGCAGTGCACACTTGATTTTATCGGATACTTGGTTGTGCAGGGAAGGCACGGCTCTCTTGGAGAAGTAGTGCCGGCTGGGAACAACATACTGTGGGACAGCAAGCGACATGAGCTGTTTGAAGCTGTCTGTGTCCACCAGCCTAAATGACAGCATTTCATAGGCCAGTAGTTTAGAAATGCTGGCATTCAGGGCCAGGGATCGAGGGTGGCTAGGTGGGAATTTACGCTTTCTATCAAATGTTTGTGAGATGGAGAGCTGAACGCTGGCGTGTGACATGGTTGAGACGCTTGGTGACGGAGGTGGTGGTGGTGGTGTTGGTGGTACATCCCCTGTTTGCTGGGCGGCAGGTGCCAACGTTCCTCCAGAGGCGGAGGAAGAGGCCGAGGCGGCAGCAGCAGAATAGGCCGAGGCGGCGGCAGCAGAAGAGGTAGCAGGGGGAGCCTGAGTGACGTCCTTGGTTTTAAGGTGTTTACTCCACTGCAGTTCATGCTTTGCATGCAGGTGCCTGGTCATGCAGGTTGTGCTCAGGTTCAGAACGTTAATGCCTCGCTTCAGGCTCTGATGGCACAGCGTGCAAACCACTCGGGTCTTGTCGTCAGCACATTGTTTGAAGAAGTGCCATGCCAGGGAACTCCTTGAAGCTGCCTTTGGGGTGCTCGGTCCCAGATGGCGGCGGTCAGTAGCAGGCGGAGTCTCTTGGCGGCGGGTGTTCTGCTTTTGCCCACTGCTCCCTCTTTTGCTACGCTGTTGGCTCGGTCTCACCACTGCCTCTTCCTCCGAACTGTGAAAGTCAGTGGCACGACCTTCATTCCATGTGGGGTCTAGGACCTCATCGTCCCCTGCATCGTCTTCCACCCAGTCTTGATCCCTGACCTCCTGTTCAGTCTGCACACTGCAGAAAGACGCAGCAGTTGGCACCTGTGTTTCGTCATCATCAGAGACATGCTGAGGTGGTATTCCCATGTCCTCATCATCAGGAAACATAAGTGGTTGTGCGTCAGTGCATTCTATGTCCTTCACCGCTGGGGAAGGGCTAGGTGGATGCCCTTGGGAAACCCTGCCAGCGGAGTCTTCAAACAGCATAAGAGACTGCTGCATAACTTGAGGCTGAGACAGTTTCCCTGGTATGCATGGGGGTGATGTGACAGACTGATGGGGTTGGTTTTCAGGCGCCATCTGTGCGCTTTCTGCAGAAGACTGGGTGGGAGATAATGTGAACGTGCTGGATCCACTGTCGGCCACCCAATTGACTAATGCCTGTACCTGCTCAGGCCTTACCATCCTTAGAACGGCATTGGGCCCCACCATATATCGCTGTAAATTCTGGCGGCTACTGGGACCTGAGGTAGTTGGTACACTAGGACGTGTGGATGTGGCAGAACGGCCACGTCCTCTCCCAGCACCAGAGGGTCCACTAACACCACCACGACCATGTCCACGTCCGCGTCCCTTACTAGATGTTTTTCTCATTGTTATGGTTCACCACAACAACAAATATATTATTTGGCCCAATGTATTGTATTCAAATTCAGCGGGATATAAATTTGAGGCCTAGTATTTAGGCGCTGGGTGACCGGTATGGATTTAGTGACAGAATTAGACTTGGAAATGCACAGAAGCGTGTGTGTGAAGTTATTCTGAATGACCCTATGTGCACCTTCAATATGATCTACCCTTTTAGGGATAGATTTCAAATAGCTCTGATATAGCAGAAACGACTAAATTATGAAATTGCTAAATTGGGAATTGTATTTCAACCCAGAACAAAAAATGTGCTTTGACGGACACTAA
This sequence comes from Bufo gargarizans, assembly GCF_014858855.1. Lineage (NCBI taxonomy): Eukaryota > Metazoa > Chordata > Amphibia > Anura > Bufonidae > Bufo > Bufo gargarizans. The sequence continues at coordinate 724,531,650 of NC_058081.1, read as the reverse complement.
ATAACTTTCCCAGCCACAACAGGACAGCGGTAACGAGAGATTTAGCGGGATATAAATTTGAGGCCTAGTATTTAGGCGCTGGGTGACAGGTATGGGTTTAGTGACAGAATTAGATTTGGAAATACACAGTAGCGGGTGTGTGTGAAGTTATTCTGAATGACCCAATGTGCACCTTGAATATTATATACCCTTTTAGGGATAGATTTCAAATAGCTCTGATATAGCAGAAACCACTAAATTATGAAATTGCTAAATTGGGAATTGTATTTCAACCCAGAACAAGAAATGTGCTTGAACGGACACTAAATAACTCGCCCAGCTACAGCACTAGGGACAGATTTAGCGGGATCTAAATTTGAGGCCTAGTATTTAGGCGCTGGGTGACAGGTATGGGTTTAGTGACAGAATTAGACTTGGAAATACACAGTAGCGGGTGTGTGTGAAGTTATTCTGAATGACCCAATGTGCACCTTGAATATTATATACCCTTTTAGGGATAGATTTCAAATAGCTCTGATATAGCAGAAACCACTAAATTATGAAATTGCTAAATTGGGAATTGTATTTCAACCCAGAACAAGAAATGTGCTTGAACGGACACTAAATAACTCGCCCAGCTACAGCACTAGGGACAGATTTAGCGGGATATAAATTTGAGGCCTAGTATTTAGGCGCTGGGTGACAGGTATGGGTTTAGTGCCAGAATTAGACTTGGAAATACACAGTAGCGGGTGTGTGTGAAGTTATTCTGAATGACCCAATGTGCACCTTGAATATTATATACCCTTTTAGGGATAGATTTCAAATAGCTCTGATATAGCAGAAACCACTAAATTATGAAATTGCTAAATTGGGAATTGTATTTCAACCCAGAACAAGAAATGTGCTTGAACGGACACTAAATAACTCGCCCAGCTACAGCACTAGGGACAGATTTAGCGGGATCTAAATTTGAGGCCTAGTATTTAGGCGCTGGGTGACAGGTATGGGTTTAGTGACAGAATTAGACTTGGAAATACACAGTAGCGGGTGTGTGTGAAGTTATTCTGAATGACCCAATGTGCACCTTGAATATTATATACCCTTTTAGGGATAGATTTCAAATAGCTCTGATATAGCAGAAACCACTAAATTATGAAATTGCTAAATTGGGAATTGTATTTCAACCCAGAACAAGAAATGTGCTTGAACGGACACTAAATAACTCGCCCAGCTACAGCACTAGGGACAGATTTAGCGGGATATAAATTTGAGGCCTAGTATTTAGGCGCTGGGTGACAGGTATGGGTTTAGTGACAGAATTAGACTTGGAAATACACAGTAGCGGGTGTGTGTGAAGTTATTCTGAATGACCCAATGTGCACCTTGAATATTATATACCCTTTTAGGGATAGATTTCAAATAGCTCTGATATAGCAGAAACCACTAAATTATGAAATTGCTAAATTGGGAATTGTATTTCAACCCAGAACAAGAAATGTGCTTGAACGGACACTAAATAACTCGCCCAGCTACAGCACTAGGGACAGATTTAGCGGGATATAAATTTGAGGCCTAGTATTTAGGCGCTGGGTGACAGGTATGGGTTTAGTGACAGAATTAGACTTGGAAATACACAGTAGCGGGTGTGTGTGAAGTTATTCTGAATGACCCAATGTGCACCTTGAATATTATATACCCTTTTAGGGATAGATTTCAAATAGCTCTGATATAGCAGAAACCACTAAATTATGAAATTGCTAAATTGGGAATTGTATTTCAACCCAGAACAAGAAATGTGCTTGAACGGACACTAAATAACTCGCCCAGCTACAGCACTAGGGACAGATTTAGCGGGATCTAAATTTGAGGCCTAGTATTTAGGCGCTGGGTGACAGGTATGGGTTTAGTGCCAGAATTAGACTTGGAAATACACAGTAGCGGGTGTGTGTGAAGTTATTCTGAATGACCCAATGTGCACCTTGAATATTATATACCCTTTTAGGGATAGATTTCAAATAGCTCTGATATAGCAGAAACCACTAAATTATGAAATTGCTAAATTGGGAATTGTATTTCAACCCAGAACAAGAAATGTGCTTGAACGGACACTAAATAACTCGCCCAGCTACAGCACTAAGGACAGATTTAGCGGGATATAAATTTGAGGCCTAGTATTTAGGCGCTGGGTGACCGGTATGGATTTAGTGACAGAATTAGACTGGGATATGGCCAAAAAATAAACAGACTATTGCTGGTTAAATGCACTTGGTGTGACAGCTTCACCCTGATGTAGGCTTTAGCCAAAAAACAACCACACCATTGAGGGTTAAATGCACTTGGTGACAGGCGCAGCTTGCCCCTGATTTAGTATATGGCCAAAAAATGAACAGACTATTGCTGGTTAAATGCACTTGGTGTGACAGCTTCACCCTGATGTAGGCTTTAGCCAAAAAACAACCACACCATTGAGGGTTAAATGCACTTGGTGACAGGCGCAGCTTGCCCCTGATTTTGTATATGGCCAAAAAATGAACAGACTATTGCTGGTTAAATGCACTTGGTGTGACAGCTTCACCCTGATGTAGGCTTTAGCCAAAAAACAACCACACCATTGAGGGTTAAATGCACTTGGTCGCAGCTTGTGCTGGCGCACCACAAGACACAAAATGGCCGCCGATCACCCCAGAAAAATGTGACTGACAAACGGTCTGGGCAGCCTAAAAACAGTGAGCAATTGAGTATCAGCAGCTCAATGATGCACAGCTGCAGATCGATCAGTTAATCAAGTCCTTTGGAGGAGTTAATCTGCCTAATCTCGCCCTACTGTCGCAGCCGCAACCTCTCCCTACGCTAATCAGAGCAGAGTGACGGGCGGCGCTATGTGACTCCAGCTTAAATAGAGGCTGGGTCACATGGTGCTCTGGCCAATCACAGCCATGCCAATAGTAGGCATGGCTGTGATGGCCTCTTGGGGCAAGTAGTATGACGCTTGTTGATTGGCTGCTTTGCAGCCTTTCAAAAAGCGCCAAGAAAGCGTCACAAAAGCGCGAAGAAAGCGACGAACACCGAACCCGAACCCGGACTTTTACGAAAATGTCCGGGTTCGGGTCCGTGTCACGGACACCCCAAAATTCGGTACGAACCCGAACTATACAGTTCGAGTTCGCTCATCCCTACATTCTAGTATATGGAGACGTTCCCATGGTGATGGGGACGCTCCATGAGCACGGAAGTCGGCAGAAGCGGCAACGGGCACTGACTGGAGCAGCTAGGAAACCAGGAATCCAAAGGACAGGTAAAAAGAACTTTAGGGAAGTGGGAAAAAAATAAATATAACAAAAAACAAACAAACAAAAAAAATGAATATTCGAAATATCGAATTTATAGCACTATATTCGAAATATTCGCGAATTAGCGAAGTGCCGATTTTCGCTAAAAAAATATTCGATATTCGAATATTCGCGCTCAACACTAATTATAAGGCAGCCAATATGGAAACATCAGCTTACTAAGATAAAGGGGAACGGTTGAATATTCATAAGAATGACAAACTATCTGGTGTTGAGCATAGGGTTGAACACATAATGATTAGGTGGGCAGGAGACACAGACAAATGGGTATAAGAGGTGAAGACAAGAGACAAGGGACAAAAAGACCGGGGGGGGGGGGGGAGACATAGGGGATTCAAACAGATAGTAGCACATGCCAAATGAATAAGACTCCCTCAGGTTTCACTGCAACATAGCTATGCGGTGGGGTGTCAGCTGTCGGCTGATCCTAGGATGAACGGCAACATCTTTGGTAAAAGTTCCCAGGTGACGAATCACGATGAAATAGAACCATTATAGGAGGGATTACTGTTCCTGAGCAAGTCTCTTCGGGGTAAGTTGCCTTCCCCTTTTACCAGATTTGTGGGCTTTAGAGGTTTCCATCAGGGTGAAAGGCGTTATGGTGGGGACTTCTGGAAGAGCAGCAATGTCCTGGAATAAGTCCCAATTTTAAATATGAAGAGGAGGGATTTGTAGGACATCGTATATTACATCCAAATCAGAGTGAGACAGGATATTAAAGCGACGACCTGCCTGGGAGAAAGATAGGCCAAACGGAAAGTTCCATTTATATTGGATCCTATTGGAACGCAGCCATTCTGTTAGGGGTTTCAGGATTCTGCGCTTTCTTAGCGTGGAGGGGGCTAAGTCCTGGCAGATGGACACTTGTGCTCCTTCAAATAGGATTTCCGGACAGTTCCTTGCAGCTTCTTGCACAGCAACTTTGACTTGGAAATTAAGAAATTTACAGATCACATCCCTAGGAGGGTCTTCTGGTTTAGGTTTGGGACGTAATGCCCTATGAACTCTCTCAATTATTATTTCAGGAGCATAGTGTGGGCCCAGGAGTGAGATGCAAAGATGTTTCACTGCTGTTGGAACGTCTCCAGGGGCAACAGTATCTGGGATCCCTCGTATGCGCAAGTTATTGCGGCGCCCCCTGTTCTCCTGATCTTACAGGGCATTATGCATTTCATTGAGGTAAGCAATGCACTTTTGAAAGGAGCTGGAAGTGGCTTTCTGGTGTTCTAGGACCATAGCCTGGTGGGTCTCAAGTGCCTCCACCCTGTCTCCCACTTGCCTCATGTCCTGGCGCATAGCGGTGATTTCACTGAGGTATCGGCTCCATGGCTTTGCACAAAGCATGTTTTAAATAGTGCCGGGTTATGGGGAGAGTCCCTTTACCTTGCGGCTCATCAGCATCGCTGTCTTTATCGGACCTCACCTGCGCGCTGGTTCTGTGAGACTGTGCAGGCTGAGCCGGCGCCATCTTGGAATCTCGTGCATTGAACGAGGAGGCCGCTTTTTTAATAAATTTGTCCATTTCGTCACTGACAGGGTGAGTCCTGTGAGGATTCAGGTGTTCACCAGTCTTGGGGTTACCGATCTTCACCATTCTCAGGCTGATAGCTTCAGTTAGCGAGTGCTATAGACGGCTGTTGTAACGGAGCTCAGAAATGTGCGGCCATCTCTGACCGGCGCAATCTCCGCCCCCGAGTTGCCCACATTCTAACTTGTGCTGATTACTGGGTGGCCACGCTGCTGGATCCCTGTTACAAGGACAATGTACCGTCCTTAATTCCCTCACTGGAGCGTGATCGTAAGATGCGCGAGTACAAGCGCACGCTGGTAGACGTGCTGCTGGTGGCATTCCCACCTGACAGCGGGGGCACAGTGGAAGCACAAGGCAAAGGAAGAGGAGGAGGAAGAGGTCGCCAATGCAGCTGGGGCACCGCCATCACCTCAGAAGGCAGGGTTAGCATGGCCGAAATGTGGAAATGCTTTGTCAGCACGCCACAACAACCAGCACCACCAGCTGATATGGAACGTCTTAGCAGGAGGCAGCATTTCACCAACATGGTGGAGCAGTATGTGTGCACACGCCTACACGTACTGAATGACGGGTCTGCCCCCTTCAACTTCTGGGTCTCTTTAAATTGGGCACATGGTCTGAGCTTGCCCTTTACGCCTTGGAGGTGCTGGCCTGCCCTGCAGCCAATGTATTATAATGAACGTGTGCTGAGCACGGCAGGGGGCGTCATCACAGACAAGCGCAGCCACCTGTCCACAGCCAATGTGGACAAGCTCACGTTCATTAAAATGAAAAAGACATGGATCCCACAGGACTTGTTTGTATCTTGTGCAGAATAGACATGTATACCGGCCTTACCCAGCCATTGTTATACTGCAGCGCAATTGCTCGTTGATGTATCTTTGATGTTTCCCACTCTTTTGGAGTGTATCCTAATAAAAAAAAATAATAATAAATTAAAACCAAAAACCAGTGTTGGCTACTGTCATGGTCTTACCTCCTTGCTGTTCTCCTTCGTTTGACATGTGCTGGCGGCCATCTTGGTTTCTGGGTTTCTTGTAGCCTCCCACCCTGCGGCTCCTCCTTCCCACTGGGAGGAGCTGGATGCCTAGCTCATATATATAGGAGGTCTGTGGCTTCAGTTCCTTGCTTGGTCCTCCTGTGCTCACATGCTTCTAAGACTGCTGCTGCTTCTGGTTCCTGATCCTGGCTTCGTCTGACTACCCTGCTGGTTCCTGATCCTGGCTTCGTCTGACTACCCTGCTGGTTCCTGATCCTGGCTTCGTCTGACTACCCTGCTGGTTCCTGATCCTGGCTTCGTCTGACTACCCTGCTGGTTCCTGATCCAGGCTTCATCTGACTACCCTTCTGGTTCCTGATCTCTGGTTTCGCAAGACCCTGCTTCGGTTTAGCCATCCGTTTGGACTTTTGCCTTACAGCTTTATTTTCAATAAAGCCTTCTTATTTCCACTCATCTCTTGTTGTACGTCTGGTTCATGGTTCCTTGACATTAGGACCAAGCCATGAATTCTGACGGTATAGGGCCATTCTCGCTACCTACGCTGGTTGCCAGACTTGATCAGCAGGATCACCTGTTGGGTCGGTTCGCTGTGGCGTTGCAAACCCTGCTTGAACGCACGGCTCATTTAGCTTCCGTTGCCGATGGGTCGGTTGTCGCTCCTGGGCCCGCTCCTACTGCCGCTCCGGTTGTTGCGCCAGAGTCTACCCCGACACCTGTTGCTGCGCCTGCGGTGTTTCGGGGTATGACCGGTTCTGCCCCCCTTCCACAGCTCTTTGGGGGAGAGCCAACTCAGTGCCGAGGTTTCCTTAACCAGGTGGGCATTTACTTCGAGTTGCTGCCACATGCCTTTATTACTGAGAGATCAAAGGTGGGCTTCTTGATCTCGCTGCTCTCGGACAAGGCCTTGGCCTGGGCCAGCCCTTTATGGGAGAACAACAATCCGGTGGTTGCCGAGTTTTCCGGTTTTGTTGCTTCTCTTCGGAAGGTATTCGATGTGCCGGCTCGTGCTGCCTCTGCTGCGAAGCTCCTTATGTCCATCAGACAGGGTTCACGATCCGTAGCTGAATACGCCATTGAGTTTCGTACCCTGGCAGCAGAGGTGGGCTGGAATAATGAGGCTCTGGTCGCTGCTTTCTCTCATGGTCTCTCGGATGCCTTGAAGGATGAGGTTGCAGCTAAGGACCTACCAGTGGAGCTCGAGTCTCTTATTTCTTTCCTGATTTTGATTGACACCAGACTCAGGGAGAGACCTTCCTTTAAGGAGAGCCTGCGGAGGCCTTCTAACAGATTGGTGCCTACGTTTGCTGTCCCACCCGTGCCTCCCTCTCCTCCCACGCCTCCTGGGGATGACTTGTCTGGGGGTGAACCCATGCAGCTGGGGTTTGCTCGCCTGTCCGAGGGGGAGAGGGTACTCCGGAGCCTCGAGGGCCGATGCATGTACTGTGGTCTCGGTGGGCATTTTCGGTTGGCATGCCCGAACCGTCCGGGAAACGCTCGCACCTGAGATCCTGTCGGGGGCAGATCTTGGGTGGAGTCTCCTCGTCCCCGGTTTCCCGTGTTGACAAACCACTGATTACTGTTGTCCTCTCCTGGGTCGGGGGCTCGGTGACGACCCAGGCGTTGGTGGACTCTGGTGCTGGTGGTTTGTTCATTGATAGTGTGTTCGCTGCCGCCAATTCCATTCCTCTGCAGCCTCGAGGTTCCCCACTGGCTCTTGAGGCGATAGACGGCAGACCCCTTCTGCCGCCACACGTGACTCATGAGACCCTTCCAGTGGGGATGGCCATTGGTGCCGTTCACAGAGAGTCGGTCTGTCTCCAGGTTATTTCGTCTCCACACTACTCGGTGGTCTTGGGGTACCCCTGGCTCCAGAAGCATAATCCGACTTTCGATTGGAAATCGGCCGAGATCCTCTCGTGGTCACCGCAGTGTGGGGCTAGTTGCATCCATGGGCCTGTCAAGTTGCTGTGTACTTCCTCGGACTCTCTGTTGCCTCCTGAATACGAGGAGTACCGGGATGTATTCGATAAGGTGCGTGCGGTTGCCCTACCTCCGCACCGCCCATACGATTGTGCCATAGAGTTACAATCTGGTGCCGTTCCTCCTCGTGGCAAAGTCTATCCACTGTCGGTAGCGGAGAATGAGGCCATGGAGGAGTACGTGAGGGAGGCGCTTTCACGCGGACACATTCGTAAATCCTCGTCCCCGGCAGGGGCTGGATTTTTCTTTGTGAAAAAGAAGGGCGGTGAGTTGAGGCCTTGCATCGATTACAGGGGTCTCAATCGCATCACGATCAAGAACGCTTACACGATACCCTTGATTTCCGAGCTGTTCGATCGCCTCAAAGGGGCCACGGTCTTTACCAAACTCGACCTGAGGGCGGCATATAACCTGGTAAGGATCAAGGCGGGCGATGAGTGGAAGACCGCGTTTAACACCAGGACCGGTCATTATGAATCCTTGGTTATGCCCTTTGGGTTGTGCAATGCGCCCGCAGTCTTCCAGGAATTCATCAACGATGTTTTCCGTGACCTGTTGCAGCAGTGTGTGTTGGTCTATTTGGATGACATCCTGGTATATTCTGAATCCATGGAGGCCCACATTCTGGATGTCAGACGAGTGTTGCAACGGTTACGAGAGAACAAGCTGTTCGGTAAGCTTGAGAAATGCGAATTTCACCGATCCCAGGTAACCTTCTTAGGTTACATCATTTCCGCTGAGGGGTTCTCCATGGATCCTGAGAAGGTTTCGGCTGTCTTACAGTGGCCCCAGCACAGTGGTCTTCGTGCCCTGCAGCGCTTTTTGGGCTTCGCCAATTATTATCGGAAGTTCATCAGGGACTTTTCCATGCTAGCCAAGCCTCTCACGGATCTGACCAGGAAGGGCAGTAATCCCCAGGTCTGGCCGCCTGAGGCCATCCGAGCTTTTGAGGCTCTAAAGTCCGCCTTTGTGTCGGCTCCGATTCTGTCGCATCCCAACCCTGGGTTGCGGTTTGTCCTCGAGGTGGACGCGTCTGAGACGGGAGTAGGCGCCCTCCTGTCTCAGCGTAGAACACCAGAGGGTCCTCTGCTTCCTTGTGGGTTTTACTCCCGGAAACTGTCTTCCGCGGAGTGCAACTATCAGATTGGTGACAGGGAGTTATTGGCCATCGTGCAGGCCCTTAAAGAATGGAGGCACTTGCTCGAGGGCTCGGTGGTTCCGGTTCTCATCCTGACGGACCACAAGAATCTGACCTACCTCTCTGAGGCCAAGAGATTGACACCACGTCAGGCCAGATGGGCTCTGTTCTTGTCACGTTTTAATTACGTGGTCTCCTACCTACCCGGTTCCAAGAACATCAGAGCGGATGCCTTATCACGGCAGTACTGCGAGCTGTCCGGGGAGGAGTCGATTCCGACTTCGGTCATACCTCCGAATCAGATCCTGGCCGCCATTCGCACCAGCCTCACCTCTCCCCTGGGTGAGCAGATTTTGGCGGCTCAATCTGGTGCTCCCTCTGGGAGACCCAACGGCAGGTGTTTTGTGCCTGAGGAGTTGCGCACTCGGTTGTTGCGAACCTACCATAACTCCAAGGCCGCGGGGCATCCTGGAAAGAATCAGCTGTCCTGGGCTGTTTCACGTCTGTTCTGGTGGCCTTCTCTACGTTCCGACATCGCCGCATATGTAGCGGCATGCTCCGTTTGTGCCCAGAGTAAGTCCCCTCGGCACCTTCCGTTGGGCCTTTTGCAACCCATAGCCACCGGGGAGCGTCCATGGTCACACCTGGGGATGGATTTCATTGTGGACCTCCCTGCATCCCGAGGCCATACGGTCATTCTCATGATAGTGGATCGGTTTTCCAAAATGTGCCACTGTGTTCCTCTCAAGAAGTTACCCTCTGCACAAGAGTTGGCCTCGATTTTTGCCAGGGAGGTCTTCCGGTTGCACGGTTTGCCCAAGGAGATTGTGTCGGATCGGGGGAGTCAGTTTGTGTCCAGGTTCTGGCGCGCCTTTTGCTCCCAGTTGGGGATTCATCTCTCTTTCTCCTCGGCCTACCACCCTCAGTCCAATGGGGCCGCAGAACTATCCAATCAGGCCTTGGAGCAATTCCTTCGTTGCTATGTCTCCGATCACCAAGACAATTGGGTTGACCTCCTGCCTTGGGCTGAGTTTGCCAGGAACACGGCGGTGAACTCTTCCTCTGGGACGTCTCCCTTCATGGCCAATTATGGGTTCCAACCTGCCGTGTTACCGGAGGTATTCTCTCCCCAGGATATTCCGGCTGTGGAGGATCACCTTTCCGTCCTACGTGCTTCTTGGGTACAGATCCAGAGGTCCCTTGAGGTCTCTGCGCAGCGCCAGAGACTCCAGGCTGATCGCAGACGAGCGCCCGCTCCTTCCTACCAGGTCGGAGACCGCGTATGGTTGTCCACCCGCAACCTCAACCTTCGAGTGCCCACTCCCAAGCTGGCGCCTCGCTTTGTTGGTCCCTTCCGAGTGCTTCGCAGGGTAAACCCGGTAGCCTATGCCCTTGCGCTTCCTCCTGGCATGCGGATCTCCAACGTGTTTCATGTCTCCCTGTTGAAGCCACTGGTGTGTAATCGTTTCACTTCCTCGATTCCTCGGCCTCGTCCGGTCCAAGTGGGCAATCGTGAGGAGTATGAGGTGAGCAATATCCTGGACTCACGCCTGGTCCGCGGCCGGGTGCAGTTTTTGGTCCATTGGCGTGGTTATGGTCCAGAGGAGCGTTCCTGGGTTCCCTCCGCAGATGTCCATGCTCCTGCCTTGCTCCGAGCCTTCCACGCACGCTTCCCTCAGAAACCGTTCCTTACTCCGCGGAGGAGGGGCCCTTGAGGGGGAGGTACTGTCATGGTCTTACCTCCTTGCTGTTCTCCTTCGTTTGACATGTGCTGGCGGCCATCTTGGTTTCTGGGTTTCTTGTAGCCTCCCACCCTGCGGCTCCTCCTTCCCACTGGGAGGAGCTGGATGCCTAGCTCATATATATAGGAGGTCTGTGGCTTCAGTTCCTTGCTTGGTCCTCCTGTGCTCACATGCTTCTAAGACTGCTGCTGCTTCTGGTTCCTGATCCTGGCTTCGTCTGACTACCCTGCTGGTTCCTGATCCTGGCTTCGTCTGACTACCCTGCTGGTTCCTGATCCTGGCTTCGTCTGACTACCCTGCTGGTTCCTGATCCTGGCTTCGTCTGACTACCCTGCTGGTTCCTGATCCAGGCTTCATCTGACTACCCTTCTGGTTCCTGATCTCTGGTTTCGCAAGACCCTGCTTCGGTTTAGCCATCCGTTTGGACTTTTGCCTTACAGCTTTATTTTCAATAAAGCCTTCTTATTTCCACTCATCTCTTGTTGTACGTCTGGTTCATGGTTCCTTGACAGCTACCCCGTCCTCCTCCACCGCCGCTTCCACCTACACCGCTACATCCACCAATTCCTCAAAATCCTACTCTATATGGACCTTTTTTGTGAAGTTCGGCCGAAACCCTCGAACCCGAACATTCAGGTGTCCGCTCAACTCTACTTAAGATTGCTTAACACAATTCCAGATGATCACATATAGCCACCAATTTACTATGTACATCTCCTATCTTACTAGGACTCAACAGATATAGTGATTGGCGGGTTGTGAAGGACTATATGCATAGACATGCATTGTTCTCGTACTGTACTAGTGTCCTGCGTGACATCGTACCATTTCACTCTGTGAATGTTTCATGCTTTATCCATCTGTAATATTGTTCTAATTATTACAATAAAAAGAAATTTGAAAAGAAGCCCAAAATCCCACCCTTAAAATGATACCAAGATCAGAACAATATATCAGGGAAGTAGCAGTTGTTTGAATTTGGGGAGCAGTATGAAAAATGTTACTTCCTGTTCTGTGTCTTTGTAGATGAGAGGAGGAAGTAATATCATAGCCTTTTACTGTCATTATCCCACTGTACAGCCTTCACATGACCATGGTGAGGTCACTTGAAGGCTTTCTTATGAAAGAGGATAGAAGACAACATCATGTAACATGAGGAAAGAAAATAATATCATGTAACATGCTTTTAACATGTGTAGTCTGGTTAGTATATTAGTTTATTATAGGGTTATAATAAACCCCACCTTTAAGAGACAGCTTGAAGCAAGTCCAGTATACACAGCCATATTTTAGATTCCATGACCCTTTTTAACTCTTTGTCTGAGCAATATGCTTTTTAGTATCAGTACTTTGGTATGACTCAGCTTGATTTCTAAACGTGGTTATATACTCTGTCTTCCCTGACTTTGTGCTTGGATACTTATCTTGCATGAACTCTGCCTACCTACACATCTGTCTCTTGTTTTGGTTCTGCAATACTACTCTCCAGCCTGTCCTGTCCACATATCAGCTGGTGCTCATGGGGACTAGTCCAGGACAGCCACCAGGGCATTTCTTCTCTGAAATGCTTTATGTCCATGAGGTGTGGAGAATTGTTAATTTCTTTCTCTATATACATCCCTTTCTAGCATCCACTAAACCTACTGTTAACCTTGCAGGTTCATTGTCTGCCTGTAGGCCTAGTGATAAGAATCAATGTTTTTAGAGGAGAGTAATATGGCATGTGGTAACAAAGCAATATAGCATCTAATGGAGCTTCAATTATATCTCCATTTAAGTAGAATAATTACATGTCTTCTCTGTATAAAATATGCAAAACAGTTGTAGACACAGGAGCCATTTGGTAAAGCATCATTGCTTTGAGTGTGATATGAAAAATTGCTAACAATACCACATAACTGCTAGAAACAAAGTGATTTTACAAAAACGTGAAAACTTTTTAGAGATTCATGATATTAATATTTTATATACAGAAAATGTCTATAAATAATGAAATAATCTCACAGCCTCTATAAATGTGGCCGCTTACGTCCCCCAACATGCAGCCTGAGCAGAGATCAAGGGAATCAGAAGAAAAAAAGGGATCGGTAAGTACAGATACATAGTGATATCACATTATATATTAGTACAATATATCATCCAATGCATAAACTTAGTGAATCTTTGTGTAAGAATTTTGCATCGGTCGTATGGACCTCATTTATTTTTAGACAAAGAAAAACATTTATCATTGAAAATACAAAACAATATTAACTTTTTAAAATTTGATGTAACAATTATAGGCATAGCTATCAAGGTTGAAATGGTATGTATAAGACATGCAAGAGCAGTAATTGTGACATCTTTACCACCAGCTGCCATTAGAATATCTTTTCCAAAAAGGTAATGCAAAAACCATTATAAAAATGTGTGTAGTGTATTAGAGCCTAGGTTTTCCATCTGTTGTGTGTGTACCACAGGGAGACAAGCCATGTCTTTAGGAGGAACTTACAGGGAGGTTAGTAGTGCAGTACTTGGGGCACTGGCACCCAGGGCTGGTTCAAAAACTTTTAAAAGGCAATTGAGCTTATATGATTGCAATTTCCAACAATCAAGGTCAGAGCCGGTAGGATCCCTAAATATTGGTGTTGGGGAGATAACTGGGGGTCAAGAAAAGGCAGAGATACTTTTTTTTTTTGCTAGCTCAGTAATATGCTAAACTGTCTGAATGTAGATATGGACCAAGATGAGCTAAATAAGGAAAATGTGAACAAGGTCCTCTGGGTCCAGATGGTTTACACCCAGGAGTTATTGAAGAACTCTATTTGCCCCTGTTCATAATTTTTACAGATTCTCTATGGACTGGTACACTGCCAAATGACTGGCACAAGACAAATGTGATGCCCATATTCAAATAGGTTTCTAGGTCTTCACCAGGTAATTGTAGACCATTAAACTTAACTGGCAGCAAGGTGGCTCAGCAATGTGTGTAAAGTTCTACATTTGGGTATGCCGTGAGCCCCTGAGGAGCAGGTACAGAGGATGGGAGGGGTGGTGGTCCTGATGAGATGTAGTGTCATGGTGTACGCCATCAGGCCGCTGCTCCCTGGGTATCAGTGCAGTGGAAATGTAGTTTGAAAAATAAGTCCAGAAGTGAACATATAACAGTCTCTTCTTACTTAGTGCAGAAATATAACTTGTGGTACATCCAATAACAGCTCAAATTCAAAGTGCAGTTTCTGGCACCAGTTAAGGAGATATGGAGGCAGGTTGGATGGCTCGGGTTGGGGCAGCAGCGCAGGCACGACCCGCAGGCTAACAAACACTCTGCTGCTGTCTTGTCTCTCAAGTGTTTCTTGGAGCTAGATGGTGTTGGTCTCTTTCCCAGGACTATGTCTGAAGTGTATCTCTAGCTGCTCTGGAACCCCCTCCTGGCAGTCAGGAGGACCAGCCCACTGCTACCAAAAGGGAGGAACAGGGGAGAAATCCGGCATATCTTGCAGACGGCTGCGGTTTTGGGATGGTCAGCTTGTTGTACGTCTAACACATTTTGCACTTGCAACCACAGTAATAGCGGCATCACTAGTTCCCGAGCTAACCACAAAAAAGCTGATCTGGCCCTGCCAATTCTGTGGGAGGTTTTGGCCCTAAATTGTCACCATGGCCACCACCCTTCTTCTCAGATTTCTCCTCCTCCATTCCAGCACCCGATCCAGCTGCCAGGTTCTGCCCAACACACAAACTTCATAGGAGTCCTCTCCCTTCCTGCATTGTTTATCAGACTGTGATATATTATGGTGGGTTCCTTGACTCCCTCCCCATTCCCTACTGTATATATATCCTGACTGCCACTGGGGCTGCCCCCACTGCCTATGGCATGGCTACAAGTGCTATTATTACCAACACAGCTATACATGGGGTCCCCAGACTCCTCCTGAACCTATTCCTTAGGGCAGCCCAAGCACTAACTGCTCTCACACAAGTCATCAACAAGGAGATTCTCTTGACTATCAATCATGCAATGTGGTGTTTTTTTGTTTTCTTGCTATATTTTAGGAAAAAGGAAGGTGTCCCACTAGAAAGGGAAGACAGATAGGACTTCAGTGACTGCCTTTTCTGGAATATGCAAGTAGGAGGAGTAGGGGGAATGTGGTGACCCCTGGCTCCATGGCATGTTATCAGACTCAGAAGTCACCTCCACATCATCCTGCTGAGACTGAGAGGAGAAGAGGGTCATCCAATCCACTATCTCATCCTCTTTCTCTTCAACGATAATGTTGAGCCTTTTCTGACACGAAGGAAAACTGCAGCTGACTACTAGTACTACTACTTCTGGTCGGATAGCAGGTCGAGCCACTATCCACATTCTAGCTCTGGGAGAACAAGGCCTGGCCCTGGGTCTTTTGTTTGGTTTTCAAGTCTGTTTTCTGAAACATAAAGAAGAGAAGGGAAGAGAAGGGCAATAGGATGTCCTTCCTTTTTACAAACAGTTGACTGAAAATAATGCAGTATCAGCTCCACTAATAGATTTGGGCCTATGGGCCTACGTGCGTTCAAATATGCAGAATGAGAAAAAAGTTTTTCAGACTAGAATTTTCACAGATTTCGGACAAGTATTTCATATTTTTACTTATAGATTTAAAATGCTACCCTCTGTATTGTAAGGTAAATTTATATTGCTCCCCCCAAAAAAAAAAAAAAAAAATGAAATTGTTTGGAGATGCCCTGACACAGATTTCGGACTAGTATTTCAAGTGTTTTCAATGAGAGTTCAGATGCTTTCTATCCTCTGTATTGTAAAACACGTGTTGTACAGTTTTGATCTTATTCCCCACCACAAAAAAAACAAAAAAAACAAAATACTTTTACTTTTTATTAAAATAGGAGAAAAAGAAATGTAGCTGTTTTTAATGTTCTGCAGCAGCTGCAGCTGTAATAAAGCAGTAATTGCAGATAGAATGCACGGCCATGCACACCCACCCGCTGCTGACCATTTCTCTCTCCCTGGCTGACGGATATCCCTGCCTCTCCCTATTGTACACAAGTCTTCTTCTTTCTAGCCTTTCCCTTTACTGTCCCTGACTCTAGAATAGAAGCTTTAATGTGACTGTGCACTAGTACTGAGTAGGGATGAGCGAACTCGAACTGTATAGGGTTCGGATATTTTCGTAAAAGTCCGGGTTCGGGTTCGGTGTTCGTCGCTTTCTTGGCGCTTTTGTGACGCTTTCTTGGCGCTTTTTGAAAGGCTGCAAAGCAGCCAATCAACAAGCGTCATACTACTTGCCCCAAGAGGCCGTCACAGCCATGCCTACTATTGGCATGGCTGTGATTGGCCAGAGCACCATGTGACCCAGCCTCTATTTAAGCTGGAGTCACATAGCGCCGCCCGTCACTCTGCTCTGATTAGCGTAGGGAGAGGTTGCGGCTGCGACAGTAGGGCGAGATTAGGCAGATTAACTCCTCCAAAGGACTTGATTAATCGATCGATCTGCAGCTGTGCATCATTGAGCTGCTGATACTCAATTGCTCACTGTTTTTAGGCTGTCCAGACCGTTTGTCAGTCACTTTTTTCTGGGGTGATCGGCGGCCATTTTGTGTCTTGTGGTGCGCCAGCACAAGCTGCGACCAAGTGCATTTAACCCTCAATGGTGTGGTTGTTTTTTGGCTAAAGCCTACATCAGGGTGAAGCTGTCACACCAAGTGCATTTAACCAGCAATAGTCTATTTATTTTTTGGCCATATACTACATCAGGGGCAAGCTGCGCCCGTCACCAAGTGCATTTAACCCTCAGTAGTGTGGTTGGTCAAGCTGTCACACCAAGTGCATTTAACCAGCAATAGTCTGTTCATTTTTTGGCCATATACTACATCAGGGGCAAGCTGCGCCCGTCACCAAGTGCATTTAACCCTCAGTAGTGTGGTTGGTCAAGCTGTGACACCAAGTGCATTTAACCAGCAATAGTGTGGTTATTTTTTGGCCATATCCCAGTCTAATTCTGTCACTAAATCCATACAGGTCACCCAGCGCCTAAATACTAGGCCTCAAATTTATATCCCGCTAAATCTGTCGTTACGGCTGTACTGTTGTGGCTGGGCAAGTTATTTAGTGTCCGTCAAAGCACATTTTTTGTTCTGGGTTGAAATACAATTCCCAATTTAGCAATTTCATAATTTAGTGGTTTCTGCTGTATCAGAGCTATTTAAAATCTATCCCTAAAAGGGTATATAATATTCAAGGTGCACATAGGGTCATTCAGAATAACTTCACACACACGCTACTGTGCATTTCCAAGTTTAATTCTGTCAGTAAATCCATACCGGTCACCCAGCGCCTAAATACTAGGCCTCAAATTTATATTCAGCTGAATTTGAATACAATACATTGGGCCAAATAATATTTTTGTTGTTGTGGTGAACGGTAACAATGAGGAAAACATCTATTAAGGGACGCGGATGTGGACATGGTCGTGGTGGTGTTAGTGAACCCTCTGGTGCTGGGAGAGGACGTGGCCGTTCTGCCACATCCACACGTCCTAGTGTACCAACTACCTCAGGTCCCAGTAGCCGCCAGAATTTACAGCGATATATGGTGGGGCCCAATGCCGTTCTAAGGATGGTAAGGCCTGAGCAGGTACAGGCATTAGTCAATTGGGTGGCCGACAGTGGATCCAGCACGTTCACATTATCTCCCACCCAGTCTTCTGCAGAAAGCGCACAGATGGCGCCTGAAAACCAACCCCATCAGTCTGTCACATCACCCCCATGCATATCAGGGAAACTGTCTGAGCATCAAGTTATGCAGCAGTCTCTTATGCTGTTTGAAGACTCTGCTGGCAGGGTTTCCCAAGGGCATCCACCTAGCCCTTCCCCAGCGGTGGAAGACATAGACTGCACTGACGCACAACCACTTATGTTTCCTGATGATGAGGACATGGGAATACCACCTCAGCATGTCTCTGATGATGACGAAACACAGGTGCCAACTGCTGCGTCTTTCTGCAGTGTGCAGACTGAACAGGAGGTCAGGGATCAAGACTGTGTGGAAGACGATGCAGGGGACGATGAGGTCCTACACCCCACATGGAATGAAGGTTGTGCCACTGACTTTCACAGTTCGGAGGAAGAGGCAGTGGTGAGACCGAGCCAACAGCATAGCAAAAGAGGGAGCAGTGAGCAAAAGCAGAACACCCGCCGCCAAGAGACTCCGCCTGCTACTGACCGCCGCCATCTGGGACCGAGCACCCCAAAGGCAGCTTCAAGGAGTTCCCTGGCATGGCACTTCTTCAAACAATGTGCTGACGACAAGACCCGAGTGGTTTGCACGCTGTGCCATCAGAGCCTGAAGCGAGGAATTAACGTTCTGAACCTTAGCACAACCTGCATGACCAGGCACCTGCATGCAAAGCATGAACTGCAGTGGAGTAAACACCTTAAAAACAAGGAAGTCGCTCAGGCTCCCCCTGCTACCTCTTCTGCTGCTGCCGCCTCGGCCTCTTCTACTGCTGCCGCCTCGGCCTCTTCCTCCGCCTCTGGAGGAACGTTGGCACCTGCCGCCCAGCAAACAGGGGATGTACCACCAACACCACCACCACCTCCGTCACCAAGCATCTCAACCATGTCACACGCCAGCGTTCAGCTCTCCATCTCACAAACATTTGATAGAAAGCGTAAATTCCCACCTAGCCACCCTCGATCCCTGGCCCTGAATGCCAGCATTTCTAAACTACTGGCCTATGAAATGCTGTCATTTAGGCTGGTGGACACAGACAGCTTCAAACAGCTCATGTCGCTTGCTGTCCCACAGTATGTTGTTCCCAGCCACCACTACTTCTCCAAGAGAGCCGTGCCTTCCCTGCACAACCAAGTATCCGATAAAATCAAGTGTGCACTGCTCAACGCCATCTGTGGCAAGGTCCACCTAACCACAGATACGTGGACCAGTAAGCACGGCCAGGGACGCTATATATCCCTAACTGCACACTGGGTAAATGTAGTGGCAGCTGGGCCCCAGGCGGAGAGCTGTTTGGCGCACGTCCTTCCGCAGGGCAACATTCTTTGCCTCCTGTTGCCACCTCCTCCTTCTTGGCTTCCTCCTCCTCTTCTTCCACCTGCTCATCCAGTCAGCCACACACCTTCACCACCAACTTCAGCACAGCCCGGGGTAAACGTCAGCAGGCCATTCTGAAACTCATATGTTTGGGGGACAGGCCCCACACCGCACAGGAGTTGTGGCGGGGTATAGAACAACAGACCGACGAGTGGTTGCTGCCGGTGAGCCTCAAGCCCGGCCTGGTGGTGTGGGATAATGGGCGAAATCTCATTGCAGCTCTGGGACTAGCCGGTTTGACGCACATCCCTTGCCTGGCGCATGTGCTGAATTTGGTGGTGCAGAAGTTCATTCACAACTACCCCGACATGTCAGAGCTGCTGCATAAAGTGCGGGCCGTCTGTTCGCGCTTCCGGCGTTCACATCCTGCTGTTGCTCGCCTGTCTGCGCTACAGCGTAACTTCGGCCTTCCCGCTCACTGCCTCATAGGCGACGTGCCCACCAGGTGGAACTCCACCTTGCACATGCTGGACAGACTGTGCGAGCAGCAGCAGGCCATAGTGGAGTTTCAGCTGCAGCACGCACGGGTCAGTCGCACTGCGAAACAGCACCACTTCACCACCAATGACTGGGCCTCCATGCGAGACCTGTGTGCCCTGTTGCGCTGTTTCGAGTACTCCACCAACATGGCCAGTGGCAATGACGCCGTTATCAGCGTTACAATACCACTTCTATGTCTCCTTGAGAAAACACTTAGGGCGATGATGGAAGAGGAGGTGGCCCAGGAGGAGGAGGAGGAGGAAGAGGGGTCATTTTTAGGACTTTCAGGCCAGTCTCTTCGAAGTGACTCAGAGGGAGGTTTTTTGCAACAGCAGAGGCCAGGTACAAATGTGGCCAGCCAGGGCCCACTACTGGAGGACGAGGAGGACGAGGATGAGGAGGAGGTGGAGGAGGATGAGGATGAAGCATGGTCACAGCGGGGTGGCACCCAACGCAGCTCGGGCCCATCACTGGTGCGTGGCTGGGGGGAAAGGCAGGACGATGACGATACGCCTCCCACAGAGGACAGCTTGTCCTTACGCCTCGGCAGCCTGGCACACATGAGCGACTACATGCTGCAGTGCCTGCGCAACGACAGCAGAGTTGCCCACATTTTAACGTGTGCGGACTACTGGGTTGCCACCCTGCTGGATCCACGCTACAAAGACAATGTGCCCACCTTACTTCCTGCACTGGAGCGTGATAGGAAGATGCGCGAGTACAAGCGCACGTTGGTAGACGCGCTACTGAGTGCATTCCGAAATGTCACAGGGGAACAAGTGGAAGCCCAAGGCCAAGGCAGAGGAGGAGCAAAAGGTCGCCAAGGCAGCTGTGTCACGGCCAGCTCCTCTGAGGGCAGGGTTAGCATGGCAGAGATGTCGAAAAGTTTTGTCAACACGCCACAGCTAACTGCACCACCACCTGATACGCAACGTGTTAGCAGGAGGCAACATTTCACTAACATGGTGGAACAGTACTTGTGCACACCCCTCCACGTACTGACTGATGGTTCAGCCCCATTCAACTTCTGGGTCTCTAAATTGTCCACGTGGCCAGAGCTAGCCTTTTATGCCTTGGAGATGCTGGCCTGCCCGGCGGCCAGCATTTTGTCTAAACGTGTATTCAGCACGGCAGGGGGCGTCATTACAGAGAAACGCAGCCGCCTGTCTACAGCCAATGTGGACAAGCTGACGTTCATAAAAATGAACCAGGCATGGATCCCACAGGACCTGTCCATCCCTTGTGCAGATTAGACATTAACTACCTCCCCTTAAACATATATTATTGTACTCCAGGGCACTTCCTCATTCAATCCTATTTTTATTTTAATTTTACCATTATATTGCGAGGCTACCCAAAGTTGAATGAACCTCTCCTCTGTCTGGGTGCCGGGGCCTAAATATATGCCAATGGACTGTTCCAATGTTGGGTGACGTGAAGCCTGATTCTCTGCTATGACATGCAGACTGATTCTCTGCTGACATGAAGCCAGATTCTCTGTTACGGGACCTCTCTCCTCTGCCTGTGTGCTGGGCCTAAATATATGACAATGGACTGTTGCAGTGGTGGCTGACGTGAAGCCTGATTCTCTGCTATGACATGCAGACTGATTCTCTGCTGACATGAAGCCAGATCCTCTGTTACGGGACCTCTCTCCTCTGCCTGGGTGCTGGGCCTAAATATATGACAATGGACTGTTGCACTGGTGGCTGTCGTGAAGCCTGATTCTCTGCTATGACATGCAGACTGATTCTCTGCTGACATGAAGACAGATCCTCTGTTACGGGACCTATCTCCTCTGCCTGGGTGCCTGGGCCTAAATATATGACAATGGACTGTTACAGTGGTGGCTGACGTGAAGCCTGATTCTCTGCTATGACATGCAGACTGATTCTCTGCTGACATGAAGACAGATTCTATGTTATGGGACCTCTCTCCTCTGCCTGGGTGCTGGGCCTAAATATATGACAATGGACTGTTGCAGTGGTGGCTGACATGAAGCCTGATTCTCTGCTATGACATGCAGACTGATTCTCTGCTGACATGAAGACAGATCCTCTGTTACGGGTCCTCTCTCCTCTGCCTGGGTGCTGGGCCTAAATATATGCCAATGGACTGTTGCACTGGTGGCTGACGTATAGCCTGATTCTCTGCTATGACATGCAGACTGATTCTCTGCTGACATGAAGCCAGATTGTCTGTTACGGGACCTCTCTCCAATTGATATTGGTTAATTTTTTTTTTTTTTTTTTTTCATTTCCCTATCCACATTTGTTTGCAGGGGATTTACCTACATGTTGCTGCCTTTTGCAGCCCTCTAGCCCTTTCCTGGGCTGTTTTACAGCCTTTTTAGTGCCGAAAAGTTCGGGTCCCCATTGACTTCAATGGGGTTCGGGTTCGGGACGAAGTTTGGATCGGGTTCGGATCCCGAACCCGAACATTTCCGGGAAGTTCGGCCGAACTTCTCGAACCCGAACATCCAGGTGTCCGCTCAACTCTAATTAGGATAATCCTGATCAGGATTCTTCCGGCATAGAGCCCCGACGACGGAACTCTATGCCGGAACAGAACAATGCAAGTGTGAAAGAGCCCTTAATCAGACAAAAGGCTGCCTGTTCTACCCTCCCCCATTTCTGAATCTGTAATTGGTAACAAAGTAGCAGGATTCAGAGTAGTACACCTTTTGAAAGAAATATTGTCTGGCATGAGGAGGGCACATTGGAGTCTGAGTTGTCTAGCCACAGAAATGCATTGGTTGCACCCGTGTAAGAATGCCCTGTATGTCATGGAGAGTTTGCACAATCACCGGGTAGTCCAACACTACTTCTGAAGGCTTTTTCAATCATTGCCTGCACTGCCACGACTGCCCTGACGCAGGAGGGGGCGCTCGAGCAACAGGATCTAATCTAGCTGAGAAGTATGCCACTGGGCGTTGAAGTTCACCATGCTTATGAGTAAGCACAGCAGTACTGTGACCCTGCATTTCTGAACAGAACAGGGTAAATTCCTCATCATGCTTTGGAATACCCAGGGCTGGAGAAAAGCATCAATTTGACTGGCCACTGCTCTCTCCTGGGCCTGACTGAGGGGAGGGGGTACTGCTTCACTCGAGGGGGCTGACATCCTGACTTAGGATACACAGTAACCGGAGACATAGTGAGTTTCCCTATGTCTGTTCATCATTGTTTTCTTTTGTTTTTTCATATTATCCATAATAGCATACGTCTCTACTGTCTCTTTTCTACTCTCTCTCTCACTATTTGTCTGGCAGTTTTCCTTTTCAGGCGGTTTGTAGTACAACTTTCCTCTAAAAACTTGTGGCTTCCAACCTTCGGTTTCTATCTCTTTTGCTACCTTAATCCAGATGCTAACTACATCTTCACATGCATGATACTTAATCAACCCCCTGTGGGTGTGCTTGAACCTCTCTCAAACCTCTAAATCAAGGTTTCCATGCTTCCTACCTGCTTTCTCCAACACTTTGTCAATTTTCTTTAACCCATTTTTGCCACCTCTCTTTTCTAACAGTTGTTTAGCTGACTCATACTCTTCAGGAACGCTGTTCTGATTACCCATTGTCTATTCCTGAATCTGTGCTTACTAGGGGGAACCTTAGATGTCTATTTTTTTCCCACAGCGGCTTCCCCACCCTGTCCTTCCAGGTGTACCTACTGTGTTAAAGCCAAAGCCTTTTTGGGCTTCTGGCCCCTTCCCCTAGCTTCCTACCAGATTCTACCCACATAATAAACCATGACAAATATAAAGCCATTCCCAGCCTTTTCTAACACTTCCTAGGTCAGTTTGTAGCCCTCAGGGATTGCATGGGAGTTTCCTATTCCCTTTCCATTCCCTAAGGCCGAATGCACACAGCCGTGTTCCGCGGCCGAGAGCGGTTCGTGGTATGCCGGGCTGGATTCCTGTTCAGAGCAGGAGCGCACGGCGTGCACTTCATGTCGCCGCTGCACTACAGTAATACACTATACGTGTGCATTCGGCCTTAACGGAATGTATTAATTATCTCCAGACGTCTGTATTTTTAATTCCCCACTGGTCGAGCCCGACGTTGATGGCGCCAAGAATTGTTAGGGCAAAAGCCCTACTTCTATCCTCATCCTTATTGGGCGGATACAAAATATTTATACCCATTTTCTAGAACTCAAGCCAAACACAGATATCGTCATTTTACGTAAGCATCACATGATTATTATTATTAATAATAATAATTAATTTTTCGATGTTTGCAAGTCAAGCATATTAAATTACAATTTTTTTTTTTCTTATCCTTCAGTTATTCATCCTTGAAAAGTATCTAGAACCAGTTATAGTCCCAGAACATCAGGCACACATAGTTCTGAGAACTAATAAGCAATTAACTTTGCTTGTCTCAAGTACACACAGCTCAGAAATTCTCAATTCTGACCTAAAATAAACCAGCAAAGTAAGATGGAATCCGGGATACAAAATGAAGGTGCAATCCCTCACAACATATATACTGTATATATCTATATATATATACAGTACAGACCAAAAGTTTGGACACACCTTCTCATTCAAAGAGTTTTCTATATTTTCATGACTATGAAAATGGTAGATTCACACCAAAGGCATCAAAACTATGAATTAACACATGTGGAATTATATACATAACAAAAAAGTGTGAAATAACTGAAAATATGTCATATTCTAGGTTCTTCAAAGTAGCCACCTTTTGCTTTGATTACTGCTGTGCACACTCTTGGCATTCTCTTGATGAGCTTCAAGTAGTAGTAGGTAGTCACCTAAAATAGTCTTCCAACAGTCTTGAAGGAGTTCCCAGAGATGCTTAGCACTTGTTGGCCCTTTTGCCTTCACTCTGCGGTCCAGCTCAACCCAAACCATATCGATTGGGTTCAGGTCCGGTGACTGTGGAGGCCAGGTCATCTGGCGCAGCACCCCATCACTCTCCTTCGTGGTCAAATAGCCCTTACACAGCCTGGAGGTGTGTTTGGGGTCATTGTCCTGTTGAAAAATAAATGGTGGTCCAACTAAACGCAAACCGGATGGAATAGCATGCCGCTGCAAGATGCTGTGGTAGCCATGCTGGTTCAGTATGCCTTTAATTTTGAATAAATCCCTAACAGTGTCACCAGCAAAGCACCCCCACACCATCACACCTCCTCCTCCATGCTTCACGGTGGGAACCAGGCATGTAGAGTCCATCCGTTCACCTTTTCTGCGTCGCACAAAGACACGGTGGTTGGAACCAGAGATCTCAAATTTGGACTCATCAGAGCAAAGCACAGATTTCCACTGGTCTAATGTCCATTCCTTGTGTTCTTTAGCCCAAACAAGTCTCTTCTGCTTGTTGCCTGTCCTTAGCAGTGGTTTCCTAGCAGATATTCTACCATGAAGGCCTGATTCACACAGTCTCCTCTTAACAGTTGTTCTAGAGACGTGTCTGCTGCTAGAACTCTGTGTGGCATTGACCTGGTCTCTAATCTGAGCTGCTGTTAACCTGCGATTTCTGAGGCTGGTGACTCGGATGAACTTATCCTCCGCAGCAGAGGTGACTCTTGGTCTTCCTCTTCTTGGGGCGGTCCGCATGTGAGCCACTTTCTTTGTAGCGCTTGATGGTTTTTGTGACTGCACTTGGGGACACTTTCAAAGTTTTCCCAATTTTTCAGACTGACTGACCTTCATTTCTTAAAGTAATGATGGCCACTCGTTTTTCTTTACTTAGCTGCTTTTTTCTTGTCATAATACAAATTCTAACAGTCTATTCAGTAGGACTATCAGCTGTGTATCCACCTGACTTCTCCACAACGCAACTGATGGTCCCAACCCCATTTATAAGGCAAGAAATCCCACTTATTAAACCTGACAGGGCACACCTGTGAAGTGAAAACCATTTCATGTGACTACCTCTTGAAGCTCATCAAGAGAATGCCAAGAGTGTGCAAAGCAGTAATCAAAGCAAAAGGTGGCTACTCTGAAGAACCTAGAATATGACAGATTTTCAGTTGTTTCACACTTTTTTGTTATGTATATAATTCCACATGTGTTCATTCATAGTTTTGATGCCTTCGGTGTGAATCTACAATTTTCATAGTCATGAAAATAAAGAAAACTCTTTGAATGAGAAGGTGTGTCCAAACTTTTGGTCTGTACTGTATATATATATATATATATATATATATATATATATATATACCCACACACAAACTTTACACACATATGAACATACAAGTAGTTATACACCTATTTCTACACACAGACACTTACCTTTCCTGTAGACAGCTGATGTCTGGTCCTCACAGGTAGCCTTGAGAAGTAGGTGCCATCACACTTCTGTGCCATCCAGGGACAGAAGTGGAGGGGTTATCAGTAACCTACTATGGGGGGTCAGAGAACAAATAAAGGGGTTAGTCAGCACCTCCCAGTGCGCAGGTGCACGCTGTCATGTCAAAGACCTAGAGAAAAAAAGAGACAATGCAGCAGCACCCTGCAAATCAGATAAAGTACAACAATGCCATAGTCACAAAATGATAGTGCTAATGCTACGCTTATTTATAAAGTGAGATGCTTGGCAAATGCATTTTGTACAAAACCCTCTGAGCCCGTCTGCCGTACGTCAAGGCGATCTCTGTTAGATAGGTCCTAACACTAAATACTACCTGATATGCGCCATAATGTCCACCATAAAATTAAGGGAGTGTTGGATCCACATGCATGCTGGGACCACTCTGCCAGCATGAGAAGTCCACAGAGTGGCCCTATGACATAGTGGTGAGGTGGCAGCAGCATGAGGAGGCCACAGAGCGGAACAATGGAAAGGTATAGAGTGGGCTCGGCATGCATGTTGGTACCTGCATCTTTTGTAATGGAGGCCATTATGGCACTAAAGGCAGAGTGGACCTAGCATGCATGTGGATCCAACACTCCCTGAATTTTATGGCGGCCATTACTTTATCTGATTTGCATTGTCTCTTTTTTCCTCTGGGTCAGAGAACAAGACACACAGGAGGGGGGCAGACATTGTAGAGCTCTGTGTGCTGGAGCAACCAGACTGCTCTACAGTAGCTGCACACTGGTGGGTGGGGCTTGATCCCATAAAGTTCTGCTATTGGCTGGCAGGTGATGTCATAGTAAGCTGAAAGCCAATAGAAAACAGAAAGCAGTACTGGCAAGTGGTGTGCCAGTACGGCGGATCCCAGCCTGAGAACGGCCATAGGAAGAGGAGAAAATGGCAATTATACTGTATCTGCTCCTCACTGAGTAAGGACCTTCAGTGGCAGGAGCTCCAGCGCTGCTGCTGTAAGTGGCATCTGCTTCTATAAAGTGCAGCAGTTGTGAGTAGGGTCAGCCCTAGGTCTAATGAAAACTTTCAGTACTGCTCTGGGGCCCCTTCTGAGCTTGGGCCCCAGAGCAGTCGCTTCCCCTGCTTCCCTGATTGCTACGCCACTGGTGTCAGCAGTAAGTTTGTGTTGACGTCACTGATTTATTTGCCCTTCCTCTGATCCGTCAGAACAATAACCCACAAAAAACTGATCCCGTCTGTGGAGCATCCGCCTTCACTCGGTCAGCATTTGGTCAGTAATCCATCAGTATTGCTAATGCCCCAAAAAAGCAGGAGTGGATCTAAAACAGAGAACACATGAATGGAATATTTGCATGTCTTCTGTGTTTTGTACCCACTCCTGCTTTTGGCTACCAAATCATAAGCCAATTCTGATGGGATCATACAGGCCTTACAGCTGCTACACAGACAGGATCCGTTGTGCGTCTCATTTTTCCTTTCTTCTGACAGATCAGAAGAAGGGTCAAATAAGTGATGATGTCAGCCAGGCCGAAAGCCAAAATAGTGGCCCAGTCATAAAGTGTGTGTGTGTGTGTGGGGGGGGACAGCATAAGAAGTCCACAGAGTGGCCCTATGACATAGTAGTGAGGTGGCAGCAGCATGAGGAGACCACAGAGCAGCACAATGATAGAGTCTAGGGGTGGCGGCAGCATCAGAACACAGAGTGGCACGGTGACATAGTGTGGAGATGACAGCAGCATCAGGAGACCACAGAGTGTCAAGGTGACATAGTGTGGATATAGCAGCAGCATCACCATCAGGATACCAAAAAACACCAATATATCCAAACGCACCACTATATCATAGAAAATCAATAAACTTTATTCAAGACAAACAATACATAAATATACAATGTCAATGCGGCTTAAAGGACCCTACGCTAACAACACGTGGTGGGTAAGACACTCACACGCGGTACATATCCCAAAGAAAATCCTGTAAACTCCCAAGAAACCCCCCAGTCATAGGTCAATAAACAATAAAAAAAATCCATTAAATGGTATAAGTACAATGCATAGGACAACAGGCTAACAATTATACATAAGAAAGAAGATCAGGAAAGAGTGCATATTATACCGACCGCAAGTGGTGGCACAATTACAGAATCTGGAGTTGGCGGCAGCATGAGGAGACCACAGAGTTGCACAATGACAGAGTCTGGAGATGGCAACAGCAGCAGCATCAGGAGGATACCAGAGAGTGGCAAGGTGACATAGTGTGGAGATGGCAGCAGCAGCATCAGGAGACCACAGAGTGGCAAGGTGACATAGTATGGAGGTGGCAGCAGCATCAGGATACCACAGAGTGGCAAGGTGACATAGTGTGGAGATGGCAGCAACATCAGCATCAGGAGACCACAGAGTGGCAAGGTGACATAGTGTGGAGATGGAAGCAGCATCAGGAGACCACAGAGTGGCAAGGTGACATAGTGTGGAGATGGCAGCAGCATCAGGAGACCACAGAGTGGCAAGGTTACATAGAGTGGAGATGACAGCAGCAGCATCAGGAGACCTGAAAGTGACCCAGTGACAGTGGGGCGGTGGGTGGCAATACCAGTACCAGCTGACGAAGGTGGGTGAAAGAAGGAGCACTTGGCATTAGATGTGTGGCATCAGGCGGGTGGCAGAATCAGAGTAGTAGCTGAGGCAGGTAGGCAGAAGAAACCAGACTCTTTTGTCAAAGTGTTGGTGTGGCACCATGAATGATGTAGTCTGATGCATCAGGCATTGGTGGGGAGAAATCCTGGCTGATCCATGCCTGATTTATCTTGACAAAGGTCAGTCTCTCCACATTTAGGGTGGATAGGTGAGTTCTCCTTGGGGTTACTATGGCCCCTACTGCACTAAACACCCGATCGGATGCCACACTACTGGCAGGGCAGGACAGCTTTTCCAGGGCAAATTCTGTTAGTTGCAGTCACAAATCCAGTTTGGCTGTCCAGTAGTTCAGCGAATCCTCAATGTGGGTTGGCAGGGTGCTGTCCAAGTATGCCACCACCTGCTGGTTCTGGTCCTGCTCCAGGTCTACCTGCTGCTGCTGGTGAGTAGTTTCTTCACTAGGCGGGTTAAGAAAGCTGCTCATCATCGACTCTAGACTCGAGCAGCTCCTGATGGAGCTGGTACTGCTCCTACCCCCCCCCCCCACCACCATAGCAGCCATGGCAGTGAAACAAGAGCGCAGAGGGACCCCCCGGTCAGACCTGTGAGAGGATGGACGATGGCACAGATAGGCAGCGGCCAACTGACTACATAGGATGTCTCTATAGTAGTTCAGTTTGTTCTCTCTCTCAGCTGGTTTTAAGAAAGGCCCCCATTTTGAACCGGTAGCAAGGGTCCAACAAGGTGGAGAGCCAGAAGTCATCCCTCTGCCGAATGGTGACAATTTGGCTTTCACTACCCAAGCAAGTGAGCATGCAGTGGGCCATTTGAGCAATTGACTCGGAGGAACTCCCTGCCTCCATCTCCACTGCATACTGCCACGGTGTGTCTGGGTCCTCTGTCTCGTCTTCCTCATTGCCTTGTAGCTCCTCTTCCTGTCATCTGTTTGTAAAAACCACCCATTTCACTACACATTGCCTGTGCTCCAATGTTCTCCTCCTCTTCTTCCAGCTCAGCCCCCACAGGGCTCATATGTAGGGTTGAGCGAACCCAAACTGTAAGATTTTTGGACCCCGGACCTGAACCCGAACTTTCAGTAAAAGTTCGGGTTTGGCTGTGATTGGCCAGTGCAGCATGTGACCCAGCCTCTATATAAGCTGGAGTCAAGTAGCGCCGCACGTCACTCTGCTGTTACTAGTTTAGGGAGAGGATGCTGCTGCTGTGAGGGAGAGAATAGGAAAGAATCTTTAATTAGAAGTGCTTCTTAAATCAGCGATCTACCTAGATTAGTTGTGTGGATGCAGCGCACAATCTTTCTACCCTGCCCTGAGCCCAGTGACAGAGAAAAATAACTTTTATCTGTTAGTTAGGTGGGCGGCGGCGGACATTTTATGCAAGCTCAGTGCACCAGCACTGCATATGTGCTTTTGTGACATTCAAATCCAAGCTTGAAATACTGCAATAATAATCTGTGTTTAAAAAACACCCATTTTTGGCAATATCCCACATCTGGTGCCTTTGCAGCATTTGTCAGTGAGTAATTAAAGCTAGAAATACAGCTATAAATTTCTGGGTTTTAAAAAACACCCATTTTGGGCAAAATACTTAATTTGCAACCTTGTCTGCATCTGTCAGTGTGAGATACACGCTTTAGATACTGTTGTTCTATTCTTCTATTAAAAAAACACCCATTTAGGGCAAAAATCTTAATTTTGCAGCCTTTGCTGCATCTGTCATTGTGAGATACACCCTTTACATACTGCTGTGCTATTCTGGTATTAAATAAACACCCATTTTTGGCAAAATTCATAATTTGCGGCCTTGTCTGCATCTGTACGTGTGAGATACACGCTTTAGATACTGCTGTGCTAATCTGGTATAAAAAAAAAACACCCATTTAGGGCAGAAATCTTAATTTTGCAGCCTTGTCTGCATCTGCATGTGTGAGATACATGCGTTAGATACTGTTGTTCTATTCTGTTATTAACCTGTTCTGGACGTAGGGTGTACAGGTACACCCTGCTGTCCTAGTACTTAAGGACACAGGGCGTACATGTCTGTCCTGAGTAGTTCTGATCACTGCTGCGCGGCGGGCGGTGATCGGAACTGGGTGCCTGCTCAAATCATTGAGCAGGCACCCTGGGACAATGCGCCGGGGGGTCCTGTGACCACCCAGTGTTAGCGATCGCAGCAAACCGCAGGTCAAGTAAGACCTGCGGTTTGCTGCGTTTCCGGGTTATTTGGGTCTCTGGGGACCCGATAACCCGGAACAGGATGGTGATCTGTGGTGTGATAATACACCATCAATCACCATCCTGCGATCCTGAGAGGCAATGGTGACATCTCAGGATCGGCTCTGATTGGTCGGTGGGGCGGGCAGTTCAAATTACTGCAGCGCTCCTCTCCTCCTCCTTTTGTGTCCGGGAGCCGAGGAGAGAGGAGTAGTGCACGTCGATCATTCAGAGCTGCAGGGATCATTAGCAAGCACCCCCATCTGTGCCCCAGCACCCCCATCTGTGCCCAGCACCCCCATCTGTGCAACACCTGCAAGGTATTTAAGGAAAGGTTAGGGACAGGTTAGGTTAGGCAGGGATATTCAGGGAAAGTTAGTGGAAAAAACAAACAAACCGTTTTTGATTGCATCACCCTAAATTGAGTGTCTGGGGTCCAAAGCACAGATAAACCCCCCCAGGGGTTACAGTCCCTCACCACCAGATCCACGTCCACTTGTGGGACCGTGTGGAAAAATCAACGTGGCCTCCCTAACTACCCCCTCCAGGTACCTATCCCCAGTGTTATGACCCGTGCCCTTACCAGTGGAAACCTGTTGCTGGTCAGATATAAGGACAAGACGGATGTCCTTGTACTGTCCACAATTCACGGTAACGGCATCACCCCTGTCCCTGTGCGAGGTACCGCGGCAACGGTCCTCAAGCCCGATTGTATCGTCGACTACAATCGGTATATGGGAGGAGTTGATCTCTCTGATCAAGTCCTCAAGCCATATAATGCCATGCGCAAAACCCAGGGATGGTACAAAAAAGTTGCGGTAAAAAAAAAACATTCCAGCAAAATCTGCCTTCCAAAAAACGTGTGGCATTCCTTTCCTTCTGTGCCTTGCCGTGTGCCCGTACAGTAGTTTACGACCACATATGGGATGTTTCTGTAAACTACAGAATCAGGGCCATAAGTATTGAGTTTGGTTTGGCTGTTAACTTTTGCTTTGTAACTGGAAAAGAATTATTAAAATGGAAAATATGCCAAAAAAGTGAAATTGTGAAATTGTATCTCTATTTTCCATTAATTCTTGTGGAACACCTAAAGGGTGTTTTTAACCACCACAGCTCCCCTAGCCTAAACCCCCTTAATGACCAGGCCACTTTTTACAATTCTGCACTGCACTACTTTCACGGTTTATTGCTCGGTCATACAACTTACCACCCAAATGAATTTTACCTCCTTTTCTTCTCACTAATAGAGCTTACATTTGTTTGTATTTCATTGCTGCTGACATTTTAACTTTTTTTGTTATTAATCGAAATTGACCGAAATTTTTGCAAAAAAATGACATTTTTCACTTTCAGTTGTAAAATTTTTCAAATAAAACTACATTTCTATATAAATTTTTCTCAAAATTTATTTTACTAAATGTCTTTGATAAAAAAATGCAATAAGTGTATATTTATTGGTTTGCGCAAAAGTTATAGCGTTTGCAAACTATGGTACAAAAATGTGAATTTCCGCACTTTGAAGCAGCTCTGACTTTTATTCGCTGATGGGCATAGTTCATGAAAGTTTTCATTTTTTGTCACAAGCTAGCGGAAAATGATTGTAAAAAAAAAAAAAAAGTCTCATATTCCACTAACTTGTGACAAAAAATAAAATTTTACATGAACTAACCATACCCCTCACGGAATACCTTGGGGTGTCTTCTTTCCAAAATGGGGTCACATGTTGGGTATTTATACTGCCCTTGCATTTTAGGGGCCCTAAAGCGTCAGAAGTAGTTTGGAATCCAAATGCGTAAAAATGCCCTGTGAAATCCTGAAAGTACTCATTGGAATTTGGGCCCCTTTGCGCATCTTCGCTGCAAAAAAGTGTCACACATGTGGTATCGCCATACTAAGGAGAAGTAGGGCAATGTGTTTTGGGGTGTCTTTTTACATATACCCATGCTGGGTGAGAGAAATATCTCTCTCAAAGACAACTTTTCCCATTTTTTTATGCAAAGTTGTCATTTGACAGAGATATTTCTCTCACCCAGCATGGGTATATGTAAAAATAGACCCCAAAACACATTGCCCTACTTCTCCTGATTACGGCGATACCACATGCATGACACTCTTTTGCAGCCTAAGTGCACAAAGGGGCCCAAATTCCAATGAGTATCTTGAGGATTTTACAGGGCATTTTTTACACATTTGGATTCCAAATTACTTCTCATGCTTAAGGGCCCCTAAAATGCCAGGGCAGTATAACTACCCCACAAGTGACCCCATTTTGGAAAGAAGACACCCCAAGGTATTCCGTAAGAGGCATGGCGAGTTCCTAGAATATATTTTTTTTGGCACAAGTTAGCGGAAATTTTTTCTTATTTTTTCTTACAAAGTCTCATATTCCACTAACTTGTGACAAAAAATTCAATTTTACAAGAACTCACCATACAGCTCACGGCATACCTTGGGGTGTCGTCTTTCCAAAATGGGGTCACATGTGGGGTATTTATACTGCCCTTGCATTTTAGGGGCCCTAAAGCGTGAGAAGTAGTTTGGAATCCAAATGCGTAAAAATGCCCTGTGAAATCCTGAAAGTACTCATTGGAATTTGGGCCCCTTTGCGCATCTTGGCTGCAAAAAAGTGTCACACATGTGGTATCGCCGAACTCAGGAGAAGTAGGGCAATGTGATTTGGGGTGTCTTTTTACATATACCCATGCTGGGTGAGATAAATATCTCTGTAAAAGTCAACTTTTCCAATTTTTTTAAACAAAGTTTTCATTTTACTGAGATATTTCTCTCACCCAGCATGGGCATATGTAAAAAAAACACCCGGAAACACATTTCCCTACTTCTCCTGAGTACGGCGATACCACGTGTGACACTTTTTTGCAGCCTAGGTGCGCAAAGGAGCCCAAATTCCATAGAGTACCTTTTTTTTTTTCCAAAAAAAATTAATGTACAGCAATCTTCTATTTCAATATAACAACGATAAAGTGAGAGTACAGTAATAGTTTCATCTAAACCTGTATTAAGTTTCCATTTTAATTATAAACCGCCCCTATCCCTCCCTCCACTCCCCCCTTTTTCTTTCCGCGGGGCTGCCGTATCTGCATCTTTAATATTGTTATTATTTCCGATTGCCAGTGACCCCCCCTTCTCCTCCACAAAACCGCCGTACCCACATAAACTGTCATTATTTCCAGTTACCCCAGATCCGCAGCCAGGTTGCCTTTTTCCGTGCTGTTTGGGCTAGAGTGTATTCATACTGCCTAACTCTGTTCATCCACTCCAGCCACTCCTGAAAACTGGGGTATTTCATGGTGCCCCAATGTTTCACAATTATTATTTTAGCTAGGGCAATGCCCCGAAGCCACAGTATCTGCTCTGTTTTATTTTCATCTGTCTCTGGGAGTGTACCCAAAATGGCATAATCAATGCATGCCTGGTATTTCATTGGGGAGTGGTCCTGCAGTTTCCGAAATATTTTTATCCAATATTCATTTATCCCTGGGCATTCCCACAGCAGGTGTTTATAATCTCCTCTGTCTTTGTTACATTTATAGCAGTTCTGTTTCCTATCTTTATAAATGGTATGCAGTAATGCTGGTGTATAATAGAGACGGTGTATAATTTTCAAAAGAATCCATGCATGAGCGGGTGAGATGGTCGATCTTTTAATGTTTCTATACACAGTATTCCAAGTAATAGGTTCCCCTCTATGTAGGTCTCTTTCCCATTTAGCTTCACCCCTAAATGTGATCAATTTTGTGTGTTCATATTTTAACTTAGCGTATATATGTGATATGGAAGTGTTAAATGTCATGTCTAGACAAAAGTCTAAAAAAGTATTCCTTACTATCTTCAAATAATTCTTATTCTCCGTGTATTGTATAGCGTGACGTACTTGTTCATATCGAAATTTATCAGTAAATCCTAATGTAATGTCTGGTAATATTTCATTTAAGGGCTTAATCAGTCCCTGATGAAAAAATTGTGCAATTAAATATATCCCATTTTTTTCCCAATATTCAACGTGACCTAGTTGCATAACTTGTGGTAAGTGTGCATTCCCCCACAGTGGGGTGTACTGAACTGCTTCAGATACGCCCGCCATATCTCTAATTTGTTAGAGTACATTTTAAGAGGGCATTTTTAGACATTTGGATTCCAGACTTCTTCTCACGCTTTAGGGCCCCTAAAATGCCAGGGCAGTATAAATACCCCACATGTGACCCAATTTTGGAAAGAAGACACCCTAAGGTATTCCGTGAGGGGCATGGCGAGTTCATAGAAGATTTATTTATTTTTTTGCCACAAGTTAGCAGAAATTGATTTTTCTTTGTTTTATCTCACAAAGTCTCCCTTTCCGCTAACTTAGGACAAAAAGTTCAATCTTTCATGGACTCATTATGCCCCTCAGTAGGGATGAGCGAACTCGAACTGTATAGTTCGGGTTCGTACCGAATTTTGGGGTGTCCGTGACACGGACCCGAACCCGGACATTTTCGGAAAAGTCTGGGTTCGGGGTTCGTCGCTTTCTTGGCGCTTTTGTGACGCTTTCTTGGCGCTTTTTGAAAGGCTGCAAAGCAGCCAATCAACAAGCGTCATACTACTTGCCCCAAGAGGCCGTCACAGCCATGCCTACTATTGGCATGGCTGTGATTGGCCAGAGCACCATGTGACCCAGCCTCTATTTAAGCTGGAGTCACATAGCGCCGCCCGTCACTCTGCTCTGATTAGCGTAGGGAGAGGTTGCGGCTGCGACAGTAGGGCGAGATTAGGCAGATTAACTCCTCCAAAGGACTTGATTAATCGATCGATCTGCAGCTGTGCATCATTGAGCTGCTGATACTCAATTGCTCACTGTTTTTAGGCTGCCCAGACCGTTTGTCAGTCACATTTTTCTGGGGTGATCGGCGGCCATTTTGTGTCTTGTGGGGCGCCAGCACAAGCTGCGACCAAGTGCATTTAACCCTCAATGGTGTGGTTGTTTTTTGGCTAAAGCCTACATCAGGGTGAAGCTGTCACACCAAGTGCATTTAACCAGCAATAGTCTGTTTATTTTTTGGCCATATACTACATCAGGGGCAAGCTGCGCCTGTCACCAAGTGCATTTAACCCTCAATGGTGTGGTTGTTTTTTGGCTAAAGCCTACATCAGGGTGAAGCTGTCACACCAAGTGCATTTAACCAGCAATAGTCTGTTTATTTTTTGGATATATACTACATCAGGGGCAAGCTGCGCCCGTCACCAAGTGCATTTAACCCTCAGTAGTGTGGTTGGTCAAGCTGTGACACCAAGTGCATTTAACCAGCAAAGGTCTGTTCATTTTTTGGCCATATACTACATCAGGGGCAAGCTGCGCCCGTCACCAAGTGCATTTAACCCTCAGTAGTGTGGTTGGTCAAGCTATCACACCAAGTGCATTTAACCAGCAATAGTCTGCTCATTTTTTGGCCATATACTACATCAGGGGCAAGCTGCGCCCGTCACCAAGTGCATTTAACCCTCAGTAGTGTGGTGGGCAAGCTGCGCCGGTCACCAAGTGCATTTAACCCTCAGTAGTGTGGTTGGTCAAGCTGTCACACCAAGTGCATTTAACCAGCAATAGTCTGTAAATTTTTTGGCCATATACTACATCAGGGGCAAGCTGCGCACGTCAACAAGTGCATTTAACCCTCAGTAGTGTGGTTGGTCAAGCTGTCACACCAAGTGCATTTAACCAGCAATAGTGTGGTTATTTTTGGGCCATATCCCAGTCTAATTCTGTCACTAAATCCATACCGGTCACCCAGCGCCTAAATACTAGGCCTCAAATTTATATCCCGCTAAATCTCTCGTTACCGCTGTCCTGTTGTGGCTGGGAAAGTTATTTAGTGTCCGTCAAAGCACATTTTTTGTTCTGGGTTGAAATACAATTCCCAATTTAGCAATTTCATAATTTAGTGGTTTCTGCTATATCAGAGCTATTTGAAATCTATCCCTAAAAGGGTATATAATATTCAAGGTGCACATAGGGTCATTCAGAATAACTTCACACACACGCTACTGTGCATTTCCAAGTCTAATTCTGTCACTAAATCCATACCGGTCACCCAGCGCCTAAATACTAGGCCTCAAATTTATATCCCGCTGAATTTGAATACAATACATTGGGCCAAATAATATTTTTGTTGTTGTGGTGAACGATAACAATGAGGAAAACATCTAGTAAGGGACGCGGACGCGGACATGGTCGTGGTGGTGTTAGTGGACCCTCTGGTGCTGGGAGAGGACGTGGCCGTTCTGCCACATCCACACGTCCTAGTGAACCAACTACCTCAGGTCCCAGTAGCCGCCAGAATTTACAGCGATATATGGTGGGGCCCAATGCCGTTCTAAGGATGGTAAGGCCTGAGCAGGTACAGGCATTAGTCAATTGGGTGGCCGACAGTGGATCCAGCACGTTCACATTATCTCCCACCCAGTCTTCTGCAGAAAGCGCACAGATGGCGCCTGAAAACCAACCCCATCAGTCTGTCACATCACCCCATGCATACCAGGGAAACTGTCTCAGCCTCAAGTTATGCAGCAGTCTCTTATGCTGTTTGAAGACTCCGCTGGCAGGGTTTCCCAAGGGCATCCACCTAGCCCTTCCCCAGCGGTGAAAGACATAGAATGCACTGACGCACAACCACTTATGTTTCCTGATGATGAGGACATGGGAATACCACCTCAGCATGTCTCTGATGATGACGAAACACAGGTGCCAACTGCTGCGTCTTTCTGCAGTGTGCAGACTGAACAGGAGGTCAGGGATCAAGACTGGGTGGAAGACGATGCAGGGGACGATGAGGTCCTAGACCCCACATGGAATGAAGGTCGTGCCACTGACTTTCACAGTTCGGAGGAAGAGGCAGTGGTGAGACCGAGCCAACAGCGTAGCAAAAGAGGGAGCAGTGGGCAAAAGCAGAACACCCGCCGCCAAGCGACTCCGCCTGCTACTGACCGCCGCCATCTGGGACCGAGCACCCCAAAGGCAGCTTCAAGGAGTTCCCTGGCATGGCACTTCTTCAAACAATGTGCTGACGACAAGACCCGAGTGGTTTGCACGCTGTGCCATCAGAGCCTGAAGCGAGGCATTAACGTTCTGAACCTGAGAACAACCTGCATGACCAGGCACCTGCATGCAAAGCATGAACTGCAGTGGAGTAAACACCTTAAAACCAAGGAAGTTACTCAGGCTCCCCCTGCTACCTCTTCTGCTGCTGCCGCCTCGGCCTCTTCTGCTGCTGCCGCCTCGGCCTCTTCCTCCGCCTCTGGAGGAACGTTGGCACCTGCCGCCCAGCAAACAGGGGATGTACCACCAACACCACCACCACCACCTCCGTCACCAAGCGTCTCAACCATGTCACACGGCAGCGTTCAGCTCTCCGTCTCACAAACATTTGAGAGAAAGCGTAAATTCCCACCTAGCCACCCTCGATCCCTGGCCCTGAATGCCAGCATTTCTAAACTACTGGCCTATGAAATGCTGTCATTTAGGCTGGTGGACACAGACAGCTTCAAACAGCTCATGTCGCTTGCTGTCCCACAGTATGTTGTTCCCAGCCGCCACTACTTCTCCAAGAGAGCCGTGCCTTCCCTGCACAACCAAGTATCCGATAAAATCAAGTGTGCACTGCGCAACGCCATCTGTGGCAAGGTCCACCTAACCACAGATACGTGGACCAGTAAGCACGGCCAGGGACGCTATATCTCCCTAACTGCACACTGGGTAAATGTAGTGGCAGCTGGGCCCCAGGCGGAGAGCTGTTTGGCGCACGTCCTTCCGCCGCCAAGGATCGCAGGGCAACATTCTTTGCCTCCTGTTGCCACCTCCTCCTTCTCGGCTTCCTCCTCCTCTTCTTCCACCTGCTCATCCAGTCAGCCACACACCTTAACCACCAACTTCAGCACAGCCCGGGGTAAACGTCAGCAGGCCATTCTGAAACTCATATGTTTGGGGGACAGGCCCCACACCGCACAGGAGTTGTGGCGGGGTATAGAACAACAGACCGACGAGTGGTTGCTGCCGGTGAGCCTCAAGCCCGGCCTGGTGGTGTGTGATAATGGGCGAAATCTCGTTGCAGCTCTGGGACTAGCCAGTTTGACGCACATCCCTTGCTTGGCGCATGTGCTGAATTTGGTGGTGCAGAAGTTCATACACAACTACCCCGACATGTCAGAGCTGCTGCATAAAGTGCGGGCCGTCTGTTCGCGCTTCCGGCGTTCACATCCTGCTGCTGCTCGCCTGTCTGCGCTACAGCGTAACTTCGGCCTTCCCGCTCACCGCCTCATATGCGACGTGCCCACCAGGTGGAACTCCACCTTGCACATGCTGGACAGACTGTGCGAGCAGCAGCAGGCCATAGTGGAGTTTCAGCTGCAGCACGCACGGGTCAGTCGCACTACAGAACAGCACCACTTCACCACCAATGACTGGGCCTCCATGCGAGACCTGTGTGCCCTGTTGCGCTGTTTCGAGTACTCCACCAACATGGCCAGTGGCGATGACGCCGTTATCAGCGTTACAATACCACTTCTATGTCTCCTTGAGAAAACACTTAGGGCGATGATGGAAGAGGAGGTGGCCCAGGAGGAGGAGGAGGAGGAGGAGGAGGAGGAGGAGTAAGAGGGGTCATTTTTAGCACTTTCAGGCCAGTCTCTTCGAAGTGACTCAGAGGGCGGTTTTTGGCAACAGCAGAGGCCAGGTACAAATGTGGCCAGCCAGGGCCCACTACTGGAGGACGAAGAGAACGAGGATGAGGAGGAGGTGGAGGAGGATGAGGATGAAGCATGGTCACAGCGGGGTGGCACCCAACGCAGCTCAGGTCCATCACTGGTGCGTGGCTGGGGGGAAAGGCAGGACGATGACGATACGCCTCCCACAGAGGACAGCTTGTCCTTACCCCTGGGCAGCCTGGCACACATGAGCGACTACATGCTGCAGTGCCTGCGCAACGACAGCAGAGTTGCCCACATTTTAACCTGTGCGGACTACTGGGTTGCCACCCTGCTGGATCCACGCTACAAAGACAATGTGCCCACCTTACTTCCTGCACTGGAGCGTGATAGGAAGATGCGCGAGTACAAGCGCACATTGGTAGACGCGCTACTGAGAACATTCCCAAATGTCACAGGGGAACAAGTGGAAGCCCAAGGCCAAGGCAGAGGAGGAGCAAGAGGTCGCCAAGGCAGCTGTGTCAATGCCAGCTCCTTTGAGGGCAGGGTTAGCATGGCAGAGATGTGGAAAACTTTTGTCAACACGCCACAGCTAACTGCACCACCACCTGATACGCAACGTGTTAGCAGGAGGCAACATTTCACTAACATGGTGGAACAGTACATGTGCACACCCCTCCACGTACTGACTGATGGTTCGGCCCCATTCAACTTCTGGGTCTCTAAATTGTCCACGTGGCCAGAGCTAGCCTTTTATGCCTTGGAGGTGCTGGCCTGCCCGGCGGCCAGCGTTTTGTCTGAACGTGTATTCAGCACGGCAGGGGGCGTCATTACAGACAAACGCAGCCGCCTGTCTACAGCCAATGTGGACAAGCTGATGTTCATAAAAATGAACCAGGCATGGATCCCACAGGATCTGTCCATCCCTTGTCCAGATTAGACATTAACTACCTCCCCTTAACCATATATTATTGGACTCCAGGGTACTTCCTCATTCAATCCTATTTTTATTTTCATTT
The DNA here is from genome assembly GCF_014858855.1 of Bufo gargarizans. Lineage (NCBI taxonomy): Eukaryota > Metazoa > Chordata > Amphibia > Anura > Bufonidae > Bufo > Bufo gargarizans. Next base: position 724,491,486 of record NC_058081.1, on the reverse strand, counting down.
TACCATTATATTGCGAGGCTACCCAAAGTTAAATGAACCTCTCCTCTGTCTGGGTGCCGGGGCCTAAATATATGCCAATGGACTGTTCCAATGTTGGGTGACGTGAAGCCTGATTCTCTGCTATGACATGCAGAATTATTCTCTGCTGACATGAAGCCAGATCCTCTGTTACGGGACCTCTCTCCTCTGCCTGGGTGCTGGGCCTAAATTTATGAAAATGGACTCTTACTATGGTGGGTGACGTGAAGCCTGATTCTCTGCTATGATATGAAGACTGATTCTCTGCTGACATGAAGCCAGATTGTCTGTTATGGGACCTCTCTCCTCTGCCTGTGTGCTGGGCCTAAATATATGCCAATGGACTGTTGCAGTGGTGGCTGACGTGAAGCCTGATTCTCTGCTATGACATGCAGACTGATTCTCTGCTGACATGAAGCCAGATTGTCTGTTACGGGACCTCTCTCCTCTGCCTGTGTGCTGGGCCTAAATATATGCCAATGGACTGTTGCAGTGGAAGGGGGCCGTGAAGCCTCATTCTCTGCTATGACATGCAGACTAATTCTCTGCTGACATGAAGCCAGATTGTCTGTTACGGGACCTCTCTCCTCTGCCTGGGTGCTGGGCCTAAACTTATGAAAATGGACTCTTACAGTGGTGGCTGACGTGAAGCCTCATTCTCTGCTATGACATGCAGACTAATTCTCTGCTAACATGAAGCCAGATTGTCTGTTACGGAACCTCTCTCCTCTGCCTGGGTGCTGGGCCTAAATATATGCCAATGGACTGTTGCAGTGGTGGGTGACGTGAAGCCTCATTCTCTGCTATGACATGCAGACTAATTCTCTGCTGACATGAAGCCAGATTGTCTGTTACTGGACCTCTCTCCTCTGCCTGGGTGCTGGGCCTAAATTTATGAAAATGGACTCTTACAGTGGTGGGTGACGTGAAGCCTGATTCTCTGCTATGACATGCAGACTGATTCTCTGCTGACATGAAGCCAGATTGTCTGTTACGGGACCTCTCTCCTCTGCCTGGGTGCTGGGCCTAAATATATGCCAAAGGACTGTTGCAGTGGTGGCTGACGTGAAGCCTCATTCTCTGCTATGACATGCAGACTGATTCTCTGCTGACATGAAGCCAGATTGTCTGTTACGGGACCTCTCTCCTCTGCCTGTGTGCTGGGCCTAAATATATGCCAATGGACTGTTGCAGTGGTGGCTGACGTGAAGCCTCATTCTCTGCTATGACATGCAGACTAATTCTCTGCTGACATGAAGCCAGATCCTCTGTTACGGGACCTCTCTCCTCTGCCTGGGTGCTGGGCCTAAATTTATGAAAATGGACTCTTACAGTGGTGGGTGACGTGAAGCCTGATTCTCTGCTATGACATGAAGACTGATTCTCTGCTGACATGAAGCCAGATTGTCTGTTACGGGACCTCTCTCCTTTGCCTGGGTGCTGGGCCTAAATATATGCCAATGGACTGTTGCAGTGGTGGCTGACGTGAAGCCTCATTCTCTGCTATGACATGCAGACTAATTCTCTGCTGACATGAAGCCAGATTGTCTGTTACGGGACCTCTCTCCTCTGCCTGTGTGCTGGGCCTCAATATATGCCAATGGACTGTTGCAGTGGTGGCTGACATGAAGCCTCATTCTCTGCTATGACATGCAGACTAATTCTCTGCTGACATGAAGCCAGATCCTCTTTTACGGGACCTCTCTCCTCTGCCTGGGTGCTGGGCCTAAATTTATGAAAATGGACTCTTACAGTGGTGGGTGACGTGAAGCCTGATTCTCTGCTATGACATGAAGACTGATTCTCTGCTGACATGAAGCCAGATTGTCTGTTATGGGACCTCTCTCCTCTGCCTGTGTGCTGGGCCTAAATATATGCCAATGGACTGTTGCAGTGGTGGCTGACGTGAAGCCTCATTCTCTGCTATGACATGCAGACTAATTCTCTGCTGACATGAAGCCAGATTCTCTGTTACGGGACCTCTCTCCTCTGCCTGGGTTCCGGGGCCTAAATATCTGAGAATGGACTGTTCCAGTGGCGGGTGACGGGAAGCCAGATTCTCTGCTATGGGACCTCTCTCCAATTGATTTTGGTTAATTTTTATTTATTTAATTTTTTTTAAATTCATTTCCCTATCCACATTTGTTTGCAGGGGATTTACCTACATGTTGCTGCCTTTTGCAGCCCTCTAGCCCTTTCCTGGGCTGTTACAGCCTTTTTAGTGCCGAAAAGTTCGGGTCCCCATTGACTTCAATGGGGTTCGGGTTCGGGACGAAGTTCGGATCGGGTTCGGATCCCGAACCCGAACATTTTCGGGAAGTTCGGCCGAACTTCTCGAACCCGAACATCCAGGTGTTCGCTCAACTCTACCCCTCAGCAAATACCTTGGAGTGTCTTCTTTCCAAAATGGAGTCATTTGTGGGGTGTTTGTACTGCACTGGCATTTGAAGGTCTCCGCAATTATTACATGTATGGCCAGCATTTGGAGTTTCTGCTATTCTCCTTATATTGAGCATACGCGTGATATGATTTATTTTTCTGTTCAGCCTCTGGGCTGAATGAAAAAATGAATGGCACAGATTTCTTCATTCGCATCAATCAACTTTTTTTATTTTTTTATTTTTATCGCTGCGGCGATAAAAGAATCAGTTTTGATATTTTTTATCAATCGCAGCGGCTTCCTGTACTTTGCTAGCCTCCCATTTGTAAGACAGCCTTGCTTTTTTACTTGGGTAGTCTCAGGGAATACCCCCTAAATTTAGTTGATCATCTGACTAATCCAGCGGGTCAGAATACGAACCTGTAGAAAGCAGTGGCAGTCTGACCCAAAGTTCGGACGATGAGGTTGAGGTCCCTGATACCACCAGGCGTACCCGGCCCTGTGTTGCTAGACCACAGGTTGCGCAGGATCCGCTTCAAGGGCAGCAGAGTGGGGCTGGCGCTGTTGGATTACGTGGTGAGGCATACACCAGCAGCGCAGCCCATTCTGGACCTAGTACCAGCACTTCTGTACAACATGGTGAAGTGGTCGAGCACCAGAAGGGCAGTTGAAGCTGGTACGGTGGCACGTGCAATAGTTCCCCCATCGCAGCCACCGCACACACAGGCCCGTAGAGCCCCTAGAGTCCCTGAGGTGCTGGAAAACCCTGATTGGCAGCCCCCAACTTCAGCCGCACCAGTAGTTCCCCCTTTCACTGCCCAGTCTCGAGTTCGGGTTAAGAAAGCTCAGATCGGATCGGCACTGGGGTTTTTTGTGTTGTTCTTGACTGCGGAGTAGGGATGAGCGAACTCGAACTGTATAGTTCGGGTTCGTACCGAATTTTGGGGTGTCCGTGACACGGACCCGAACCCGGACATTTTCGTAAAAGTCCGGGTTCGGGTTCGGTGTTCGTCGCTTTCTTCGCGCTTTTGTGACGCTTTCTTGGCGCTTTTTGAAAGGCTGCAAAGCAGCCAATCAACAAGCGTCATACTACTTGCCCCAAGAGGCCATCACAGCCATGCCTACTATTGGCATGGCTGTGATTGGCCAGAGCACCATGTGACCCAGCCTCTATTTAAGCTGGAGTCACATAGCGCCGCCCGTCACTCTGCTCTGATTAGCGTAGGGAGAGGTTGCGGCTGCGACAGTAGGGCGAGATTAGGCAGATTAACTCCTCCAAAGGACTTGATTAACTGATCGATCTGCAGCTGTGGATCATTGAGCTGCTGATCCTCAATTGCTCACTGTTTTTAGGCTGCCCAGACCGTTTGTCAGTCACATTTTTCTGGGGTGATCGGCGGCCATTTTGTGTCTTGTGGTGCGCCAGCACAAGCTGCGACCAAGTGCATTTAACCCTCAATGGTGTGGTTGTTTTTTGGCTAAAGCCTACATCAGGGTGAAGCTGTCACACCAAGTGCATTTAACCAGCAATAGTCTGTTCATTTTTTGGCCATATACAAAATCAGGGGCAAGCTGCGCCTGTCACCAAGTGCATTTAACCCTCAATGGTGTGGTTGTTTTTTGGCTAAAGCCTACATCAGGGTGAAGCTGTCACACCAAGTGCATTTAACCAGCAATAGTCTGTTCATTTTTTGGCCATATACTAAATCAGGGGCAAGCTGCGCCTGTCACCAAGTGCATTTAACCCTCAATGGTGTGGTTGTTTTTTGGCTAAAGCCTACATCAGGGTGAAGCTGTCACACCAAGTGCATTTAACCAGCAATAGTCTGTTTATTTTTTGGCCATATCCCAGTCTAATTCTGTCACTAAATCCATACCGGTCACCCAGCGCCTAAATACTAGGCCTCAAATTTATATCCCGCTAAATCTGTCCCTAGTGCTGTAGCTGGGCGAGTTATTTAGTGTCCGTTCAAGCACATTTCTTGTTCTGGGTTGAAATACAATTCCCAATTTAGCAATTTCATAATTTAGTGGTTCCTGCTATATCAGAGCTCTTTGAAATCTATCCCAAAAAGGGTATATAATATTGAAGGTGCACATAGGGTCATTCAGAGTAACTTCACACACACCCGCTACTGTGTATTTCCAAGTCTAATTCTGTCACTAAATCCATACCGGTGACCCAGCGCCTAAATACTAGGCCTCAAATTTAATTCCCTCTAAATCTCTCGTTACCCACCGCTGTACTGTTGTTGCTGGGCAAGATATTTAGTGTCCGTCAAAGCACATTTTTTGTTCTGGGTTGAAGTACAATTCCCAATTTAGCAATTTCATAATTTAGTGGTTTCTGCTATATCAGAGCTATTTGAAATCTATCCCAAAAAGGGTATATAATATTGAAGGTGCACATAGGGTCATTCAGAATAACTTCACACACACCCGCTACTGTGTATTTCCAAGTCTAATTCTGTCACTAAACCCATACCTGTCACCCAGCGCCTAAATACTAGGCCTCAAATTTAAATCCCTCTAAATCTCTCGTTACCGTTGTCCTGTTGTAGCTGGGAAAGTTATTTAGTGCCCGTCAAAGCACATTTTTTGTTCTGGGTTGAAGTACAATTCCCAATTTAGCAATTTCATAATTTAGTGGTTCCTGCTATATCAGAGCTATTTGAAATCTATCCCAAAAAGGGTATATAATATTGAAGGTGCACATAGGGTCATTCAGAATAACTTCACACACACCCGCTACTGTGTATTTCCAAGTCTAATTCTGTCACTAAATCCATACCGGTGACCCAGCGCCTAAATACTAGGCCTCAAATTTAATTCCCTCTAAATCTCTCGTTACCCACCGCTGTACTGTTGTTGCTGGGCAAGATATTTAGTGTCCGTCAAAGCACATTTTTTGTTCTGGGTTGAAGTACAATTCCCAATTTAGCAATTTCATAATTTAGTGGTTTCTGCTATATCAGAGCTATTTGAAATCTATCCCTAAAAGGGTATATAATATTGAAGGTGCACATAGGGTCATTCAGAATAACTTCACACACACCCGCTACTGTGTATTTCCAAGTCTAATTCTGTCACTAAACCCATACCTGTCACCCAGCGCCTAAATACTAGGCCTCAAATTTAAATCCCTCTAAATCTCTCGTTACCGTTGTCCTGTTGTAGCTGGGAAAGTTATTTAGTGCCCGTCAAAGCACATTTTTTGTTCTGGGTTGAAGTACAATTCCCAATTTAGCAATTTCATAATTTAGTGGTTCCTGCTATATCAGAGCTATTTGAAATCTATCCCAAAAAGGGTATATAATATTGAAGGTGCACATAGGGTCATTCAGAATAACTTCACACACACCCGCTACTGTGTATTTCCAAGTCTAATTCTGTCACTAAATCCATACCGGTGACCCAGCGCCTAAATACTAGGCCTCAAATTTAAATCCCTCTAAATCTCTCGTTACCCACCGCTGTACTGTTGTTGCTGGGCAAGATATTTAGTGTCCGTCAAAGCACATTTTTTGTTCTGGGTTGAAGTACAATTCCCAATTTAGCAATTTCATAATTTAGTGGTTTCTGCTATATCAGAGCTATTTGAAATCTATCCCTAAAAGGGTATATAATATTGAAGGTGCACATAGGGTCATTCAGAATAACTTCACACACACGCTTCTGTGCATTTCCAAGTCTAATTCTGTCACTAAATCCATACCGGTCACCCAGCGCCTAAATACTAGGCCTCAAATTTATATCCCGCTGAATTTGAATACAATACATTGGGCCAAATAATATATTTGTTGTTGTGGTGAACCATAACAATGAGAAAAACATCTAGTAAGGGACGCGGACGTGGACATGGTCGTGGTGGTGTTAGTGGACCCTCTGGTGCTGGGAGAGGACGTGGCCGTTCTGCCACATCCACACGTCCTAGTGTACCAACTACCTCAGGTCCCAGTAGCCGCCAGAATTTACAGCGATATATGGTGGGGCCCAATGCCGTTCTAAGGATGGTAAGGCCTGAGCAGGTACAGGCATTAGTCAATTGGGTGGCCGACAGTGGATCCAGCACGTTCACATTATCTCCCACCCAGTCTTCTGCAGAAAGCGCACAGATGGCGCCTGAAAACCAACCCCATCAGTCTGTCACATCACCCCCATGCATACCAGGGAAACTGTCTCAGCCTCAAGTTATGCAGCAGTCTCTTATGCTGTTTGAAGACTCCGCTGGCAGGGTTTCCCAAGGGCATCCACCTAGCCCTTCCCCAGCGGTGAAAGACATAGAATGCACTGACGCACAACCACTTATGTTTCCTGATGATGAGGACATGGGAATACCACCTCAGCATGTCTCTGATGATGACGAAACACAGGTGCCAACTGCTGCGTCTTTCTGCAGTGTGCAGACTGAACAGGAGGTCAGGGATCAAGACTGGGTGGAAGACGATGCAGGGGACGATGAGGTCCTAGACCCCACATGGAATGAAGGTCGTGCCACTGACTTTCACAGTTCGGAGGAAGAGGCAGTGGTGAGACCGAGCCAACAGCGTAGCAAAAGAGGGAGCAGTGGGCAAAAGCAGAACACCCGCCGCCAAGAGACTCCGCCTGCTACTGACCGCCGCCATCTGGGACCGAGCACCCCAAAGGCAGCTTCAAGGAGTTCCCTGGCATGGCACTTCTTCAAACAATGTGCTGACGACAAGACCCGAGTGGTTTGCACGCTGTGCCATCAGAGCCTGAAGCGAGGCATTAACGTTCTGAACCTGAGCACAACCTGCATGACCAGGCACCTGCATGCAAAGCATGAACTGCAGTGGAGTAAACACCTTAAAACCAAGGAAGTCACTCAGGCTCCCCCTGCTACCTCTTCTGCTGCTGCCGCCTCGGCCTATTCTGCTGCTGCCGCCTCGGCCTCTTCCTCCGCCTCTGGAGGAACGTTGGCACCTGCCGCCCAGCAAACAGGGGATGTACCACCAACACCACCACCACCACCTCCGTCACCAAGCGTCTCAACCATGTCACACGCCAGCGTTCAGCTCTCCATCTCACAAACATTTGATAGAAAGCGTAAATTCCCACCTAGCCACCCTCGATCCCTGGCCCTGAATGCCAGCATTTCTAAACTACTGGCCTATGAAATGCTGTCATTTAGGCTGGTGGACACAGACAGCTTCAAACAGCTCATGTCGCTTGCTGTCCCACAGTATGTTGTTCCCAGCCGGCACTACTTCTCCAAGAGAGCCGTGCCTTCCCTGCACAACCAAGTATCCGATAAAATCAAGTGTGCACTGCGCAACGCCATCTGTAGCAAGGTCCACCTAACCACAGATACGTGGACCAGTAAGCACGGCCAGGGACGCTATATCTCCCTAACTGCACACTGGGTAAATGTAGTGGCAGCTGGGCCCCAGGCGGAGAGCTGTTTGGCGCACGTCCTGCCGCCGCCAAGGATCGCAGGGCAACATTCTTTGCCTCCTGTTGCCACCTCCTCCTTCTCGGCTTCCTCCTCCTCTTCTTCCACCTGCTCATCCAGTCAGCCACACACCTTCACCACCAACTTCAGCACAGCCCGGGGTAAACGTCAGCAGGCCATTCTGAAACTCATATGTTTGGGGGACAGGCCCCACACCGCACAGGAGTTGTGGCGGGGTATTGAACAACAGACCGACGAGTGGTTGCTGCCGGTGAGCCTCAAGCCCGGCCTGGTGGTGTGTGATAATGGGCGAAATCTCGTTGCAGCTCTGGGACTAGCCAATTTGACGCACATCCCTTGCTTGGCGCATGTGCTGAATTTGGTGGTGCAGAAGTTCATTCACAACTACCCCGACATGTCAGAGCTGCTGCATAAAGTGCGGGCCGTCTGTTCGCGCTTCCGGCGTTCACATCCTGCCGCTGCTCGCCTGTCTGCGCTACAGCGTAACTTCGGCCTTCCCGCTCACCGCCTCATATGCGACGTGCCCACCAGGTGGAACTCCACCTTGCACATGCTGGACAGACTGTGCGAGCAGCAGCAGGCCATAGTGGAGTTTCAGCTGCAGCACGCACGGGTCAGTCGCACTACAGAACAGCACCACTTCACCACCAATGACTGGGCCTCCATGCGAGACCTGTGTGCCCTGTTGCGCTGTTTCGAGTACTCCACCAACATGGCCAGTGGCGATGACACCGTTATCAGCGTTACAATACCACTTCTATGTCTCCTTGAGAAAACACTTAGGGCGATGATGGAACAGGAGGTGGCCCAGGAGGAGGAGGAGGAGGATGAGGAAGAGGGGTCATTTTTAGCACTTTCAGGCCAGTCTCTTCGAAGTGACTCAGAGGGAGGTTTTTTGCAACAGCAGAGGCCAGGTACAAATGTGGCCAGCCAGGGCCCACTACTGGAGGACGAGGAGGACGAGGATGAGGAGGAGGTGGAGGAGGATGAGGATGAAGCATGGTCACAGCGGGGTGGCACCCAACGCAGCTCGGGTCCATCACTGGTGCGTGGCTGGGGGGAAAGGCAGGACGATGACGATACGCCTCCCACAGAGGACAGCTTGTCCTTACCCCTGGGCAGCCTGGCACACATGAGCGACTACATGCTGCAGTGCCTGCGCAACGACAGCAGAGTTGCCCACATTTTAACCTGTGCGGACTACTGGGTTGCCACCCTGCTGGATCCACGCTACAAAGACAATGTGCCCACCTTACTTCCTGCACTGGAGCGTGATAGGAAGATGCGCGAGTACAAGCGCACGTTGGTAGACGCGCTACTGAGAGCATTCCCAAATGTCACAGGGGAACAAGTGGAAGCCCAAGGCCAAGGCAGAGGAGGAGCAAGAGGTCGCCAAGGCAGCTGTGTCACGGCCAGCTCCTCTGAGGGCAGGGTTAGCATGGCAGAGATGTGGAAAACTTTTGTCAACACGCCACAGCTAACTGCACCACCACCTGATACGCAACGTGTTAGCAGGAGGCAACATTTCACTAACATGGTGGAACAGTACGTGTGCACACCCCTCCACGTACTGACTGATGGTTCGGCCCCATTCAACTTCTGGGTCTCTAAATTGTCCACGTGGCCAGAGCTAGCCTTTTATGCCTTGGAGGTGCTGGCCTGCCCGGCAGCCAGCGTTTTGTCTGAACGTGTATTCAGCACGGCAGGGGGCGTCATTACAGACAAACGCAGCCGCCTGTCTACAGCCAATGTGGACAAGCTGACGTTCATAAAAATGAACCAGGCATGGATCCCACAGGACCTGTCCGTCCCTTGTCCAGATTAGACATTAACTACCTCCCCATAACCATATATTATTGGACTCCAGGGCACTTCCTCATTCAATCCTATTTTTATTTTCATTTTACCATTATATTGCGATGCTACCCAAAGTTGAATGAACCTCTCCTCTGCCTGTGTGCTAGGCCTAAATATATGCCAATGGACTGTTGCAGTGGTGGCTGACATGAAGCCTGATTCTCTGCTATGACATGCAGACTAATTCTCTGCTGACATGAAGCCAGATTGTCTGTTACGGGACCTCTCTCCTCTGCCTGGGTGCTGGGCCTAAATTTATGACCATGGACTGTTGCAGTGGTGGCTGACGTGAAGCCTGATTCTCTGCTATGACATGCAGACTGATTCTCTGCTGACATGAAGCCAGATCGTCTGTTACGGGACCTCTCTGCTCTGCCTGTGTGCTAGGCCTAAATATATGCCAATGGACTGTTGCAGTGGTGGGTGACGTGAAGCCTCATTCTCTGCTATGACATGCAGACTGATTCTCTGCTGACATGAAGCCAGATTGTCTGTTACGGGACCTCTCTGCTCTGCCTGTGTGCTAGGCCTAAATATATGCCAATGGACTGTTGCAGTGGTGGGTGACGTGAAGCCTCATTCTCTGCTATGACATGCAGACTGATTCTCTGCTGTCATGAAGCCAGATTGTCTGTTACGGGACCTCTCTGCTCTGCCTGTGTGCTAGGCCTAAATATATGCCAATGGACTGTTGCAGTGGTGGGTGACGTGAAGCCTCATTCTCTGCTATGACATGCAGACTGATTCTCTGCTGTCATGAAGCCAGATTGTCTGTTACGGGACCTCTCTGCTCTGCCTGTGTGCTAGGCCTAAATATATGCCAATGGACTGTTGCAGTGGTGGGTGACGTGAAGCCTCATTCTCTGCTATGACATGCAGACTGATTCTCTGCTGACATGAAGCCAGATTGTCTGTTACGGGACCTCTCTGCTCTGCCTGTGTGCTAGGCCTAAATATATGCCAATGGACTGTTGCAGTGGTGGGTGACGTGAAGCCTCATTCTCTGCTATGACATGCAGACTGATTCTCTGCTGTCATGAAGCCAGATTGTCTGTTACGGGACCTCTCTGCTCTGCCTGTGTGCTAGGCCTAAATATATGCCAATGGACTGTTGCAGTGGTGGGTGACGTGAAGCCTCATTCTCTGCTATGACATGCAGACTGATTCTCTGCTGACATGAAGCCAGATTGTCTGTTACGGGACCTCTCTGCTCTGCCTGTGTGCTAGGCCTAAATATATGCCAATGGACTGTTGCAGTGGTGGGTGACGTGAAGCCTCATTCTCTGCTATGACATGCAGACTGATTCTCTGCTGACATGAAGCCAGATCCTCTGTTACGGGAGCTCTCTCCTCTGCCTGGGTGCTGGGCCTAAATTTATGACAATTGACTGTTGCAGTGGTGGGTGACGTGAAGCCTGATTCTCTGCTATGATATGAAGACTGATTCTCTGCTGACATGAAGCCAGATTGTCTGTTACGGGACCTTTCTCCTCTGCCTGGGTTCTGGGCCTAAATTTATGAAAATTGACTCTTACAGTGGTGGGTGACGTGAAGCCTGATTCTAGGCTATGATATGAAGACTGATTCTCTGCTGACATGAAGCCAGATTGTCTGTTACGGGACCTTTCTCCTCTGCCTGGGTTCTGGGCCTAAATTTATGAAAATTGACTCTTACAGTGGTGGGTGACGTGAAGCCTGATTCTCTGCTATGATATGAAGACTGATTCTCTGCTGACATGAAGCCAGATTCTCTGTTACGGGACCTCTCTCCTCTGCCTGTGTGCTGGGCCTAAATTTATGACAATGGACTGTTGCAGTGGTGGCTGACGTGAAGCCTGATTCTCTGCTATGACATGCAGACTGATTCTCTGCTGTCATGAAGCCAGATTGTCTGTTACGGGACCTCTCTGCTCTGCCTGTGTGCTAGGCCTAAATATATGCCAATGGACTGTTGCAGTGGTGGCTGACGTGAAGCCTCATTCTCTGCTATGACATGCAGACTAATTCTCTGCTGACATGAAGCCAGATTGTCTGTTACGGGACCTCTCTCCTCTGCCTGGGTGCTGGGCCTAAATTTATGACAATGGACTGTTGCAGTGGTGGCTGACGTGAAGCCTGATTCTCTGCTATGACATGCAGACTAATTCTCTGCTGACATGAAGCCAGATTGTCTGTTACGGGACCTCTCTCCTCTGCCTGGGTGCTGGGCCTAAATATATGCCAATGGACTGTTGCAGTGGTGGCTGACGTGAAGCCTCATTCTCTGCTATGACATGCAGACTAATTCTCTGCTGTCATGAAGCCAGATTGTCTGTTACGGGACCTCTCTGCTCTGCCTGTGTGCTAGGCCTAAATATATGCCAATGGACTGTTGCAGTGGTGGGTGACGTGAAGCCTCATTCTCTGCTATGACATGCAGACTGATTCTCTGCTGACATGAAGCCAGATTGTCTGTTACGGGACCTCTCTGCTCTGCCTGTGTGCTAGGCCTAAATATATGCCAATGGACTGTTGCAGTGGTGGGTGACGTGAAGCCTCATTCTCTGCTATGACATGCAGACTGATTCTCTGCTGACATGAAGCCAGATTCTCTGTTACGGGACCTCTCTCCTCTGCCTGTGTGTGTGCTGGGCCTAAATATATGCCAATGGACTGTTGCAGTGGTGGCTGACGTGAAGCCTCATTCTCTGCTATGACATGCAGACTAATTCTCTGCTGACATGAAGACAGATTCTCTGTTACGGGACCTCCCTCCTCTGCCTGGGTGCTGGGCCTAAATATATGCCAATGGACTGTTGCAGTGGTGGGTGACGTGAAGCCTCATTCTCTGCTATGACATGCAGACTGATTCTCTGCTGACATGAAGCCAGATTGTCTGTTACGGGACCTCTCTGCTCTGCCTGTGTGCTAGGCCTAAATATATGCCAATGGACTGTTGCAGTGGTGGGTGACGTGAAGCCTCATTCTCTGCTATGACATGCAGACTGATTCTCTGCTGACATGAAGCCAGATTCTCTGTTACGGGACCTCTCTCCTCTGCCTGTGTGTGTGCTGGGCCTAAATATATGCCAATGGACTGTTGCAGTGGTGGCTGACGTGAAGCCTCATTCTCTGCTATGACATGCAGACTAATTCTCTGCTGACATGAAGACAGATTCTCTGTTACGGGACCTCTCTCCTCTGCCTGGGTGCCGGGGCCTAAATATCTGAGAATGGACTGTTCCAGTGGTGGGTGACGGGAAGCCAGATTCTCTGCTATGGAACCTCTCTCCAATTGATTTTGGTTAATTTTTATTTATTTAATTTTTATTTTAATTCATTTCCCTATCCACATTTGTTTGCAGGGGATTTACCTACATGTTGCTGCCTTTTGCAGCCCTCTAGCTCTTTCCTGGGCTGTTTTACAGCCTTTTTAGTGCCGAAAAGTTCGGGTCCCCATTGACTTCAATGGGGTTCGGGTTCGGGACGAAGTTCGGATCGGGTTCGGATCCCGAACCCGAACATTTCCGGGATGTTCGGCCGAACTTCTCGAACCCGAACATCCAGGTGTTCGCTCAACTCTACTGCGGAGCTCTTGGACTTAGTCGTGGCAGAAACATACTGGTATGCCACTCAATTTATAGCCGCAAACCCGGGAAGCTTTTATGCCCAGTCGTACCGGTGGAAACCCGTCCAAGTCTCCGAATTTAAAACTTTTCTGGGCCTTCTCCTCAACATGGGCCTGACAAAAAAAGCATGAATTGCGGTCATATTGGTCCACGAACCCAATTCATCACATGCCCATGTTCTCTGCTGCCATGTCCAGGACACGATTTGAGACCATCCTGCGTTTACTGCACTTTAGTGACAACAGCACCTCTCGTCCCAAAGGCCACCCAGCTTTTGACCAGCTCCACAAAATTCCGGCCCTGATAGAACACTTTAACACCAAATTTGCAGATTTGTATATCCCTGAGCAAAACATCTGCATAGACGAGTCCCTTATACATTTTACCGGGCGCCTTGGCTTCAAACAATACATCCCAAGCAAGAGCCCCCGGTATGGGGTCAAATTGTATAAGCTCTGTGAAAGGGCCACAGGCTATACGCACAAATTTTGAGTCTATGATGGTACAGATTAGACCCTGGAGCCCGTCGGTTGCCCTGACTACCTGGGGAGTAGTGGGAAGACTTGGTGTCACCCTTATTTGGCAAGGGGTACCATCTTTATGTGGACAATTTCTACACAAGTGTGCCCCTCTTCAGGGATTTGTTTTTAGAACAGATTGGCTGCTGTGGCACCGCGCGACCTAGTCTCCGGGGCTTCCCCCAACGGCTCGTTACCACCTGTCTTGCAAGGGGGGAGAGGGCTGCCTTGTGTAACGAAGAACTGCTCAAGGTGAAATGGAGAGACAAGCGTGATGTTTACATGCTCTTCTCCATTCACGCAGACACGACAATCAAATTTGAACGAGCAACTGGAGTCATTGAAAAGCCCCTCTGTGTCCACAACTATAATTTGCTCATGGGAGGGGTGGACTTCAATGACCAGATGTTGGCTCCTTATTTAGTGTCCTGCCGCACCAGACGCTGGTATAAGAAGGTGTCTGTATATCTAATTCATTTGGCGATGTACAATAGTTTTGTTCTCTACAGTAAGGCTGGGAGAACAGGATCCTTCCTCAAATTTCAGGAAGAGATCATCGAGAACCTCCTGTATCCAGCCTAATTTTTCTGGCCTCTGGTGCTGCACTGTGGCTGAAAAAAAACAAAACAAAAAAAAGGCACATACATGTGTCAATTCCCCTTCGTGATTGTTACCTTGTTGTGGTGAAGGGGCTTGTGTATCACAAACGAAGTGACCACCTCTATGAGTGTGTTGGCAATGGCAATGTTGGCACACCCCAGATGATAAGGTCGTTGCTTAATTGTGAAAAGACCAAAAGCGATCGGCTGGATAATTTTGCATAGAAAAAACACACATTTTCGTTGTGATCATCTAAGGTGATCATTAAAGCCTACTAGGCCAACAATGGCCCACACTGCAGAATCATTGTTTTCTGGGTCACTTAACTGTCACTGAACTACCTCAGCACGGGGGACGTAACTACCTGATAGGGGACGTAACAGGGATTAAACTGATAGGAATAGTACTACTTAACACACCTTATAATAACGCAGAGAGAGGAGTCTGAAGAAGAGGAGTCAGAGGAGTAAGGAGGCTTTGAGGAGGTGGAAGACCAAACACAGCAGGCGTCCCAGGGGGCTTGTTGTCACCTTTCGGGGACCCTTGGTGTTGTACGTGGCTGGGTGGAGGAAGAGACCTTCAATGACATCAGTGAGGACAAGGAACGGGACATTGCTAGCTTCGTATCCAACCTTGTGCAAATGGGTATTTTGCAGTTGTGCAAATGGACTGTTTGCGGTTGTTTGCTGTGCGTTAAACAGGGAGTTTGGTCTGTCATAGTTTGGTGTGTCACTGTGAAGCGGGCGTAACCCTTACACTACCTGATCGATCCAACATCATACCTGATGTTTTAAAGCATGTTATTCCAAACAATTTAGGAATGTTAGGTGATTTATGCCCTTTATGGATTAAAACCCGACTCTGCGTCAACTACGTAATTTTCCATGGGAGTTTTACCATGGATCCCCCTCCAGCATGCCACAGTCCAGGTGATAGTCCCCTTGAAACAACCTTTCCATCACTATTGTGGCCAGAAAGAGTCCCTGTGGGTTTTAAAATTCGCCTGCCTATTGAAGTCAATGGCGGTTCGCCCGGTTTGCCCGTTCGCGAACATTTTCAAAAATTTGCGTTCGATGCTCGCGAATGGAAAATTTTCTGTTCGTGACATCTCTAGCTGTGATATACCATTGATATACCTAGTAGACAGGTAAAAAAATTTCATTAATTTGTCTGTTACATATTCGGGGGAAATTCACCAATTTTTGGGTGTGATGTACCCCGGATGTACCTAGTAGACCGTTAAAAACATTTCACTATTTTGTCTGTTACATTTTTGGGGAAAATTCACCAATTTTTGGCTGTGATATACCATTGCTATGCCTAGTAGACAGGTAAAAAAAAATCATTAATTTGTCTGTTACATATTCGATTGAAATTCACCAATTTTTGGCTGTGATATACCCCTGCTCTACCTAGTAAACAGGTAACATTTCACTAATTTATCTGTTACATTTTTGGGTGAAATTCACTAATTTTTGGCTGTGATATACCCCTGCTCTACATAGTAGACAGGTTAATAAATTTCACTAATTTTTCAGTTACATTCTTGGGTGACATTTTACCATTTTTGCCGTGAATAAACCCCTGCTTTGCTTAGGTGACAGGGACCGAAATTTTTTAAAATCATCTGTTCCATTGGTGGGTGACATTAACCCATTTCTGGCGATCAAAAAACCCTGCTCTGCATAGGTGACAGGGAATTAAATTTGTAATATTCGTCTTTGATTGGCCCTTTTATTCGATCCTTCTGCTTTAATAACTTGTCCCACATTTCAGCTCAATCACATTGCAGCCATTGACCTCCCTTGGATGTAGTATCCCTTTCTCGCGCTCCCTCTCCGGGGTGGAACCCTGATTCGCCGATAACTGTGATCAACATGGTAGGCTCAGAAAAGAACATCGAAAGTTGAAGAGAAGATATCCAAATGGATCATGGATGTCACAGGGACGTGCGATCAGGCAGAAGTTATCTAGAGTCAACAAAGCGGCAGCAGGGCCTCTCCTGTCTAATGTTTGCAAATTCAAAATACCGCAGCGCCGAGTAGGTGATTTTACCCCCAACAGTCCATACTGACTAACTGCTACTGCTGCTGCCTCCGTGAACCCTGCACAACTACATCCTGGGCATGTTGGCTGCTGCGAAGTAGATGATCTACCCCGGGCAAGTTTGGCTCCAGACTTCCCACTTCTGCCACCTTGCTGGATCAGCCGCTGCCTCACGGGCAAGCTACCACCCTCTTCTCTTGATGATGATGATGAAGCCCCCTCTGCACCCAGCTCCCAAGTGTGATCGGCTTCATCATCATCAAGTAGTGTCTGCACGTCACTGATGTCATCCTCAACGATATCTGGGTCAGGAGCCTGACTGCTCGCAACACCACCTCCCACGCCCCTCTTCTCATCACTGCTTGCCTGCCTAGCAGAGGAAGCGGCGGATGTCTTCTCCAGATCTTGGCAGGGCAGGAGCTGCTGACTGTCCTCTAGTTGCTCGTTCTTGCTGTATAGTGGAGCTGAGCCTACAGCATACAATATTTCCTTGGGTGAGGTAACAGCAAAGGACAGAGGCAGTTTGAGGACAGGTGAGGGCACAGGACCTGCTCCCGGGCCATGCCAACTAAGGGTTGTGTCTGATGAACCCACTAACTGTTGGCTGGGGGTGTCTGATGTCACTTGTAGTGATGATTGAGCATGCTCGGCCGAACACCTGAAATGCAATGCTCGAGTCTCCTTTCCGCACGTTTTCATGCAGGGAGGTACTGGCATGCATTGTAATGCATTAGCCATGTTGGTTACTGGCATTACAGTGATTGACTGGCCGGAACATGTCATCGGGTGCTATAAAGCAGCTGTCCCCAATCGCCGGGCCGCAGGAATACAGAGGAGCGGAGATGCCCGCGGGTTAATGATCTATGACACGTGTTCGGCTCAGCCTTAGTCAGGGAGAGCTGAGCATAGGAAAGGATAGACAGTGTAGGGAGATTTTTATTACAAAAAACTTTTCAGAGACCCAAAAGTCCTTTTAAGGACTATTGTGTGTGACAGCAGCAATATATATTCTTAGCGCATCCTGCGCTAAATAGCGTCTGATAGGCAGCTGCGGACAGTTGAATTATTCGCGACACATCTCATGTGTAAAGTGTGCGCATCCCTAAAATATCAGTGACATCCAGTGTTCTTTTTCCAGAGACAGTGTCCGCTGCGGACAGTAACATTAGCTGCGTCACATCTCCTGTGTAAAGTGTGCGCATCCCTAAAATATCAGTGACATCCAGTGTTCTTTTTCCGGAGACGGTGTCTGCTGCGGACAGTAGCATTACCAGGGGCACATCTCCAGTGTAACGTGTGCGGTAAAAAAATGTATCTGTGACATACAGTGTATTTTTTCCGTAGACTGTGTCCGCTTCTGACAGTGACATTACCAGCGCCACATCTGCAGTGTAACGGGTGCGCTGAAAAAATTATTTTGCTTTGGTTCGTCTTGTGCTGGTCCAAGAATTTCACCTCTAGTGGCGCAATACGGATGCCCCCGGCCATCCCTCTTAATCATGGCCCTAGTTCCGAAAACCAGGAAAATAGAACCGGAGTCCTATTCCATTATTCCTAGCTGAAGTATTCAAGCGACCCAGCCAATGTAATATATTCGCGATAAATTTGTGATAAATTTGCGATTAGAATATTCAACACTATTCGCGAACATTGATGGCCAGTTCACAGTGTTCGCCTGCGAACACATGCGGACTGCCATCTTGATGCACAAGTCCGGCGATGCACAGGTAAGCCCTTACCTGTGCCGTGAGCCAGTTTAAAATCAAATGCGGGCAGCGGGAGCAGGCAGTTCCGAGAACAGCCCGATGAAGGGCCCTGGCGGCTGTTCTTGGAACTGCCTGCTCCCGCTGACAGCATTTGATTTCAGACCGGCTTGAGGCACAGGCACAGGTAAGGGCTT
Source organism: Bufo gargarizans (assembly GCF_014858855.1). Classification (NCBI taxonomy): domain Eukaryota; kingdom Metazoa; phylum Chordata; class Amphibia; order Anura; family Bufonidae; genus Bufo; species Bufo gargarizans. The sequence goes on along the minus strand of NC_058081.1, from coordinate 724,473,125 downwards.
ACCTGTGCATCGCCAGACTCTTGAGTCAAGATGGCAGTCTGCATGTGTTTGTGGGTGAACACTGTGAACTGGCCATCAATGTTTGCGAATACTAATATATAGCACTATATTCTAAATATTAGCAAATTCTCGAAGTGGCAATATTTGAATATTTGCGCTCAACACTACTAAGCAGCAGGCAGACACCCATAATTTTTTTAATGGTCAGCTCAGCAGCAGGCCCTCAACCATAATGTTTTAGAGGGTCAGCTCAGCAGCAGGCCCTCGCATATAATTTTTTAGAGGGTCATCTCACCAGCAGGCCCTCACCTACAATCTTTTACAGGGTCAGCTCACCAGCAGGCCCTCACCTACAATCTTTTTGAGGGTCAGCTCACCAGCAGGCCCTCACCTACAATCTTATACAGGGTCAGCTCACCGGCAGGCCCTCACCTACAATCATTTTGAGGGTCAGCTCACCTGCAGGCCCTCACCTAATTATACCTAATAGATAATTTACACGCATGCTGCCTTGCTTGGAAGTTGTAGCCGCTCCCTGTACGGAATCAAACTCTGATTCCCCATTACCCGTGGTCACCGTGGTTGGCACTGAAAAATAACATTGAAAATGATAGTGCAGAGATCCGAATGGATCGTCCTCATCACGGGGATGTGCGAACCGGGCCCAGGTTATCTAGAGTCACCAAAATCGGCAGCAGCCCCTCACCCATAATGTTTTAGATGGTCAGATCAGTAAGCCCTTGCTCCAAATGTTTTTGAGGGTCACCAGCAGGCCATCAATCATAATTTTTCAAGGCTGTGTATGATGCCCTCCTTTAAGTCTAACAAAGGCTGTATTTGAGTGCCGATTCCTTGTAATTTTTGGCAGCCCTTTCCCTTAGTGCATAGGCTTTATGAGTGTAGGAGTCCCACTACCTGAACAATTGTACCACAATGTGAATGAGGCCCTCCTTTATGTGATATACAGGTTGTATCGGAGTGCCTCTTCCTTGTAATTTTCGGCAGCGCTTGCAGTTTATATACAAGCAAATATACAGGAAAGAAGGTTTATCTTTGGTTTTGTGCGTATTATTGTCAGTCTGTAAAATTGACGAACTACTCGGACAACATCGTTCCCAGCAGCGACCTGAATGTCCAAGATGCATCAAGACATCCAGCCCATGCTGTTCCTGAACCATTTCAGTGGTGTTTCCATCAATTTCTGACCTTTTCCTATGAACCACGCACCCTCCCCTCTTCAGAGCAGGAGGTGCCTGGTTTAATTCTCAGGTTCTCCCATTGACTTCCATTGTGCTCGGGTGCTCGGTAGAGCACCCGAACATCCCGATGTGTTCGGCCCGAGCCGCCGAGCACCCGAGCACCCGAGCACCCGAACATCTTGATGTGTATGGCCCGAGCCGCCGAGCACCCGAGCACCCGAGTACTATGGTGCTCGATAAACACTAGTCCATTGGGATGAAGTGGATGACCGAGTTAACCAGTCAACAACCGCTGGGTTGCTGGTCAAGACACGACCGCTAGATGACACCGGGAGCTCAGGTCTCTTGCTGCGACTCCTGCTGCCACACCCACTTACTCTGCTGCGATCTCTGCCTGAGCCAGATACATTTAGGCCTCTGCCACTCCTCTGTGCAGGGCCGGGCACTTCTCTCTCTGACATACTTTTAGCTAAACTAAATAAATTAAAAGCAAATAAAAAAATAAACTAAAAGCGACTAATATAATTTTCTTTTTGTACTAAAATTGGACACTTTACGCTTTCAGTGCAAATAACTGCAAAAGTGAAGTGCAAATATATTTCTCTTTTTGCACAGAAATAGGCCAGTAAATGCTGTTATCACCACATATAACTGCAGAAGTGAAATGCGCAGATATTTCTCTTTTTGTACTGAAATAGGCAATAAATGCTTTTGCCACATATAACTGCAGAAGTGAACTGCGTATATACCAGTATTTCTCATTTTGCACAGAAATAGGCCAGTAAAAGCTTTTAGTGAAAATAATGAAAAAGTGAACTGCGTATATATTTCTATTTTTGTTCTGAAATAGGCCACTAAACGCTTTTGCCACAAATAACTGCAACAGTGAAGTGCGTGTATATGTTTCTTTTTGTACTAAAATAGGCCACTAAAGGCTTTCCAACATAGCACTTCCTCTCCAATAACAAGAACAAATTGCTGCAATGACAGAGCTGTATAATGGCTATTTGGATCCCCAAATAATCTTTCTCTGCACTTGTAAATTGCTTTTCTAGCACTGTCCCTAGCGCCTTCTGAAGTCTCTCCCTGCACTAAGATGCTGTGAAGTGATTCCTCCCTATCCTTTCTCTGTACTTTTAAATCGTTTTTTCAGTTGTTTTTTTTTCACAGTTAGGTTTATCCAATTGCTCTCCCTAGCGCCTTCTCACGTCTGTCCCTGCACTCAGAACGCTAGAAAATGTCTGATTCCAAGATGGCCGCCGTATTTATAGGGCTGACATGACAGGGCTGGCTGGCTTCTTATTGGCTGCATGCATGCATGTCAATCAGAGTGATCCCGCCTTCCCAGACTTACTTTCTCCATGTCCTCACACGTGCAGCCGCCATTTTAGGTAAAATGTGATTCATTACCACGAAGCGCGAGAAAATTAGCATTTGTTGCTAATCAAATTTTTTCTGAAATTTGGATCGAATTCCACTTCGTCAGCTTCAATACGCTCATCTCTAGTGAGCGAGTATATGAGTGCGTCCATTTATGTGGTGAGAGCGTGCATGACTGTCTAGGTGTGTGGATTAGTGCATCCATGTATGTGGTAAGTGCGAGTATGAATGTGTCATGTATGTTCCATATAAAGTCCAGATTGATGGAGTGCTCCAGTGAAGGCTGACCTTATGGTTATTAGTCACTTCTCTTCCCAATGCTCTTCTACCTGATTACTTTGGTGGGGTGGCCAGAATTTCAGAATTCAGGAGGCCACCGTGCTCTTGGGAACTCTCAGCACAGCAGAAATTCCTGGCCCCTTCTCCGGCTCTGAGCCTCCGCACAATCCTGTCTCTGAGCTCTACAGCAAATGATGGCCAATGGGATAGAGAAGGCGCTCATAGGGTAAGTATATTCAAACAAACAAATTTCTAATGAAAGAAATGGTTTGCTCACCTACTGCGGTTGCATCAATTGGATGCAACTGCAATGGAGATCAAGTATAGATAAGGGATGGTTGGTGCAGCCAAGATCCGTCCTAACACCTTGGGCAGGGGCCACCCTGCCACTAGGGTAATGGAAATGAAGAGAAGTACGCTACACCTTAAGTGGAGCGTGTGGACTGCTGGGGGCGCACGAGACAACCAAACAAGGACCGTGTTTTAATTTCGGCAGTATTCCATTTATTCATAAGACAACGCGTTTCGGGGTAAAGTCCCCTTTATCAAGTCTGAGCCGGGAAGGTTAGGAGAGTGTCACGGCTCATCTGACACTCTCCTAACCTTCCCGGCTCAGACTTGATAAAGGGGACTTTACCCCGAAACGCGTTGTCTTATGAATAAATGGAATACTGCCGAAATTAAAACACGGTCCTTGTTTGGTTGTCTCGTGCGCCCCCAGCAGTCCACACGCTCCACTTAAGGTGTAGCGTACTTCTCTTCATTTCTGAGCTCTACAGGCAGTTCTTTCCTCCTCATGGCTTGGTTTTTGTTCTGATATACATTGTCAGCTGTGAGATCTCATATAGCTCTGTGTCAGGGCCGTGTCTTTTCAAATCCTGTCTAAGGACTCATGCACACATGCATCCATGTGACGTCCGTGTTACATCCGTTTTTTGTGGATCTATTATAACAATGCTTTTCCTTGTCCACAAAACTGACGAGAATAGGACATGTTTTTTTTTTCTTTTTTGTTGAATGGACTTGTGGTAATTTCAGTTTTTTTTTGCAGCCTCATTGAAATGAATGGTTCCGCATACGGGCCGCAAAATAAACTGAACGGACATGGACAAAAAACATGCTTGTGTGCATGTGCCCTAATCCAATGAATCCACCACGGGTGACCCCATTTAACGTGGAGATGGGAGGCCCCAGAGCAAAAAGTCTAATGTTCATTGTAAAGGGTCTGAATACTTATGTCCAGGCCAAATTTTAGTTTTTCCTTTTAAATAAATTAGCAAACATTTCTAAATCCTGTTTCCCCTTTCTCCTTATACGGTAGGTTACTGAGTGCAGACGGATGGCGGGAAATGTGATTTGTTTTAATTATTTTATTTTTTATCTTAGCACAAAGAGCAACATAACAAAATGTGGAAAAAATAAAAAGGTCTGAAGACTTCCTGAACTCACTATGAAAAAAAGGTGTCACTGAAAAATACAACTCATCCCTTAAAGGGTGACGCTAGGGAGGCTCGTTCCGTCCCCGCCTGCCATTGGCTGCTCCTCCTGACACTGGATGTTTTCATCTGTTTGCAGGGAGAAGCAGCAGCGGCGGGGACCAGGAGCGGGCACTGGGGTAAGTATATTCCATGTGGGATGCCCAGCACATGAGGGGACATTTCATTGGAGAACCCCTTTAACAATTCCGCCCTCATATGGCCGTATCAACGGAAACTAAAAAGTTAGGGCTCTCTATATGTGGTGACAGAAAACAAAAACAAAAAATCCTGAGGATGTTAATGCCAAAATAGTCTTGGTCTTTAAAGGGTTAATATTACACTTTTTCTAACACGTTTTCTTTCCTTTCAGATTTATATCATATACTAGAACTGGACCTGCACTGATGATGAATGGGACCATTTGTAACTCCTCAAATAATGACAGCTGTGGAGACTATAATTACAATGACATCTCACTTGACGACCCTTTTGATTACTATTTTGTGATCTTGTGTTTGATTTCTTTACTGGGAACCATAGGAAATGGTCTGGTCATCTGGTTCTGCCTCTTCAGGATGGAGAAGACCGTCAATGTGATCTGGTTCCTCAACCTGTCAATAGCTGATTTTATATTTGCACTGTTTTGTGCTTTCTATATTGTAATTGTAGTATTTCTGCATGATGGGCCATTTAGTGGTGACACGATCATCGAGCTTGTTTGCTATGTCAATATGGACGTCAGTGTCCTCCAGCTCGCAGTCATCAGTGTAGACCGCTGTATCTGTGTTGTATTTCCAGTTTGGTGCCGCAATCACCGGACCAGAAGATTGGCTCTGATTGTTGTCCTGATGATTTGGATTTTTTCTATTTCTTCACAAATAATTGCGTTCTTTGTATTGGATGACAAGAATAACTGGGAACCTATTGTAGAATTTCTCTTTTTCTTCCTTCTTCCGTTCATTGTTATCGTCTCATCTTACACAATCCTTATCTTGCGCATCAAAGATAAAAACATCATCAAATCTTCCAGGCCTTTTAAGATCATCGTAGCCATGGTCATCGCTTTCTTCATTTGTTGGTTCCCTTATTACTTGTTTAGCCTTTTACAGATAATTCCACATATAAACATCAATGTCTATAGAACTGAAATGAAGATTAGTTTATGTCTGATGGTTATTAATTGTTGCATTAACCCCTTTCTCTACGTCTTCATTGGTCAGGATTTCAAACAAAAATGTTGTGGCTCTTTCCAGGCTGTATTTGAGAAGGCCTTCAGAGAAGACATGGGCCAGATGAATTTCAGTGCGAGTTAACAGTGCAGCTTCTCTGGACTTCTCCTGATACCGACCAATACGAGTGTTATATGACTATGGAAATGAGGCGTCTCATCAAGATATCTCCTGTCCTTATGGCATATAGATATCGTAGATTAGAGGGCCCATGGTTATGTGAGATCAACTCCCACATTGACTGTCTCTTATTAGATGACCATCCTTTCCATTGCATCGATGTAATACTGGAGTCCTCTAGTTGCTGCTGCAGGGGAAATATATGACCAGTTGAACCAGATCCCCAGAGATCAGCTGATTGCAGGTTCCTTTTTTGCGCTCAGATAAAAGGTAACTTATGTTAGACAATCCCTTTAACAGTGAAGCCTCTCCAAAAGACCCTCCCTATGAGACAGCCACCCTCCATCTGGAATATATATTTTTGTCTTCTGTGTCAATTGGCTTTTCTTTCAGAGGATCACCACTCTAGAAGACCATCTTCACTGAAATGTTGGGTTTTTGTCCCAAAGGGTTTCTGAATTCTTTTTCTCGCTGTAGACTGTAGTCACACTTGTGGTGGTGGCTCTATTTGTTTAAGCCCATCAAAATTTATGGCAGGAATAGTGCTGCATGTCGTCAAAATGATGGAAACCGCAACTGATCCACCGATGGACCTCATTATAATCCTATATTGTGTCGGGAGCTGTTGACATTTCTCTATCAGGTTTCTTTAATGACATTCTGAACTTAGATTATTTTTTCTTTTCCTGACGACTAAACACAGATCTTCTTGAAACGTTCTTGTCACCATTGCACAGCATTAAAGGGGTATTCCGGTTGTTACGAGTTATCCCCTATCCACAGGATAGGAGATAATTATTATATCGGTGGGGGTCCTACTGCTTGATCATGAGAACTGTGTCCCGTACCCCTTGCAACCCCCTGAATAGAACAGAGTGGCCGGTCGTACATGCTCATGGCCGCTCCATACATTTCTAAGGGAGTTCCAAAGATAGCCGAGCGCTGTACTTCGCTATTTCTGGAACTTCCATAGAAATGTATGGAGCAGCCGTGCGCACATGCGACCGGGCACTCTGTTCTTTTCAGGGGGCCTGCAGGGGTACGAGGCCCCATTCTCATGATCGGTGGGGGTCCTAGTGGTAGGACTTCTACTGATCTAATAGCCCTATACTGTGGATAAGCGATACCTTGTAACAACCAAAATACCCCTTTAATGATACATAAACCGAGCTAAGAACACCGCTGTGTAACATACAGACTGATATCACATTTCTCTGCATCTTCTGTTGTAAATTCTCAATGTGTTATTTGTATTGTTTGAGTTTCTTTCCTCATCGCACCTCTTGTGGTGTGATCTGTGTATGATATACATTCTCTGGTTTTGGCTCATTGTAAACTGTCTCTCTGATAAAATACTAATTACATAGGAGGGCTGGTGTTCTGAAGGTGTCTCCTAAATGAGATTTATAAAAGTTGTTTGAGAATGAAAAAAAAAAAAGTTTTCTTTCTTTTTTTCTTTTTTTTTGTTGTTGGGGGAAAACAGCTTCACCCTTGTCTATCGGCTGTGTCTGGTATTGCAACTCATCCCTAATCACTTGATTGCCCCTTTTTCTCAGATAGGCCCTTTAAAGGTAGTTCCATCTGGGCTAATGTTCTTAGAATAAAGCCTCCCACAGGCCTGGTTTCTCTAACTCCCCGCAATCAGCCGTCATCGTCAGTGGAAGCTCTCTACCACTACTCACATCTGCTGCTTCTACCACCATATCATAAATGGTGCTGCTGACTCCTCCAAAACATGAGCTCCTCCTTACTAAACCCTTTGAAATCTGGAATAACGACCATGACTGCTGGTGGGTGTGGGAGAGAGGACCTGACAATTGTTTAGGGCCTGAATCTCTAAAAGGGCCAAGAGACAATTAACTTTTGACCTGGTTCCCCTGTAGTTGGAGAACTTTTCTGGCTGTCACTACCACTCGGTGTAGCTAGGCTTTTCTGCACCTGGGACAAGGATTCAGATTTTTTTTTGCACTTCTCTAACTCCGTCCAATGTATAACTGTACTCACCCAGTCCCACCTAATAAAATCTATCATAGGGGACACGGTGGGACCAATAAACATAAAGACCCAACTGGTAAACAGAAGATCAACTGGTCCTACCTCATCCAGGGTGTCGCCGTCATCGGCATGATGTCTGCTAGATCCAGAACAAGGTCCCTGTGGTGATAGAGCAAAAAGAATAATCACATAAGGAAGGGATGGTGACTGTACCTGGTAAATCCCCAGCAGGGGGCGCTGTGCTGGCCTGTAAGACTGAGCCATCCCAATGTATAGCAGGGTAATCAAGGGCATTTTCTATTAGTGCTACCACACAGTACAATTCACAATTCAGACCTGCGGTTTGCTACGTTTCCGGTCCATTCGGGTCTCCGGTGACCGATGAACCGTAAAAAGACTGTGATCGGTGGTGTGATTACGTGCATTTGGAGAGGCGGTGCTGGCCATGGTTCTGATGCCTGCTGTCCAGGGTGCTGATTGGTGCAGGGAGAGAGGTGCGAGATTTAAACTTCCAGCGCTCCTCTCTCCCCTCCTCTTCCTAATTAGCACCTGCACCCTGCAGCACCGTCCTCACCAGGCTCCTGAGATCCCCACCATCGGCACCCAGCACCCTCCTGCACCCATCGCTCTCCAGGTAGGTTAGGGTCAGTGAGGCACCGTTAGGCAGGGATAGAAGGGGAAAAAAAATAAAAATCACTTTTATCTAAACTTTTTTTTTGTTTCAGCTTTGAGACCCTAGACCCCCCCTGCCACTTAGCCCCCCCCCCCCCCCCCCCCACCACCACCACTTTTTTTTTTTTCTGTGTGCGCGTCCGGCCACTGTTAGCGCATCGCCGCCACACCGCCTCACCGCTGATCAGCATTGTACCGCTGATCAGCAAGTTAGATTTTTTTTTTTTTCCCAACACTTCTCCATTTTCTTTTTTTTACTTTTTAGTACGCGAACACCTGTGCCCCCACACACACGCACATATAATAAAGGTTTACACGCACACACACACATACCCATGGCCCGCTGGATGTTCTCGGTGGAGGAGACATACGCCCAGATTGCCTCCAACTCCGAGAGCCCCAGTGAGGATGAGGATGACCCCACGTTCCTCTTGTCATCCGCATCCTCCTCATCCGATGATGATGAGCCCCAAGGCGGAGGAGCCAGGGGCCCCGCATGCTAGGGACCCTGTGGCCCACCCTAGTATGAGCCACCCTGGGGCTCGTACTGGGTTCCCGACCCACCAAATAAGCCCACCGGAGCCCCCTGCCGGTGAACTTAGCTGGTGTCCCCCAGTGGATTTTGAGCCTGAGACTCTGGATTTTGTTGGCAATCCAGGAATCCAGATTCCCACAGTGGGGTTTACTGAAATGAACATTTTTTATTTTTTTTCAGTAACCCATTTGTGAATCTGAAGGTGGAGCAGACGAAGAGTTCGTTGCTCAGCACCCGGGCTCATTTTTGGCTAGACCTCAGTGCAGCCGAGATGAGGACATTTTGGGGCCTCGTGCTGCACATGGGTCTAGTGCAAAAACCCAGTGTCAGGCAATACTGGAGTGGGGACGTCCTCTACCAGACGCCACTCTACAGTATGGCCAGGACACGTCCCCGGTTTGAGGCCATCCGGAAATGTCTTCATTATTTAGATAATGCAGCATGTCCACCCCAAGGTGATCCTGCCCATGACCGTCTGTATAAGATACGGCCGGTCATCGATCACTTCGGGGCCAAATTTGCTCAGGCCTACGTACCTGGAAGGGAGGTTGCGGTTGATGAGTCTCTCGTTGCGTTCAAGGGGAGACTCAGTTTCCGCCAATACATTCCCACTAAGTGGGCGAGGTATGGTGTGAAAATGTCCAAAATTTGTGAGAGTACCTCAGGGTACACTTACAAATTTTGTGTGTACGAGGGGCGAGATTCCCGTATTGAACCCCCAGAATGTCCCCCCACTCTGGATGTTAGCAGGAAACTTCTGTGGGACCTTATGTACCCACTGCTAGATAAGGGTTACCACTTGTACGTGGATAACTTTTATACCGTAGCATTCCGTTGTTCAGGTCCCTTGCCGCTAGATCCACGTTCGTTTGTGGGACCGTACGGAAAAATCAACGCGGCCTCCCTGCCTACCCCCTCCAGGTACCTATCCCAAGGGGTGAGACCCGTGCCGTTACCAGTGGAAACCTGTTGCTGGTCAGGTATAAGGACAAGAGGGATGTCCTTATACTGTCCACAATCCACAGTAACAGCACCACCCCCGTCTCTGTGCGAGGTACCGCGGCAACGGTCCTCAAGCCCGATTGTATCGTCGACTACAATCGATAAATGGGAGGAGTTGATCTCTCTGATCAAGTCCTCAAGCCATATAATGCCATGCGCAAAACCCGGGCATGGTACAAAAAAGTTCCGGTCTACTCTTTTGTACTATCCTGAAGCGCTGGCAGCACAGGGACATTCCTCCAATTCTATGAGGCAGTCCTCAAGGACCTGATCTTTTCGGACCGGGAAAGAGCAGGCTGGAGTACCTCGGGAACTGGAGGCGCCCGGATCGTCCCTGGCCAACACTTTCCAGGTGTGGTCCCCGATACTGGAAAGAAGGAACGAACCCCAAAAAAGTGCAGAGTGTGTCGCAGGAGGGGGATATGGAAGGACACCACCACTCAGTGTGACACTTGCCCCGATCATCTGGGCCTCTGCATTATTGATTGCTTCAGGGAGTATCACACTTTCCACGGAGTACTAAATTTTTATAATCCCCAACAGTCCCCTAGAGAACATAAAATGCTATGGCTCTCCCACAAAAATATTAGTTTTAGTGCAGGCATTCTCAAACTGCGGCCCTCCAGATGTTGTAAAACTATAACTCCCAGCATGCCCAGACAACCTACAGCTATCAGCAGGGCATGGTGGGAATTGTAGTTTTACAACATCTGGAGGGCTGCAGTTTGAGGATGCCTGCTTAGTGTCTCCAAAGTCTAAGAACATATTGGGCATCGCTGCGTCCGTAAAAATCTTCTCTATAAAAATAACATTTAACCCAACCCCCCCAGATGAACAATTAGTGCCAAAACAGCCATCTCATCCCGCAAAAAATTAGCCCAACAAAAAAAAGTCGCCAAACAAAAAAAATAACTGTAGCTCCCAGGCTATGGAGATACAAAAATATTTTTTGGGGGTTCCTAAAATGATAATATATTGTAAAATCTAAATACATTTAAAATGTAGACATATTAGGTATTTCCACGTCCATAAGACTCTGCCCTAAAAAAATAACATTTGACCAAACCCCTCAGATGAACAGCGTTAAAAATATAAAATAAAAACGGCGCCAAAACACCAATTTTTTGGCAAAATTTCCATTTGAATCCTTTTTTTCCAGTAATAAAGCAAGCAAGGGTTAACAGCCAAACAAAGCTAAATATTTATTGCCCTTATTCTGTAGTTTGCAGAAACACCCCATATGTGGTCGTAAATGGCTATATAGCCACACGGCAGGGCATAGAACGAAGGGAACTCCATATGGTTTCTGGACGGCAGATTTTGATGGACTGGTTTATTTATACCATGTCCCATTAGAAGCCCCCCCTGATGTAGCCTAGACTAGAAACTCCAAAAAAGTGACCCTATCTAAGAAACTACACCCCTCAAGGTATTCAAAAGTTACTTCACAAACTTTGTTAACCCTTTAGGTGTTCCACAAAATTAGCGAATGTATAAACAATTTTAGAATTTACATTTTTTGTTACCTTGCCTCAAAAAGTGTAATATAGAGCAACCAAAAATCATATTTACCCCTAAAATAGTCCCAAAACAACAACCACCTGTACCTGTAGTTTCCTAGATGGGTTCACTTTTATGGAGTTTCTACTCTAGGGGTGCATCAGGGGGCTTGAAAGGGTACATGGTGTAAATAAACCAGTCCAGCAAAATCTGCCTTCCAAAAACCATATGGCGTTCCCCTTCTTCTATGTCCTGCCGTTTAGCCAAATAGTAGTTTACGACCACATATGGGGTGTTTCTGCAAACTAAAGAATCAGGGCAACCCATATTGAGTTTTGTTTAGCTGTCAACCCATTTTTCCAGTAATAAAGTAAGGGTTAAAATGGAAAATTTTCCCAAAAAAAAGAAAGAAAAGAAAAAAAAGAAATTCCACAATTGTTTCTCCATCTGCCATTATGCCATTAACTCTTGTGGAACACATAAAGGGTTAACATAGTTTGTGAACCCAGTTTTGAATACCTCGAGTGGTGTACTTTCTTAGATGGAGTCACTTTTTGGAATTTCTATTCTAGGGGTGCAACGGGGGGCTTGAAATGGGACATGGTATAAACAAAACCAGTCCTACAAAATCTGCCTTGCAAAACCCATATGGCGTTTCCCTCCTTCTATGTCCTCCTGTTTAGCCAAACAGTAGTTTAGGACCACATATGGGGTGTTATTGCAAACTACAGAATCAGGGAAACCCATATTGAGTTTTGTTTAGCAGTTAACTCTTACTTTATTACTGGAAAAAATTGGTTAAAATGGAAAATCTTCCAAAAAATAGAAATTTCTTATTTTTTTCTCCATCTGCCATTAACTCTTGTGGAACACATAAAGGGTTAACAAAGTTTGTAAACCCAGTTTTGAATACCTTAAGGGGTGTACTTTCTTAGATGGAGTCACTTTTTTAAAATTTCTATTCTAGAGGTGCAACGGGGGGCTTGAAATGGGACATGGTATAAACAAAACTAGTCCTGCAAAATCTGCCTTCCAAAACCCATATGGCGTTCCCCTCCTTCTATGTCCTCTCGTTTGGCCAAACAGTAGTTTAGGACCACATATGGGGTGTTTTTGCAAACTACAGAATCAGGGCAACCCATATTGAGTTTTGTTTGGCAGTTAACCCTTACTTTATTACTGAAAAAAATTGGTTAAAATGGAAAATTTTCACAAACATTTAAAATTCAAAATTGTTTTTCCATCTGCCATTAACTCTTGTGGAACACATAAAGGGTTAACATAGTTTGTAAACCCAGTATTGAATAACTTGAGGGGTGTACTTTCTATGATGGAGTAACTTTTTGGAATTTCTATTCTAGAGGTGCAACAAAACCAGTCCTACAAAATCTGCCTTCCAAAACCCATATGGCGTTCCCCTCCTTCTATGTCCTCCCGTTTAGCCGAACAGTAGTTTAGGACCACATATGGGGTGTTTTTGCAAACTACAGAATCAGGGCAACCCATATTGAGTTTTGTTTGGCAGTTAACCCTTACTTTCTTACTGGAAAAAATTGGTTAAAATTGAAAATTTCCCCCCAAAATTTAAATTTCTTAATTGTTTCTCCATCTTCCATTAACTCTTGTGGAACACATAAAGGGTTAACAAAGTTTGTAAACCCAGTTTTGAATACCTTGAGGGTGTACTTTCTTAGATGGAGTCACTTTTTTGAAATTTCTATTCTAGAGGTGCAACAGGGGGCTTGAAATAGGACATGGTATAAACAAAACTAGTCCTGCAAAATCTGCCTTCCAAAACCCATATGGCGTTCCCCTCCTTCTATGTCCTCCCGTTTGGCCAAACAGTAGTTTAGGACCACATATGGGGTGTTTTTGCTAACTACCGAATCAGGGCAACCTATATTGAGTTTTGTTTGGCAGTTAACCCTTACTTTATTACTGGAAAAAATGGGTTAAAATAGAAAATTTACCAAAATATTTAAATTTCTAAATTGTTTCGCCATCTGCCATTAACTCTTGTGGAACACATAAAGGGTTAACAAAGTTTGTAAACCCAGTTTTGAATACCTTGAAGGGTGTACTTTCTTGGATGGAGTCACTTTTTTGAAATTTCTATTCTAGGAGTGCAACGGGGAGCTTGAAATGGGACATGGTATAAACAAAACCAGTCCTGCAAAATCTGGCCTGCAAAAACCATATGGCTTTCCCCTCCTTCTATGTCCTCCCGTTTGGCCAAACAGTAGTTTACGACCACATATGTGGTGTTTCTGCAAACTACAGAATCAGGTCAACTCATATTGAGTTTTGTTTTTGCAGTTAAACCATGCTTTGTTCCTGGAAAAAATGGATTATATTGGAAAATTTTCCCCAAAAAATCGAAATTCTTACATTTTATGTCCATTTGCCATGAAGTCTTGTGGAAGACCTAAAGGGTTAACAAAGTTTGTAAAACCAGTTTTGAATACTTTGAGGGGTTTAGTTTCTAAAATGGGGTTATTTTTGGGTGGTTTCTATTATGTAAGCCTCACAAAGTGACTTCAGACCTGAACTAGTCCATAAAACGTGGGATTTGGAAAATTTCTGATAAATTTCTAAATTTGCTTCTAAACTTCTAAGCCATGTAACATCCCCAGAAAATAAAATATAAAATTCCCAAAATTATACAAACATGAAGTAGACATATGGGGAATGTAAAGTCATCACCATTTTTGGGGGTATTACTATGTATTACAGAAGTAGAGAAACTGAAACTTTGAAATTTGCTAATTTTTCCAAATTTTTGGTAAATTTGGTATTTTTCATGCTAAGAAATTAACTTTTTGACCCAATTTTATCAGTGTCATGAAGGACAATATGTGACGATAAAACAATCTCAGAACGGCATGGGTAAGTAAAAGCATTTTAAAGTTATCAGCACTTAAAGTGACACTGGTCAGATTTGCAAAAAAGGTCCTTAAGGTGAAATAGGGCTGAGTCCTTAAGGGGTTAATATATACAGCTTTCATATTCTGGGGCAATCTACAACATCTGTATTAGTCAGTGTGCAATTTAAGCTAGAAATGCACCCATCATTTTCTGGGGTTTGAAAAACACACTTTTTTGACATTTAGCACGTTTGAAATTACAGGCCTATATACTGCAGTCAAATTCAGTTGAACTTGGGCACAAAAAATTTAGTTGGCAGCCTTTGATGCAGATGTCATTGTAAGATACACCCTCAATACATTTGGGTTGCATTCAGAGATTTTAAATACCGCCAATATAGAATTCAGGCCTACAGAGGTTCAGGCCCTGTGAGATACACCCTCTACATACAGGGGTTTAAATAAGGCATTTGAAATACAGCCATTTGAAATACAGCCATTTTGTGCAAAGATATATTTACTTCAGGCCTACACTGATTCAGGGTGTGTGAGATCCCCCCTATACATACAGGGGTTTTATTCAGCCATTTGAAATACAGCCATTTTGTGCAAAGAAATCTTTGAGGCCTAGTCTGGTTCAGGCCCTGTGAGATACACCCTTTAAATACTGTTGTTATTTTCTACTATTAATTAAAGGGCAAGATCCTAAAGTCGAAAAATATGAGGAGAGCGTCAAATAAGTGATGTGGCCAAGGTCATGGTGCTGCTGGTGGAGCTCCTGTTGCAGGGAGAGGACTTGGTCGATCTGTGCCAGCTACACGCATAAGTGAAACTTCTTCCTCAGGTGCGAGTAGGCGACAAAACCTGAAGCGGTATTTGGTCGGGCCAAATGCTGCTCTACGAATGGTGAGGCCTGAACAAGTACAGGCGATAGTAGATTGGGTTGCTGACAGTTGATCCAGTTCCTTCACATTGTCTCCCACCCAGTCTCCTGCTGAAAGACCACAGTTGGCACCTGCAGCTGATGTCCATCAGTCTTTCACCTCACCCCCTTGCAAATCAGCCAAGCAGTCTGAGCCCCAAGTCATGCAGCAGTCTCTTCTGCTTTTTGATGACTCTGTTAGCAGGCTTTCCCATGGCCATCCACCTAGCCCTGCCCCAGAAGTAGAAGAGATTGAGTGCACCGATGCCCAACCACTTATTTTTCAAGATGAGTACATGGAAGGACCATCACAGCACGTCTCGGATGATGACGAAACACAGGTGCCAACTACTGAGGCTTTCGAAAGTATGCAGACCGACAAGGAAGTCAGGGGTGAAGACTGGGTGGAAGATGATGTGGAGGATGATGAGGTCCTCGACCCCACATGGAATCAAGGTCATGCGAGTGTCCGATGTAGTTCGGAGGTAGAGGCGGTGGTCGCACAGAGCCACTAGCATAGCAGAAGAGGGAGCAGGGTGCAAAAGCGGAGCGACCATCCTCTAGACAGTACGCCTCCTACTGCCCACCGCAGCAAGGAACCGAGCACACCAAAGCCAGCTCCAAGGAGTTCCCTGGCGTGGCAGTTCTTCAGACAATGTGCTGACAACAAGAAACGAGTGCTTTGCACGCTGTGGAATCAGAGCCTGAAGCGAGGCATAAACGTTCTCAACCTGAGCACAAGCCGCTGTGGAGTAGACACCTCAAAAACCAAGAAAGGTCTCTGGCTCCTCCTGCTTCCTCTTCTGCTGCAGTTGCGGCCTTTTCATCCACCTCTGGAGAGACAGTGCCACCTGGCACCCCGCAAACAGAGGATCTGCCAGCAACACCAACACCTAGGTCACCAAGCATCTCCACAATGTCCCACGTAAGTGTTCAGCTCTTCATATCCCAAATGCTGGAGAGGAAGAGGAAGTACCCCCCTACCCACCCGCGATCCCTAGCCCTGAATGCCAGCATTTCTAAATTACTTGCCTTTGAAATGCTGTCATTCCGTCTGCTGGATACATGGACCAGTAAGAACAGTTAGGGCCGTTATATCTTCATAACAGCACACTGGGTAAATGCAGTGGCGGCTGGGCCTGATGCGGATAGCAGTTTGGCGCATGTCTTTCCACCACCAAAGATTGGTGGTTTTCCTCCTGTTGCTTCCTCCTCCTACTCTGCTTCCTCATCCTCTACCAGCTCCTCATCCGGTCAGTGTAACACCTTCACCACCAACTTCAGCAGGAGAGGAAGAAGAGGGATCATTTTGTAGGGTTTCCGGTTTTCATTCCCAAGTGCCTCTGAGGGTGGGTTCCTGCACCCACAAACCCAATGTACACAATTGTCAAGCAAGGCCACAGTTCTGGAGGATGAGGAGGAGGAACCATGTTCACAGCAGGGTGGCACCCAGACCAGCTCATGGCCATTACTGGTGCGTGGATGGGGGGATACAGAGGACACAGACGATACACCTCCCACAGAGGACAGCTTTTCGTTGCCTCTGGGCAGCCTGGCACATATGAGCGATTACATGCTGCAGTGTCTCCGCAACGACCGCCAAGTTGCCCACATTCTAATTTGTGCTGATTACTGGGTGGCCATGCTGCTGGATCCCAATTACAAGGACAGCGTACCGTCCTTAATTCCCTCACTGGAGCGTGATCGTAAGATGCGCGAGTACAAGCGCACGCTGGTAGATGTGCTGCTGGTGGCATTCCCACCTGACAGCGGGGGCACAGTGGAAGCACAAGGCAAAGGCAGAGGACAAGGAAGAGGTCGCCACCGCAGCTGGGGCACCACCAGCACCTCAGAAGGCAGGGTTAGCTTGGCTGAAATGTGGAAAAGCTTTGTCAGCACGCCACAACAACCAGCACGACCAGCTGATATGGAACGTCTTAGCAGGAGGCAGCATTTCACCAACATGGTGGAGCAGTATGTGTGCACATGCCTACACGTACTGAATGACGTGTCTGCCCCCTTCAACTTCTGGATCTCCAAATTGGCCACATGGTCTGAGCTTGCCCTTTACGCCCTGGAGGTGCTGGCCTGCCCTGCAGCCAGTGTATTATCTGAACGTGTGTTTAGCACGGCAGGGGGCGTCATCACAGACAAGCGTAGCCACCTGTCCACAGCCAATGTGGACAAGCTCACGTTCATTAAAATGAACCAGGCATTGATCCCTCAGGACTTGTCTGTAACTTGTCCAGAATAGACATGTATACCTGCACTAACCAGCCATTGTTATACTGCAGCGCAATTGCTCATGTTTGTATTTTGGATATTTCACACTCTTTTGGAGTGTACCCTAATAAAAAATTAAAACCTGCGTTGGCTACCTCATCATCCTCCACTGCCGCTTCCACCTACACCGCTACGCCCACCGTCTCCTTAAACTCCTACTCCACATGGATCTCCATCTCATAAATCAACTTTTTTTTTATTTGTACGTGTTTTATTTGATATCATTTCACTACTTTGTCATTTACATTTGGGGTGCATAGTACCACTGCTATAACCTAGTAGGCCGGTTAAAAATAAATACATTTTCATTTACATTTTAGGGTGAAATTCACAAATGTTGGTGTGTATAGTACCACTGCTATACCTAGTAGACAGGTTAAACAAAAAAACTAAATTGTCAGTTACATATTCTGGTGAAATTCAAAAATATTTGGGCGTGATGTAAGACTTCTATACCTAGTAAACAAATAATAATAATAAAAATTGTCAGTTAAATTTTCTGGTGAAATTCACTAATTTTTGGCTGTGATGTAACACTGCTATACCTAGTAGACAGGTTGTAAACAAAAAATTGTCAGTTACATTTTTGGGTGAAATTCACAAATGTTTGGGTGTAATATACCCCTCCTCTACCTAGTTGATAGCTTAATAAATTTAGTTACATTCTTGGGTTGACATTATACAATTTTAGACGTGAATAAAGACCTGTTCTGCATAGGTGACAGGCAATAACATTTATTAAATTATTCAGTAATTAATGTGCACTACATCCTTACATTCAATGCTTAAAGGGCTTCTGTCACCCCACTAAAGAAATTTTTTTTTTTTTTGGCTACTTAAATTTCTTATACTGCGATATATCAATATATAATGCTCCTACTCATTTTCCTTCAGCAGTTTCTTCAAAAAACATACTTTTATAATATGTAAATGACCTCTCTACCAGCAAGTAGGGTGGCTACTTGCTGGTAGCAGCCGCATCCTCCTTTCATATAGATGCCCCCTCCTCATGTTGATTGACAGGGCCAGCGAACGTGCTCGTCTTCTGGCTGGCCCTGTCTGTGTTCAAAATCTGGCCCTGTCAATCAACATGAGGAGGGGGTGTCTTTATGAAAGGAGGATGCGGCTGCTACCAGCAAGTAGCCACCCTACTCGCTGGTAGAGAGGTCATTTACATATTATAAAAGTATGTTTTTTGAAGAAACTGCTGAAGGAAAATGAGTAAGAGCATTATATATTGCAATATCGCAGTATAAGGAATGTAAGTAGCAAAACAAAATAAAAAAATTGTGGGGTGACAGAAGCCCTTTAAACTTTGAAAAATTTCCACACTTTTATGCTTTAATAATTTCTCCCATATTTCAACTCTATAATTTTAAATTAGAAAAAATGAATCCTCCCTTGGATGTGGCCTCTCTTTCTCACGCTCCCTTTCTGGCCTAGAGCCCTGATTCCCCACCACCCGTGATCACCATGGTAGGCGCATAAAAGAACATCGAAAGTTGAACTGACTGACAGGGGTCAGTCCCTGCAACTTCTGGGTCTCCAAATTGGGCACACGGCCTGAGCTTGCCCTTTACCCCTTGGAGGTGCTGGCCTGTCCTGCAGCCAGTGTATTGTCTGAACGTGTGTTTAGCATGAATGGAGGGTGTCATCACAGGCTATATTTCCCAATGTTTTGGGGTGTACCCTAATTTTAAAAATAAAATTTAAAACAAAAAAACAGTGTAGGCTACCTCCTCCTCCTCCACCGCCACTTCCACCTACACTGCCACATCCACCGCCTCCTCAACCTCCTACTCCATATGGACCTGGTCCTCCTAGATCAAGATTATTATTTTTACTTATATTATGTTATTTTAAGTCATTTCCCTATCCACATTTGTTTGTAGAGCACTTGCCATTCTCTTAACCACATTTTGATGACATTTGCAGCCCTCTAGCCCTTTCCATGACATTTTTACAGCCATTTGAGTGCTCAAAATTTCGGGTCCCCATTTACTTCAATGGAGTTCGGGTTCAAGTTCGTGTCGCAAACTCCAACTTTTTTCTGAAGTTCGACTGAACCCGTCGAACCCGAACATCCAGATGTCCGCTCAACTCTAATCTTGATCTAGGAGGACGAGGTCCATATGGAGTAGGAGGTTGAGATGGCTGTGGATGTGGCGGTGTAGGTGGAAGCGGCGGTGGAGGAGGAGATAGCCTACACTGCTTTTTGGTTTTAAATTTTATTTTTAAAATTAGGGTACACCACAAAACATTGGGAAATATAACCTGTGATAACCCCCTCCAGTCACACGTTCAGACAATACACTGGCCACAGGGCAGGCCAGCACCTCCAAGGGGCAAAGGGCAAGCTCAGGCCATGTGCCCAATTTGAAGATCCAGAAGTTGCAGGGGCTGACCCCTGTCAGTCAGTTCGTCTAGGCGTGTGCACACTTACTGCCCCACCATGTCGAACGTCCCCGTGATATTCACGATCCAATTTGATATCTGCTCTATCAACTTTCGATGTTCATTTACGCGCCTACCATGGCGATCACGCATGGCGGGGAATCAGGGTTCCAGGCTGGAGCGGGAGCGTGAGTAAGAGAGCCCACATCCAAGGGAGGATTCATTTTTTCAAATAAAAAAATTATAGCGTTGAAATATGGGAGAAATTATTAAAGCATAAAAGTGTGACAACTTTTCAAAGTTTAAGCATTGAATAAAAGGATGTGAAGCGCATTAATTACTGAATAATTTATACAATTTTATTCTCTGTCACCTATGCAGAGCAGGGGTTTATTCACATCTAAAATTGTATAATCTCAACCCAAGAATGTAACTAAATGTATTAAGCTGTCTACTAGGTAGGGGAGGGTTATATTACACCCAAAAATTTGTGAATTTCACCAAAAAATGCAACTGACAATTTCATTTTATTTTTTTACCAGCCTACTAGGTATAGCAGTGGTACTATACACCCAAAAGTTGGTTAATTTCACCCGAAAATGTAAATGACATTAATTTTTTTTTAACCGGCCTACTAGGTATAGCAGTGGTACTATACACCCAAATATTGCTGAATTTCACTAGAAAATGTAACTGACAATGTAGTGAAATGATATAAAATAAAATACATACAAAGACTTTTTTTTTTTATTTACGAGGAGGCGTTCCATATGGAGTAGGAGTTTGAGGAGGCGGTGGACGTAGCGGTGTAGATGAAAGCGGCGGTGGAGGAGGACGAGGTAGCCAACACAGGATTTTGGTTTTAATAATTTTTTTTTTAATTAGGGTACACTCTAAAAGAGTGGGAAATATCCAAAATACAAGAATGAGCAATTGCGCTGCAGTATAACAATGGCTGGTTAGTGCCGGTATACATGTCTATTCTGCACAAGGTACGGACAAGTCCTGGGGGATCCATGCCTGGTTCATTTTAATGAACGTGAGCTTGTCCACATTGGCTGTGGACAGGCGGCTGTGCTTGTCTGTGATGACGCCCCCTGCCGTGCTACACACACGTTCAGATAATACACTGGCTGTAAGGCAGGCCAGCACCTCCAAGGCATAAAGTGCAAGCTCAGGCCATGTGCCCAATTTGGAGATCGAGAAGTTGAAGGGGGCAGACCCGTCATTCAGTACGTGTAGGCATGTGCACACATACTGTTCCACCATGTTGGTGAAATGCTTCCTCCTGCTAAGACGTTCCATATCAGCTGGTGGTGCTGGTTGTTGTGGCGTGCTGACAAAGTTTTTCCACATTTCGGCCATGCTAACCCTGCCTTCTGAGGTGCTGGCGGTGCCCCAGCTGCGTTGGCGACCTCTTCCTCTGCCTTCGCCTTGTGCTTCCACTGTGCCCCCACTGTCAGGTGGGAATGCCACCAGCAGCCCGTCTACCAGCGTGCACTTGTACTCGCGCATCTTACGATCACTCTCCAGTGAGGGAATTGAGGACGGTATGTTGTCCTTGTAACGGGGCTCCAGCAGTGTGGCTACCCAGTAATCAGCACAAGTTAGAATGTGTGAAACTCGGAGGTCGTCGCGGAGACACTGCAGCATGTAATCGCTCATGTGTGCCAGGCTGCCCAGAGGCAATGAAAAGCTGTCCTCTGTAAAAGGCGTATCGTCTGTGTCCTCTGTATCCCCCCATCCACGCACCAGTGAAGGTCATGAGCTCTTCTGGGCGCCACCCTGCTGTGAACATGGTTCCTCCTCCTCCATCTCCTCCTCCTCCTCCTCCACCTCGCCATCCTCCAGAACTGTGCCCTGGCTATTGTGTACCTTGGGTTTGTGGTGAGGAACCTACCCTCTGAGCCACTTGGGAATAACTGGCCGGAAACCCTACGAAATGATCCCTCTTCCTCCTCCTCCTCCTGTGCCACATCCTCTTCCATCATCGCCAGGAACGTTTATCCAGGAGGCATAGAAGTGGGATAGTTGCGCTGAGAACGGCGTTATCGGCACTTCCCATGTAGGTGGAGTACTCGAAACAGCGCAACAAGGAACACAGGTCTCGCATGGAGGCCCAGTCATTGGTGGCGAAGTGGTGCTGTTCCGCCGAGCGACTCACCCGTGCATGCTGCAGCTGAAACTCCACTATCGCCTGCTGCTACTCGCACAGTCTGTCCAGCATGTGCAAGGTGGAGTTCCACCTTTTGGGCACTTCGCAAATGAGGCGGTGAGCGGGAAGGCCGAAGTTACGCTGCAGCGCTGACAGGCGAGCAGCAGTAGGGTGAGATCGCCGAAAGCGCGCACAGACGCCCCGCACTTTATGCAGCAGCTCTGACATACCAGGGTAATTTTTAAGGAATTTCTGCACCACCAAATTCAGCACATGCACCAGGCAAGGGATGTGCGTCAAACCGGCTAGTCCCAGAGCTGCTACGAGATTTCGCCCATTATCGCACACCACCAGGCCGGGCTTGAAGCTGACTGGCACAAACCACTGTGTCGTGTGGGGTTTGTCCCCCAAACAGATAAGTTTTTAAACTGCCTGTTGTCGTTTACCCCTGGCTGTGCTGAAGTTGGTGGTGAAGGTGTTACGCTGACTGGATGAGGAGCTGGTAGAGGATGAGGAAGCAGAGTAGGAGTAGAAAGCAACAGGAGGCAAAGCAAAGCACTCTGCAATCCTCGGTGGTGGAACGACATGCGCCAAACTGCTATCCGCCTCAGGCCCAGCCGCCACTGCATTTACCCAGTGTGCTGTTATGGAGGTATAAAGTCCCTGACCGTGCTTACTGGTCCACGTATCCGTAGTCAGGTGCACCTTGCCACAGATGGCGTTGCGCAGTGCACACCTGATTTTGTCCCCTACTTGGTTGTGCAGGGAAGGGATGGCTCGCCTTGAAAAGTAGTGGCGGCTGGGCACGATGTACTGTGGGACAGCCACCGCCATAAGGCCTTTAAAACTATCTGTCTCCACCAGGCGGAATGACAGCATTTTTAAAGGCAGCAATTTAGGGCTAGGGATCGCGGGTGGGTAGGGGGGGTACTTCCTCTCCAGCGTTTGGGATATGAAGAGCTGAAAGCTTCCGTGGGACATTATGGAGATGCTTGGTGACCCAGGTGTTGGTGTTGCTGGCAGATCCTCTGTTTGCGGGGTGGCAGGTGGCACTGTCACTCCAAAAGGTGGATGAAGAGACTGCAGCAGAAGAGCAAGCAGGAGGAGCCAGAGACCATTTTTGGTTTTTGAGGTGTCTACTCCACTGCAGCTCGTGCTTTGCACTTAAATGCCTGGTCATTCAGGTTGTGCTCAGGTTGAGAACGTTTATGCCTCGCTTCAGGCTCTGATTGCACAGCCTGCAAACCACTTGTGTCTTGTAGTCAGCACATTGTCTGAAGAACTGCCATGCCAGGGAACTCCTTGGAGCTGGCTTTGGTGTGCTCGGTCCATTGCTGCGGTGAGCAGTAGCAGGCATACTGTCTAGAGGACGGCCGCTCTGCTTTTGCACCCTGCTCCCTCTTCTGCTGTGCTGGTGGCTCTGTGCGACCACTGCCTCTTCCTCCAAACTACATAGGTCACTCGCATGACCTTGATTCCATGTGGGGTCAAGGACCTAATCGTCCTCCACATCGTCTTTACCCCTGACTTCCTTGTCGGTCTGCACACTTTCGAAAGCCCCAACAGTTGGCACCTGTGTTTCGTCATCATCCGAGACGTGCTGCAATGGTCCTCCCATGTACTCATCTTGAAAGATAGGCCGAATGCACTATACGAGTGTATTACTGTAGTCCAGCGGCGGCATGAAGCGCATGGCGTCATAGCAACCAATGACGCAGTGCGCTCCTGCTCTCAACAGGATGCCAGGCCGTGTTACCACGGACCACTCTCGGCCGCGGAACACGGCCATGTGCATTCGGCTATAAGTGGTTGGGCATCGGTGCACTCAATCTCTTCCACTTCTGGGGCAGTGCTAGGTGGATGGCCCTGGGAAACCTTGCAAACAGAGACATCAAAAAGCAGAAGAGACTGCTGCATGACTTGGGGCTCAGACTGCTTGGCTGATTTGCAAGGGGGTGAGGTGAAAGACTGATGGACATCGGCTGCAGGTGCCAACTCTGATCTTTCAGCAGGAGACTGGGTGGGAGACAATGTGAAGGAACTGGATCCATTGTCAGCAACCCAATCTACTATCGCCTGTGCTTGTTCAGGCCTCACCATTTGTAGAGCCGCATTAGGCCTAACCAAATACCACTGCAGGTTCTGTCGCCTACTCGCACCTGAGGAAGGGGTTTCACTTGTGCGTGTAGCTGGCACAGATCAACCACATCCTGTCCCTGCAACAGGAGCTCCACCAGCAGCACCACGACCAGGGCCACATCCCTTATTTGACGCTCTACTTATATTTCTCGAATTTAGGTTTTTGCCCTAAATGGGTGTTTAATTAATAATAGAATAGAACGACAGTATGTAAAGGGTGTATCTCACACGGTCTGAACCACTGTAGGCCTGAATTAAAGATTTATTTGCCAAAAATGGCTGAATTTCAAATGCCTGAATCAAACCCCTGTATGTAAAGGGTGTATCTTACACTGCCTTAACCAGTGTAGCCCTGAATTAAATATTGGTGCACCAAATGGCGGTATTTCAAATCTCTGAATGCCAACTCATTATTTTTTTGCCCAAACGAGTGTTTGTTTAACATCTGAATTTGACAGCAGTATATAAGCCTGTAATTTGACATGTGCTGATGCTGCAAGGCCTGAAAATAGTGTTTTGGGGCAAAAAAGTATGTTTTTAAAACCCCAGAAAATGATGGGTGTATTTCTAGCTTAATTTGCACACTGACTAATCCAGATGTTGTATATTGCCAAAAAGTGTTGTTGTTTTTTTGGTAACAGAATATGAAAGCTGTATATATTAAACTTGAAATTAACACTTGCAGATCAGAAAAATACTGTTTTTTGGCAAAAAAAAGTGCGTTTTTAAACCCCCAGAAAATGATGGCTGTATTTCTAGCTTAAATTGCACTCTGACTAATCCAGATGTTGTATATTGCCCAAAAAGTTTTGATTTTTAATGTCCCACAAGCTCAGATGCAGTGCTGGTGCACTGAGCTTGCATAAAATGGCCGCCGCCACCGCCACCCACCTAACTGACTTATTAAAGTTATTTTTTTTCGGTCACTGGGCTCAGGGCAGGATTAAAAAAATTGTGCCCTGGACCCACAAAACACAATGTATGTAGATCGCTGAGTTAGATTCTGATTTTGAGCAAAGAGTCTCTCCTATTCTCTCCCTGACATCACCAGCCGCATCCTCTCCCTACACTAAGCACAGCAGAGTGACGTGCAGCGCTACGTGACTCCAACTTATATAGAGGCTGGGTCACATGCTGCACTGGCCAATCACAGCCATGCCATTAGTAGGTACGGCTGTGATGGCTTCTAAGGTCAGACAGTTAACCGCCTGTTGATTGGCTGCTCTGCAGCCTTTCAAAAAGCGCCAAAAAAGCGCTGAACACCATACCCAAACTTTTACTGAAATGTTCGGGTTCGGGTCCAGGGTCCAAAAATCCTAAAGTTCCCCAACTTTACACTTCAGGTTCGCTCAACCCTAGATACCACATCCAAGGGAGGTCAATGGATGAAATGTGATAGAGCGGAAATGTGGGACAAGTTATTGAAGCAGAAGCATCCAAGTAAAGGAGAGGGCGTGCGGCAATTACCCACTCCCGACTCGTGGAGGTAGTGACGATAAATAACAATACAAGACTCTTAAGATGCCCTGTTATTGGAATGATTTAAAAAGAAATGATAGGGACTGTCACTGGGGTATTTTGGATTTGGAAACGTTAGACAGGAGAGGCCCTGCTGCCGCTTTGTTGACTCTAGATAACTTCTGCCTGATCGCACGTCCCTGTGACGTCCACGATACAATTGGATATTTTCTCTATCAACTTTCGATGTTCTTTTATGCTCCTACCATGGTGATCACGGGTAACGGGGAATCAGGTTCCATGCCGGAGAGGGAGCGTGAGAAAGGGATGCCACATCCAAGGGAGGTCAATGGCTGCAATGTGATCGAGCGGAAATGTGGGACAAGTTGTTAAAGAGGAAGGATCGAATGAAAGGAGGGGGTGCGAGTCAATTAAAGACAAATTTTAGAAATTTAAGTCCCTGTCACCTATGCAGAGCAGGGGTTAATTCACGGCAAAACTGGGTTCATGTCACCCACCAATTGAACAGATGATTTTACAAAAATTAGTTCCCCTTCACCTCTGCACAGCAGGGGGTTTTTACTGCAAAAATGGTAAAATGTCACCTGAGAATGTAATTATTTTTACATATTTTATGTTATTTTAAGTAATTTCCCTATCCACATTTGTTTGCAGAGCACTTGCCATGCTCTTAACCACATTGTGCTGTCATTTGCAGAGCTCTAGTCCTTTCCATGACTTTTTAAGAGCCATTTTAGTGCTCAAAGGTTCGGGTCCCCATTGACTTCAATGTGGTTAGGGGTCAAGTTCGGGTCAAGTTCAGGTCCCGAACTCAAACCTTTTTGTCCTCTCATTTTTTTAGGTGTTCCTGCAGCTCCACCAACTGTTGCAATTCCTTCTGCAGCTTTTCCGTCACTTTCCTCAGCTGAGCCTGGATGTCCTTCACCGCTTTTTGGTGATTCTCTTTATTTTTGTTCGATTTTTGAAGGCTAAATCTCTAGCCTTTGCTGTATCAAGATTGTGTGTATAGTCGTGGCCAAAAGTTTTAAGAATTATATAAATATTGGAAATTGGAAAAGTTGCTGCTTAAGTTTTTATAACAGCAACTTGCATATACTCCAGAATGTTATGAAGAGTGATCAGATAAATTGCATAGTCCTTCTTTGCCATGAAAATTAACTTAATCCTAAAAAAAACTTTTCACTGCATTTCATTGCTGTCATTAAAGGACCTGCTGAGATCATTTCAGTAATCGTCTTGTTAACTCAGGTGAGAATGTTGACAAACACAAGGCTGGAGATCATTATGTCAGGCTGATTGGGTTAAAATGGCAGACTTGACCTGTTAAAAGGAGGGTGATGCTTGAAATCATTGTTCTTCCATTGTTAACCATGGTGACCTGCAAAGAAACGCGTGCAGCCATCATTGTGTTGCATAAAAATGGCTTCACAGGCAAGGATATTGTGGTTACTAAGATTGCACCTCAATCAACAATCAAGGGAAGAGGCTCAATTCTTGTTAAAAAGGCTTCAGGGCGCCCAAGAAAGTCCAGCAAGCGCTAGGATTGTCTCCTGAAGAGGATTCAGCTGCGGGATCGGAGTGCCACCAGTGCAGAGCTTGCTCAGGAATGGCAGCAGGCAGGTGTGAGCGCATCTGCACGCACAGTGAGGCGAAGACTTTTGGAAGATGGCCTGGTGTCAAGAAGGGCAGCAAAGAAGCCACTTCTCTCCAAAAAAAACTTCAGGGACAGATTGATCTTTGCGAAAACTAATATTTGTGTCATTCTCAATACTTTTGGGGACGACTGTACTGTCTCATGCACTATGTGCAAATAAAAGCTTGTTTGGATTGGAGATGCTGCCATCGTCTTCTTCTGTGATTCACATTGTCTACAACCCCCATGGATCTGGGGCATTGGACTGGCTGATGCATTCCTGATATTCTTACCAGAGAGTGTTGCAGTGCTGCTCTACATTATATTGTGTTAATGGGACGGGCACTGTGGATGTCACTGTTAAAGGGACGGGCACTGTTAAAGGGGCGGGCACTGTGAAGGTCACTGTTAAAGATGTGGTCACTGTTAAATGGGTGAGCACTGTGGAGGTCACTGTTAAAGGGGCAGCCACTATGTAGGTCAATGTTAAAGGGACGGCCAGTATTGAGGTCACTGTTAAAGGGGTGGGCACTGTGGAGGTCATTGTTAAAGGGGCGGGTACTGTAGAGGTCACTGTTATGGGGAAAATGGTTTATATCTTTTTGCGACAAACGGAAACATAAAATGAAATAGATGAAATATACCCGTGCAAAACCGGGTCTTTCTGCTGGTTCTTAGAATAAAAAACTAAAATACTGTATACTTAAGATTGTTTAACACAATTACAGATGATCACATATATTCCCCAATTTAATATGTGCATCTCCTATCTTACTAGGACTCAACAGACATAGTGATTGGCGGGTTGTGAAGGACTATATGCATAGACATGCATTGTTCTCGTACTGTACTAGTGTCCTGTGTGACATCGTACCATTTCACTCTGTGAATGTTTCATGCTTTATTCATCTGTAATATTATTCTAATTATTACAATAAAAAAAGATTTGAAAAGATAAGAAAATAAGCCCAAAATACCACCCTTAAAATGATACCAAGATTAGAACTCTGAATGCAATATATCAGGGACGTAGCAGTTGTTTGAATTTGGGGAGCAGTATGAAAAATGTTACTTCCTGTTCTGTGTCTTTGTAGATGAGAGGAGGAAGTAATATCACAGCCTTTTACTGTCATCATCCCACTGTACAGCCCTCACATGACCATGGTGAGGTCACTTGAAGGCTTTCTTATGAAAGAGGATAGAAGACAACATCATGTAACATGAGGAAAGAAAATAATATCATGTAACATGCTTTTAACATGTGTAGTCTGGTTAGTATATTAGTTTATTATAGGGTTATAATAAACCCCACCTTCAAGAGACAGCTTGAAGCAAGTACAGTATACACAGCCTTATTTTCGATTCCATTACCTTTTTAACAATTTTTCTGAGCAATATGCTTTTTAGTATCAGTACTTTGGTATGACTCAGCTTGATTTCTAAACGTGGTTACATACTTTGTCTTCCCTGACTTTGTGCTTGGATACTTATCTTGCATGAACTCTGCCTGCCTACACATCTGTCTCTTGTTTTGGTTCTGCAATACTACTCTCCAGCCTGTCCTGTCCACATACCAGCTGGTGCTTATGGGGACTAGTCCAGGACAGCCACCAGGGCATTTCTTCTCTGAAATGCTTTATGTCCATGAGGTGTGGAGAATTGTTAATTTCTTTCTCTATATACATCCCTTTCTAGCATCCACTAAACCTACTGTTAACCTTGCAGGCTCACTGTCTGACTGTAGGCCTAGTGATAAGAATCAATGTTTTTAGAGGAGAGTAATATGGCATGTGGTAACAAAGCAATATTACATCTAATGGAGCTTCAATTATATCTCCATTTAAGTAGAATAATTACATGTCTTCTCTGTGTAAAATATGCAAAACAGTTGTAGACACAGGAGCCATTTGGTAAAGCATCATTGCTTTGAGTGTGATATGAAAAAATGCTAACAAAGCCACACAACTGCTAGAAACAAAGTGAACATTTTAGGAAAAATATTAATATTTTATATACAGAAAGTGCCTATAAATAATGAAATAATCTCTCAGCCTCTATAAATGTGGCCGCTTACATCCCCCAACATGCAGCCTGAGCAGAGATCAAGGGAATCAGAAGACAAACAGTGATCGGTAAGTACAGATACATAGTGATATCACATTATATATTAGTACAATATATCATCCAATGCATAAACTTAGTGAATCTTTGTGTAAGAATTTTGCATCGGTTGTATGGAACTCATTTATTTTTAGACAAAGAAAAACATTTATCACTGAAAATATAAAACAATATTAACTTTTTAAAATTTGATGTAACAATTATAGGCATAGCTATCAAGGTTGAAATGGGACATATAACACATGCAAGAGCAGTAATTGTGACATCTTTACCTCCATCTGCCATTAGAATATTTTTTCCAAAAATGTTAATGCAAAAACCATTATAAAAATGTGTAGTGCATTATAGCCTAGGTTTTCCATCTGTTGTGTGTGTACCACAGGGAGACAAGCCATGTCTGTAGGAGGAACTTACAGGGAGGTTAGTAGTGCAGTACTCGGGGCACTGTCATCCAGGGCTGGTTCAAAAACTTTTAAAAAGCAATTGAGCTTATATGATTGCAATTTCCAACAATCAAGGTCAGAGCAGGTAGGATCCCCAAATATTGGTATTGGGGAGATGACTGGTGGTCAGGAAAAGGCAGAGCTACTAAATGTGTTTTTTTTTTTTTTTGTTAGCTCAGTATATACAAAATAAGAGAAAGGAGCTGATGTAGGTGGTGCCAGGGCTGTTTGTACTTCCAGTAATATGCTAAACTGGCTAAATATAGATATGGTCCAAGATGAGCTAAATAAGGTAAATGTGAATAAGGTCACCTGGGTCCAGATGGTTTACACCCAGGAGTTATTTAAGAACTCAATTTGTTCATAATTTTTACAGATTCTCTATGGACTGGTACAGTGCTAAATGACTGGCACAAGACAAGTGTGATGCCCATATTCAAATAGGGCTCTAGGTCTTCGCCAGGTAATTATGGACCATTAAGCTTAACTGGCAGCAAGGTGGCTCAGCAATGTGTGTAAAGTTCTACATTTGGGTATACCGTGAGCCCCTGAGGAGCAGGTACAGAGGATGGGAGGGGTGGTGGTCCTGATGAGATGTAGTGTCATGGTGTACGCCATCAGGCCGCTGCTCCCTCGGTATCAGTGCAGGGGAAGTGTAGTTTGAAAAATAAGGCCAGAAGTGAACATATAACAGTCTCTTTTTACAAAGTGCAGAAATATAACTTCTGGTACATCCCATAACAGCTAATTCAAAGTGCATTTTCTGGCACCATTTAAGGAGATATGGAGGCAGGTTGGATGGCTGCAAATGGGCATGTGTGGGTATTGGTGTTCACTATTCAGATTTAAACCTTTTCTGGCCTAGAAGTAGTTTGGGGTGATGGGGGTCTGAGCTGTAATCCCTCACCTCACAGCAGTGTTTGTAACATAGTTTTCTACTGATCACTGTTATGCAAGCGGGTGTGGACCCACTGTGCCACTGACCAGTTTCACCATGGAGGGGCATGACTATGTAACTACCTGGTCTTCACTAGAGCCTCTGATAGTGAGCATGGGCTTGGGCCATTAGGGTAATCACCAGGTACCACTCCAGAGCAGTGCAGCTGACCTGGGGGTCAGAGATATCGGTACAAAGCACCCAGATGAAGGACGTAGTTCGGAAGTCTGGAGTCAGGGCAGGCAGTGAGCAAGCAAAGTCTGTAACTGATGTTCATGGTCAGAGGCACGCAGCAATCAAACAAAGTCCATTGAATTGAGAAGCAGGTTCCGGTACACAGTAAAGTAGAAACTTCAAAACACCTTCCCACAAGGATCTAGACTGGTCAGGCACCAAGATACTAGATTTACTCAGGCACCTTTCTGGGGCAGGAAGCTCCTTTAAATAGTAAGCTCAGGCATGTAGCGCAGATACAGAAGTTAAGCTACCCGCTGGCCGCGCTTGTCAGGACAACGCGGGGCAGCAGGATGGAAAGAGGGAGCCTGGCGCCTTGGGGTAGGGGCAGCAGTGCAGGCACAACCCGCAGGCTTACAATCACTCTGCTGTCTTGTCTCTCAAGTGTTTCTTGGAGGTAGATGGTGTTAGTCTATTTGAAGAATCTTTCCCAGGAGTATTTCTGCAGTGTATCTCTAGCTGCTCTGGAATCCCCCTCCTGGCAGTCAGGATGACCAACCCACTGCTACCAGAAGGGAGGAACAGGGGAGAAATCCGGCATATCTTGCAGACGGCTGTGGTTTTGGGATGGTCAGCTTGTTGTACGTCTAAGACATTTTGCGCTTGTAACCACAGTAATAGCGGCATCACTAGTTCCCAAGCTAACCACAAAAAAGCAGATCTGGCTCTGCCAATTCTATGGGAGGTTTTGACCTTAAATTGTCACCATGGCCACCACCCTTCTACTCAGATTTCTCCTCCTCCATTTCGGCACCTGATCCAGCTGCCAGGTCTTCCCAACACACAAACTTCATAGGAGTCCTCTCCCTTCCTGCAACGTTTATCAGACTGTGATATATTATGGTGGGTTCCTTGACCCCCTCCCCATTCCCTACTGTATATATGTCCCGACTGCCACTGTGGCTGCCCCCACTGCCTATGCTGTGGCTACAAGTGCCATTATTACACGGCTACACAACACAGCTATGCATGGGGTCCCCAGCCTCCTCATGAATTTCTTCCTTAGGGCAGCGCAAGCACTAACTGCTCTCCCACATCATCAAGGAGATTCTCTTGACTATCAACTATCTGGTGTGGTGTTTTTTTTTTTTTTTTTGCTATTAGAAAGGGAAGACGGATAGGACTTCAGTGAATGCCTTTTCTGGTATATGCAAGTAGGAGGAGCAGGAGGAATGCGGTGACCCCTGGCTCCATGGCATGTTATCAGACTCAGAAGTCACCTCCACATCATCCTGCTGAGACTGAGAGGAGGAGAGGGTCATCCAATCCACTATCTCATCCTCTTTCTCCTCAACGATAATGTTGAGCTTTTTCCGACACTAAGGAAAACTGCAGCTGACTACTACTACTACTACTACTACTACTACTACTGCTACTACTACTACTACTACTACTACTACTACTACTACTACTGCTACTACTACTACTACTACTACTACTATTACTACTACTACTACTACTACTACTACTATTACTACTACTATTACTACTACTACTACTACTATTACTACTACTACTACTACTACTACTACTACTACTACTATTACTACTATTACTACTACTACTACTACTACTACTATTACTACTACTATTACTACTACTACTACTACTTCTGGTCGGATAGCAGGTCGAGCCACTATCCACATTCTAGCTCTGGTAGAACATAGCCTGGCCCTGGGTCTTTTGTTTGGAACCCTTACCTACTCTTGACATTTTTGGGCCTAATGTATACTGTCACAAAACATGCAGAATGGTTTTCAAGTCTGTTTTCTGAAACATGAAGACCGAGAAGGGCAATAGGATGTCCTTCCCTTTCTACAGTGAAGGAAATTCTGATCAGGCGCAAAATCACTAGTTCAAGTTGGTCTCTGTAGGTGAATCTTCTTTAATTACATAACAAACAAATGTACGTAGAACAACGCATTTCGGGGCTCAAAACGTCCCCTTCATTAGGTTAATAAGTAATTGAGTAATTGTGCGCCCCCCCACCATCCTTTTTTGTTTCTCTATTCCCCTCGTGACTGAGGGGAATTTAGATTGGCCCGGGGTTGCCAAGACTTCCCTTTCTACAAACACACTGAAGACTCTGCTACTGACAGTTGACTGAAAATAATGCAGTATCAGCTCCACTAATAGATTTGGGCCTATGGCCCTATGTGCGTTCAGATATGCTGAATGAAAAAATTTCACAGATTTTGTATTTCACTGATTTTGGACTAATATTTCACTGATTTCGGACTAGCATTTCATATTTTCACTTAGAGATTTAAAATGCTACCCTCTGTATTGTAAGGTAAATTTATATTGCTCCCCCAAAAAATAAAATAAAAAATACATGAATTTCTTTGGAGATGCCCTGACACAGATTTCAGACTAGTATTTCAAGTGTTTTCACTGAGAGTTCCGATGCTTTCTATCCTCTGGATTGTAAAACATGTGTTATACAGTTTTGATGTTATTCCCCACCACAAAAAAATATAAAAAGCACAAAAAAAATACTTTAAAGCGAACCTTTCACCTCATTTTCACTATATAAACTAGCAACAGTACCTTATAGATTATCTTCAGTGTGTTCTTATACATGTTAGTGCTGCTTTCCTGCGCTGTTTATTCTTGTAAAAATCGTCTTATAAAGTTCTCATTTCCTGCTCCTGAAGTCACGCTACAAGTCAAGGGGGTAGCCCTTCTCTCACCTCTGGCCGTACCTCCCCTGCCCTAACGCCGCCTCTATGCGCTGTAATTGACAGCCGGCACAGTCGCCGGGACCGCGCTTGTGAATCCTGCGCATGCGCCGTCCTCCTCCTTCGCCGCGCGATCCAGTCTTTCTTTCGGACACAAGCGCGATCCTGTAACAGAATCCGTCCGCGATCCCTGCCTGTCTGCTCTCCTGATGATCACTTGCTTGCAATCTGCGGCAAGTCTACAGTGATCACGTGGGGCACTTGGAGCCTGAAGATAGGGGAGCGCGCGCACGAGAGGGAGAGCAGACAGGCAGGGATCGCGGACGGCGCATGTGCGATTCTGTTACAGGATCGCGCTTGTGTCCGAAAGAAAGACTGGATCGCGCGGCGAAGGAGGAGGACGGCGCATGCGCAGGATTCACAAGCGCGGTCCCGGCGACTGTGCCGGCTGTCAATTACAGCGCATAGAGGCGGCGTTAGGGCAGGGGAGGTACGGCCAGAGGTGAGAGAAGGGCTACCCCCTTGACTTGTAGCGTGACTTCAGGAGCAGGAAATGAGAACTTTATAAGACGATTTTTACAAGAATAAACAGCGCAGGAAAGCAGCACTAACATGTAGAAGAACACACTGAAGATAATCTATAAGGTACTGTTGCTAGTTTATATAGTGAAAATGAGGTGAAAGGTTCGCTTTAATTTTTTATTAAAATGGGAGAAAAAGAAATGTAGCTGCTTTTGAGGTTCTGCAGCAGCTGCAGCTGTTATAAAGCAGTAATTGCAGATAGACTGCACGGCCATGCACACCCACCCTCTGCTGACCATTTCTTCTCCCTGGCTGACGGATTTCCCTGCCTCTCCCTATTGTACACAATTCTTCTTCTTTCTAGCCTTTCCCTTTACTGTCCCTGACTCTAGAATAGAAGCTTTAGTGTGACTGTGCACTAGTACTAAGTAAAGAAAGCCCCTTTCTTCCAATGGCATCTGCTGACCTGAGCACAGCTGCATGTGCAGTACCCCAGAATAGGATACCTGCAAATCTATTTATTGTTATGCAATGTTACTTGGCTCTATGTAATAGTCTGATGTATAGGATTGTACCTGTAGTTTTGTATAGATAAGTCAGGGTTAACAATCCTAACTTTACCCTTGTAGGAGGCCAAGAGATGGACCTAGATCCGCCGCTAGTTCAGTCTAGTATTAGGTGAAGAGAGACCAGCTCCATGGGCACACTCCGTAGGAAACTAGACCTGAGACCCAGAGAATCACTATCTCTAAGAAACCTGTTCAAGTAAAACGTCTCTACTTTACAGTAGAAAAGGATAGAACTAGAAGGCTCAGAATCTCCACAGCAGAGCACTGGGGTCAGTCAGTAAGGTGTTTGCTGTTTAAGGCTGATGGAGACTTTACTGCAGTGAGAGGAACATGTTTGGCAATAACCTTGTTGTCAGCCTTGGATTCTGCAGAGAGAGAGGCTTTGGAAAGACAGAGGGAATGAGTACTAGTGATGAGCGGGAGGTGCCATATTCGATTTCGCGATATTTCGCGAATATTCAAATGAATATTCGTGTTATATTCGTCGAAATCGAATATTCGTAATTATTCCAATTATCGCAAATAATATATGAATAAAATTTTCGCGTATTGCGATTATTTATCTTGATAGTATAAGGCAACGTTCCTATGCTAATTGACAATGGCTAGGCTAATATGTGTATTTTACGAAATTTCGTGATTTGCTCTAACTTCGTCTCTTAGAATATTACGAATATTCTAAAAGACGAAGTTAGAGCAATATTACGAAATTTCGAAAAGACTAAGTTAGAGCAATATTACGAAATTTCGTAAAATACACATAGATTGTATTTAAGCTAATATACTGCTATAGTAATATTTTTTAATAGCGTACATATTTTACAAAACTTAAGTTCAGAAGAGGCAAAAAAAAATTAGAGGAAAAAAAAGGGATTATAGCACTATATAAGCTAAATTACTATCTATATGTGTATTTTACGAAATTTCGTAATATTGCTCTAACTTCGTCTTTCAGAATATTACGAATATTCTAAAAGACGAAGTTAGAGCAATAATAAGAACATTTGAAAAAGTCGAAATTGCGATGCGAGTAATATAATACGAAATAATCGCATGAAGATTTCAACTTAGCACTGCTTTATTCCATATTCTAGCCTAGTATGGAATATAGCAGTGCTAAGTTGAAATCTTCATGCGATTATTTCGTATTATATTACTCGCATCGCAATTTCGGCTTTTGCGAAATTTCGTAAAATACACATATAGATTAGATTGTAATTTAGCTAATATTGAATATAGCACTGCTAGGTTGAAAACGCCACTGACTGGAGCAGCCAGGAAGCCAGGAATCCAAAGGACAGGTAAGAACAACTTTAGGGAAGTGGGAAAGGAAAAAATAATAATAATAAAAAATAAAAAAAAGACGAATATTCGAATTCGCGAATATATAGAACGATATTCTAAATATTCGCGAAATCTCGAAATTGCGATATTCGAGAAAAAATTTCGCAATTCGAATATTCGCGCTCAACACTAATGAGTACTACAACCCCCTTCATTGTTTATATCCATACATTGCTATCAAAGAAGATTTACACTATGAATTGTTTGGAACGGGTTTTTTTTCTTATACCATTGGATGTACTACAACTCCCATTCTGCAATTTAGTAAAAAGAGGCATATTTTATACAACTGGCCTGGTCACTGACTCCAGCACCATTCGCCGGCAGCAGCACCTACAGTACATCTCCCGCCTTGCACCCGCACCACACTCATAACATCAAGGGCACCCCGACTACCATCAGACAGGAGCCCCAGCATTAGGGTGTGCCCCGAGGCAAGAAAAGGTGCTCATTCCTATCACTGCCAGCCCTAGGGAACATTGGTGTGAAGACTGCCACTGTGCTTTACAGGAATAGCTGTTGCAGCTAGAACCACTACAACTCCCATTCTCTGCTCAGCTGCTCCCAGGCCGCAGCACCACACATTTCCTTGATTCAAATCTGCCCGGTCATTTATAGGTTTCTGTTTCCTTTCCAGGAACAGAAAAAGAAAAATAACTACAGTGTCTCATCCATCACATGATGGACACCAATGACTGTGACGGGGTCGGGGGGTTTCGGTCACGGTGGTCATAATAATTATCTTCTTATAGAGATGCTGTAAATCCCGCCTTAACGTTGCAGTGATGTTGATGTCTGTACCTGCCCTTTCCTCCCTTACATATACAATGCACTGTGCAGACTGGGGGGAGGGGATGTCATGTCTGAATCCGAGCACCACTGCTGATAGGACCACTGGCCCACTGAGCCCGATCTATAGATTCCCTCGCAACTCTATTAAGGGGTTATTAACGTTTATTCACAAAAATGTCTGCAATAAAAAGAAACATTTTTCCTTACGTAATGGTTTCATTTGATAAAACTGTTAAAAAAAAAAATAACAATATTGTATCGCAGTAACCTCATGACCTCAATAATAAAGGGGACATCCTATTGAAACCACATGGTGGACAGCAAAAAGAAAAAAAACACCAAAATAAATGTTAGTCGCAAAATGCTGTGTGCCCCAAAACTGTACCACGACTACGGTATGGGATGGTGGTTAGCGTGTATATAAGTGCATCAATGTATGTGATGAGCGCTAGAGATGAGTGAATTTAAAAGAATTTGATTCTCCGTTTCCACGAACTTTTTTTCGTACAAATTCGGTTCGATCCGAATATATTTGCCGCGAATCACATTAAAAATGTCTATTTCCTGGCTGCAGAGAGCCTTTATAAGGGTGTAGAACACTGTGCCTGTATAGCGGTGTAGAACACTGTGCCTGTATAGTGGTATAGAACACTGTGCCTGTATAGCGGTGTAGAACACTGTGCCTGTATAGCGGTGTAGAACACTGTGACTGTATAGCGGTGTAGAACACTGTGCCTGTATAGCGGTGTAGAACACTGTGCCTGTATAGCGGTGTAGAACACTGTGCCTGTATAGCGGGGTAGAACACTGTGCCTGTATAGCGGGGTAGAACACTGTGCCTGTATAGCGGGGTAGAACACTGTGCCTGTATAGCGGGGTAGAACACTGTGCCTGTATAGTGGTGTAGAACACTGTGCCTGTATAGCGGTGTAGAACACTGTGCCTGTATAGCGGTGTAGAACACTGTGCCTGTATAGCGGTGTAGAACACTGTGCCTGTATAGCGGTGTAGAACACTGTGCCTGTATAGCGGTGTAGAACACTGTGCCTGTATAGCGGTGTAGAACACTGTGCCTGTATAGCGGTGTAGAACACTGTGCCTGTATAGCGGTGTAGAACACTGTGCCTGTATAGCGGTGTAGAACACTGTGCCTGTATAGCGGTGTAGAACACTGTGCCTGTATAGCGGTGTAGAACACTGTGCCTGTATAGCGGTGTAGAACACTGTGCCTGTATAGCGGTGTAGAACACTGTGCCTGTATAGCGGTGTATAACACTGTGCCTGTATAGCGGTGTAGAACACTGTGCCTGTATAGCGGTGTAGAGCGCTGTGCCTGTATAGGGATGTAGAACACTGTGCCTGTATAGCGGTGTAGAACACTGTGCCTGTATAGCGGTGTAGAACACTGTGCCTGTATAGCGGTGTAGAACACTGTGCCTGTATAGCGGTGTAGAACACTGTGCCTGTATAGTGGTGTAGAACACTGTACCTGTATAGGGGTGTAGAACACTGTGCCTGTATAGGGGTGTAGAACACTGTGCCTGTATAGGGGTGTAGAACACTGTGCCTGTATAGGGGTGTAGAACACTGTGCCTGTATAGCGGTGTAGAACACTGTGCCTGTATAGTGGTGTAGAACACTGTGCCTGTATAGTGGTGTAGAACACTGTGCCTGTATAGCGGTGTAGAACACTGTGCCTGTATAGGGGTGTAGAGCGCTGTGCCTGTATATGTCACGGCTGAGGATGGGCGAAACCCTCAGCCGTGTGATGCCAGATGATGTAGTGGCTACTCGGCCATGAGAACAGGATAGAGAGCAGGTCACCTCCTCACGCATCCCTAACCTGACTCTAACTCCTAACCTGCATGGGCCGACCTTGATGGTAGGAGGACCCATGCGCAGGAACCTCGGAGCCCTAACTTACCCTCCGCAGGTCCCTGAGCTAGGAGCTGGGTAAGACGACCTACTCCTCCTAGGCACGGAGGAGCAGGAGTCTCAATGGCCAAGCTGTTGGGAAAAGGGAGACATAAACAGCCTTACGGGAATGGCAGGCGAACGAGAAGTTCCACCAACCTGCCACAGCCTTGCTGACTGGATCCCTGAGCAAAGAGGAATCCAGAACCGTAAACTGCACCAAATACGTA
The DNA here is from genome assembly GCF_014858855.1 of Bufo gargarizans. NCBI lineage: Eukaryota > Metazoa > Chordata > Amphibia > Anura > Bufonidae > Bufo > Bufo gargarizans. The sequence goes on along the minus strand of NC_058081.1, from coordinate 724,434,080 downwards.
GGAAGGTCCCAACAGAATAAAACATACTACATCAACACACAGAAGACATAAATATAGCAACAATACTTTATGACCACAGGGGTGGCTCTCACTGGCAGGTCATATGCATAGGAGGCTGCTCCAGCCAAGCATGACTGAAGCAACCTACTGAGCCATGCCAAACTCCAAGACTATATATGCCAAGAAGCCACACCCCACAGTCAGACACACCCAGTGACATCACACACACACACTGGGAAGGGAGTTAACCCTTCCAGCACCACAGAAGGGAAACTCACATAAAGGGGAAGTGTCCAACAGAAGCAACACACTGTGGTTGTTGCCGCTGGCAACGACATGGGTGGCAACCGTGTCCAGGGAGATAGCCCGAAGGCCGGGACACTGCCACCACATGTACAGACAGCCAGACGTTGCCACGGGCAACCACAGTACAGGAAGAGTGTCAGTGCACACCACACATAGCATACAGAGTGCACACAGAACACAACACACAGACACCTAACATAGAGGTTGCTGGGTGCAACCGCATGCACGGCAGGAAGCTGCCACATAACTAGCGTTGTCAGCGGCAACCACAGGTGAGGCAAATACCACTGCCCTCACCTGTGATTGACAACAAAACCAAACCGCTGACAATCACATGCGGTTGAAGAGTCACGGTCATAGCCATGGCCGTGACAGTATAGCGGTGTAGAACACTGTGCCTGTATAGCGGTGTAGAACACTGTGCCTGTATAGTGGTGTAGAACACTGTGCCTGTATAGCGGTGTAGAACACTGTGCCTGTATACCGGTGTAGAACACTGTGCCTGTATAGCGGTGTAGAACACTGTGCCTGTATAGCGGTGTAGAACACTGTGCCTGTATAGGGGTGTAAAACACTGTGCCTGTATAGGGGTGTAAAACACTGTGCCTGTATAGGGGTGTAGAACACTGTGCCTGTATAGCGGTGTAGAACACTGTGCCTGTATAGCGGTGTAGAACACTGTGCCTGTATAGCGGTGTAGAACACTGTGCCTGTATAGCGGTGTAGAACACTGTGCCTGTATAGCGGTGTAGAACACTGTGCCTGTATAGCGGTGTAGAACACTGTGCCTGTATAGCGGTGTAGAACACTGTGCCTGTATAGGGGTGTAGAACACTGTGCCTGTATAGCGGTGTAGAACACTGTGCCTGTATAGCGGTGTAGAACACTGTGCCTGTATAGCGGTGTAGAACACTGTGCCTGTATAGCGGTGTAGAACACTGTGCCTCTATAACGGTGTAGAACACTGTGCCTGTATAGGGGTGTAGAACACTGTGCCTGTATAGTGGTGTAGAACACTGTGCCTGTATAGTGGTGTAGAACACTGTGCCTGTATAGTGGTGTAAAACACTGTGCCTGTATAGCGGTGTAGAACACTGTGCCTGTATAGTGGTGTAGAACACTGTGCCTGTATAGCGGTGTAGAACACTGTGCCTGTATAGCGGTATAGAACACTGTGCCTGTATAGCGGTGTAGAACACTGTGCCTGTATAGTGTTATAGAACACTGTGCCTGTATAGTGGTGTAGAACACTGTGCCTGTATAGTGGTGTAGAACACTGTGCCTGTATAGTGGTGTAGTACACTGTGCCTGTATAGTGGTGTAGAACACTGTGCCTGTATAGTGGTGTTGAACACTGTGCCTGTATAGCGGTGTAGAACACTGTGCCTGTATAGTGGTGTAGAACACTGTGCCTGTATAGTGGTGTAGAACACTGTGCCTGTATAGTGGTATAGAGCACTGTGCCTGTATAGTGGTGTAGAACACTGTGCCTGTATAGCGGTCCAGAACACTGTGCCTGTATAGCAGTGTAGAACACTGTGCCTGTATAGCGGTGTAGAACACTGTACCTGTATAGTGGTGTAGAACACTGTGCCTGTATAGTGGTGTAGAACACTGTGCCCGTATAGCGGTGTAGAACACTGTACCTGTATAGTGATGTAGAACACTGTGCCTGTATAGTGGTATAGAACACTGTGCCTGTATAGTGGTGTAGAACACTGTGCCTGTATAGTGGTGTAGAACACTGTGCCTGTATAGTGGTGTAGTACATTGTGACTGTATAGTGGTGTAGAACACTGTGCCTGTATAGTGGTGTTGAACACTGTGCCTGTATAGCGGTGTAGAACACTGTGCCTGTATAGTGGTGTAGAACACTGTGCCTGTATAGCGGTGTAGAGCACTGTGCCTGTATAGTGGTGTAGAACACTGTGCCTGTATAGTGGTGTAGAACACTGTGCCTGTATAGTGGTGTAGAACACTGTGCCTGTATAGTGGTGTAGAACACTGTGCCTGTATAGCGGTGTAGAACACTGTGCCTGTATACCGGTGTAGAACACTGTGCCTGTATAGTGGTGTAGAACACTGTGCTTGTATAGCGGTGTAGAACACTGTGCCTGTATAGTGGTGTACAACAATGTGCCTGTATAGCGGTGTAGAGCGCTGTGCCTGTATAGTGGTGTAGAACGCTGTGCCTGTATAGTGGTGTAGAACACTGTGCCTGTATAGGAATGTAGAACACTGTGCCTGTATAGGGGTGTAGAACACTGTGCCTGTGTAGCGGTGTAGAACACTGTGCCTGTATAGTGGTGTAGAACACTGTGCCTGTATAGTGGTGTAGAACACTGTGCCTGTATAGCGGTGTAGAACACTGTGCCTGTATAGCGGTGTAGAACACTGTGCCTGTATATCGGTGTAGAACACTGTGCCTGTATAGCGGTGTAGAATACTGTGCCTGTATAGCGGTGTAGAACACTGTGCCTGTATATCGGTGTAGAACACTGTGCCTGTATATCGGTGTAGAACACTGTGCCTGTATATCGGTGTAGAACACTGTGCCTGTATAGCGGTGTAGAATACTGTGCCTGTATAGCGGTGTAGAACACTGTGCCTGTATAGCGGTGTAGAACACTGTGCCTGTATAGCGGTGTAGAACACTGTGCCTGTATAGCGGTGTAGAACACTGTGCCTGTATAGCGGTGTAGAACATTGTGCCTGTATAGCGGTGTAGAACACTGTGCCTGTATAGCGGTGTAGAACACTGTACCTGTATAGTGGTGTAGAACACTGTGCCTGTATAGTGGTATAGAACACTGTGCCTGTATAGTGGTGTAGAACACTGTGCCTGTATAGTGGTGTAGAACACTGTGCCTGTATAGCGGTGTAGAGCGCTGTGCCTGTATAGTGGTGTAGAACGCTGTGCCTGTATAGTGGTGTAGAACGCTGTGCCTGTATAGTGGTGTAGAACACTGTGCCTGTATAGGGGTGTAGAACACTGTGCCTGTATAGCGGTGTAGAACACTGTGCCTGTATACCGGTGTAGAACACTGTGCTTGTATAGCGGTGTAGAACACTGTGCCTGTATAGTGGTGTACAACAATGTGCCTGTATAGCGGTGTAGAGCGCTGTGCCTGTATAGTGGTGTAGAACGCTGTGCCTGTATAGTGGTGTAGAACACTGTGCCTGTATAGTGGTGTAGAACACTGTGCCTGTATAGCGGTGTAGAACACTGTGCCTGTATAGCGGTGTAGAACACTGTGCCTGTATAGCGGTGTAGAACATTGTGCCTGTATAGCGGTGTAGAACACTGTGCCTGTATAGCGGTGTAGAACACTGTGCCTGTATAGCGGTGTAGAACACTGTGCCTGTATAGCGGTGTAGAACACTGTGCCTGTATAGTGGTGTAGAACACTGTGCCTGTATAGTGGTGTAGAACACTGTGCCTGTATAGTGGTGTTGAACACTGTGCCTGTATAGCGGTGTAGAACACTGTGCCTGTATAGTGGTGTAGAACACTGTGCCTGTATAGCGGTGTAGAGCACTGTGCCTGTATAGTGGTGTAGAACACTGTGCCTGTATAGTGGTGTAGAACACTGTGCCTGTATAGTGGTGTAGAACACTGTGCCTGTATAGCGGTGTAGAACACTGTGCCTGTATAGCGGTGTAGAACACTGTGCCTTTATAGCGGTGTAGAACACTGTGCCTGTATAGTGGTGTAGAACACTGTGCCTGTATAGTGGTATAGAACACTGTGCCTGTATAGTGGTGTAGAACACTGTGCCTGTATAGTGGTGTAGAACACTGTGCCTGTATAGCGGTCTAGAACATTGTGCCTGTATAGCGGTGTAGAACACTGTGCCTGTATAGTGGTGTAGAACACTGTGCCTGTATAGCGGTGTATAACACTGTGCCTGTATAGCGGTGTAGAACACTGTGCCTGTATAGCGGTGTAGAACACTGTGTCTTGCAGTAACACAAATAGGGAGTCTGCTGTGGTATTGAAATAATACTGTGAGTCAGTATGACATGCAGATGACAGGCTTCGTTATTCGGGCAGTCACGGGGCCAAAACTGACCAAATAACTCAAGTGTTACAGGTCGATGTTAGCGGCAAGAAGAAGCGCACTCCTTTTACACCGCCGTCAGCTGATTCCTCATAGATGTCTACAGAACCTGTTCTATTAAACGCTTATAGCAGGGGTGGCCAACATTACAGACACAAAGAGCCAAAATAAACAACGTATGACTACCAGGAGCCACAAGCTATACATTTACACACAATTCACCTTATTTTTCACCCTACAAGATGCACCTAGGTTTTAACAAAGAAAAATAAGAGAAAAAAAGATTTTTCATTTGTGTACAGGGCCCTTCCCCAACTCTGAGGTCTGATAAAAATATTTTTTCTTATTTTTCATTAGCAGAGAAAAAAATAATAATATATTTTTCATCAGACTCCTAAATCAGATCCCCAATCCTCATCTGACCTAAAATAAGATCCCCAAACCTCATCAGACCTCCAGATCAGACCCCCAATGCTCGGACCAGACAACACAAATCAGACTGCCAGTGTCAGACCCTCAGTGCTCAGATCTCCCTCCTCCAATTCTCAGATCTCCCCCTTCTCAGATCTGACCCCCCATTCTCAGACCTGACCAACCCATACTCAAACAAGACCCCCATGCTCAGATCTGCACCCCGTGCTCAAATCTGAACCCCTTTGCTCAGAACCCCCCCCATGCTCAGATCAGACCCTCTTGCTCAGATCACACCCCCATGCTCAGATCAGACCCCCATTGCTCAGATCAGGACTACCCCATGCTCAGATCAGACCCCCATTGCCCAGATCAGGACACCCCCCCATTGCTCAGATCAGACCCCCATGCTCAGTTCTCTTCCCTCTCTTGATTAGGCACTGGGCTCCTGCTCAGGCACCTGCTACTCTGCAGGTCGGACACGCTCTCCACTGTGACCTGATGAGCACAAAGTCAGGTCATAGTGCGTGTCCCCAGGTACTACGTTCTCACACTGTGTGCATCAGGACGTAGTGGAGAGTGAGCTGGAGCTGCAAAGTAGCAACAGTGCCCGATCAGAAGATCTGAGCATGGGGTGGAGAGTGAGTCGTCTGACTGCTTCCCGGCTCCACAGCTAGAGTCGCACCTGAAGAAGCAAAGAGCCGCATGTGGCTCAAGAGCCACAGGTTGGCCACCCCTGGTTTATAGAAGTAGAGCCCCCGACAGTGTGAAGAGGTGTCAGCCAGGGGCATAGCTAGAACTGACTGCAAATTTGTGTACAGGACCCTTCCCCAACTCACCACATACATGGCTGCACTAATGCACGCACTCACCACATACATGGACACACTCATACACGCACACACCACATACATGGATGCACTCATACAGGCACACACCACATACATGGACGCACTCATACAAGCATTCACCACATACATGGACGCACTCATACACGAACACACCACATACATGGATGCACTCATACAGGCACACACCACATACATGGACGCACTCATACAGGCACACACCACATACATGGACGCACTCATACACGAACACACCACATACATGGATGCACTTATACACACAATCACCACATACATTGACGCACTCATACATGCACTCACCACATACATGGACGCACTCATACAGGCACACACCACATACATGGATGCACTCATACACGAACACACCACATACATGGATGCACTTATACACACAATCACCACATACATTGACGCACTCATACATGCACTCACCACATACATGGACGCACTCATACAGGCACACACCACATACATGGATGCACTCATACAGGCACACACCACATACATGGACGCACTCACCACATACTGTACATGGACGCACTCATACAGGCACTTACCACATACATGGAGACGCTCATACAGGCACTCACCACATACATGGACGCATTTATACAGGCACTCACTACATACATGGACGCACTCCTACAGGCACTTACCACATACATGGACGCACTCACCACATACTGTACATGGACGCACTCATACAGGCACTTACCACATACATGGAGACGCTCATACAGGCACTCACCACATACATGGACGCATTTATACAGGCACTCACCACATACATGAAGGCGCTCATACAGTCACTCACCACATACATGGACGCACTCATACAGGCACTTACCAAATACATGGACGCACTCATACAGGCACTTACCACATACATGGACGCACTCACCACATACTGTACATGGACGCACTCATACAGGCACTTACCACATACATGGAGACGCTCATACAGGCACTCACCACATACATGGACGCATTTATACAGGCACTCACCACATACAAGGATGCACTCATACAGGCACTCACCACATACATGAAGGCGCTCATACAGTCACTCACCACATACATGGACGCACTCATACGCGCACTCATACAGGCATTAACCACATACAAGGACGCACTCATACAGGCACTCACCACATACAAGGACGCACTTATACAGGCACTCACCACATACATAGATGCACTTATACATGCAGTCACCACATACATGGGCGCACTTATACAGGCAGTCACCACATACATTGACGCAATCATACAGGCACTCACAACATACATGGACGCACTCATACAGGCACTCACCACATACATGGACGCACTTAGACACGCACTCAACACATGCATGGGCGCACTTATACACGCACTTACCACATACATGGACACACTCATACACGCAGTCACCACATACATGGACACCCTTATACAGGCACTAACCACCTACATGGATGCACTCATACAGGCACCGACCACATACATGGACCCACTCATACACGCAATCACCACATACATGGACGCACTTATACACGCACTCACCATATACATGGACGCACCACATACATGGACGCACTTATACAGGCACTCACCACATACATAGATGCACTTATACATGCAGTCACCACATACATGGGCGCACTTATACAGGCAGTCACCACATACATTGACGCAATCATACAGGCACTCACAACATACATGGACGCACTCATACAGGCACTCACCACATACATGGACGCACTTAGACACGCACTCAACACATGCATGGGCGCACTTATACACGCACTTACCACATACATGGACACACTCATACACGCAGTCACCACATACATGGACACCCTTATACAGGCACTAACCACCTACATGGATGCACTCATACAGGCACCGACCACATACATGGACCCACTCATACACGCAATCACCACATACATGGACGCACTTATACACGCACTCACCATATACATGGACGCACCACATACATGGACGCACTTATACAGGCACTCACCACATACATAGATGCACTTATACATGCAGTCACCACATACATGGGCGCACTTATACAGGCAGTCACCACATACATTGACGCAATCATACAGGCACTCACAACATACATGGACGCACTCATACAGGCACTCACCACATACATGGACGCACTTAGACACGCACTCAACACATGCATGGGCGCACTTATACACGCACTTACCACATACATGGACACACTCATACACGCAGTCACCACATACATGGACACCCTTATACAGGCACTAACCACCTACATGGATGCACTCATACAGACACCGACCACATACATGGACCCACTCATACACGCAATCACCACATACATGGACGCACTTATACACGCACTCACCATATACATGGACGCACCACATACATGGACGCACTTATACAGGCACTCACCACATACATAGATGCACTCATACACGCAATCACCACATACATGGACGCACTTATACACGCACTCACCATATACATGGACGCACCACATACATGGACACACTCATGCAGGCACTCATCACATAATTGGACACACTCATACAGGCACTCACCACATACATGGAAGAACTCATACATTCACTTACCACATACAAGGATGCACTCAAACAGACACTCACTACATACATGGACGCACTTATACACGCAATCACCACATACATGGATGCACTTATACACGCAATCACCACATACATGGACGCACTTATACACACAATCACCACATACATGGACGCACTTATACACACAATCACCACATACATGGACGCACTTATACACACAATCACCACATACATTGACACACTCATACAGGAACTCACCACATACATGGAGCAATTCATACATGCACTCACCACATACATGGACGCACTCCTACAGGCACTCACCAAATACATGGACGCACTCATACAGGCACTTACCACATACATGGACGCACTCACCACATACTGTACATGGACGCACTCATACAGGCACTTACCACATACATGGAGACGCTCATACAGGCACTCACCACATACATGGACGCATTTATACAGGCACTCACCACATACATGGACGCACTCCTACAGGCACTTACCACATACATGGAGACGCTCATACAGGCCCTCACCACATACATGGACGCATTTATACAGGCACTCACCACATACATGGACGCACTCCTACAAGCACTCACCACATACAAGGATGCACTCATACAGGCACTCACCACATACATGAAGGCGCTCATACAGTCACTCACCACATACATGGACGCACTCATACGCGCACTCATACAGGCATTAACCACATACAAGGACGCACTCATACAGGCACTCACCACATACATAGATGCACTTATACATGCAGTCACCACATACATGGGCGCACTTATACAGGCAGTCACCACATACATTGACGCAATCATACAGGCACTCACAACATACATGGACGCACTCAGACACGCACTCAACACATGCATGGGCGCACTTATACACGCACTTACCACATACATGGACACACTCATACACGCAGTCACCACATACATGGACACCCTTATACAGGCACTAACCACCTACATGGATGCACTCATACAGGCACTGACCACATACATGGACCCACTCATACACGCAGTCACCACATACATGGACACCCTTATACAGGCACTAACCACCTACATGGATGCACTCATACAGGCACTGACCACATACATGGACCCACTCATACACGCAATCACCACATACATGGACGCCCTTATACACGCACTCACCATATACATGGACGCACCACATACATGGACGCACTTATACAGGCACTCACCACATACATCTAAGCACTCATACAGGCACTTGCCACATACATGGATGCGCTCATACAGGCACTCACCACATATATGGATGCACTCATACAGGCCCTCACCACATATATGGATGCACTCATACAGGCATTTACCACATACATGGATTCACTCATACAGGTACTCACCATATACATGGACGCACTCATACAGGCACTCAACATATACATGGATGCACTCATGCACGCAGTCACCACATACATGGACACCCTTATACAGGCACTAACAACCTACATGGATGCACTCATACAGGCACCGACCACATACATGGATCCACTCATACACGCAATCACCACATACATGGACGCACTTATACACGCACTCACCATATACATGGACGCACCACATAAATGGACGCACTCATACAGGCACTCACCACATACATGGATGCACTCATACACACTCTCACCACATACATGGATGCACCCATACAGGCACTCACCACATACATGGACACACTCATACAGGCACTCACCACATACATGGACGCACTCATACAGGCATTCACCACATACATGGACGCACTCATACAGGCACTCACCACATACATGGATGCACTCATACAGGCACTCACTGTAACAGGGCGCTGAAGGCGCACTTGGTCTCACATCGGCCGCAGACCTGCTGCTTAGCTTTGGGAGAGAGGATCTGTGTTTGGCCTCGTTCCCCTGGCGGCCTTGCTAGCCGGGAGGCTCCCTGCTCCTAGGTCTGCCTTGAGCGCTGAGCTGATCACTCGGTGCTCGACTTGTTTGTCTGTCGGTCATATGACTCTGGCCACGTCACATGACCCTCACTCCCCACTATAAATACAGGCGGCCTGCTGGCTACAGGTTGCCTGTGAGTTTCGTCCTATAGGCTGTGTACTTTATTGTTATTAAGCTACCTCTGGAATTGAACCTCGATCCGCCTCTTGACACCTCTTCTGCCTGCTCCCTGTACCTTGACGCTACCTCTCGGATTTTTACCTCGGCTTGTTTACAGATTTGTCTTTGCCTCTTCCCTTGTTCTGACGTGACCTCCTAGACTGACCTCGGCTAGTTGACCCGCCTCGCCTTCTGTTTTTGTTCTACCCCTTGTCCGCTTATTGTAACTTCTCAGTGGCTGTCCTCTTCCCTGCTGTCTCTTTCTCTCTGCTTGCACTTAGTAGGTTAGGGACTGTCACCCAGTTGCGCTCCGTCACCTAGGGTGGGTGGTGCAAGTAGGCAGGGACAGGGGACCGGGTGGCAGCTCAGGGGGTGCACCTCCGCTCTATCTTGATTCCTGTGACTCTACCCGTGACAGAATCACAGGCCCAAATTCAGCATGGACCCTATACAGAGCCTCACCGCACATGTGCAGGGTCTTGCTCAAATAGTACAGGAACTTGGGGAGAGACTACAAGTTCAGGAGACCATCCGAACTCCCCCTATTCTTGCCACTGTTCAGGTGGAACCTCACATTAAATTGCCCGATCGGTTTTCGGGTGACCGCCAAAGTTTTTTAGCTTTCAAGGAAAGCTGTAAACTTTATTTTCGACTACGACCCCACTCCTTCCGCCCTGACCCACAGAGGATTGGTATTTTAATTTCCTTGCTTCAAGGGGCCCCCAGGAATGGGCCTTTTCTTTACCACCAGATTCCCCTTGTCTTAGCTCTGTGGACCTCTTTTTCCAGGCGTTAGGGGTTTTTTATGATGAACCTGACCGAGCCTCTGTGGCAGAAACCAATCTTAAGGCCCTCACTCATGGAAATGGTCCCATGGAGGATTATTGTACGCAGTTTCGCAAGTGGTGCGTTCCTTCGGGCTGGAATGAACCAGCGCTCAACTGTCAATTTAGCGCAGGCTTGACTGAAAAGTTAAAGGATATGTTGGTTTGTTATCCCTGTCCTGACTCTTTAGAGGAGACCATGATGCTAGCCATCAGACTAGATAGACGGATCAGAGAGAGACAGCGGGAGCATTTGTTTTCTCCTCATACCCTTCTTCAACCTGAGACTCCCCCCCTTGAACCCAGGATGGAAGCCCACTTGGACGAGCCCATGCAAATCGGGATGACGCGAAGAGAACTACGTCATCGCGGCTCTTGTTTTATTGTGGGGATCCCGAACACTAAAGCTCCGCCTTCTGGAAAAACATCCAAGTCTGAGGGATTCAAGGACAAGGTACTCCCGGAGTTGGTAAGAAGTAAACTATTGCTGCCAGTTTCTATTGCCTTTGGGGTCTTAAAGGGGTCAGGAAATGCCTTTGTGGATCCAGGGTCAGCTTTTAGTTTTATTGATTACAAATTTGTTGATCAGATGGGAATTCCTATACTAGAATTGCCCACCCCGATCCAGTTTGTCACCATCGATTCTACCCCCTGCTAGGGGGCACAGTAAAACTCCGTACTCCTGAGATTACCCTATCTGTAGGGATCTGCCACTCTGAGAAATGTTCCTTCTTTGTTTTAGAGAATCTTTCAGTTCAGGTAGTCTTTGGTATTCCCTGGCTTCAGCAACACAATCCGGTCATTAACTGGAGTTCGGGCGAGTTAGAGAGATGGGGGCCTAACTGTAATTCTTGCTTAACCGTAGTTCAAGCTGGGGGTCTCATCAGATATTCCTCATTTTATTGCTGATTATTCAGATGTTTTTTCCACCTCTGAGACAGATACTCTCCCTCCCCATAGGTCTTATGACTGTGTTATTGACTTGATACCTGAGTCCAAATTTCCTAAAGGACGGATTTATAATGTGTATGGTCCTGAGCGCAAGTCCATGAAAGACTACATCCAGGAGAGTCTCAAGAAAGGACATATTAGGCCCTCCACCTCTCCTCTGGGAGCAGGATTCTTTTTCGTTAAAAAGAAAGACGGTGGTCTCAGGCCCTGCATTGACTACAGAAATTTGAATAAAATTACTATTAGGAATCAGTATTCCATCCCATTGATTCCTAATTTGTTTAACCAGATTTTGGGTGCTTCTTGGTTTTCTAAATTTGATTTGAGAGGAGCTTATAACCTAATTCGTATTAAGGAGGGAGATGAGTGGAAAACTGTTTTTAATACTCCAGAGGGACACTTTGAGTATCTGGTTATGCCATTCGGTCTTTGCAATGCCCCAGCTGTGTTTCAGAATTTCATGAATTATATTTTTAGAGAACTTATTGGCAAAGTTATAATTGTTTATCTCGATGATAGTCTTGTCTTTTCACCTGACTGGGATTCTCATGTGTCTCACATCAGACTGGTTCTTAAAATCCTCAGGGAGAACCATTTGTCTGTTAAATTAGACAAATGTGTATTTGGAGTTCAAGAGATCCCCTAACTTGGCTATATTCTTACTCCTCATTCATTTAAAATGGATCCCAGTAAGGTTCAGGCTATCCAAGACTGGGTAAGACCATCCTCCTTAAAGGCACTCCAAAGTTTTTTAGGATTCGCCAATTTTTATCGTAAATTCATAAAGATTTTTTCTGTTATTGCCAAACCCCTCACGGATCTAACTAAAAAAGGTTTGGATCTGGTTAACTGGTCGTTGGAGGCCTGTCGAGACCCCAAAAAATTGTTCCCAAATGGCTCTAGTCTTGGTTCAGCCCGATACCGAGGAACCTTTTGTGGTGGAGGTTGATGCCTCAGAGGATGGTGTGGGGGCCGTCCTTTCACAGGGGTCCTCTAACCTCACTATGTTTCAATCCTGATTGACCGCATGCAAGGTCTTTCGCTGGAGGTAGCAGATCTCCGTAAAACAGGTGACCGGTTCTGCTGGCGTTCATGGAGTTTGTTCCGAGCCTAAGATCTCACTTCCGGATACGTTCTCCGGGGGTAGTGAAAATTTTGTTCGCTTTAGAGAGGCTTGCAAACTCCATTTTCGCCTACTTCCCCCGTCCTCTGGTGATGAGGAGCAGAGGTGGGGATCATAATCTCGCTGCTCAGGGATAACGCTCAGTCTTGGGCCTTTTCGCTGCCGGTGGGGGCACAGCCCCTCCGATCGGTGGACGAATTTTTTGTAGCCTTGGGGCAGATATATGATGACCCAGATTGTATTGCTCTGGCTGAATATAAACTGCGTCTTTTATGCCAGGGTAAACAGTCCGCAGAGATATATTGTTCTGAATTTCGGAGATGGGCAGCTGATACTGGTTGGAATGATTCTGCACTCAAAGTCAATTTTGCCATGGTCTTTCGGAAAGATTGAAAGATGCATTTGCTTTTCATGAGAGACCAGCGTTGTTAGAGTCTGCCATGTCTCTAGCCGTTCGTATTGACAGGCGTCTTAGAGAGAGAGAGAGAGGAGACTACTCTTTCCTGTCATATTCTGCCCAAGGACAGTGAGGCTGTCTCATTCAGTGCGCAGGGGTCTCAGTCTGTCTCAATCCCCTCTGAGGAGGAGGCCATGCAGCTGGGTTTGCTTGCCTCTGATAGTAGAGGATTCAGCTCTCAGAGGAGGGTTTGTTTCTGTTGTGGGGGTATAAATCATTTGGCTAATATTTGCCCTCTAGGAGATTCATGGAGTTTTCTGAGGGTAAAAAAAAAAAAAAAAAAAAAAAAAATTATTGCTACTAGGCTAGGTTGATGCTTAAATTGAAGGTTTGCTGTTTGCTTGTAGTTCCTGTTTTCTCCTACCTGCCAGGGTGGAGCTAGACAGCAAGAACATTGTTTGTGAGATTTTTGTAGATAAATGAGCAGCTGTCAATAATATTGATAGTCAATTTGCAACAACGAATGGTTTCCAGGTGCGCACTTTGGAAAAGGACATACCTGTTTTTGCTATCGATTCCGCTACACTTTCTCAAAGATCGTTAAAGGGCATAGTTCACAATATCCGTTTGACTGTGGGTGACGCTCATGTTGAGAATATGTCATGTTTTGTCTTAAGCGGATTAACTACTCCTCTATAGAGATGTCGCAAACATAAAATTTTTCCATTTGCGAATGGCGAACGCGAATTTTCGTAAATGTTCGCGAACGGGCGAACCGCCATTGACTTCAATGGGCAGGCAAATTTTAAAACCCACAGGGACTCTTTCTGGCCACAATAGTGATGGAAAAGTTGTTTCAAGGGGACTAACACCTGGACTGTGGCATGCCGGAGGGGATCCATGGCAAAACTCCCATGGAAAATTACGTAGTTGACGCAGAGTCGGGTTTTAATCCATAAAGGGCATAAATCACCTAACATTCCTAAATTAATTGGAATAACGTGCTTTAAAACATCAGGTATGGTGTTGTATCGATCAGGTAGTGTAACGGTTACGCCCGCTTCACAGTGACACACCAAACTCCCTGTTTAACGCAACGCAAACAACCGCAAACAGTCCATTTGCACAACCGCAAACTCCCCATTTGCACAAGGTTGGATACAAAGCTAGCCATGTCCCGTTCCTTGTCCTCACTGATGTCATTGAAGGTCTCTTTCTCCACCCAGCCACGTACAACACCAAGGGTTCCCGAAAGGTGACAACAAGCCCCCTGGGACGCCTGCTGTGTTTGGTCTTCCACCTCCTCAAAGCCACCATCCTCCTCTGACTCCTCTTCTTCAGACTCCTCTCTCTGCATTATTATAAGGTGTGTTAAGTAGTACTATTCCTATCAGTTTAATCCCTGTTACGTCCCCTATTAGGGGACGTGTATATGGCATCGATTTTAGGAACCGGGAGATGGAAAAAGATGCTTGGTCGGTCCTCTTAATTTCAATTTGGGGCACTGCGCGTGCGCTGTGTAATGTACTTTGCAATCCCAATATGTGTGGTGTATTAAGTAGTACTATTTCTATCAGTTTAATCCCTGTTATGTCCCTATTAGTGTTGAGCGCGAATATTCGAATTGCAAATATTTTTCTCGAATATCGCGATTTCGAGATTTCGCGAATATTTAGAATATAGTGCTATATATTCGCGAAATCGAATATTCTTTTTTTTTGTTTGTTTTTAATGCTCCATTCAGTGCCCGTTGCCGTGCTCATGGAGCGTCCCCATCACCATGGGAACGTCTCCATATACTAGAATGTACTGTCGGATTTGAGAATTACGTTGAAATCGCGATGCGATTAATATAACTCGAAATAATCGCATCACGATTTCTACTTAGTACTGCCATAGTCTATATTCGGCGAATATGGAATATAGCAGTACTAAGTTAAAATCGCGATGCGATTATTTAGAGTTATATTAATCGCATCGCGATTTCAACGTAATTCTCAAATCCGACAGTACATTCTAGTATATGGAGACGTTCCCATGGTGATGGGGACGCTCCATTAGTACTGCTATATTCCATATTCGCCAAATATGGACTATAGCAGTACTGAGTTGAAATCCCGATGCGATTATTTCGAGTTATATTAATCGCATCGCGATTTCAGCTTAGCACTGCTATATTCCATATATGTGTATTTTACGAAATTTCGTACTATTGCTCTAACTTCGTCTTTTAGAATATTCGTAATATTCTAAAAGACGAAGTTAGAGCAATATTACGAAATTTCGTAAAATACCGTTGCCTTATACTATTAAAAGAAAAAAAATCGCATACACGATTAATTAAATCGCATATTATTCGCGATAATTGGAAAAATTACGAATATTCGATTTCGGCGAATATAACACGAATATGCATTCGAATATTCGCGAAATATCGCAAAATCGAATATGGCACCTCCCGCTCATCACTAGTCCCTATCAGGGGACGTGTATGGAATAGATTTTAGACAACCACAAAGAGTTGTCAATAGTTGACACTCATGACATAAATTGTATTCCTCTATGCGTCAATCTTGGTGTAGTGATGACTGTGCTCGTGCGCACGTTTGGGAGATTACAGGCGATGGGGTTTTTTCAAAGCCTATGGTCGTGCTGAGGTAGTTCAGTGACAGTTAAGTAACCCAGAAAACAATGATTCTGCAGTGTGGGCCCATTGTTGGCCTAGTAGGCTTTAATGATCACCTTAGATGATCACAAAGAAAATAATCTTTTTTCTATGCAAAATTATCCAACCGATCGCTTTTGGTCTGTTCACAATGAAGCAACGACCTTATCATCTGGGGTGTGCCAACATTGCCATTGCCAACACACTTAGAGGTGGTCGCTTCATTGTGATACGCCAGCCCCTTCACCACAACAAGGTAACGATCACGAAGGGGAATTGACACATGTATGTGCCTTTTTTTTTTGTTTGGTTTTTGAAGCCACAGTGCAGCACCAGAGGCCAGATAAATAAGGCATGTACACATGCCTGAAAAACTAGGTATTGTTGCAGCTGCTAGTTGGTGGCGGATAAGTCAATCAAGTCATCCGGCATTCAGAGATAAAATACAGCAGCGTGTGGACCATTTTTAGCCCAAGGCAGCTCATCTCAGTCATCAGGCCTTTTTTAGTCGAATGTATCGCCCACTGTCAGTCCCTTCGGGATCCATCCCTCATTCATCTTAATAAAAGTGAGGAAATCTAGACTTTTTTGACCTAGGCGACTTCTCTTCTCAGTGAAAATACCTCCTGCTGCACTGAAGGTCCTTTCTGAAGTTCTATCGCAAATTGGGATAGCTCAGGCCACAGGTAAAGCCTACACACCCAGTAGTCAAGGGGTTCATCGCTCCTCAGAGTGTCGATATCTGCAGTTAAGGCGAGGTAGTCTGCTACCTGTCGGTCAAGTCGTTCTCTGAGGGTGGACCCCGAAGGGCTGTGGCAATGCATAGGACTTAAAAAGCTCTGCATGTCCTCCATCAACAACACGTCTGTAAAGTGTCCTGTCCTTGCCGGCGGGGTTGTGGTAGGAGGAGGATTACTTTCACCTCTTCCCCTTTTAGATTTCCATTGTGCTGTGACATCACCCTTATACGCTGTGTAAAGCATACTTTTTAATTTATTTTGGAACTGCTGCATCCTTTCCGACTTCCGGTAATTTGGTAACATTTCAGGCACTTTCTGCTTATACCGGGGGTCTAGTAGCATGACCACCCAGTACAGGTCGTTCTCCTTCAGCCTTTTTATACGAGGGTCCCTCAACAGGCACGACACCATGAAAGACCCCATTTGCACAAGGTTGGATGCCGAGCTCCTCATGTCCCGTTCCTCGTCCTCACTGATCTTACTGAAGGTCTGTTCTTCCCCCCAGCCACATACAACACCATGGGTACCAGATAGGTGACAACGAGCACCCTGGGATGCCTGCTGTGGTTGGTCTTCCTCCTCCTCAAAGCCACATTCCTCCTCTGACTCCTCTTCCTCAGACTCCTCTTCCAGCGTTTCCGCAGGTCCAGCAAGTGATGCTGATAAGGCTGTTTCTGGTGGTGATGATGGTGACCACAACTCTTCCTCTTCACGCTCATCTACGGCCTGATCCAGCACTCTTCGCAGGGCACGCTCCAGGAAGAAAACAAATGGGATGATGTCGCTGATGGTGCCTTCAGTGCTACTGACTAGGTTTGTCGCATGAGCGTCCAGTAACGTGGCAAAAAAATTCCCAGCTCCGCAGAGGCTGTCCTAGCACCCCGGTCATACAAATACTCGTTGACGTCTTTTTCTTGTTGGAGCAGGCGGTCGAACATTAGGAGTGTTGAATTCCAACGTGTCGGGCTGTCGCAAATCAAGCGCATGTTGTTTCGACCCTGAATGTCTAAAAAAGTGCGCCATGGCAGTGTAGGAACGCCTGAAATGGCCACACACTTTCCTGGCCTGCTTGAGGACGTCCTGTAAGCCTGGGTACTTATGCACAAAGCGTTGTACAATCAGATTACACACATGTGCCATGCACGGCACATGTGTTAACTTGCCCAAATTCAATGCCGCCAACAAATTGCTTCCGTTATCACACACCACTTTGCCGATCTCCAGTTGGTGCGGAGTCAGCCACTGATCCACCTATGCGTTCAGGGCGGACAGGAGTGCTGGTCCGGTGTGACTCTCTGCTTTCAGGCAAGTCAACCCCAAGACGGCGTGACACTGTCGTATCCGAGATGTGGAATAGCCCCTGGGGAGCTAGGGGGTGCCGTTGATGTGGAGCAAGATACAGCAGCAGAAGAGGACTCAGCCGAGGAGGTTATGGAAGAGGATGGAGTAGGAGGAGTAGAGGAGGTGGCAGCAGGCCTGCCTGCAAGTCGTGGCGGTGTCACCAACTCCTCTGCAGAGCCACGCATTCCATGCTTGTCAGCCATCAGCAAGTTGACCCAATGTGCAGTGTAGGTGATATACCTGCCCTGACCGTGCTTTGCAGACCAGGTATCAGTGGTCAGATGGACCCTTGCCCTAACACTGTATGCCAGAAATGCCATGACTTCCTTTTCAATAACTGAGTAGAGGTTTGGGATTGCCTTTTTTGAAAAAAAATTTCGTCCGGGTACCTTCCACTGTGGTGTCCCAATAGCGTCAAACTTTTTGAAGGCCTCAGACTCCACCAGCTGGTATGGTAAAAGCTGGTGGGCTAAGAGTTCCGTGAAGCCAGCTGTCAGACGCCGGGCAAGGGGGTGACTCTGTGACATTGGCTTCTTACGCTCAAACATTTCCTTGACAGACACCTGACTGTGGGCAGATGAGATGGAACTGCTGAAGGTGAGAGGCGGAGTGGCGGGTGGTTGAGAGGGGGCAAGGAGGAAAGCAGTGGTTGACGTGGCTGAAGATGCTGGACCAGGAGGAGGATGGTGGCTTTGAGTTTGTGTGCTGCTTTTACTCATGTGTTGATCCCATTGGCGTTTGTGATGTGAGATCATGTGCCTTTGCAAAGCAGTTGTACCGAGGTGGGTGTTGGACTTCCCACGACTCAGTTTCTTTTGGCACAGATTGCAAATGGCATTGCTGTTATCAGAGGCAGACACACAAAAAAATGCCACACTGCTGAGCTTTGCAATGACGGCATTCTGGTGGTGGCAACAGCATGCGTTGATTGTCTGGCTGACCCCGGGTGCCGATACATGCTGTCTGACTGTGCCACTAGCTCCTTGCGACGACCTCCCCCTGCTTCCAACTCGTCTCCTCCTTCTCTCTGTCTCCCCATCTGAACTTTCCCCCTGTTCTTCTTCTCTTCGAGCGGGCACCCACGTGACATCCACAGACACATCGTCATCATCAACCGCTTCACTTGTATCTGACAACTCAGCAAAGGAATCAGCAGCGGGTACAACATCATCATCATCACACCGTACGTCAATGTGTGTAATGCTGCCTGACTGAGACATATCCCTGTTATCTACATCCTCTGGCAATAATGGTTGCGCATCACTCATTTCTTCCAACTGATGCGTAAATAACTCCTCTGACAGATGAAGTGAAGCGGCTGTGGTGCTAGTGTTGATGGTGGCGGCAGGCGGGCGAGTGGTAACTTGAGAGGTGCCCAAAGCTGAGCTGGAGGAGGATGGTGCGTCAAGGTTCCGAGCGGAAGCTGTAGAAGATTGGGTGTCCTGTGTTAACCAGTCAACTATGTCCTCAGAACTTTTCGAGTTCAGGGTACGTGGCCTCTGAACACTGGGCATTATTCTAGGGCCAACAGGAATCACAGCACCACGACCACGACGGCCCCTGCGGGGTGGCCTGCCTCTGCCTGTCATTTTTTTTTAGATTAGTTAAGTTGTACTATGCGTGCAAGCTACTGTGACACCAGATATGAGTTGCGCTGAAGTGACACTATGCGCTGCACTGGGCCTTAAACACACAAACACGTGTGTGCAACTGACTGCTAGTTATTCAGTCAAAATTGTTGTTTTTCCTTTAAATGTAATCGAATGTGACACCAAATATGAGTTGCGCTGGTGACACTGTGCACTTGCAGGGCTGTGAGCCTGACACACACGCTGGTAGGCAACTGCAATTAAATTACACAGGGAAAAAAAAAAAAAAAAAGCAGACTGCTGTTCTAGCCCTAAAAAGGGCTTTTTGGGACGCTGTCCTTACAGCAGATCAGATGAGTCTTTCAGGACTGCAGTGGACACTGAATACACTGGCCTATCTATCGATTTCCCTATTAAATCAGCAGCAGCTACACTGTCCCTCCTCTCACTAAGACTGCAGCTTCCGAATGAATCTAAAATGGATGCTGTCCAGGAGGTGGGAGGGTCTGGGAGGAAGGGTCTGCTGCTGATTGGCTGGAATGTGTCTGCTGACTGTGAGGTACAGGGTCAAAGTTTAGTCAATGATGATGTATAGGGGGCGGACCGAACATCGCATATGTTCGCCTGCTGCGGCAAACGCGAACAAGCTATGTTCGCCGGCGAATAGCTCAGGACATCTCTACTCCTCTAGTGTTGGGGCTACCCTGGCTCACTAAACGTAACCCCACCATTGATTGGCAAGCAAGGCAAATAAATGGTTGGAGTGAGTTTTGCACAGAGAATTGCCTCAAGGCGTCCCTTTCAGAGGTTTCTACCAAGACTGTGCCATCTTTTCTCTCTGAATTTTCGGATGTGTTTTCCAAGAGTGGTGTCCAGGAGTTGCCCCTGTACCGGGAGTATGACTGCCCTATTAATCTCATCCCAGGCGCCAAGCTACCAATCTCTCCCAACCTGAAAGAGTCGCTATGCGTGCTTATATCTCTGAGAGCCTGAGAAAGGGACACATCCGACCCTCGAAGTCACCTGTTGCCGCTGTTTTTCTTTTTGTTAAGAAAAAAGATGCTTCTTTAAGACCATGTCTGGATTTCAGGGAGCTGAACTGTATCACGATTCGTGACCCATATCCGCTTCCTCTGATCCCGGACCTGTTTAACCAGATTGTTGGGGCTAAAGTTTTTTCTAAGTTGGATTTAAGAGGGGCATACAACCTAGTCAGGGTCAGGGAAGGGGACGAATGGAAGACGGCCTTCAATACCCCTGAGGGTCATTTCGAGAATTTGGTTATGCCCTTTGGTTTGATGAATGCTCCGGCCGTCTTCCAACATTTTGTGAACAGCATTTTTTATCATTTAATGGGGAAATTTGTACTGGTGTATCTAGATGACATTTTGATTTTTTTTCCTGATTTCAAGATTCATCGGGACCACCTATGTCAGGTCTTGCTCATATTGCGGGAGAATAAATTGTACGCTAAACTGGAAAAATGTGTTTGCGGTTCCGGAGATTCAATTTCTTGGTTTTCTTCTCTCCGCTTCTGGTTTTCGGATGGACCCTGAGAAGCTCCGCGCTGTGCTTGATTGGGAGCTTCCTGAGAATCAGAAGGCACTGATGCGGTTTTGCCAATTATTACATAAAGTTCATTTTGAATTATTCCTCTGTTGTTAAGCCACTCACTGATATGACTAAAAAGGGGGTGGATTTTTCCTTGTGGTCGGTAGATGCGCTTAAAGCCTTTTCTAGTATTAAAGAGAGTTTTGCTTCCACTCCCATTTTGGTACAACCTGATGTCTCTCTACATTTTATTGTTGAGGTGGATGCTTCTGAGGTGGGTATGGGAGCGGTCTTATCTTAGGGTCCCTCTCCTGCCAAATGGCGACTGTGTGCCTTTTTCTCAAGGAAACTCTCCACTGCAGAGAGAAATTACGATGTGGGAGATAGGGAGTTGTTGGCCATCAAATTAGCTTTTGAGGAATGGCGCCATTGGTTAGAGGGAGCCAGACACCCTATTACCGTGTTTACCGACCATAAGAATCTGGCCTACTTGGAATCGGCCAAGCGTCTGAACCCGAGACAGGCCAGATGGTCTTTGTTCTTTTCTAGGTTTAATTTTGTTGTTACGTTCCACCCTGGGGTTAAAAATGTGAAGGCGGATGCCCTGTCATGTTGTTTTCCGGGAGGGGGGAACTTTGAAGACCCGGGTCCCATTTTGGCTGAAGGGGTGATCGTCTCTGCTCTTTATACTGATTTGGAGGCAGAGGTTCAGGCAGTTGAGGCAGAGGATCCTGGTCTTTGTCCTCCTGGGAGGTTGTTTGTGCCTCTCGCTTTACGACACAAGGTTTTTAAGGAGCACCACGATACTGTCCTTGCTGGGCACCCGGGGAGTAGAGCCACAGTGGATCTCATTGCTCAGAGATTCTGGTGGCCGGCTCTTCGTAAGACGGTTGACCATTTTGTGGCATAGAACCAAACAAGAAGCTCACTATAACGCCGTAAAATAGGGCAAATGAGAAAACAACCATATAAACCTAAAGTGTTGTTATAAAAACAACAATTGAATGCCCAATGTATTCAAAAAAATATATACTTTATTTTATAATAATAAACAGATCATGATTATTAAGGTATTAGAGATAACAAAAAAAGTTTGAAGAGTCAGCAAAAAACCCGGATGCCGCAGTCCCCCGGCCAGTGTCTCTGTAACCCGCCAAAAAGATGGAACACATGTCAGGTATGTATATATTATGCAGTAGGGTGATTCACAGGAAAGTGGTATGCAATACTAACCGCTAAAATATAATAACTGTGATCATCAGTCTAGTGCATAGCCACTAGATGAGTCTCAAGCACTGGATCCTGATAATACACAAATAGAAACATAAACAGAGTAATATCTATGTAGAATACATAAATAAGTGAGACCCCATGCACCAAACCTTCCAATAAAGGCTATAAACAGAGCTCATCTGTAGGCACCTGATGGAAAATTACAACATACCATAAGACATGATGGAGGGCAGAAACAGCAGGCACAGGACAGGCTGAAAACCTTGACGCGCGTTTCGCCTCAGCTTCGTCAGAAGGTCAGCCTGCGAGACCTGCGCTCGTGCCAAGGTCCCTCATTCACGGCCATTGGGTTCTCTCCTTCCATTACCCATTCCTTCCCGTCCTTGGACGCATCTGTCCATGGACTTCATTACGGACCTGCCTCATTCCTTGGGAAAGACTGTGATTCTGGTGGTAGTGGACCGTTTTAGAAAAATGGCACAATTCATTCCCTTTCCTGGGTTACCCAATGCTAAGTTTCTGGCGCAAGCGTTTGTTGATCACATTGTTAAATTGCATGGCATTCTTTCAGACATCGTTTCTGATAGGGGCACGCAATTTCTTTCCAGATTCTGGAAGGCCTTCTGTTCTCGCTTGTGGGTTTGGTTGTCGTTCTCTTCTGCTTTTCACCCGCAGTCGAATGGTCAGACGGAACGCGTCAATCAGAATCTGGAGACATATCTGAGCTGTTTTGTGGCGGAGAATCAGGAGTATTGGTATTCTTTTTTTGTCCCTTGCTGAGTTTGCTTTAAATAACCGTCGCCAGGAGTCCTCTGATAAGTCACCATTTTTTGGTGCATATGGGTTTCATCCGCAGTTTGGGAGATTCTCTAGAGAGGGGTCTTCTGGTTTACCTGATGAGGAGAGATTTTCCTCGTCTTTGTCATTTATTTGGCAAAAGATTCAGAGTAATCTGAAGAGGATGAGTGAGATATATAAGCGTATGGTGATAAGAGATGTGTGCCTGGTCCGGACCTGAATGTGGGTGATCTGGTGTGGTTGTCTACAAAGAATATCAAACTGAAGCTTCCCTCCTGGAAGTTGGGTCCTAAGTTTATTGGGCCTTACAATATCTTGTCCGTCATCAATCCCGTTGCCTTCCGTCTTGATCTTCCTCAGACTTGGAAGATCCATAATGTTTTTCACAGGTCCCTATTAAAACCTTATGTCCAACCCACTGTACCCTCCTCTTTGCCTCCTCCTCCGATTGTTGTTGATGGTAATCTTGAATTTCAGGTCTCTAGGATTGTGGATTCTCGCATTATCCGCGGTTCTCTTCAGTACCTCGTTCATTGGGAGGGTTATGGTCCTGAGGAGAGAATGTGGGTCCCAGTGGCGGACATTAAGGCCACTCGTCTCATCAGGGCTTTCCATAGGTCTCACCCTGAGAAGGTGGGCTCTGAATGTCTGGAGTCCACCCGTAGAGGGAGGGGTACTGTCACCGCCAGTTCTGTGAGAAGGCCAGGCAGACGTTCTTCTCTACCTCTTGTATGACGTTCTTTGTTTTGGTTTCACTTTGTCATCTCCTTTCCTTCTGCCAGGTGTCACTTATTTATACTAATCGTCTTCCTTTATATTCCCTCCCATACTGCCTCACTTTGCGGTTTATAATACTTCCTGGATACAGCAATACTGCTGTTTGTGATAAGTCTTTTTCTTTATTGTTTTTCCTTGCTGGCTTGATTCTAGGTGACCATGACTCTGTCCTTATTAAGTGCAGGGAGCCGGTGGTCGTGTCCCCTCATTATTATAGGATTTTCAGGTGTCACACAGTCTTAGGTACGTGGGCATGCAATCGTCTACCATTGAGGCCCTTGCATGTGCATAGCAGTCAGGGAGAGCTCTTAGGGTTTTATAGGGCTCACCTATATGCTCCTTAATTTGGGATCAAGCCAGTTGGACGTTTATTAGTTTCAGCTATCTGCAACTTAATTCGTGACACACTAATTTAAGGCCATGCACCTTCTTCTCTCGCAAGTTCTCTCCTTCGGAGAGAAATTACGATATTGGAAACCGTGAGTTACTGGCCATTAAATGGGAATTTGAGGAGTGGAGGCATTTTTTTAGAAGGGGCTAGACACCGTATTACTGTTCTCACTGATCATAAGAACTTAGTGTTTCTTGAGGCAGCCAAACGCCTTAATCCTAGACAAGCCAGATGGGCCCTGTTTTTTACTCGTTTTAACTTTTCTGTTACTTTCAGACCAGGAAGTAAAAATGTTAAGGCAGATGCCTTGTCCAAGAGTTTTAATGCCGTCCAACCACCTCATACCCCGCCTGAACCCATCTTGCCAACAAACATCTTTGTGGCAGCAGTTTCTGTGGATATTTCCTCTGAGATTCAACAGGCTCAGCAACTTGCTCCTCCACAAACACCGGCAGACAAGTTGTTTGTTCCTGAATGCTTTTGTGTTCAATTATTGGGTGAATGTCATGACTCCATGCTCTGTGGTCATCCAGGTATTGCTGCCACTAAGGAATTGCTACTGAGGTCTTTCTGGTGGCCCACTTTGTCTAAAGATGTACGGTCTTATGTTTTAGCTTGCGATGTTTGTGCCCGGTCTAAGACCCCAAGAACACATCCTGCTGGTGAACTATAACCACTACCCATTCCCTGTAAGCCATGGTCTCACATCTCCATGGATTTTATTTCTGATCTGCCCCTCTCTAAGGGGGAAGTCAGTGGTGTGGGTAGTGGTTGACTGTTTTAGCAAGATAGTGCACTTTGTTCCTTTAAGTAAGCTCCCTGATGCAAAGACCTTAGCATCCTCGTTCATTGAACATGTGGTACATCTCCATGGTGTCCCTGAGAATATCATCTCTGATAGAGGCGTTCAGTTCGTTTCTAGCTTTTGTAGGGCTTTTTTTTACAAACTGGATTCCAAAAAAGTTGGGACACTAAACAAATTGTGAATAAAAACTGAATGCAATGAAGTGGAGATGGCAAATGTCTTATTTTATTTGTAATAGAACGTAGATGACAGATCAAACGTTTAATCCGAGTAAATGTATCATTTTAAAGGAAAAATACGTTGATTCAAATTTTCACGGTGTCAACAAATCCCCAAAAAGTTGGGACAAGTAGCAATAAGAGGCTGGAAAAAGTAAATTTGAGCATAACGAAGAGCTGGAAGACCAATTAACACTAATTAGGTCAATTGGCAACATGATTGGGTATAAAGAGCTCCTCAGAGCGGCCGTGTCTCTCAGAAGCCAAGATGGGTAGAGGATCACCAATTCTCACAATGTTGCGCAGAAAGATAGTGGAGCAATATCAGAAAGGTGTTACCCAGCGAAAAATTGCAAAGACTTTGCATCTATCATCATCAACTGTGCATAACATCATCCGAAAATTCAGAGAATCTGGAACAATCTCTGTGCGTAAGGGTCAAGGCCGTAAAACCATACTGGATGCCCGTGATCTCCGGGCCCTTAAACGACACTGCACCACAAACAGGAATGCTACTGTAAAGGAAATCACAGAATGGGCTCAGGAATACTTCCAGAAACCATTGTCAGTGACCACAATCCACCGTGCCATCCGCCGTTGCCAGCTGAAACTCTACAGTGCAAAGAAGAAGCCATTTCACTGGGCCAGGGATCATTTAAAATGGAGTGTGGCAAAATGGAAGACTGTTCTGTGGTCAGACGAGTCACGATTCAAAGTTCTTTTTGGAAATCTGGGACGCCATGTCATCCGGACCAAAGAGGACAAGGACAACCCAAGTTGTTATCAACGCTCAGTTCAGAAGCCTGCATCTCTGATGGTATGGGGTTGCATGAGTGCGTGTGGCATGGGCAGCTTGCATGTCTGGAAAGGCACCATCAATGCAGAAAAATATATTCAGGTTCTAGAACAACATGTGCTCCCATCCAGACGTCATCTCTTTCAGGGAAGACCCTGCATTTTTCAACAAGATAATGCCAGACCACATTCTGCATCAATCACAACATCATGGCTGCGTAGGAGAAGGATCCGGGTACTGAAATGGCCAGTTTGCAGTCCAGATCTTTCACCTATAGAGAACATTTGGCGCATCATAAAGAGGAAGGTGCAACAAAGAAGGCCCAAGACGATTGAACAGTTAGAGGCCTGTATTAGACAAGAATGGGAGAGCATTCCTATTTCTAAACTTGAGAAACTGGTCTCCTCGGTCCCCAGACGTCTGTTGAGTGTTGTAAGAAGAAGGGGAGATGCCACACAGTGGTGAAAATGGCCTTGTCCCAACTTTTTGGGGATTTGTTGACACCATGAAATTCTGATTCAACATATTTTTCCCTTAAAATGGTACATTTTCTCAGTTTAAACTTTTGTTCCGTGATTTATGTTCTATTCTAAATAAAATATTAGAAGTTGGCACCTCCACATCATTGCATTCAGTTTTTATTCACGATTTGTATAGTGTCCCAACTTTTTTGGAATCCGGTTTGTAGAAGATGCAACATCTCTTTGTCCCTTTCGTCTGTTTTCCATCCACAGACCAATGGGCAGACGGAACGGCTATGTATCTATCGCATAATCAACTTTCATGGGTGAGATACCTCCCGTTGGCAGAATTCACCATCAACAATCGCGTTAATTCTCCACGGGGTGTCTCCTTTTTTTTTTTTAACAGTGGTTTACATCCTCGCTTTAGTTCTAATCCCTCTGTATCCTCACTCAACCCACAGGCAGATTCCTTTACCTCTAGACTGTGCACAGTCTGGGCACAGGTTCAATCGAACCTGGAAAAGGCCCAGGAAACCCAGTGTAAACACGCCAATAAGAGACGTTCCAAGGGGGCAAATTTTGTACTCATCGATAAGGTGTGGTTGTCAACTAAAAATCTTGCTTTGAAGCAATGTTCTTGCCGCATATCATTGGACCATACAATACTATTGAGCTTATTAACCCAGTATCTTTTAGACTTAAGACCCGTATACATGATGTGTTCCATAAGTCGTTACTTAAAAAATATGTGTCACCAGTGGTTCCGGTTAAAAAACCTCCTCCACCTGTGGAGGTTGAGGAGGTCTGATATATAAAATAATAGATGTCAGAAAGATTAGAAATTCCTTTCAATACCTGGTCCACTGGAAAGGTTTAGGACCTGAGGAGAGGTCCTGGATACCTATGTCTAGGATGCATGCTTCCAGGTTAATTACTAAATTTCACCAGGAACACCCTGAGAAACCTCGTCCACAATGCTTGGGTCCGGTGGCCCCTCGTAAAAGGGGGGGGTACTGTAACGGGGCGCCGAAGGCGCACTCAGTCCCCCATCAGCCGCAGACCTGCTGCTTAGCTTCGGGAGCGAGGATCTGTGTTTGGCCTTGTTCCCAGGGCGGCCTTCCTAGCTGGGAGGCTCCCTGCTCCTAGGTCTGCCTTGAGCGCCGAGCTGATCACTCGGTGCTCGATTTGTTTGTCTTTCGGTCATGTGACGCTGGCCACGTCACATGACCCTCATTCCCCACTATAAATACAGGCGGCCTGCTGGCTACAGGTTTCCTGTGATTTTCGTCCTATAGGCTGTGTACTTTATTGTTATTAAGCTACCTCTGGAATTGAACCTTGATCCGCCTCTTGACACCTCTTCTGCCTGCTCCCTGTACCTTGACGCTACCTCTCGGATTTTGACCTCAGCTTGTTTACGGATTTGTCTTTGCCTCTTGCCTTTGTTCTGACATAACCTCCTAGACTGACCTCGGCTAGTTGACCCGCCTCGCCTTCCGTTTTTGTTCTACCTCTTGTCCGCTTATTGTAACTTCTCAGTGGCTGTCCTATTCCCTGTTGTCTCTTTCTCTCTGCTTGCACTTAGTAGGTTAGAGACTGTCGCCCAGTTGGGCTCCATCACCTAGGGTGGGTGGTGCAAGTAGGCAGGGACAGGGGACCAAGTGGCAGCTCAGGGGGTGCACCTCTGCTCTATCTTGATTCCCGTGACTCTACCCGTGACACTCACCACATATATGGATGCACTCATACAGGCACTCACCACATACATGGACGCACTCATAAAGGCACTCACCACATACATGGACACACTCATACAGGCATTTACCACATACATGGACGCACTCATACAGGCACTCACCACATCCATGGACACACTCATACAGGCACTCACCACATACATGGACGCACTCCTACAGGCATTTACCACATACATGTTAGCACTCATACAGGCACTCACCACATCCATGGACACACTCATACAGGCATTTACCACATACATGGTCACACTCATACAGGCATTTACTACCTACATGAACGCACTCATACACACACTCACCACATACATGGACGCACTCATAGACACACTCAACACATACATGGGCACACTTATACAGGCACTCACCACATACATGGACGCACTCATACAGGCATTCACCACATACATAGACGCACTCATACAGATACTCACCACATACATGAATGCACTCATACAGTCACTAACCACATACATGGACGCACTCATACAAGCATTCACCACATACATAGACGCACTCATACAAGCATTCACCACATACATAGACGCACTCATACAGACACTCACCACATACATGGATGCACTCATACAGGCACTCACCACATACATGGACGCACTCATACAGGCACACACCACATACATGGATGCACTCATACAAGCATTCACCACATACATAGACGCACTCATACAAGCATTCACCACATACATAGACGCACTCATACAGACACTCACCACATACATGGATGCACTCATACAGTCACTAACCACATACATGGACGCACTCATACAAGCATTCACCACATACATAGACGCACTCATACAAGCATTCACCACATACATGGACGCACTCATACAGGCACTCACCACATACATGGATGCACTCATACATGCACTCACCACATACATGGACGCACTCATACAGGCACTCAACACATACATGGACGCACTCATACAGGCACACACCACATAGTGTATATGGACGTATGTTAGGGCAAAACCCTATAATAATATATATTTATTAATCTCTCCTACTACTGGTTTTGTTACACACTTTACTCAAGCACATTAATGCTAGCTTAATCACAAGGAAAATAAGTGCAATAATCAACAAAATCTGTATTATCCCCTGCACTATGCCCACAAGCCATCCACCAATATTTTTGAACCAATTTGCTGGGTTCAAGAAACAGAAAGTGTCTGACCACCAAGAATCTTTATCTGCAATATGTTCATCCAATCACTGATCTCTCATTTCCTTCATCTTTTCAATACCTGCCCTTATCTGGAGGTTACCTTGTGGATCTATATAATGAGAGCAGGTTGGTCCTATCACTTGACACATTCCTCCTTTCCTGGCAGTGAGATAATCCAGAACTAAAGTATGCTGGTTAGTGACTATGATTAACTGAGATTGTACATCATTAGTTTGATTTACAAGGCCTAACACATCCTATATCTGGTCATCTAGATAATCTGTTGCTACTGTACTACTAGCTTATCTATATCTGCATAATCATTGGGTAAATAAACAGAGTACTAAAGAACTTATTTGCAATACTCATCTCTACTACATCAGGCTTCCCATTTGGCCTGGGTTTGTTGTCTGCAGCTCTTTTATATAATGTACTGTATGTTTAGGCACAGCAGTTATATTAAGCTTATAATGTGACAGTATAAATGTGGCTGGAGTCAGCCGGACAAGACTACAGGTTCCGTAAGCTCCAGGTGGAATCCACTTATGTGCTGCCACTCCACGAGCAAAACATAGATCACCAGGAGGAGTATAATTATAGGTTACATGATAAAGGAGTATATAAGCAGCTGCAGCAATTGTACACTTTCATTCTTTGATCTTCGAATGGATAAAAAGTTTCTACAGTTTGTTAGCAAGCTCTAACCAAGGCACCGGGATCGCTAGATAAGGCATAGTCTTTGAACCCACAGGACTGTGAGTACAGATCCAACAGTTTTTATAATTGTCCGCATCTGTCATATTCTTTAACATGACCTGATGATGCCAAATAAGGGCATTGTCCCAGTCACTTTTTAGGTTCACATGTAGAGCTTGAATGCTCAGAGCCAGGAGTAGCAGTGCAAGGATCTCCATCCTCATGGTTTGGCACTTTCTTGCAATGTGAGGCATGAATCCAGTTAGGCTTTCCTTCCACCTTTATGAAGGTTGCAGTTTTCGACAGGACTTGGAAGGGACCATCAAATCTGGGCTCAAAGGTTTTCCTCACGTGCCTCTTTATCACCACCCAATCTCTAGGTTCAAGACTGTGTGTACCTTCTACTGAGTCGGTATCTGGAATGGAAGCAAACACTTGTTTATGAGTAAGATCTAACCTTTCAGTAGGGGGCTTCATGTTACTGACCATACTGTCAGTCTGCAACTGCAACTGTTGAGGAAAATACAACCCTAGCCTTGGGGCACTACCAAACAATACCTCAAAGTACCTCAAATAATATAATTATTACTGAGAGAGTAGTGGATGCATGGAATAGCCTTCCTGCAGAAGTGGTAGCTACAAATACAGTGAAGGAGTTTAAGCATGCATGGGATAGGCATAAGGCTATCCTTCATATAAGATAGGGCCTGGGACTATTCATAGGATTCAGATATATTGGGCAGACTAGATGGGCCAAATGGTTCTTATCTGCCGACACATTCTATGTTTCTATAAAGGGGGACAAGCCTGTCTTCTTGTTTGGTGTGGTTCTTATTGAGTACAAGGCTAGAGGCAAACACTCTGTCCATGGTCTACCTGTTTCCTGCATGGCTTTCTGAATTTTCAGTTTCAATGTGCCATTCAGGCGCTCAACTCGGCCACTTCTGGGGATGGTAAACTGTATGGAAGGCTTGGGTCACCCCTAATGCTTGCATAACCTCTCTCATTACTTCACCTGTAAAGTGGGAACCTCTATCTGACTCAATGACTTCAGGAACACTATACCTGTATATCAGTTCGCTGACCAGTTTCTTTGCGGTGTTCTTTGCATTTGCCTTAGACACGGGATAAGCTTCCGGCCATCCTGAAAAGAGATCAACACACACAAGAACAAACTCATACATTCCTACCTTTGGTAGTTGTATGTAGTCTATCTGCAGTCTCTGAAACGGGTAAAGTGGCCTAGGGGTGGGCTTGCTTGAAGTCTTCACCACTTGGCCGGGGTTCTTCAATGCACAGACCATACATCATTGCACAAAACGGCTGCAACTGTAGAGAACCCTGGAGCAATCCAGCCAATATTTACTACACCGTGTACCTCTGCCGTGGTACACCTTGTTTGAGCCTTTACTTTCAGAATAGCAACTTATTCTGGCAACAATAAAGAGTTCATTAGTTCAAGCACAGAGTCTTTGTTTTTAATGGCTGAACTGCAGAAGTCAAAAAGTCTCTAGCCTGCCATATGGGTCCATAGTCATGTGCAATACTAAAATCATACCTGGAGTCCGTGTAGATATTCACCTTCTTCCCTTCGGCCATTTTACACACCTCAGTGAGTGCCTTCAGCTCTGCCTCCTGCACAGACGTGTGCGGAGGGAGTGGTTCAGCAACGGCTAACTCATGCTGTGTGACCACTGCATATCCAGCATGGAACCGGCCATTCTCTTCCATAAATCTGCTTCCATCTACAAAATATTCAACATCAGGATTATCAAGAGGTTTTTTATGCACATGAAAAATTCAGAAGTTTCTTGTTGCATCAACTGTATACAATCATGAGGATAGTTTTCAGCTAAATCAGACAAAAGGCTACCTGTTCTACCCTCCCCCATTTCTGAATCTGTAATTGGTAACAAAGTAGCAGGATTCAGAGTAGTACACCTTTTGAAAGAAAAATTGTCTGGCATGAGGAGGGCACATTGGAGTCTGAGTTGTCTAGCCATAGAAATGTTTTGGTTGCACCCGTGTAAGAATGCCCTGTATGTCATGGAGAGTTTGCACAATCACTGGGTAGTCCAACACTACTTATGAAGGCTTTTTCAATCATTGCCTGCACTGCCACGACTGCCCTGATGCAGGAGGGGGCGCTCGAGCAACAGGATCTAATCTAGCTGAGAAGTATGCCACTGGGCGTTGACGTTCACCATGCTTCTGAGTAAGCACAGCAGTACTGTGACTCTGCATTTCTGAACAGAACAGGTTAAATTCCTCATCATGCTTTGGAATACCCAGGGCTGGAGAAAAGCATCAATTTGACTGGCCACTGCTCTCTCCTGGGCCTGACTGAGGGGGGGAAGTGGGGGGGTACTGCTTCACTCGAGGGGGCTGACATCCTGACTTAGGATACACAGTAACCGGAGACATAGTGAGTTTCCCTATGTCTGTTCATCATTGTTTTTTTTATTTTTTATAATATCCATAATATAACAATTTCACTCCTTTTTTACCTAAAACCAGAGCATACATCTCCCTGTGTTTTTGTAATGATTCCATCAGTAAAGCTGATTTCGCTCACACAGACATAAACAAATATTTCCCATACATTAACACACACTCAAGTCTTTGAACTTATTAACAAATAACATTTTCTGGAGCTCCATACACTCACACTAAGTAACTTACATACATTGCCTTGTTATTTTCTCTTAAAATTTCCAACAGTGTTCTTGCTATTACACATTCCGTGATGTCACTCCCCCCGTGAAGCTACGGCCCCCTGTCTCTCCCCTCATAATCAGCTTTCCGTCTCCATATGTTCTCTATCTCAGCAAACTAAGTTCCTACGGGTTCTGTGACATATTCACCAGGTCACATGGACAGGCAAAAGTTTGTAATCGTCCACAGTCCAACTGCATACGTCTCTCTCTCACTATTTGTCTGGCAGTTTTCCTTCTCAGGCTGTTTGTTGTACAACTTTCCTCTGAAAACTTGTGGCTTCCAACCTTCGGTTTCTATCTCTCTTGCTACCTGAATCCAAATGCTAACTACATCTTCACATGCATGATCCTTAATCCACCCACTGTGGGTGTGCTTGAACCGTTCCCAAACCTCTAAATCAAGTTTTCCATGCTTCCTACCTGCTTTCTCCAACACTTTGTCAACTTTCTTTAACCCATTTTTGCTACCTCTATTTTCTAACAGTTGTTTAGCTGACTCATACTCTTCGGAAACACTGTTCTGATTACCCATTGTCTATTCCTGAATCTGTGCTTACTAGGGGGAACGTTAAACGTCAATTTTTTTCCCACAGCGACTTTCCCACCCTGTCCTTCCAGGTGTACCTACTGTGTTAAAGCTAAAGCCTCTTTGGGCTTCTGGCTAGAGTTGAGCGAACACCTGGATGTTCGGGTTCGAGAAGTTCGGCCGAACTTCCCGGAAATGTTCGGGTTCGGGATCCGAACCCGATCCGAACTTCGTCCCGAACCCGAACCCCATTGAAGTCAATGGGGACCCGAACTTTTCGGCACTAAAACGGCTGTAAAACAGCCCAGGAAAGGGCTAGAGGGCTGCAAAAGGCAGCAACATGTAGGTAAATCCCCTGCAAACAAATGTGGATAGGGAAATGAATTAAAATAAAAATTAAATAAATAAAAATTAACCAAAATCAATTGGAGAGAGGTCCCATAGCAGAGAATCTGGCTTCCCGTCACCCACCACTGGAACAGTCCATTCTCAGATATTTAGGCCCCGGCACCCAGGCAGAGGAGAGAGGTACCGTAACAGAGAATCTGGCTTCATGTCAGCAGAGAATCAGTCTTCATGTCATAGCAGAGAATCAGGCTTCACGTCACCCACCACTGCAACAGTCCATTTTCATAAATTTAGGCCCAGCACCCAGGCAGAGGAGAGAGGTCCCGTAACAGAGGATCTGGCTTCATGTCAGCAGAGAATCAGTCTGCATGTCATAGCAGAAAATCAGGCTTCACGTCAGCCACCACTGTAAGAGTCCATTTTCATAAATTTAGGCCCAGCACCCAGGCAGAGGAGAAAGGTCCCGTAACAGACAATCTGGCTTCATGTCAGCAGAGAATCAGTCTTCATGTCATAGCAGAGAATCAGGCTTCACGTCACCCACCACTGCAACAGTCCATTTTCATAAATTTAGGCCCAGGCACCCAGGCAGAGGAGAGAGGTCCCGTAACAGAGGATCTGGCTTCATGTCAGCAGAGAATTAGTCTGCATGTCATAGCAGAGAATGAGGCTTCACGTCAGCCACCACTGCAACAGTCCATTGGCATATATTTAGGCCCAGCACACAGGCAGAGGAGAGAGGTCCCATAACAGAGGATCTGGCTTCATGTCAGCAGAGAATCAGTCTGCATGTCATAGCAGAAAATCAGGCTTCACGTCACCCAGCACTGTAAGAGTCCATTTTCATAAATTTAGTGTCATGGAACCATGAACCAGATGTACAACAAGAGATAAGTGGAAATAAGAAGGCTTTATTGCAAATCAAGCTGTAAGCAAAAGTCCAGGCGGATGGCTAAACCGAAGCAGGGTCTTGCGTAGACAGGGGTCAGGAACTAGAAGGGTAGTCAGACGAAGCCTGGATCAGGAACCAGCAGGGTAGTCAGACGAAGCCAGGATCAGGAACCAACGGGGTAGTCAGACGAAGCCAGGATCAGGAACCAACGGGGTAGTCAGACGAGGCCAGGATCAGGAACCAGAAGCAGCAGCAGTCTTAGAAGCATGTGAACACAGGAGGACCAAGCAAGGAACTGAAGCCACAGACCTCCTATATATATGAGCTAGGCATCCAGCTCCTCCCAGTGGGAAGGAGAAGCCGCAGGGTGGGAGGCTACAAGAAACCCAGAAACCAAGATGGCCGCCAGCACATGTCAAACGAAGGAGAACAGTGAGAAGGTAAGACCATGACAGTACCTCCCCCTCAAGGGCCCCTCCTCCGCGGAGTAAGGAACGGTTTCTGAGGGAAGTGTGCGTGGAAGGCTCGGAGCAAAGCAGGAGCATGGACATCTGCGGAGGGAACCCAGGAACGCTCCTCTGGACCATAACCACGCCAATGGACCAAAAACTGCAACCGACCGCGGACCAGGCGTGAGTCCAGGATATTGCTCACCTCATATTCCTCACGATTGCCCACTTGGACCGGACGGGGCCGAGGAACCGAGGAAGTGAAACGATTACACACCAATGGCTTCAACAGGGAGACATGAAACACGTTGGAGATCCGCATGCCAGGAGGAAGCGCAAGGGCATAGGCTACCGGGTTTACCCTGCGAAGCACTCGGAAGGGACCAACAAAGCGAGGCGCCAGCTTGGGAGTGGGCACTCGAAGGTTGAGGTTGCGGGTGGACAACCATACACGGTCTCCGACCTGGTAGGAAGGAGCGGGCGCTCCTCAAGGGACCTCTGGATCTGTAACCAAGAAGCACGCAGGACGGAAAGGTGATCCTCCACAGCCGGAATATCCTGGGGAGAGAATACCTCCGGTAACACGGCAGGTTGGAACCCATAATTGGCCATGAAGGGAGACGTCCCAGAGGAAGAGTTCACCGCCGTGTTCCTGGCAAACTCAGCCCAAGGCAGGAGGTCAACCCAATTGTCTTGGTGATCGGAGACATAGCAACGAAGGAATTGCTCCAAGGCCTGATTGGATCGTTCTGCGGCCCCATTGGACTGAGGGTGGTAGGCCGAGGAGAAAGAGAGATGAATCCCCAACTGGGAGCAAAAGGCGCGCCAGAACCTGGACACAAACTGACTCCCCCGATCCGACACAATCTCCTTGGGCAAACCGTGCAACCGGAAGACCTCCCTGGCGAAAATCGTGGCCAACTCTTGTGCAGAGGGTAACTTCTTGAGAGGAACACAGTGGCACATTTTGGAAAACCGATCCACAATCATGAGAATGACCTGTATGGCCTCGGGATGCAGGGAGGTCCACAATGAAATCCATCCCCAGGTGTGACCATGGGCGCTCCCCGGTGGCTATGGGTTGCAAAAGGCCCAACGGAAGGTGCCGAGGGGACTTACTCTGGGCACAAACGGAGCATGCCGCTACATATGCGGCGATGTCGGAACGTAGAGAAGGCCACCAGAACAGACGTGAAACAGCCCAGGACAGCTGATTCTTACCAGGATGCCCCGCGGCCTTGGAGTTATGGTAGGTTCGCAACAACCGAGTGCGCAACTCCTCAGGCACAAAACACCTGCCGTTGGGTCTCCCAGAGGGAGCACCAGATTGAGCCGCCAAAATCTGCTCACCCAGGGGAGAGGTCAGGCTGGTGCGAATGGCGGCCAGGATCTGATTCGGAGGTATGACCGAAGTCGGAATCGACTCCTCCCCGGACAGCTCGGCGTACTGCCGTGATAAGGCATCCGCTCTGATGTTCTTGGAACCGGGTAGGTAGGAGACCACGTAATTAAAACGTGACAAGAACAGAGCCCATCTGGCCTGACGTGGTGTCAATCTCTTGGCCTCAGAAAGGTAGGTCAGATTCTTGTGGTCCGTCAGGATGAGAACCGGAACCACCGAACCCTCGAGCAAGTGCCTCCATTCTTTAAGGGCCTGCACGATGGCCAATAACTCCCTGTCACCAATCTGATAGTTGCACTCCGCGGAAGACAGTTTCCGGGAGTAAAACCCACAGGGAAGCAGAGGACCCTCTGGTGTTCTACGCTGAGACAGAAGGGCGCCTACTCCCGTCTCAGACGCGTCCACCTCGAGGACAAAGGGCAACCCAGGGTTGGGATGCGACAGAATCGGAGCCGACACAAAGGCGGACTTTAGAGCCTCAAAAGCTCGGATGGCCTCGAGCGGCCAGACCTGGAAATTACTGCCCTTCCTGGTCAGATCCGTGAGAGGCTTGGCTAGCATAGAAAAGTCCCTGATGAACTTCCGATAATAATTGGCGAAGCCCAAAAAGCGCTGCAGGGCACGGAGACCACTGGGCTGGGGCCACTGTAAGACAGCCGAAACCTTCTCAGGATCCATGGAGAACCCCTCAGCGGAAATGATGTAACCTAAGAAGGTTACCTGGGATCGGTGAAATTCGCATTTCTCAAGCTTACCGAACAGCCTGTTCTCTCGTAACCGTTGCAACACTCGTCTGACATCCATAATGTGGGCCTCCATGGATTCAGAATATACCAAGATGTCATCCAAATAGACCACCACACACTGCTGCAACAGGTCACGGAAAACATCGTTGATGAATTCCTGGAAGACTGCGGGCGCATTGCACAACCCAAAGGGCATAACCAAGGATTCATAATGACCGGTCCTGGTGTTAAACGCGGTCTTCCACTCATCGCCCGCCTTGATCCTTACCAGGTTATATGCCGCCCTCAGGTCGAGTTTGGTAAAGACCGTGGCCCCTTTGAGGCGATCGAACAGCTCGGAAATCAAGGGTATCGGGTAAGCGTTCTTGATCGTGATGCGATTGAGACCCCTGTAATCGATGCAAGGCCTCAACTCACCGCCCCTCTTTTTCACAAAGAAAAATCCAGCCCCTGCTGGGGACGAGGATTTGCGAATGTGTCCGCGTGAAAGCGCCTCCCTCACGTACTCCTCCATGGCCTCATTCTCCGCTACCAACAGTGGATAGACTTTGCCACGAGGAGGAACGGCACCAGATTGTAACTCTATGGCACAATCGTATGGGCGGTGCGGAGGTAGGGCTACCGCGCGCACCTTATCGAATACATCCCGGTACTCTTCGTATTCAGGAGGCAACAGAGAGTCCGAGGAAGTACACAGCAACTTGACAGGCCCATGGATGCAACTAGCCCCACACTGCGGTGACCACGAGAGGATCTCGGCCGATCTCCAATCGAAAGTCGGATTATGCTTCTGGAGCCAGGGGTACCCCAAGACCACCGGGTAGTGTGGAGACGAAATCACCTGGAGACAGACCGACTCTCTGTGAACGGCACCAATGGCTATCCCCACTGGAAGGGTCTCATGAGTCACGTGTGGCGGCAGAAGGGGTCTGCCGTCTATCGCCTCAAGAGCCAGTGGGGAACCTCGAGGCTGCAGAGGAATGGAATTGGCGGCAGCGAACACACTATCAATGAACAAACCACCAGCACCAGAGTCCACCAACGCCTGGGTCGTCACCGAGCCCCCGACCCAGGAGAGGACAACAGTGATCAGTGGTTTGTCAACACGGGAAACCGGGGACGAGGAGACTCCACCCAAGATCTGCCCCCGACAGGAACTCAGGTGCGAGCGTTTCCCGGACGGTTCGGACATGCCAACCGAAAATGCCCACCGAGACCACAGTACATGCATCGGCCCTCGCGTCTCCGGAGTACCCTCTCCCCCTCGGACAGGCGAGCAAACCCCAGCTGCATGGGTTCACCCCCAGACAAGTCATCCCCCGGAGGCGTGGGAGGAGAGGGAGGCACGGGTGGGACAGCAAACGTAGGCGCCAATCTGTTAGAAGACCTCCGCAGGCTCTCCTTAAAGGAAGGCCTCTCCCTGAGTCTGGTGTCAATCAAAATCAGGAAAGAAATAAGAGACTCGAGCTCCACTGGTAGGTCCTTAGCTGCAACCTCATCCTTCAAGGCATCCGAGAGACCGTGAGAGAAAGCAGCGACCAGAGCCTCATTATTCCAGCCCACCTCTGCTGCCAGGGTACGAAACTCAATGGCGTATTCAGCTACGGATCGTGAACCCTGTCTGATGGACATAAGGAGCTTCGCAGCAGAGGCAGCACGAGCCGGCACATCGAATACCTTCCGAAGAGAAGCAACAAAACCGGAAAACTCGGCAACCACCGGATTGTTGTTCTCCCATAAAGGGCTGGCCCAGGCCAAGGCCTTGTCCGAGAGCAGCGAGATCAAGAAGCCCACCTTTGATCTCTCAGTAGGAAAGGCATGTGGCAGCAACTCGAAATAAATGCCCACCTGGTTAAGGAAACCTCGGCACTGAGTTGGCTCTCCACCAAAGCGCTGTGGAAGGGGGGCAGAACCGGTCATACAACAAGACACCGCAGGCGCAGCAACAGGTGTCGGGGTAGACTCTTGCGCAACAACCGGAGCGGCAGTAGGAGCGGGCCCAGGAGCGACAACCGACCCATCGACAACGGAAGCGAAATGAGCCGTGCGTTCAAGCAGGGTTTGCAACGCTACAGCGAACCGACCCAACAGGTGATCCTGCTGATCAAGTCTGGCAACCAGCGTAGGTAGCGAGGATGGCCCTGTACCGTCAAAATTCATGGCTTGGTCCTAATGTCATGGAACCATGAACCAGACGTACAACAAGAGATAAGTGGAAATACGAAGGCTTTATTGCAAATCAAGCTGTAAGCAAAAGTCCAGGCGGATGGCTAAACCGAAGCAGGGTCTTGCGTAGACAGGGGTCAGGAACTAGAAGGGTAGTCAGATGAAGCCTGGATCAGGAACCAGCAGGGTAGTCAGACGAAGCCAGGATCAGGAACCAACGGGGTAGTCAGACGAAGCCAGGATCAGGAACCAACGGGGTAGTCAGACGAGGCCAGGATCAGGAACCAGAAGCAGCAGCAGTCTTAGAAGCATGTGAACACAGGAGGACCAAGCAAGGAACTGAAGCCACAGACCTCCTATATATATGAGCTAGGCATCCAGCTCCTCCCAGTGGGAAGAAGAAGCCGCAGGGTGGGAGGCTACAAGAAACCCAGAAACCAAGATGGCCGCCAGCACATGTCAAACGAAGGAGAACAGTGAGAAGGTAAGACCATGACATTTAGGCCCAGCACCCAGGCAGAGGAGAGAGGTCCCGTAACAGACAATCTGGCTTCATGTCAGCAGAGAATTAGTCTGCATGTCATAGCAGAGAATGAGGCTTCACGTCAGCCACCACTGCAACAGTCCATTGGCATATATTTAGGCCCAGCACACAGGCAGAGGAGAGAGGTCCCATAACAGAGGATCTGGCTTCATGTCAGCAGAGAATCAGTCTGCATGTCATAGCAGAGAATGAGGCTTCACGTCACCCAGCACTGTAAGAGTCCATTTTCATAAATTTAGGCCCAGCACCCAGGCAGAGGAGAGAGGTCCCGTAACAGACAATCTGGCTTCATGTCAGCAGAGAATTAGTCTGCATGTCATAGCAGAGAATGAGGCTTCACGTCAGCCACCACTGCAACAGTCCATTGGCATATATTTAGGCCCAGCACACAGGCAGAGGAGAGAGGTCCCGTAACAGAGAATCTGTCTTCATGTCAGCAGAGAATCAGTCTGCATGTCATAGCAGAGAATCAGGCTTCACGTCAGCCAACATTGGAACAGTCCATTGGCTTATTTTTAGGCCCCGGCACCCAGACAGAGGAGAGGTTCATTCAACTTTGGGTAGCCTCGCAATATAATGGTAAAATGAAAATAAAAATAGGATTGAATGAGGAAGTGCCCTGGAGTCCAATAATATATGGTTAAGGGGAGGTAGTTAATGTCTAATCTGCACAAGGGATGGACAGGTCCTGTGGGATCCATGCCTGGATCATTTTTA
Source organism: Bufo gargarizans (assembly GCF_014858855.1). Lineage (NCBI taxonomy): Eukaryota > Metazoa > Chordata > Amphibia > Anura > Bufonidae > Bufo > Bufo gargarizans. The sequence goes on along the minus strand of NC_058081.1, from coordinate 724,392,908 downwards.
TGAACGTCAGCTTGTCCACATTGGCTGTAGACAGGCGGCTGCGTTTGTCTGTAATGACGCCCCCTGCCGTGCTGAATACACGTTCAGACTAAACGCTGGCCGCCGGGCAGGCCAGCACCTCCAAGGCATAAAAGGCTAGCTCTGGCCACGTGGACAATTTAGAGACCCAGAAGTTGAATGGGGCCGAACCATCAGTCAGTACGTGGAGGGGTGTGCACACGTACTGTTCCACCATGTTAGTGAAATGTTGCCTCCTGCTAACACGTTGCGTATCAGGTGGTGGTGCAGTTAGCTGTGGCGTGTTGACAAAACTTTTCCACATCTCTGCCATGCTAACCCTGCCCTCAGAGGAGCTGGCCGTGACACAGCTGCCTTGGCGACCTCTTGCTCCTCCTCTGCCTTGGCCTTGGGCTTCCACTTGTTCCCCTGTGACATTTGGGAATGCTCTCAGTAGCGCGTCTACCAACGTGCGCTTGTACTCGCGCATCTTCCTATCACGCTCCAGTGCAGGAAGTAAGGTGGGCACATTGTCTTTGTAGCGTGGATCCAGCAGGGTGGCAACCCAGTAGTCCGCACAGGTTAAAATGTGGGCAACTCTGCTGTCGTTGCGCAGGCACTGCAGCATGTAGTCGCTCATGTGTGCCAGGCTGCCCAGGGGTAAGGACAAGCTGTCCTCTGTGGGAGGCGTATCGTCATCGTCCTGCCTTTCCCCCCAGCCACGCACCAGTGATGGACCCGAGCTGCGTTGGGTGCCACCCCGCTGTGACCATGCTTCATCCTCATCCTCCTCCACCTCCTCCTCATCCTCGTCCTCCTCGTCCTCCAGTAGTGGGCCCTGTCTGGCCACATTTGTACCTGGCCTCTGCTGTTGCCAAAAACCTCCCTCTGAGTCACTTCGAAGAGACTGGCCTGAAAGTGCTAAAAATGACCCCTCTTCCTCCTCCTCCTCCTCCTCCTCCTGGGCCACCTCCTCTTCCATCATCGCCCTAAGTGTTTTCTCAAGGAGACATAGAAGTGGTATTGTAACGCTGATAACGGCGTCATCGCCACTGGCCATGTTGGTGGAGTACTCGAAACAGCGCAACAGGGCACACAGGTCTCGCATGGAGGCCCAGTCATTGGTGGTGAAGTGGTGCTGTTCTGTAGTGCGACTGACCCGTGCGTGCTGCAGCTGAAACTCCACTATGGCCTGCTGCTGCTCGCACAGTCTGTCCAGCATGTGCAAGGTGGAGTTCCACCTGGTGGGCACGTCGCATATGAGGCGGTGAGCGGGAAGGCTGAAGTTACGCTGTAGCGCAGACAGGCGAGCAGCAGCAGGATGTGAACGCCGGAAGCGCGAACAGACGGCCCGCACTTTATGCAGCAGCTCTGACATGTCGGGGTAGTTGTGAATGAACTTCTGCACCACCAAATTCAGCACATGCGCCAAGCAAGGGATGTGCGTCAAATTGGCTAGTCCCAGAGCTGCAACGAGATTTCGCCCATTATCACAGACCACCAGGCCGGGCTTGAGGCTCACCGGCAGCAACCACTCGTCGGTCTGTTGTTCTATACCCCGCCACAACTCCTGTGCGGTGTGGGGCCTGTCCCCCAAACATATGAGTTTCAGAATGGCCTGCTGACGTTTACCCCGGGCTGTGCTGAAGTTGGTGGTGAAGGTGTGTGGCTGACTGGATGAGCAGGTGGAAGAAGAGGAGGAGGAGGCCGAGAAGGAGGAGGTGGCAACAGGAGGCAAAGAATGTTGCCCTGCGATCCTTGGCGGCGGAAGGACGTGCGCTAAACAGCTCTCCGCCTGGGGCCCAGCTGCCACTACATTTACCCAGTGTGCAGTTAGGGAGATATAGCGTCCCTGGCCGTGCTTACTGGTCCACGTATCTGTGGTTAGGTGGACCTTGCTACAGATGGCGTTGCGCAGTGCACACTTGATTTTATCGGATACTTGGTTGTGAAGGAAGGCACGGCTCTCTTGGAGAAGTAGTGCCGGCTGGGAACAACATACTGTGGGACAGCAAGCGACATGAGCTGTTTGAAGCTGTCTGTGTCCACCAGCCTAAATGACAGCATTTCATAGGCCAGTAGTTTAGAAATGCTGGCATTCAGGGCCAGGGATCGAGGGTGGCTATGTGGGAATTTACGCTTTCTCTCAAATGTTTGTGAGATGGAGAGCTGAACGCTGCCGTGTGACATGGTTGAGACGCTTGGTGACGGAGGTGGTGGTGGTGGTGTTGGTGGTACATCCCCTGTTTGCTGGGCTGCAGGTGCCAACGTTCCTCCAGAGGCAGAGGAAGAGGCCGAGGCGGCAGCAGCAGAAGAGGTAGCAGGGGGAGCCTGAGTGACTTCCTTGGTTTTAAGGTGTTTACTCCACTGCAGTTCATGCTTTGCATGCAGGTGCCTGGTCATGCAGGTTGTGCTCAGGTTCAGAACGTTAATGCCTCGCTTCAGGCTCTGATGGCACAGCGTGCAAACCACTCGGGTCTTGTCGTCAGCACATTGTTTGAAAAAGTGCCATGCCAGGGAACTCCTTGAAGCTGCCTTTGGGGTGCTCGGTCCCAGATGGCGGCGGTCAGTAGCAGGCGGAGTCTCTTGGCGGCGGGTGTTCTGCTTTTGCCCACTGCTCCCTCTTTTGCTACGCTGTTGGCTCGGTCTCACCACTGCCTCTTCCTCCGAACTGTGAAAGTCAGTGGCACGACCTTCATTCCATGTGGGGTCTAGGACCTCATCGTCCCCTGCATCGTCTTCCACCCAGTCTTGATCCCTGACCTCCTGTTCAGTCTGCACACTGCAGAAAGACGCAGCAGTTGGCACCTGTGTTTCGTCATCATCAGAGACATGCTGAGGTGGTATTCCCATGTCCTCATCATCAGGAAACATAAGTGGTTGTGCGTCAGTGCAGTCTATGTCTTCCACCGCTGGGGAAGGGCTAGGTGGATGCCCTTGGGAAACCCTGCCAGCGGAGTCTTCAAACAGCATAAGAGACTGCTGCATAACTTGAGGCTGAGACAGTTTCCCTGGTATGCATGGGGGTGATGTGACAGACTGATGGGGTTGGTTTTCAGGCGCCATCTGTGCGCTTTCTGCAGAAGACTGGGTGGGAGATAATGTGAACGTGCTGGATCCACTGTCGGCCACCCAATTGACTAATGCCTGTACCTGCTTAGGCCTTACCATCCTTAGAACGGCATTGGGCCCCACCAAATATCGCTGTAAATTATGGCGGCTACTGGGACCTGAGGTAGTTGGTACACTAGGACGTGTGGATGTGGCAGAACGGCCACGTCCTCTCCCAGCACCAAAGGGTCCACTAACACCACCACGACCATGTCCACGTCCGCGTCCCTTACTAGATGTTTTCCTCATTGTTATCGTTCACCACAACAACAAAAATATTATTTAGCCCAATGTATTGTATTCAAATTCAGCGGGATATAAATTTGAGGCCTAGTATTTAGGCGCTGGGTGACCGGTATGGATTTAGTGACAGAATTAGACTTGGAAATGCACAGTAGCGTGTGTGTGAAGTTATTCTGAATGACCCTATGTGCACCTTGAATATTATATACCCTTTTAGGGATAGATTTCAAATAGCTCTGATATAGCAGAAACCACTAAATTTTTAAATTGCTAAATTGGGAATTGTATTTCAACCCAGAACAAAAAATGTGCTTTGACGGACACTAAATAACTTGCCCATCCACAACAGGACAGCGGTAACGACAGATGTAGCGGGATATAAATTTGAGGCCTAGTATTTAGGCGCTGGGTGACCGGTATGGATTTACTAACAGAATTAGACTTGGAAATACACAGTAGCGGGTGTGTGTGAAGTTATTCTGAATGACCCTATGTGCACCTTGAATATTATATACCCTTTTAGGGATAGATTTCAAATAGCTCTGATACAGCAGAAACCACTAAATTATGAAATTGCTAAATTGGGAATTGTATTTCAACCCAGATCAAAAAATGTGCTTTGACGGACACTAAATAACTTGCCCAGCCACAACAGGACAGCGGTAACGACAGATTTAGCGGGATATAAATTTGAGGCCTAGTATTTAGGCGCTGGGTGACCGGTATGGATTTAGTGACAGAATTAGACTGGGATATGGCCAAAAAATAACCACACTATTGCTGGTTAAATGCACTTGGTGTGACAGCTTGACCAACCACACTACTGAGGGTTAAATGCACTTGGTGACGGGCGCAGCTTGCCCCTGATGTAGTATATGGCCAAAAAATAAACAGACTATTGCTGGTTAAATGCACTTGGTGTGACAGCTAGGCATAAGGCCATCCTTCATATAAGATAGGGCCGGGGCTATTCATAGGATTCAGATATATTGGGCAGACTAGATGGGCCAAATGGTTCTTATCTGCCGACACATTCTATGTTTCTATGTTTCTATGTAGGCTTTAGCCAAAAAACAACCACACCATTGAGGGTTAAATGCACTTGGTGACGGGCGCAGCTTGCCCCTGATGTCGTATATGGCCAAAAAATGAACAGACTATTGCTGGTTAAATGCACTTGGTGACAGGCGCAGCTTGATGTAGTATATGGCCAAAAAACAACCACACTACTGAGGGTTAAATGCACTTGGTGACGGGCGCAGCTTGCCCCTGATGTAGTATATGGCCAAAAAATGAATAGACTATTGCTGGTTAAATGCACTTGGTGTGACAGCTTCACCCTGATGTAGGCTTTAGCCAAAAAACAACCACACCATTGAGGGTTAAATGCACTTGGTGACGGGCGCAGCTTGCCCCTGATGTAGTATATGGCCAAAAAATAAACAGACTATTGCTGGTTAAATGCACTTGGTGTGACAGCTTCATCCTGATGTAGGCTTTAGCCAAAAAACAACCACACCATTGAGGGTTAAATGCACTTGGTCGCAGCTTGGATGCACTTGGTCGCAGCACCGCACAAGACACAAAATGGCCGCCGATCACCCCAGAAAAAAGTGACTGACAAACGGTCTGGGCAGCCTAAAAACAGTGAGCATTTGAATTTCAGCAGCTCAATGATGCACAGCTGCAGATCTATCGATTAATCAAGTCCTTTGGAGGAGTTAATCTGCCTAATCTCGCCCTACTGTCGCAGCTGCAACCTCTCCCTACACTGATCAGAGCAGAGTGACGGGCGGCGCTATGTGACTCCAGCTTAAATAGAGGCTGGGTCACATGGTGCTCTGGCCAATCACAGCCATGCCAATAGTAGGCATGGCTGTGACGGCCTCTTGGGGCAATTAGTATGACGCTTGTTGATTGGCTGCTTTGCAGCCTTTCAAAAAGCGCCAAGAAAGCGTCACAAAAGCGCCAAGAAAGCGACGAACACCGAACCCGAACCCGGACTTTTACGAAAATGTCCGGGTTCGGGTCCGTGTCACGGAGACACCCCAAAATTGTGTACGAACCCGAACTATACAGTTCGAGTTCACTCATCCCTACTTCTGGCCCCTTCCCCTAGCTTCCTGCCAGATATGGGGTTCCAAGGCTCCTGATTGCCCTGTGCTGCATTCACTGTGATCCTATACAAAATCCAGAGGACTACTAAGACATATATCAAGATACCAAGTGCAAACCCCAAAAAACTATATTATTCATACCCAGCGATCATAGGAATGATGTGGTTGGGGTTCTTACCTCTCAAATATGGCTCGACCTTAAGTAGACCTTTTATACTTGCCCACAGTCCCGATCCCAGGCAGAAAGGCAAAGGAGACACAGATAGATTTGTAAGAATAAGCTTCTTACCTTAACAGCGCAGTTTTTAGATCATCTGTGTGTCCTGGTCCCTCTCCTTAATCGGTCAGAGTTGTTGGGAAGAGTCCACTGGTCGAGCCCCACGTTGATGGCGCTAAGAATTGTTAGTGCAAAACCCCTACTTCTATGACCTGTTGGGGTCCAAATCAAATAAAAGTACGAGTATACTCAGGAGAGATAAATGACACAGGCTCAAGGTTGTATCAGAATGATATCTCTCATCTTTATTAGGTGGATACAAAATATTTATACCCTTTTTCTAGAACTCAAGCCAAACACAGATATCGTCATTTTACGTAAGCATCACATGAATAATAATAATAATAATAATAATAATTTATTTTTTGATGTTTGCAAGTCAAGCATATTTAATTACAAAAAACAAATTATCTTTTTCTTCAGTTATTCATCCTTGAAAAGTATCTAGACCCAGTTATGCTGCCAAAACATCAGCCACACATAGTTCTGAGAACTAATAAGCAATTAACTTTGTTTGTCTCAAGTACACACGGCTCAGAAATTCTCAATTCTGACCTAAAATAAACCAGCAAAGTAAGATGGAATCCGGGATACAAAATGAAGGTGCAATCCCTCACAACATATGTACTGTATATATATTTATATATATATATATATAGATATATATATACATACATACATACATACATACACACACACATTACACACATTACACACATATGAACATACAAGTAGTTATACACCTATTTCTACACACAGACAGTTACCTTTCCTGTAGACAGCTGATGTCTGGTCCTCACAGGTAGCCTTGAGAAGTAGGTGCCATCACTAGTGTTGAGTGCGAATATTCGAATTGCAAAATTTTTTTAATGCTCCAGTCAGTGCCCGTTGCCGCTTCTGCCGACTTCCGTGCTCATGGAGCGTCCCCATCACCATGGGAATGTCTCCATATACTAGAATGTACTGTCGGATTTGAGAATTACGTTGAAATCGCGATGCGATTATTTCGAGTTATATTAATCGCATCGCGATTTCAACTTAGCACTGCTATATTCCATATTACATGTGTATTTTACAAAATTTCGTACTATTGCTCTAACTTCGTCTTTTAGAATATTCGTAATATTCTAAAAGACGAAGTTAGAGCAATATTAAGAATATACGTAAAGTTTAAATCGCAATGCGATTATTTCGAGTTCTATTAATCGCATCGCGAATTCAACTTGGACCGGGTTTAGTTGAGAGTGAGACCCAGCAGCAGCAAGTTGAAATCGCGATGCGATTAATATAACTCGAAGTAATCGCATCGCGATTTCAACTTAGTACTGCTATATTTTTTCATATTCGCTTAATATGGAATATAGCAGTGCTAAGTTGAAATCGCGATGCGATTAATATAACTCGAAATAATCGCATCGCGATTTCACCTTTTTACGTATATTTTTAATATTGCTCTAACTTCGTCTTTCAGAATATTCGTAATATTGCTCTAACTTCGTCTTTTAGAATATTCGTAATATTCTAAAAGACGAAGTTAGAGCAATATTACGAAATTTCGTAAAATACCGTTGCCTTATACTATTGAAGGAAAAAAATAAAAAAATCGCAATACGCGATTAATTTAATCACATATTATTCGCGATAATTGGAATAATTACGAATATTCGATTTCGACTAATATAACACGAATATTCGCGAAATATCGCGAAATCGAATATGGCACCTCCCGCTCATCACTAGCCATCACGCCTCTGTGCCATCCAGGGACAGCAGTGGAGGGGTTATCAGTAACCTACTATGGGGGGTCAGAGAACAAAGAAAGGGGTTAGTCAGCACCTCCCAGTGCGCAGGTGCACGATGCCATGGCAAAGACCTAGAGAAAAAAAGAGACAATGCAGCAGCACCCTGCAAATCAGATAAAGTACAACAATGCCATAGTCACAAAATTATAGTGCTAATGCTACGCTTATTTATAAAGTGAGATGCTTGGCCAATGCATTTTGTACAAACCCCTCTGAGCCCGTCTGCTGTACGTCAAGGTGATCTCTGTAAGACTGTTCCTAACACTAAATACTACCTGTTATGCGCCATAATGGCCACCATAAAGTTCAGGAAGTGTTGGATCCACATGCATGCTGGGTCCACTCTGCCAGCATGAGAAGTCCACAGAGTAGTCCTATGACATAGTGGTGAGGTGGCAGCAGCATGAGGAGACCACAGAGAGGCACAATGGAAAGGTATAGAGTGGGCTCGGCATGCATGTTGGTACCTGCATCTCTTGTAATGGAGGCCATTATGGCACTAAAAATAGTAAAAGGCAGAGTGGACCCAGCATGCATGTGAATCCAACACTCCCTGAATTTTATGGCGGCCATTATGGCACATAACAGGTAGTATTTAGTGTTAGGACCCGTCTAACAGAGATCACCTTGACGTACTGCAGACGGGCTCAGATGGTTTTGTACAAAATGCACTGGCCAAGCATCTCACTTTATAAATAAGCGTAGCATTAGCACCATAATGTTTGTGACTATGACATTGTTGTACTTTATCTGATTTGCAGGGTGCTGCTGCATTGTCTCTTTTTTCCTCTGGGTCAGAGAACAAGACACACAGGAGGGGGGGCAGACATTGTAGAGATCTGTGTGCTGGAGCAGCCAGCCTGCTCTACAGTAGCTGCACACTGGAGGATGGGGCTTGATCCCATAAAGTTCTGCTATTGGCTGGCAGGTGATGTCATAGTAAGCTGAAAGCCAATAGAAAACAGAAAGCAGTACTGGCAAGTGGTGTGCCAGTACGGCGGATCCCAGCCTGAGAACGGCCATAGGAAGAGGAGAAAACTGCAATTATACTGTATCTGCTCCTCACTGAGTAAGGACCTTCAGTGTCAGGAGCTCCAGCACTGCTGCTGTAAGTGGCATCTGCTTCTATAAAGTGCAGCAGTTGTGAGTAGGGGCAGCCCTAGATCTAATGAAAACTTTCAGTACTGCTCTGGGGCCCCTTCTGAGCTCGGGCCCCAGAGCAGTCGCTTCCACTGCTTCCCTGATTGCTACGCCACTGGTGTCAGCAGTAGGTTTGTGTTGACGTCACTGATTTATTTGCCCTTCCTCTGATCCGTCAGAACAATAACCCACAAAAAACTGATCTTGTCTGTGGAGCATCCGCCTTCACTCCGACAGCATTTGGTCAGTAATCCATCAGTATTGCTAATGCCAAAAAAAGCAGGAGTGGATCTAAAACAGAGAGAACATGTGAATGGAATATTCGCATGTCTTCTGTGTTTTGTACCCACTCCTGCTTTTGGTTACCTAATCATAAGCCAATTCTGATGGGACCATACAGGTCTTACAGCTGCTACACAGACAGGATCCGTTGTGCGTCTCATTTTTCCTTTTTTCTGACAGATCAGAAGAAAGGTCAAATAAATGATGATGTCAGCCAGAACGAAAGCCAAAATAGTGTCCCAGTCATAAAGTGGGGGGGGGGGGGGGAAACAGCATAAGAAGTCCACAGAGTGGCCCTATGACATAGTGGTGATGTGGCAGCAGCATGAGGAGACCACAGAGCGGCACAATGATAGAGTCTGGAGGTGGCGGCAGCATCAGGAGGCCGCAGAGTGGCATGGTACTATAGTGTGGAGATGACAGCAGCATCAGGAGACCACAGAGTGTCAAGGTGACATAGTGTTGATATAGCAGCAGCATCACCATCAGGATACCAAAAAACACCAATATAACCAAACTCACCACTATATCATAGAAAAATCAATAAACTTTATTCAAGACCAACAATACATAAATATACAATGTCAATGCGGCTTAAAAGGACCCCACGCTAACAACACGTTGTGGGTAAGACACTCACAAGCGGTACATATCCCTAAGAAAATCCTGTAAACTCCCAAGTAACCCCCCCAGTCATATGTCAATAAACAATGAAAAAATCCATAAAATGGTATAAGTACAATGCATAGGACAACAGGCTAACAATTATACATAAGTAAGAAGATCAGGAAAGAGTGCATATTATACCAACCGCAAGTGGTGACACGATGACAGAGTCTGGAGTTGGCGGCAGCAGCAGCATCAGGAGTCCACAGAGTGGCAAGGTGACATAGTGTGGAGATGGCAGCAGCATCAGGATACCACAGAGTAACAAGGTGACATAGTGTGGAGATGGCAGCAACATTAGCATCAGGAGTCCACAGAGTGGCAAGGTGACATAGTGTGGAGATGGCAGCAGCATCAGGATACCACAGAGTAACAAGGTGACATAGTGTGGAGATGGCAGCAACATCAGCATCAGGAGACCACAGAGTGGCAAGGTGACATAGTATGGAGATGGCAGCAGCATCAGGAGACCACAGAGTGGCAAGGTGACATAGTGTGGAGATGGCAGCAGCATCATCATCAGGAGACCACAGAGTGGCAAGGTTACATAGAGTGGAGATGGCAGCAGCAGCATCAGGAGACCGGAAAGTGACTCGGTGACAGAGTGGGGAGGTGGGTGACAATACCAGTACCCACTGACGAAGCTGAGTGAAAGAAGGAGCACTTGGCATCAGATGTGTGGCATCAGGCAGCATCAAAGTAGTAGCTGAGGCAGGTAGGCAGAAGAAACCGGACTCTTTTGTCAAAGTGTTGGTGTGGCACCATGAATGATGTAGTCTGATGCATCAGGCATTGGTGGTAAGAAATCCTGGCTGATCCATGCCTGATTTATCTTGACAAAGGTCAGTCTCTCCACATTTAGAGTGGATAGGTGAGTTCTCTTTGGGGTTACTATGGCCCCCACTGCACTAAACACCCAATCTGATGCCACACTACTGGCTATGCAGGACAACTTTTCCAGGGCAAATTCTGTTAGTTGCGGACACAAATTCAGTTTGGCTGCACAGTAGTTCAGCGGATCTTCAATGTGGGTTGGCAGGGTGCTGTCCAAATATGCCACCACCTGCTGGTTCTGGTCCCGCTCCAGGTCTACCTGCTGCTGCTGGTGAGTAGTTTCTTTACTAGGTGGGTTAAGAAAGCTGCTCATCATCGACTATAGACTCAAGCAACTCCTGATGGAGCTGGTACTGCTCCTACCCCCCCCCCCCCCGCCACCCGGTCAGACCTGCGAGAGGATGGACGATGGCGCAGATAGGCAGCGGCCAACTGACTATATGGGATGTCTCCATAGTAGTTCAGTTTGTTCTCTCTCTCAGCTGGTTTTAAAAAAGGCCCCCATTTTGAACCGGTAGCAAGGGTCCAACAAGGTGGAGAGCCAGAAGTCATCCCTCTGCCGAATGGTGACAATTTGGCTTTCACTACCCAAGCAAGTGAGCATGCAGTGGGCCATTTGAGCAAGTGACTGGGAGGGACTCCCTGCCTCCATCTCCACTGCATACTGCCACGGTGTGTCTGGGTCCTCTGTCTCGTTTTCCTCATTTCCTTGTAGCTCCTCTTCCTGTCACCTGTTTGTAAAAACCACCCAATTCACTACGCATTGCCTGTGCTCCAATGTTCTCCTCCTCTTCTTCCAGCTCAGCCCCCACAGGGCTCATATGTAGGGTTGAGTGAACCCGAACTGTAAAGTTCGGGTTTATACTGAACTTTTACGATTTTTGGACCCCGGACCAGAACCCGAACATTTCAGTAAAAGTTCGGGTTCGGCTGTGATTGGCCAGTGCAGCATGTGACCCAACCTCTATATAAGCTGGAGTCACGTAGCGCCGCACATCACTCTGCTCTGATTAGTGTAGGGAGAGGATGCTGCTGCTGTGAGGGAGAGAATAGGAAAGAATCTTTAATCAGAAGTGATTGTTAAGTCAGCGATCTACTTAGATTTAGTTTTGTGGGTGCAGTGCACAATCTTTTTACCCTGCCCTGAGCCCAGTGACAGAGAAAAATAACTTGTATCCGTCTGTTAGTTAGGTGGGCGGCGGTGGTGGCAATTTTATGCAAGCTCAGTGCACCAGCACAGCATATGTGCATTTGTGACATTCAAATCCAAGCTTGAAATACTGCAATAAAAAAACACCCATTTTTGGCAATATCCTACATCTGGTGCCTTTGCAGCATTTGTCAGTGTGCAATTTAAGCTAGAAATACAGCTATAAATTTCTGGGTTTTAAAAAACACCCTTTTTGGCAAAATACAAAATTTTACAGCCCTTGCTGCTTCTGTATGTGTGAAATTCAAGCGTTATATGCTAGCTGTCATGTTCTGTTAGTAAAAAAAAACACCCATTTTGGGCAAAGTACTTATATTGCAGCCTTTGCTGCATCTGTGATTGTTAAAAACAAGCTTGAAATACTACAATTTTCTGGGTTTTAAAAAACACCCATTTTTGGCAATACCCTCCATCTGGGGCCTCTGCTGCATTAGTCAGTGTGCAATTTAAGCTAGAAATACAGCTATAATTTTCTGGGTTTTAAAAAACACCCATTTTGGGCAAAATACTTAATTTGCAACCTTGTCTGCATCTGTCAGTGTGAGATACACGCTTTAGAAACTGTTGTTCTATTCTGATATTAAAAAAACACCCATTTAGGGCAAAAATCTTAATTTTGCAGCTTTTGCTGCATCTGTCATTGTGAGATACATACTTTACATACTGCTGTGCTATTCTGGTATTAAATAAACACCCATTTAGGGCAAAAATCTTAATTTTGCAGCCTTGTCTGCATCTGTACGTGTGAGATACACGCGTTAGATACTGTTGTTCTATTCTGTTATTAACCTGTTCTGGACATAGGGCGTACAGGTACGCCCTGCTGTCCTGGTACTTAAGGAAACAGGGCATAACTGTCTGTCCTGAGTAGTTCCGATCACTGCCGCGCGGCAAGCGGTGATCGGAACTGGGTGCCTGCTCAAATCATTGAGCAGGCACCCTGGGACAATGCGCCGGGGGGTCCTGTGACCACCCCATGTTGGCGATCCCAGCAAAATGCAGGTCAATTCAGACCTGCGGTTTGCTGCGTTTCCGGGTTATTTGGGTCTCTGGGGACCCGATAACCCGGAACAGGATGGTGATCGGTGGTGTGATAATACACCATCAATCACCATCCTGCGATCCTGAGAGGTGATGGTGACATTACCTCTCAGGATCGGCTCTGATTGGTCGGCTGGGGCGGGCAGGCAGTTCAAATTACTGCAGCGCTCCTCTCCTCCTCCTTTTATGTCCGGGAGCCGATCCTTCAGAGCTGCAGGGATCATTAGCCAGCACCCCCATCTGTGCCCCAGCACCCCCATCTGTGCCCAGCGCCCCCATCTGTGCACCACCTGCAAGGTATTTAGGGAAAGGTTAGGGACAGGTTAGGTTAGGCAGGAATATTCTTGGGAAGTTAGTGGAAAAAACTAACAAACCGTTTTTGATTGCATCACCCTAAATCGGGTGTCTGGGGTCCACAGCACAGCTAGACCCCCCCAGGGGTTACAGTCCCTCGCCACCAGATCCACGTCCGCTTGTGGGACCGTGCGGAAAAATCAACGCGGCCTCCCTAACTACCCCCTCCAGGTACCTATCCCCAGGGGTGCGACCCGTGCCCTTACCAGTGGAAACCTGTTGCTGGTCAGATATAAGGACAAGAGGGATGTCCTTGTACTGTCCACAATTCATGGTAACAGCATCACCCCTGTCACTGTGCGAGGTACCGCGGCAACGGTCCTCAAGCCCGATTGTATCGTAGACTACAATTGGTATATGGGAGGAGTTGATCTCTCTGATCAAGTCCTCAAGCCATATAATGCCATGCGCAAAACCCGGGCATGGTACAAAAAAGTTGCGGTCTACTTGGTACAGGTTGCCTTGTACAACTCTTTTGTGCTGTCCCAGAGCGCTAGCAACACAGGGAAATTCCATCAGTTCTATGAGGCAGTCCTCAAGGACCTGATCTTTTCTGACCGGGAAAGAGCAGGCCGGAGTACCTCAGGAACTGGAGGCGGCCGGATCGTCCCTGGCCAACACTTTCCAGGTGTGGTCCCCCATACTGGAAAGAAGGGACGGACCCCAAAAAAGTGCAGAGTGTGTCACAGGAGGGGGATATGGAAGGACACCACTACTTAGTGTGAGACGTGCCCCGATCATCCGGGCCTCTGCATTGACGGTTGCTTCAGGGAGTACCACACTTCCATGGAGTACTAAATTTATATTCCCCTTCCCTAATTTAGCCACTGACAATCGGATAAAAAAACTATGGTTCTCAGACTTGACATACTAAAACTATTTTTTTTCCCAAAAAATATTATTTAGTAAAACTAAAATAAATAAAAAAAAAGTAGGCATATTAGGTATCGCCGCATCCTTAAGAATCTGCTCTATAAAAATACCCCATGACCTAACCCCTCAGATGAACACAGACAAAAAAATAAAAAAGCAAGCGATCAAAAAGTCATATGCCCCCCAAAATAGTGCCAATAAAACCATCCTCTCATCCCACAAAAAATGAGCCCCTACCTAAGATAATTGGCTAAAAAAAAAAAAAAAAAGACTATGGAGATACTAAATAGTTTTTTTTTTGTTTATAAAAAGATAATATAGTGTAAAACATAAATAAAAATAAAAAAAGTAGACATATTAGTTATCGACGCGTCCGGAAGAATCTGCTGTATAAAAATACCCCATGACCTACCCCTCAATTAAATAAAAACTGTGCCAAAACAGCAATTTTTTTTGCAAATTTTCCATTTTAATCCGTTTTTTTCCTGTAACAAAGCAAGGGTTAACAGCCAATCAAAACTTAATATTTATTACCCTGATTCTGCAGTTTACAGAAACACCCCATATGTGGTCATAAACTGCTGAATGACCAAACGGCAGGGCGCAGAAGGAAAGGAACGTCGTATGGTTTCTGGAAGGCAGATTTTGATGGCCTTTTTTTGGCACCATGTCCCATTTCAAGCCCCCCTGATGCACCCCTAAAGTAGAAACACCATAAAATAGACAGCATCTAAGAAACTATACCCCTCAAGGTATTCAAAACTGATTTTCCAAACTTTATTAACCCTTTAGGTGTTCCTCGACAGTTTATGGCAAATGGAGATGAAATTTCAGAATTTATATATTTTTGGTAACCTTGCCTCACAAAAATGTAATATAGATAAACCAAAAATCATATGTATCCTAAAAATAGTCCCAACAAAACTGCCACCTTATACCGTAGTTTCCAAAAAGGGGTTCACTTTTATGAATTTCTACTCTAGGGATGCATCAGGGGGCTTCAAATGAGACATGGTGTAAATAAACCAGTCCTGCTAAATCTGTCTTCCAAAAACCACACAGCGCACCTTTCCCTCTACGCCCTACTGTGTGCCCGTACAGTAGTTTACGGCCACATATGGGGTGTTTCTGCAATCTACAGAATCGTGGCAATAAATATAGCATTTTGTTTGGCTGTTAACCATTGCTTTGTTACTGGAAAAAATGGATTAAAAAGAAAAATTTGCCCAAAAATTTAAATTCTCAAATTTCATCTCCATTTGCCAATAACTCTTGTGCAACACCTAAAGGGTTAACAGAGTTTTTAAAATCAGTTTTGAATACCATGAGGAGTGTAGTTTCTTAGATGGGGTCACTTTTATGGAGTTTCTACTTTAGGGGTGCATCAGGGGGCTTCAAATGGGACATGGTGTAAATAAACCAGTCCAGCAAAATCTGCCTTAAAAAAAAACACAGCGCACCTTTCCCTCTACACCCTACTGTGTGTCCGTACAGTAGTTTGTGGCCACATATGGGGTGTTTCTGCAAACTACAAAATTAGAGGAAATAAATATAGCATTTTGTTTGGCTGTCAACCCTTGCTTTGTAACTGGAAAAAATGGATTAAAATGGAAAATTTGACAAAAAATCTAAATTCTGAAATTTTAGCTCCATTTGCCATTAACTCTTGTGGAACACCTAAAGGGTTAACAACGTTTGTAAAATCAGTTTTGAATACCTTGAGGGGTGTCGTTTCTAGAATGGGGTTTCTATTATGGGTAGTTTCTATTATGTAAGCCTCACAAAGTGACTTCAAACCTGAACTGGTCCCTAAAAATTTGGTTTTGGAAAATTTCTGAAAAATGTCAAGATTTGCTTCTAAACTTCTAAGCTTTGTAACGTCCCCAAAAACTAAAATGGCATTCCCAAAATGATCCAAACATGAAGAAGACATATGAGGAATGTAAAGTAATAACTATTTTCTAGGTATTATTATGTATTACAGAAGTAGAGAAATTGAAACTTGGAAATTTGCTAATTTTTCCCAAATATTTGTAAATTTGGTATTTTTTTATAGATAAAAAAGATTTTTTTTAACTTCATTTTACCAGTGTCATGTAGTACAATATGTGACAAAAAAACACTCTCAGAATAGCCTGAATAAGTCAAAGCGTTTTAAAGTTATCACCACATAAAGTGACACTGGTCAGATTTGTAAAAATCCTTTAGGTGAAAATGAGCCCGGTCCCTAAGGGGTAAAATAAACACCCATTTTGAGCAAGATCCTAAATTTGAGACATATGAGGAGAGCGTCAAATAAGGGACGTGGCCCCGGTCGTGGTGCTGCTGGTGGAGCTCCTATTGCAGGGAGAGGACGTGGTCGATCTGTGCCAGCTACACGCACAAGTGAAACACCTTCCTCAGGCGAAAGTAGGCGACAGAACCTTCAGCGGTATTTGGTTGGGCCTAATGCGGCTCTACGAATGGTGAGGCCACAACAAGTACAGGCGATAGTAGATTGGGTTGCTGACAGTGGATCCAGTTCCTTTACATTGTCTCCCACCCAGTCTCCTGCTGAAAGACCACAGTTGGCACCTGCAACCGATGTCCATCAGTCTTTCACCTCCCCCCCTTGCAAATCAGCCAAGCAGTCTGAGCCCCAAGTCATGCAGCAGTCTCTTCTGCTTTTTGATGTCTCTGCTAGCAGGGTTTTCCAGGGACATCCACCTAGCACTGCCCCAGAAGTGGAAGAGATTGAGTGCACCGATGCCCAACCACTTATTTTTCAAGATGAGTACATGGGAGGACCACCGCAGCACGTCTCGGATGATGACAAAACACAAGTGCCAACTGCTGTGGCTTTCGAAAGTGTGCAGACCGACAAGGAAGTCAGGGGTGAAGACTGGGTGGAAGATGATGTGGAGGACGATGAGGTCCTCAACCCCACATGGAATCAGGGCCGGCGCTACCATAAGGCAGACCAAGCGGCTGCCTTAGTGCGCGCCCTGCACAGGGCGGAAAGATGTATGCCTTTTTTAAATTTTTATAACTTACTTGAATTTGTGCCGCAGTGCCGCCGCCTTGCGCCTGCCCGCCCGGCCTGCGTGTGCACGGCAACACACGGTCACATGGGCTCAGCCTGCCATGGGGGCGCCGCGGCAGTGGGTAGCGCAGGGACTAATAGGCGAGGCTTGAACTGACTGATTGTGTTGTGTCTGACTCACACAGACACACACAGCCGTCAGCCAGATTAGACCACCAGACGCACTGGCAGCAGGAGTCAGGACAGGTAAGGAGTGGACTCAGGACTTGTTAGGGTAGGTCATTTGAAGTTTGAACTGTTCCGAATTGAATAAATGGTATATAATAATTAATATGATCATTTAAAATTATTTCAAAATGATGAAATGAGTGCATAAGCGCTAGGCTAGCGCACACTGACTAGTCTAGCGCCAGAGCAGAGGCACTCAGGCTTAGCACGGCATTCAATGATGTGTTTACCCCCCCCCCCCAATATTAATGATTGTTGTTTTGTAATAACTTTTTTTTTTTTAACCCCTTAGGGACTTAAGGACCCAGGGCGTACCGATACGTCCTAAGTTTAAAAAAAGATTACGGCGGGGGTTAATTGTGACAGGATGCCCGCTGAAATCATTCAGTGGGCATCCTGTCACAATGCCGGGGGGGGTCATGTGAACCCCCCGTATCGGCTATCGTCGCAAACCGCAGGTCAATTCAGACCTGCGGTTTGCAGCAGCGATCGGGCGTGCCATCGGGTCCCCATGCGGCTGTAGGGGGGACCCGTTGGCATGGAAGGCAGCGCGATGTCTAAGGAAGGCATCGCGCTGCCTTTCGGTGACGAGCCTGTGAGATACAGCCCCCTGGAAGCTGTATTAGTAATACACACAGTATTAGGCTGCATGCACACGACCGTATGTGTTTAGCGGTCCGCAAATTGTGGATCCGCAAAAAAAACGGATGACGTTCCGTATGGCATCAGTTTTTTTGCGGATCCGTTTTTTTGGCGGATCCATTGTAATAATGCCTATTCTTTTCCGCAAACTAGAAAAAAATAGGACATGCACTATATTTTTTGCTGAGCAACGTAACGGACATACTGAACACGGTGTGCTGTCCGCGTTTTTTGCGGACCCATTGAAATGAATAGGTCCGCATCCTATCCGCAAAAAAAACTGATCGGACGCGGAAACAAAATACGGTCGTGTGCATGAGGCCTTACTCATACAGCCAATGCATTCCAATACAGAAGTATTGGAATGCATTGTAAAGGATTAGACCCCCAAAAGTTCAAGTCCCAAAGTGGGACAAAAAATAAAAGTGAAAAAAAAGTTTAAAAAATAAAGTTTCCCCCCCCCAAAAATTAAAAGTTTCAAGTAAAAATTAAACTAAAACATCATTTTTCCCAAATAAAGTTAAAAAAATTGGTAAAACATAGGGGGAAAAAAAAAGTATAAATATTAGGTATTAGCGCGTCCGTATCAACCGACTCTATAAACATATCACATAACCTAACCCCTCAGATGAACATCGTAAAAAATAAAAACTGTGCTAAATAAACCATTTTTTTTGTCACATTACATCACAAAATGTACAACAGCAAGCGTTTAAAAAGGCATTTGCCCACCAAAATAGTACCAATCTAACCGTCACCTCATCCCGCAAAAAATAAACCCCTACCTGAGACAATCGCCCAAAAAAAAAAAAAAAAATGGCTCAGAATATGGAAACACTAAAACATCATTTTTTTTGTTTTAAAAAAGCTGTTAATTGTGTAAAACTTACATAAATAAAAAAGTATACATATTTGGTATCGCCGCATCCGTGACAACCTGGTCTATAAAAATATCACATGATCTAACCTGACAGATGAATATTGTAAATAACAAAAAATAAAAACGGTGCCAAAACAGCTATTTCTTGTTATCCTGCATCACAAAAAGTGTAATATAGAGCAACCAAAAATCATATGTACCCTAAACTAGTACCTACAATACTGCCACCCTATCCTGTAGTTTCTAAAATGGGGCCACTTTTTTGGAGTTTCTACTCTAGGGGTGCATCAGGGGGACTTGAAATGGGACATGGTGTCAAAAAAACCAGTCCAGCAAAATCTGCCTTCCAAAAACTGTATGGCATTCCTTTCCTTCTGCGCCCTGCCGTGTGCCCGTACAGCTGTTTAAGACCACATATGGGGTGTTTCTGTAAACTACAGAATCAGAGCCATAAATATTGAGTTTTGTTTGGCTGTTAACCCTTGCTTTGTTACTGGGAAAAATAGATTAAAATGGAAAATTTGCCAAAAAATTTAAATTCTAAAATTTCATCTCCATTTGCCAATAAATCTTGTGGAACACCTAAAGGGTTAACGACGTTTGTAAAATCAGTTTTGAATACCTTGAAAGGTGTAGTTTCTAGAATGGGGTCATTTTTGGGAGGTTTCTGTCACGGATGATCCGCGAGAATATTGAACTGTCCTCCCAATATTATCAATATTACTCTCCCTTATTGATCAGTAGATCTATTAAACAGTATTTATTTCCCTAGGCCCCAGAACCTACAATTTGATTACTCAGAGCGTCTCCTTCTGTGTACCCAGAGAAAAAAATAGTCCTTTTGTTCAAGTCAGTCAATAGATGCCCAGCAGATAACGCAATTACAGCTGGCTTCCTTAGGTTGACAAAAGAGCTTCCCTTTCTGCAGAGATATCACAGCTAGGTTTGAAGACTACACCTGGGGGGAGCCATTTGGTGTCGCTGCCATAAGGGGCTTGTAAGCTAGCTTGATGCAGACAGGCCGGCACCAAGGTTCCCAGATTGACACATGAATCTGAGATATGATTTTTACCTTTTTAAGAGAGACCATGCATCTTACGGACGTAAAAATTACATCATCGTGTCACTCAGAATTCACTGGACATGTACATATGACAAACAGAACTCTAGGAGGTGCCCAGGTAAAGTTATGGTGTTACCCCATCATAGAACCAGGTATAATAGTCATATTTGGTATCCCTGGACTCCATATTTTGTGGGGAATGTGAATCTGTGCTCGTTACTTATGTACAGCGGAGACATCCCGAGATATGGCACATACCATATTTCAGAACTGGCATTCATCTCAGAAATACAGCCTGCCCCAGCAGGCGGACTCTCAATTCCCCGCCTTGATTCTGGGACCCTTTATAACAAAGACCTAGAATCTGCTAAAGGAGTTCTCCACTTTTAACAACACCTGAAGAGGGCCTCAGCCAGAGAACCTGTGGGCTGTAGGCATATTCGGATTATTACACTGGACAAAGGCTTCTTGGACTTTATCCCTGCAACAGACTATTTCACCTACAGACATCTCTTCTGCGGAAAATAAGTATTTTCTTTCTTTTCTCCCTTTTTGTTTATTGGACTATACTTTCCTTGATTATTGTGTTAATAATTACTGTGCATCTTGATAATTTGTATTGTATATAGATATATAATAAATGACCTCCAAGTCATTTCTCTAGCCATATGCCTGTTTTCAAACACTGCAAAAACTTACCCTAGCCTCTCCGAAGAGAAAGCTACTCGGTTCTGTTATCTAAATAGTGGGTTCCTTGCTCCCATAAATT
Organism: Bufo gargarizans; assembly: GCF_014858855.1. Lineage (NCBI taxonomy): Eukaryota > Metazoa > Chordata > Amphibia > Anura > Bufonidae > Bufo > Bufo gargarizans. The sequence goes on along the minus strand of NC_058081.1, from coordinate 724,372,357 downwards.
GCAAGGTGGTGGCAATTAAACTACCCTGTGTGTGGTTCCGGTCGCAGTTCGTCACACGCTTACTTGCGGTCAATCGGCGGTCCACTCCCTGCGCTTTCAGTCTATCGACTGTACGGACTCAAGTTAGACTGTCGGTGTGCTGAAACTGGCTGGGAGGCCTGTTTGCGGATTGACCACTAGGGGCGCTGTGATGGTTTCGTGACGCATTGTGGACGCGGTGGTCGCAGTTCGTCACAGTTTATATTATGTAAGCCTCGCAAAGTGACCTCAGACCTGAACTGGTCCCTAAAAATTGGGTTTTTGAAAATTTCTGAAAAACTTCAAGATTTGCTTCTAAATTTCTATGCCTTGTAACATCCCCAAAAAATAAAATATCATTACCAAAATGATCCAAACATGAACTAGACATATGGGGAATGCAAAGTATAACTATTTCTGGAGGTATTACTATGTATTATAGAAGTAGAGAAATTGAAACTTGGAAATTTGCTATTTTTTTTAAAAAAAATTGGTAAATTGGGTATTTTTTTATTAATAAAAATGAACTTTTTTTTACTTCATTTTACCAGTGTCATAAAGTACAATATGTGAGGAAAACAATCTCAGAATGGGCTGGATAGGTCAAAGCGTTTTAAAGTTATCAGCACTTAAAGTGACACTGGTCAGATTTGCAAAAAATGGCCAAGTCTGTAAGGTCCTTAAGGGGTTAAACACATCATTAAATGCCATGCTAAGCCTGAGCGCCTCTGCTCTGGTGCTAGTTTGTGTGACCGTGACATGATGGAGGGAGGGGGAACAATGTAAATGTCTGTACAGTTGTACAGTACTCTGAGTATGTGACATGGGAATGGGGCCAGGCTGCCAGGAAGGGTCGGACGGGGGAAGGGATGATGTGCCATGGGGGGGTAAAATGTGACACAATAGGGGGTAATGATGTGATCATGGATGGGGCCAGGGCTGTCCGGGCGGGGGGGTATAAAGTGCCATGGGGGGGAGAATTGTGACACAATAGCCTATTGTGTCACATTTCTCCCCTTCCCCATGGCACATCATTGTCAATAGGGGGTAATGATGTGATCATGGATGGAGCCAGGGCCGTCCGGGCAGGTGGGGGATGATGTGCCATGGGGGGAACGGGAAGAAATGTGACACAATAGGGGGTGATCATGGATGGGGCCAGGGCCGGGCGGGGGTGAGGGAATATGTGCCATGGGGGGGGCGCCAAAATGTAGCTTCGCTTGTGTTGACAAAAATCCTTGCATCGGCCCTGCATGGAATCAAGGTCATGCGAGTGACCTGTGTAGTTCAAAAGGAAGAGGCGGTGGTCGCACAGAGCCACCAGCACAGCAGAAGAGGGAGCAGGGTGCAAAACAGAGCTGCCGTCCCCTACACAGTACGCCTGCTACTGCCCCCCGCAGCAAGGGACCGAGCACACCAAAGCCAGCTCCAAGGAGTTCTCTGGCGTGGCAGTTCTTCAGACAATGTGCTGACGACAAGACACGAGTGGTTTGCACGTTGTGCAATCAGAGCCTGAAGCGAGGCATAAACGTTCTCAAACTGAGCACAACCTGCATGACCAGGCATCTAAGTGCAAAGCACGAGCTGCAGTGGGGTAGACACCTCAAAAATCAGGAAAGATCTCTGGCTCCTCCTGCTTCCTCTTCTGCTGCAGTCTCGGCCTCTTCATCCACCTCTGGAGTGACAGTGCCACCTGCCACCCCGCAAACAGAGGATCTGCCAGCAACACCACCATCTGGGTCACCAAGCATCTCCACAATGTCCCACGGAAGCGTTCAGCTCTCCATATCCCAAATACTGGAGTGGAAGAGGAAGTACCCCTACCCACCCGTCTACCTACCCACCCTCGATCCCTTGCCCTGAATGCCAGCATTTCAAAATGACTGTCCTTTGAAATGCTGTCATTCCGTCTGGTGGAGACGGAGAGTTTTAAAAGCCTTATAGCGGTGGCTGTCCCACAGTACGTCGTGCCCAGCCGCCACTACTTTTCCAGGCGTGCGAGACCTGTGTTACTTGTTGTGTTGTTTCGAGTACTCCACCAACATGGCCAGTCCCGATAACTCCGTTCTCAGCGTTACTATCCCACTTCTATGCTTCCTTGAAAAAACGCTGCTGGCGATGATGGAAGAGGATGTGGCACATAGGGTTTCCAGCCAGTCATTCACAAGTGGCTCAGAGGGTGGGTTCCTGCACCCACAGACGCCAGGTACACAATTTTCCAGCCAGGGCACAGTTCTGGAGGATGACGAGGTGGAGGATGAGGAGGAGGAGGAGGAGGAGAAGGAGATGGAGGAACCGTGTTCACAGCAGGGTGGCACCCAAACCAGCTCATAGCCATCACTGGTGCATGGCTGGGGGGATACAGAGGACACAGATGATACACCTCCCACAGAGGACAGCTTTTCGTTGCCTCTGGGCAGCCTGGCACACATGAGCGATTACATGCTGCAGTGTCTCCGCAATGACCGCCGAGTTGCCCACATTCTAACTTGTACTGATTACTTTGTGGCCACGCTGCTGGATCCCCGTTACAAGGACAACGTACCGTCCTTAATTACGTCACTGGAGCGTAAGATGCGCGAGTACAAGCGCATGCTGATAGACGTGCTGCTGGTGGCATTCCCACCTGACAGCGGGGGCACAGTGGAAGCACGAGGCGAAAGCAGAGGAGGAGGAAGAGGTCGCCAACACAGCTGGGGCACCGCCAGCACCTCAGAAGGCAGGGTTAGCATGGCCCAAATGTGGAAAAGCTTTGTCAGCATGCCACAACAACCAGCACTACCAGCTGATATGGAACATCTTAGCAGGAGGCAGCATTTCAGCAATATGGTGGAGCAGTATGTGTGCACACGCCTACACGTACTGAATGATGGGTCTGCCCCCTTCAACTTCTGGGTCTCCAAATTGGGCACATGGCCTGAGCTTGTCCTTTATGCCTTGGAGGTGCTGGCCTGCCCTGCAGCCAGTGTATTGTCTGAACGTGTGTTTGCACGGCAGGGGGCGTTATCCCAGACAAGTGCAGCCGCCTGTCCACAGCCAATGTAGACAGGCTCACGTTCATTAAAATGAACCAGGCATGGATCCCACAGGACTTGTCCGCCGTACCTTGTGCAGAATAGACATGTATACCGGCACTAACCAGCCATTGTTATACGACAGCGCAATTGCTCATTGTTGTATTTTGGATATTTCAAATTTCTTTAAAAAAAAATAAAACCAAAAACCTGTATTGGCTACCTCGTCCTCCTCCACCGCCTCCTCAAACTCCTACTCCATATGGACCTCCACCTCATAAATCAAGTTTATTTATTTTTTATTTGTACGTATTTTATTTTATGTCATTTCACTAATTTGTCTGTTACATTTTCGGGTAAAATTCACCACTTTCTGGGTGTGATATACCCCGGCTGTACCTAGTAGACAGGTAACATTTCACTAATTTGTCTGCTACATATTCAGGTGAAATTCACCACTTTTTGTGTGTGATATACCCTGGCTGTACCTAGTAGACAGGTAAAAACATTTCCCTAATTTTTCTGTTACATTTTCAGGAGAAATTCACAAATTTTTGGCTGTGATATACCCCTGCTCTACCTAGTAGACGGGTAACATTTCACTAATTTGTCTGTTACATATTCGGTTGTAATTCACCAATTTTTGGGTGTAATATACCACTGCTATACCTAGTCGACAGTTTAAAAAATGTCATTCATTTGTCTGTTACATATTCTGGTGAAATTCACAGATTTTTGTGTGTGATATACCCCTACTGTACCTAGTAGACAGGTAAAAACATTTCACTAATTTGTCTGTTACATTTTTGGGGGAAATTCAAAAATTTTTGGCTGTGATATACCATTGCTATACCTAGTAGACAGGTAAAAAAAAATCATTCTTTTGTCTGTTACATATTCGGGTGAAATTCACAAATTTTTGGGTGTGATATACCCCTGCTATACCTAGTAGACAGGTTAAAAAAAATCATTAAAGAGGACCTTTCACCGATTACGACACTGTGAACTAAGAATACAGACATGGAGAGCAGCGCCCGGGGATCTCACTGCACTTACTATTATCCCTGGGCGCCGCTCCGTTCTCCCGCTATGCCCTCCGCTATGTATCTCCGGCCACTAAGTTATAGTAGGCGGAGATTTCAGTCACTAAGTTATGGTAGGCGGAGTCTGCCCTTGTTCTGCTCTAGCGCTGGCCAATCGCAGCGCAGAGCTCATAGCCTGGGAGGTTATTTTCTCCCAGGCTGTGAGCTCTGCAATGCGATTGGCCAGCGCTACAGAAGAACAAGGGCAGATTCCGCCTACCATAACTTTGTGACCGGAGATACCAGAGGGCATAGCAGGAGAACGGAGCGGCACCCGGGGATAATAGTAAGTGCAGTGAGATCCCCGGGTGCCGCTCTCCATGTCTGTATGCTTAGTTCACATTGTCATAATTGGTGAAAGGTCCTCTTTAACTACCTCAGGACCGCCGTACGCAGGATTGCGTCCTGGCGGCGGCCCTGCTCTTCTGGGTGGACGCATCGGCGCGTCATCTCGCGAGACTTCCTGTGAACGCGCGCACACAGGCGCGCGCGTTCACAGGATTGGAAGGTAAGCGAGTGGATCTCCAGCCTGGCAGCGGCGATCGTTCGCTGGCAGGCTGGAGATGCGATTTTTTTAACCCCTAACAGGTATATTAGACGCTGTTTTGATAACAGCGTCTAATATACCTGCTACCTGGTCCTCTGGTGGTCCCTTTTGTTTGGATCGACCACCAGAGGACACAGGCAGCTCAGTAAAGTAGCACCAAACACTACACTACACTACACCCCCCCCTGTCACTTATTAACCCCTTATGAACCCCTGATCACCCCATGATCACCCCATATAGACTCCCTGATCACCCCCCTGTCATTGATCACCCCCTGTCATTGATCACCCCCCTGTAAGGCTCCATTCAGACGTCCGTATGATTTTTACGGATCCACTGATACATGGATCGGATCCGCAAAACACATACGGGCGTCTGAATGGAGCCTTACAGGGGGGTGATCAATGACAGGGGGGTGATCATGCATATAGACTTCCTGATCACTTCCCTGTCATTGATCACCCCCCTGTCATTGATCACCCCCCTGTAAGGCTCCATTCAGAGGTCCGTATGATTTTTACGGATCCACTGATACATGGAACGGATCCGCAAAACACATACAGGCGTCTGAATGGAGCCTTACAGGGGGGTGATCAATGACAAGGGGGTGATCACGCATATAGACTTCCTGATCACTTCCCTGTCATTGATCACCCCCCTGTCATTGATCACCCCCCTGTAAGGCTCCATTCAGAGGTCCGTATGATTTTTACGGATCCACGGATACATGGATCGGATCCGCAAAACGCATACGGACGTCTGACTGGAGCCTTACAGGGGGGTGATCAATGACAGGGGGGTGATCACCCATATAGACTCCCTGATCACCCCCTGCCATTGATCACCCCCCTGTCATTGATCACCCCCCTGTAAGGCTCCATTGAGACATCCGTATGATTTTTACGGATCCACTGATACATGGATCGGATCCGCAAAACACATACGGGCGTCTGGATGGAGCCTTACAGGGGGGGTGATCAATGACAAGGGGGTGATCACGCATATAGACTTCCTGATCACTTCCCTGTCATTGATCACCCCCCTGTCATTGATCACCCCCCTGTAAGGCTCCATTCAGAGGTCCGTATGATTTTTACAGATCCACTGATACATGGATCGGATCCGCAAAACACATACGGGCGTCTGAATGGAGCCTTACAGGGGGGTGATCAATGACAGGGGGGTGATCACGCATATAGACTTCCTGATCACTTCCCTGTCATTGATCACCCCCCTGTCATTGATCACCCCCCTGTAAGGCTCCATTCAGAGGTCCGTATTTGTTTTGCGGATCCGATCCATGGATGCGTGGATCCGTAAAACACATACGGACGTCTGAATGGAGCCTTACAGGGGGGTGATCAATGACAGGGGGGTGATCACCCCATATAGACTCCCTGATCATCCCCCTGTCATTGATCACCCCCCCTGTAAGGCTCCATTCAGACTTTTTTTGGCACAAGTTAGTGGAATTTTATTTTTATTTTTTTTTCTTACAAAGTCTCATATTCCACTAACTTGTGTCAAAAAATAAAATCTCACATGAACTCACCATACCCCTCACGGAATCCAAATGCGTAAATTTTTTTTGACATTTATATTTTAGACTTCTTCTCACGCTTTAGGGCCCCTAAAATGCCAGGACAGTATAAATACCCCACATGTGACCCCATTTCGGAAAGAAGACACCCCAAGGTATTTCATGAGGGGCATATTGAGTCCATGAAAGATTGAAATTTTTGTCCCAAGTTAGCGGAAAGGGAGACTTTGTGAGAAAAAAATAAAAAAAAATCAATTTCCGCTAACTTGTGCCAAAAAAAATAATTTCTATGAACTCGCCATGCCCCTCATTGAATACCTAGGGGTGTCTTCTTTCCAAAGTGGGGTCACATGTGGGGTATTTATACTGCCCTGGCTTTTTAGGGGCCGTAAAGCGTGAGAAGAAGTCTGGGATCCAAATGTCAAAAAATGCCCTCCTAAAAGGAATTTGGGCACCTTTGCGCATCTAGGCTGCAAAAAAGTGTCACACATCTGGTATCGCCGTACTCAGGAGAAGTTGGGCAATGTGTTTTGGGGTGTAATTTTACATATACCCATGCTGGGTGAGAGAAATATCTTGGTCAAATGCCAACTTTGTATAAAAAAATTGGAAAAGTTGTCTTTTGCCAAGATATTTCTCTCAACCAGCATGGGTATATGTAAAATGACCCCCCAAAACACATTGCCCAACTTCTCCTGAGTACGGCGATACCAGATGTGTGACACTTTTTTGCAGCCTAGGTGGGCAAAGGGGCACCTTTCGGATTTCACCGGTCATTTTTTACAGATTTTGATTTCAAACTACTTCGCACACATTAGGGCCCCTAAATTGCCAGAGCAGTATAACTACCCCACAAGTGACCCCATTTTGGAAAGAAGACACCCCAAGGTATTCCGTGAGGGGCACGGCGAGTTCCTAGAATTTTTTATTTTTTGTCACAAGTTAGTGGAATATGAGACTTTGTAAGAAAAAAAAAGAAAAAAATTAAAATCATCATATTCCACTAACTTGTGACAAAAAATTCAAAATTCTAGGAACTCTCCATGCCCCTCACGGAATACCTTGGGGTGTCTTCTTTCCAAAATGGGGTCACTTGTGGGGTAGTTATACTGCCCTGGCAATTTAGGGGCCCAAATGTGTGAGAAGTACTTTGCAATCAAAATGTGTAAAAAATGGCCTGCAAAATCCGAAAGGTGCTCTTTGGAATATGTGCCCCTTTGCCCACCTTGGCTGCAAAAAAGTGTCACACATCTGGTATCGCCGTACTCAGGAGAAGTTGGGGAATGTGTTTTGGGGTGTCATTTTACATATACCCATGCTGGGTGAGAAAAATATCTTGGCCAAATGCCAACTTTGTATAAAAAAATGGGAAAAGTTGTCTTTTGCCAAGATATTTCTCTCACCCAGCATGGTTATATGTAAAATGACACCCCAAAACACATTCCCAAACTTCTCCTGAGTATGGCGATACCAGATGTGTGACACTTTTTTGCAGCCTAGGTGGGCAAAGGGACCCACATTCCAAAGTGCACCTTTCGGATTTCACCGGTCATTTTTTACACATTTTGATTGCAAAGTTCTTCTCACACATTTGGGCCCCTAAATTGCCAGGGTAGTATAACTACGCCACAAGTGACCCCATTTTGGAAAGAAGACACCCCAAGGTATTCCGTGAGGGGCATGGCGAGTTCCTAGAATTTTTAATTTTTTGTCGCAAGTTAGTGGAATATGAGACTTTGTAAGGAAAAAATAAATAAATAAAAAAATCATCATTTTCTGCTAACTTGTGACAAAAAATAAAAAGTTCTATGAACTCACTATGCCCATCAGCGAATACCTTAGGGTGTCTACTTTCCGAAATGGGGTCATTTGTGGGGTTTTTCTACTGTTTGGGCATTGTAGAACCTCAGGAATCATGACAGGTGCTCAGAAAGTCAGAGCTGTTTCAAAAAGCGGAAATTCACATTTTTGTACCATAGTGTGTAAACGCTATAACTTTTACCCAAACCATTTTTTTTTTTTTTGCCCAAACATTTTTTTTTTATCAAAGTCATGTAGAACAATAAATTTGGTGAAAAATTTATATATGGATGTCGTTTTTTTTCAAAAATTTTACAGCCGAAAGTGAAAAGTCATTTTTTTGCAAAAAAAATCGTTACATTTTGATTAATAACAAAAAAAGTAAAAATGTCATCAGCAATGAAATACCACCAAATGAAAGCTCTATTAGTGAGAAGAAAAGGAGGTAAAATTCATTTGGGTGGTGAGTTGCATGACCGAGCGATAAACGGTGAAAGTAGTGTAGTGCAGAAGTGTAAAAAGTGGCCTGGTCATGAAGGGGGTTTCAGCTAGCGGGGTTGAAGTGGTTAATTTGTCTGTTACATATTCGGGTGAAATTCACCAATTTTTGGGTGTGATATACCCCTGCTCTACCTAGTAGACAGGTAATATTTCATTAATTTGTCTGTTACATATTCGGGTTAAATTCACAAATTTTTGGCTGTGATGTACCCCTGCTCTACCTAGTAGACAGGTTAATAAATTTCACTAATTTTTCTGTTACATTCTTGGGTGACATTTTACCATTTTTGCCGTGAATAAACCCCTGCTCTGCATAGGTGACAGGGACCGAAATTTTTAAAAATCATCTGTTCCATTGGTGGGTGACATTAACCCATTTCTGGCGATCAAAAAACCCTGCTCTGCATAGGTGACAGGGAATTAAATTTGTAATATTCGTCTTTAATTGGCCCTTTTATTCGATCCTTCTGCTTTAATAACTTGTACCACATTTCAGCTCAATCACATTGCAGCCATTGACCTCCCTTGGATGTGGTCTCTCTTTCTCACGCTCCCTCTCCGGCGTGGAACCCTGATTCGCCGATAACCGTGATCAACATAGTAGGCTCAGAAAAGAACATCGAAAGTTAATAGAGAAGATATCCAAATGGATGGTGGACGTCACAGGAACGTGCGATCAGGCAGAAGTTATCTAGAGTCAACAAAGCGGCAGCAGTGCCTCTCCTGTCTGACGTTTACAAATCCAAAATACCGCACCACCGAGTAGGTAATTTTACCCCCAACAGTCGACACTGACTGACTGCTACTGCTGCTGCCTCCGTGAAACCCTGCACAACTACATCCTGGGCATGTAGGCTGCTGCGAAGCAGGTGGTCTACCCCGGGCACGTTTGGCTCCAGACTTCCCACTTCTGCCACCCTGCAGACTCCCAACCATGCTTCGTCAGCTTCGATATGCTCATCTCTAGTGAACGAGTATATGAGTGCCTCCATTTATGTGGTGATTGTGTGCATGACTGCGTCCATGTATATAGTGAGTGTGTGGATTAGTGCGTCCATGTATGTGGTAAGTGCGAGTATGAAAGTGTCATGTATGTGCCATATAAAGTCCAGATTGATGGAATGCTGCAGTAATGGCTGACCTTATGGTTATTAGTCAATTCTCTTCCCAATGCTCTTCTACCTGATTACTTTGGTGGGGTGGCCAGCTCTAGGAAGGGTTCTGGTTGTTCTTCCCATTTCAGAATTATGGAGGCCACCGTGCTCTTGGGAACTCTCAGTGCAGCAGAAATTTTCTGGCCCCTTCTCCGGCTCTGAGCCTCCGCACAATCCTTTCTCTGAGCTCCACAGGCAGTTCTTTCCTCCTCATGGCTTGGTTTTTGTTCTGATATACATTGTCAGCTGTGAGATTTCATATAGATCTGTGTCAGGGCCGTGTCTTTTCCAATCCTGTCTAAGGACTCATGCACACATGCATCCATGTGACGTCCGTGTTACATCCATTTTTTGTGGATCTATTATAACAATGCATTTCCTTGTCCACAAAACTGACAAGAATAGGACATGTTTTTTTTCTTTTTTGTGGAATGGACTTGTGGTCATAATGCACACCGAGTTATTTCAGTTTTTCTTTGTAGCCTCATTGAAATGAATGGTTCTGCATACGGGCCGCAAAATAAACTGAACGGACATGGACAAAAAACATGTTTGTGTGCATGAGCCCTAATCCAATGAATCCACCACGGGTGACCCCAATTAAGGTGGAGATGGGAGGCCCCAGAGCTAAAAGTCTAATGTTCAGTGTAAAGGGTCTGAATACTTATGTCCAGGCCAAATTTTAGTTTTTCCTTTTAAATAAATTAGCAAACATTTCTAAATCCTGTTTCCCCTTTCTCCTTATACGGTAGGTTACTGAGTGCAGACGGATGGCGGGAAATGTGATTTTTTTTAAAAATTTAATTTTTTCTTAGCACAAAGAGCAACATAACAAAATGTGGAAAAAGTGATAAGGTCTGAAGACTTCCTGGATGCACTGTAAAAAAAAGGTGTCACTAAAAAATACAACTCATCCCTTAAAGGGTGACGCTAGGGAGGCTCGTCCCGTCCCCGCCTGCCATTGGCTGCTCCCCCTGACACTGGATGTTTTCATCTGTTTGCAGGGAGAAGCAGCAGCGGCGGGGACCAGGAGCGGGCACTGGGGTAAGTATATTCCATGTGGGGTGCCCGGCACATGAGGGGACATTTCATTGGAGAACCCCTTTAACAATTCCGCCCTCATATGGCCGTATCAACGGAAACTAAAAAGTTATGGCTCTCTATATGTGGTGACAGAAAACAATAATCCTGAGGATGTTAATGCCAAAATAGTCTTTGTCTTTAAAGGGTTAATATTACACTTTTTCTAACACATTTTCTTTCCTTTCAGATTTATATCATATACTAGAACTGGACCTGCACTGATGATGAATGGGACCATTTGTAACTCCTCTAATAATAACAGCTGTGGAGACTATAATTACAATGACATCTCACCATACGACCCTTATGATTACTCTTTTGTGGTCTTGTGTTTGATTTCTTTACTGGGAACCATAGGAAATGGTCTGGTCATCTGGTTCTGCCTCTTCAGGATGGAGAAGACCGTCAATGTGATCTGGTTCCTCAACCTGTCGATAGCTGATTTTATATTTGCACTGTTTTTTGCTTTCTATATTGTATACTTACTATTTCTGCATGACTGGGCCATTTAGTGGTGACACGATCTTCGAGCTTGTTTGCTATGTCAATATGGACGTCAGTGTCTTCCAGCTCGCAGTCATCAGTGTAGACCGCTGTATCTGTGTCGTATTTCCGGTTTGGTGCCGCAATCACCGGACCAGAAGATTGGCTCTGATTGTTGTCCTGATGATTTGGATTTTTTCTATTTCTTCACAAATAATTAATTTATTTGTATTGGATGACAAGAATACCTGGAAACCTATTGTAGGATTTCTCTTATTCTTCCTTTTTCCATTCATTGTTATCGTCTCATCTTACACAATCCTTATCTTGCGCATCAAAGATAAAAGCATCATCAAATCTTCCAAGCCTTTTAAGATCATCGTAGCCGTGGTCATCGCTTTCTTCATTTGTTGGTTCCCTTATTATTTGATTGCCCTTTTACACATAATTCCACATATAAACATCGATGTCTATATAACTGAAATTAAGATTAGTTTATGTCTGATGGTTATTAATTGTTGCATTAACCCCTTTCTTTACGTCTTCATTGGTCAGGATTTCAAACAAAAATGTTGTGGCTCTTTCCAGGCTGTATTTGAGAAGGCCTTCAGAGAAGACATGGGCCAGATGAATTTCAGGGAGAATTAACAGTGCAGCTTCTCTGGACTTCTGCTGATACCGACCAATACAAGTGTTATAGGACCATGTAAATGAGGTGTCTCATCAAGATGCATCCTGTCCTTATGGCATATAGATATCATAGATTGGGGGCCCATGGTTATGTGAGATCAACTCCCACATTGACTTACTCTTATTAGATGACCACCCTTTCCATTGCATCGATGTAATACTATAGTCCTCTAGTTGCTGCTGCAGGGGAAATATATGACCAGTTGAACCAGATCCCCGGAGATCAGCTGATTGCCAGGTTCCATTTTTGCTCTCAGATAAATGGTTACTTATGTTAGACAATCCCTTTAAAAGTACTGTGAAGCCTCTCCAAAAGACCCTCTCTATGAGACAACCACCCTCCATCTGGAATATATATTTTTGTCTTCTGTGTCAATTGGCTTTTCTTTGAGAGAATCACCACTCTAGAAGACCATCTTCACTGAAATGTTGGGTTTTTGTCCCAAAAGGGTTTCTGAATTCTTTTTCTCGCTGTAGACTGTAGTCACACTTGTGGTGGTGGCTCTATTTGTTTAATGCCCATCAAATGTTATGGCAGGAATAGTCGTGCATATCGTCAAAATGATGGAAATCGCAACTGATCCACAGATGGACCGCATTATAATTCTATATTGTGTCGGGAGATGGTGACATTTCTCTATCTGGTTTCTTTAATGACTTTGTGAACATAGATTATTTTTTCTTTTCATGACGACTGAACACAGAACTTCTTGAAACGCTCTTGTCACAATTGTACAGCATTAAAGGGGTATTCTGGTTGTTACGAGTTATCCCCCCATCCACAGGATAGGAGATAATTATTATATCGGTGGGGGTCCTACTGCTTGATCATGAGAACTGTATCCCTTGTACCCCTTGCAACCCCCTGAATAGAACAGAGTGGCCGGTCGTACATGCTCATGGCCGCTCCATACATTTCTAAGGGAGTTCCAAAGATAGCCGAGTGCTTCGCTATTTCTGGAACTTCCATAGAAATGTATGGAGCAGCCATGCGCACATGCGACCGGGCACTCTGTTCTTTTCAGGGGGCCTGCAGGGGTACGAGGCCCCATTCTCATGATCGGTGGGGGTCCTAGTGGTAGGACTTCTACTGATCTAATAGTTATACACTATCCTACGGATAAAGGATAACTTGTAACAATCGGAATACCCCTTTAATGACACATAAACCGAGCTAAGAACACCGCTGTGTAACATACAGACTGATATCACATTTCTCTGAATCTTCTCAATGTGTTATTTGTATTGTTTGAGTTATTTTCCTCATCGCACCTCTTGTGGTGTGATCTGTGTATGATATACATTCTCTGGATTTGTCTCATTGTAAACTGTCTCTCTGATAAAATACTAATTACATTGCAGTGCTGGTGTTCTGAAGGTGTCTCCTAAATGAGATTTATAAAAGTTGTTTGAGAATGGAAAAAAGTCTATGTTTTCTTTTCTTTTTTAGAAACTAGCTTCACCCTTGTCTATCGGCTGTGTCTGGTATTGCGAGTCATCCCCAATCACTTGATTGCGCCTATTTCTCAGATAGGCCCTTTAAAGATTGTTCCATCTGGGCAAATGTTCTTAGAATAAAGCCTCCCCAGGCCTGGTTTCTCTAACTCCCCGCAATCAGCCGTCATCATCAGTGGAAGCTCTCTACCACTACTCACATTTGCTGCTTCTACCCCCATATCATAAATGGTGCTGCTGAATCCTCCAAAACATGAGCTCCTCCTTACTAAACCCTTTGGAATCTAGAATAACTACCAGGACTGCTGGTGGGTGTGGGAGAGAGGACCTGACAAATGTTTAGGGCCGGAATCTCTAAAAGGGCCAAGAGACAATTAACTTTTGACCTGGTTCCCCTGTAGTTGGAGAACTTTTCTGACCGTCACTACGACTCGGTGTAGCTAGGCTTTTCTGCACCTGGGACAAGGATTCAAATTAGCAAATGTTTTTACACTTCTCTAACTCCGCCCAATGTATAACTGTACTCACCCAGTCCCGACTAATAAGATCTATCATAGGGGACACGGTAAGACCAATAAACATAAAGACCCAACTGGTAAACAGAAGATCAACTGGTCCTACCTCATCCAGGGTGTCGCCGTCATCGGCATGATGTCTGCTGGGTCCAGTAACAAGGTCCCTGTGGTGATAAGAGCAAAAAGAATAATCACATAAGGAAGAGATGGTGACTGTACCTGGTAAATCCCCGCAGGGGGCGCTGTGCTGGCCTGTAAGACTGAGCCATCCCAATGTATAGCAAGGTACTCAAGGGCATTTTCTATTAGTGCTACCACACAGTACTAATACCCACATTGTGCCTCCTTTACAGCATAAATGCCCACAATGTGCCCCCTCACAGTAGGTATGCCCACCTCTTTGCCCATCACAGTAGATATGCCCACTTTTGTGCCCCCTCACAGTATTTATGCCCACCTCTGTGCCCATCACAGTAGATATGCCCATCGTTGTGTCCCTCACAGTAGGTATGCCCACTTGTGTGCCACCTCACAGTAGTTATGGCCAGATATGTGTCCCCTCACAGAGTTATGTCCTCCGTGTGGCCCCTTTTGGCCTCCAGTGCCCTCTCCAGCCACATGAAAGTAAAAAACAACCGACAAATACTTACCTGCTTCCCTGACCTGACAACGCGGTCCCACACACATCGCGCTGCTGTCTGTGCAGGAGGATGATTCCCGGCTTTTAGCGCTTCTCCCACAGCCTGCAGTATGATGTGCGGCCTGAGGGGGAAGCATCTGAGACCAGCGAAACAGTGAAGCAGGGAGCCTAACTATGCAAACAAACTGCCTGCCAGAGAAAGGAACTGAAGGGTGGGTGTGCCCCTCAGCCTGTGCGCCTGGTGCACGTGCCCCCTCTGCCCCCCTTGCTACGGCCCTGAGAAGTTGAACACAGTTCCCACATTGCTAACTGCAGACAGCTGGCTCAGCTAGGCCTGATCTTTGAACGATGTGACCTGTGCAACTTCATAAAGGGGATGTGGACCCTGCGAGGTCTCTGCTCCTGTGACTGTATAGAAGTCCTGTGCGATCTCTTCCACAGTGTAGGGAGCAGAGATCACTAATGCCATCACTCATCCCCATACAGATGCGTTTCTTCCTGACAATCTCCTGCTCGTTAGTGGAGGAGACACATTTACATACAGCAATCTCCTCTATAGTATGGGGAGCAGTGATCACTAATATAGAGGTGAGCGGACACCTGGATGTTCGGGTTCGACAGCTTCAGCCGAACTTCGCAAAAAAGTTTGAGTTTGGGACCCGAACTTGACCCCGAACCCCATTGAAGTCAATGGGGACCTGAACTTTTGAGCACTAAAATGGCTCTAAAAAAGTCATGGAAAGGGCTAGAGGGCTACAAATGGCAGCAAAATGTGGTTAAGAGCATGGCAAGTGCTCTGCAAACAAATGTGGATAGGAAAATGACTTAAAAAAACATAAAATACATACAAATAATAATCTTGATCTAGGAGGGCGAGGTCCATATGGAGTAGGAGGTTGAGGAGGGGGTGGAAGCGGCGGTGTAGGTGGAAGCGGCGGTGGAGGAGGAGGAGGTAGCCTACACTGGTTTTTGGTTTACATATTTTTTTCTATTTTTAAAATTAAGGCACACCCCCAAAACATTGGGAAATATAACCTGTGATAACCCCCTCTAGCATAAACAAAAGTTTAGTCAATACACTGGCTGCAGGGCAGGCCAGCACCTCCAAGGCGTAAAGGGCAAGCTCTGGCCATGTGCCCAATTTGGAGACTCAGAAGTTGAAGGGGGCAGACCCGTCATTCAGTACGTGTAGGCATGTGCACACATACTGCTCCACCATGTTGATGAAATGCTGCCTCCTGCTAAGATGTTCCATATCAGCTGGCGGTGCCCCAGCTGCATTGGCGACCTCTTCCTCCTCCTCTGCCTTCACCTTTTTCTTCTATTGAGCCCCTTGCTGTTAGTTGGGAATGCCAGCGTGCGCTTGAAGTCGTGCATCTTCCTATCACGCTCCAGTGAGGGAATTAAGGACGGTACGTTGTCCTTGTAACGGGGATCCAGCAGGGTGGCCACACAGTAACCAGTAATCAGCACAAGTTAGAATGTGGGCAACTCGGCGGTCATTGCGGAGACACTGCAGCATGTAATCGCTCATGTGTGCCAGGCTGCCCAGAGGCAAGGACAAGCTGATCTCTGTGGGAGGTATATCGTCTATGTCCTGCATATCCCCCCAGCCACACTCCAGTGATGCCCACGAGCTGCATTGGGTGCCACCCTGCTGTAAACACGGTTCCTCCTCCTCATCCTCCTCCTCCAGAACTGTGCCCTGGCTGGCCAATTGTGTACCTGGCCTATGCTGGTGCAGGAACTCACCCTCCGAGCCACTTCTGAATGACTGGCCTGAAACCTTTGGAAATGATTCCTCTTCATCCTCCTCTTCCTCCTGGGCCACATGCTCTGCCATCATCACCCTGAGTGTTTTTTTCAAGGAGACATAGAAGTTGTATTGTAACACTGAGAACGGCGTCATCGCCACTGGCCATGTTGGTTGAGCACTCGAAAAAGCGCAACATGGCACACAGGTCTCGCATGGAGGCCCAGTCATTGGTGGTGAAGTGGTGCTGTTCCGTAGTGCGACTGACCCGTGCGTGCTGCAGCTGAAACACCACTATGGCCTGCTGCTGCTCGCACAGTCTGTCCAGCATGTGCAAGGTGGAGTTCCACCTTGTGGGCAGGTCGCATATGAGCAGGTGAGCAGGAAGGCTGAAGTTACGCTGTAGCGCAGACAGGCGAGCAGCGGCAGGATGTGAACGCCGGAAGCGCGAACAGACGGCCCACACTTTATGCAGCAGCTCTGACATGTCGGGGTAGTTGTTAATGAATTTCTGCACCACCAAATTCAGTACATGCGCCAGGCAAGGGATGTGCGTCAAACCGACTAGTCCCAGAGCACCGGCTAGTCCCAGAGCTGCTACGAGATTTTGCCCATTATCGCACACCACCAGGCCGGGCTTGAGGCTCAGTGGCACCAACCACTCATCGGTCTGTTGTTCCATGCCCCTCCACAGCTCCTGTGCGGTGTGGGTTTTTTCCCCCAAACACATGAGTTTTAAAACAGCCTGCTGTCGTTTACCCCTGTATGTGCTGAAGTTGGTGGTGAAGGTGTGTGGCTGACTGGATGAGGAGGTGGTAAAAGAGGAGGAGGAAGCGGAGTAGGAGGAGGAAGCAACAGGAGGCAAGGAAAACTGCACTGCAATCCTCGGTGGCGGAAGGACTGGCACCAAACCACTATCTGCCTCGGGCCTAGCCACCACTACATTAACCCAGTGTGCAGTTATGGAGATATAATGTCCCTGACCGTGCATACTGGTCCACGTATCAGTGGTTATGTGGACCTTGCCACAGATGGCGTTGCGCAGTGCACACTTGATTTTGTCTGACACTTGGTTGTGCAGGGAAGGGATGGCTCGCCTTGAAAAGTAGTGGCGGCTGGGAACCACGTACTGTGGGACAGCCACCAACATGAGTTTTTTAAAGCTGTCGGTCTCCACCAGACGGAATGACAGCATTTCAAAGGCCAGGAATTTTGAAATGCTGGCATTCAGGGCCTGGGATCGCGGGTGGATAGGTGGGTACTTCCTCTTTCTCTCAAGTATTTGGGAGATGGAGAGCTAAACGCTTCCATGTGACATGGTGGAGATGCTTGGTGACGGTGACGGAGGTGGTGGTATTGGTGGCACATCCTCTGTTTTCTGGGTGGCAGGTGCCACTGTCACTCCAGAGGTGGAAGAATAGGCTGAGACAGCAGCAGAAGAGCAAGCAGGAGGAGCCAGAGACCTTTCTTGGTTTTTGAGGTGTCTACTCCACTGCAGCTCATGCTTTGCACTTAGATGCCTGGTCATGCAGGTTGTGCTCAGGTTGAGAACGTTCATGCCTCGCTTCAGGCTCTGATTGCACAGCGTGCAAACCACTCATGTCTTTTCGTCAGCACATTGTCTGAAGAACTGCCTGTTATATATCGTTCAGCATTTCTTAATTTTGTAAGAAATGCTTTAGAAGGAGCCAACAAAATATGGAGAGTTTTTAAAGAAAGATAAAAGTTAAAAGGATTTAATTTGCATAAAAAGTAACAAGTAAAACCCCTTACATCATGATTTTCTAGGAATTTCTTATTTGTAAAGCTAATAATGATATGCTGAGGTAGGAGGATTCCTAACCTTTCCAAATACTATTGTTGTCTCAAGATCTGTCAAAATTGACATTTCACACAAGTGCTGACTAGGGTTGAGCGAACCCGAACTCTAGGATTTTGGGACCCCGGACCCGAACTTGAACATTTCCGTAAAAGTTTGGCTTCGGTGTTCGCCGCTTTCTTGGCGCTTTTTGAAAGGCTGCACAGCAGCCAATCAACAAGCGTCATGCTACTTGCCCCAAGAGGCCATCACAGCCATGCCTACTATTGGCATGGCTGTGATTGGCCAGTGCAGCATGTGACCCGGGCTCTATATAAGCTGGAGTCACGTAGCGCCGCACGTCACTCTGCTGTTACTAGTGTAGGGAGAGGATGCTGCTGGGCTTGTGATTTCAGGGAGAGAATAGGAGAGAATCTAACTCAGCGATTTACAGAGAAATAGTTGTGTGGGTGCCGGGCACTATCGTTTTACCCTGCCCTGAGCTCATTGACCAAAAAATACTAACTTTTAGAATTCTGTTAGTTAGGTGGGCGGCGGCAGGGAAAATTTTTTGCATGCTCAGTGCACCAGCACTGCATCTGAGCTTTTGGGACATTGCAAATCACCATTTTTGGGGGGGGAAACGACAGCATCTGTATTAGTCAGTGTGCAATTTAAGGTAGAAATACACCCATAATTTTCTGGGGTTTTAAAAACACAATTTTAAAAAAAATAAAACACAGTATTTTCCAGATCTGCAAGTGTTAAATTCAAGTTTAACCCCTTGAGGACTCAGAGCCTATTAGTACGTCCTAAGTTTAAATCGCATTTGCGGCGCGGCAGGGGTTAATCTAAACAGGATGCCGGCTGAAATCATTCAGCCGGCATCCTGTCACAACGCCTGGGGGAGTCATGTGACCCCCCCGTATCGGCGATCACAGAAAACCGCAGGTCAATTCAGACCTGCGGTTTGCTGCGTTTCCGGTCCATTCGGGTCTCCGGTGACCCGATGAACCGGAAAAAGACTGTGATCGGTGGTGTGATTGCGTGAATTTGGAGAGGCGGTGCTGGCCATGGTTCTGTTGCCTGCTGTCCAGGGGGCTGATTGGTGCAGGGAGAGAGGTGCGAGATTCAAACTTCCAGCGCTCCTGTCACGGCCACGGTTATGGTCGTGACTCCCTGGGAGCCGCATACAGTTGCCCGCGGTTGTGGTTGTTGTGTCAACCGCAGCTGAGGCATAATGTAGTTGGCCTCAGTGCGGTTGCCGCGGACAACAGCTTTGTGTGTGGTTCCCGGGGAGTTGTGTGCGTGTGTGGATGCACTTTGTTTGTATGTCTGGTGTGCACTTGTTGTTGACTGGTGCGCACATACATCTTCCTTTCACTGTGGCTGCCCGTGGCAACGTTTGGTATGTTGTACATGTGGTGGCAGTGTCCTGGCCTTCGGGCTGTCTTTCTGGATGGCTGCCACCCATGTCGTTGCCAGCGGCTACAGCCACAGTGTGATCTGTTGGACACTTCCCCTGTCTGTGACTTTCCCTTCTGTGGTGCTGGAAGGGTTAACTCCCTTCCCAGTGTGTGAGTGATGTCACTGGGTGTGTCTGACTGTGGGTGTGGCTTCTTGGCCTATAAAGCCTGAGTGTTTTGCATGGTTCAGTAGGTTGCTTCAGCCCTGCTAGCTGGAGCAGCCTCCTGTGTATTTGACCTGCCTGTGAGAGCCACCCCTGTGGTCATAAAAATTATTGTTCTTGTTGATGTCTTTATGTTGGTGAGGTTGTATGTTCTTCTGTTGGGAGCTTTCTATGTTTTGGTGCAGCTAATGGTTCTGGATTCCTGTCTCTTGAGGGATCCAGTCAGCAAGGCTGTGGCAGGTTGGTAGAACTACTTAGTTTGCCTGCCATTTCCATTAGTCTGTTAGTGTTCCCCTTTTCCCAACAGCTTGGCCATTGAGACTCCTGCTCCTCTGTGCCAAGGAGGAGTAGGTCGTCTACCCAGCTCCTAGCGCAGGGATCTGCGGAGGGTAAGATAGGGCTCCGAGGTTCCTGCGCATGGGTCCTCCTACCTTAAAGGTCGGCCCATGCTGGTTAGGAGTTAGGGTCAGGTTAGGGATGCGTTGAGGAGGTGACCTGCTCCCTATCCAGTGCTCATGGCCGAGTAGCCACTACACCACCTGGCATCGCACGGCTGAGGGTTTCCCCCATCCTCAGCCGTGACAGCTCCTCTCTCCCCTCCTCTTCCTGATTAGCACCTGCACCCTGCAGCACCGTCCTCACGAGGCTCCTGAGATCCCCACCATCGGCACCCAGCACCCTCCTGCACCCATCGCCCTCCAGGTAGGTTAGGGTCAGTGAGGGAGAGGCACCGTTAGGCAGGGATAGAAGGGAAAAATTATTTAGGAAAAAAAAATAAAAAATCACTTTTATCTAAACTTTTTTTTTGTTTCAGCTTTGAGACCCTAGACCCCCCCTGCCACTTGCCCCCCCACCACCACTTTTTTTTTTTCTGCGCGCGCGTCGGGCCACTGTTAACGCATCGCCCGCCACACCGCCTCACCGCTGATCAGCATTGTACCGCTGATCAGCAAGTTTGAACTTTTTTTTTTTTCCTAACACTCCAACACTCCATTTTTTTTTACTTTTTAGTACGCGAACACCTGTGCCTCCACACACACGCACATATAATAAAGGTTTACACGCACGCACATACACACGCACACACATACCCATGGCCCGCTGGATGTTCTCGGTGGAGGAGGCATACGCCCCGATTGCCTCCGACTCCGAGAGCCCCAGTGAGGATGAGGTTGACCCTACGTTCCTCTTGTCATCCGTATCCTCCTCATCATCATCTGATGACGATGAGCCCCCAAGGCGGCGGAGCCAGGGGCCCCACGTGCTAGGGACCCTGTGGCCCACCCTAGTATGAGCCACCCTGGGGCTCGTACTGGGTTCCCGGCCTACCAAATAAGCCCACCGGAGCCCCCTGCCGGTGAACTTAGCTGGTGTCCCCCAGTGGATTTTGAGCCTGAGATTCCGGATTTTGTTGGCAATCCAAGAATCCAGATTCCCACAGTGGGGTTTACTGAAATGAACTTTTTTCGTTTTTTTTCAGTAACCCATTTGTGAATCTGATGGTGGAGCAGACGAAGAGTTCGTTGCTCAACACCCTGGCTCGTTTTTGGCTAGATCCGGTGGCTGGACGCCGGTCAGTGCAGCCAAGATGAGGACATTTTGGGGCCTCGTGCTGCACATGGGTCTAGTGCAAAAACCCAGTGTCAGGCAATACTGGAGTGGGGACTTCCCCTACCAGATGCCACTCTACAGTATGGCCATGACACGTCCCCAGTTTGAGGCCATCCGGAAATGTCTGCATTATTCAGATAATGCAGCATGTCCACCCCAAGGTGATCCTGCCCATGACCGTCTGTATACGATACGGCCGGTCATCGATCACTTCGGGGCCAAATTTGCGCAGGCCTACGTACCTGGAAGGGAGGTTGCGGTTGATGAGGGGAGACTCAGTTTCCGCCAATACATTCCCACAAAGCGGGCGAGGTATGGCGTGAAAATGTACAAAATTTGTGAGAGTACCTCAGGGTACACTTACAAATTTCATGTGTGTACGAGGGGCGAGATTCCTGTATTGAACCCCCAGAATGTCCCCCCACTCTGGGTGTTAGCGGGAAACTCATGTGGGACCTTATGTACCCACTGCTGGATAAGGGTTACCACTTGTACGTGGATAACTTTTATACCAGCATTCCCTTGTTCAGGTCCCTTGCCGCCAGATCCACGTTCGTTTGTGGAACCGTACGGAAAAATTACGGTTCCTACCCCCTCCAGGTACCTATCCCCAGGGGTGAGACCCGTGCCCTTACCAGTGGAAACCTGTTGCTGGTCAGGTATAAGGACAAGAGGTATGTCCTTATACTGTCCACAATCCACGGTAACAGCACCATCCCCGTCTCTGTGCGAGGTACCGCGGCAACGGTCCTCAAGCCCGATTGTATCGTCGACTACAATCGATAAATGGGAGGAGTTGATCTCTCTGATCAAGTCCTCAAGCCATATAATGCCATGCGCAAAACCCGGGCATGGTACAAAAAAGTTGCGGTCTACTTGGTACATGTTGCCATGTACAACACTTTTGTACTATCCTGAAGAGCTGGCAGCACAGGGACATTCCTCCAATTCTATGAGGCAGTCCTCAAGGACCTAATCTTTTCAGACCGGGAAAGAGCAGGCCGGAGTACCTTGGGAATTGGAGGCGGCCGGATCGTCCCTGGCCAACATTTTCCAGGTGTGGTCCCCGATACTGGAAAGAAGGAACGAATCCAAAAAAAGTGCAGAGTGTGTCGCAGGAGGGGGATATGGAAGGACACCACCACTCAGTGCCACACTTGCCCCGATCATCCAGGCCTTTGCGTTATTGATTGCTTCAGGGAGTATCACACTTCCATGGAGTACAAAATTTTTATAATCGCCAACAGTCCCCTAGAGAACATAAAAAACTATGGCTCTCAGACTTTGGAGACACGGAAACAATTTTTTTTCCCAAAAAAAATATTAGTTTTAGTGCAGGCATCCTCAAACTGCAGCCCTCCAGATGTTGTAAAACTATAACTCCCAGCATGCCCAGACAACCTACAGCCATCAGCAGGGCATGGTGGGAATTGTAGTTTTACAACATCTGGAGGGCTGCAGTTTTAGGATGCCTGCTTAGTGTCTCCAAAGTCTGAGAGCCATACATATTGGGCATCGCCGCGTCCATAAAAATCTTCTCTATAAAAATAACATTTAACCCAACCCCCCCAGATGAACAGCGTTAAAACATTAGTGGCACCATTAGTGCCAAAACCGCCATCTCATCCCGCAAAAAATTAGCCCCTACATTAGATAGTTGCCCAAAAAAAAAATATAAACTGTAGCTCCCAGGCTATGGAGATACTAAAATATTTTTTTAGGTTCCTAAAATGATAATATAGTGTAAAATCTAAATAAATTTTAAAATTTAGACAGATTAGGTATCGCCGCTTCTGTAAGAATCTGCCCTATAAAAATAACATTTGACCAAACCCCTCAGATGAACAGCTTTAAAAATATTAAATAAAAACGGTGCCAAAACACCAATTTTTTGGCAAAATTTCCATTTGAATCCTTTTTTTCCAGTAATAAAGCAAGGGTTAACAGCCAAACAAAACTAAATATTTATTGCACTTATTCTGTAGTTTGCAGAAACACCCCATATGTGGTCGTGAATGGCTATATAGCCACACTGCAGAGCGTAGAACGAAGGGAACTCCATATGGTTTCTGGACGGCAGATTTTGATGGACTGGTTTATTTATACCATGTCCCATTAGAAGCCCCCCGATGTAGCCTAGACTAGAAACTCCCAAAAAGTGACCCCATCTAAGAAACTACACCCCTAAAGGTATTCAAAACTTACTTCACAAACTTTGTTAACCCTTTAGGTGTTCTACAAAACTAAATAGCGAATGTAGAAACAATTTTAGAATTTACATTTTTTGTTACCTTGCCTCAAAAAGTGTAATATAGAGCAACCAAAAATCATATTTACCCCTAAAATAGTCCCAAAACAGCAACCACCTTATTCTGTAGTTTCCTAGATGGGGTCACTTTTATGGAGTTTCTACTCTAGGGGTGCATCAGGGGGCTTGAAAGGGTACATGGTGTAAATAAACCAGTCCAGCAAAATCTGTCTTCCAAAAACCATATGACGTTCCCCTTCTTCTATGTCCTGCCGTTTAGCCAAATAGTAGTTTACGACCACATATTGGGTGTTTCTGCAAACTACAGAATCAGGGCAACCCATATTGAGTTTTGTTTGGCTGTCAACCCATTTTTTCCAGTAATAAAGTAAGGGTTAAAATGGAAAATTTTCCAAAAAATAGAAATTCCAAAATTGTTTCTCCATCTGCCATTAACTCTTGTGGAACACATAAAGGGTTAACATAGTTTGTAAACCCAGTTTTGAATACCTTGAGGGGTGTACTTTCTTAGATGGAGTCACTTTTTGGAATTTCTATTCTAGGGGTGCAACGGGGGGCTTGAAATTGGACATGGTATAAAGAAAACCAGTTTTACAAAATCTGCCTTCCAAAACCCATATGGCGTTCCCCTCCTTCTATGTCCTCCCGTTTAGCCAAACAGTAGTTTAGGACAACATATGGGGTGTTTTTGCAAACTACAGAGTCAGAGCAACCCATATTGAGTTTTGTTTGGCAGTTAACCCTTACTTTATTACTGGAAAAAAATGGTTAAAATGGAAGATTTTCCCAAAAATGTAAATTTCAAAATTGTTTCTCCATCTGCCATTAACTCTTGTGGAACACATAGAGGGTTAACAAAGTTTGTAAACCCAGTTTTGAATACCTTGAGGGGTGTACTTTCTTAGATGAAATTCACTTTTTTGACATTTCTGTTCTAGGAGTGCAACGGGGGGCTTGAAATGGGACATGGTATAAAGAAAACCAGTCCTGCAAAATCTGCCTTGCAAAAACCATATGTCGTTCCCCTCCTTCTATGTCCTCCCGTCTGGCCAAACAGTAGTTTACGACCACATATGCGGTGTTTCTGCAAACTACAGAATCAGGGCAACCAGATTTCTGATAAATTTCAAAATTTGCTTCTAAACTTCTAAGCTATTTAACATCCCCAGAAAATAAAATATAATTCCCAAAATGATACAAACATGAAGTAGACATATGGGGAATGTAAAGTCATCACAATTTTTGGGGGTATTACTATGTATTACAGAAGTAGAGAAACTGAAACTTTGACATTTGCTAATTTTTCCTAATTTTTGGAAAATTTGGTATTTTTTATGCAAAAGAAAATTACTTTTTTGACCCAATTTTAGCAGTGTCATGAAGTACAATATGTGACGAAAAAACTATCTCTGAACGGCATAGGTAAGTTAAAGCATTTTAAAGTTATTAGCACTTAAAGTGACACTGTTTAGATTTGCAAAAAAGGTCCTTAATGTGAAATAGGGCTGAGTCCTTAAGGGGTTAATATATACAGCTTTCATATTCTGGGGCAATCTACAACATCTGTATTAGTCAGTGTGCAATTTAAGCTAGAAATACACCCATCATTTTCTGGGGTTTGAAAAACACACTTTTTGGACAAAAAAACACACTATTTTTAGGCCTTGCAGCATCAGCACGTGTGAAATTACAGGCTTATATACTGCAGTCAAATTCAGTTGTTAAACAAACACTTGTTTGGGCACAAAAAATTTAGTTGGCAGCCTTTGATGCAGATGTCATTGTGAGATACACCCTTAATACATTTGGGTAACATTCAGAGATTTAAAATACCGCCATTTGGTGCACCAATATTGAATTCAGACACTGGTTCAGACAGTGTGAGATACACCCTCTACATACAGGGGTTTGATTCAGGCTTTTGAAATACCACCATCTTGGGCAAAAAAATCTTTAATTGAGGCCTAGTCTGGTTCAGGCCGTGTGAGATACACCCTTTACATACTGTCGTTCTATTCTACTATTATTTAAACACCCATTTAGGGCAAGATCCTAAATTCGAAAAATATGAGGAGAGCGTCAAATAAAGGACGTGGCCAAGGTCGTGGTGCTGCTGGTGGAGCTCCTGTTGCAGGGAGAGGACTTAAGTGAAACCCCTTCCTCAGGTGCAAGTAGGTGAGCCACTAGCATAGCAGAAGAGGGAGCATGGTGCAAAAGTGGAGCGGCCATCCTCTAGACAGTACGCCTCCTACTGCCCACCGCAACAAGGGACCGAGCACACCAAAGCCAGCTCCAAGGAGTTCCCTGGCGTGGTAGTTCTTCAGACAATGTGCTGACGACAAGACACGAGTGCTTTGCACGCTGTGGAATCAGAGTCTGAAGCGAGGCATAAACGTTCTCAGCCTGAGCACAAGCTGCTGTGGAGTAGACACCTCAAAAACCAAGAAAGGTCTCTGGCTCCTCCTGCCTTCTCTTCTGCTGCAGTTGCAGCCTTTTCATCCACCTCTGGAGTGACAGTGCCACCTGGCACCCCGCAAACAGAGGATCTGCCAGCAACACCAACACCTGGGTCACCAAGCATCTCCACAATGTCCCACGCAAGTGTTCAGCTCTCCATATCCCAAACGATGGAGAGGAAGAGGAAGTACCCCCCTACCCACCCGCGATCCCTTGCCCTGAAGGCCAGCATTTCTAAATGACTTGCCTTTGAAATGCTGTCATTCCGTCTGGTGGAGATGGATAGTTTTAAATGCCTTAGGGCGGTGGCTGTCTCTCAGTACGTCGTGCCCAGCCGCCACTACTTTTCAAGGCAAGCCATCCCTTCCCTTCACAAGTAAGGGACAAAATCAGGTGTGCACTGTGCAACGCCATCTGTGGCAAGGTGCACCTGATTACGGATACATGGACCAGTAAGAACAGTCAGGGCCGTTATATCTCCATAACAGCACACTGGGTAAATGCAGTGGCGGCTGGGCCTGAGGCGGATAGCAGTTTGGTGCATGTCCTTCCACCACTGAGGATTGCAGGGCGCTTCAGTTTGCCTCCTGTTGCTTCCTCCTCCTACTCTGCTTTCTCATCCTCTACCAGCTCCTCATCCGGTCAGCATAACACCTTCACCACCAACTTCAGCAGAAGAGGAAGAAGAGGGATCATTACGTAGGGTTTCCAGCCAGTCATTCCCAAGTGCCTCCGAGGGTGGGTTCCTGCACTCACAAACCCAAGGTACACAATTGGCAAGCAAGGCCACAGTTCTGGAGGATGAGGAGGTGGAGGATGAGGAGGAGGAACCATGTTCACAGCAGCTTATGGACATCACTGGTGCGTGGATGGGGGGGATACAGAGGACACAGACGATACACCTCTCATAGAGGACAGCTTTTCGTTGCCTCTGGGCAGCCAGGAACACATGAGCGATTACATGCTGCAGTGTCTCCACAATGACCGCCGAGTTGCCCACATTCTAACTTGTGCTGATTACTGGGTGTCCACGGTGCTGAATCCCCGTTACAAGGACAATGTACCATCCTTAATTCCGTCACTGGAGCGTGATCGTAAGATGCAGGAGTACAAGCGCACGCTGGTAGACGTGCTGCTGGTGGCATTCCCACCTGACAGCGGGGACACAGTGGAAGCACAAGGCGAAGGCAGAGGAAGAGGAAGAGGTCGCCAACGTAGCTGGGGCACCGCCAGCACCTCAAAAGGCAGGGTTAGCATGGCCGAAGTGTGGAAAAGCTTTGTCAGCATGCCACAACAACCAGCTGATATGGAACGTCTTAGCAGGAGGCAGCATTTCACCAACATGGTGGAGCAGTATGTGTACACATGCCTACACGTACTGAATGACGGGTCTGCCCCCTTCAACTTCTGGGTCTCCAAATTGGGCACATGGCCTGAGCTTGCCCTTTACGCCTTGGAGGTGCTGGCCTGCCCTGCAGCCAGTTTATTATATGAACGTGTGCTGAGCACGGAAGGGGGCGTCATCACAGACAAGAGCAGCCACCTGTCCACAGCCAATGTGGACAAGCTCACGTTTATTAAAATGAACCAGGCATGGATCCCTCAGGACTTGTCCGTACCTTGTCTAAAATAGACATGTATACCGGCACTAACCAGCCATTATTATACTGCAGCGCAATTGCTCATGTTTGTATTTGGGATATTTCACACTCTTTTGGAGTGTACCTTATGTTAAAAAAAATTGTGTTGGCTATCTCGTCCTCCTCCACCGCCGCTTCCACCTACACCGCTACGTCCACCGCCTCCCTTAAACTCCTACTCAATATGGAACTCCACCTCATAAATCCATTTTTTTTGTACGTGTTTTATTTTATATCATTTCACTACTTTGTCATTTACATTTTCTGGTGAAATTCACAAATTTTTGGGTGTATGGTACCACTGCTATACCTAGTAGGCCGGTTAAAAAAATAAAAATAAAATTGTCATTAACATTTTCGGGTGAAGTTCACCAATTATTGGGTGTATAGTACCACTGCTATACCTAGTATGTCGGTTAAAAAATAAATAAATGGTCATTACCATTTTCTGGTGAAATTAACCAATTTTGGGGTGTATAGTACCACTACTATACCTAGTAGGCCTGTTAACAAAATAAATATATTTGTCAGTTACATTTTCAGTTGAAATTCAAAATTTTTGGGGTGTGCAGTACCACTGCTATACCTAGTAGACAGGTTAAACAATAACTAAATTTTTCTGTTACATTTTATGGTGAAATTCACAAATTTTTGGGTGTGATGTACCACTGCTATACCTAGTAGGCCGGTTAACAAAAATAAATAAATTGTCAGTTACATTTTCTGGTGAAATTCAGCAATTTTTTGGTGTGAAATACCACTGCTATACCTAGTAGACCGGTAAAAAAAAAAACATTTGTCAGTTACATTTTAGGGTCAAATTCACCAAATGTAATATACCCCTCCTCTACCTTGTTGACAGCTTAATAAATTTCTTTAAGTTTTCTTTTACATTTTCGGGTGACAATAAACAATTGTTTTCTGTCATAGACCCCTGCTCTACCAAGTAGACAGGTTAATTAATTTCTGTAATTTTTTAGGTTACATTCTTGGGTTGACATTATAAAATTTTAGACGTGAATAAACCCCTGCTCTGCATAGGTGACAGGGAATAACATTTCTGAAATGCTTCTTTAATTGATGCGCGCCACCTCCTTTGATTCAATGCTTAAATTTAAACAAGTTGTACCACATTTAAGCTTCAATACTTTGTCCCACATTTCCGCTATACTCTTTTGGCCAACATTTGCGCCTCAATAGCTTTTCCCACATTTCTTCTCGATCCCAATTTTTTCAAATAAATTTATCTCCCTCTCCGGCCTGGAACCCTGATTCCGACCACCTGTGATCACCATGGTAGGCGCATAAAAGAACATCAAAAGTTGATAGAGCAGCTATCAAATTGGATGGTGAACATCACGGGGACGTGCGACATGGTGGTGCAGTAAGTGTGCACACGCCTACGCGAACTGACTGACAGGGGTCAGCCCCTGCAACTTCTGGGTCTTCGAATTGGGCACATGGCCTGAGCGTGCCCTTTACCCCTTGAAGGTGTTGGCCTGCTCTACAGCCAGTCTATTGTCTGAACGTGTGTTTAGCATGACTGGAGGGGGTTATCACAGGCTATATTTCCCAATGTTTTGGGGTGTACCCTAATTTTAAAAATAAAATGTAAAACCAAAAACCAGTGTAGACTACCTCCTCCTCCACCGCCGCTTCCACCGACACCGCCACATCCACCGCCCCCTCAACCTCCTACTCCATATGGACCTGGTCCTCCTAGATCAAGATTATTATTTTTTATTTTTACGTATTTTATGTTATTTAAAGTAATTTCCCTATCCACATTTGTTTGCAGAGCACTTGCCATGCTCTTAACCACATTTTGACGCCATTTGCAGCCCTCTAGCCCTTTCCATGACATTTTTTCAGCCACTTTAGTGCTCAAAAGTTCGGGTCTCCATTGACTTCAATCGGGTTCGGGTTTGGGGTCAAGTTCGGGTCAAGTTCGGGTCCCGAACTTGAACTTTTTTCCAAAGTTTGGCCGAACCTGTCGAACCCGAACATCCAGGTGTCTGTTCAACTCTACAGATAAGCGTATCCGCCTGTCAACTGAAAATGCTGACAGGTTGACTCTTATAAAAATGAACAAGGCCTGGATTGCTCCTGACTTCTCTTCTTCACCAGAGAAAAGCGGCTGAACATAAAGGCACTTTAACCTTTGGCAGCAGGCCCTCACCTATAATGTTTTAGATGGTCAGCTCAGCAGCAGGCCCTCACCCCTAATGTTTTAGATGGTCAGCTTGGCAGCAGGCCCTCACCCATAATATTTTAGATGGTCAGCTCAGCAGCAGACCCTCACCCCTAATGTTTTAGAGGGTCAGCTCAGCAGCAGACTCTCACCCCTAATGTTTTAGATGGTCAGATCAGCAGCAGGCCCTTGCCCATAATGTTTTAGAGGGTCACCAGCAGGCGCTTGCTCCTAATGTTTTTGAGGGTAACCAGCAGGCCATCAATCATCATTTTTCATGTGTATTAAAGGGTGTATTGGAGTGCCGGTTCCTTGTAATTTTTGGCAGCCCTTTCACTTAGAGCAGTGGTGCCCAACCATTTTTCGTCTGAGGGCCGCACTAGACTTGGTATAAATTTTGTGGGCCGCCTGACATCACCAGGAGCTGGCCCCTCCTCCTTTCATCTCCCGTCGGCGCTCTATCGCTCCAGTGCCCACCCAATCTTAACAATCAGGGGCGTAGCTAGAAATTACTGGGCCCCATAGCAAAAAAATTTATGGGCCCCCCTCCCGGATCTCCCACCCCCACATACCTATCGGACCTCCTACCCCTTCCAGAGCTCCAACCCAAACACCCCAACATCCAAACATCCCCACACCCCTCCCTAGATCCCCCCCTTCAGTGCCTTCCACAGATATCCCCCCCACCCAGAGCCGTCCGCAGATATCCCCCCCACCCAGAGCCACCTACAGATATCCCCCCCACCCAGAGCCGTCCACAGATATCCCCCCCACCCAGAGCCATCCACAGATATCCCCCCCACCCAGAGCTGTTCATAGATATCCCCCCCCACCCAGAGCCGTCCACAGATATCCCCCCCACCCAGAGTCGTCCACAGATATTTCCCCACCCAAAGCAGTCTACTAGCTAATTTATTCACTGCACTTGCTTCCGTGAAATTGAAGAGAAGCACCGTAATATTGCACAGGCGCACTGGCAGAGGCCAGGAAGATGGTGCATGCGCACTTTGATACATCTGCCAGTGCGCCTGTGCGAGATTACGGCGCTTCTCTTCAATTTCACAGAGGCAAGTGCAGTGAATAAATTAGCTAGGAGGCGGCGCTGGGCGGGGAGATTGCAGGCACAGGCAGCATCACTTTGCTGCCTTTGCCATTCGCAGCGCATCCTGCGCTAGTGCGCTGATAAAGTCCGGCCGCATGACACGGCTTCGCGGGCCGCATTTGGCCCGCGGGCCGTAGGTTGGGCATCACTGACTTAGAGCATAGCTTTATAAATGTAGGAGTCCCACTACCTGAACAATTGTACCACAGTATGAACGAGGCCCTCCTTTATGTTATATACAGGTTGCATCGGAGTGCCTCTTCCTTGTAATTTTTGGCAGCACTTGCACTTTATATACAAGTAAATATACAGGAAAGATTGTTTCTTAACAATTGTTCCTCTAAAATTGATTTTATCCCCGGTTTTGTGCGTATTATTATCAGTACTACTCGGACATCATCGTTCACAGCAGTGACCTGGGAGTCCAAGGTGCATCCAGACATTCTCCCCATGCTGTTCCCGAATCCCGAACCATTTCAGTGGTGTTTCCATAAACTTCTGACCTCTTCCTATGAACCAGACACCCTCCTCTCTTCAGAGCAGGGGGTGCCTGGTTTAATGCTCGGGTTCTCCCATTGACTCCAATTGTGCTCGGGTGCTCTGCTGAGCACCCAAGTATCGCGTGTTCTAAGTGTTCTACCCGAGCACCTGAGCACTTTGGTGGTCGAACAACACTAGTCATCACTCCATGTGTGCAGAAGAACACATTCGTAATTGTAATTAGAGATGAGATGAGTTTTGGGTCCAATTCATCATATTTAAAAAAAAATAAAAATTACTTCAGTGTCCGAATCGATTTCACATAAATCAAAAATGCTCCAATTCTACAGCTAAGTTGTTTATACCGACTACATGGAGGGATATTGAACCTCCTAACACAGTCCTGATCAAAAGTTTAAGACCACTTGAAAATGGCAAAAAATCATATTTTACATTGTTGGATGTTAACAAGGTTCCAAGTAGAGCTTCAACATGCAACAAGAAGAAATGAGAGTGAGACAAAACATTTTTTGAGCATTCAATTAATTGAAAATAACGATTAAACTGAAACAGGCTGTTTTTCAGCTGATCAAAATTTTAAGACCACATGCCTTTAAAAGGCCAAATCTGTGCAAAGATGTGGATTCATTGTAATTTTCTGTCAGGTAGTCACTAGAGTTGAGCGAACACCTGGATGTTCGGGTTCGAGAAGTTCGGCCAAACTTCCCGGAAATGTTCGGGTTCGGGATCCGAACCCGACCCGAACTTCGTCCCGAACCCGAACCCCATTGAAGTCAATGGGGACCCGAACTTTTTGGCACTAAAAAGGCTGTAAAACAGCCCAGGAAAGAGCTAGAGAGCTGCAAAAGGCAGCAACATGTAGGTAAATCTCCTGCAAACAAATGTGGATAGGGAAATGAATTAAAATAAAAATAAAATAAATAAAAATTAACCAATATCAATTGGAGAGAGGTCCCATAGCAGAGAATGAGGCTTCACGTCACTCACCACTGTAACAGTCCATTGTCATATATTTAGGCCCAGCACACACACAGGCAGAGGAGAGAGGTCCCTTAACAGAGAATCTGGCTTCATTTTAGCAGAGAATCAGTCTGCATGTCATAGCAGAGAATCAGGCTTCACGTCACCCAACACTGGAACAGTCCATTGTCAGATATTTAAGCCCCGGCACCCAGACAGAGGAGAGAGGTCCCGTAACAGAGAATCTGTCTTCATGTCAGCAGAGAATCAGTCTGCATGTCATAGCAGAGAATGAGGCTTCACGTCACCCAACATTGGAACAGTCCATTGTCAGATATTTAGGCCCCGGCACCCAGACAGAGGAGAGGTTCATTCAACTTTGGGTAGCCTCGCAATATAATGGTAAAATGAAAATAAAAATAGGATTGAATGAGGAAGTGCCCTGGAGTACAATAATATATGGTTAAGGGGAGGTAGTTAATGTCTAATCTGGACAAGGGACGGACAGGTCCTGTGGGATCCATGCCTGGTTCATTTTTATGAACGTCAGCTTGTCCACATTGGCTGTAGACAGGCGGCTGCGTTTGTCTGTAATGACGCCCCCTGCCGTGCTGAATACACGTTCAGACAAAACGCTGGCTGCCGGGCAGGCCAGCACCTACAAGGCATAAAAGGCTAGCTCTGGCCACCTGTACAATTTAGAGACCCAGAAGTTGAATGGGGCCGAACCATCAGTCAGTACGTGGAGGGGTGTGCACACGTACTGTTCCACCATGTTAGTGAAATGTTGCCTCCTGCTAACACGTTGCGTATCAGGTGGTGGTGCAGTTAGCTGTGGCGTGTTGACAAAACTTTTCCACATCTCTGCCATGCTAACCTTGCCCTCAGAGGAGCTGGCCGTGACACAGCTGCCTTGGCGACCTCTTGCTCCTCCTCTGCCTCGGCCTTGGGCTTCCACTTGTTCCCCTGTGACATTTGGGAATGCTCTCAGTAGCGCGTCTACCAACGTGCGCTTGTACTCACGCATCTTCCTATCACGCTCCAGTGCAGGAAGTAAGGTGGGCACATTGTCTTTGTAGCGTGGATTCAGCAGGGTGGCAACCCAGTAGTCCGCACATGTTAAAATGTGGGTAACTCTGCTGTTGTTGCGCAGGCACTGCAGCATGTAGTCGCTCATGTGTGCCAGGCTGCCCAGGGGTAAGGACAAGCTGTCCTCTGTGGGAGGCGTATCGTCATCGTCCTGCCTTTCCCCCCAGCCACGCACCAGTGATGGGCCCGAGCTGCGTTGGGTGCCACCCCACTGTGACCATGCTTCATCCTCATCCTATGTATTTTCCCTTGATCATTGTTTACAATAAGCACTATGCACTTTGTACTGTATTGATTGTGGGCTGTGTTCGGATACACTCTGCACAGTCTGGGATTATTCATTGTTACTTTTCTTACAACAGATCTGCAAGTATTATCCTGTGTAGCTTTGTGCTGCTTATTCATATATATGGATATGTATGTTTTAACAAATGTATGTCCAATAAAAGCTTTTGTACTTGTTTAAACTACGCTGTTCTGAGTCTAGCTTTGGTTTGGTAAACGTAATTGTTCTAGGACAGCGACTACACCGGGCGTTCGTTTCGCTCTGTGCTTATTTGGGATTGTATTTTCTGTTTATTGAATTTATTCTCTTTACAGACTTGCGTATCCATTATAATGGATTTTTCAGCCCGGGAGGCCTCGTGGAAGTCCCAGGCAGAAAGTATTTTTAATAGTGGAAGCAGCCACTCACAGGATATCGAACAGAGGAATTCACGAGAATTGAAGGTGAAGTTTAAAAATCTTTCACATAAGCGCCTAAAAATTTGGTGGAATAGAACATCACTGGAGCAGTATATTATGAGGAATTTGATTCCACGTGGCCTCAGGGTACAGGTATTCCCGTCTCATAACCTGGGTACAGAACAACTCAACACAAAATGGGAGGAAGCATGTAATTTATGCTCCCTGACATTCATGCAGACGCTTATTGCCACAAATGATATAATGCTGGTAGAGGTGGATAATGAATTAAAATCTCTAGAGGATCAGATGAGCCAAATACTGAATGAGAACGAACATGCACTGTTTAAAAGCGAGGTGGATGAAGCCTTCAAAATATGGGAGAAACAAATTAAGGAAAGGAAGACAGCTAAATTCCAGAGAGATCTACAGGATTTGGATCAGAACAGGATCTATAAGTGGAAGCAGATGAGGTCTGAACCACGGGGTAGAAGCATGTCTGTATCCTCATATGTTTCAACTGAAAATGAGGGAAGTAACTCCGATTCGAATATTAGAACATATCCCACACGATATGGGAGAAGACGGAATGAAACAGCGAGAGGGCGTCCAATAACGAGGAAATTCCAGGGTACGGGCGACCCCAAGAACCAGCGCCTGCAGGTAATTAATTTATCCGATCATGTCCTGAGCAATGAGCAATCAGAGGTGCTCGGCCTGGGTCTAAACTTTATCCCTAAAGCAGGATTTAATCTTTTTACAGCGGTGAAGGATTTACAGTCATTTGCACGGAATCTCACTTTTAAGAAGTTGTATCATAGGAGCGGCACGGAGGACACTATGTTCACAGCGGTGGAATTGGAAGCAATTCGCGTTTTGGAGGAACTTCAGAACGAACAAGTTGATGTGGCACCGGTGAGTAGACTACCTGCAGCTTTGATACCCAAATCTAAGAAATTTCCCCCTATGTCACTATTCCCGAACATAGACATATTTGTCTATGAATTGAATTGAGATCTATGAATTGAGATCTATAAAGAAATTTACACCAGGAGATAATCTCAATAGACGACAGCGCCTTGCCTTGAAACAACTTAATAAAATCGAGAACCTTGTCATCAAAAGTTCAGACAAAGGAGGCAATGTGGTTTTATGGCCCACGGATATGTATGAACGGGAGGCCTTCAGGCAACTTAGGAATCCTAGCTGTTATCGAAAATTGACATTTAACCCATTATCTGCTTTTCAGGGTGATTTGGGAAAGATATTACAGAAAGCAGCAGATACAGGAATAATTACTTGCAAAGAACAAAATTGTCTACTCACCATGGACCCGACTATTGCAACTTTTTACATGTTGCCAAAGATCCACAAAAATGCGAAAGTCCCACAGGGACGGCCGATAGTCTCAGGTAATAACAGCATGTGTGAGGCTGTCAGCAAATTGATTGATCATGTTCTGCGACCGTTCGTTGACAGCTTACCTTCGTACCTTAAGGATACTGGTGATTTATTACGAAAAGTTGACGGTCTACAATTGAATGAGGACATGATCTTAGTGACGTGTGACGTTGAGTCATTATATACATCTATCCGCCACGACGATGGAATTCGAGCTGCAACACACTACCTGATGACCTCCAATACGTGAAGTGAGTATGCGGGTTTTATCCTCGAACTACTGGATTTCACACTGCGCCACAATTTTTTCATGTTCAAGGGATCTTTCTACCTACAGCTCCAGGGAACCGCGATGGGGGCGTCTTGTGCGCCCTCCTACGCAAATCTTTTCCTGGGGCTGTGGGAGAGAAACATCTTCTTGACGGATCCGGTGAAGCATATTGAGAAAGTTCATATGTGGAGCCGATATATTGATGACGTCCTTATGATCTGGCAGGGCAACATGGATGATCTACAAGAGTTCATGACACTCCTGAATACAAATGATGTAAATATCCATCTTACTTATAAGATGGGGAGAATGCAAATGGACTTCTTGGATGTGGCCCTGAGTGTTGACAATGATGGTTTTATCCACACAGATTTGTTCCGGAAGCCAACCTCTGTGAACAGTTTCCTCCGTGCCGACTCCTATCACCCAAATAAATTACTTGATGGTATACCAGTGGGACAGTTTTTGAGGCTGAAAAGAATCTGTTCTAGAGATGAGGATTTAGAAAAACGGTCAACGGACCTAGCCAAACGATTTAAAGACCGTGGATGCAGTGATCGCTCGGTGAGGAAGGCGTACCTGCGAGCTAAGTACAGTAAAAGATCGAAATTATTGGAGGATCGGGTAAAACAGGAAAATGGAAGTAAAGTGGTGAGGTTTATCACATCATACAATTCTGGACATGAAGAACTCACTTCTGTCTTGCGGAAACATTGGAATATATTAAGATTGGACCATACCTTACGGAGTTATGTACCACATCATCCCTCCTTGACCTTCAGACGTGAAAAGAACCTAAAGGACATTTTAGTCCATAGTCATTACGAGGGTAAGATCACAGGGAATCTTTTTGGCTCTAAGGGCCCCAAATGGGGTTGTCGTCCGTGTGGAAAATGTGTGGCATGTCCCAACATTTTGTGTACGAATTCTTTCACAGATTCCACCGGACGCAAAAAATATGAGATCACACATACGTTCTCATGTATAACATTGGGGGTGATCTACGTTGCCACCTGTCCCTGTAATCTATCCTACGTAGGAATGACGTCGAGACAATTGAGACGAAGGACACGAGAACATGTGCTTGGAATTCTGGGAGCAAAGGAGGAAGATGATGTTCTGAATCTGAAAACGGTCCCCCGACACTTCAAGACCCATCACAATTGTGATGCCTCCCTTTTAAAGGTAAGAGGCATTGATAGGGTTTTGATAGGTGGGAGGGGGGTTAATTGGAAGAAAGTCCTTGCCCAAAAGGAGGTCAAATGGATTTTTGAGTTGAACACCGTCATACCATTTGGTCTAAATAAGGCCCTAAGTTTTTCGCCATTTTTAGGCTAATTCTATAATATATATTATTAATCTCTCTTGTGAAATCCTCTGTAGGTCTAAGTGGTGTGTATCCCTCTGACCTTTTTAACACATATTTTTATGTTTTTTTAAATTGTTCTTTTCTGCATTGATAGGTTAACTTTATTTGGTCGTTTTTTCGTGAGGCTGTCTGTCATGATATATGCACGCACGGTAGATATCAACATCTGTGGAGGTGTGGATAATTTGGCCCATTGGAGAACGTCTTAACAGGAAGTACTAATATGGACATTATATACATGGAGTACAGGAAGGGCTCCGACAATCACAGAAAATGGTTAATGATTTTTGCAGCGTCCAATGTGGAGCCATTAATTTGCTCTCATTTTAATAGGGGTATTCACATTTGTGATATATATTATGAATTAGAAGCATCTTAATTATATATGTATGTTCATGATAATAAATTTTTCTTCTTTTTCACTTTCATTCACTTTATTCACCCTTTTTCACTGATCACTGTAGCACTTTTTATTCTCATTAAATATATTTATATATCACTTTTCTATTCCCCCCTTTCTTTTAATTGTTTTCACTTTTTTGGTCACCCATTATAGTCTTTTAGTGAATATTGGATCTCTTCCCCGATCGATGTGATATATATTCATGAATTGTTATGTAATGTATAGCACGTATATATCGATTTTTAAAGATATAATGAAATGTATTTTATACTGCCTTGTTGTTATACTTGGGTAGGTCTCCTAAATATACATCCATTGTGAGCTGAATATTTATATAGATTCACCCCCATATATTCTATCTGGACCCCAGAGTGAATGAATTGACTACTGAATCGATCCCCGTGCAGTCTAGGAAGGGGAAATGTCATTTGCGTTCCAGGGTGAAACGCATTGCAGGTTTGAGCAACCCATGGGATGTGACATCACTCTGGGCGGAGTTGTGGGAGGCGGCTGTGACGGCATAATACGGGCGATGCGTTCCACTGTGGACCGCATGCTAGACATCCGGTTCCTGCATGTGGAGCGGTCTTCCCCGTGCCCCTGCCTGCCGCTTCCTCCTACATTCCGATTGTCCAGTACTTCGACTCTCATGTTCAGATGCTAGGATGGGCCACATTATGAGTGCATTGATTATTTATGTAGAAATCGGGTGTCCGGACACCGACCGAACCGGAAGTGATGGTGCGTTCCAGTGTGGAACGCACCTCACTTCCGGTCTCCGGTTTTTACCTGAAGCCCAGGTGATCTTTATTCCAATCAATTGGCAGACTATATAGGAACAGGCAACACACACTATCAGTATCCCCTGAGGAAGCAAAACGCGAAACACGTGTAGGGATCCGGGAGGACTTGGTCTGTATTTATTTATGTATTTTCCCTTGATCATTGTTTACAATAAGCACTATGCACTTTGTACTGTATTGATTGTGGGCTGTGTTCGGATACACTCTGCACAGTCTGAGATTATTCATTGTTACTTTTCTTACAACAGATCCGCTAGTATTATCCTGTGTAGCTTTGTGCTGCTTATTCATATATATGGATATGTATGTTTTAACAAATGTATGTCCAATAAAAGCTTTTGTACTTGTTTAAACTACGCTGTTCTGAGTCTAGCTTTGGTTTGGTAGCCTGAGTAATAGGAGTGATTCTATTACACCTTGCTGCACTAATAGGGGTTACTACACAGTGATCTATTACTACAGATTTTAGGTGGTTTTAAACAGTAATTACAGTAAATCTAACATCTGTTATTGGGGTGACAGTGCGGTCTGATACAACCAGTTTTGGGGTGTGTTTATTTTAAATATATAAAAGTACAACCATTAATCCTTGCTTTTGAGGTGAATTTGCAGCCTGATACAAACAGTTTTGTGGTGCATTTATTTCATATACCATACCAAGTACTGCCATTCACCTTTGTTTTTGGGGTTAAATTGCAGTTTGAAACATCCAGTTTTGGGGTGTATTTAGTTGACTTCCATTCACCCTTGCTTCTGTACTGAAAGTGCTGTCTGATACAAGCAGTTTTGGGTGTATTTAGTTTATATATAAGTACTTGTGCAAAGGACGGGCTACTACCAGGGGTCCCTTTAGGTGTTATAAGAGTTTTTATCGTGATGCCAGTTGCATTTCAGCAACAAGGGACTGAGCCCCCCTAAGTAGATGGAGATAGTTGTACCCAGGTGTAGGAATGCTAGAGTGGTGTAAGGGTGTCACAACCCTTGGTCATGGTCGTGACTCCTGTAACCGCATGCAGTTGCCTGCAGTCTTGGTGTTGTTGTCAATCACAGGTGAGGGCTATAGTATGTTGCCTCACCTGTGGTTGCCGCTGGCAACATTGTGTATGTGGCAGCAGAGCAGCCTGAGCGGTGCTAGGCAGCTTGCTGCAGTAGGCATGCGGTTGCACCTGGCAACTTCTCTTTATAGGTGTGCCTTTTATCGGTATGCACGGGGTGTTATATGTGTTGTGTGCACTTCCCCTTTAAGTTGATGTCTTCCCTTCCCTGGTGTTGGAAGGGTTAACTTCCTTCCTAGTGTGTGTGTGTGTGCACTGGGTGTGTCTCACTGTGGGTGTGGCTACTTGGCCCTATAAAGCCTCAGTGAATAGCAGTAGTCAGTGGGGGTTCTTCAGCCATGCTTGCTGGAGACATCATCCTGGTTACTTACCATCTGCCAGTGAGGGCCACCCTGGTGGTCATAAACGTTATGTCTGGTGTTTGTTTATGGTTTATCTGTTATTGCAGCATATGGTTTACTGGGTTCCCGTGTGATGTCTGTTGTGTGCTGTGTCCTTTGTGTTGGTTGTGGATAGCAGCACTTGCACGTGGGTTCCAGGGTGTGTTTGTGGCAGATAAGTGTGGTACTAGTCTCACTTACCTGTTATTGCCATATGTCTGTTTATTTTCCCCTTTCTATGTAGCTTGGCCAGTGAAACTCCTGTTCCTCCTTGTCTAGGAGGAACGGGTCATCTTACCCTGCTCCTAGTCCAGGGCCACCCTGAGGCCGAGCAGGAATATCAGGTTCCGGAGTATGAACCCTCCTACCTTCAGGGTTGGCTCATACGGATAGGAGACAGGATCAGAATTAGGGATGTGTAGGAGGTGACCTGCTCCCTGATTCCTGTCCTGGCCTGGCATTAACCAATCCACCTTCTGATACCGCACGGCTGAGGGTTTTCCCCATCCGCAGCCGTGACAAAGGGTTGCCTATAATGTCCCTTTAGATGTGGCTGTGCATTTGTCACGGTGCTCCTACCTGGATATCCTGAAACCCAAAGCATGGTCGTCCGCAGCAGTGCAAAAACGGTGAATGGTTGGTGAAGGAGATGATTGAAATAATTGAGTCCAGACTTGGTATAACGTTGAACAGCAGCTTTACTTGAATAAACTTGCATCAGAGAAACAATTGTCCAACTTTATCTTGGTCACCAGCAGGTTTTAGCTTGCTTTGTGGCCGGCAAATACATTCGGCTCTGCTACATCTGTAACTTTTTAACTCTGCTGTGCTGACAGGATTAAATAGAAACTTTTCCTTTCTGTTGTATGCTACACCTTCTCTGTCTGCTGTACTTAACTTGCTGTAGTCTGACTCGGTCTTTATCTTTGTCTGTATCTTTGTCTTTGTCCAGGGAAACTTTCCTCCTGGCTTCTGAAGCTCTTTTCTCTTGTTCCAGCAGAGCTGATGGGATTCTGCTGGCCTAGGCAGTGCTTGCCCAGGGGGGTACTCTCAATTCACTCTCACTAGCAAAACTCCTCCCTAGAGGGAGAGAAGAGAATGGAAAGAAGTCTCCATCCTCAGTCCCTGTAGCTTTGCCATAACTGCCGCCATCTGCTGGTGAACCAGGCACATTACAAGAAAAATAACAGTTACATAGAAATAGATATACACATTTTGCAGGATCAGGAAATACATTTTAAATGATAACCATAGGAGATAGTTGAGAGGTGTAAAAGGTGGTAATGCCACTTTGCGGCGTTAATTTACCCGCCGCTTAAGAACCAAGCCGCCCTCAGCTTGTGCTTAGGGTATATACAAATATTAATACATGCGCTCAGGGTACCTAGAAAAATAC
Source organism: Bufo gargarizans (assembly GCF_014858855.1). Taxonomy (NCBI): domain Eukaryota; kingdom Metazoa; phylum Chordata; class Amphibia; order Anura; family Bufonidae; genus Bufo; species Bufo gargarizans. The sequence goes on along the minus strand of NC_058081.1, from coordinate 724,331,071 downwards.
AAAGTTCTGCATGATAATATAGACACACAAATACTGACATTAAAGACGGCTACCACTAAGTTCCTGACTGAGTAGGGTGTCTTGCAACAGTTTTCCCTCTCGCAGCAAACCAAACAAAATTAGTACTCCTTAACCCCTTTAGGACACAGCCTTATTTCACCTTAAGGACCAGGCCATTTTTTGCCAATCTGACCAGTGTCACTTTAAGTGGTGATAACTTTAAAACACTTTTACTTATCCAGGCCATTCTGAGATTGTTTTTTCGGCACATATTGTACTTCATGACACTGGTAAAATTAAGTTAAAAAATAATATCATTTTTAGTTACAAAAAAACAAATTTACCAAAATGTAAAAAAAAAAATGCAAATTTCCAAGTTTCAATTTCTCTATTTCTATAATACAGTCGTGGCCAAAAATTTGGAGAATTACATTAATATTGAAAATTGGAAAAGTTGCTGCTTAAGTTTTTATAATAGCAATTTGCATATACTCCAGAATGTTATGAAGAGTGATCAGATAAATTGCATAGTCCTTCTTTGCCATGAAAATTAACTTAATCCCAAAAAAACCTTTCCACTGCATTTCATTGCTGTCCTTAAAGGACCTGCTGAGATCATTTCAGTAATCGAATTGTTAACTCAGGTGAGAATGATGACAAGCACAAGGCTGGAGATCATTATGTCAGGATGATTGGGTTAAAATGGCAGACTTGACCTGTTAAAAGGAGGGTGATGCTTGAAATCATTGTTCTTCCATTGTTAACCATGGTGACCTGCAAAGAAATGCATGCAGCCATCATTGTGTTGCATAAAAATAGCTTCACAGGCAAGGATATTGTGGCTACTAAGATTGCACCTCAATCAACAATTTATAGGATCATCAAGAACTTCAAGGAAAGAGGTTCAATTCTTGTTAAGAAGGCTTCAGGGCGTAAAAGAAAGTCCAGCAAGCGCCAGGATTGTCTCCTAAAGAGGATTCAGCAGCGAGTGCCATCAGTGCAGAGCTGTCACAACCAGACAGCTGAGAAGCTCTGACAGAGGCCTTTCAGAACCTCCTCCTTGAGTTCTCTTTGTTGTGCTGTTCAGTTCCTCATCTCGTTAGCCTCTCTCAGCTGTCATGGAGTTGGACTGATTGCTTCCCTTTAAATCCCTCCCCATGGTGATCCCTCCTGATTTCAAAACTCATAAGGAACATTTACGTCAGGTCTTGCTCATCCTGCGGAAGAATAAATTATATGCAAAACTGGAAAAATGTGTGTTTGCGGTTCCAGAAATTCAATTTCTGGGGTTTCTTCTCTCCGCTTCTGGTTTTCGCATGGACCCCGAGAAGGTCCGCGCTGTGCTTGAGTGGGAGCTTCCTGAGAATCAGAAGGCGCTGATGCGTTTTTTGGGCTTTGCCAATTATTACAGGAAGTTTATTTTGAAATATTCCTCTATTGTTAAACCACTCACTGATATGACCAGAAAGGGGGTAGATTTTTCTTCCTGGTCGGTAGAGGCGCGTAAGGCTTTTTCTAATATCAAGGAGAGTTTTGCTTCCGCTCCCATTTTGGTGCAACCTGATATTTCTTTACCTTTCATAGTTGAGGTTAATGCTTCTGAGGTGGGTGTGGGGGCGGTCTTGTCTCAGGGTTCCTCTCCTGCCAAATGGCGACCGTGTGCCTTTTTCTCGAAAAAACTCTCCTCCGCAGAGAGAAATTACGATGTGGGAGATAGGAAATTGTTGGCCATCAAGTTGGCTTTTGAGGAATGGCGCCACTGGCTAGAGGGAGCCAGACACCCTATTACCGTATTTACTGACCATAAAAATCTGGCCTACTTGGAGTCAGCCAAGCGTCTGAACCCGAGACAGGCTAGATGGTCTTTGTTCTTTTCTAGGTTTAATTTTGTGGTCACCTTCCGCCCTGGAGTTAAGAATGTGAAGGCAGATGCCCTGTCACGTTGTTTTCCGGGAGGCGGGAATTTTGAAGACCCGGGTCCCATTTTGGCTGAAGGTGTGGTGGTCTCTGCTCTTTTTTCTGAATTGGAGGCAGAGGTGCAGGCAGCCCAGTCAGAGGCTCCTGATCTTTGTCCTCCTGGGAGGTTGTTTGTGCCTCTCACTTTAAGACACAAGATTTTTAAGGAACACCACGATACGGTCCTTGCTGGGCACCTGGGGGCAAGAGCCACACTGGATCTCATCGCTCGGAGATTCTGGTGGCCTGCGCTTCGTAAGTCGGTTGAGGGTTTTGTGGCAGCCTGCGAGACTTGCGCTCGTGCTAAAGTCCCTCATTCACGGCCATCAGGTCCTCTCCTTCCCTTACCCATTCCTTCCCGTCCTTGGACACATCTGTCCATGGACTTTATCACGGACCTGCCTCGTTCCTCGGGGAAGACTGTGATTCTGGTGGTGGTGGACCGTTTTAGCAAAATGGTGCATTTCATCCCTTTTCCTGGTTTGCCCAATGCTAAGACGCTGGCGCAGGCATTTATTGATCACATTGTCAAATTGCACGGTATTCCTTCAGACATAGTCTCTGATAGGGGCACGCAGTTTGTTTCCAGATTCTGGAAAGCTTTCTGTTCTCGCTTGGGGGTTCGGTTGTCATTCTCTTCTGCTTTCCACCTGCAGTCGAATGGCCAGACAGAGCGCGTCAATCAGAATCTGGAGACATATCTGCGCTGTTTTGTGGCGGAGAATCAAGAGGATTGGTGTTCTTTTTTGTCCCTTGCTGAGTTTGCTTTAAATAACCGTCGTCAGGAGTCCTCTGATAAGTCACCATTTTTTGGTGCATATGGGTTTCATCCGCAGTTTGGGACTTTCTCGGGAGAGGGGTCTTCTGGTTTACCTGATGAGGACAGATTCTCCTCGTCTTTGTCATCTATTTGGCAAAAGATTCAGGATAATCTAAAGAGCATGAGTGAGAGATATAAGCGTGTGGCAGATAAGAGACGTGTGCTTGGTCCGGACCTGAATGTTGGTGATCTGGTGTGGTTGTCTACCAAGAATATCAAATTGAAGGTACCCTCCTGGAAGTTGGGTCCTAGGTTTATTGGGCCTTACAAAATCCTGTCTGTCATCAATCCTGTTGCCTACCGTCTTGATCTTCCTCAGACTTGGAAGATACATAATGTTTTTCATAAGTCCTTATTGAAACCTTATGTTCAACCCATTGTACCCTCGCCTTTGCCTCCTCCTCCGATTATGGTTGATGGGAATCTTGAATTTCAGGTCTCTAGGATTGTGGATTCTCGTCTTGTTCGCGGTTCTCTTTAGTACCTTGTTCATTGGGAGGGTTATGGTCCTGAGGAGAGGATGTGGGTCCCAGTGATGGACATTAAGGCCTCTCTTCTCATCAGGGCTTTCCATAGGTCCCATCCTGAGAAGGTGGGCTCTGAGTGTCCGGAGTCCACTCGTAGAAGGAGGGGTACTGTCACAACCAGACAGCTGAGAAGCTCTGACAGAGGCCTTTCAGAACCTCCTCCTTGAGTTCTCTTTGTTGTGCTGTTCATTTCCTCATCTCGTTAGCCTCTCTCAGCTGTCATGGAGTTGGACTGATTGCTTCCCTTTAAATCCCTCCCCATGGTGCATTGCTGGGCGGCTTATACTTCCTCCTGGAGTGTGTGTGCATGCTGATCTTGTTTTCCTGTCTGCTACAAAGTTAAGTGCTGAACATTTATCTGTTATTTTCTGTTTGCTGGATCCCAGGTGACCCTGACTCCCTCCGTGTCTGGAGTAGGGAGCCGGTGGTCGTGTCCCCTCACTATTGTAGGGTGTTCAGGGGTTATATAGTCGAGGTACGTGGATATGCAAACCTCCACCTTTCGGATCTTTGCATAGGCTGAGCAGCCAGGGATAGTCTCAGGTCTTGTGCAGGGGTCTCCCTTTTGGTTCCTTAGCTTTGGATCCACTCAGTCATATATGCATGTTGCTTTGTCTTGTTTCCTGTACACCGTCCGTGACAAGAGCTTGCTCAGGAATGGCAGCAGGCAGGTGTGAGCGCATCTGCACGCACAGTGAGGCAAAGACTTTTGGAAGATGGCCCGGTGTCAAGAAGGGCAGCAAAGAAGCCACTTCTCTCCAAAAAAAACATCAGGGACAGATTCAGCTTCTGCAGAAAATATGGTGAATGGACTGCTGAGGACTGGGGCAAAGTCATATTCTCCGATGAACCCTCTTTCCGATTGTTTGGGGCATCAGGAAAAAGGCTTGTCCGGAGAAGAAAAGGTGAGCGCTACCATCAGTACTATGTCATGCCAACAGTAAAGCTTTCTGAAACCATTCATGTGTGGGGTTGCTTCTCATCCAAGGGAGTGGGCTCACTCACAATTTTGCCCAAAAACACAGCCATGAATAAAGAATGGTACCAAAACACCCTCCAACAGCAACTTCTTCCAACAATCCAACAACAGTTTGGTGAAGAACAATGCATTTTCCAGCACGATGGAGCACCGTGCCATAAGGCAAAAGTGATAACTAAGTGGCTCAGGGACCAAAACGTTGACATTTTGGGTCCATGGCCTGGAAACTCCCCAGATCTTAATCCCATTGAGAACTTATGGTCAATCCTCAAGAGGTGGGTGGACAAACAAAAACCCACTAATTCTGACAAACTCTAAGAAGTGATTATGAAAGAATGGGTTGCTATCAGTCAGGAATTGGCCCAGAAGTTGTTTGAGAGCATGCCCAGTTGAATTGCAGAGGTCCTGAAAAAGAGGGGCCAACACTGCAAATACTGACTCTTTACATAAATGTCATGTAATTGTCGATAAAAGCCTTTGATGCATATGAAGTGCATGTAATTATATTTCACTACATCACAGAAACAACTGAAACAAAGATCTAAAAGCAGTTTAGCAGCAAACTTTGTGAAAACTAATATTTGTGTCATTCTCAAAACTTTTCGCCACGACTGTACATAGTAATACCTCCAAAAATAGTTATTACGTTACATTCCCTAAATGTCTACTTCATGTTTGGATCATTTTAGGTATTATATTAAATTTTTGGGGGATGTTACAAGGCTTAGAAGTTTAGAAGCAAATCTTGAAATTTTTCAGACATTTAAAAAAAAAAACTTTTTAGGAACCAGTTCACGTCTAAAGTCACTTTGTGAGGCTTACATAATAGAAACAACCCAAAAATATACACCCCTCAAGGTATTCAAAACTGATTTTACAAACGTCGTTAACCCTTTAGGTGTTAATGGCAAATGGAGATAAAATTTAAGAATTTAGATTTTTGGGCAAATTTTCCATTTTAATCCATTTTTACCACAAACTTTGTTAACCGTTTAGGTGTTGCACACGAGTTATTGGCAAATGGAGATGGAAAATTTGTCCAAAAATTGTAATTCTCAAATTTCATTTTAATCCATTTTTTCCAGTAACAAAGCAAGGGTTAACAGCCAAGCAAAATGCTATATTTATTGCCCCGATTCTGTAGTTTGCAGGAACACCCCATATGTGGCCGTAAACTACTGTACGGGCACACAGTAGGGGCGTAGAGGGAAAAGTGCGCCGTGTGGTTTTTGGAAGACAGATTTTGCAGGACTGGTTTATTTACACCATGTCCCATTTGAAGCCCCCCTGATGCACCCCTAGAGTAGAAACTCCAAAAAAGTGACCCCATTTTGGAAACTACGGGATAAGGTGGCAGTTTTGTTGGGACGATTTTTAGGGTACATATGATTTTTGGTTAATCTATATTACATTTTTGTGAGGCAAGGTTACCAGAAATAAAAATTCTGAAATGTAACACCTAAAGGGTTAACAACGTTTGTAAAATCAGTTTTGGATACCTTAAGGGGTGTAGTGTCTTAGATGGGGTCCCTTTATTGGAGTTTTTACTCTATGGGTGCATCAGGTGGGCTTCAAATGGGACATGGTGTAAAAAAAAAAGGCCATCAAAATCTGCCTTCCAGAAACCATACGGCGTTCCTTTCATTCTGCGCCCTGCCGTTTGGTCATACAGCAGTTTACGACCACATATCGGGTGTTTCTGTAAACTGCAGTATGGGGATAATAAATATTAAGTTTTGTTTGGCTGTTAACCCTTACTTTGTTATTGGAAAAAAACTGATTAAAATTTGCCAAAAGATTGCTTTTTTGGCACCGTTTTTTTTTTTTTACTGTGTTCATCTGAGGGGTATTGGGTGGGGTATTTTTATAGAGAAGATTCTTTGGGACTCGGCGATACCTAATATGTCAACTTTTTAATTTATTTATGTTTTACACTATATTATCTTTTCATAAAAAAAAAAACATTTTAGTATCTCCATAGTCTAAGAGTCATTTTCTTATTTCAGTTTTTTTGCTGATTATCTTAGGTAAGGGCTAATTTTTTTGCAGGATGAGAGGACGGTTTTATTGGCACTATTTTGGGGGGCATATGACTTTTTGAGCGCTTGCTATTACAATTTTTGTGATGTAAGGTTTTTTAAATATGTTTTTTACCGTGTTCATCTGAGGGGTTGGGGGGGGGTTTATAGAGCAGATTCTTATGGACGCGGCAATACCTAATATGTCTACTTTTCTAAATTTATTTATGTTTTACACTATATTATCTTTTTATAAACAAAAAAAAAACATTTTAGTATCTCCATAGTCTAAGAGTCATTTATTTTTATTTTTTTAGCCAATTATCTTAGGTAGGGGCTCATTTTTTGCAGGATGAGAGGACGGTTTTATTGGCACTATTTTGGGGGGCATATGACTTTTTGATCGCTTGCTATTACAAATTTTGTGATGTAAGTTGACAAAAAAAAAACGTTTTTATTTTATTTTTTTGACCGTGTTCATCTGAGGGGTTAGGTGATAGAGTATTTTTATAGATCAGATTCTTACGGACGCGGCGATACCTAATATGTCTACTTTTTAATTTATTTTAGTTTAACTAAATATTTTTGAAATATATTTTTTTTGTTTTAGTGTCTCAAGTCTGAGAACCAGTTTTTTATCCGATTGTCAGTGGCTAAATTGGGGGAATAAATTTAGTACTCCATGGAAGTGTGGTACTCCCTGAAGCAACCAATAATGCAGAGGCCCGGATAATCGGGGAATGTGTCACATTGAGTAGTGGTGTCCTTCTGTATCCCCCTCCTGTGACACACTCTGCACTTTTTGGGGGTCTGTCCCTTCTTTCCGGTATGGGGGACTACACCTGGAAAGTGTTGGCCAGGGAAGATTCGGGCGCCTACAGTTCCCGAGGTACTTTGGCCTGCTCTTTCCCGATCAGAAAAGATCAGGGCCTTCAGGACTGCCTCATAGAACATAAGGAATGTCCCTGTGTTGCCAATGCTCCGGGACAGCACAAAAGAGTTGTACAAGGCAACCTGTACCAAGTAGACCGCAACTTTTTTGTACCATGCCCGGGTTTTGCACATGGCGTTATATGGCTTGAGGACTTGATCAGAGAGATCAACTCCTCCCATATACCGATTGTAGTCGACGATACAATAGGGCTTGAGGACCGTTGCCTCGGTACCTCGCAGCTGCGGACAAGAATAGGAATCCTCTATATAGTGCCTTGTAATGTGCAGTGTCAGTGACTTGCGGACTGCAATTTGCGGACCGCAAAACACTACGGACTAGTGTTGAACGAGCATGCTTGGCCGAACTGCTGTTTGGCTCGAACATCAGTATGCTCGGCACATGGCGGTACTCGGCCGAGTACCGCATATGCTCGAGCGCCATGCTCGAGTTTCCTCCATGCACGTTTTGCGGCTGCCATGCTGCTAATAAACATGCAGGTAAGTACTGCCATCACTGTAATGCCAGTAGCCGTGTTGGCTACTGGCATTACAGTGTTAGGCTGGCCGGAACACGTCATCGGGTCCTATATAGCACCCGATGACGTATGTTCGACTCATTTGTAGTCAGAGAGAGCTGCGCTAAGGATTTTTTTCGTTTTTCTGATATTAATCAAAATAGACCGCAATTTTCTCCCAAAAAGTATATTTTTAACTTTTTCTGGTAAAATTGTTGAAATATAATTACATTTCTATACAAGTTTGTGTCAGAAATTATTGTGCTACATGTCTTTGATAAAAAAAATGCAATAAGTGTATATTTATTGGTTTGCGCAAGAGTTAAAGCGTTTACAAACTATGGTACAAAAATGTGAATTTCCGCATTTTGAAGCAGCTCTGACTTTCTAAGCACCTGTCATGTTTCTTGAGGTGCTAGAATGCCAGGATAGTATAAATACCCCCCAAATGACCCCATTTTAGAAAGAAGACACCCCAAAGTATTCGAGGAGGGGCATGGTGAGTAGAGATGTCACGAACATAAAATTTTCCGCAAATGTTCGCGAACGGGCGTACCGGGCGAACCGCCATAGACTTCAATAGGCAGGCAAATTTTAAAACCCACAGGGACTCTTTCTTGCCACAATAGTGATGGAAAGGTTGTTTCAAGGGGACTAACACCTGGACTGTGGCATGTCGGAGGGGGATCCATGGCAAAACTCCAGTGGAAAATTACGTAGTTGACACAGAGTCGGGTTTTAATCCATAAAGGGCATAAATCACCTAACATTCCTAGATTGTTTGGAATAACCTGCTTTAAAACATCAGGTATGATGTTGTATCGATCAGGTAGTGTAAGGGTTACTCCCGCTTCACAGTGACACACCAAACTATGACAGACCAAGCTCCCTGTTTAACACACCGCAAACAACCGCAAACTCCCCATTTGCACAAAGTTGGATACCAAGCTAGCCATGTCCCGTTCCTTGTCCTCACTGATGTCATTGAAGGTCTCTTCCTCCACCCAGCCACGTACAACACCAAGGGTTTCCGAAAGGTGACAACAAGCCCCCTGGGACGCCTGCTGTGTTTGGTCTTCCACCTCCTCAAAGCCTAGAAAAAGATGCTTGGTCGGTCCTCCTACTTCTAATTTGGGGCACTGAGCGTGCAATCTACTGTGCCACCAGATAAAAGTGGTGTGTTAAGTAGTACTATTCCTATCAGTTTAATCCCTGGTACCTCCCCTATCAGGGGACGTGTATATGGAATCGATTTTAGGAACCGGGAGATGGAAAAAGATTCTTGTTCGGCCCTCTTAATTCCAATTTGGGGCACTGAGCGTGCGCCGTGTAATCTACTGTTCAATCTCAATACATGTGGTGTGTTAAGTAGTACTATTCCTATCAGTTTAATCCCTGGTACCTCCCCTATCAGGGGACGTGTATATGGAATCGATTTTAGGAACCGGGAGATGGAAAAAGATTCTTGTTCGGCCCTCTTAATTCCAATTTGGGGCACTGAGCGTGCGCCGTGTAATCTACTGTTCAATCTCAATACATGTGGTGTGTTAAGTAGTACTATTCCTATCAGTTTAATCCCTGTTACGTTTACTAGTATTATTATTATAATAAGGTGTGTTAAGTAGTACTATTCCTATCAGTTTTATCCCTGTTACGTCCCCTATCAGGGGACGTGTATATTGAATCGATTTTAGGAACCGGGAGATGGAAAAAGATGCTTGGTCGGTCCTCTTACTTCCAATTTGGGGCACTGCGCGTGCAATGTACTGTGTGTGCCACCAGATAGGAGTGGTGTGTTAAGTAGTACTATTCCTACCAGTTTAATTCCTGTTACGTCCCCTATCAGGGGACGTGTATGGAATAGATTTTAGACAACCGCAAAGAGTTGTCAATAGTTGACACACTCATGACATAAATTGTATACCTCTATGCGTTAATCTTGGTGTAGTGATGACTGCGCACGTTTGGGAGATTGCAGGCGATGGGGTTTTTTCAAAGCCTATGGTCGTGCTGAGGTAGAAAATAATGATTCTGCAGTGTGGGCCCATTGTTGGCCTAATAGGGTTTAATGATCACCTTAGATGATCACAAAGAAAATTAATGTTTTTTCTATGCAAAATTATCCAGCCGATCGCTTTTGATCTGTTCACAATGAAGCAACGACCTTATCATCTGGGGTGTGCCAACACACTCATAGAGGTGGTCGCTTCATTGTGATACGCAAGCCCCTTCACCACAACAAGGTAACGATCACGAAGGGGAATTGACACATGTACAGTCGTGGCCAAAGATTTTGAGAATTACATAAATATTAGAAATTGGAAAAGTTGCTGCTTAAGATTTTATAATAGCAATTTGCATATACTCCAGAATGTTATGAAGAGTGATCAGATGAATTGCATAGTCCTTCTTTGCCATGAAAATTAACTTAATCCCAAAAAAACCTTTCCACTGCATTTCATTGCTGTCATTAAAGGACCTGCTGAGATCATTTCAGTAATCGTCTTGTTAACTCAGGTGAGAATGTTGACGAGCACAAGGCTGGAGATCATTATGTCAGGATGATTGGGTTAAAATGGCAGACTTGACCTGTTAAAAGGAGGGTGATGCTTAAAATCATTGTTCTTCGATTGTTAACCATGGTGACCTGCAAAGAAACGCGTGCAGCCATCATTGCGTTGCATAAAAATGGCTTCACAGGCAAGGATATTGTGGCTACTAAGATTGCACCTCAATCAACAATTTATAGGATCATCAAGAACTTCAAGGAAAGAGGTTCAATTCTTGTTAAGAAGGCTTCAGGGCGTTCAAGAAAGTCCAGCAAGCGCCAGGATCATCTCCCAAAGAGGATTCAGCTGCGGGATCGGAGTGCCATCAGTGCAGAGCTTGCTCAGGAATGGCAGCAGGCAGGTGTGAACGCATCTGCACGCACAGTGAGGCGAAGACTTTTGGAAGAGGGCCTGGTGTCAAGAAGGGCAGCAAAGAAGCCACTTCTCTCCAAAAAAAACATCAGGGACAGATTCAGCTTCTGCAGAAAATATGGTAAATGGACTGCTGAGGACTGGGGCAAAGTCATATTCTCCGATGAAGCCTCTTTACGATTGTTTGGGGCATCAGGAAAAAGGCTTGTCTGGAGAAGAAAAGGTGAGCTCTACCATCAGTCCTGTGTCTTGCCAACAGTAAAGCATCCTGAGACCATTCATGTGTGGGGTTGCTTCTCATCCAAGGGAGTGGGCTCACTCACAATTTTGCCCAAAAACACAGCCATGAATAAAGAATGATACCAAAACACCCTCCAACAGCAACTTCTTCCAACAATCCAACAACAGTTTGGTGAAGAACAATGCATTTTCCAGCACGATGGAGCACCGCGCCATAAGGCAAAAGTGATAACTAAGTGGCTCAGGGACCAAAACGTTGACATTTTGGGTCCATGGCCTGGAAACTCCCCAGATCTTAATCCCATTGAGAACTTGTGGTCAATCCTCAAGAGGCGGGTGGACAAACAAAAACCCACTAATTCTGACAAACTCCAAGAAGTGATTATGAAAGAATGGGTTGTATCAGTCAGGAATTGGCCCAGAAGCTGATTGAGAGCATGCGCAGTCGGATTGCAGAGGTCCTGAAAAAGAAGGGCCAACACTGTAAATGCTAAATCTTTGCATAAATGTAATGCAATTGTCAATAAAAGCCTTTGAAGCGTATCAAGTGCGTGTAATTATATTTTACTACATCACAGAAATAACTGAAACTAAGATCTAAAAGCAGTTTAGCAGCAAACTTAGCGAAAACTAATGATTCTTCTGTGATTCACATTGTCTACAACCCCATGGATCTGGGGCATTGGACTGGCTGATGCATTCCTGATATTCTTACCAGAGAGTACTGCAGTGCTGCTCTACATTATATTGTGTTAATGGGGCGGGCACTGTGGATGTCACTGTTAAAGGGGCGGGCACTGTGAAGATCACTGTTAAAGGGGAAGGCACTGTGCAGGTCACTGTTAAAGATGTGGTCACTGTTAAATGGATGAGCACTGTGGAGGTCACTGTTAAAGGAGCAGACACTGTGAAGGTCAATGTTAAAGGGGCAGCTACTATGGAGGTCAATGTTAAAGGGACGGCCAGTATTGAGGTCACTGTTAAAGGGGCGGGCACTGTGGAGGTCATTGTTAAAGGTGCGGGTACTGTAGAGGTCACTGTTATGGGGAAAATTGTTTATATCTTTTTTGCGACACACGGAAACATAAAATGAAATAGATGAAATATACCCGTGCAAAGCTGGGTCTTTCTGCTAGTTCTTAGAATAAAAAACCAAAATACTGTTTACTTAAGAATGTTTAACACAATTACAGATGATCACATATATTCCCCAATTAACAATGTGCATCTCCTATCTTACTAGGACTCAACAGACATAGTGATTGGCGGGTTGTGAAGGACTATATGCATAGACATGCATTGTTCTCGTACTGTACTAGTGTCCTGCGTGACATCGTACCATTTCACTCTGTGAATGTTTCATATGCTTTATTCATCTGTAATATTATTCTAATTATTACAATAAAAAGAGATTTGAAAAGATAAGAAAATAAGCCCAAAATCCCACCCTTAAAATGATACCAAGATCAGAACTCTGAGTGCAATATATCAGGGACGTAGCAGTTGTTTGAATTTGGGGAGCAGTATAAAAATTTTTACTTCCTGTTCTGTGTCTTTGTAGATGAGAGGAGGAAGTAATATCACAGCCTTTTACTATCATCATCATCCCACTGTACAGCCCTCACATGACCATGGTGAGGTCACTTGAAGGTTTTCTTATGAAAGAGGATAGAAGATAACATGATGTAACATGAGGAAAGAAAATAATATCATGTAACATGCTTTTAACATGTGTAGTGTGGTTATGTTATGTTACTAAGTCCTTGTATAGCGCTCTAGAGGAACTCAATCCGATCGAAGCGCTTGTCGACGGCTATATTGGTGGGCCCCTCGTCATCCTACACAAAAAGCCAGGTCTTAACCAACCTCCTGAATTCCAGGTAATCTGATGTTGTTCTAATGTGTTCTGGGAGGGAGTTCCAGATTTTTGGGGCCAATACTGAGAAACGTCTGTCCCCCCTTGTCTTGAGGCGGGTTCTTGGCACCGACAAAAGGGAGGCTGAGGTGGATCTCAGTTCTCTAGGAGGATGGTGACGTGTTATCTTCTTTTGCAGGTAGATGGGACCTGTTTTGTAGAGAGCTTTGTGTGTTAAGCAGCACAGCTTAAACTGCACTCTCTCTTTCACTGGGAGCCAGTGGAGTTCCCTGCGTGCTTTTGTGACAGAATCTGTCCAGTCTAGTTTCTTGATGAGCCGGGTGGCTCTGTTTTGACAGTGTTGTAGAGCTCCCAGATCTTTCTCTGGCAGCCCCGCATACATTGCATTACCATAGTCCAGGTGGGAGTTGACTAGAGCTCCCACCACGACCTGTCTGCATGTGTTGGGAAGAAACGGTAGGGCTTTTTTTTAGAAGGAATAGGGCGAAGTTTGCTTTCCGTATTACTTCTTTAATCTGGGGACAGAGGCTCATTTCTTGATCCAAGATTATCCCCAGACTCTTTCCTTGTGTGGCAATGGCAACATTTTCCCCGAAGATAGACGGGGCGGCAGCCTCAGGTGTTTTATGTAGTGCAATAAGCTCAGTCTTGGTCGGGTTGAGTTTGAGGTGGTTATATGCTAGCCAGTTCCTGGCCTTATTTAGTCCTTCTTGCGTGAGCTTATAGTCATCAGCGGATTTCGATACTCTCAAAAGAATCTGTGTATCGTCCGCATAAGACTCATAGCTGATGTTATACTCCTTCAGAATAGCGAGCAGAGGTCGGACATAAATGTTAAAGAGTAATGGCGAGAGGGGAGATCCCTGAGGGACTCCCCACTCCACCTTCTCAACTGGGGAAAAGAAATAGCCCAGTTTGACTCTCTGAGTTCTATTTTTCAGAAAGGAGTCAAACCAGGCAAGTCCGTGGCTATCTACTCCGATGTCAGCTTTTAATCTATTTAGGAGGATGGGATGACTGATAGTGTCAAAGGCTGCCGACATGTCTATGAGGACCAACCAGGTCCCCCCTCCCTCCCCTGCGACCCCTAGGACTTCATTAGTTTATTATAGGGTTATAATAAACCCCACCTTCAAGAGACAGCTTGAAGCAAATACAGTATACAAAGCCTTATTTTCGATTCCATGACCCTTTTTAACAATTTTTCTGAGCAATATGCCTTTTAGTGACAGTACTTTGGTATGACTTCTAAACTTGGTTATATACTCTGTCTTCCCTGACTTTGTGCTTGGATACTTATCTTGCATGAACTCTGCCTGCCTACACATCTGTCTCTTGTTTTGGTTCTGCAATACTACTCTCCAGCCTGTCCTGTCCACATACCAGCTGGTGCTCATGGGGACTAGTCCAGGACAGCCACCAGGGCATTTCTTCTCTGAAATGCTTTATGTCCATGATGTGTGGAGAATTGTTCATTTCTTTCTCTATATACATCCCTTTCTAGCATCCACTAAACTTACTGTTAACCTTGCAGGTTCACTGTCTGCCTGTAGGCCTAGTGATAAGAATTAATGTTTTTAGAGGAGAGTAATATGGCATGTGGTAACAAAGCAATATGGCATCTAATGGAGCTTTAATTGTATCTCCATTTAAGTAGAATAATTACAATATGTCTTCTCTGTATAAAATATGCAAAACAGTTGTAGACACAGGAGCCATTTGGTAAAGCATCATTGCTTTGAGTGTGATATGAAAAATTGCTAACAAAGCCACATAACTGCTAGATACAAAGTGAACATTTTAAGAAAACTTTAAAACTTTTTAGAGATTCATGATCTTAATATTTTATATACAGAAAGTGCCTATAAATAATGAAATAATCTCACAGCCTCTATAAATGTGGCCGCTTACGTCCCCCAACATGCAGCCTGAGCAGAGATCAAGGGAATCAGAAGACAAAAAGTGATCGGTAAGTACAGATACATAGTGATATCACATTATATATTAGTACAATATATCATCCAATGCATAAACTTAGTGAATCTTTGTGTAAGAATTTTGCATCGGTTGTATGAAACTCATTTATTTTTAGACAAAGAAAAACATTTATCACTGAAAATATAAAACAATATTAACTTTTTAAAATTTGATGTAACAATTATAGGCAAAGCTATTAAGGCTGAAATGGTATATATAAGACATGCAAGAGCAGTAATTGTGACATCTTTACCACCATCGGTCATTAGAATATTTTTTCCAAAAATGTTATTGCAAAAACCATTATAAAAATGGGTGTAGTGTATTATAGCCTAGGTTTTCCATCTGTTGTGTGCGTACTACAGGGACACAAGCCATGTCTATAGGAGGAACTTACAGGGAGGTTAGTAGTGCAGTACTTGGGGCACTGTCATCCAGGGCTGGTTCAAAAACTTTTAAAAGGCAATTGAGCTTATATGATTGCAATTTCCAACACTCAAGGTCAGAGCTGGTAGGATCCCGAAATATTGGTATTGGGGAGATCACTGGGGGTCAGGAAAAGGCAGAGCTACTAAATGTGTTTTTTTTTTTTGTTAGCTCAGTATATACAAAATAAGAGAAAGGAGCTGATGTAGGTGGTGCCAGGGCTGTTCGTGCGTCCAGTAATATGCTAAACTGGCTGAATGTAGAATGGACCAAGATGAGTTAAATAAGGAAAATGTGAACAAGGTCCTCTGGGTCCAGATGGTTTACACCCAGGAGTTATTGAAGAACTCTATGTGCCCCTGTTCATAATTTTTACAGCTTCTCTATGGACTGGTACACTGCCAAATGACTGGCACAAGACAAATGTGATGCCCATATTCAAATAGGGCTCTAGGTCTTCACTAGGTAATTGTAGACTATTAACCTTAACTGGCAGCAAGGTGACTCAACAATGTGTGTAAAGTTCTACATTTGGGTATGCCGTGAGCCCCTGAGGAGCAGGTACAGAGGATGGGAGGGGTCGTTACTCCCTGGGTATCAGTGCAGTAGAAGTGTAGTTTGAAAAATAAGTCCAGAAGTGAACATATAACAGTCTCTTCTTACTAAGTGCAGAAATATAACTTGTGGTACATCCAATAACAGCTAATTCAAAGTGCAGTTTCTGGCACCAGTTAAGGAGATATGAAGGGAGGTTAGATGGCTGCAAATGGGCATGTGTGGGTATTGGTGTTCACTATTCAGATTTGAACCTTTTCTGGCCTAGAAGAACTACTGGGGGTGGACCTGGTGCTATGGAAGAGGTATATAGACGACGTGCTTTTTATTTGGAAATCGGGTAAGGAGTCTTTGGAGAATTTTTTAGGGGCAATTAATTTTAATAATCTTAATTTAAAATTCACTCACACCAACAACAAGGAGACACTAGAATTTTTAGATTTGAGAATTTTTGTAGAGGATAAGGTATTAAAAAGTTGCACATATATGAAACCCACCATGAGAAACAGCTACATTCTGTATAACAGCTGTCATTTACCTAGCTGGCTGATCAACATACCGCAGGGCCAATTTCAAAGAATAAAGCGCAATTGCACATCAGAAGATCAATTTGAAAAAGAAGCAAACAAGATGAGAGAGGCTTTTTTAGAAAAAGATTATCCTGAGGAGTTAATAACTGGATCCTTAAATAAAGTGAGAGACATGAGAAGGGAAGCCTTTTTTTAAGATAAGGTAATTAATAAAGATGGGGAGAAGGAAGAAATAAGGATTATTCTACCATTTAATGACGATTATAGGAGGATCCAGAAAATAATAGGGTGGCATTGGCATTTACTAAAAAAGGATAAAATAATAGGCCCCTTAATTCCAGAAAAACCTCGTATAAATTTTACTAAAGCCCCTAGTTTAGGCAATAAGGTGGCCCCAACAATAAAAAGAAGAGATAAAGAAAGTAATTCTATACAAAATTGGCTGAATATGGAGGGTTTCTATAGATCCGGTAAATGTGGGAATTGCAGGATGACTTCATTCCCCCGGAAGACAAAGGAGATTATATCTACGGTAAACAATCATAAACATACAATAAAGGATTTCCTAACGTGTAACTCCGACAACGTTATATACATTATAGAGTGCCCATGTGGGCGGCAATATGTTGGAAGAACAAAAAGACTTTTAAAGAAATGCATCTCCGAACATATCACTAATATTAAAAAGGGCCTAGAAACACATACATTGTCTAAACATTTTAAGTTGATGCATGATAAAAACCTTTCGGGCATTAAATTTGCAGCAATCGACAAGGTGGACAAAGGATGGAGAGGAGGGGACCACATAAGTAAAATGTCCAGACTAGAGTCCCAACGAATATATGAGTTGAACACACTGATGCCGGGTGGATTGAACGCAGAGTTCGAGTTGTTCGGATTCCTGTGAAAATTGGTGGATGTCCCCCGTGGACGGCAAAACCCCTGCAGGTTTTCTCTTTCCTGGGGGGTTCGGCCCTTCGCGGGGGACCTTCACCCGTCATCTTATCCCCAGCTTGGGAAGATTCTATCTACCCCCTATCCAAAATTACCAAAAGAAACAAAAGTGAAGTATCTCAAAAATGTATTGAAAAAATAGAGAAAAAAATAAATAAATAAATAATAAAAAATAAATAAAATAATGAACAAATAAAAAAGAATCACTTTTTCTGTTAGATATATTAGGGACGGTGTAATAATGATTATGGTCCATAAAAGACATCTGAGCCGGGATATTGGAGATTGAGAAATAGAGAAACATGGAGAAATACATCTGATTCGGTCACTAAAGGGTTTAAGGCAAGATCTATCCCCCTGGGATAAAGAATAGGAATCTGTATCAAGATAATGTTATTTTATCTCAATGTTATTTCATCTTGGTCGATATAATCTGCATGAGGGAGGCAGCAACTAGTCATCCAAATCCCTCTGATTGATAGTGAAAAGACTAAAACCGCATTGATACCGCAGGAATGTTTTTTTCAGTTTTTTTTTTTATTTGAACGGCTATATGGTGTATATACTAATATAGTGCATTTTAGCCTATTACTCTAGCATATTGAGTATATAGGGGTTTGTGAATATAAAGGTGTGTATAGCTGAGTAATTTTTTAACGTGGGGATGTTTTAATGGAAGATTAAGCTTAAATCCACAATGAATGAGTCAAAAATCCGTACCAGCTTTTGTGGAGAATGGGGAGAATCAACACCTGTTTGAGGAACTTGAATCACCAATGGCTCTATAAAAGGAACTGCTTGTGGGGGAATCATTACCACTGAGGAAGGGGCAAAGTGCCCCGAAACGCGTTTGGTGAAAGACCCCCTGACCAACCACATAATCTATACGCTGGAACTATAAAGGCTTTTTCCACCCAAGAATTTGAGTATTCCATGAGTAACCAAGTCCTGACACGCCGGCGACTAAAGCACACAGCACGAGGATATAAAGTACCGTGGTTCAAGTAAGCTGGCGTGGGAGAAGGCGATCTGAATCTCAGGGAGTACCGGCTCTGAGAAGCTACGGAGCGGTACCCAGAGCACTTCAGAGGCACGGTAGTGGAAGCCTGAGAATTTAACAGCTACGGCACGATCTTTTGGACAGCAAGTACAGCAGCAGGAAAATTATCGCTGCGCAGTGAGTATAGCGGGACGCCGCGTTAATACACTCACTAAGGGTTAACTATCCAAACTGTAGTATCCCAAACCCTTAAGAGGGAACTTGAAGTGGGGGTCAAAAAGGACATTTTGAGAAGATTATCTTCAGTTACAAGATCTGTATCAGCAATTAGTCTGGATTCAACCCCATTGTTCACATATTCTTATGGACTTGTCAGTCTCATAGCTATAGTGCGGTATTTTACCATTTAGCGATTTATTGTACAATTTTAGGTAGTAATTTAGTGTTTTATAAGTCTTACTGATGTCCAATTATATTGTTTTATAAGTCATGATTATGCTTCTATATGTTTAAATAAACTGTATGATTCTACATAAAGTGAGAGTGCCCAGTATTCTTATCTTTATTTTTCTGGCCTAGAAGTAGTTTGGGATGATGGGAGTCTGAGCTGTAGTCCCTCACCTCACAGCAGTGTTTGTAACATAGTTTTCTACTGATCACTGTCATGCAAGCGGGTGTGGACCCACTGTGCCACTGACCAGTTGCACCATGGAGGGGCATGACT
Organism: Bufo gargarizans; assembly: GCF_014858855.1. Taxonomy (NCBI): domain Eukaryota; kingdom Metazoa; phylum Chordata; class Amphibia; order Anura; family Bufonidae; genus Bufo; species Bufo gargarizans. Next base: position 724,312,120 of record NC_058081.1, on the reverse strand, counting down.
ATGTAACTACCTGGTCTTCACTAGAGCCCCTGATTGGGAGGATGGGCTTGGGCCATTAGGGTAGTCACCAGGTACCACTCCAGAGCAGTGCAGCTGACCTGGGGGTCAGAGATATAAGTACAAAGCACCGAGAGGAAGGAAGCAGTCAGGAAGTCTGGAGTCAGGGCAGGCAGTGAGCAAGCAAAGTCTGTAATTGAAGTCCAAGGTCAGAGGCAGGAAGCAATCAAATTTGAATTGAGAAGCAGGGTCTGGTACACAGTAAAGTAGAAACTTCAAAACACCTTCCCACAAGGAACTAGACTGGTCAGACTTTCTGGGGCAGGAAGCTCCTTTAAATACTCCCTGCAACCCAGCCTTGCCCGTGCATGCCCTAACAAACTGTTCAGGACTCAAGCAGGAAGTAAGCTCAGGCATGTAGCACAGATACAGAAGTTAAGCTACATGCTGCCCGCGCTTGTCAGGACGACACGTGGCAGCAGAAAGGAATGAGGGAGCCCAGCACCTCGGGTAGGGGCAGCAGCGCAGGCACGACCCGTAGGCTAACAATCACTCTGCTGTCTTGTCTCTCAAGTGTTTCTTGGAGCTAGATGGTAATGGTCTCTTTCCCAGGACTATGTCTGAAGTGTATCTCTAGCTGCTCTGGAACCCCCTTCTGGCAGTCAGGAGGACCAGCCCACTCCTACCAGCCCACTCCTACCAGCCCACTCCTACCAGCCCACTCCTACCAGAAGGGAGGAACAGGGGAGAAATCCGACATATCTTGCAGATGGCTGTGGTTTTGGGATGGTCAGCTTGTTGTACGTCTAACACATTTTGCGCTTGCAACCACAGTAATAGCGGCATCACTAGTTCCCGAGCTAACCACAAAAAAACTGATCTGGCCCTGCCAATTCTGTGGGAGGTTTTGGCCCTAAATTGTCACCATGGCCACCACACTTCTTCTCAGATTTCTCCTCCTCCATTCCAGCACCCGATCCAGCTGCCAGGTTCTGCCCAACACACAAACTTCATAGGAGTCCTCTCCGTTCCTGCAATGTTTATCAGACTGTGATATATTATGGTGGGTTCCTTGACCCCCTCCCCATTCCCTACTGTATATATATCCCGACTGCCACTGTGGCTGCCCCCACTGCCTATGCCATGGCTACAAGTGCCATTATTACCAACACAGCTATACATGGGGTCCCCAGACTCCTCCTGAACCTCTTCCTTAGGGCAGCCCAAGCACTAACTGCTCTCACACATCATCAAGGAGATTCTCTTGACTATCAATCATGCGGTGTGGTTTTTGTTTTTTTGCTATATTTTAGTAAAAAGGAAGGTGTCCCACTAGAAAGGGAAGACAGATAGGACTTCAGTGAATGCCTTTTCTGGTATATGCAAGTAGGAGGAGTAGGGGGAATGTGGTGACCCCTGGCTCCATGGCATGTTATCAGACTCAGAAGTCACCTCCACATCATCCTGCTGAGACTGAGAGGAGAAGAGGGTCATCCAATCCACTATCTCATCCTCTTTCTCCTCAACGATAATGTTGAGCCTTTTCTGACACGAAGGAAAACTGCAGCTGATTACTACTACTACTACTTCTGCTCGGATAGCAGGTCGAGCCACTATTCGCATTCTAGCTCTGGTAGAACAAGGCCTGGCCCTGGGTCTTTTGTTTGGAACCCTTACCTACTCTTGACATTTTTGGGCCTAATGTATACAGTCACACAACACGCGGAATGGTTTTCAAGTCTGTTTTCTGAAACATAAAGACCGAGAAGGGCAATAGGATGTCCTTCCCTTTCTACAAACAGTTGACTGAAAATAATGCAGTATCCGCTCCACTAATAGATTTGGGCCTATGGGCCTATGTGCGTTCAAATATGCAGAATGAGAAAAAAGTTTTTCGGACTAGAATCTTTACAGATTTCGGACTAGTATTTCATATTTTCACTTAGAGATTTAAAATGTATTGTATTGTAAGGTAAATTTATATTGCTCCCCCCAAAAAATAAAATAAAAAATACATGAAATTGTTTGGAGATGCCCTGACACAGATTTCGGACTAGTATTTCAAGTGTTTTCAATGAGAGTTCAGATGCTTTCTATCCTCTGTATTGTAAAACATGTGTTGTACAGTTTTCATCTTATTCCCCACCACACAAAAAAAAATTAAAATACTTTTACTTTTTATTAAAATGGGATAAAAAGAAATGTAGCTGCTCTTAAGGTTCTGCAGCAGCTGCAGCTGTAATAGAGCAGTAATTGCAGCTAGAATGCACGGCCATGCACACCCACCCGCTGCTGACCCTTTCTCTCTCCCTGGCTGACGGATTTCCCTGCCTCTCCCTATTGTACACAATTCTTCTTCTTTCTAGCCTTTCCCTTTCCTGTCCCTGACTCTAGAATAGAAGCGTGATTGTGACTGTGCACTAGTACTGAGTAAAGAAAGCGCCTTTCTCCCAATGGCATCTGCTGACCTGAGCACAGCTGCATGTGCAGTACCCCAGAACAGGATACCTGCAAATCTATTTATTGCTATGCAATGTTACTTGTCTCTATGTAATAGTCTGATGTATAGGATTGTACCTGTAGTTTTGTATAGATAAGTCAGGGTTAACAATCCTGACTTTACCCTTATAGGAGGCTAAGAGATGGACCTAGATCCGCCCCATTTCAGTCTAGTATTAGGTGAAGAGAGACCAGCTACATGTGCACACTCCGTAGGAAACTAGACCTGAGACCCAGAGAAGCACTATCTCTAAGAAACCTGTTCAAGTAAAACGTCTCTACTTTACAGTAGAAAAGGATAGAACTAGAAGGCTCAGAATCTCCACAGCAGAGCACTGGGGTCAGTCAGTAAGGTGTTTGCTGTTTAAGGCTGATGGAGACTTTACTGCAGTGAGAGGAACATGTCTGGCAATAACCTTGTTGTCAGCCTTGGATTCTGCAGAGAGAGAGGCTTTGGAAAGACAGAGGGAATGAGTACTACAACCCCCTTCATTGTTTATATCCATACATTGCTATGAAGGAAGATTTGCACTATGAATTGTTTGGAACAGTTTTTTTTTCTTATACCATTGGATGTACTACAACTCCCATTCTGAAATTTAGTAAAAAGAGACATATTGTATACAACTGGCCTGGTCACTGACTCCAGCACCATTCGCCGGTAGCAGCACCTACAGTACATCTCCCGCCTTGCACCCGCACCGCACTCATAACATCAAGGGCACCCCGACTACCATCAGACAGGAGCCCCAGCATTAGGGTGTGCCCCAAGGCAAGAAAAGGTGCTCATTCCTATCACTGCCAGCCCTAGGGAACATTGGTGTGAAGACTGCCACTGTGCTTTACAGGAATAGCTGTTACAGCTAGAACCACTACAACTCCCATTCTCTGCTCAGCTGCTCCCAGGCCGCAGCACCACACATTTCCTTGGTTCAAATCTGCAATGTCATTTATAGGTTTCTGTTTCCTTTCCAGGAACAGAAAAATAACAACAGTGTCTCATCCATCACATGATGGACACCAATGACTGTGACGGGGTCTGGGGGTTTCGGTCATGGTGGTCATAATAATTAAAGGCTTCTTATAGAGATGTTGTAAATCCCGCCATAACGTTGCAGTGATGTTGATCTCTGTACCTGCCGTTTCCTCCCTTACATATACAATGCACTGTGCAGACTGGGGGGGAGGGGATGTCATGTCTGAATCCGAGCGCCACTGCTAATAGGACCATTGGCCCACTGAGTCCGTATGACATGCAGATGACAGACGTCGCTCTTAGAATCACTGCACACTTCACTTATTTGGGCAGTCACGGGGCCAAAACTGACCAAATAACTCCAGTATGAACTCAGCCTTACAGGTCGATGTTAGCTCCAAGAAGAAGCGCACTCCTTTTACACCGTCGTCAGCTGATTCCACACAGATGTCTACAGAACCTGTTCTATTAAACACTTATACAAGTAGAGCCCCCGACAGAGTGGAGAGGTGTCAGCCAGGGGCATAGCTAGAACTGACTGCAAATTTGTGTACAGGGCCCTTCCCCAACTCACCACATACAAGGACGAACTAATACACGTACTCACCAGCTACACAGACGCATTCTTACACGCACTCACCACAAACATGGACGCACTCATACACGCAATCACCACAAACATGGACACACTCATACACGCAATCACCACAAACATGGATGCACTCATACATGCAATCACGACATACATGGACGCACTTATACACACACTCACCACATACATGGACACACTCATACAGGCACTCACCACATACATGGACGAGCTCATACAGGTACTCACCACATACATGGACACACTCATACAGGCACTCACCACATACATGGACGCACTCCTACACACACTCACCACATACATGGATGAGCTCATACATGGACGCACTCATTACATACATGTAAGCACTCATACAGGTACTCACCACATACATGGACGAGCTCATACAGGCACTCACCACATACATAGACACACTCCTACACACACTCACCACATACATGGATGAGCTCATACATGGAAGCACTAATTACATACATGTAAGCACTCATACAGGCACTCGCCACATACATGGACGCACTCATACAAGCACTCACTGTAATAGGGCGCCGAAGGCGCACTCAGCCTCTTATCAGCCACAGACCTGCTGCTTAGCTTCGGGAGAGAGGATCTGTGTTTGGCCTCGTTCCCAGGGCGGCCTTGCTAGCTGGGAGGCTCTCTGCTCCTACGTCTGCCTTGAGCGCTGAGCTGATCACTCAGTGCTCGACTTGTTTGTCTGTCGGTCATGTGATTCTGGCCACGTCACATGACCCTCACTCCCCACTATAAATACAGGCAGCCTGCTGGCTACAGGTTGCCTGTGATTTTCGTCCTATAGACTGTGTACGTTATTGTTATTAAGCTACCTCTGGAAATGAACCTCGATCCACCTATTGAAACCTCTTCTGCCTGCTCCCTGTACCTTGACGCTACCTCTAGGATTTTGACCTTGGCTTGTTTACGGATTTGTCTTTGCCTCTTCCCTTGTTCTGACGTGACCTCCTGGACTGGCCCCGGCTATTTGACCCGCCTCGCCTTCTGTTTTTGTTCTACCCCTTGTCCGCTTATTGTAACTTCTCAGTGGCTCTCCTCTTCCCTGCTGTCTCTTTCTCTCTGCTTGCACTTAGGAGGTTAGGGACTGTTGCCCAGTTGCGCGCCGTCTCCTAGGGTGGGTGGTGCAAGTAGGCAGGGACAGGGGACCGGGTGGCAGCTCAGGTGGTGCACCTCCGCTCTATCTTGATTCCCATAACTCTACCCGTGACAGAATCACAGGCCCAAATTCAGCATGGACCCTATACAAAGCCTCACCGAACATGTGCAGGGTCTTGCTCAAATAGTCCAGGAACTTGGGGAGAGACTACAAGTTCAGGAGACCGTCCGAAATCCCCCTATTCTTGCTCCCGCCACCGTTCAGGTGGAACCTCACAATAAATTGCCCGATCGGTTTTCGGGTGACCGTCAAAGTTTTTTAGCTTTCAAGGAAAGCTGTAAACTTTATTTTCGACTACGACCCCACTCCTCTGGCCCTGACCCACAGAGGATTGTTATTATCATTTCCTTGCTTCAAGGGGACCCCCAGGAATGGGCCTTTTCTTTACCACCAGATTCCAGTTGTCTTAGCTCGGTGGACCTCTTTTTCCAGGCGTTAGGGGTTGTTTATGATGAACCTGACCGAGCCTCTGTGGCAGAATTCAATCTTAAGGCCCTCACTCAGGGAAATCGCCCCATGGAGGATTATTGTACGCAGCTTCGCAAGTGGTGCGTTGCTTCGGGCTGAAACAAACCAGTGCTCAAATGTCAATTTAGGTCAGGCTTGACTGAAAAGTTAAAGGATATGTTGGTTTGTTATCCCTGTCCTGACTCTTTAGAGGAGACCATGACGCTAGCCATCAGACTAGATAGACGGATCAGAGAGAGACAGTGGGAGCATTAACTTTCTCCGCATACCCTTCTTCAACCTGAGACTCCCCCCCTTGAACCTAGGATGGAAGCCCACTCGGACAAGCCCATGCAACTTGGGATGACGCGAAGAAAACTACGTCGTCAGCGCGGCTATTGTTTTTATTTTGGGGATCCCGAACACTGGATCCGTCAGTGTCCTAAAGCTCCGCCTTCTGGAAAATTATCCAAGTCTGAGGGATTCAAGGACAAGGTACTCCCGGAGGTGGTAAGAAGTAAACTATTGCTGACGGTTTTTATTGCCTTTGGGGGTCTTAAAGGGAATGCCTTTGTGGATTCAGGGTCAGTTTTTAGTTTTATTGATTACAAATTCGTTGATCAGATGGGAATTCCTATACTAGAATTACCCACCCCGATCCAGGTTGTCGCCATTGATTCTACCCCCCTGCTAGGGGGCACAGTAAAACTCCGTACTCCGGAGGTTACCCTATCTGTAAAGATCTACCACTCTGAGAACTGTTCCTCGTTTTAGAGAATCTTCCAGTTCAGGTAGTCCTTGGTATGAACTGGCTTCAGCAACACAATCCGGTCATTAACTGGAGTTCGGGCGAGTTAGAGAGATGGGGCCTAACTGTAATTCTTGCTTAACCGTAGTTCAAGCTGGGGTCTCATCAGATATTCCTAATTTTATTGCTGATTATTCAGATGTTTTTTCCACCTCTGAGACAGATACTCTCCCTCTCCATAGGTCTTATGACTGTGTTATTGACTTGCTACCTGAGTCCAAATTTCCTAAAGGACGGATTTATAATCTGTCCGGTCCTGAGCGCAAGTCCATGAAAGACTTCATCCAGGAGAGTCTCAAGAAAGGACATATTAGGCCCTCCACCTCCCCCCTGGGAACAGGATTCTTTTTAGTTAAAAAGAAAGACGGTGGTCTCAGGCCCTGCATTGACTACAGAAATTTGAATAAAATTACTATTAGGAATCAGTATTCTATCCCGTTGATTCCTGATTTGTTTAACCAGATTTTGGGTGCTTCTTGGTTTTCTAAATTTGATTTGAGAGGAGCTTATAACCTAGTTCGTATTAAGGAGGGAGATGAGTGGAAAACTGGTTTTAATACTCCAGAGGGACACTTTGAGTATCTGGTTATGCCATTCGGTCTTTGCAATGCCCCAGCTGTGTTTCAGAATTTCATTTGTGATATTTTTAGAGAACTTATTCGCAAAGTTATGATTGTTTATCTTAATGATATTCTTGTCTTTTCACCTGACTGGGATTCTCATGTGTCTCACATCAGACTGGTTCTAAAAATCCTCAGGGAGAACCATTTGTCTGTTAAATTAGAGAAATGTGTATTTGGAGTTCAAGAGATCCCCTATCTTGCCTATATTCTTATTCCTCATTCATTTAAAATGGATCCCAGTAAGGTTCAGGCTATCCAAGACTGGGTAAGACCATCCTCCTTAAAGGCACTCCAACGTTTTTTCGGATTCGCCAATTTTTACCGGAAATTCATAAAGAATTTTTGTTATTGCCAAAACCCTCACGGATCTCACTAAAAAATATTCGGATCTGGTTAACTGGTCGTTGGAGGCCTGTCGAGCCTTTGATACCCTAAAAAATTGTTACCAAATGGCTCCAGTCTTGGTTCAGCCCGATACCGAGGAGCCTTTTGTGGTGGAGGTTGATGCCTCAGAGGATGGTGTGGGGGCCGTCCTTTCACAGGTGTCCTAATTTAAGGCCTTGCACCTTTTTACGATATTGGAAACCGCGAGTTACTGGCCATTAAATGGGCATTTGAGGAGTGGAGGCATTTTTTTGAAGGGTCTAGACACCGTATTACTGTTCTCACTGATCATAAGAACTTAGTGTTTCTTGAGGCAGCCAAACGCCTTAATCCTAGACAAGCCAGATGGGCCCTGTTTTTTACTCGTTTTAACTTTTCTGTTACTTTCAGACCAGGAAGTAAAAATGTTAAGGCAGATGCCTTGTCCCAGAGTTTTAATGCCGTCCAACCTCCTGATAACCCCCCTCGGAACCCATCTTGCCAACAAACATCTTTGTGGCAGCAGTTTCTGCAGATCTTTCCTCTGAGATTCAACAGGCTCAGCAACTTGCTCCTCCACAAGCACCGGCAGATAAGTTATTTGTTCCTGAATGCTGTCGTGTTCAATTATTGGGTGAATGTCATGACTCTGTGGTCATCCAGGTATTGCTGCCACTAAGGAATTGCTGCTGAGGTCTTTCTGGTGGCCCACTTTGTCTAAAGATGTACGGTCTAATGTTTTAGCTTGCGATGTTTGTGCCCGGTCTAAGACCCCCAACAACACATCCCGCTGGTGAACTAAAACCACTACCCATTCCCTGTAAGCATGGTCTCACATCTCCATAGATTTTATTTCTGATCTGCCCCTCTCTGAGGGGAAGTCAGTGGTGTCGGTAGTGGTTGACCGTTTTAGCAGGATGGTGCACTTTGTTCCTTTAAGTTAGCTCCCTGATGCAAAGACCTTAGTATCCTCGTTCATTGAACATGTGGTACGTCTGCATGGTGTCTCTGAGAATATTGTCTCTGATAGAGGCGTTCAGTTTGTTTCTAGCTTTTGGAGGGATTTTTGTAGAAGATGCGACATCTTTGTCCTTTTCGTCTGCTTTCCATCCACAGACCAATGGGCAGACGGAACGGTTAAATCAGGCAGTGGAGCTTTTTCTAAGGTGCTATGTATCGCATAATCAACTCCTATGGGTGAGATACCTCCCGTTGGCAGAATTTCCCATCAACAATCGGGTTAATTCTTCCACGGGGGTGTCTCCTTTTTTTTGTAACATTGGTTTACATCCTTGCTTTAGTTCTAATCCCTCTGTATCCTCACTCAACCCGCAGGTAGATTCTTTTACCTCTAGACTGTGCACAGTCTGGGCGCAGGTTCAATCGAACCTGGAAAGGCCCAGGAAACCCAGTGTAAACACGCCAATAAGAGCCGTTCCAAGGGGGTAAATTTTGTACTCGGCGATAAGGTGTGGTTGTCGACTAAAAATTTTGCTTTGAAACAATGTTCTAAAAAATTCTCGCCGCGTTTCGTTGGACCATACAATATTATTGAGCTTATTAACCCAGTATCTTTTAGACTTAAGCTACCCGACTCCCTCCATATAAATGATGTGTTCCATAAGTCGTTACTTAAGAAATATGTGTCACCAGTGGTTCCGATTAAAAAACCTCCTCCACCTGTGGAGGTTGAGGGTCAGGAGGAATTCATTATTTCTAAAATAATAGATGTCAGAAAGTTTAGAAATTCCTTTCAATACCTGGTCCACTGGAAAGGTTTTGGACCTGAGGAGAGGTCCTGGATACCTATGTCTAGGATGCATGTTTCCAGGTTAATTACTACATTTCACAGGGAACACCCTGAGAAACCTTGTCCACAATGCTTGGGTCCGGTGGCCCCTCGTAAGAGGGGGGGTACTGTAACGGGGCGCCGAAGGCACACTCGGTCTCCCATCAGCCGCAGACCTGCTGCTTAGCTTCGGGAGCAAGGATCTGTGTTTGGCCTCGTTCCCAGGGCAGCCTTGCTAGCTGGGAGGCTCCCTGCTCCTAGGTCTGCCTTGAGCGCCGAGCTGATTACTCGGTGCTCGACTTGTTTGTCTGTCGGTCATGTGAGGCTGGCCACGTCACATGACCCTCACTCCCCACTATAAATACAGGCGGCCTGCTGGCTACAGGTTGCCTGTGATTTTCGTCCTATAGGCTGTGTACTTTATTGTTATTAAGCTACCTCTGGAATTGAGCCTCGATCCACCTCTTGACACCTCTTCTGCCTGCTCCCTCTTCTGCCTGCCTGCTACCTTTAGGATTTTGACCTTGGCTTGTTTACGGATTTGTCTTTGCCTCTTCCCTTGTTCTGATGTGACCCCCACTCACACAGGCATTTACTACATACATGGATGCACTCACACACACTCACCACATACATGGATGCACTCATACAGGCACTCAACACATACATGGATGCACTCAACAAATACATGGACGCACTCATACAGGCACTCAACACATACATGGACGCACTCATACACGCATTCACTACATACATGGGTGCACTTATACACGCACTCACCACATACATGGACACAGTTATACAGGCAATCACCACATACATAGACGCACTCATAAAGGCATTTACCACATACATGGACACACATTTATACAGTCACTAACCACATACATGGACGCACTCATACACGCACTCACCACATACAGTACATGGACGCACTTATACACACACTCAACACATACATGGACGCACTCATACAGGCACTCACCAGATACATGGACGCACTCATACATGCACTCACTACATACATGGGTGCACTTATACACGCACTCACCACATACATGAACGCACTCATATACGCACTCACCACATACATGGACATACTTATACAGGCACTCACTACATACATGGACGCACTCATACACGCACTCACCACATACATGGACGCACTCATACACACACTCACCACATACATAGATGCACTCATACACACTCACCACATACATGGACACACTCATACACACACTCATCACATACATGGACGCACTCATACAGGCACTCAACACATACATGGATGAACTCACATATGCACTCACCACATTGTGTATATGGACATACGGTAAGGGCAAAGCCCCTACTTCTATGACCTGCTGGGTTCCAAATCAGATAAAAGTACAAGTATACTCAGGAGAGATACAGTCATGTGAAAAAATTAGGACACCCTTTGAAAGCATGTGGTTTTTTGTAACATTTTTAATAAAAGGTTATTTCATCTCCGTTTCAACAATACAGAGAGATTAAAGTAATCCGACTAAACAAAGAAAACTGAAGAAAAGTCTTTTCAAGATCTTCTGTAAATGTCATTCTACAAAAATGCCTATTCTAACTGAGGAAAAAGATAGGACACCCTTGCCCCTAATAGCGAGTGTTACCTCCTTTGGCTGAAATAACTGCAGTGAGACGGTTCTTGTAGCCATCTACCAGTCTTCGACATCGGTCTGAGGAAATTTTACCCCACTCCTCAATGCAGAACTTTTTCAGCTGTGAGATGTTTGAGGGGTTTCTTGCACGTACAGCCCTTTTCAAGTCACCCCACAGCATCTCAATGGGATTCAAATCTGGACTTTGACTTGGCCATTCCAGGACTCTCCATTTCTTCTTTTTCAGCCAATCTTTGGTTAATTTACTAGTATGTTTTGGGTCATTGTCATGTTGCATGGTCCAGTTCCGCTTCAGCTTTAATTTTCTAACTGATGGTCTCACATGTTCTTCAAGCACCTTCTGATACACAGTAGAATTCATCGTGGATTCTATGATGGTGAGCTGACCAGGTCCTGCTGCAGCAAAGCAGCCCCAAACCATGACACTTCCACCTCCATGCTTCACAGTTGGTATGAGGTTCTTTTCTTGGAATGCTGTGTTTGGTTTACGCCAAACATGTCCTCTGCTGTTGTGTCCAAATAATTCAATTTTGGACTCATCTGTCCAAAGAACATTATTCCAGAAGTCCTGGTCTTTGTCAACTTTATCTCTGGCAAATGTCAGTCTGGCCTCGATGTTTCTCTTGGAAAGCAAAGGTTTCCTCCTTGCACACCTCCCATGCAAGTTAAACTTGTACAGTCTCTTTCTGATTGTAGAGGCATGTACTTCTACATCAACAGTAGCCAGAGCCTGCTGTAGTTCTCGAGATGACACTTTAGGGTTTTTGGAGACCTCTTTTAGCATCTTGCGGTCTGCTCTTGGGGTGAACTTGCTGGGGCGACCAGTCCTGGGCATGTTGGCAGTTGTTTTGAAAGCCCTCCACTTGTAGACTATCTTCCGGACAGTGGAATGGCTGATTTCAAAATCTTTTGAGATCTTTTTAAATCCCTTCCCAGACTCATAGGCTGCTACAATCTTTTTTCTGAAGTCCTCTGACAGCTCTTTTGCTCTCACCATGGTGCTCACTCTCACTTCAACAGTCAGGAGCACACCAAACTAAATGTCTGAGGTTTAAATAGGGCAAGCCTCATTCAACATGCAGAGTAACGATCTACTAATTATGTGCACCTGGTGTGATATACCTGTGTGAGATCTGAGCCAATTTAAGAGGGAATACATGTGAGGGTGTCCTATCTTTTTCCTCAGTTAGAATAGGCATTTTTGTAGAATGACATTTACAGAAGATCTTGAAAAGACTTTTCTTCAGTTTTCTTTGTTTAGTTGGATTACTTTAATCTCTCTGTATTGTTGAAACGGAGATGAAATAACCTTTTATTAAAAATGTTACAAAAAACCACATGCTTTCAAAGGGTGTCCTAATTTTTTCACATGACTGTAAATGACACAGGCTCAAGGTTGTATGAGAATGATATCTCTCATCTTTATTGGGTGGATACAAAATATTTATACCCTTTTTCTAGAACTCAAGCCAAACACAGATATCGTCATTTTACGTAAGCATCACATGATGAATAATAATAATATATTTTTTTCCGATGTTTGCAAGTCAAGCATATTTAATTACAAAAAAAACGTATCTTATCCTTCAGTTATTCATCCTTGAAATGTATAGAGAACCAGTTAGTTCTGAGAACTAATAAGCAATTAACTTTGTTTGTCTCAAGTACACACGGCTCAGAAATTCTCAATTCTGACCTAAAATAATCCAGCCAAGTAAGATGGAATCCAGGATACAAAATGAAGGTGCAATCCCTCACAATTCCCCAATTTTGAGATATTCACTCACTGCAGGCAACAGGTACACATACTTCAGGCCGGCATTCCCCTTTGCTGCTGGTTTCCCAGATTCTGCATATCCATCAACGTGCCATTCAGGCGCTCAACTCGGACACTTCTGGGGATGGTAAAATGTATGGAAGGCTTGGGTCACCCCTAATTCTTGCATAACCTCTCTCATTACTTCACCTGTAAAGTGGGAACCTCTATCTGACTCAATGACTTCAGGAACACTATACCTGTATATCAGTTCGCTGACCAGTTTCTTTGCGGTGTTCTTTGCATTTGCCTTAGACACGGAATAAGCTTCCGGCCACCCTGAAAAGAGATCAACACACACAAGAACAAACTCATACACTCCTACCTTTGGTAGTTGTATGTAGTCTATCTGCAGTCTCTGAAACTGGTAAATTGGCCTAGTAGTGTGCTTGCTTGGAGTCTTCACCACTTGGCCGGGGTTCTTCAATGCACAGACCATACATCCTTGCGCAAAACAGCTGCAACTGTAGAGAACCCTGGAGCAATCCAGCCAATATTTATCACACCGTGTACCTCTGCCGTGGTACACCTTGTGTGAGCCTTTACTTTCACAATAGCAACTTATTCTGGCAACAATAAAGAGTCCATTAGTTCAAGCACAGAGTCTTTGTTTTTAATGGGCTGAACTGCAGAAGTCAAAAAGTCTCTAGCCTGCCATAAGGGTCCATAGTCATGTGCAATACTAAAATCACACCTGGAGTCAGTGGAGATATTCACCTTCTTCCCTCCGGCCATTTTACACACCTTAGTGAGTGCCTTCAGCTCTGCCTCCTGCGCAGACGTGTGCAGAGGGAGTAGTTCAGCAACGGCTAACTCATGCTGTGTGACCACTGCATATCCAGCATGGAACCGGCCATCCTCTTCCATAAATCTGCTTCCATCTACAAAATATTCAACATCAGGATTATCAAGAGGCTTTTTATGCACATGAAAAATCCAGAAGTTTCTTGTTGCATCAACTGTATACAATCATGAGGATCGTTTTCAGCTAAGGGCTCTTTCAGACTTGCGTTGTCCGGATCCGTCGTGTACTCCATTTGCCGGAATTACACGCCGGATCCGGAAAAACGCAACTGAAAGACGGATCCGTCTTCAAAATGCATTCAGTGTTACTATGGCAGCCAGGAAGCTATTAAAGTCCTGGTTGCCATAGTAGTAGTGGGGAGCGGGGGAGCAGCATACTTACCATCCGTGCGGCTCCCGGGGAGCTCCAGAATGACGTCAGAGCGCCCCATGCGCATGGATGACGTGTCCATGCGATCACGTCATCCATGCGCGTGGGGCGCCCTGACGTCACTCTGAAGTGCCCCGGTAGCCGCACGGACGGTAAGTATACTGCTCCCCCGCTCCCCACTACACTTTACCATGGCAAACAGGACTTTAGCGTCTTGGCAGCAATGGTAACCATTCAGAAAAAGCTAAACGTCGGATCCGGTAATGCGCCGAAATAACGTTTAGCTTAAGGCCAGATACGGATTAATGCCTTTCAATGGGCATTAATTCCGGATCCGGCCTTGCGGCAAGTCTTCAGGATTTTTGTCCGGAGCGAAAAGCGGAGCATGCTGCAGTATTTTCTCCGCCAAAAAAACGTTCCGGTCCGGAACTGAAGACATCCTGATGCATCCTGAACGGATTTCTCTCCATTCAGAATGCATTAGGATAAAACTGATCAGGATTCTTCCGGCATAGAGCCCCGACGACGGAACTCTATGCCGGAAGACAAGAACGCAAGTGTGAAAGAGCCCTTAATCAGACAAAAGGCTACCTGTTCTACCTTCCCCCATTTCTGAATCTGAAATTGGTAACAAAGTAGCAGGATTCAGAGTAGTACACCTTTTGAAAGAAATATTGTCTGGCATGAGGAGGGCACATTGGAGTCTGAGTTGTCTAGCCACAGAAATGTTTTGGTTGCACCCGTGTAAGAATGCCCTGTATGTCATGGAGAGTTTGCACAATCACTGGGTAGTCCAACACTACTTCTGAAGGCTTTTTCAATCATTGCCTGCACTGCCACGACTGCCCTGACGCAGGAGGGGGCGCTCGAGCAACAGGATCTAATCTAGCTGAGAAGTATGCCACTGGGCGTTGACGTTCACCATGCTTCTGAGTAAGCACAGCAGTACTGTGACCCTGCATTTCTGAACAGAACAGGGTAAATTCCTCATCATGCTTTGGAATACCCAGGGCTGGAGAAAAGCATCAATTGGACTGGCCACTGCTCTCTCCTGGGCCTGACTGAGTTTCCCTATGTCTGTTCATCATTGTTTTTTTTTTTTTTTATAATATCCATAATAGCATACGTCTCTACTGTCTCTTTTCTACTCTCTCTCTCACTATTTGTCTGGCAGTTTTCCTCTTCAGGCGGTTTGTAGTACAACTTTCCTCTAAAAACTTGTGGCTTCCAACCTTCGGTTTCTATCTCTTTTGCTACCTTAATCCAGATGCTAACTACATCTTCACATGCATGATACTTAAAGGGGTTGTCCGGGTTCAGAGCTGAACCCGGACATACCCTTATTTTCACCCCGGCAGCCCTCCTGAGCCTGGCATCGGAGCATCTCATGCTCCGATGCGCTCCAGTGCCCTGCGCTAGATCGCGCAGGGCACCGGCTCTTGTGTTTTCAATAACACACTGCCGGGCGGTAACTTCCGCCCAGCAGTGTGTTCGGTGACGTCACCGGCTCTGAGGGGCGGGCTTTAGCTCTGCCCTAGCCGTTTTACTGGCTAGGGCAGAGCCAAATCCCGCCCATCAGTGCCGGTGACGTCATCAGGCTGCCTGTCAGCCCCATAGAGAGCCCGGTACGTCACCGGAACTCAGAAAAATGCCTTTGCCCTGCGCGATTTAGCGCAGGGCAAAGGAGAGCATCGGAGCATGAACTGCTCCGATGCTCATGTCAGGGGGGCTGCCGGGGTGAAAATGGAGGTATGTCCAGGTTCAGCTCTGAACCTGGACAACCCCTTTAATCAACCCCCTGTGGGTGTGCTTGAACCTTTCTCAAACCTCTAAATCAAGGTTTCCATGCTTCCTACCTGCTTTCTCCAACACTTTGTCAATTTTCTTTAACCCATTTTCGCCACCTCTCTTTTCTAACAGTTGTTTAGCTGACTCATACTCTTCAGGAACGCTGTTCTGATTACCCATTGTCTATTCCTGAATCTGTGCTTACTAGGGGGAACCTTAGATGTCTATTTTTTTTCCCACAGCGGCTTCCCCACCCTGTCCTTCCAGGTGTACCTACTGTGTTAAAGCCAAAGCCTCTTTGGGCTTCTGGCCCCTTCCCCTAGCTTCCTACCAGATTCTACACACATAATAAACAATGACAAATATAAAGCCATTCCCATCCTTTTCTAACACTTCCTAGGTCAGTTTGTAGCCCTCAGGGATTGCATGTGAGTTTCCTATTCCCTTTCCATTCCCTAAGGCCGAATGCATACAGCCGTGTTCCGCGGCCGACAGAGGTTCGTGGTATGCCGGGCTGGATTCCTGTTCAGAGCAGGAGCACACGGCGTGCGCTTCATGTTGCCGCTGCACTACAGTAATACACTATACGTGTGCATTCGGCCTTAACGGAATGCATTAATTATCTCCAGACGTCTGAATTTTTAATTCCCCACTGGTCGAACCCGACGTTGATGGCGCCAAGAATTGTTAGGGCAAAAGCCCTGCTTCTAGCCTCATCCTTATTGGGCGGATACAAAATATTTATACCCAATTTCTAGAACTCAAGCCAAACACAGATATCGTCATTTTAAAGGGTTTCTACCACTTAGGTGTCACATATTTGGCTGTCAGACACTAGCGATCCGCTAGTGTCTGCTCTGGCCAACCATCCTAATATAATTGCTTTTGGGACGGTGGTTTGGCTAAAAAAACTACTTTTATTAATATGCTAATGAGCCTCTAGGTGCTATGGGGGCGTCATTAGCACCTAGAGGCTCCGACTACCTTTAGAAACTGCCGCCGCCGAGCGCGTCCCTCCAGCCCGCCCATCTCCTCCTGAATGCGATCCTCGTATGTATTCTGCGCATGCGCAGTAAATGTCTGACAGCTTCCCTGCTCAGACATCTCCACTGCGCCTGTTCCTCGGAGCACTATGGCGTCATCGCGCAGGCGCAGTGGAGATGTCTGAGCAAGGAAGCGGTCAGACATTCACTGCGCATGCGCAGAATACATACGAGGATCGCATTCAGGAGGAGATGGGCGGGCTGGAGGGACGCGCTCGGCGGCGGCAGTTTCTGAAGGTAGACGGAGCCTCTAGGTGCTAATGACGCCCCCATAGCACCTAGAGGCTCATTAGCATATTAATAAAAGTAGTTTTTTTAGCCAAACCACCGTCCCAAAAGCAATTATATTAGGATGGTTGGCCAGAGCAGACACTAGCGGATCGCTAGTGTCTGACAGCCAAATATGTGACACCTAAGTGGTAGAAACCCTTTAAGTAAGCATCACATGATTATTATTATTAATAATAATAATAATAATAATAATTTATTTTTCGATGTTTGCAAGTCAAGCATATTAAATTACAATTTTTTTTTTATCTTATCCTTCAGTTATTCACCCTTGAAAAGTATCTAGAACCAGTTATAGTCCCAGAACATCAGGCACACATAGTTCTGAGAACTAATAAGCAATTAACTTTGCTTGTCTCAAGTACACACAGCTCAGAAATTCTCAATTCTGACCTAAAATAAACCTTCAAAGTAAGATGGAATCCGGGATACAAAATGAAGGTGCAATCCCTCACAACATATATACTGTATATATATACAGTACAGACCAAAAGTTTGGACACACCTTCTCATTCAAAGAGTTTTCTATATTTTCATGACTATGAAAATGGTAGATTCACACTGAAGGCATCAAAACTATGAATTAACACATGTGGAATTATATACATAACAAAAAAGTGTGAAACAACTGAAAATATGTCCTATTCTAGGTTCTTCAAAGTAGCCACCTTTTGCTTTGATTACTGCTCTGCACACTCTTGGCATTCTCTTGTTGAGCTTCAAGAGGTTGTCATCTAAAATGGTCTTCCAACAGTCTTGAAGGAGTTCCCAGAGATGCTTAGCACTTGTTGGCCCTTTTGCCTTCACTCTGCGGTCCAGCTCACCCCAAACCATATCGATTGTGTTCAGGTCCGGTGACTGCACCCCATCACTCTCCTTCATGGTCAAATAGCCCTTACACAGCCTGGAGGTGTGTTTGGGGTCATTGTCCTGTTGAAAAATAAATGGTGGTCCAACTAAACGCAAACCAGATGGAATAGCATGCCGCTGCAAGATGCTGTGGTAGCCATGCTGGTTCAGTATGCCTTCAATTTTGAATAAATCCCCAACAGTGTCACCAGCAAAGCACCCCCACACCATCACACCTCCTCCTCCATGCTTCACGGTGGGAACCAGGCATGTAGAGTCCATCCGTTCACCTTTTCTGCGTCGCACAAAGACACGGTGGTTGGAACCAAAGATCTCAAATTTGGACTCATCAGACGAAAGCACAGATTTCCACTGGTCTAATGTCCATTCCTTGTGTTCTTTAGCCCAAACAAGTCTATTCTGCTTGTTGCCTGTCCTTAGCAGTGGTTTCCTAGCAGATATTCTACCATGAAGGCCTGATTCACACAGTCTCCTCTTAACAGTTGTTCTAGAGACGTGTCTGCTGCTAGAACTCTGTGTGGCATTGACCTGGTCTCTAATCTGAGCTGCTGTTAACCTGCGATTTCTGAGGCTGGTGACTCGGATGAACTTATCCTCCGCAGCAGAGGTGACTCTTGGTCTTCCTTTTCTTGGGGCGGTCCGCATGTGAGCCAGTTTCTTTGTAGCGCTTGATGGTTTTTGTGACTGCACTTGGGGACACTTTCAAAGTTTTCCCAATTTTTCAGACTGACTGACCTTCATTTCTTAAAGTAATGATGGCCACTCGTTTTTCTTTACTTAGCTGCTTTTTTCTTGCCATAATACAAATTCTAACAGTCTATTCAGTAGGACTATCAGCTGTGTATCCACCTGACTTCTCCACAACGCAACTGATGGTCCCAACCCCATTTATAAGGCAAGAAATCCCACTTATTAAGCCTGACAGGGCACACCTGTGAAGTGAAGACCATTTCAGGTGACTACCTCTTGAAGCTCATCAAGAGAATGCCAAGAGTGTGAAAAGCAGTAATCAAAGCAAAAGGTGGCTACTTTGAAGAACCTAGAATATGACATATTTTCAGTTGTTTCACACTTTTTTGTTATGTATATAATTCCACATGTGATAATTCATAGTTTTGATGCCTTCAGTGTGAATCTACAATTTTCATAGTCATGAAAATAAAGAAAACTCTTTGAATGAGAAGGTGTGTCCAAACTTTTGGTCTGTACTGTATATATATATATATATATATATATATATATATATGTATATATATATACACACACACACACATTACACACGTATAAACCTACAAGTAGTTATACACCTATTTCTACACACAGACACTTACCTTTCCTGTAGACAGCTGATGTCTGGTCCTCACAGGTAGCCTTGAGAAGTAGGTGCCATCACACTTCTGTGCCATCCAGGGACAGCAGTGGAGGGGTTATCAGTAACCTACTATGGGGGTCAGAGAACAAAGAAAGGGGTTAGTCAGCACCTCCCAGTGCGCAGGTGCACGCTGTCATGTCAAAGACCTAGAGAAAAAACGAGACAATGCAGCAGCACCCTGCAAATCAGATAAAGTACAACAATGCCATAGTCACAAAATTATAGTGCTAATGCTACGCTTATTTATAAAGTGAGATGCTTGGCCAATGCATTTTGTACAAAACCCTCTGAGCCCGTCTGCCGTACGTCAAGGCGATCTCTGTTAGATAGGTCCTAACACTAAATACTACCTGATATGCGCCATAATGTCCTCCATAAAATTCAGGGAGTGTTGGATCCACATGCATGCTGGGTCCACTCTGCCAGCATGAGAAGTCCACAGAGTGGCCCTATGACATAGTGGTGAGGTGGCAGCAGCATGAGGAGACCACAGAGCGGAACAATGGAAAGGTATAGAGTGGGCTCGGCATGCATGTTGGTACCTGCATATTTTGTAATGGAGGCCATTATGGCACTAAAGGCAGAGTGGACCTAGCATGCATGTGGATCCAACACTCCCTGAATTTTATGGCGGCCATTACTTTATCTGATTTGCATTGTCTCTTTTTTCCTCTGGGTCAGAGAACAAGACACACAGGAGGGGGGCAGACATTGTAGAGCTCTGTGTGCTGGAGCAACCAGACTGCTCTACAGTAGTTGCACACTGGTGGGTGGGGCTTGATCCCATAAAGTTCTGCTTTTGGCTGGCAGGTGATGTCATAGTAAGCTGAAAGCCAATAGAAAACAGAAAGCAATACTGGCAAGTGGTGTGCCAGTACGGCGGATCCCAGCCTGAGAACGGCCATAGGAAGAGGAGAAAATGGCAATTATACTGTATCTGCTCCTCGCTGAGTAAAGACCTTCAGAGGCAGGAGCTCCAGCGCTGCTGCTGTAAGTGGCATCTGCTTCTATAAAGTGCAGCAGTTGTGAGTAGGGGCAGCCCTAGGTCTAATGAAAACTTTCAGTACTGCTCTGGGGCCCCTTCTGAGCTCGGGCCCCAGAGCAGTCGCTTCCCCTGCTTTCCTGATTGCTACGCCACTGGTGTCAGCAGTAAGTTTGTGTGAGAGAACACGTGAATGGAATATTTGCATGTCTTCGGTGTTTTGTACCCACTCCTGCTTTTGGCTACCAATAAGCCATAAGCCAATTCTGATGGAACCATACAGCTGCTACACAGACAGGATCCGTTGTGCGTCTCATTTTTCCTTCCTTCTGACAGATCAGAAGAAGGGTCAAATAAATGATGATGTCAGCCAGGCCGAAAGCCAAAATAGTGGCCCAGTCATAAAGTGGGGGTGGGGGTGGGAACAGCATAAGAAGTCCACAGAGCGGCCCTATGACATAGTGGTGAGGTGGCAGCAGCATGAGGAGACCACAGAGCGGCCCTATGACATAGTGGTGAGGTGGCAGCAGCATGAGGAGACCACAGAGCAGCACAATTATAGAGTCTGGAGGTGGCGGCAGCATCAGGAGGCCGCAGAGTGGCACGGTGACATAGTGTGGAGATGACAGCAGCATCAGGAGACCACAGAGTGTCAAGGTGACATAGTGTGGATATACCAGCAGCATCACCATCAGGATACCAAAAAACACCAATATAACCAAACGCACCACTATATCATAGAAAATCAGTAAACTTTATTCAAGACCAACAATACATAAATATACAATGTCAATGCGGCTTAAAAGGACCCCACGCTAACAACACGTTGTGGGTAAGACACTCACACGCGGTACATATCCCAAAGAAAATCCTGTAAACTCCTAAGTAACCCCCCAGTCATATGTCAATAAACAATAAAAAAAATCCATAAAATGGTATAAGTACAATGCATAGGACAACAGGCTAACAATTATACATAAGAAAGAAGATCAGGAAAGAGTGCATATTATACCGACCGAGTCTGGAGTTGGCGGCAGCAGCAACAGGAGAAGGCCACTCAGTGGCACAATTACAGAATCTGGAGTTGGCGGCAGTATGAGGAGACCCCAGAGTTGCACAATGACAGAGTCTGGAGATGGCGACAGCAGCAGCATCAGGAGGATACCAGAGAGTGGCAAGGTGACATAGTGTGGAGATGGCAGCAGCATCAGGAGACCACAGAGTGGCAAGGTGACATAGAGTGGAGATGGCAGCAGCAGCATCAGGAGACCTGAAAGTGACCCGGTGACAGAGTGGGGCGGTGGGTGACAATACCACTGATGAAGGTGGGTGAAAGAAGGAGCACTTGGCATCAGATGTGTGGCATCAGGCGGGTGGCAGCATCAGAGTAGTAGCTGAGGCAGGTAGGCAGAAGAAACCGGACTCTTTTGTCAAAGTGTTGGTGTGGCTCCATGAATGATCTAGTCTGATGCATCAGGCATTGGTGGGAAGAAATCCTGGCTGATCCATGCCTGATTTATCTTGACAAAGGTCAGTCTCTCTACATTTAGGGTGGATAGGTGAGTTCTCCTTGGGGTTACTATGGCCCCCACTGCACTAAACACCCGATCTGATGCCACACTACTGGCTATGCAGGACAACTTTTCCAGGGCAAATTCTGTTAGTTGCGAACACAAATCTAGTTTGGCTGCCCAGTAGTCCAGCGAATCTTTAATGTGGGTTGGCAGGGTGCTTTCCAAGTATGCCACCACATTCACTAGGCGGGTTAAGAAAGCTGCTCATCATCGACTCTAGACTCAAGCAGCTCCTGATGGAGCTGGTACTGCTCCTACCCCCCCACCCCACCATAGCAGCCATGGCAGGGGAACAAGAGCGCAGAGGGCCCCCCCGGTCAGACCTGCGAGAGGATGGACGATGGCGCAGATAGGCAGCGGCCAACTGACTACATAGGATGTCTCTATAGTAGTTAAGTTTGTTCTCTCTCTCAGCTGGTTTTAAAAAAGGCCCCCATTTTGAACCGGTAGCAAGGGTCCAACAAGGTAGAGAGCCAGAAGTCAACCCAGTGCCGAATGGTGACAATTTGGCTTTTACTACCCAAGCAAGTGAGCATGCAGTGGGCCATTTGAGCAAGTGACTCGGAGTGACTCTCTGCCTCCATCTCCACTGCATACTGCACAGTGTGTCTGGGTCCTCTGTCTCGTCTTCCTCATTGCCTTGTAGCTCCCCTGCCTGTCACCTGTTTGTATAAACCACCCATTTCACTACACATTGCCTGTGCTCCAATATTCTCCTCCTCTTCTTCCAGCTCAGCACCCACAGGGCTCATATGTAGGGTTGAGCAAACCCGAACTGTAAAGTTCGGTTTTATACCAAACAAAATTTTTGGACCCCGGACCAGAACCCGAACATTTCAGTACAAGTTCGGGTTCGGCTGTGATTGGCCAGTGCAGCATGTGACCCAGCCTCTATATAAGCTGGGGTCATGTAGTGCTGCACGTCACTCAGCTTTACCTAGTGTAGTGATAGGATGCTGCTGCTGTGAGGGAGAGAATAGGAAAGAATCTTTAATCAGAAGTGCTTGTTAAATCAGCGATCTACCTAGATTTAGTTTTGTGGGTGCAGTGCACAATCTTTCTACCCTGCCCTGAGCCCAGTGACAGAGAAAAAGAACTTGTATCCGTCTGTTAGTTAGGTGGGCGGAGGTGGCGGTCATTTTATGCAAGTTCAGTGCACCAGCACAGCATACAGACGTGGACAAAATTGTTGGTACCCTTTGGTCAATGAAAGAAAAAGTCACAATGGTCACAGAAATAACTTTAATCTGACAAAAGTAATAATAAATTAAAATTCTATAAATGTTAACCAATGAAAGTCAGACATTGTTTTTCAACCATGCTTCAACAGAATTATGTAAAAAAATAAACTCATGAAACAGGCATGGACAAAAATGATGGTACCCCTAACTTAATATTTTGTTGCGCAACCTTTTGAGGCAATCACTGCAATCAAACGCTTCCTGTAACTGTCAATGAGACATCTGCACCTCTCAGCAGGTATTTTGGCCCACTCCTCATGAGCAAACTGCTCCAGTTGTGTCCGGTTTGAAGGGTGCCTTTTCCAGACTGCATGTTTCAGCTCCTTCCAAAGATGCTCAATAGGATTGAGGTCAGGGCTCATAGAAGGCCACTTTAGAATAGTCCAATTTTTTCCTCTTAGCCATTCTTGGGTGTTTTTAGCGGTGTGTTTTGGGTCATTGTCCTGTTGCAAGACCCATGACCTGCGACTGAGACCAAGCTTTCTGACACTGGCTAGTACATTTCTCTCTAGAATTCCTTGATAGTCTTGAGATTTCATTGTACCCTGCACAGATTCAAGACACCCTGTGCCAGACGCAGCAAAGCAGCCCCAGAACATAACAGAGCCTCCTCCATGTTTCACAGTAGGGACAGTGTTCTTTTCTTGATATGCTTCATTTTTTCGTCTGTGAACATACAGCTGATGTGCCTTGGCAAAAACTTCGATTTTTGTCTCATCTGTCCACAGGACATTCTCCCAGAAGCTTTGTGGCTTGTCAACATGTAGTTTGGCATATTCCAGTCTTGCTTTTTTATGATTCGTTTTCAACAATGGTGTCCTCCTTGGTCGTCTCCCATGTAGTCCACTTTGGCTCAAACAACGACGGATGGTGCGATCTGACACTGATGTTCCTTGAGCATGAAGTTCACCTTGAATCTCTTTAGAAGTCTTTCTAGGCTCTTTTGTTACCATTCGGATTATCCGTCTCTTAGATTTGTCATCAATTTTCCTCCTGCGGCCACGTCCAGGGAGGTTGGCTACAGTCCCATGGATCTTAAACTTATGAATAATATGTGCAACTGTACTCACAGGAACATCTAGTTGCTTGGAGATGGTCTTATAGCCTTTACCTTTAACATGCTTGTCTATAATTTTCTTTCTGATCTCTTGAGACAGCTCTTTCCTTTGCTTCCTCTGGTCCATGTCGAGTGTGGTACACACCATATCACCAAACAACACAGTGATTACCTGGAGCCATATATATAGGCCCAATGGCTGATTACAAGGTTGTAGACACCTGTGATGCTAATTAGTGGACACACCTTGAATTAACATGTCCCTTTGGTCACATTATGTTCTGTGTTTTCTAGGGGTACCATCATTTTTGTCCATGCCTGTTTCATGAGTTTATTTTTTTACATAATTCTGTTGAAGCATGGTTGAAAAACAATGTCTGACTTTCATTGGTTAACATTTATAGAATTTTAATTTATTATTACTTTTGTCAGATTAAAGTTATTTCTGTGACCATTGTGACTTTTTCTTTCATTGACCAAAGGGTACCAACAATTTTGTCCACGTCTGTATGTGCATTTGTGACATTCAAATCCAAACTTGAAATACTGCAATGAAAAAACACCCATTTTTGGCAATATCCTACATCTGGTGCCTTTGCAGCATGTGTCAATGTGCAATTTAAGCTTGAAATACAGCTATAAATTTATGGGTTTTATTTGGGCAAAATACTAAATTTTACAGCCCTTGCTGCTTCTGTATGTGTGAAATTCAAGCGTTATATACTGCTGGGGCAAAGTACTTAACATTGCAGCCTTTGCTGCATCTGTGATTGTTAAAAACAAGCTTGAAATACTACAATAATTTCCTGGGTTTTAAAAAACACCCATTTTTGGCAATACCCTCCATCTGGGGCCTCTGCCGCATTAGTCAGTGTGCAATTTAAGCTAGAAATAGAGCTATAATTTTCTGGGTTTTAAAAAACACCCATTTTGGGCAAAATACTTAATTTGCAACCTTGTCTGCATCTGTCAGTGTGAGATACACGCTTTAGATACTGTTGTTCTATTCTGCTATTGAAAAAACACCCATTTAGGGCAAAAATCTTAATTTTGCAGCCTTTGCTGCATCTGTCATTGTGAGATACATACTTTACATACTGCTCTGCTTTTCTGGTATTAAATAAACACCCATTTTGGACAAAAATCTTAATTTGTGGCCTTGTCTGCATCTGTTAGTGTGAGATACACGCTTTAGATACTGTTGTGCTACATTGGTATTTTAAAAAAACACCCATTTTGGGCAAAAATCTTAATTTGCGGCCTTGTCTGCATCTGTACGTGTGAGATACACACTTTAGATACTTTTTTTCTAGTCTGCTACTAAAAAAACACCCATTTAGGGCAAACATCTTAATTTTGCAGCCTTTGCTGCATCTGTCATTGTGAGATACACCTTTTACATACTGCTGTGCTATTCTGGTATTAAATAAACACCCATTTTTGGCTAAATTCATAATTTGCGGCCTTGTCTGCATCTGTACATGTGGGATACACGCTTTAGATACTGCTGTGCTATTCTGGAATTAAAAAAACACCCATTTAGGGCAAAAATCTAAATTTTGCAGCCTTGTCTGCATCTGTACGCGTGAGATACACGTGTTAGATACTGTTGTTCTATTCTGTTATTAACCTGTTCTGGACATAAGGCGTACAGGTACGCCCTGCTGTCCTGGTACTTAAGGACGCATACCTGTCTGTCCTGAGTAGTTCCGATCACCGCCGCACGTCAGGCTGTGATCGGAACTAGGTGCCTGCTCAAATCATTGAGCAGGCACCCTGGGACAATGCACCGGGGTGTCCTGTGACCACCCCGTGTTGGCAATCCCAGCAAACCGCAGGTCAATTCACCATCCTGCGATCCTGAGAGGTGATGGTGACATCACCTCTCAGGATCGGCTCTGATTGGTCAGCTGGGGCGGGCGGGAAGTTCAAATTACTGCAGCGCTCTTCTCCTCCTCCTTTTGTGTCCGGCAGCCAATCCTTCAGAGCTGCAGGGATCATTAGCCAGCACCCCCATCTGTGCCCCAGCACACCCATCTGTGCCCAGCACCCCCATCTGAGCACCACCTGCGAGGTATTTAGGGAAAGGTTAGGGACAGGTTAGGTTAGGCAGGGATATTCAGGGGAAGTTAGTGGAAAAAACAACCAAACCGTTTTTGATTGCATCACCCTAAATCGGGTGTCTGGGGTCCACAGCACAGCTAGACCCCCCCAGGGGTTACAGTCCCTCGCCACCAGATACACGTACGCTTGTGGGACCGTGCGGAAAAATCTATGCAGTCTCTCTAACTACCCCCTCAAGGTACCTATCCCCAGGGGTGCGACCCGTGCCCTTACCAGTGGAAACCTGTTGCTGGTCAGATATAAGGACAAGAGGGATGTCCATGTACTGTCCACAAATCACAGTAATGGCATCACCTTTGTCACTGTGCGAGGTACCACGGCAACGGTCCTCAAGCCCAATTGTATCGTCGACTACAATCGGTATATGGGAGGAGTTGATCTCTCTGATCAAGTCCTCAAGCCATATAATGCCATGCGCAAAACCCAGGCATGGTATGAAAAAGTTGCGGTCTACTTGGTACAGGTTGCCTCGTACAACTCTTTTGTGCTGTCCCGGAGCGCTGGCAACACAGGGACATTCCTTCAGTTCTATGAGGCAGTCCTCAAGGACCTGATCTTTTTTGACCAGGAAAGAGCAGGCCGGAGTACCTCGGGAACTGGAGGCGCCCGGATCGTCCCTGGCCAACACTTTCCAGGTGTGGTCCCCCATACTGGAAAGAAGGGATGGACCCCATAAAAGGGCAGAGTGTGTCTCAGGAGGGGGATACGGAAGGACACCACTACTCAGTGTGAGACGTTCCCCGATCATCCGGGCCTGTGCATTGATGGTTGCTTCAGGGAGTACCACACTTCCATGGAGTACTAAATTTTTATTCCCCTTCCCCAATTTAGCCACTGACAATCGGATAAAAAAAACAATGGTTCTCAGACTTGAGACACTAAAACAATTTTTTTTTCTCAAAAATATTACTTAGTAAAACTAAAATAAATAAAAAAAGTAAGCATATTAGGTATCGACGCGCCCGTAAGAAACTGCTCTATAAAAATACCCCATGACCTAACCCCTCAGATAAACACGGTCAAAAAAATAAAATAAAAGAGGTACAAAAAAGGTATTTTTTTGTCACCTTACATCACAAAAATTGCAATAGCAAGCAATCAAAAAGTCATATGCCCCCCAAAATAGTGCCAATAAAACCGTCCTCTCATCCCACAAAAAGTTAGCCCCTACCTAAGATAATTGGCTAAACACTTAAAAAAAAACTGACTCTTAAACTACGGAGATACAAAATAGTTTTTTTTTGTTTATAAAAAGATAATATAGTGTAAAACATAAATAAAATAAAAAAAGGTAGACATATTAGGTATCGACGCGCCCGGAAGAATCTGCTGTATAAAAATACCCCATGACCTACCCCTCAATTAAATAAAAACTGTGCCAAAACAGCAATTGTTTTTGCAAATTTTCCATTTTAATCCATTTTTTTCCTGTAAAAAAGCAAGGGTAAACAGCCAAACAAAACTTAATATTTATTACCCTGATTCTGCAGTTTACAGAAACACCCCATATGTGGTAATAAACTGCTGTATGACCAAACGGCGGGGCGCAGAAGGAAAGGAACGCTGTATGGTTTCTGGAAGGCAGATTTTGATGGCCTTTTTTTTTGGCACCTTGTCCCAATTCAAGCCCCCCTGATGCACCCCTAAAGTAGAAACACCATAAAATCGACAGCATCTAAGAAACTACACCCCTCAAGCTATTTAAAACTGATTTTCCAAACTTTATTAACCCTTTAGGTGTTCCTCAACAGTTTATGGCAAATGGAGATGAAATTTCAGAATTTATATTTTTGGTAACCTTGCCTCACAAAAATGTAATATAGATAAACCAAAAATCATATGTATCCTAAAAATAGTCCCAACAAAACTGCCACCTTATCCCGTAGTTTCCAAAATGGGTTCACTTTTATGGAGTTTCTACTCTAGGGATACATTAGGGGGGCTTCAAATGGGACATGGTGTAAATAAACCAGTCCAGCAAAATATGTATTCCAAAAACCATACGGCGCACCTTTCCCTCTACGCCGTACTGTGTGCCCGTACAGTAGTTTACGGCCATATATGGGGTGTTTCTGCAATCTACAGAATCGGGGCAATAAATACAGCATTTTTTATGGCTGTTAACACTTGCTTTGTTACTGGAAAGAATGGATTAAAAAGGAAAATTTGCCCAAAAATTTAAATTCTCAAATTTCATCCCCATTTGCCAATAACTCTTGTTCAACACCTAAAGGGTTAACAAAATTTGTAAAATCAGTTTTGAATACCTTGAGTGGTGTAGTTTCTTAGATGGGGTCACTTTTATGGAGTTTCTACTCTAGGGGTGCATCAGGGGGGCTTCAAATGGGACATGGTGTAAATAAACCAGTCCTGCTAAATCTGTCTTCCAAAAACCATACGGTGCACCTTTCCCTCTATGCCCTACTGTGTGCCCGTACAGTAGTTTACGGCCACATATGGGGTGTTTCTGCAAACTACAGAATCGGGGCAATAAATATAGCATTTTGCTTGGCTGTTAACCTTTGCTTTGTTATTGGAAAAAATTGATTAAAATGAAATTTGAGAAATACAATTTTTTGGCAAATTTTCCATCTCCGTTTGCCAATAACTCTGGTGCAACACCTAAAGGGTTAACAAAGTTTGTGGTAAAAATGGATTTAAATGGAAAATTCGCCCAAAAATCTAAATTCTGAAATTTTATCTCCATTTGCCATTAACTCTTGTGGAACACCTAAAGGGTTAACGACGTTTGTAAAATCAATTTTGAATACCTTGAGGGGTGTAGTTTCAGGAATGGGGTTTCTATTATTGGTGGTTTCTATTATGTAAGCCTCAAAAAGTGACTTCAAACCTGAACTGGTCCCTAAAAATTGGGTGTTTGAAAATTTCTGAAAAATGTCAAGATTTGCTTCTAAACTTCTAAGCTTTGTAACGTCCCCAAAAACTAAAATGGCATTCCCAAAATGATCCAAACATGAAGTAGACATATGAGGAATGTAAAGTAATAACTATTTTTGGAGGTATTACTATGTATTATAGAAGTAGAGAAATTGAAACTTGGAAATTTGCAAATTTTTCCAAAATTTTTGTAAATTTGGTATTTTTTTATAGATAAAAAATATTTTTTTTTTACTTAATTTTACCAGTGTCATGAAGTACAATATGTGACGAAAAAACACTCTCAGAATAGCCTGACTAAGTCAAAGCGTTTTAAAGTTATCACCACATAAAGTGACACTGGTCAGATTTACAAAAAATGGCCTAGTCCTTTCGGTGAAAATGAGCCCGGTCTCTAAGGGGTAAAAAAACACCCATTTTGAGCAAGATCCTAAATTTGAGACATATGAGGAGAGCGTCAAATAAGGGACGTGGCCCAGGTCGTGGTGCTGCTGGTGGAGCTCCTGTTGCAGGGAGAGGACGTGGTCGATCTGTGCCAGCTACACGCACAAGTGAAACACCTTCCTCAGGTGCGAGTAGGCGACAGAACTTTCAGCGGTATTTGGTTGGGCCGAATGCAGCTCTACGAATGGTGAGGCAAGAACAAGTACAGGCGATAGTAGATTAGGTTGCTGACAGTGGATCCAGGTCCTTTACATTGTCTCCCACCCAGTCTCCTGCTGAAAGATCAGAGTTGGCACCTGCAGCTATTGTCCATCAGTCTTTCACCTCACCCCCTTGCAAATCAGCCAAGCAGTCTGAGCCCCAAGTCATGCAGCAGTCTCTTCTGCTTTTTGATGTCTCTGCTAGCAGGGTTTCCCAGGGACATCCACCTAGCACTGCCCCAGAAGTTGAAGATATTGAGTGCACCGATGCCCAACCACTTATTTTTCAAGATGAGTACATGGGAGGACCATCGCAGCACGTCTCGGATGATGACAAAACACAGGTGCCAACTGCTGAGGCTTTCAAAAGTATGCAGACCGACAAGGAAGTCAGGGGTGAAGACTGGGTGGAAGATGATGTGGAGGTCGATGAGGTCCTCGACCCCACATGGAATCAGGGCCGGCGCTACCATAAGGCAGACTAAGCGGCTGCCTTAGTGCGAAGATGTATGCCTTTTTAAAATTTTTATAACTTGAATTTGTGCCGCAGTGCCGCAGTGCCGCCGCCTTGCGTCTGCCCGCCCCCGGCATGCGTGTGCACGGCAACACACGGTCACATGGGCTCAGCCTGCCACGGGGGCGTGACTGGTAGTGAGCGGCGCCGCGGCAGTGGTTAGTGCAGGGACTAATAGGCGAGGCTTGAACTAACTGATTGTGTTGTGTCTGAGTTACACAGACACACACAGCCGTCAGCCAGATTAGACCACCAGACGCACTGGCAGCAGGAGTCAGGACAGGTCAGGAGTGGACTCAGGACTTGTTAGGGTAGGTCATTTGAAGTTTGAACTGTTCCGAATTGAATAAATGGTATATAATAATTAATATGATCATTAAAAATTATTTCAAAATGATGAAATGAGTGCATAAGCGCTAGGCTAGCGCACCCTGACTACTTTAGCGCCAGAGCAGAGGCACTCAGACTTAGCACGGGATTCAATCTTGTGTTTACACCCCCCCCCCCCAATATTAAAGATTGTTGTTTTGTAATTACTTTTTTATAAAAAAAATTTAACCCCTTAGGGACTTAAGGACCCAGGACGTACCGATACGTCCTAAGTTTAAAAAAAGATTGCGGCGGGGGTTAATTGTGACAGGATGCCCGCTTAAAATCATTCAGTGGGCATCCTGTCACATTGCCGGGGGGGTCATGTGAACCCCCTGTATCGGCTATCGTTGCAAACCGCAGGTCAATTCAGACCTGCGGTTTGCAGCTTTACCTGCGGTTTGCGGCGGCGGTCGGGCGTGCCATCGGGTCCCCATGCGGCTGTAGGGGAGACCCGATGGCATGGAAGGCAGCGCAATGTCTAAGGAAGGCATCGCGCTGCCTTCCGTTGACGAGCCTGTGAGATCCAGCCCCCTGGAAGCTGTATTAGTAATACACACAGTATTAGGCTACATGTACACGACCGTATGTGTTTTGTGGTCCGCAAATTGCGGATGACGTTCCGTATGGCTTCCTTTTTTTGCGGGTCCGTTTTTTTTGTGGATCCATTGTAATAATGCCTATCCTTTTCCGCAAACTAGAAAAAAATAGGACATGCACTATTTTTTTTGCGGAGCAACGTAACGGACATACTGATGCGGACAGCAAACGGTGTGCTGTCAGCGTTTTTTGCGGACCCATTGAAATGAATGGGTCCGCATCCTATCCGCAAAAAAACTGATCGAACACGGAAACAAAATACGGTCGTGTGCATGAGGCCTTACTCATACAGCCAATGCATTCCAATACAGAAGTATTGGAATGCATTGTAAAGGATTAGACCCCCAAAAGTTCAAGTCCCAAAGTGGGACAAAAATAAAATTGAAAAAAAAGTTTAAAAAATAAAGCCCCCCCCAAAAAAAAATTAAAAGTTTCAAGTAAAAATTAAACAAAAACTTTTCCCAAATAAAGTTAAAAAAATTGGTAAAAAATAGGGGGGAAAAAAAGTATACATATTAGGTATCGCCGTGTCCGTATCAACCGTATCAAAAACTGTGCTAAATAAACCATTTTTTTGTCACATTACATCACAAAATGTACAACAGCAAGCGTTTAAAAAGGCATTTGCCCACCAAAATAGTACCAATCTAACCGTCACCTCATCCCGCAAAAAATAAGCCCCTACCTGAGACAATCGCCCCCCCCAAAAAAATATGGCTCAGAATATGGAAACACTAAAACATAATTTTTTTTGTTTTAAAAAAGCTGCTAATTGTGTAAAACTTACATAAATAAAAAAGTATACATATTTGGTATCGCCGCGTACATATAGACTGGCTCTATAAAAATATCACATGACCTAACCCCTCAGATGAACACCGTAAAAAATAAAAACTGTGATAAATAAGCCATTTTTTGTCACCTTACATCACAAAAAGTGTAATAGCAAGTGATCAAAAAGTCTTATGCACCCCAAAATAGTGTCAATCAAACCGTCATCTCATCCCGCAAAAAATGAGACCATACCTAAGATAATCGCTCAAAAAATGAAAAAACTATGGCTCTCAGAATTTGGAAACACTAAAACATTATTTTTTTGCTTCAAAAATGAAATCATTGTGTAAAGCTTACATAAATAAAAAAAAGTATACATATTAGGTATAGCCGCATCCGTGACAACCTGGTCTATAAAAATACCACATGATCTAACCTGACAGATGAATATTGTAAATAACAAAAAATAAAAACGGAGCCAAAACCGCTATTTCTTGTTATCCTGCATCACAAAAAGTGTAATATAGAGCAACCAAAAATCATATGTACCCTAAACTAGTACCAATAATACTGCCACCCTATCCTGTAGTTTCTAAAATGGGGCCACTTTTTTGGAGTTTCTACTCTAGGGGTGCATCAGGGGATATTAAAATGGTGTAAAAAAAAAAACAGTCCAGCAAAATCTGTCTTCCAAAAACTGTATGGCATTCCTTTCCTTCTGCGCCCTGCCGTGTGCCGGTACAGCTGTTTACAACCACATATGGGGTGTTTCTGTAAACTACAGAATCAGGGCCATAAATATTGAGTTTTGTTTGGCTGTTAACCCTTGCTTTGTTACTGGGAAAAATGGATTAAAATGAAAAATTTGCCCAAAAATTGAAATTCTAAAATTTCATCTCCATTTGCCAATAAATCTTGTGGAACACCTAAAATGTTAACGACGTTTGTAAAATCTGTTTTGAATACCTTGAAGGGTGTAGTTTCTTAGATG
Organism: Bufo gargarizans; assembly: GCF_014858855.1. Classification (NCBI taxonomy): domain Eukaryota; kingdom Metazoa; phylum Chordata; class Amphibia; order Anura; family Bufonidae; genus Bufo; species Bufo gargarizans. Next base: position 724,279,045 of record NC_058081.1, on the reverse strand, counting down.
GGGTCACTTTTATGGAGTTTCTACTCTAGGGTTGCATCAGGGGGGCTTTAAATGGGACATGGTGTAAAAAAAACAGTCCAGCAAAATCTGCCTTCCAAAAACCGTATGGCATTCCTTTCCTTCTGCGCCCTGCTGTGTGCCCGTACAGTAGCTTACGACCATATATGGGGTGTTTATGTAAACTATAGAATCAGGGCCATAAATAATTGAGTTTGGCTTGGCTGTTAACCCTTGCTTTGTAACTGGAAAAAAATTATTAAAATCTAAAATCTGCCAAAAAAGTATATTCCATTAATTCTTGTGGAACACCTAAAGGGTTAACAAATTTAGTAAAATCAGTTTTGAATACCTTGAGAGGTGTAGTTTCTAGAATGGGGTCATTTTTGGGTGGTTTCTATTATGTAAGCCTCGCAAAGTGACCTCAGACCTGAACTGGTCCCTAAAAATTGGGTTTTTGAAAATTTCTGAAAAACTTCAAGATTTGCTTCTAAATTTCTAAGCCTTGTAACATCCCCAAAAAATAAAATATCATTCCCAAAATGATCCAAACGTGAAGTAGACATATGGGGAATGTAAAGTATAACTATATTTGGAGGTATTACTATGTATTATAGCAGTAGAGAAATTGAAACTTGGAAATTTGCAATTTTTTTTTACAAATTTTTAGTAAATTTGCTATTTTTTTAATTAATAAAAATGAACCCTTTTTTACTTCATTTTACCAGTGTCATAAAGTACAATATGTGACGAAAACAGTCTCAGAATGGCTGGATAGGTCAAAGCGTTTTAAAGTTATCAGCACTTAAAGTGACACTGGTCAGATTTGCAAAAAATGGCCAAGTCTGTAAGGTGAAATAGGGCCGAGTCCTTAAGGGGTTAAACACATCATTGAATGCCATGCTAAGCCTGAGCGCCTCTGCTCTGGTGCTAGTTTGTGTGACCGTGACATGATGGAGGGAGGGGGAACAATGTAAATGTCTGTACAGTTGTACAGTACTCTGAGTATGCGACATGGGAATGGGGCCAGGCTGCCAGGAAGGGTCGGACGGGGAAGGGATGATGTGCCATGGGGGGGTAAAATGTGACACAATAGGGGGTAATGATGTGATCATGGATGGGGCCAGGGCTGTCCGGGCAGGGGGGGGTATAAAGTGCCATGGGGGGGAAAATTGTGACACAATAGCCTATTGTGTCACATTTCTCCCCTTCCCCATGGCACATCATTGTCAATAGGGGGTAATTATGTGATCATGGATGGAGCCAGGGCCGTCCGGGCAGGTGGGGGATGATGTGCCATGGGGAGAAGGGGAAGAAATGTGACACAATAGGGGGTGATCATGGATGGGGCCAGGGCCGGGGGGGGGGGGAGGAATATGTGCCATGGGGCCAAAATGTAGCTTCGCTTGTGTTGACAAAAATCCTTGCATCGGCCCTGCATGGAATCAAGGTCATGCGAGTGACTTGTGTAGTTCAAAAGGAAGAGGCGGTGGTCACACAGAGCCACCAGCACAGCAGAAGAGGGAGCAGGGTGCAAAACAGAGCGGCCGTCCCCTAGACAGTACGCCTGCTACTGCCCCCCGCAGCAAGGGACCGAGCACACCAAAGCAAGCTCCAAGGAGTTCTCTGGCGTCGCAGTTCTTCAGACAATGTGCTGACGACAAGACACGAGTGGTTTGCACGCTGTGCAATCAGAGCCTGAAGCGAGGCATAAATGTTCTCAACCTGAGCACAACCTGAATGACCAGGCATCTAAGTGCAAAGCACGAGCTGCAGTGAAGTAGACACCTCAAAAACCAAGAAAGATCTCTGGCTCCTCCTGCTTCCTCTTCTGCTGCAGTCTCGGCTAGAGTTGAGCGAACACCTGGATGTTCGAGTTCGAGAAGTTCGACCGAACTTCCCGAAAATGTTCGGGTTCGGGATCCGAACCCGACCCAAACTTCGTCCCGAACCCCATTGAAATCAATGGGGACCCGAACTTTTCGGCACTAAAAAGGCTGTAAAACAGCCCAGGAAAGAGCTAGAGGGCTGCAAAAGGCAGCAACATGTAGGTAAATCCCCTGCAAACAAATGTGGATAGGGAAGTGAATTAAAATAAAAATAAATAAAAATTAACCAATATCAATTGGAGAGAGGTCCCATAGCAGAGAATCTGGCTTCACGTCACCCACCACTGGAACAGTCCATTGTCAGATATTTAATCCCAGGCACCCAGGCAGAGGAGAGAGGGCCCGTAACAGAGAATCTGGCTTAATGTCAGCAGAGAATCAGTCTGCATGTCATAGCAGAGAATCAGGCTTCACGTCAGCCACCACTGCAACAGTCCATTGTCAGAAATTTAGACCCAGGCACCCAGGCAGAGGAGAGAGGTCCCGTAACAGAGAATCTGGCTTCATGTCAGCAGAGAATCAGTCTGCATGTCATAGCAGAGAATCAGGCTTCATGTCATAGCAGAGAATCAGGCTTCACGTCACCCACCACTGTAACAGTCCACTGTCATATATTTAGGCCCAGCACCCAGGCAGAGGAGAGAGGTCCCGTAACAGAGAATCTGGCTTCATGTCAGCAGAGAATCAGTCTGCATGTCATAGCAGAGAATCATGCTTCACGTCACCCAACATTGGAACAGTCCATTGGCATATATTTAGGCCCCGGCACCCAGACAGAGGAGAGGTTCATTCAACTTTGGGTAGCCTCGCAATATAATGGTAAAATGAAAATAAAAATAGGATTGAATGAGGAAGTGCCCTGGCGTCCAATAATATATGGTTAAGGGGAGGTAGTTAATGTCTAATCTGCACAAGGGATGGACAGGTCCTGTGGGATCCATGCCTGGTTCATTTTTATGAACGTCAGCTTGTCCACATTGGCTGTAGACAGGCGGCTGCGTTTGTCTGTAATAACGCCCCCTGCCGTGGTGAATACACGTTCAGACAAAACGCTGGCTGCCGGGCAGGCCAGCACCTCCAAGGCATAAAAGGCTAGCTCTGGCCACGTGGACAATTTAGAGACCCAGAAGTTGAATGGGGCCGAAACATCAGTCAGTACGTGGAGGGGTGTGCACACGTACTGTTCCACCATGTTAGTGAAATGTTGCCTCCTGCTAACACGTTGCGTATCAGGTGGTGGTGCAGTTAGCTGTGGCGTGTTGACAAACCTTTTCCACATCTCTGCCATGCTAACCCTGCCCTCAGAGGAGCTGGCCGTGACACAGCTGCCTTGGCGACCTCTTGCTCCTCTTCTGCCTTGGCTTTGGGCTTCCATTTGTTCCCCTGTGACATTTGGGAATGCTCTCAGTAGTGCGTCTACCAACGTGCCCTTGTACTCGTGCATCTTCCTATCACGCTCCAGTGCAGGAAGTAAGGTGGGCACATTGTCTTTGTAGCGTGGATCTAGCAGGGTGGCAACCCAGTAGTCCGCACACGTTAAAATGTGGGCAACTCTGCTATCGTTGCACAGGCACTGCAGCATGTAGTCGCTCATGTGTGCCAGGCTGCCCAGGGGTAAGGACAAGCTGTCCTCTGTGGGAGGCGTATCGTCATCGTCCTGCGTTTCCCCCCAGCCATGCACCAGTGATGGGCCCGAGCTGCGTTGGGTGCCACCCCGCTGTGACCATGCTTCATCCTCATCCTCCTCCACCTCCTCCTCATCCTCGTCCTCCTCGTCCTCCAGTAGTGGGCCCTGGCTGGCCACATTTGTACCTGGCCTCTGCTGTTGCAAAAAACCTCCCTCTGAGTCACTTCGAAGAGACTTGCCTGAAAGTGCTAAAAATGACCCCTCTTCCTCCTCCTCCTCCTCCTGGGCCACCTCCTTTTCCATCAACGCCCTAAATGTTTTCTCAAGGAGACATAGAAGTGGTATGGTAACGCTGATAACAGCGTCATCGCCACTGGCCATGTTGGTAGAGTACACGAAACAGCGCAACAGGGCACACAGGTCTCGCATGGAGGCCCAGTCATTGGTGGTGAAGTGGTGCTGTTCCGCAGTGCGACTGACCCGTGCGTGCTGCAGCTGAAACTCCACTATGGCCTGCTGCTGCTCGTACAGTCTGTCCAGCATGTGCAAGGTGGAGTTCCACCTGGTGGGCACGTCGCATATGAGGCGGTGAGCGGGAAGGCCGAAGTTACCCTGTAGCGCAGACAGGCGAGCAGCGGCAGGATGTGAACGCCGGAAGCGCGAACAGACGGCCCGCACTTTATGCAGCAGCTCTGACATGTCGGGGTAGTTGTTAATGAACTTCTGCACCACCAAATTCAGCACATGCGCCAGGCAAGGGATGTGCGTCAAACCGGCTAGTCCCAGAGCTACAACGAGATTTCGCCCATTATCGCACACCACCAGGCCGGGCTTGAGGCTCACCGGCAGCAACCACTCGTCGGTCTGTTGTTCTATACCCCGCCACAACTCCTGTGCGGTGTGGGGCCTGTCCCCCAAACATATGAGTTTCAGAATGGCCTGCTGACGTTTACCCCGGGCTGTGCTGAAGTTGGTGGTGAAGGTGTGTGGCTGACTGGATGAGCAGGTGGAAGAAGAGGAGGAGGAAGCTGAGTAGGAGAAGGTGGCAACAGGAGGCAAAGAATGTTGCCCTGCGATCCTTGGCGGCGGAAGGACGTGCGCCAAACAGCTCTCCGCCTGGGGCCCAGCTGCCACTACATTTACCCAGTGTGCAGTTAGGAAGATATAGCGTCCCTGGCCGTGCTTACTGGTCCACGTATCTGTGGTTAGGTGGACCTTGCAACAGATGGTGTTGCGCAGTGCACACTTGATTTTATCGGATACTTGGTTGTGCAGGGAAGGCACGGCTCTCTTGGAGAAGTAGTGGTGGCTGGGAACAACATACTGTGGGACAGCAAGCGACATGAGCTGTTTGAAGCTGTCTGTGTCCACCAGCCTGAATGACAGCATTTCATAGGCCAGTAGTTTAGAAATGCTGGCATTTAGGGCCAGGGATCGAGGGTGGCTAGGTGGGAATTTACGCTTTCTCTCAAATGTTTGTGAGATGAGCTGAACGCTGCCGTGTGACATGGTTGAGATGCTTGGTGACGGAGGTGGTGGTGTTGGTGGTACATCCCCTGTTTGCTGGGCGGCAGGTGCCAACGTTCCTCCAGAGGCGGAGGAAGAGGCCGAGGCGGCAGCAGCAGAAGAGGCCGAGGCGGCAGCAGCAGAAGAGGTAGCAGGGGGAGCCTGAGTGACTTCCTTGTTTTTAAGGTGTTTACTCCACTGCAGTTCATGCTTTGCATGCAGGTGCCTGGTCATGCAGGTTGTGCTAAGGTTCAAAACGTTAATGCCTCGCTTCAGGCTCTGATGGCACAGCGTGCAAATCACTCGGGTCTTGTCGTCAGCACATTGTTTGAAGAAGTGCCATGGCAGGGAACTCCTTGAAGCTGCCTTTGGGGTGCTCGGTCCCAGATGGCGGCGGTCAGTAGCGGGCGGAGTCTCTTGGCGGCGGGTGTTCTGCTTTTGCCCACTGCTCCCTCTTTTGCTACGCTGTTGGCTCGGTCTCACCACTGCCTCTTCCTCCGAACTGTAAAAGTCAGTGGCACGACCTTCATTCCATGTGGGGTCTAGGACCTCATCGTCCCCTGCATCGTCTTCCACCCAGTCTTGATCCCTGACCTCCTGTTCAGTCTGCACACTGCAGAAAGACGCAGCAGTTGGCACCTGTGTTTCGTCATCAGAGATGTGCTGAGGTGGTATTCCCATGTCCTCATCATCAGGAAACATAAGTGGTTGTGCGTCAGTGCATTCTATGTCTTTCACCGCTGGGGAAGGGCTGGGTGGATGCCCTTGGGAAACCCTGCCAGCAGAGTCTTCAAACAGCATAAGAGACTGCTGCATAACTTGAGACTCAGACAGTTTCCCTGGTATGCATGGGGGTGATGTGACAGACTGATGGGCTTGGTTTTCAGCAGAAGACTGGGTGGGAGATAATGTGAACGTGCTGGATCCACTGTCAGCCACCCAATTGACTAATGCCTGTACCTGCTCAGGCCTTACCATCCTTAGAACGGCATTGGGCCCCACCATATATCGCTGTAAATTATGGCGGCTACTGGGACCTAAGGTAGTTGGTACACTAGGACGTGTGGCTGTGGCAGAACGGCCACGTCCTCTCCCAGCACCAGAGGGTCCACTTACACCACCACGACCATGTCCGCGTCCGCGTCCTTTACTAGATGTTTTCCTCATTGTTATCGTTCACCACAACAACAAAAATATTATTTGGCCCAATGTATTGAATTCAAATTCAGGCCTTTTTTTACAGACACCTAACACTATCTGGCTATCTATTTAGGTACCGTATTACACTAATACAGGCACAGCAGTAACCACAGATTTAGCTGAATATAAATTGTAGGCCTAGTATTTAGGCGCTGGGTGACAGGTATACGTTTACTGACAGAATTAGACTTGGAAATGCACAGTAGCGTGTGTGTGAAGTTATTGAGAATGACCCTATCAGCACCTTGAATCTAATATACCCTTTTAGGGATAAATTTAAAGTAGGCCTGATACAGCAGAAGCCACTAATTTAGGGAATTGCTAAATTGGGAATTGTATTTCAACCCAGAACAAAAACTGTGCTTTGACGGACACTAAATAACTTGCCCAGCTACAGCAATAACCACAGATTTAGCTGACTATAAATTTGAGGCCTATTATTTAGGCGCTGGGTGACAGGTATACGTTTACAGACAGAATTAGACTGGGATATGGCCAAAAAATAACCACACTACTGATGGTTAAATGGACTTGGTGTGACAGCTTGACCCTGATGTAGGATATAGCCAAAAAATAACCACACTATTGATGGTTAAATGCACTTGGTGACAGCTTCACCCTGATGTAGGATATAGCCCAAAAACAACCACACTATTGATGGTTAAATGCACTTGGTGTGACAGCTTTACCCTGATGTAGGATATAGCCCAAAAAAAAAATCACACTATTTAGGGTTAAATGTACTTGGTGGCAGCTTGCGCTGGCTCACCACCAGACACAAAAGGGCCGCCGATTACCCCAGAAAAAAGTGAATGAAAAACGCTCTGGGCAGCCTAAAAACAGTGAGCAGTTGAATATCAGCAGTTCAATGATCCACAGCTGCAGATTGATCACTGAATGAAGTCTTTTGGAGGAGTTAATCACTGCCTAATCTCGCCCTAACGTCGCAGCTGCAACCTCTCCCTACACTGATCAGAGCAGAGTGACGGGCGGCGCTACGTGACTCCAGCTTAAATAGAGGCTGGGTCACATGGTGCTCTGGCCAATCACAGCCATGCCAATAGTAGGCATGGCTGTGACGGCCTCTTGGGGCAAGTAGTATGACCCTTGTTGATTGGCTGCTTTGCAGCCTTTCAAAAAACGCCAAGAAAGCGACAAACACCGAACCCGAACCCGGACTTTTACGAAAATGTTCGGGTTCGGGTCCGTGTCACGGACACCCAAAAATTCGGTACGAACCCGAACTATACAGTTCGGGTTCGCTCATCCCTAGTCTCGGCCTCTTCATCCACCTCTGAAGTGACAGTGCCACCAGAGGATCTGCCAGCAACACCACCACCTGGGTCACCAAGCATCTCCACAATGTCCCACGGAAGCGTTTAGCTCTCCATATCCCAAATACTGGAGCGGAAGAGGAAGTACCCCTACCCACCCGTCTACCTACCCACCCTCGATTCCTTGCCCTGAATGCCAGCATTTCAAAATGACTGTCCTTTGAAATGCTGTCATTCCGTCTGGTGGAGACGGAGAGTTTTAAATGCCTTATAGCGGTGGCTGTCCCACAGTACGTCATGCCCAGCCGCCACTACTTTTCCAGGCGTGCAATCCCTTCACTGCACAACCAAATGCGGGACAAAATCAGGTGTGCACTGTGCAACGCCATCTGTGGCAAGGTCCACCTAACTACGGATACGTGGACCAGTAAGCACAGTCAGGGCCGTTATATCGCCATAACAGCACACTGGGTAAATGCAGTGGCGGCTGGGCCTGAGGCGGACAGCAGTTTGGTGCATGTTCTTCCACCACCGAGGATTGCAGGGCACTTCAGTTTGCCTCCTGTTGCTTCCTCCTCCTACTCCGCTTCCTCATCCTCTACTGGCTCCTCATCCGGTCAGCGTAACACCTTCACCACTAACTTCAGCACAGCCAGGGGTAAACGACAGTAGGCAATTTTAAAACTTATCTGTTCTGGGGAACAACCCCACACCGCGCAGGAGCTGTGGACGGACCTTGAACAACAGAACGAAGAGTCATTGGTGCCAGTGAGCCTCAAGCCCGGCCTGGTTGTGTGCGATAGTGGGCAAAATCTCGTAGGAGCTCTGGGACTAGCCGGTTTGACGCACATCCCTTGCCTGGCACATGTGCTGAATTTGGTGGTGCAGAGGTTCCTCAAAATTACGCTATTATGTCAGAGCTGCTGCATAAAGTGCGGGACTTCTGTGCGCGGGTGAGTCGGGTGAGTCGTTCTGTGGAACAGCACCACTTCACTACCAATGACTGGGCCTCCATGTGAGACCTGTGTTCCTTGTTGTGTTGTTTCGAGTACTCCACCAACATGGCCAGTCCCGATAACTCTGTTCTCAGCGATACTATCCCACTTCTATGCTTCCTTGAAAAAACGCTGCTGGCGATGATGGAAGAGGATGTGGCACATAGGGTTTCCAGCCAGTAATTTACAAGTGGCTCCAAGGGTGGGTTCCTGCACCCACAGACGCCAGGTACACAATTTTCCAGCCAGGGCACAGTTCTGCAGGATAACGAGGTGGAGGGTGAGGAGAAGGAGATGGAGGAACCGTGTTCACAGCAGGGTGGCACCCAAACCAGCTCATGGCCATCACTGGTGCATGGCTTGGGGGATACAGAGGACACAGACGATACACCTCCCACAGAGGACAGCTTTTCGTTGCCTCTGGGCATCCTGGCACACATGAGCGACTACATGCTGCAGTGTCTCCGCAATGACCGCCGAGTTGCCCACATTCTAACTTCCCCGTTACAAGGACAACATACCATCCTTAATTACATCACTGGAGCGTAAGATGCGCGCGTACAAGCGCATGCTGGTAGACGTGCTGCTGCTGGCATTCCCACCTGACAGCGGGGGCACAGTGGAAGCACGAGGCGAAAGCAGAGGAGGAGGAAGAGTTCGCCAACGCAGCTGGGGCACCACCAGAACCTAAGAAGGCAGGGTTAGCATGGCCGAGATGTAGAAAAGGTTTGTCAGCATGCCACAACATCCAGCACCACCAGCTGATATGGAACATCTTAGCAGGAGGCAGCATTTCAGCAATATGGTGGAGCAGTATGTGTGCACATGCCTACACATACTGAATGATGGGTCTGCCCCCTTCAACTTCTGGGTCTCCAAATTGGGCACATGGCCTGAGCTTGCCCTTTGCGCCTTGGAGGTTCTGGCCTGTCCTGCAGCCAGTGTATTGTCTGAACGTGTGTTTAGCACGGCCGGGGGGGGTGTTATCACAGACAAGTGCAGCTGCCTGTCCACAGCCAATGTGGACAAGCTCATGTTCATTAAAATGAACCAGGCATGGATCCCACAGGACTTGTCCGCCGTACCTTGTGCAGAATAGACATATATACCGGCACTAACCAGCCATTGTTATACTACAGCGCAATTGCTCATTGTTGTATTTTGGATATTTAAAATTTTCGTAAAAAAATAAAATAAAACCAAAAACCTGTGTTGGCTACCTCGTCCTCCTCCACCGCCGCATCCACCTACACCGCTACGTCCACCGCCTCCTCAAACTCCTACTCCATATGGAACTCCACCTCATAAATCAAGTTTATTTATTTTTTATTTGTACATATTTTATGTCATTTCACAAATTTGTCTGTTACATTTTCGGGTAAAATTCACCACTTTTTGGGTGTGATATACCCCGGCTGTACCTAGTAGACAGGTAACATTTCACTAATTTATCTGTTACCTATTCAGGTGAAATTCACCACTTTTTGGGTGTGATATACCCCGGCTGTACCTAGTAGACAGGTAAAAACATTTCACTAATTTGTCTGTTACATATTCGGGTGAAATTCACCAATTTTTGGCAGTGATATACCACTGCTATACCTAGTAGACAGGTAAAAAAAATCATTAATTTGTCTGTTACATATTCGGTTAAAATTCACAAATATTTGGGTGTCATATACCCCGGCTGTACCTAGTAGACAGGTAAAAACATTTCACTAATTGTTCTGTTAAATTTTCAGGTGAAATTCACCAATTTTTGGCTGTGATATACCCCTGCTCTACCTAGTAGATGGGTAACATTTCACTAATTTGTCTGTTACATATTCGGGTGCAATTCACCAATTTTTGGGTGTAATATACCACTGCTATACCTAGTCGACAGTTTAAAAAATGTCATTAATTTGTCTGTTACATATTCTGGTGAAATTCACAAATTTTTGTGTGTGATATACCCCTACTGTACCTAGTAGAGGTAAAAACATTTCACTAATTTGTCCATTACATTTTTGGGTGAAATTCACCAATTTTTGGGTGTGATATACCATTGCTATACCTAGTAGACAGGTAAAAAAAAATCATTAATTTGTCTGTTACATATTCGGGTGAAATTCACCAATTTTTGGGTGTGATATACCCCGGCTGTACCTAGTAGACAGGTAACATTTCACTAATTTGTCTGTTACATTTCCAGGTGAAATTCTCACATTTTTGGCTGTGATATACCATTGCTATACCTAGTAGAGAGGTTAAAAAAAATCATTAAAGAGGACCTTTCACCGATGATGACATTGTGAACTAAGTATACAGACATGTAGAGCGGCGCCCGGGGATCTCACTGCACTTATTATTATCCCCGGGCGCCGCTCCATTCTCCCGCTATGTCCTCCGTTATTTCCGGCCACTAAGTTATAGTAGGCGGAGATTTCAGTCACTAAGTTATGGTAGGCGGAGTCTGCCCTTGTTCTGTTTTAGCGCTGGCTAATCGCAGCGCAGAGCTCACAGGCTGTGAGCTCTGCAATGCGATTGGCCAGCGCTACAGAAGAACAAGGGCAGACTCCGCCTACTATAACTTTGTGACCGGAGATACCGGAGGGCATAGCAGGAGAACGGAGTGGCGCCCGGGAATAATAGTAAGTGCAGTGAGATCCCCGGGCGCCGCTCTACATGTCTGTATTCTTAGTTCACATTGTCATAATTGGTGAAAGGTCCTCTTTAATTTGTCTGTTACATATTCGTGTGAAATTCACCAATTTTTGGGTGTGATATACCCCTGCTCTACCTAGTAGACAGGTTAAAAAAATCATTAATTTGTCTGTTACATATTCGGGTTAAATTCACTAATTTTTGGCTGTGATGTACCCCTGCTCTACCTAGTAGACAGGTTAATCAATTTCACAAATTTTTCTGTTACATTCTTGGGTGACATTTTACCATTTTTGCCGTGAATAAACCCCTGCTCTGCATAGGTGACAGGGATCGAAATTTTTAAAAAATCATCTGTTCCATTGGTGGGTGACATTAACCCATTTCTGGCGATCAAAAAACCCTGCTCTGCATAGGTGACAGGGACTTAAATTTGTAATATTCGTCTTTAATTGGCCCTTTTATTCGATCCTTCTGCTTTAATAACTTGTCCCACATTTCAGCTCAATCACATTGCAGCCATTGACCTCCCTTGGATGTGGTATCCCTTTCTCGCGCTCCCTCTCCGGGGTGGAACCCTGATTCGCTGATAACCGTGATCAACATGGTAGGCACAGAAAAGAACATCTAAAGTTGATAGAGAAGATATCCAAATGGATGGTGGACGTCACAGGGACATGCGATCAGGCAGAAGTTATCTAGAGTCAACAAAGCGGCAGCAGGGCCTCTCCTGTCTAACGTTTACAAATCCAAAATACCGCATCGCCGAGTAGGTGATTTTACCCCCAACAGTCCACACTGACTGACTGCTACTGCTGCTGCCTCCGTGAACCCCTGCACAACTACATCCCGGGCATGTAGACTGCTGCGAGGCAGGTGGTCTACCCCGGGCACGTTTGGCTCCACACTTTCCACTTCTGCCACCCTGCAGACTCCCAACCATGCTTCGTCAGCTTCGATACGCTCATCTCTAGTGAAAGAGTATATGAGTGCCTCCATTTATGTGGCGATTGCGTGCATGACTGCGTCCATGTATATAGTGAGTGTGTGGATTAGTGTGTCCATGTATGTTGGTAGTGCGAGTATGAATGTATCATGTATGTGCCATATAAAGTCCAGATTGATGGAGTGCTGCAGTAATGGCTGACCTTATGGTTATTAGTCACTTCTCTTCCCAATGCTCTTCTAATAGTAACACAACCAATTATAGTTGGTCAGACCACAGTTACCAACTAGTGGGCTTAACCCTATAAATCCAGAATCTATTCAAAAGTAATAGGTAGCTTATTTAATATAAAACTTAACATTTAATAATGTCTTAAGAGTAAAATAATGGGCCCTTTAATGCTAAACACTCTAATTTTGTAACCACAGGTTACACTAATCTCCTAAAAAAATGGGCGGAGATGGGAGAGGACCGAATGTAGGGATAGCAAAAATAAGTGCAGACAGGGTGAGAGGTACCTAGGTACCAAGGCAGAAAGACACAGTGCTGGGTCCAAACCCTAAGCGACCCTGTCACTACCTCTCCTCCCCCCTATCTAATGTAAAAACCCTATTGTCACCCTCCCTAAATGTGGACTGCCCAGCTTTGCCCGATAGACAGAAATTGGTCCCGTTGATAATAGACCGATAACGGTTACAAGGAGGGCATTTGAACTGGCATAGAATGTGTAGTGAGTTAGGTCAAGTGTAGGCACCGTATGGCTATAGACCGCATGCGACACCCGGTCTAACTCGCACACATATGAAACAATATATATATATTATCAGATAATCGCAATGTCCCGAAAGAATATATATATATATATTATCAGATAATCACAGTGCCCCGACGCGTTTCCTCAATGATGTCTGATTCATCAGGGGACAAAATTGTATCCAGGAGGTCCCTTAACATGGGGTAACTTCTCCGGGGACACAATTGTAGGAGGTCCCTTAACATAGGGTAACTTCTCCAGCCAAAATAAGGAGTCACAGAGAGTATAATGCTGTACCCTGTCTGATTAGATATCACAGTCTATTTTTCTATAGGCGACTACACAATGGTTGTTAAATCACAGATAGGTTATAATGTGAGATCAAACCGACCAAGCATTTCAGTGACAAAGATATATGGCCAAGTTAACCTCTTGTTCACGTGACCTAAAGTAATTCCTGGTATTTGATCTCTAATCATGTGGAGATTCCAAAGCTATAGTTTAAATTACATTTACGTTTTTGTCCGGGTATAAGTATCACGACCCGGATAATTAACCAGGAGTAACCCTAGGTCACCAGTACCTCAGTGAGACTCCAATCCAAATAAAAGTGAACAAACCTCAGGTCAGGTCACAAAAAAAAAATCACATTGATTCAGGGTGTCTATTTGCTATACATTGTAGCAGACCTCCCAATAGTAATCTCACCAGCGAGGGTTAAAGGTCTGTTCAATGCCATATGCTTAACAATGCTAGATCATTGTGATGTGCAGGCATGTAAGCATAGTCAACTTATCCGTCCAGTTCTAGATGACAACTGTTCCCAGATAGAAATAGGTGGAGGGTGCTCCTCTGCGTCCCGCGTGTAGCAGTGGTAATGGAGCCGCATTCGCGGGTCATTTAAAAAGCCATGTAGCCCCGCCCCCATCAAACGCCCCCTCAGCGTCATGCGGCGTCATTGTCACGTGAAGCGTAAGCTGTTCAGCCTATGGTCACATGACCAAGCTTCTTCCTAGGACGCTTAGTGTAGAGGCGTGTTTCTGTTGCCAGGTAACCATCGGCACACTCAGTCTTCACAATGAAGCCGAGGCCCGAGCATTTGAGGTAACCAAGCAACCTGCCGTCTTCACTTGATGTGTGTCGAACGGCGAACGCTCTCTACTGCGCATGTGTGAGTCGGGTATATTATTGTGCAAAGGGAAATCATAGGGCAAGTTTGCTCAACCCTTGCTCCCACTTTAATACAAAGTATTTTCCAATGGTCTGCCTGGTCTTGCAGATCACCTAATGGAATGTCAGAGTTTATAAGGTAGTTCCTCAAATAACTGCCGTTCCTAAACAATCGCTAAAGCGCACCCTAGATTGGCGCTCACTCTCTATTGGTATCCTAGCCAGATTTGAAGTGGAGTAGCTTGCTGTGCTGCTCCATAGGTATGTCAAAGTTTTACGTCCACCAGGGGTGGCGGCTGGGACCGATCCACACAAGTGGAGAGCAGGGTGATGCATTAAGGTTCTATATAGCAGCTGAATGACAATTGCTCATTCAGACCCGTGGGGACCACAGTTTGGAGATGGAAGATCCACCACGTCTCTCTCTGCAAAATCCTCCGGTCCCAGTCACCTCCCCTTTTTGGTCTTGCAACCACTTCAATTCCCATAAATCTCAATTCCGACGCATCACCACCATGTACCGTGTTGACATGTTTTGCCAGGGGCGTGTCTCTATCATTCCTCATGTCACCCAGGTGTTCACCCACCCGTCGTCGCAATTCACAGGTAGTTTTCCCTATGTATTCAAGGCCGCATTTGCAATTGGCCCTGTAAATCAGTCCATGTCCCTTTTAGATCACGTGTCTCACTGTAGTGGCTGTGCACTAGGCGATCCCTAAGACTCAGGCCCCTACGATAAGTGACCTGTACTGTTTCGGAGACTACCTTTTTAATGTCTGGATCGATAAGGAGAACCTCCCAATGCTTTCTCAATATCTGTTTGACCTCTTCCGAGGCGTCATCAAAAGTGCCTATAAGGCGTATCAAACCACTCTAAATTTTTTTAGGTTTGAGGTAGAGCAGGTCGTCTCTTACTCTCACATGCTCTCTTAGGGCTCTTTCACACCTGCGTTATCCATTCAGGATGCATCAGGATGTCTTCAGTTCCGGAACGGAACGTTTTTTGGCCGGAGAAAAAACCGCAGCATGCTGCGCTTTTTGTTCCGGCCCAAAAAACTGAAGACTTGCCGTAAGGCCGGATCCGGAATGAATGCCAATTGAAAGGCATTGATCCGGATCCGGCCTTAAGCTAAACGTTGTTTCGGCGCATTGCCGGATACGACGTTTAGCTTTTTTAGAGTGGTTACCATGGCTGCCGGGACGCTAAAGTCCTGGCAGCCATGGTAAAGTGTAGCGGGGAGCGGGGGAGCATCATACTTACCATCCGTGCGGCTCCCGGGGCGCTCCAGAGTGACGTCAGGGCGCCCCAGGCGCATGGATGACGTGATCGCATGGCACGTCATCCATGCGCATGGGGCGTTCTGACGTCACTCTGGAGCGCCCCGGGAGCCGCACGGATGGTAAGTATACTGCTTCCCCGCTCCCCGCTCCTACTATGGCAACCAGGACTTTAATAGCGTCCTGGGTGCCATAGTAACACTGAAAGCATTTTGAAGACGGATCCGTCTTCAAATGCTTTCAGTACACTTGCGTTTTTACGGATCCGGCGTGTAATTCCGGCAAGTGGAGTACACGCCGGATCCGGACAACGCAAGTGTGAAAGAGGCCTTAAAGGCCTGCTTGAGGACTACATCAGGGTAGCCCCTTTCCCGAAAGTGACTTCTTAAATCATTAGCCTGTTGTTTGAAAGCCTCCCAAGTGGAGCAGTTCCTCCTAATGCACAGGTACTGTCCCACTGGTATCCCCCTTTTTAGGGAGAAGGGATGATGGCTATTCCAATGTAGAAGTGAGTTCGTAAAAGTGGGCTCCTGAAGATATCTGTTTGTATCAAGTCATCCTTGCCCCTTGAGATCACGATGTCAAGAAAAGGCAGATTCTTATTTTCAAAGACTGAGGTGAATTTCATGTTAATACAGTTGACATTCAGCTCCTTTACAAAGTCATAGAAATCCATTTCTCCCCCTTTCCAGACAACAAAAACGTTGTCAATGAATCTTGCCCAGGTAATGATACATGGGACATATCTGCTGGGTACATCGCTGAAGACCAGTGTCCTCTCCCACCAGCCCAGGAACAGATTTGCATACGACGGGGCACAAGATCTCCCCATCGCAGTGCCCCTGAGCTGGTGGTAGAGGACCCCGTCAAACAAGAAATAGTTTCTTGTGAGGACAAAATTAAGCAGTCGCAAAGCAAAGACATTATGTGGGTAGAACTGTTGTCCTCTGGTAAAGAGGAAAGATTCCACTGCCCTCATACCCAAGTCATGGGGTATGGAGGAGAAGAGGGCCTCAACATCAATTGAGGCCAAGGATGTTCCCTCCTCCAGACTTATTCCCTCAAGGCGACCAAGAAGGTCACTAGTGTCTCTCAGGTATGAGGGCAGTGTCTTAACGAATGGTGCTAAAATGTGGTCCAAATAGATCCCCAAGTTTTGGGTCAAGCTGTTTACACCCGATACAATCGGGCGTCCTTTAACCGGGGTGCCACCCTTGTGAACTTTGGGTAAGCTATAAAAGTTAGCTATGGTGGGATGTTTCTTATATAGATAGTCGAATTCATCCCCTGAAATGAGGTTTTCAGTTTTAGCTTGTCGCAGTATCTCGATTAGATCCTTCGGATATTTTACAGTGGGATCACCACCCAATCTCTCATATGTATCTTTGTCATCAAGCAGAACCTGGCACATATTTCTGTAGTCATTAGTGTCCATCAGAACGATATTACCCCCCCCCCCCCTTATCCGAGGGTTTGATGGTTAGATTCTTCTTTTTCTCCAAATCCAGTAATGCTTTGTACTCACTTTTACTACAATTAAAACCACCATGACGGGAAATAAGATTGGATAGATCCCGACAGACTTGATTGACAAAGACATCGATACACGTAGGGTCCCCCAGGGGAGGCATTTTGACACTCTTGTTTTTGAGTAGAGTAAAGGGGCCTTTGCCCTCTTGCGGGGTACTGTCACTTACTGTAAGCTATATAGCAGGCGAACATCTTGAAGGATGTCAGGTGAGATACCCATCTCTTTGCTCTCTCGTTTTGCAATAAGCGCAAAGTGTTTTCGCCATCTGAGTTTTCTAGCAAAGGGGTGGATATCTCTAACCCAATTAAAGAGGTTAAAGCTAGAGGTGGGGACAAAGGAAAGGCCCTTACTAAGCAGACACATTTCTGAGTCCTGAAGCTGCTGGTTCGAGAGGTCAAATAGATATTGAGAAAGCATTGGGAGGTTCTCCTTATCGATCCAGACATTAAAAAGGTGGTCTCCGAAACAGTACAGGTCACTTATCGTAGGGGCCTGAGTCTTAGGGATCGCCTAGTGCACAGCCACTACAGTGAGACACGTGATCTAAAAGGGACATGGCTCCAGCGTCCGATCGGTTGTTTTCACTGTAGTGGCTGTCTGGCGTGTCGACAAATCACACAGGGACGGTCGTTCTGTGCCAATGTCACAGGTAAAAATTACCAAATTAGACAATTCATTAATTGTCGCACGAAGGGAGTGATTTACAGGGCCAATTGCAAATGTGGCCTTGGATACATAGGGAAAACTACCCGTGAATTGCGACGACGGGTGGGTGAACACCTGGGTGACGTGAGGAATGATAGAGACACGCCCCTGGCAAAACATGTCAACACGGTACATAGTGGTGATGCGTCGGAATTGAGATTTATGGGAATTGAAGTGGTTGCAAGACCAAAAAGGGGAGGTGACTGGGACCGGAGGATTTTGCAGAGAGAGACGTGGTGGATCTTCCATCTCCAAACTGTAGTCCCCACGGGTCTGAATGAGCAATTGTCATTCAGCTGCTATATAGAACCTTAATGCATCACCCTGCTCTCCACTTGTGTGGATCGGTCCCAGCCGCCACCCCTGGTGGACGTAAAACTTTGACATACCTATGGAGCAGCACAGCAAGCTACTCCACTTCAAATCTGGCTACGATACCAATAGAGAGTGAGCGCCAATCTAGGGTGCGCTTTAGCGATTGTTTAGGAACGGCAGTTATTTGAGGAACTACCTTATAAACTCTGACATTCCATTAGGTGATCTGCAAGACCAGGCAGACCATTGGAAAATACTTTGTATTAAAGTGGGAGCAAGGGTTGAGCAAACTTGCCCTATGATTTCTCTTTGCACCATAATATACCCGACTCACACATGCGCAGTAGAGAGCGTTCGCCGTTCGACACACATCAAGTGAAGACGGCAGGTTGCTTGGTTACCTCAAATGCTTGGGCCTCGGCTTCATTGTGAAGACTGAGTGTGCCGATGGTTACCCGGCAACAGTATCACGCCTCTACACTAAGCGTCATAGGAAGAAGCTTGGTCATGTGACCATAGGCTGAACAGCTGACGCATCACGTGACAATGACGCCGCATGACGCTGAGGGGGCGTTTGATGGGGGCGGGGCTACATGGCTTTTTAAAAGACCCGCGAATGCGGCTCCATTGCCACTGCTACACGCGGGATGCCGAGGAGCAGTTGTCATCTAGAACTGGACGGATAAGTAGACTATGCTTACATGCCTGCACATCACAATGATCTAGCATTGTTAAGCATATGGCATTGAACAGACCTTTAACCCTCGCTGGTGACATTACTATTGGGAGGTCTGCTACAATGTATAGCAAATAGACACCCTGAATCAATGTGATTTTTTTTGTGACCTGACCTGAGGTTTGTTCACTTTTATTTGGATTGGAGTCTCACTGAGGTACTGGTGACCTAGGGTTACTCCTGGTTAATTATCCGGGTCGTGATACTTATACCCGGACAAAAACGTAAATGTAATTTAAACTATAGCTTTTGAATCTCCACATGATTAGAGATCAAATACCAGGAATTACTCTAGGTCACATGAACAAGAGGTTAACTTGGCCATATATCTTTGTCACTGAAATGCTTGGTCGGTTTGATCTCACATTATAACCTATCTGTGATTTAACAACCATTGTGTAGTCGCCTATAGAAAAATAGACTGTGATATCTAATCAGACAGGGTACAGCATTATACTCTCTGTGACTCCTTATTTTGGCTGGAGAAGTTACCCTATGTTAAGGGACCTCCTACAATTTTGTCCCCGGAGAAGTTACCCCATGTTAAGGGACCTCCTGGATACAATTTTGTCCCCTGATGAATCAGACATCATTGAGGAAACGTGTCGGGACACTGTGATTATCTGATAATATATATATATTCTTTCGGGACATTGCGATTATCTGATAATATATATATTGTATCATATGTGTGTGAGTTAGACCGGGTGTCGCAGGCGGTCTATAGCCATACGGTGCCTACACTTGACCTAACTCACTACACATTCTATGCCAGTTCAAATGCCCTCCTTGTAACCGTTATCGGTCTATTATCAACGGGACCAATTTCTGTCTATCGGGCAAAGCTGGGCAGTCCACATTGTCGGGTGGTAATAATTCAGTTAAGAATTATTAATTATGGTCATAAAAATATTAACCATAAAAAAATTACATTTATAAAATTTGTCATAAATTCTTAAAATCATGACCTGGTGAATTGTAGACAACCTAATTGATACAATTCACATCTGAGTCCGACTATTTCCTCAGATAAATAAGTTCTTTTTGACGTGAGATGACGTTAATGATAAAACATGTAGTTCTGCATTATACAATAATACACAAGTATTATAAAAATATGCAGATTTATTGGTTACAAGATTATAAACATATATAAGTAAATAAACACAATGATACAGGCAAATGAATATATATAATATTGATAGAACATTCTTCGCCAAGCTAAATGATGGATTCCCACAGGAAAGACTTATTTCAAGTCCTTCCCATTTAAGATATGGTCTAGCAAAGATCCTAGATCCCTGTTTTTTGTCTTAATAGTCTCACATTATAACAACATTTAGGGAGGGTGACAATAGGGCTTTTGCATTAGATAGGGGGGAGGAGAGGTAGTGACAGGGTCGCTTAGGGTTTGGACCCAGCACTGTGTCTTTCTGCCTTGGTACCTAGGTACCTCTCACCCTGTCTGCACTTATTTTTGCTATCCCTACATTCGGTCCTCTCCCATCTCCGCCCATTTTTTTAGTGTTTTTTAGAGATTAGTGTAACCGGTGGTTACAAAATTAGAGTTTTTAGCATTAAAGGGCCCATTATTTTACTCTTAAGACATTATTAAATGTTAAGTTTTATATTAAATAAGCTACCCATTACTTGTGAATAGATTCCTATGCTCTTCTACCCAATTACTTTGGTGGGACAGCCAGCTCTAGGAAGGGTTCTGGTTCCTCCCATTTCAGAATTCAGGAGGCCACTGTGCTCTTGGGAACTCCCAGTGCAGCAGAAATTTCCTGGCCCCTTCTCCGGCTCTGAGCCTCCGCACAATCCTGTCTCTGAGCTCCACAGGCAGTTCTTTCCTCCTCATGGCTTGGTTTTTGTTCTGATATACATTGTCAGCTGTGAGATCTCATATAGCTCTGTGTCAGGGCCGTGTCTTTTCCAATCCTGTCTAAGGACTCATGCACACATGCATCCATGTGACGTCAGTGTTACATCCATTTTTTGTGGATCTATTATAACAATGCATTTCCTTGTCCACAAAACTGACAAGAATAGGACATGTTTTTTTTCTTTTTGTGGAATGGACTTGTGGTCATAATGCACACCGAGTTATTTCAGTTTTTCTTTGCAGCCTCATTGTAATGAATGGCAAAATAAACGGACATGGACAAAAAACATGCTTGTGTGCATGAGCCCTATTCCAATGAATCCAACACGGGTGACTCCAATTAAGGTAGAGATGGGAGGCCCCAGAGCTAAAAGTCTAATGTTCCTTGTAAAGGGTCTGAATACTTATGTCCAGGCCAAATTTTAGCTGTTCCTTTTAAATAAATTAGGTTACTGAGTGCAGACAGATGGCGGGAAATGTGATTATTTTTTTAATTTTATTTTTTATCTTAGCACAAGGAGCAACATAACAAAATGTGGAAAAAGTGAAAGGGTCTGAAGACTTCCTGGATGCACTGTGAAAAAAAGGTGTCACTGAAAAATACAACTCATCCCTTAAAGGGTGATGCTAGGGAGGCTCGTCCCGTCCCCGCCTGCCATTGGCTGCTCCTCCTGACACTGGATGTTTTCATCTGTTTGCAGGGAGAAGCAGCAGCGGTGGGGACCAGGAGCGGGGACTGGGGTAAGTATATTCCATGTGGGGTGCCCGGCACATGAGGGGACATTTTATACTCTTGGAGAACCCCTTTAACAATTCCGCCCTCATATGGCCGTATCAACGGAAACTAACAAGTTATGGCTCTCTATATGTGGTGACAGAAAACAATAATCCTGAGGATGTTAATGCCAAAATAGTCTTTGTCTTTAAAGGGTTAATATTACACTTTTTCTAACACATTTTCTTTCCTTTCAGATTTATATCATATACTGGAACTGGACCTGCACTGATGATGAATGGGACCATTTGTAACTCCTCTAATAATAACAGCTGTGGAGACTATAATAACAATGACATCTCGCCATATAACCCTTATGATTACTGGTTTGTGATCTTGTGTTTGGTTTCTTTACTGGGAACCATAGGAAATGGTCTGGTCATCTGGTTCTGCCTCTTCAGGATGGAGAAGACCGTCAATGTGATCTGGTTCCTCAACCTGGCGATAGCTGATTTTATATTTGCACTGTTTTTTGGTTTCTATATTGTATACTTAGTATTTCTGAATGACGGGCAATTTAGTAGTGACACGATCATCGCGCTTGTTTGCACTGTCAATATGGTGGTCAGTGTCTTCCAGCTCGCAGTCATCAGTGTAGACCGCTGTATCTGTGTTGTATTTCCAGTTGGGTGCCGCAATCACCGGACCAGAAGATTGGCTCTGATTGTTGTCCTGACCATTTGGATTTTATCTATTTCTTCAAAAATAATTGATTTCATTGTATTGGATGACAATAATACCTGGGAACCTATTGTAGAATTTCTCTTTTTCTTCCTTCTTCCGTTCATTGTTATCGTCTCATCTTACACAATCCTTATCTTGCGCATCAAAGATAAAAGCATCATCAAATCTTCCAGGCCTTTTAAGATCATCGTAGCCGTGGTCATCGCTTTCTTCATTTGTTGGTTCCCTTATTACTTGTTTAGCCTTTTACAGATAATTCCACATATAAACATCGATGTCTATATAACTGAAATGAAGATTAGTTTTTGTCTGATGGTTATTAATTGTTGCATTAACCCCTTTCTCTATGTCTTTATTGGTCAGGATTTCAAACAAAAATGTTGTGGCTCTTTCCAGGCTGTATTTGAGAAGGCCTTCAGAGAAGACATGGGCCAGATGAATTTCAGTGCGAGTTAACAGTGCAGCTCCTCTGGACTTCTGCTGATACCGACCAATACGAGTGTTATATGACTATGGAAATGAGGCGTCTCATCAAGATACCTCCTGTCCTTATGGCATATAGATATCTTAGATTAGAGGGCCCATGGTTATGTGAGATCAACTCCCACATTGACTGACTCTTATTAGATGACCACCCTTTCCATTACATCGATGTAATACTAGAATCCTCTAGTTGCTGCTGCAGGGGAAATATATGACCAGTTGAACCAGATCCCCGGAGATCAGCTGATTGCCAGGTTCCTTTTTTGCGCTCAGATAAAAGGTAACTTATGTTAGACAATCCCTTTAACAGTGAAGCCTCTCCAAAAGACCCTCTCTATGAGACAGCCACCCTCCATCTGGAATATATATTTTTGTCTTCTGTGTCAATTGGCTTTTCTTTCAGAGGATCACCACTCTAGAAGACCATCTTCACTGAAATGTTGGGTTTTGTCCCAAAGGGTTTCTGAATTCTTTTTCTCGCTGTAGACTGTATTCACACTTGTGGTGGTGGCTCGATTTGTTTAAGCCCATCAAAATTTATGGCAGGAATAGTGCTGCATGTCATCAAAATGATGGAAACCGCAACTAATCCACAGATGGACCTCATTATAATTCTATATTGTGTCCGGAGCTGTTGAGATTTCTCTATCTGGTTTCTTTATTGACTTTGTGAACTTAGATTATTTTTTCTTTTCCTGACGACTGAACACAGATCTTCTTGAAACGCTCTTGTCACAATTGTACAGCATTAAAGGGGTATTCCGGTTGTTACGAGTTATCCCCTATCCACAGGATAGGAGATAATTATTATATCGGTGGGGGTCCTACTGCTTGATCCTGAGAACTGTGTCCCAGTACCCCTTGCAACCCCCTGAATAGAACAGAGTGGCTGGTCGTACATGCTCATGGCCGCTCCATACATTTCTAAGGAAGTTCCAAAGATAGCCGAGTGCTTCGCTATTTCTGGAACTTCCATAGAAATGTATGGAGCAGCCGTGCGCACATGCGACCGGGCACTCTGTTCTTTTCAGGGGGCCTGCAGGGGTACGAGGCCCCATTCTCATGATCGGTGGGGGTCCTAGTGGTAGGACTTCCACCGATCTAATAGTTATACACTATCCTACAGATAAGGGATACCTTGTAACAACCGAAATACCCCTTTAATGATACATAAACCGAGCTAAGAACACCGCTGTGTACCATACAGACTGATATCACATTTCTCTGCATCTTCTGTTGTAAATTCTCAATGTGTTATTTGTATTGTTTGAGTTTCTTTCCTCATCGCACCTCTTGTGGTGTGATCTGTGTATGATATACATTCTCTGGTTTTGGCTCATTGTAATCTGTCTCTCTGATAAAATACTAATTACATAGCAGTGCTGGTGTTCTGAAGGTGTCTCCTAAATGAGATTTATAAAAGTTGTTTGAGAATGAAAAAAAAAAAAAAAGTTTTCTTTCTTTTTTTCTTTTTTTTTTTGTTGGGGGAAAACAGCTTCACCCATGTCTATCGGCTGTGTCTGGTATTGCAACTCATCCCTAATTACTTGATTGCCCCTTTTTCTCAGAAAGGCCCTTTAAAGATTGTTCTATCTGGGCTAATGTTCTTAGAATAAAGCCTCCCCAGGCCTGGTTTCTCTAACTCCCCGCAATCAGCCGTCATCATCAGTGGAAGCTCTCTACCACTACTCACATCTGCTGCTTCTACCACCATATCATAAATGGTGCTGCTGACTCCTCCAAAACATGAGCTCCTCCTTACTAAACCCTTTGAAATCTGGAATAACGACCATGACTGCTGGTGGGTGTGGGAGAGAGGACCTGACAACTGTTTAGGGGCTGAATCTCTAAAAGGGCCAAGAGACAATTAACCTGGTTCCCCTGTAGTTGGAGAACTTTTCTGGCTGTCACTACCACTCGGTGTAGCTAGGCTTTTCTGCACCTGGGACAAGGATTCCAATGTATAACTGTACTCACCCAGTCCCACCTAATAAAATCATAGGGGACACGGTGGGACCAATAAACATAAAGACCCAACTGGTAAACAGAAGATCAACTGGTCCTACCTCATCCAGGGTGTCGCCGTCATCGACATGATGTTTGCTGGATCCAGAACAAGGTCCCTGTGGTGAAAGAGCAAAAACAATAATCACATAAGGAAGGGATGGTGACTGTATCTGGTAAATCCCCAGCAGGGGGCGCTGTGCTGGTCTGTAAGACTGAGCCATCCCAATGTATAGCAGGGTAATCAAGGACATTTCCTCTTAGTGCTACCACACAGTACTAATACCCACATTGTTCCTCCTTTAAAGCATAAATGCCCACAATGTGCCCCCTCACAGTAGTTATGCCCACCTCTTTGCCCATCACAGTAGATATGCCCACTTGTGTGCCCCATCACAGTAGATATGCCCATCTTTGTCTCCCTCACAGTAGGTATGCCCACTTGTGTGCCACCTCACAGTAGTTAGGCCCAGATATATGCCCCCTCACAGTATTTATGCCCACCTCTGTGCCCATCCCAATAGATATGCCCATCGTTGTGTCCCTCACAGTAGGTATGCCCACTTGTGTGCCACCTCACAGTAGTTATGGCCAGATATGTGTCCCCTCACAGAGTTATGTCCTCCGTGTGGCCCCTTTTGGCCTCCAGTGCCCTCTCCAGCCACATGAAAGTAAAAAACAACCCACAAATACTTACCTGCTTCCCTGACCTGACAACGCGGTCCCACACACATCGCGCTGCTGTCTGTGCAGGAGGATGATACCCGGCTTTCAGCGCTTTTCCCACAGCCTGCAGTATGATGTGCGGCCTGAGGGGGGAGCATCTGAGACCAGCGAAACAGTGAAGCAGGGAGCCTAACTATGCAAACGAACTGCCTGCCAGAGAAAGGAACTGCAGGGCAGGTGTGCCCCCCAGCCTGTGCGCCTGGTGCACGTGCCCCCTCTGCCCCCCCCTTGCTACGGCCCTGAGAAGTTGAACACAGTTCCCACATTACTAACTGCAAACAGCTGGCTCAGCTAGGCCTGATCTTTGAACGATGCGACCTGTGCAACTTCATAAAGGGGGTGTGTACCCTACGATGTCTCTGCTCCTGTGACTGTAGAGGAGTCCTGTGCGATCTCTTCCACAGTGTAGGGAGCAGAGATCACTAATGCCATCACTCATCCCCATACAGATGCGTTTCTTCCTGACAATCTCCTGCTCGTTAGTGGAGGAGACACATTTACATACAGCAATCTCCTCTATAGTATGGGGAGCAGTGATCACTAATGTAGAGTTGAGCGGACACCTGGATGTTCGGGTTCGACAGCTTCAGCCGAACTTCGCAAAAAAGTTTGAGTTTGGGACCCGAACTTGACCCCGAACCCGAACCCCATTGAAGTCAATGGGGACCTGAACTTTTTAGCACTAAAATTGCTCTAAAAAAGTCATGGAAAGGGCTAGAGGGCTACAAATGTGGTTAAGAGCATGGCAAGTGCTCTGCAAACAAATGTGGATAGGGAAATGACTTAAAATAACATAAAATACATAAAAATAATATACTTGATCTAGGAGGACAAGGTCCATATGGAGTAGGAGGTTGAGGAGGCGGTGGATGTGGCGGTGTAGGTGGAAGCGGCGGCGGAGGAGGAGGAGGTAGCCTACACTGCTTTTTGGTTTACATATTTTTTTCTTTTGTTTAAATTAGGGCACACCACAAAACATTGGGAAATATAACCTGTGATAACCCCCTCCAGCCCAAACAAAAGTTTAGACAATACACTGGCTGCAGGGCAGGCCAGCACCTCCAAGGCGTAAAGGGCAAGCTCAGGCCATGTGCCCAATTTGGAGACCCAGAAGTTGCAGGGGCTGTCCCGTCATTCAGTACGTGTAGGCGTGTGCACACATACTGCTCCACCTTGTTGGTGAAATGCTGACTCCTGCTAAGATGTTCCATATCAGCTGGCAGTGCCCCAGCTGCATTGGCGACCTCTTCCTCCTCCTCGGCCTTCACCTTTTTCTTCTACTGAGCCCCCTGCTGTCAGTTGGGAATGCCAGCGTGCGCTTGAAGTCGTGCATCTTAAGGACGGTATTTTGTCCTTGTAATGGGGATCCAGCAGGGTGGCCACCCAGTAATCAGCACAAGTTAAATTGTGGGCACCTCTGCAGTCATTGCGCAGGCACTGCAGCATGTAGTCGCTCATGTGTGCCAGGCTTCCCAGAGGCAAGGACAAGCTGTCCTCTATGGGAGGCGTATCGTCTATGTCCTGCATATCAGCCACACTCTAGTGATGCCCACGAGCTGCGTTAGGTGCCACCCTGCTGTGAACACGGTTCCTCCTCCTCATCCTCCACCTCCAGAACTGTGCCCTGCCTGGCTAGTTGTGTACCTGGCCTATGCTGGTGCAGGAACCCACCCTCCGAGCCACTTCTGAATGACTGGCCTGAAACCTTTGGAAATTATTTCTCTTCATCCTCCTCTTCCTCCTGGGCCACATGAAATTTCTATTTTTTTTCTCCATCTGCCATTAACTCTTGTGGAACACATAAAGGGTTAACAAAGTTTGTAAACCCAGTTTTGAATACCTTAAGTGGTGTACTTTCTTAGATGGAGTCACTTTTTTTAAATTTCTATTCTAGAGGTGCGACGGGGGGCTTGAAATGGGACATGGTATAAACAAAACCAGTCCTACAAAATCTGCCTTGCAAAACCCATATGGCGTTCCCCTCCTTCTATGTCCTCCTGTTTAGCCAAACAGTAGTTTAGGACCACATATGGGGTGTTTTTGCAAATCTACAGAATCAGGGAAACCCATATTGAATTTGTTTAGCAGTTAACTCTTACTTTATTACTGGAAAAAATTGGTTAAAATGGAAAATTTTCCCAAAAATTTTAATTTAATTTTTTTTTCTCCATCTGCCATTAACTCTTGTGGAAAACATAAAGGGTTAACAAAGTTTGTAAACCCAGTTTTGAATTCCTTAAGTGGTGTACTTTCTTAGATGGAGTCACTTTTTTGAAATTTCTATTCTAGAGGTGCGACGGGGGGCTTGAAATTGGACATGGTATAAACAAAACTAGTCCTGCAAAATCTGCCTTCCAAAACCCATATGGCGTTCCCCTCCTTCTACAGTCATGTGAAAAAATTAGGACACCCTTTGAAAGCATGTGGTTTTTTGTAACATTTTTAATAAAAGGTTATTTCATCTCCGTTTCAACAATACAGAGAGATTAAAGTAATCCAACTAAACAAAGAAAACTGAAGAAAAGTCTTTTCAAGATCTTCTGTAAATGTCATTCTACAAAAATGCCTATTCTAACTGAGGAAAAAGATAGGACACCCTCACATGTATTCCCTCTTAAATTGGCTCAGATCTCACACAGGTATATCACACCAGGTGCACATAATTAGTAGATCGTTACTCTGCATGTTGAATGAGGCTTGCCCTATTTAAACCTCAGACATTTAGTTTGGTGTGCTCCTGACTGTTGAAGTGAGAGTGAGCACCATGGTGAGAGCAAAAGAGCTGTCAGAGGACTTCAGAAAAAAGATTGTAGCAGCCTATGAGTCTGGGAAGGGATTTAAAAAGATCTCAAAAGATTTTGAAATCAGCCATTCCACTGTCCGGAAGATAGTCTACAAGTGGAGGGCTTTCAAAACAACTGCCAACATGCCCAGGACTGGTCGCCCCAGCAAGTTCACCCCAAGAGCAGACCGCAAGATGCTAAAAGAGGTCTCCAAAAACCCTAAAGTGTCATCTCGAGAACTACAGCAGGCTCTGGCTACTGTTGATGTAGAAGTACATGCCTCTACAATCAGAAAGAGACTGTACAAGTTTAACTTGCATGGGAGGTGTGCAAGGAGGAAACCTTTGCTTTCCAAGAGAAACATCGAGGCCAGACTGACATTTGCCAGAGATAAAGTTGACAAAGACCAGGACTTCTGGAATAATGTTCTTTGGACAGATGAGTCCAAAATTGAATTATTTGGACACAACAGCAGAGGACATGTTTGGCGTAAACCAAACACAGCATTCCAAGAAAAGAACCTCATACCAACTGTGAAGCATGGAGGTGGAAGTGTCATGGTTTGGGGCTGCTTTGCTGCAGCAGGACCTGGTCAGCTCACCATCATAGAATCCACGATGAATTCTACTGTGTATCAGAAGGTGCTTGAAGAACATGTGAGACCATCAGTTAGAAAATTAAAGCTGAAGCGGAACTGGACCATGCAACATGACAATGACCCAAAACATACTAGTAAATCAACCAAAGATTGGCTGAAAAAGAAGAAATGGAGAGTCCTGGAATGGCCAAGTCAAAGTCCAGATTTGAATCCCATTGAGATGCTGTGGGGTGACTTGAAAAGGGCTGTACGTGCAAGAAACCCCTCAAACATCTCACAGCTGAAAAAGTTCTGCATTGAGGAGTGGGGTAAAATTTCCTCAGACCGATGTCGAAGACTGGTAGATGGCTACAAGAACCGTCTCACTGCAGTTATTTCAGCCAAAGGAGGTAACACTCGCTATTAGGGGCAAGGGTGTCCTATCTTTTTCCTCAGTTAGAATAGGCATTTTTGTAGAATGACATTTACAGAAGATCTTGAAAAGACTTTTCTTCAGTTTTCTTTGTTTAGTTGGATTACTTTAATCTCTCTGTATTGTTGAAAGCGGAGATGAAATAACCTTTTATTAAAAATGTTACAAAAAACCACATGCTTTCAAAGGGTGTCCTAATTTTTTCACATGACTGTATGTCCTCTCGTTTGGCCAAACAGTAGTTTAGGACCACATATGGGGTGTTTTTGCAAACTACAGAATCAGGGCAACCCATATTGAGTTTTGTTTTGCAGTTAACCCTTACTTTATTACTGGAAAAATTTATTTAAAATGGAAAATTTTCCCAAAAATGTACATTTCAAAATTGTTTTTCCACCTGCCATTAACGCTTGTGGAACACATAAAGGGTTAACATAGTTTGTAAACCCAGTTTTGAATAACTTGAGGGGTGTACTTTCTATGATGGAGTCACTTTTTGGAATTTCTATTCTAGAGGTGCAACAAAACCAGTCCTACAAAATCTGCCTTCCAAAACCCATATGGCGTTCCCCTTCTTCTATGTCCTCCCGTTTAGCCAAACAGTAGTTTAGGACCACATATGGGGTGTTTTTGCAAACTACAGAATCAGGGCAACTCATATTGAGTTTTGTTTGGCAGTTAACCCTTACTTTCTTACTGGAAAAAATTGGTTAAAATTGAAAATTTTCCCCAAAAATTTAAATCTCAAAATTGTTTCTCCATCTGCCATTAACTCTTGCGGAACACCTAAAAGGTTAACAAGGTTTGTGAACCCAGTGTTAAATACCTTGAGGGGTGTACTTTCTTAGATGGAGTCACTTTTTTGAAATTTCTATTCTAGAGGTGCAACGGGGGGCTTGAAATGGGACATGGTATAAACAAAACTAGTCCTGCAAAATCTGCCTTCCAAAACCCATATGGCGTTCCCCTTCTTCTATGTCCTCCCGTTTTGCCAAACAGTAGTTTAGGACCACATATGGGGTGTTTTTGCTAACTACCGAATCAGGGCAACCCATATTGAGTTTTGTTTGGCAGTTAACCCTTACTTTATTACTGGAAAAAATGGGTTAAAATAGAAAATTTACCAAAAAATTGAAATTTCTAAATTGTTTCTCCATCTGCCATTAACTCTTGTGGAACACATAAAGGGTTAACAAAGTTTGTAAACCCAGTTTTGACTACCTTGAAGGGTGTACTTTCTTAGATGGAGTAACTTTTTTGAAATTTATGTTCTAGGAGTGCAACGGGGAGCTTGAAATCAGACATGGTATAAACAAAACCAGTCCTGCAAAATCTGGCCTGCAAAAACCATATGGCTTTCCCCTCCTTCTATGTCCTCCCGTTTGGCCAAACAGTAGTTTACGACCACATATGCGGTGTTTCTGCAAACTACAGAATCATGGCAACTCATATTGAGTTTTGTTTGGCAGTTAAACCGTGCTTTGTTCCTGGAAAAAATTATATTGGAAAATTTTCCCCAAAAAATTGAAATTCTTACATTTTATGTCCATTTGCCATGAAGTCTTGTGGAAGACCTAAAGGGTTAACAAAGTTTGTAAAACCAGTTTTGAATACTTTGAGGGGTTTAGTTTCTAAAATGGGGTTATTTTTGGGTGGTTTCTATTATGTAAGCCTCACAAAGTGACTTCAGACCTGAACTAAATTTGCTTCTAAACTTCTAAGCTATGTAACATCCCCAGAATTCCCAAAATTATACAAACATGAAGTAGACATATGGGGAATGTAAAGTCATCACAATTATTGGGGGTATTACTATGTATTACAGAAGTAGAGAAACTGAAACTTTGAAATTTGCTAATTTTTCCAAATTTTTGGTAAATTTGGTATTTTTCATGCTAAGAAATTAACTTTTTGACCCAATTTTATCAGTGTCATGAAGGACAATATGTGACGATAAAACAATCTCAGAATGGCATGGGTAAGTAAAAGCATTTTAAAGTTATCAGCACTTAAAGTGACACTGGTCAGATTTGCAAAAAAGGTCCTTAAGGTGAAATAGGGCTGAGTCCTTAAGGGGTTAATATATACAGCTTTCATATTCTGGGGCAATCTACAACATCTGTATTAGTCAGTGTGCAATTTAAGCTAGAAATACACCCATCATTTTCTGGGGTTTGAAAAACACACTTTTTGGACAAGTAGCACGTTTGAAATTACAGGCCTATATACTGCAGTCAAATTCAGTTGAATTTGGGCACAGAAAAATTAGTTGGCAGCCTTTGATGCAGATGTCATTGTAAGATACACCCTCAATACATTTTGGTTACATTCAGAGATTTAAAATACTTCCAATATAGAATTCAGGCCTACAGAGGTTCAGGCCCTGTGAGATACACCCTCTACATACAGGGGTTTAAATAAGGCATTTGAAATACAGCCATTTGAAATACAGCCATTTTGTGCAAAGAAATCTTTGAGGCCTAGTCTGGTTCATGCCCTGTGAGATACACCCTTTAAATACTGTTGTTCTTTTCTACTATTAATTAAACACACATTTAGGGCAAGATCCTAAAGTCGAAAAATATGAGGAGAGCGTCAAATAAGGGACGTGGCCAAGGTCATGGTGCTGCTGGTGGAGCTCCTGTTGCAGGGAGAGGACTTGGTCGATCTGTGCCAGCTACACGCATAAGTGAAACTTCTTCCTCAGGTGCGAGTAGGCGACAAAACCTGCAGCGGTATTTGGTCGGGCCAAATGCTGCTCTACGAATGGTGAGGCCTGAACAAGTACAGGCGATAGTAGATTGGGTTGCTAACAGTTGATCCAGTTCCTTCACATTGTCTCCCACCCAGTCTCCTGCTGAAAGACCACAGTTGGCACCTGCAGCTGATGTCCATCAGTCTTTCACCTCACCCCCTTGCAAATCAGCCAAGCAGTTGAGCCCCAAGTCATGCAGCAGTCTCTTCTGCTTTTTGATGACTCTGTTAGCAGGGTTTCCCATGGCCATCCACCTAGCCCTGCCCCAGAAGTAGAAGAGATTGAGTGCACCGATGCCCAACCACTTATTTTTCAAAATGAGTACATGGAAGGACCATCACAGCACGTCTCGGATGATGACGAAACACAGGTGCCAACTACTGAGGCTTTCGAAAGTATGCAGACCGACAAGGAAGTCAGGGGTGAAGACTGGGTGGAAGATGATGTGGAGGATGATGAGGTCCTCGACCCCACATGGAATCAAGGTCATGCGAGTGTCCGATGTAGTTCGGAGGAAGAGGCGGTGGTCGCACAGAGCCACTAGCATAGCAGAAGAGGGAGCAGGGTGCAAAAGCGGAGTGACCATCCTCTAGACAGTACGCCTGCTACTGCCCACCGCTCCAAGGGACCGAGCACACCAAAGCCAGCTCCAAGGAGTTCCCTGGAGTGGCAGATCTTCAGACAATGTGCTGACAACAAGACATGAGTGCTTTGCACGCTGTGGAATCAGAGCCTGAAGCGAGGCATAAACATTCTCAACCTGAGCACAAGCCGCTGTGGAGTAGACACCTCAAAAACCAAGAAAGGTCTCTGGCTCCTCCTGCTTCCTCTTCAGCTGCAGTTGCGGCCTTTTCATCCACCTCTGGAGAGACAGTGCCACCTGGCACCCCGCAAACAGAGGATCTGCCAGCAACACCAACACCTAGGTCACCAAGCATCTCCACAATGTCCCACGTAAGTGTTCAGCTCTCCATATCCCAAACGCTGGAGAGGAAGAGGAAGTACCCCCCTACCCACCCGCGATTCCTAGCCCTGAATGCCAGCATTTCTAAATTACTTGCCTTTGAAATGCTGTCATTCCGTCTGCTGGATACATGGACCAGTAAGAACAGTTAGGGCCGTTATATCTTAATAACAGCACACTGGGTAAATGCAGTGGCAGCTGGGCCTGATGCGGATAGCAGTTTGGCGCATGTCCTTCCACCACCTAAGATTGCAGGGCGCTTCAGTTTGCCTCCTGTTGCTTCCTCCTCCTACTCTGCTTCCTCATCCTCTACCAGCTCCTCATCCGGTCAGTGTAACACCTTCACCACCAACTTCAGCAGGAGAGGAAGAAGAGGGATCATTTCGTAGGGTTTCCGGCCAGTCATTCCCAAGTGCCTCTGAGGGTGGGTTCCTGCACCCACAAACCCAATGTACACAATTGTCAAGCAAGGCCACAGTTCTGGAGGATGAGGAGGAGGAACCATGTTCACAGCAGGGTGGCACCCAGACCAGCTCATGGCCATTACTGGTGCGTGGATGGGGGGATACAGAGGACACAGACGATACACCTCCCACAGAGGACAGCTTTTCGTTGCCTCTGGGCAGCCTGGCACAAATGAGCGATTACATGCTGCAGTGTCTCCGCAACGACCGCCAAGTTGCCCACATTCTAATTTGTGCTGATTACTGGGTGGCCATGCTGCTGGATCTCCATTACAAGGACAGCGTACCGTCCTTAATTCCCTCACTGGAGCGTGATCGTAAGATGCGCGAGTACAAGCGCACGCTGGTAGATGTGCTGCTAGTGGCATTCCCACCTGACAGCGGGGGCACAGTGGGGGCACAAGGCGAAGGCAGAGGACAAGGAAGAGGTCGCCACCGCAGCTGGGGCACCACCAGCACCTCAGAAGGCAGGGTTAGCTTGGCTGAAATGTGGTAAAGCTTTGTCAGCACGCCACAACAACCAGCACGACCAGCTGATATGGAACGTCTTAGCAGGAGGCAGCATTTCACCAACATGGTGGAGCAGTATGTGTGCACATGCCTACGCGTACTGAATGACGTGTCTGCCCCCTTCAACTTCTGGGTCTCCAAATTGGCCACATGGTCTGAGCTTGCCTTTTACGCCTTGGAGATGCTGGCCTGCCCTGCAGCCAGTGTATTATCTGAACGTGTGTGTAGCACGGCAGGGGGCATCATCACAGACAAGCGTAGCCGCCTGTCCACAGCCAATGTGGACAAGCTCACGTTCATTAAAATGAACCAGGCTTGGATCCCTCAGGACTTGTCCGTAACTTGTCCAGAATAGACATGTATACCGGCACTAACCAGCCATTATTATACTGCAGCGCAATTACTCATGTTTGTATTTTGGATATTTCACACTCTTTTGGAGTGTACCCTAATTAAATAAAAAAAATATTAAAACCAAAAACCTGCGTTGGCCACCTCATCCTCCTCCACTGCCCCTTCCACCTACACCGCTACGCCCACCGCCTCCTTAAACTCCTACTCCACATGGATCTCCATCTCATAAATCATTTTTTTTTTTATTTGTACGTGTTTTATTTTATATCATTTCACTACTTTGTCATTTACATTTGGGGTGCATAGTACCACTGCTATAACCTAGTAGGCCGGTTAAAAATAAATACATTTTCATTTACATTTTAGGGTGAAAATTCACAAATGTTGGTGTGTATAGTACCACTGCTATACCTAGTAGACAGGTTAAACAAAAAAACAAAATTGTCAGTTACATATTCTGGTGAAATTCAACAATTTTTGGGTGTGATGTAAGACTTCTATACCTAGTAAACAAAAAATAATAATAATAAAAATTGTCAGTTAAATTTTCTGGTGAAATTCACTAATTTTTGGCTGTGATGTACCACTGCTATACCTAGTAGACAGGTTGTAAACAAAAAATTGTCAGTTACATTTTTGGGTGAAATTCACAAATTTTTGGTTGTAATATACCCCTCCTCTACCTAGTTGATAGCTTAATAAATTTAGTTACATTCTTGGGTTGACATTATACAATTTTAGACGTGAATAAACCCCTGTTCTGCATAGGTGACAGGCAATAAAATAGTAATAAATTATTCAGTAATTAATGTGCACTACATCCTTTCATTCAATGCTTAAAGTGCTTCTGTCACCCCACTAAAGTAATTATTTTATTTTGTTTTGCTACTTAAATTCCTTATACTGCGATATTGCAATATATAATGCTCCTACTCATTTTCCTTCAGCAGTTTCTTCAAAAAACGTACTTTTATAATATGTAAATGACCTCTCTACCAGCAAGTAGGGTGGCTACTTGCTGGTAGCAGCCGCATCCTCCTTTCATAAAGACACCCCTCCTCATGTTTATTGACAGGGCCAGCGAATGTGCTCGTCTTCTGGCTGGCCCTGTCTGTGTTCAAAATCTGGCCCTGTCAATCAACATGAGGAGGGGGTGTCTTTATGAAAGGAGGATGCAGCTGCTACCAGCAAGTAGCCACCCTACTTGCTGGTAGAGAGGTCATTTACATATTATAAAAGTACGTTTTTTGAAGAAACTGCTGAAGGAAAATGAGTAAGAGCATTATATATTGCAATATCGCAGTATAAGGAATTTAAGTAGCAAAACAAAATAAAAAAATTACTTTAGTGGGGTGACAGAAGCCCTTTAAACTT
The DNA here is from genome assembly GCF_014858855.1 of Bufo gargarizans. Classification (NCBI taxonomy): domain Eukaryota; kingdom Metazoa; phylum Chordata; class Amphibia; order Anura; family Bufonidae; genus Bufo; species Bufo gargarizans. The sequence goes on along the minus strand of NC_058081.1, from coordinate 724,243,705 downwards.
TGAAAAGTTTCCACACTTTTATGCTTTAATAATTTCTCCCATATTTCAACTCTATAATTTTAAATTTGAAAAAATGAATCCTCCCTTGGATGTGGTCTCTCTTCTCACGCTCCCTCTCCGGCCTGGAACCCTGATTCCCCACCACCCGTGATCACCATGTTAGGCGCATAAAAGAACATCGAAAGTTGATAGAGCAGATATCAAATTGGATGGTGAACATCACGGGGACGTGCGACATGGTGGGGCAGTAAGTGTGCACACGCCTACACGAACTGACTGACAGGGGTCAGCCTCTGCAACTCCTGGGTCTCCAAATTGGGCACACAGCCTGAGCTTGCCCTTTACCCCTTGGAGGTGCTGGCCTGCCCTGCAGCTGGTGTATTGTCTGAACGTGTGTTTAGCACGGCTGGAGGGGGTTATCACAGGTTATATTTCCCAATGTTTTGGGGTGTACCCTAATTTTAAAAATAAAATTTAAAACAAAAAAAGTGTACTGCGTACACTTGTACTTGCGCATCTTATGATCACTCTCCAGTGAGGGAATTGAGGACGGTACGTTGTCCTTGTAACGGGGCTCCAGCAGCGTGGCTACCCAGTAATCAGCACAAGTTAGAATGTGGGAAACTCGGCGGTCGTCGCGGAGACACTGCAGCATGAAATCGATCATGTGTGCCAGGCTGCCCAGAGGCAACGAAAAGCTGTCTTCTGTAAAAGGTGTATCGTCTGTTTCCTCTGTATCCCCCCATCCACGCACCAGTCAAGGTCATGAGCTCTTCTGGGCGCCACCCTGCTGTGAACATGGTTCCTCCTCCTCATCCTCCACCTCGTCATCCTCCAGAACTGTGCCCTGGCTGGACAATTGTGTACCTTGGGTTTGTGGTGAGGAACCTACCCTCTGAGTCACTTGGGAATAACTGGCCGGAAACCCTACGAAATGATCCCTCTTCCTCCTCCTCCTCCTGTGCCACATCCTCTTCCATCATCGCCAGGAACGTTTATCCAGGAGGCATGGAAGTGGAATAGTTGCGCTGAGAACGGCGTTATCGGCACTTCCCAAGTTGGTGGAGTACTCGAAACAGCGCAACAAGGAACACAGGTCTCGCATGGAGGCCCAGTCATTGGTGGTGAAGTGGTGCTGTTCCGCCGAGCGACTCACCCGTGTGTGCTGCAGCTGAAACTCCACTATGGCCTGCTGCTGCTCGCACAGTCTGGCCAGCATGTGCAAGGTGGAGTTCCACCTTTTGGGCACTTCGCAAATGAGGCGGTGAGCGGGAAGGTCGAAGTTACGCTGCAGCGCTGACAGGCCTGCAGCAGCAGGGTGAGAACGCCGAAAGCGCGCACAGACGCCCCGCACTTTATGCAGCAGCTCTGACATATCGGGGTAATTTTTAAGGAATTTCTGCAACACCAAATTCAGCACATGCACCAGGCAAGGGATGTGCGTGAAACCGGCTAGTCCCAGAGCTGCTACGAGATTTCACCCATTATCGCACACCACCAGGCCGGGCTTGAGGCTGACTGGCACAAACCACTGTGTCGTGTGGGGTTTGTCCCCCAAACAGATAAGTTTTTAAACTGCCTGTTGTCGTTTACCCCTGGCTGTGCAGAAGTTGGTGGTGAAGGTGTTACGCTGACCGGATGAAGAGCTGGTAGAGGATGAGGAAGCAGAGTAGGAGTAGGAAGCAACAGGAGGCAAAACAAAGCACTCTGCAATCCTCAGTGGTGGAAGGACATGCGCCAAACTGCTATCCGACTCAGGCCCAGCCGCCACTGCATTTACCCAGTGTGCTGTTATGGAGGTATAATGTCCCTGACCGTGCTTACTGGTACTGCAGTGCTGCTCTACATTATATTGTGTTAATGGGGCGGGCACTGTGGATGTCACTGTTAAAGGGGAAGGCACTGTGTGGGTCACTGTTAAAGATGTGGTCACTGTTAAATGGGTAAGCACTGTGGAGGTCACTGTTAAAGGGGCAGCCACTATGTAGGTCAATGTTAAAGGGGCGGGCAGTATTGAGGTCACTGTTAAAGGGGTGGGCACTGTGGAGGTCATTGTTAAAGGGGCGGGTACTGTAGAGGTCACTGTTAAGGGGAAAATGGTTTATATCTTTTTGCGACACACGGAAACATAAAATGAAATAGATGAAATATACCCGTGCAAAACCAAGTCTTTCTGCTGGTTCTTAGAATAAAAAACTAACATACTGTCTACTTAAGATTGTTTAACACAATTACAGATGATCACATATATCCCCTAATTAACAATGTGCATCTCCTACCTTACTAGGACTCAACAGATATAGTGATTGGTGGGTTGTGAAGGACTATATGCATAGACATTGTTCTCGTACTGTACTAGTGTCCTGTGTGACATCATACCATTTCACTCTGTGAATGTTTCATGCTTTATCCATCTGTAATATTGTTCTAATTATTACAATAAAAAGAGATTTGAAAAGATAAGAAAATAAGCCCCAAATCCCACCCTTAAAATGATACCAAGATCAGAACAATATATCAGGGACGTAGCAGTTGTTTGAATTTGGGGAGCAGTATGAAAAATGTTACTTCCTGTTCTGTGTCTTTGTAGATGAGAGGAGGAAGTAATATCATAGCCTTTTACTGTCATTATCCCACTGTACAGCCCTCACATGACCATGGTGAGGTCACTTTAAGGCTTTCTTATGAAAGAGGATAGAAGACAACATCATGTAACATGAGGAAAGAAAATAATATCATGTAAAATGCTTTTAACACGTGTAGTGTGGTCAGTATATTAGTTTATTATAGGGTTATAATAAACCCCACCTTCAAGAGACAGATTGAAGCAAGTACAGTATACACAGTCTTATTTTCGATTCCATGACCCTTTTTAACAATTTTTCTGAGCAATATGCTTTTTAGTATCAGTACTTTGGTATGACTCAGCTTGATTTCTAAACTTGGTTATATACTCTGTCTTCCCTGACTTTGTGCTTGGATCTTGCATGAACTCTGCCTGCCTACACATCTGTCTCTTGTTTTGGTTCTGCAATACTACTCTCCAGCCTGTCCTGTCCACATATCAGCTGGTGCTCATGGGGGCTAGTCCAGGACAGCCACCAAGGCATTTCTTCTCTGAAATGCTTTATGTCCATGAGGTGTGGAGAATTGTTAATTTCTTTCTCTATATACATCCCTTTCTAGCATCCACTAAACCTACTGTTAACCTTGCAGGTTCACTGTCTGCCTGTAGGCCTAGTGATAAGAATCAATGTTTTTAGCGGAGAGTAATATGGCATGTGGTAACAAAGCAATATGGCATCTAATGGAGCTTCAATTATATCTCCATTTAAGTAGAATAATTACAATATGTCTTCTCTGTATAAAATATGCAAAACAGTTGTAGACACAGGAGCCATTTGGTAAAGCATCATTGCTTTGAGTGTAATATGAAAGATTGCTAACAATACCACATAACTGCTAGAAACAAAGTGAACATTTTAAGAAAACTTTAAAACTTTTTAGAGATTCATGATCTTAATATTTTATATACAGAAAGTGCCTATAAATAATGAAATAATCTCTCAGCCTCTATAAATGTGGCCGCTTACGTCCCCCAACATGCAGCCTGAGCAGAGATCAAGGGAATCAGAAGACAAAAAGTGATCGGTAAGTACAGATACATGGTGATATCACATTATATATTAGTACAATATATCATCCAATGCATAAACTTAGTGAATCTTTGTGAATTAATTTTTGCATCGGTTGTATGAAACTCATTTATTTTTAGACAAAGAAACTTTTTAAAATTTGATGTAGCAATTATAGGCAAAGCTATCAAGGTTGACATGATATATATATAAGACATGCAAGAGCAGTAATTGTGACATCTTTACCACCATCTGCCACAAGAATATTTTTTCACAAAATGTTAATGCAAAAACTATTTTAAAAATTGGTGTGTGTATTAGAGCCTAGGTTTTCCATCTGTTGTGTGTGTACCACAGGGAGACAAGCCATGTCTGTAGGAGGAACTTACAAGGAGGTTAGTAGTGCAGTACTCGGGGCACTGTCATCCTGGGCTGGTTCAAAAACTTTTAAAAAGCAATTGAGCTTATATGATTGCAATTTCCAACAATCAAGGTCAGAGCTGGTAGGATCCCCAAATATTGGTATTGGGAAAATCACTGGGGCTCAAGAAAAGGCAGAGCTACTAAAAACATTTTTGGGGGTTAGCTCTGTATATACAAAGCAAGAGAAAGGAGCTGATGTAGGTGGTGCCAGGGCTGTTTGTACTTCCAGTAATATGCTAAACTGGCTGAATGTAGATATGGACCAAGATGATCTAAATAAGGTAAATGTGAACAAGGTCCTCTGGGTCCAGATGGTTTACACCCAGGAGTTATTGAAGAACTCTATGTGCCCCTGTTCATAATTTTTACAGATTCTATATGGACTGGTACACTGCCAAATGACTGACACAAGACAAATGTGATGCCCATATTCAAATTGGTTTCTAGGTCTTCACCAGGTAATTATAGACCATTAAGCTTAACTGGCAGCAAGGTGACTCAGCAATGTGTGTAAAGTTCTACATTTGGGTATGCCGTGAGCCCCTGAGGAGCAGGTACAGAGGATAGGAGGGGTGGTGGTCCTGATGAGATGTAGTGTCATGGTGTACTCTCTCAGGCCGCTGCTCTCTGGGTATCAGTGCAGTGGAAATGTAGTTTGAAAAATAAGGCCAGAAGTGAACATATAACAGTCTCTTCTTACTAAGTGCAGAAATATAACTTGGGGTACATCCAATAACAGCTAATTCAAAGTGCAGTTTCTGGCACCAGTTAAGGAGATATGAAGGCAGGTTGGATGGCTGCAAATGGGCATGTGCGGGTATTGGTGTTCACTATTCAGATTTGAACCTTTTCTGGCCTAGAAGTAGTTTGGGATGATGGGAGTCTGAGCTGTAGTCCCTCACCTCGCAGCAGTGTTTGTAACATAGTTTTCTACTGATCACTGTCAGGCAAGCGGGTGTGGACCCAATGTGCAACTGACCAGTTGCACCATGGAGGGGCATTACTAAGTAACTACCTGGTCTTAACTAGAGCCCCTGATTGGGAGGATGGGCTTGGGCCATTAGAGTAGTCACCAGGTACCACTCCAGAGCAGTGCAGCTGACCTGGGGGTCAGAGATATTGGTACAAAGCACCGAGAGGAAGGACGCAGTCAGGAAGTCTGGAGTCAGGGCAGGCAGGCAGCAATCAAAGTCCGTTGAATTGAGAAGCAGGGTCCGGTACACAGTAAAGTAGAAACTTCAAAACACCTTCCCTCAAGGAACTAGACTGGTCAGACTTTCTGGGGCAGGAAGCTCTTTTAAATACTCCCTGCAACCCAGCCTTGTCCATGCATGCCCTAACAAACTGTTCAGGACTCAAGCAGTAAGTAAGCTCAGGCATGTAGCGCAGATACAGCAGTTAAGCTACCTGCTGCCCGCGCTTGTCAGGACGACACGTGGCAGCAGAAAGGAATGAGGGAGCCCAGCACCTCGGGTAGGGGCAGCAGTGCAGGCAAGACCCGCAGGCTAACAATCACTCTGCTGTCTTGTCTCTTCTCTCAAGTGTTTCTTGGAGCTAGATTGTGTTGGTCTCTTTCGCAGGACTATGTCTGAAGTGTATCTCTAGCTGCTCTGGAACCCCCTTCTGGCAGTCAGGAGGACCAGCCCACTCCTACCAGAAGGGAGGAACAGGGGAGAAATCCGGCATATCTTGCAGACGGCTGTGGTTTTGGGATGGTCAGCTTGTTGTACGTCTAACACATTTTGCACTTGCAACCACAGTAATAGCGGCATCACTAGTTCCCGAGCCAACCACAAAAAAGCTGATCTGGCCCTGCCAATTCTGTGGGAGGTTTTGGCCCTAAATTGTCACCATGGCCACCACCCTTCTTCTCAGATTTCTCCTCCTCCATTCCAGCACCCGATCCAGCTGCCAGGTTCTGCCCAACACACAAACTTCATAGTCCTCTCCGTTCCTGCATTGTTTATCAGACTGTGATATATTATGGTGGGTTCCTTGACCCCCTCCCCATTCCCTACTGTATATATATCCCGACTGCCACTGTGGCTGCCCCCACTGCCTATGGCATGGCTACAAGTGCCATTATTACCAATACAGCTATACATGGGGTCCCCAGACTCCTCCTGAACCTCTTCCTTAGGGCAGCCCAACCACTAACTGCTCTCACACATCATCAAGGAGATTCTCTTGACTATCAATCATGCGGTGTGGTGTTTTTCTTTTGCTATATTTTAGTAAAAAGGAAGGTGTCCCACTAGAAAGGGAAGACAGATAGGACTTCAGTGAATGCCTTTTCTGGTATATGCAAGTAGGAGGAGTAGGGGGAATGTGGTGACCCCTGGCTCCTGTCATGGAACCATGAACCAGACGTACAACAAGAGATAAGTGGAAAATAAGAAGGTTTTATTGAAAAGCAAGCCGTAAGCAAAAGTCCAAACGGATGGCTAAACCGAAGCAGGGTCTTGCGGAGACAGAGGTCAGGAACCAGAAGGGTAGTCAGACGAAGCCAGGATCAGGAACCAACGGGGTAGTCAGACGAAGCCAGGATCAGGAACCAACGGGGTAGTCAGACAAGGCCAGGATCAGGAACCAGAAGCAGCAGCAGTCTTAGAAGCATGTGAACACAGGAGGACCAAGCAAGGAACTGAAGCCACAGACCTCCTATATATATGAGCTAGGCATCCAGCTCCTCCCAGTGGGAAGGAGAAGCCGCAGGGTGGGAGGCTACAAGAAACCCAGAAACCAAGATGGCCGCCAGCACATGTCAAACGAAGAAGAGTAGTAAGAAGGTAAGACCATGACAGTACCTTCCCCTCAAGGGCCCCTCCTCCGCGGAGTAAGGAACGGTTTCTGAGGGAAGCGTGCGTGGAAGGCTCGGAGCAAAGCAGGAGCATGGACATCTGCGGAGGGAACCCAGGAACGCTCCTCTGGACCATAACCACGCCAATGGACCAAAAACTGCAACCGACCGCGGACCAGGCGTGAGTCCAGGATATTGCTCACCTCATATTCCTCACGATTGCCCACTTGGACCGGACGGGGCCGAGGAACCGAGGAAGTGAAACGATTACACACCAATGGCTTCAACAGGGAGACATGAAACACGTTGGAGATCCGCATGCCAGGAGGAAGCGCAAGGGCATAGGCTACCGGGTTTACCCTGCGAAGCACTCGGAAGGGACCAACAAAACGAGGCGCCAGCTTGGGAGTGGGCACTCGAAGGTTGAGGTTGCGGGTGGACAACCATACACGGTCTCCGACCTGGTAGGAAGGAGCGGGCGCTCGTCTGCGATCAGCCTGGAGTCTCTGGCGCTGCGCAGAGACCTCAAGGGACCTCTGGATCTGTACCCAAGAAGCACGTAGGACGGAAAGGTGATCCTCCACAGCCGGAATATCCTGGGGAGAGAATACCTCCGGTAACACGGCAGGTTGGAACCCATAATTGGCCATGAAGGGAGACGTCCCAGAGGAAGAGTTCACTGCCGTGTTCCTGGCAAACTCAGCCCAAGGCAGGAGGTCAACCCAATTGTCTTGGTGATCGGAGACATAGCAACGAAGGAATTGCTCCAAGGCCTGATTGGATCGTTCTGCGGCCCCATTGGACTGAGGGTGGTAGGCCGAGGAGAAAGAGAGATGAATCCCCAACTGGGAGCAAAAGGCGCGCCAGAACCTGGACACAAACTGACTCCCCCGATCCGACACAATCTCCTTGGGCAAACCGTGCAACCGGAAGACCTCCCTGGCGAAAATCGTGGCCAACTCTTGTGCAGAGGGTAACTTCTTGAGAGGAACACAGTGGCACATTTTGGAAAACCGATCCACAATCATGAGAATGACCGTATGGCCTCGGGATGCAGGGAGGTCCACAATGAAATCCATCCCCAGGTGTGACCATGGGCGCTCCCCGGTGGCTATGGGTTGCAAAAGGCCCAACGGAAGGTGCCGAGGGGACTTACTCTGGGCACAAACGGAGCATGCCGCTACATATGCGGCGATGTCGGAACGTAGAGAAGGCCACCAGAACAGACGTGAAACAGCCCAGGACAGCTGATTCTTTCCAGGATGCCCCGCGGCCTTGGAGTTATGGTAGGTTCGCAACAACCGAATGCGCAACTCCTCAGGCACAAAACACCTGCCGTTGGGTCTCCCAGAGGGAGCACCAGATTGAGCCGCCAAAATCTGCTCACCCAGGGGAGAGGTCAGGCTGGTGCGAATGGCGGCCAGGATCTGATTCGGAGGTATGACCGAAGTCGGAATCGACTCCTCCCCGGACAGCTCGGAGTACTGCCGTGATAAGGCATCCGCTCTGATGTTCTTGGAACCGGGTAGGTAGGAGACCACGTAATTAAAACGTGACAAGAACAGAGCCCATCTGGCCTGACGTGGTGTCAATCTCTTGGCCTCAGAAAGGTAGGTCAGATTCTTGTGATCCGTCAGGATGAGAACCGGAACCACCGAACCCTCGAGCAAGTGCCTCCATTCTTTAAGGCCCTGCACGATGGCCAATAACTCCCTGTCACCAATCTGATAGTTGCACTCCGCGGAAGACAGTTTCCGGGAGTAAAACCCACAAGGAAGCAGAGGACCCTCTGGTGTTCTACGCTGAGACAGGAGGGCGCCTACTCCCGTCTCAGACGCGTCCACCTCGAGGACAAAGGGCAACCCAGGGTTGGGATGTGACAGAATCGGAGCCGACACAAAGGCGGACTTTAGAGCCTCAAACGCTCGGATGGCCTCGAGCGGCCAGACCTGGAAATTACTGCCCTTCCTGGTCAGATCCGTGAGTGGCTTGGCTAGCATAGAAAAGTCCCTGATGAACTTCCGATAATAATTGGCGAAGCCCAAAAAGCGCTGCAGGGCACGGAGACCACTGGGCTGGGGCCACTGTAAGACAGCCGAAACCTTCTCAGGATCCATGGAGAACCCCTCAGCGGAAATGATGTAACCTAAGAAGGTTACCTGGGATCGGTGAAATTCGCATTTCTCAAGCTTACCGAACAGCCTGTTCTCTCGTAACCGTTGCAACACTCGTCTGACATCCATAATGTGGGCCTCCATGGATTCAGAATATACCAAGATGTCATCCAAATAGACCACCACACACTGCTGCAACAGGTCACGGAAAACATCGTTGATGAATTCCTGGAAGACTGCGGGCGCATTGCACAACCCAAAGGGCATAACCAAGGATTCATAATGACCGGTCCTGGTGTTAAACGCGGTCTTCCACTCATCGCCCGCCTTGATCCTTACCAGGTTATATGCCGCCCTCAGGTCGAGTTTGGTAAAGACCGTGGCCCCTTTGAGGCGATCGAACAGCTCGGAAATCAAGGGTATCGGGTAAGCGTTCTTGATCGTGATGCGATTGAGACCCCTGTAATCGATGCAAGGCCTCAACTCACCGCCCTTCTTTTTCACAAAGAAAAATCCAGCCCCTGCCGGGGACGAGGATTTGCGAATGTGTCCGCGTGAAAGCGCCTCCCTCACGTACTCCTCCATGGCCTCATTCTCCGCTACCGACAGTGGATAGACTTTGCCACGAGGAGGAACGGCACCAGATTGTAACTCTATGGCACAATCGTATGGGCGGTGCGGAGGTAGGGCAACCGCGCGCACCTTATCGAATACATCCCGGTACTCTTCGTATTCAGGAGGCAACAGAGAGTCCGAGGAAGTACACAGCAACTTGACAGGCCCATGGATGCAACTAGCCCCACACTGCGGTGACCACGAGAGGATCTCGGCCGATCTCCAATCGAAAGTCGGATTATGCTTCTGGAGCCAGGGGTACCCCAAGACCACCGAGTAGTGTGGAGACGAAATCACCTGGAAACAGACCGACTCTCTGTGAACGGCACCAATGGCTATCCCCACTGGAAGGGTCTCATGAGTCACGTGTGGCGGCAGAAGGGGTCTGCCGTCTATCGCCTCAAGAGCCAGTGGGGAACCTCGAGGCTGCAGAGGAATGGAATTGGCGGCAGCGAACACACTATCAATGAACAAACCACCAGCACCAGAGTCCACCAACGCCTGGGTCGTCACCGAGCCCCCGACCCAGGAGAGGACAACAGTGATCAGTGGTTTGTCAACACGGGAAACCGGGGACGAGGAGACTCCACCCAAGATCTGCCCCCGACAGGATCTCAGGTGCGAGCGTTTCCCGGACGGTTCGGACATGCCAACCGAAAATGCCCACCGAGACCACAGTACATGCATCGGCCCTCGCGTCTCCGGAGTACCCTCTCCCCCTCGGACAGGCGAGCAAACCCCAGCTGCATGGGTTCACCCCCAGACAAGTCATCCCCAGGAGGCGTGGGAGGAGAGGGAGGCACGGGTGGGACAGCAAACGTAGGCGCCAATCTGTTAGAAGACCTCCGCAGGCTCTCCTTAAAGGAAGGTCTCTCCCTGAGTCTGGTGTCAATCAAAATCAGGAAAGAAATAAGAGACTCGAGCTCCACTGGTAGGTCCTTAGCTGCAACCTCATCCTTCAAGGCATCCGAAAGACCATGAGAGAAAGCAGCGACCAGAGCCTCATTATTCCAGCCCACCTCTGCTGCCAGGGTACGAAACTCAATGGCGTATTCAGCTACGGATCGTGAACCCTGTCTGATGGACATAAGGAGCTTCGCAGCAGAGGCAGCACGAGCCGGCACATCGAATACCTTTCGAAGAGAAGCAACAAAACCGGAAAACTCGGCAACCACCGGATTGTTGTTCTCCCATAAAGGGCTGGCCCAGGCCAAGGCCTTGTCCGAGAGCAGCGAGATCAAGAAGCCCACCTTTGATCTCTCAGTAGGAAAGGCATGTGGCAGCAACTCGAAATAAATGCCCACCTGGTTAAGGAAACCTCGGCACTGAGTTGGCTCTCCCCCAAAGCGCTGTGGAAGGGGGGCAGAACCGGTCATACCCCGAGACACCGCAGGCGTAGCAACAGGTGTCGGGGTAGACTCTGGCGCAACAACCGGAGCGGCAGTAGGAACGGGCCCAGGAGCGACAACCTACCCATCGGCAACGGAAGCGAAATGAGCCGTGCGTTCAAGCAGGGTTTGCAACGCCACAGCGAACCGACCCAACAGGTGATCCTGCTGATCAAGTCTGGCAACCAGCGTAGGTAGCGAGGATGGCCCTGTACCGTCAGAATTCATGGCTTGGCCCTAATGTCATAAAACCATGAACCAGACGTACAACAAGAGATAAGTGGAAAATAAGAAGGTTTTATTGAAAAGCAAGCCGTAAGCAAAAGTCCAAACGGATGGCTAAACCGAAGCAGGGTCTTGCGGAGACAGAGGTCAGGAACCAGAAGGGTAGTCAGACGAAGCCAGGATCAGGCTTTGGGCCGCCCGGAGGTTAGAGCGTACGGTCTCGGTTAGCTCCTGCAAGCGGTCCCGAAATTCCAGCACATATGGTACAACAGGTGTACCCTCTATTGTGACTTCCCCCTCCCAATGTTCCCGGATTAAATCTAAGGGGCCCCTTACCCTCCGTCCGAACAATAACTCGAAAGGTGAGAACCCAGTGGACTCTTGAGGCACCTCCCTGTATGCGAACAACAGGTGGGGCAAAAACCGCTCCCAGTTCTTCTGGGTCTCCATGAACGTACGGAGCATTTGTTTCAATGTTCCGTTAAACCGTTCACAGAGGCCATTAGACTGGGGGTGGTAGGCCGAGTTTCTAATCGGCTTTACCCCACATATTTTCCACAACTGGCGGGTGACTTCAGCGGTGAACTGGGTGCCCCTATCAGAAATAATCTCTCGGGGGAAACCCATGAGAGAGAATATTTTAATAAGGGCCTCGGCTACGGTCTCTTCATGAATATTAATCAATGCCACTGCCTCAGGGTAATGGGTGGCGTAATCTACTACTGTCAGGATAAACCGCTTCCCCGAGGGGCCGGGTTTAGCTAGGGGTCCAATAATGTCAACAGCTACCCTACTGAAGGGTTCTTCAATTATAGGGAGGGAGTGTAACTTAGCCTTATATTTATCTCCTCGCTTCCCTACTCGTTGGCAAGTGCCACATGTTTGGCAATACTGCCGAATGTCTTTGGAGATACCGGGCCAAAAGAAGTTCTGCGTTAACCGGTGTTTAGTCCGACTAACCCCTAAGTGTCCTGACAGGGGGATGTCATGAGCAATGCGTAGTAACTCGCGTCGGTATCTCTTAGGTACTACTAACTGTCGCATAGATACGGGAACTGTACCGGCTACTGTCTTATCTGCATATCTATACAGTAACCCCTTTTCCCACCCATATCTCTCCCCCTCTAACCCAGTTTGGCTTCCTGCTACTTTATCTTTGTATACTTGAAAGGAAGGATCGCTAGCTACCTCACTACCAAACTCTAATGGGGGGGCCCAAGGGATAACAGGGGTATTGTTCTTTACCTGAGCCTCAGCGTGATTTGCCGGTGGGTTGGTGTGGGCCTGCTGCCTGGTAACAACGGGTAAAGCTTCCTGGAGGTTCCGTTGTGGCACAAACGCCGAAGTCAGCTCCCCCAAATCGTTGCCCAAAATAATATCCGCTGGCAAATCTTGCATGAGCCCCACTTCCACATTTCCAGACCCTGCTCCCCAATTCAAATGTACCCGGGCAGTAGGAATCTTGTAGATATTACCCCCGGCTACTCGAACAGCTACACATTCACCGGTGAGCTGGTGAGCAGGGATCAAATGATTCCAAACCAAGGTGATGGTGGCGCCAGAGTCTCGTAATCCCTGGCGGCTCCTGCCATCTAGGTGGACGACCTGGCAATGGCCTTGTCTGTTGTCAGAGGCTGCCTGTATCGGGTTGGCCTTGTGTAGAATGCCCAAGGGTTACCCTGGAGGCATTGGCACCAATTGCTGCTGGGAAAACTCATTTTGGAAGCAGTGTACTGCCGCTGGGCGATGAATCTGCTGGCTAGGGTTTCCCCAGTTGGAACGGTTTCGGTTCCCGGGACAATCTTTCTGGATGTGCCCCTGCTGCTTGCAAATATGGCATCTGACCTGCGGGCGAGACTGGTATCTGGGTGCTTGTTGGTAGTTGCCCCCACTCGATCTGTAGGGTGCTGGACTAGATGCTGGAACGGGGTTAGTTGTAGGGGCCCCGGAAAGGGGTCGTTGTGCAACCTTCTGTGCCCGCCGGGCATCTTGGTACTCGTCTGCCATAGTAGCTGCCACATGTACGGTATTGGGTTTGCAATCCTGTAACCAGTTTTGTAATTCGTCAGACAGTCCTTGAAAAAATTGCTCCAGTAATAACAATTGTAACAGCTCTTCCAGCTGGGTTACCTGTGCTGCTTGTACCCATCCTTTAGCAGCACGGGTCAATCTATGTGCCCATTCCGTGTGGGTATCTCTCTCGGCTTTCTTTAGCTCCCGAAAGCGCTGGCGGTATGCCTCAGGGGTAATGGCATACCGGGTCAATATGGCTTGTTTTACCTTTTGATAATCTGTGCTGTCCTCATCTGGCATAGTCCGGTATGCTTCCGCTGCCCTACCCGACAATTTGCCGGCCAATAGGGGTACCTTATCCGCAGGATCGATTTTATGCAGCTGGCATAATCTTTCGAAGTCCTGCAGGTACCCATCAATGTCCTCGGTTTCCAGATAGGTTTTAAACGCATGGTGCGGTAATTTCAGTTTTTCTGATATTACCGGATATGCAGGAGGGTTTGCTCCCCCAGGTGAAGTGAGGTTTGGTCGGGTGGCCGCTAGATATTCATTAATATCAGCTAATGTCCTTTCCAGAAATTCCTGGGAATGTGGCAACGGAAAAAATGCCAGCCTTATCCTCATTTCGTTGGCCCATGCTGAGCTATATGTTTCCGTGGCTGCAGGTGTAACTGCTGCTTGATCGCCCTCCATGAGTTCCGCAATAATGATTCTTTTCGCTTTGTTACTGGCAATAATTCCTCTGGCTTCCAGTAATGCCTTTAGCGTTTCTCTTTTCAGCCTTGTATAATCCGTCCCCATTCGTCATCTGTTCGCATAAAATCCGCATACTCACGAACGATGACTTTGTACGGATGAGGTTCCTTTCCGTTCGTGTCAAATAAAACAGCTAAATGGTCTTCTGCTGTGAGATTTGAATCCCACCGCTGCCACCAATTGTAGCGGAGAGGCAGGGTGAAGTGCAGTATCTCCGCTGGTAGACAGGAACCATCAGAATGAAATGCAGGTAGCGTGTATAAATCCCATCCCTCCAAGAACTAGACGACACATAGCTTAGAGGTGAACTACTTGGCTGCTAGCTTGCAGCCCTTTTTATTACATGCTCCCCTGAAGGAGAGGGACACACACATTATCATACATTACCCGATAACATTGTAGTTACAACCCACACATATTCCTCCCCTCTGTCTAGGAGATAATTGAATCAATCACTGTATCTCCCCCATTACCTCCTAAACTGAAAAGTTACTACACAATGGGACAATAGAAACACACCCAGCATGGTACAAATGAATCCATTAAGCCCAGAAACAGGGAACTAACATGCAATATGCCCAAGTTCTGTATTTAAAGGGCCAAATCGCCCAGGGCCCATAGTCACAGGGATTTTCACGGATACAGTCCAACAGTTCTCAATGTGGCTGGATTTGCCACAGTACATCTCCCGCCTTGCACCCGCACCACACTCATAACACCAAGTGCACCCCAACTACCATCAGACAGGAGCCCCAGCATTAGGGTGTGCCCCAAGGCAAGAAAAGGTTCTCATTCCTATCACTGCCAGCCCTAGGGAAAATTGGTGTGAAGACTGCCACTGTGCTTTACAGGAATAGCTGTTGCAGCTAGAACCACTACAACTCCCATTCTCCCGCTCAGCTGCTCCCAGGCCGCAGCACCACACATTTCCTTGGTTCAAATCTGCCCGATCATTTATAGGTTTCTGTTTCCTTTCCAGGAACAGAAAAAGGAAAAAAAACAACAGTGTCTCATCCATCACATGATGGACACCAATGACTGTGACGGGGTCTGGGGGTTTCGGTCATGGTGGTCATAATAATTAAAGGCTTCTTATAGAGATGCTGTAAATCCCGCCTTAACGTTGCAGTGATGTTGATGTCTGTACCTGCCATTTCCTCCCTTACATATACAATGCACTGTGCAGACTGGGGGGGAGGGGATGTCATGTCTGAATCTGAGCGCCACTGCTGATAGGACCACTGGCCCACTGAGCCCGCTCTATAGATTCCCTCGCAACTCTATTAAGGGGTTATTAATGTTTATTTACAAAAATGTACACAAAAAAAGAATTGCATTGCAGTATCCTGCTGGTATCCAGGGAAACAGGGGAGGGGGTACCACCTCTAACTCCCCCTTGTCCCCTTTACCCAACCTTGACCCATAACAAAAGACACCGCCAACTGTATCATGTTATTGCTGGGTGGTGATAGGCCACAGCTTGTTTATTAAAGCTGCAAACCTTAATAAACCATAATATCGGAGCAGTCTGCCAACCGTTGGACTCCCAGCCGGCAGTTACACCATCTGCTACCAACATATCTCCGCTGTACTCAAATGCCGCCAGCTGTGACTTTATAAACTCGACCAGAATTCGCAGCTCTAATAAGCCGTAATCATCGGAGCAATATCCAAAACCGCTGTACTAACAGCGAGGGCTCTTAAGAATAGAAAAAACAAAACAGAATAACCAAGTATCCATAACTGATCATAACCGTGCACCTCGACCCGCCTCCCAAGAATAACGGCAATGGGCAGGAGGGAGGGCCAATCTGCTTCCACTTGCAAGAGGAAGTGACCAGAACAGAGATGAGGTATATTTGACCTTCAGGATTTCCTGCACCGCCCCCATCCTGTCTAAGGAGGATCCCCAGTTCCTGGCTGCTGAGAGCCTGTATAGCGGTGTAGAACACTGGGCCTGTATAGCGGTGTAGAACACTGTGCCTGTATAGCGGTGTAGAGCACTGTGCCTGTATAGTGGTGTAGAACACTGTGCCTGTATAGTGGTGTAGAACACTGTGCCTGTATAGTGGTGTAGAACACTGTGCCTGTATAGTGGTGTAGAGCACTGTGCCTGTATAGCGGTGTAGAACACTGTGCCTGTATAGCGGTGTAGAACACTGTGCCTGTATAGCGGTGTAGAACACTGTGCCTGTATAGGGGTGTAGAACACTGTGCCTGTATAGCGGTGTAGAACACTGTGCCTGTATAGTGGTGTAGAACACTGTGCCGTTATAGTGGTGTAGAACACTGTGCCATTATAGTGGTGTAGAACACTGTGCCTGTATAGTGGTGTAGAACACTGTGCCTGTATAGTGGTGTAGAACACTGTGCCTGTATAGTGGTGTAGAACACTGTGCCTGTATAGTGGTGTAGAACACTGTGCCTGTATAGCGGTGTAGAACACTGTGCTTGTATAGTGGTGTAGAACACTGTGCCTGTATAGTGGTGTAGAACACTGTGCCTGTATAGCGGTGTAGAACACTGTGCCTGTATAGCGGTGTAGAACACTGTGCTTGTATAGTGGTGTAGAACACTGTGCCTGTATAGTGGTGTAGAACACTGTGCCTGTATAGTGGTGTAGAGCACTGTGCCTGTATAGTGGTGTAGAACACTGTGCCATTATAGTGGTGTAGAACACTGTGCCTGTATAGCGGTGTAGTACACTGTGCCTGTATAGCGGTGTAGAACACTGTGCCTGTATAGTGGTGTAGAACACTGTGCCTGTATAGTGGTGTAGAACACTGTGCCGTTATAGTGGTGTAGAACACTGTGCCATTATAGTGGTGTAGAACATTGTGCCTGTATAGTGGTGTAGAACACTGTGCCTGTATAGTGGTGTAGAACACTGTGCCTGTATAGTGGTGTAGAACACTGTGCCTGTATAGTGGTGTAGAACACTGTGCCTGTATAGCGGTGTAGAGCACTGTGCCTGTATAGTGGTGTAGAACACTGTGCCTGTGTAGTGGTGTAGAACACTGTGACTGTATAGTGGTGTAGAACACTGTGCCTGTATAGTGGTGTAGAACACTGTGCCTGTATAGTGGTGTAGAACACTGTGCCTGTATAGCGGTGTAGAACACTGTCCACACGAAGAAGAGCGGGGGGCGGCACAGTCAAACAAGCACACAGGCAGTGTAAGGCAATCACAACCGTTCCAAGGCCAGCGAGGAGAGGAGCGCTCGGCGGTGCACTGCTGCAAACAGTGAGTAGGATATAATAATAGTCGGTAGGTAGAAAGAATATGCAGCGGCACTCACCGGTAGCGTTCATACAGCTTTATTCAGCCACGATCAGGCAGGGGGTGGACAAGTCAAACACGCAGTGACAGCGGCGGCCGTTTCGCGCTAATAGCGCTTCATCAGGCTGTGCTTCAATGTGCATATGTGTCCGCACTTCCTTTAACCTCTAGTGCAGGCCGACGTCATACAGATGGACGAATCAGGCCGCACATAGGTGAAAGGGGTTGCGCTTAACAACTAAAAACATGGACAAGTGCAACAAATTTGCAACATATCAGCAAAGCACCAGACACAAACATACAAGTAAGTAGGACACATATGGATGTAAAATCAAGAATTTTTGATTACAGGAAAGGGCTGAGGTCGTTTCTATCATTCAATCCAAGCTCTCCCAAAGCTTGTGTGCGCAGGATCCACCGGGCTTCCCTCTGCAGGAGGAGGCGGTGTCTATCTCCTCCCTGCGGAGGAATGGATACTGTTTCTAAACCGGAGAATGAAATGCAACTGGTATCCCCATTATGGGCCTCTTTGACATGTTGGATGAATCTAGGGCACCCCTTTCCTGTTCTTATTGAGTTCAGGTGTTCCCTAAACCTTTCAAACAGGCACCTGATAGTTTTGCCGATATAAAATCGACCGCAGGGGCACAATAGCAGATACACTACATATGTGCTCCTGCAATTAATAAAGGTGTTCACTTTATGTTGGATACCTGCAAATCCAATGGATTTCTTCAGGGAGTTATAATTGCAAAACGAGCAGTTGCCACACTTGAAATTCCCTCTAGGTAAATTGCTGTTAAGCCAATTCTCGTTCCTATTGGGCTTAAACCTGCTTCTGACTATTCTGTCTTTTATGGTATGCGCCCTTCTAAAGGAAATCAGTGGTTTCTGTTCAGTGAGTTCACACAGGCTTGCATCTCTCCTCAATACGTCCCAATTTTTAAAAATAACGGAGCGAATGCGCTCTGCCATGGGACTATATTTAAATGAAAATGCAAACCTCCTGAAATCTGCGTCCCTTTGTTTATTTTCGTAGTTGACCCTCCTAAGTAAACTGTCTTGGGAGAAATCCTTCTCAACCTTCCTCATGTCCTCCTCCAATGGTTCTTCAGGATACCCTCTCTCCATGAGGCGTTTTTTTAGTTCCTCTGCCTGCCTGCAATAACTGCTATTTTTACTGTTAATGCGCCTTAGTCTGACAAATTGTCCGTAAGGTACAGCTCTCTTCACGCAGGGAGGATGGAAGCTGTCATGGCGGAGCAAGGAGTTGGTCACCGTGGGCTTGCGAAAGCCCTCCGTGACCAACTCGTCGCCTTCCACCACGACAGCCACATCCAAGAACTCCAATCTGGAACCTCCGAAATTGAGGGTAAACGTCATACCCATGTCATTTCCATTTAAGAAACCTACGAAATCCCTACACTCGCTTTCAGTACCCTCCCACACTATGAATACATCATCTACGAACCGTAAATAAGTTTTCAGTTTGGATACATACGGGTTCGTGATGGAGTAAATGTACCTATCCTCAAATCTAGCAAGGTACATATTAGCGAATGTACAGGAGACGGGGGTCCCCATGGCCGTACCAACCTTTTGTTTGTACCAATCCGCCCCAAACTGAAACACATTGTTGGTTAATATAAACTCTAATGCCTCACCAATGAAACTGCAATACATCTGACTCTTGCCTAAATTGGCCACGATGTCAAGGATCGCCTCCACACCCGCATCGTGTGGGATGCGGGTGTAGAGGCTCTCCACATCGAGGGATACCAATTGGTACCCACCCTGCCAATGTAGCTCTTTGATAGCTGTCAACAACTCATTAGTATCTTTGAGGTATGCAGGAGCACTGGTGAGCACAGGTCTCAGGAGCCAGTCCACGTACTTGGACAGAGGCTCAGTCACTGAGCCAATCCCCGCGTTGATAGGACGTCCCGGGGGCTGGCTCAGTGATTTATGGACCTTCGGAAGAAAGTACCAGGATGGTTTAGCTGGGGAGGAAGGAACAAGTGTAGAACACTGTGCCTGTATAGCGGTGTAGAACACTGTGCCTCTATAGCGGTGTAGAACACTATGCCTGTATAGGGGTGTAGAACACTGTGCCTGTATAGCGGTGTAGAACACTGTGTCTGTATAGCGGTGTAGAACACTGTGCCTGTATAGTGGTGTAGAACACTGTGCCTGTATAGTGGTGTAGAACACTGTGCCTGTATAGCGGTGTAGAACACTGTGCCTGTATAGCGGTGTAGAACACTGTGCCTGTATAGCGGTGTAGAACACTGTGCCTGTATAGCGGTGTAGAACACTATGCCTGTATAGCGGTGTAGAACACTGTGCCTGTATAGCGGTGTAGAACACTGTGCCTGTATAGTGGTGTAGAACACTGTGCCTGTATAGTCCCCCAGGAATGGGCCTTTTCTTTACCACCAGATTCCAATTGTCTTAGCTCTGTGGACCTCTTTTTCCAGGCATTAGGGTTTGTTTATGATGAACCTGACCGAGCCTCTGTGGCAGAATCCAATCTTAAGGCCCTCACTCAGGGAAATCGTCCCGTGGAGGATTATTTGTCACAACCAGACAGCTGAGAAGCTCTGACAGAGGCCTTTCAGAACCTCCTCCTTGAATTTCTGTGTTGTGGTATTCAGCTCCTCCTCTCGTCAGCCTCTCTCAGCTGTCATGTCTTAATTGCTTCCCTTTAAATGCCTCCCCAGAATGCTTTTCTGGGCGGCTTATATTTCTTCCTGGAGTGTGTGTGCACGCTGATCTGTCCTCCTGTTTGCTTCAAAGCTAAGTGTACTTTTATATGTTTATATCTGTTTGCTGGATCCCAGATGACCCTGACTCCCTCCGTGTCTTGTGTAGGGAGCCGGTGGTCGTGTCCCCTCACTATAGTAGGGTGCTCAGGGCTTTATAGTCAAGGTTCGTGGATATGCAAACCTCCACCATTAGGATCTTTGCATAGGCTGAGCAGCCAGGGAAAGTGCCAGGTCTTCTGCAGGGGTCTCCCTTGGTTCCTTAGTTTTTGGATCCAGCGAGTCGTTTATACATGTTGCTTTGCCTTGTTACCTGTACACATTCCGTGACATTATAAGCCGCCAAAACCGTCTTAAGCATGGATCCGGTTTCACTTTTGGCTGAACGCTTCCAGGGTCTTTCATTGGAGGTAGCTGACCTCCGTAAGACTTTGTCTCAGCTTCAAGTGACCGGTTCAGCTTGCGTTCATGGAGCTTGTTCTGAGCCTAAGATCTCGCTCCCGGATACGTTCTCCGGGGGTAGTGAGAATTTTGTGCGTTTTAGAGAGGCTTGCAAACTCCATTTTCGCCTTCTTCCCCATTCTTCTGGTGATGAGGAACGGAGGGTG
The DNA here is from genome assembly GCF_014858855.1 of Bufo gargarizans. Lineage (NCBI taxonomy): Eukaryota > Metazoa > Chordata > Amphibia > Anura > Bufonidae > Bufo > Bufo gargarizans. Next base: position 724,223,086 of record NC_058081.1, on the reverse strand, counting down.
GGGATCATTATATCGCTGCTCAGGGGTAACGCTCAGTCCTGGGCCTTTTCGCTGCCGGAGGGGGCACGGCCCCTCCGTTCAGTGGATGAATTCTTTTTAGCCCTGGGTCAGATATATGATGATCCGGATCGTATTGCTCTGGCGGAGTCTAGACTACGTCTCCTATGCCAGGGTAAACAATCCGCAGAAATATACTGCTCAGAATTTCGGAGTTGGGCAGCTGATACTGGTTGGAATGATGCTGCACTCCGAAGTCAATTTTGCCATGGTCTTTCAGAGGGATTGAAAGATGCATTTGCCTTTCATGAAAGGCCTATTTCTTTGGACTCTGCTATGTCTCAGGCCGTTCGTATTGACAGGCGTCTTAGAGAGAGAGGAGAGATCTCTCTTTCCTGTCATACTCGGTCCCAGGACTGTGCAGCGGTCCCATTCTCTGCGCAGGGGTCTCAGTCGCTGTCAGCCCCTTCTGAGCAGGAGCCCATGCAGCTGGGGTTGATTGCTTCTGACAATAGAAGATTCAGCCCGCATGAGAGGGTTTGTTTTGTTGTGGAGGTATTAATCATTTGGCAAATATTTGTCCCTCTAGGAGATTCAGGCAGTTCTCTGGGTATAATAAAGAAACAAAGAGGAAAAAATCTTTGAAAAATGTTCCGTCTGTTACTATTGGCAGGATTGAGGCGGAAATTGAAGATTTTCCGTTTGCTTGTAGTTCCCGTTTTGTCCTGCCGGCTAGGGTGGCGCTAGAGAGCAAGAACATTTTTTGTGAGATTTTTGTGGATAGTGGAGCAGCGGTTAATCTCATTGATAATCACTTTGCGATAACTCATGGTTTCCAGGTGTGCGCTTTGAGAAAGGATATTCCTGTGTTTTCTATCGATTCCGCTCCACTTTCTCAGAAGTCATTAAAGGGCATAGTTCACAATATCCGTTTAATTGTGAGTGATGCTCATGTTGAGGATGTGTCATGTTTCGTCCTTAGCTTTTTGCCGACTCCTCTAGTGTTGGGGCTACCCTGGCTCACTAAACATAACCCCACCATTGATTGGCAAGCAAGGCAAATAAATGGTTGGAGTGACTTTTGCAGAGAGAATTGCCTCACGACATCTGTTTCTGAGGTTGCTACTAAGACTGTACCATCTTTTCTCTCTGAATTTTCGGATGTCTTCTCTGAGAGTGGAGTTCAGGATTTGCCCCCGCACAGGGAGTACGATTGCCCTATTAATCTCATCCCAGACGCCAAGCTGCCTAAATCTCGTTTATACAATCTTTCCCAACCTGAGAGGATCGCTATGCGTACTTATATCTCTGAGAGTCTGAGAAAGGGACACATACGACCCTCAAAGTCACCTGTTGCCGCTGGTTTTTTCTTTGTTAAGAAAAAAGATGGTTCTTTAAGACCTTGTCTGGATTTCAGGGAGCTGAACAATATCACAATTCGTGACCCTTATCCGCTTCCTCTGATCCCGGACCTGTTTAACCAGGTTGTTGGGGCTAAAGTCTTTTCCAAATTAGATTTAAGAGGGGCATACAACCTGGTCAGGGTCAGAGAAGGGGACGAATGGAAGACGGCCTTCAATACCCCTGAGGGCCATTTTGAGAATTTGGTTATGCCTTTTGGGTTGATGAATGCCCCAGCCGTTTTTCAGCATTTCGTGAACAGCATTTTTTATCATTTGATGGGAAAATTTGTATTGGTGTATTTGGATGACATTTTGATTTTTTCTCCCGATTTCAAAACTCATAAGGAACATTTACGTCAGGTCTTGCTCATCCTGCGGGAGAATAAATTATATGCGAAACTGGAAAAATGTGTGTTTGCGGTTCCAGAAATTCAATTTCTGGGGTTTCTTCTCTCCGCTTCTGGTTTTCGCATGGACCCCGAGAAGGTCCGCGCTGTGCTTGAGTGGGAGCTTCCTGAGAATCAGAAGGCGCTGATGCGTTTTTTGGGCTTTGCCAATTATTACAGGAAGTTCATTTTGAATTATTCTTCTATTGTTAAACCACTCACTGATATGACCAGAAAGGGGGTAGATTTTTCTTCTTGGTCAGTAGAGGCGCGTAAGGCCTTTTCTGATATCAAGGAGAGTTTTGCTTCCGCTCCCATCTTGGTGCAACCTGATGTTTCATTACCCTTCATAGTTGAGGTTGATGCTTCTGAGGTGGGTGTGGGGGCGGTCTTGTCTCAGGGTTCCTCTCCTGCCAATTGGCGACCGTGTGCCTTTTTCTCAAGAAAACTCTCCTCCGCAGAGAGAAATTACGATGTGGGAGATAGGGAATTGTTGGCCATCAAGTTGGCTTTTGAGGAATGGCGCCATTGGCTAGAGGGGGCCAGACACCCTATTACCGTATTTACTGACCATAAAAATCTGGCCTACTTGGAGTCAGCCAAGCGTCTGAACCCGAGACAGGCCAGATGGTCGTTGTTCTTTTCTAGGTTTAATTTTGTTGTCACGTTCCGCCCTGGAGTTAAGAATGTGAAGGCAGATGCCCTGTCACGTTGTTTTCCGGGAGGCGGGAATTTTGAAGACCCGGGTCCCATTTTGGCTGAAGGTGTGGTGGTCTCTGCTCTTTTTCCTGAATTGGAGGCAGAGGTGCAGGCAGCCCAGTCAGAGGCTCCTGATCTTTGTCCTCCTGGGAGGTTGTTTGTGCCTCTCGCTTTAAGACACAAGATTTTTAAAGAACACCACGATACGGTCCTTGCTGGGCACCCGGGGGTAAGAGCCACACTGGATCTCATCGCTCGGAGATTCTGGTGGCCTGCGCTTCGTAAGTCGGTTGAGGGTTTTGTGGCAGCCTGCGAGACTTGCGCTCGTGCCAAGGTCCCTCATTCACGGCCATCAGGTCCTCTCCTTCCCTTACCCATTCCTTCCCGTCCTTGGACACATCTGTCCATGGACTTTATCACGGACCTGCCTCGTTCCTCGGGGAAGACTGTGATTCTGGTGGTGGTGGACCGTTTTAGCAAAATGGTGCATTTCATCCCTTTTCCTGGTTTGCCCAATGCTAAGACGCTGGCGCAGGCATTTGTTGATCACATTGTCAAGTTGCACGGTATTCCTTCAGACATAGTCTCTGATAGGGGCACGCAGTTTGTTTCCAGATTCTGGAAGGCTTTCTGTTCTCGCTTGGGGGTTCGGTTGTCATTCTCTTCTGCTTTCCACCCGCAGTCGAATGGCCAGACAGAGCGCGTCAATCAGAATCTGGAGACATATCTGCGTTGTTTTGTGGCGGAGAATCAAGAGGATTGGTGTTCTTTTTTGTCCCTTGCTGAGTTTGCTTTAAATAACCGTCGTCAGGAGTCCTCTGATAAGTCACCATTTTTTGGTGCATATGGGTTTCATCCACAGTTTGGGACTTTCTCGGGAGAGGGGTCTTTTGGTTTACCTGATGAGGACAGATTCTCCTCGTCTTTGTCATCTATTTGGCAAAAGATTCAAGATAATCTAAAGAGCATGAGTGAGAGATATAAGCGTGTGGCTGATAAGAGACGTGTGCTTGGTCCGGACCTGAATGTTGGTGATCTGGTGTGGTTGTCTACCAAGAATATCAAATTGAAGGTTCCCTCCTGGAAGTTGGGTCCTAGGTTTATTGGGCCTTACAAAATCCTGTCTGTCATCAATCCTGTTGCATACCGTCTTGATCGTCCTCAGACTTGGAAGATCCATAATGTTTTTCATAAGTCCTTATTGAAACCTTATGTTCAACCCATTGTACCCTCGCCTTTGCCTCCTCCTCCGATTATGGTTGATGGGAATCTTGAATTTCAGGTCTCTGGGATTGTGGATTCTCGTCTTGTCCGCGGTTCTCTTCAGTACCTTGTTCAGTGGGACGGGTATGGTCCTGAGGAGAGGATGTGGGTCCCAGTGACGGACATTAAGGCCTCTCGTCTCATCAGGGCATTCCATAGGTCCCATCCTGAGAAGGTGGGCTCTGAGTGTCCGGAGTCCACTCGTAGAGGGAGGGGTACTGTCACAACCAGACAGCTGAGAAGCTCTGACAGAGGCCTTTCAGAACCTCCTCCTTGAATTTCTGTGTTGTGGTATTCAGCTCCTCCTCTCGTCAGCCTCTCTCAGCTGTCATGTCTTAATTGCTTCCCTTTAAATGCCTCCCCAGAATGCTTTTCTGGGCGGCTTATATTTCTTCCTGGAGTGTGTGTGCACGCTGATCTGTCCTCCTGTTTGCTTCAAAGCTAAGTGTACTTTTATATGTTTATATCTGTTTGCTGGATCCCAGATGACCCTGACTCCCTCCGTGTCTTGTGTAGGGAGCCGGTGGTCGTGTCCCCTCACTATAGTAGGGTGCTCAGGGCTTTATAGTCAAGGTTCGTGGATATGCAAACCTCCACCATTAGGATCTTTGCATAGGCTGAGCAGCCAGGGAAAGTGCCAGGTCTTCTGCAGGGGTCTCCCTTGGTTCCTTAGTTTTTGGATCCAGCGAGTCGTTTATACATGTTGCTTTGCCTTGTTACCTGTACACATTCCGTGACATTATTGTACGCAGCTTCGCAAGTGGTGCGTTGCTTCGGGCTGAAACGAGCCAGACACAAATGTCAATTTAGGTCAGGCTTGACTGAAAAGTTAAAGAATATGTTGGTTTGTTATCCCTGTCCTGACTCTTTAGAGGAGACCATGACGCTAGCCATCAGACTAGATAGACGGATCAGAGAGAGCGGGAGCATTTGCTTTCTCCGCATACCCTTCTTCAACCTGAGACTCCCCCCCTTGAACCTAGGATGGAAGCCCACTCGGACGAGCCCATGCAACTTGGGATGTTGCGAAGAGAACTAAGTCGTCAGCGCGGCTATTGTTTTTATTGTGGGGATCCCGTACACTGGATCCGTCAGTGTCCTAAAGCTCCACCTTCTGGAAAATTATCCAAGTCTGAGGGATTCAAGGACAATGTGGAGGTTGAGGGTCAGGAGGAATTCATTATTTCTAAAATAATAGATGTCAGAAAGATTAGAAATTCCTTTCAAAACCTGGTCCACTGGAAAGGTTTTGGAACTGAGGAGAGGTCCTGGATACCTATGTCTAGGATGCATGCTTATTAAAGTCCTGGTTGCCATAGTAGTAGTGGGGAGCGGGGGAGCAGTATACTTACAGTCCGCGCGGCTCCCGGGGCGCTCCAGAATGACATCAGAGCGCCCCATGCGCATGGATGACGTGTCCATGCGATCACGTCATCCATGTGCGTGGGGCGCCCTGACGTCACTCTGAAGCGCCCCGGGAGCCGCACGGACGGTAAGTATACTGCTCCCCCGCTCCCTACTACACTTTACTATGGCAAACAGGACTTTAGCGTCCCGGCAGCCATTGTAACCATTCAGAAAAAGCTAAACGTCGGATCCGGTAATGCGCCGAAATGACGTTTAGCTTAAGGCCGGATCCGGATTAATGCCTTTCAATGGGCATTAATTCCGGATCCGGCCTTGCAGCAAGTGTTCAGGATTTTTGTCCGGAGCAAAAAGCGCAGCATGCTGCGGTATTTTCTCCAGCCAAAAAACGTTCCGGTCCGGAACTGAAGACATCCTGATGCATCCTGAACGGATTTCTCTCCATTCAGAATGCATTAGGATAAAACTGATCAGGATTCTTCCGGCATAGAGCCCCGACGACGGAACTCTATGCCGGAAGACAACAACGCAAGTGTGAAAGAGCCCTTACTGAGACAAAAGGCTACCTGTTCTACCCTCCCCCATTTCTGAATCTGAAATTGGTAACAAAGTAGCAGGATTCAGAATAGTACACCTTTTGAAAGAAATATTGTCTGGCATGAGGAGGGCACATTGGAGTCTTAGTTGTCTAGCCACAGAAATGTTTTGGTTGCACCCGTGTAAGAATGCCCTGTATGTCATGGAGAGTTTGCAAAATCACTGGGTAGTCCAACACTACTTCTGAAGGCTTTTTCAATCATTGCCTGCACTGCCACGACTGCCCTGACGCAGGAGGGGGCGCTCGAGCAACAGGATCTAATCTAGCTGAGAAGTATGCCACTGGGCGTTGACGTTCACCATGCTTCTGAGTAAGCACAGCAGTACTGTGACCCTGCATTTCTGAACAGAACAGGGTAAATTCCTCATCATGCTTTGGAATACCCAGGGCTGGAGAAAAGCATCAATTGGACTGGCCACTGCTCTCTCCTGGACCTGACTGAGGGGGGGGGGGGTACTGCTTCACTAGAGGGGGCTGACATCCTGACTTAGGATACACAGTAACCGGAGACATAGTGAGTTTCCCTATGTCTGTTCATCATTGTTTTTGTTTTTTTTTATAATATCCATAATAGCATACGTCTCTACTGTCTCTTTTCTACTCTCTCTCTCACTATTTGTCTGGCAGTTTTCCTCTTCAGGCGGTTTGTAGTACAACTTTCCTCCAAAAACTTGTGGCTTCCAACCTTCGGTTTCTATCTCTTTTGCTACCTTAATCCAGATGCTAACTACATCTTCACATGCATGATACTTAATCAACCCCCTGTGGGTGTGCTTGAACCTCTCTCAAACCTCTAAATCAAGGTTTCCATGCTTCCTACCTGCTTTCTCCAACACTTTGTCAATTTTCTTTAACCCATTTTCGCCACCTTGTTTAGTTGTTTAGCTGACTCATACTCTTCAGGAACGCTGTTCTGATTACCCATTGTCTATTCCTGAATCTGTGCTTACTAGGGGGAACCTTAGATGTCTATTTTTTTCCCACAGCGGCTTCCCCACCCTGTCCTTCCAGGTGTACCTACTGTGTTAAAGCCAAAGCCTCTTTGGGCTTCTGGCCCCTTCCCCTAGCTTCCTACCAGATTCTACCCACATAATAAACCATGACAAATATAAAGCCATTCCCAGCCTTTTCTAACACTTCCTCTGTCAGTTTGTAGCCCTCAGGGATTGCATGGGAGCTTCCTATTTTACTTTCCATTCCCTAAGGCCGAATGCACACAGCCGTGTTAAGGCCAAGAGCGGTTCGTGGTATGCCGGGCTGGATTCCTGTTCAGAGCAGGAGCACACGGCGTGCGCTTCATGTCGCCGCTGCAGTACAGTAATACACTATACGTGTGCATTCGGCCTTAACGGAATGCATTAATTATCTCCAGACGTCTGTATTTTTAATTCCCCACTGGTCGAGCCCGACGTTGATGGCGCCAAGAATTGTTAGGGCAAAAGCCCTACTTCTATCCTCATCCTTATTGGGTGGATACAAAATATTTATACCCATTTTCTAGAACTCAAGCCAAACACCGATATCGTTATTTTACGTAAGCATCACATGATTATTATTAATAATAATAATTTATTTTTCGATGTTTGCAAGTCAAGAATATTAAATTACAATTTTTTTTTATCTTATCCTTCAGTTATTCATCCTTGAAAAGTATCTAGAACCAGTTATAGTCACAGAACATCAGGCACACATAGTTCTGAGAACTAATAAGCAATTAACTTTGCTTGTCTCAAGTACACACAGCTCAGAAATTCTCAATTCTGACCTAAAATAAACCAGCAAAGTAAGATGGAATCCGGGATACAAAATGAAGGTGCAATCCCTCACAACATATGTACTGTATATATATATACAGTACAGACCAAAAGTTTGGACACACCTTCTCATTCAAAGAGTTTTCTATATTTTCATGACTATGAAAATGGTAGATTCACACTGAAGGCATCAAAACTATGAATTAACAGATGTGGAATTATATACATAACAAAAAAGTGTGAAACAACTGAAAATATGTCATATTCTAGGTTCTTCAAAGTAGCCACCTTTTGCTTTGATTACTGCTTTGCACACTCTTGGCATTCTCTTGTTGAGCTTCAAGAGGTAGTCACCTGAAATGGTCTTCCAACAGTCTTGAAGGAGTTCCCAGAGATGCTTAGCACTTGTTGGCCCTTTTGCCTTCACTCTGTGGTCCAGCTCACCCCAAACCATATCGATTGGGTTTAGGTCCGGTGACTGTGGAGGCCAGGTCATCTGGCGCAGCACCCCATCACTCTCCTTCATGGTCAAATAGCCCTTACACAGCCTGGAGGTGTTTGGGGTCATTGTCCTGTTGAAAAATAAATGGTGGTCCAACTAAACGCAAACCGGATGGAATAGCATGCCGCTGCAAGATGCTGTGGTAGCCATGCTGGTTCAGTATGCCTTCAATTTTGAATAAATCCCCAACAGTGTCACCAGAAAAGCACTCCCACACCATCACACCTCCTCCTCCATGCTTCACGGTGGGAACCAGGCATGTAGAGTCCATCCGTTCACCTTTTCTGCGTCACACAAAGACACGGTGGTTGGAACCAAAAATCTCAAATTTGGACTCATCAGACCAAAGCATAGATTTCCACCGGTCTAATGTCCATTCCTTGTGTTCTTTAGCCCAAACAAGTCTCTTCTGCTTGTTGCCTGTCCTTAGCAGTGGTTTCCTAGCAGATATTCTACCATGAAGGCCTGATTCACACAGTCTCCTCTTAACAGTTGTTCTAGAGACGTGTCTGCTGCTAGAACTCTGTGTGGCATTGACCTGGTCTCTAATCTGAGCTGCTATTAACCTGCGATTTCTTTTTTTTCTTTTTTAAATTCTTTTTATTGATTTTCAAAGAGAAGGGAAATTACAGAAAACAAGTCACAGGACATATCAGCAAAACAAAAAATATATCAGCAAAGAATATCAGCGCGGTAGTGCACAAATGTAAAAAACACAGTTAATTATGCATGAGGTACAATCAATGACATTTACCAGGGACTTGTATGCCCATGAAGATAGTATCAGCAAAAAAAGGAACTACCACAACAAAAGGGGATACTTGTCTCCCAGACCTATCACTGTGCTTGGATCCGAATAATAAAGTCCTCATGTTTGTGTTCATATTGTGTCTAAATGAGTAAAATTCCTTTGCCCCCTGCACTGCGCCGCTCTGTTTCTAGACATGTGTCCCCATCTCTCACATGGGTTCACCGTTTTGAGGCTCATAAAAAGGCGCCGCGCATTGGGCCCGGGAAAGCTACTTCGCTGGATGTTACTCCAGGGGTTGTGCCTGCTGTAGGAGAAACTTTGAATAAAACTAGATCAACGTAAAACAAGACAAAAAGGTGGGGAGGGGAAATAAGGATGCAGGGTGGTGGAAGGAGGTGGTGGAGGGAAAGGAGGGAAGCGGAGGGAGAGGGAAAGAGGAGGAGAAGGTACCATTAAGCACTAGTATGGAAGTGCTAGTTACTTAATATGTTGAGGAGGAGTAACCCACAACTCCATGTTAGGTGACTCTGTGATTGAGATTTACCGTTTCTGTGTTAACCAGTGGTAACCAACTGTGTGATGTTTCTAGAAGATATCCATTTTACCCAGGGGGACCAGATTTTTGTGTATTTGTTGTGAGTCCTCCGTTCCCAATGTGATAATTCTTCTAATCTGGAAATCGAGGTTACTTTTCCTAACCATTGAGTGCTGGATAAATTCCCTTGTGTTTTCCAGTTGGCTGCTATAAGCAGTCTGGCTGCCGCAAGAAGGATTCTTAGTAGACTTTTTTCATAGGAGGTTAGGTCATTTGGAAGTAAGTTTAAGAGTGCTATTTCTGGTTTGATGGGAATTCCCAGCTGTTTTTTCTCTAGTATACAGGTGATATTGTCGAAGATCTGTGACCAGAACAATTTTATTATAGGGCAGTTCCACCAAATATGTAGAAAGGTGCCTCTATCTTTTAGATATCTCCAGCATTTATGTCGTGTTGCTATACATCTGACTCAGTCTGACCGGGGTAAGATACCATCTGGAGATTACCTTGTAGGTAACCTGCGATTTCTGAGGCTGGTGACTCGGATGAACTTATCCTCCGCAGCAGAGGTGACTCTTGGTCTTCCTTTTCTTGGGGCGGTCCGCATGTAAGCCACTTTCTTTGTAGCGCCTAATGGTTTTTGTGACTGCACTTGGGGACACTTTCAAAGTTTTCCCAATTTTTCAGACTGACTGACCTTCATTTCTTAAAGTAATGATGGCCACTCGTTTTTCTTTACTTAGCTGCTTTTTTCCTGCCATAATACAAATTCTAGCAGTCTATTCAGTAGGACTATCAGCTGTGTATCCACCTGACTTCTCCACAACGCAACTGATGGTCCCAACCCCATTTATAAGGCAAGAAATCCCACTTATTACACCTGACAGGGTACACCTGTTAAGTGAAGACCATTTCAGGTGACTACCTCTTGAAGCTCATCAAGAGAATGCCAAGAGTGTGCAAACCAGTAATCAAAGCAAAAGGTGGCTACTTTGAAGAACCTAGAATATGACATGTTTTCAGTTGTTTCACACTTTTTTGTTATGTATATAATTCCACATGTGTTAATTCATAGTTTTGATGCCTTTAGTGTGAATCTACCATTTTCATAGTCATGAAAATAAAGAAAACTCTTTGAATGAGAAGGTGTGTCCAAACTTTTGGTCTGTACTGTATATATATATATATATATATATATATATATATATATATATATAGATATATGCACACACACACACACATTACACACATATGAACATACAAGTAGTTATACACCTATTTCTACACACAGACACTTACCTTTCCTGTAGACAGCTGATGTCTGGTCCTCACAGGTAGCCTTGAGAAGTAGGTGCCATCACACTTCTGTGCCATCCAGGGACAGCAGTGGAGGGGTTATCAGTAACCTACTATGGGGGGTCAGAGAACAAAGAAAGAGGTTAGTCAGCACCTCCCAGTGCGCAGGTGCACGCTGTCATGTCAAAGACCTAGAGAAAAAAAGAGACAATGCAGCAGCACCCTGCAAATCAGATAAGGTACAACAATGCCATAGTCACAAAATTATAGTGCTAATGCTACGCTTATTTATAAAGTGAGATGCTTGGCAAATGCATTTTGTACAAAACCCTCTGAGCCCGTCTGCCGTACGTCAAGGCGATCTCTGTTAGATAGGTCCTAACACTAAATACTACCTGATATGTGCCATAATGTCCGCCATAAAATTCAGGGAGTGTTGGATCCTCATGCATGCTGGGTCCACTCTGCCAGCATGAGAAGTCCACAGAGTGGCCCTATGACATAGTGGTGAGGTGGCAGCAGCATGAGGAGACCACAGAGCGGAACAATGGAAAGGTATAGAGTGAGCTCGGCATGCATGTTGGTACCTGCATCTCTTGTAATGGAGGCCATTATGGCACTAAAGGCAGAGTGGACCTAGCATGCATGTGGATCCAACACTCCCTGAATTTTATGGCGGCCACTACTTTATCTGATTTGCATTGTCTCTTTTTTCCTCTGGGTCAGAGAACAAGACACACAGGAGGGGGGCAGACATTGTAGAGCTCTGTGTGCTGGAGCAACCAGACTGCTTTACAGTAGCTGCACACTGGTGGGTGGGGCTTGATCCCATAAAGTTCTGCTATTGGCTGGCAGGTGATGTCATAGTAAGCTGAAAACCAATAGAAAACAGAAAGCAGTACTGGCAAGTGGTGTGCCAGTACGGCGGATCCCAGCCTGAGAACGGCAATAGGAAGAGGAGAAAATGGCAATTATACTGTATCTGCTCCTCACTGAGTAAGGACCTTCAGTGGCAGGAGCTCCAGCGCTGCTGCTGTAAGTGGCATCTGCTTCTATAAAGTGCAGCAGTTGTGAGTAGGGGCAGCCCTAGATCTAATGAAAACTTTCAGTACTGCTCTGGGGCCCCTTCTGAGCTCGGGCCCCAGAGCAGTCGCTTCCCCTGCTTTCCTGATTGCTACGCCATTGGTGTCAGCAGTAAGTTTGTGTGAGAGAACACGTGAATGGAATATTTGCATGTCTTCTGTGTTTTGTACCCACTCCTGCTTTTGGCTACCAATAAGCCATAAGCCAATTCTGATGGAACCATACAGCTGCTACACAGACAGGATCCGTTGTGCGTCTCATTTTTCCTTCCTTCTGACAGATCAGAAGAAAGGTCAAATAAATGATGATGTCAGCCAGGTCGAAAGCCAAAATAAAGGGCCAAGTCATAAAGTGGGGGTGGGAACAGCATAAGAAGTCCACAGAGCGGCCCTATGACATAGTGGTGAGGTGGCAGCAGCATGAAGAGATCACAGAGCGGCACAATTATAGAGTCTGGAGGTGGCGGCAGCATCAGGAGGCCGCAGAGTGGCACAGTGACATAGTATGGAGATGACAGCAGCATCAGGAGACCACAGAGTGTCAAGGTGACATAGTGTGGATATAGCAGCAGCATCACCATCAGGATACCACAAAACGCCAATATAACCAAACGCACTACTATATCATAGAAAATCAATAAAATTTATTCAAGACCAACAATACATAAATATACAATGTCAATGCGGCTTAAAAGGACCCCACGCTAACAACACGTGGTGGGTAAGACACTCACACGCGGTACATATCCCAAAGAAAATCCTGTAAACTCCCAAGTAACCCCCCAGTCATATGTCAATAAACAATAACAAAATCCATAAAATGGTATAAGTACAATGCATAGGACAACAGGCTAACAATTTTATATAAGAAAGAAGATCAGGAAAGAGTGCATATTCTACCGACCGCAAGTGGTGGCACAATTACAGAATCTGGAGTTGGCGGCAGCATGAGGAGACCACAGAGTTGCACAATGACAGAGTCTGGAGATGGCAACAGCAGCAGCATCAGGAGGATACCAGAGAGTGGCAAGGTGACATAGTGTGGAGATGGCAGCAGCAGCAGCATCAGGAGACCACAGAGTGGCAAGGTGACATAGTGTGGAGGTGGCAGCAACATCAGCATCAGGAGACCACAGAGTGGCAAGGTGACATAGTGTGGAGATGGTATCAGCATCAGGAGACCACATAGTGGCAAGGTTACATAGAGTGGAGATGACAGCAGCAGCATCAGGAGACCTGAAAGTGACCCAGTGACAGTGGGGCGGTGGGTGGCAATACCAGTACCCGCTGACGAAGGTGGGTGAAAGAAGGAGCACTTGGCATTAGATGTGTGGCATCAGGTGGGTGGCAGCATCAGAGTAGTAGCTGAGGCAGGTAGGCAAAGTGTTGGTGTGGCACCATGAATGATGTAGTCTGATGCATCAGGCATTGGTGGAAAGAAATCCTGGCTGATCCATGCCTGATTTATCTTGACAAAGGTCAGTCTCTCCACATTTAGGGTGGATAGGTGAGTTCTCCTTAGGGTTACTATGGCCCCCACTGCACTAAACACCCGATCGGATGCCACACTACTGGCTGGGCAGGACAGCTTTTCCAGGGCAAATTCTGTTAGTTGCGGACACAAATCCAGTTTGGCTGTCCAGTAGTTCAGAGAATCTTCAATGTGGGTTGGCAGGGTGCTGTCCAAGTATGCCACCACCTGCTGGTTCTGGTCCTGCTCCAGGTCTACCTGCTGCTGCTGGTGAGTAGTTTCTTCACTAGGCGAGTTAATAAAGCTGCTCATCATCGACTCTAGACTCGAGCATCTCCTGATGGAGCTGGTACTGCTCCTACCCCTCCTCCACCATAGCAGCCATGGCAGTGGAACAAGAGCGCAGAGGGACCCCCCGGTCAGACCTGTGAGAGGATGGACGATGGCACAGATAGGCAGCGGCCAACTGACTACATAGGATGTCTCTATAGTAGTTCAGTTTGTTCTCTCTCTCAGCTGGTTTTAAAAAAGGCCCCCATTTTGAACCGGTAGCAAGGGTCCAACAAGGTGGAGAGCCAGAAGTCATCCCTCTGCCGAATGGTGACAATTTGGCTTTCACTACCCAAGCAAGTGAGCATGCAGTGGGCCATTTGAGCAAGTGACTCGGAGGGACTCCCTGCCTCCATCTCCACTGCATACTGCCACGGTGTGTCTGGGTCCTCTGTCTCGTCTTCCTCATTGCCTTGTAGCTCCTCTTCCTGTCATCTGTTTGTAAAAACCACCCATTTCACTACACATTGCCTGTGCTCCAATGTTCTCCTCCTCTTCTTCCAGCTCAGCCCCCACAGGGCTCATATGTAGGGTTGAGCAAACCCGAACTGTAAGATTTTTGGACCCTGGACCCGAACCCGAACTTTCAGTAAAAGTTCGGGTTTGGCTGTGATTGGCCAGTGTAGCATGTGACCCAGCCTCTATATAAGCTGGAGTCAAGTAGCGCCGCCCGTCACTCTGCTGTTACTAGTGTAGGGAGAGGATGCTGCTGCTGTGAGGGAGAGAATAGGAAAGAATCTTTAATCAGAAGTGCTTGTTAAATCAGCGATCTACCTAGATTTAGTTGTGTGGGTGCAGTGCACAATCTTTCTACCCTGCCCTGAGCCCAGTGACAGAGAAAAATAACTTTTATCTGTCTGTTATGTGGGCGGCGGCGGACATTTTATGCAAGCTCAGTGCACCAGCACTGCATATGTGCTTTTGTGACATTCAAATCCAAGCTTGAAATACTGCAATAATAATCTGTGTTTAAAAAAACACCCATTTTTGGCAATATCCCACATCTGGTGCCTTTGCAGCATTTGTCAGTGAGCAATTAAAGCTAGAAATACAGCTATAAATTTCTGGGTTTTAAAAAACACCCTTTTTGGACAAAATGCTAAATTTTACAGCCATTGCTGCATCTGTATGTGTGAAATTCAAGCGTTATATACTGCTGTCATATTCTGTTAGAAAAAAACACCCATTTTGGGCAAAGTACTTAATATTGCAGCCTTTGCTGCATCTGTGATTGTTAAAAACAAGCTTGAAATACTACAATAATTTTCTGGGTTTTAAAAAACACCCATTTTTTGCAATACCCTCCATCTGGGGCCTCTGCCGCATTAGTCAATGTGCAATTTAAGCTAGAAATACAGCTATAATTTTCTGGGTTTAAAAAAAAACACCCATTTTGGGCAAAATACTTAATTTGCGGCCTTGTCTGCATCTGTCAGTGTGAGATACATGCTTTAGATACTGTTGTTCTATTCTGCTATTAAAAAAACACCCATTTAGGGCAAAAATCTTAATTTTGCAGCCTTTGATGCATCTGTCATTGTGAGATACACCCTTTACATACTGCTGTGCTATTCTGGTATTAAATAAACACCCGTTTTGGCAAAAATTATTAATTTGCGGCCTTGTCTGCATCTGTACGTGTGGGATACACGCTTTTGATACTGCTGTGCTATTCTGGTAAAAAAAACACCCATTTAGGGCAAAAATCGTAATTTTGCAGCCTTGTCTGCATCTGTACGTGTGAGACACTGTTGTTCTATTCTGTTATTAACCTGTTCTGGACATAGGGTGTACAGGTACACCCTGCTGTCCTGGCACTTAAGGACACAGGGCGTACCTGTCTGTCCTGAGTAGTTCCGATCACCGCCGCGCGGCGGGCGGTGATCGGAACTGGATGCCTGCTCAAATCATTGAGCAGGCAACCTGGGACAATGCGCCGGGGGGTCCTGTGACCACCCCGTGTTAGCAATCACAGCAAACCGCAGGTCAAGCAAGACCTGTGGTTTGCTGCGTTTCCGGGTTATTTGGGTCTCTGGGGACCCGATAACCCGGAACAGGATGGTGATCGTGGTGTGATAATACACCACCAATCACCATCCTGCGATTGTGAGAGGCGATGGTGACATCTCAGGATCGGCTCTGATTGGTCGGTGGGGCGGGCAGTTCAAATTACTGCAGCGCTCCTCTCCTCCTCCTTTTGTGTCCGGGAGCCGAGGAGAGAGGAGTAGTGCACGTCAATCATTCAGAGCTGCAGGGATCATCAGCCAGCCCTCCCATCTGTGCTCCAGCCCCGTCATCTGTGCCCTGCACCCCCATCTGTGCCACACCTGCAAGGTATTTAGGGAAAGGTTAGGGACAGGTTAGGTTAGGCAGGGATATTCAGGGAACGTTAGTGGAAAAAACAAACAAACCGTTTTTGATTGCATCACCCTAAATCGGGTGTCTGGGGTCCAAAGCACAGATAAACCCCCCCAGGGGTTACAGTCCCTCACCACCAGATCCACGTCCACTTGTGGGACCGTGCGGAAAAATCAACACGGCCTCCCTGCCCACCCCCTCCTGGTACCTATCCCCAGGGGTATGACCCGTGCCCTTACCAGTGGAAACCTGTTGATGGTCAGATATAAGGACAAGAGGGATGTTTTTGTACTGTCCACAATTCACGGTAACGGCATCACCCCTGTCCCTGTGCGAGGTACCGCGGCAACGGTCCTCAAGCCCGATTGTATCGTCGACTACAATCGGTATATGGTCCTCCCATGATCTCTCTGATCAAGTCCTCAAGCCATATAATGCCATGTGCAAAACCCGGGCATGGTACACAAAAGGTCTACTTGGTACAGGTTGCCTTGTACAACTCTTTTGTGCTGTCCCCGAGTGCTGGCAACACAGGGAAATTCCTTCAGTTCTATGAGGCAGTCCTCAAGGACCTGATCTTTTCTGACTGGAAAACTGGAGGCGCCCGGATCATCCCTGGCCAACACTTTCCAGGTGTGGTCCCCCATAATAAAAAGAAGTGACGGACCCCAAAAAAGTGCAGAGTGTGTCACAGGAGGGGGATACGGAAGGACACCACTACTCAGTGTGACACGTGCCCCGATTATCCGGGCCTGTGCATTTTCGGTTGCTTCAGGGAGTATCACACTTCTATGGAGTACTAAATATATATTCCCTTTCCTCAATATAGCCACTGACAATCAGAGAAAAAACTATGGTTCCCAGACTTTAGACACGAAAACTAATTTTTCAAAGATATTATTTAGTAAAACTAAAATAAATAAAAAAAGTAGGCGTATTAGGTATCGCCACTTCTGTAAGTATCTGCTCTATAAAAACACCCCATGACCTAACCCCTCAGATGAACACGCTCAAAAAAATAAAATAAAAGTGGTACAAAAAAGGTATTTTTTTGTCTTCTTACATCACAAAAATTGTAATAGCAAGCGAACAAAAAGTCATATGCCCCCAAAAATAGTGCCAATAAAACCGTCCTCTCATCCCACAAAAAATGAGCCTCTACCTAAGATAATTGGCTAAAAAAAAAAAAAAAAACAGACTCTTAGACTATGGAGATACTAAATCTTTTTTTTTGTTTATAAAAAGATAATATAGTGTAAAACATTAAAAATAAATAAAAAAAAAGTAGACATATTAGGTATCAACGCGTCCGGAAGAATCTGCTCTATAAAAATACCCCATGACCTACCCCTCAGATAAACACGGTAAAAAATAATAATAAAAGCAATTTTTTTTGCAACTTTTCAATTTTAATAAGTTTTTTTCCTGTAACAAAGCAAGGGTTAACAACCAAACAAAACTTACTATTTGTTACCCTGATTCTGCAGTTTACAGAAACACCCCATATGTGGTCATACACTGCTGTATGACCAAACGGCAGGGCGCAGAAGGAAAGGAACGCCGTATGGTTTCTGGAAGGCAGATTTTGATGCCTTTTTTTTTTTGGCACCATGTCCCATTTCAAGTCCCCCTGATGCACCCCTAAAGTAGAAACACCATAAAATCGACAGCATCTGAGAAACTACACCCCTCGAGGTATTCAAAACTGATTTTCCAAACTTTATTAACCCTTTAGGTGTTCCTCAACAGTTTATGGCAAATGGAGATGAAATTTCAGAATGTATATTTTTGGTAACCTTGCCTCACAAAAATGTAATATAGATAAACCAAAAATCATATGTATCCTAAATATAGTCCCAACAAAACTGCCACCTTATCCCGTAGTTTCCACAATAGGGTTCACTTTTATGGAGTTTCTACTCTAGGGGTGCATCAGGGGGGCTTCAAATGGGACATGGTGTAAATAAACCAGTCCAGCAAAATCTGCCTTCCAAAAACCATATGGCGCACCTTTCCCTCTACGCCCTATTGTGTGCCCGTACAGTAGTTTACAGCCACATATGGGGTGTTTCTGCAAACTAAAGAATCGGGGCAATAAATATAGCATTTCGTTTGGCTGTTAACCCTTGCTTTGTTACTGGAAAAAACTTATTAAAAAGGCCAATTTGGCAAAAAAATTAAATTCTCACATTTCATCTCCATTTGCCAATAACTCTTGTGCAAATCCTAAAGGGTGAACAGAGTTTGTAAAATCAGTTTTGAATACCATGAGAGGTGTAGTTTCTTAAATGGGGTCACTTTTATGGAGTTTCTACTTTAGGGGTGCATCAGGGGGCTTCAAATGGGACATGGTGTAAATAAACCAGTCCAGCAAAATCTGCCTTAAAAAAAAAATAAACTGCACACCTTTCCCTCTACACCCTACTGTGTGCCCGTACAGTAGTTTACGGCCACATATGGGGTGTTTCTGCAAACTACAGAATTGGGGAAATAAATATAGCATTTTGTTTGGCTGTTAACCGTTGCTTTGTAACTGGAAAAAGTGATTAAAATGGAAAATTTGACAAAAAATCTAAATTCTGAAATTTTATCTAAAGGGTTAACGACGTTTGTAAAATCAGTTTTGACTACCTTGAGGGGTGTAGTTTCTAGACTGGGGTTTCTATTATGGGTGGTTTCTATTATGTAAGCCTCACAAAGTGACTTCAAACCTGAACTGGTTTCTAAAAATGGGATTTTTGAAAATTCAGAAATATTTCAAGATTTGCTTCTAAACTTCTAAGCTTTGTAACGTCCCCAAAAACTAAAATGGCATTCCCAAAATGATCTAAACATGAAGTAGACATATGAGGAATGTAAAGTAATAACTATTTTTGTAGGTATTACTATGTATTATAGAAGTAAAGAAATTGAAACTTAGAAATTTGCAACTTTTTCCAACATTTTTGTAAATTTGGTATTTTTTTATAAATAAAAAAGTTATTTTTTTACTTCATTTTACCAGTGTCATGAAGTACAATATGTGACAGAAAAACACTCTCAGAATGGCCTGGATAAGTCAAAGCATTTTAAAGTTATCACCACATAAAGTGACAGTGGTCAGATTTGCAAAAAATGGCCTGATCCTTTAGGTGAAAATTAGCCCCGTCCCTAAGGTGTAAAAAAAAAACACCCATTTTGGGTAAGATCCTAAATTTGAGACATATGAGGAGAGCATTAAATAAGGGACGTGGCCCCGGTCGTGGTGCTGCTGGTGGAGCTCCTGTTGCAGGGAGAGGACGTGGTCGATCTGTGCCAGCTACACGCACAAGTGAAACACCTTCCTCAGGTGCAAGTAGGCGACAGAACCTTCAGCGGTATTTGGTCGGGCCTAATGTGGCTCTACGAATGGTGAGGCCAGAACAAGTACAGGTGATAGTAGATTGGGTTGCTGACAGTGGATCCAGTTCCTTTACATTGTCTCCTACACAGTGTCCTGCTGAAAGATCAGAGTTGGCACCTGCAGCCGATGTCCATCAGTCTTTCACCTCACCCCCTTGCAAATCAGCCAAGCAGTCTGAGCCCCAAGTCATGCATCAGTCTCTTCTGCTTTTTGATGTCTCTGCTGGCAGGGTTTCCCAGGGACATCCACCTAGCACTGCCCCAGAAGCGGAAGAGATTGAGTGCACCAATTCCCAACCACTTATGTTTCAAGATGAGTACATGGGAAGACCATCGCAACACGTCTCGGATGATGACGAAACACAGGTGCCAACTGCTGTTGCTTTCGAAAATTCGACGATTAGGTCCTCAACCCCACATGGAATCAGAGCCGGCGCTACCATAAGGCAGACTAAGCGGCCGCCTTAGGGTGCGCCCTGCGCAGGGCGGAAAAAAGAGTGGCCTTTTTATTTTTATTTTTTATTATAACTTACTTAAATTGTGTGTGCCGGCTGCTCGGAGTCACGACAACACACTGTCACATGGGCTCAGCCTTCCACGGGGGCGTGACTGGTAGTGAGCGGCGCCGCGGCAGTGGGTAGCGCAGGGACTAATAGGCGAGGCTTGAACTGACTGATTGTGTTGTGTCTGACTCACACAGACATACACAGCCGTCAGCCAGATTAGACCACCAGACGCACTGGCAGCAGGAGTCAGGACAGGTCAGGAGTGGACTCAGGACTTGTAAGGGTAGGTCACTTGAAGTTTTAACTGTTCCGAATTGAATGAATGGTATATTATAATTAATATGATCATTTCAAATTATTTCCAAATGATGAAATGAGTGCATAAGCGCTAGGCTAGCGCACCCTGACTACTTTAGCGCCAGAGCAGAGGCACTCAGGCTTAGCACGGGATTCAATCATGTGTTAACCCCCCCCCACCCAATATTAATGAGTCTTGTTTTGTAATTACTTTTTTTAACCACTTAGAGACTTAGGGTGTACCGGAACGCCCTGTTTCCCGAGTCCTTAAGGACCCAGGGCGTATCAGTACGTCCTAAGTTTAAAAAAAGATTGCGGCGCGACAGGGTTTAATTGTGACAGGATGCCCAATGAAATCATTCCCGTATCGGTGATCGCCACAAACCGCAGGACAATGCATACCTGCGGTTTGCTGCTTTACCTGCAATTTGCGGCGGCGATCGGGTGTGCCATCAGGTCTCCATGAGGCTGTAGGGGGCACCCTATGGCATGGAAGACAGAGCGATGTCTAAGGAAGGCATCGCCCTGCCTTCCGGTGACGAGCCTGGGAGATCCAGCCCCCTGGATCTCACAGGCCGGAAGCTGTATGAGTAGAGTTGAGCGAACACCTGGATGTTCGGGTTCGAGAAGTTCGGCCGAACATCCCGGAAATGTTCGGGTTCGGGATCCGAACCCGATCCGAACTTCGTCCCGAACCCGAACCCCATTGAAGTCAATGGGGACCCGAACTTTTCGGCACTAAAAAGGCTGTAAAACAGCCCTGGAAAGAGCTAGAGGGCTGCAAAAGGCAGCAACATGTAGGTAAATCCCCTGCAAACAAATGTGGATAGGGAAATGAATTAAAATAAAAATTAAATAAATAAAAATTAACCAAAATCAATTGGAGAGAGGTTCCATAGCAGAGAATCTGGCTTCCCGTCACCCACCACTGGAACAGTCCATTCTCAGATATTTAGGCCCCGGCACCCAGGCAGAGGAGAGAGGTCCCGTAACAGAGAATCTGGCTTCATGTCAGCAGAGAATCAGTCTGCATGTCATAGCAGAGAATGAGGCTTCACGTCAGCCACCACTGCAACAGTCCATTGGCATATATTTTGGCCTAGCACACAGGCAGAGGAGAGAGGTCCCGTAACAGAGAATCTGTCTTCATGTCAGCAGAGAATTAGTCTGCATGTCATAGCAGAGAATGAGGCTTCACGTCAGCCACCACTGCAACAGTCCATTGGCATATATTTAGGCCCAGCACACACACAGGCAGAGGAGAGAGGTCCCGTAACAGAGAATCTGGCTTCATGTCAGCAGAGAATCAGTCTGCATGTCATAGCAGAGAATGAGGCTTCACGTCAGCCACCACTGCAACAGTCCATTGGCATATATTTAGGCCCAGCACACACACAGGCAGAGGAGAGAGGTCCCGTAACAGAGGATCTGGCTTCATGTCAGCAGAGAATCAGTCTGCATGTCATAGCAGAGAATCAGGCTTCACGTCAGCCACCACTGCAACACTCCATTGTCATAAATTTAGGCCCAGCACCCAGGCAGAGGAGAGAGGTCCCGTAACAGACAATCTGGCTTCATGTCAGCAGAGAATTAGTCTGCATGTCATAGCAGAGAATGAGGCTTCACGTCAGCCACCACTGCAACAGTCCATTGGCATATATTTAGGCCTAGCACACAGGCAGAGGAGAGAGGTCCCGTAACAGACAATCTGGCTTCATGTCAGCAGAGAATCAGTCTGCATGTCATAGCAGAGAATGAGGCTTCACGTCACCCACCACTGCAACAGTCCATTGGCATATATTTAGGCCCAGCACCCAGGCAGAGGAGGGAGGTCCCGTAACAGAGAATCTGTCTTCATGTCAGCAGAGAATTAGTCTGCATGTCATAGCAGAGAATGAGGCTTCACGTCAGCCACCACTGCAACAGTCCATTGGCATATATTTAGGCCCAGCACCCAGGCAGAGGAGGGAGGTCCCGTAACAGAGAATCTGGCTTCATGTCAGCAGAGAATCAGTCTGCATGTCATAGCAGAGAATGAGGCTTCACGTCAGCCACCACTGCAACAGTCCATTGGCATATATTTAGGCCCAGCACCCAGGCAGAGGAGAGGAGGTCCCGTAACAGAGAATCTGGCTTCATGTCAGCAGAGAATCAGTCTGCATGTCATAGCAGAGAATGAGGCTTCACGTCAGCCACCACTGCAACAGTCCATTGGCATATATTTAGGCCTAGCACACAGGCAGAGGAGAGAGGTCCCGTAACAGACAATCTGGCTTCATGTCAGCAGAGAATCAGTCTGCATGTCATAGCAGAGAATGAGGCTTCACGTCAGCCACCACTGCAACAGTCCATTGGCATATATTTAGGCCCAGCACACACAGGCAGAGGAGAGAGGTCCCGTAACAGAGAATCTGGCTTCATGTCAGCAGAGAATCAGTCTGCATGTCATAGCAGAGAATGAGGCTTCACGTCAGCCACCACTGCAACAGTCCATTGGCATATATTTAGGCCCAGCACACACAGGCAGAGGAGAGAGGTCCCGTAACAGAGAATCTGGCTTCATGTCAGCAGAGAATCAGTCTGCATGTCATAGCAGAGAATGAGGCTTCACGTCACCCACCACTGCAACAGTCCATTGGCATATATTTAGGCCTAGCACACAGGCAGAGCAGAGAGGTCCCGTAACAGACGATCTGGCTTCATGTCAGCAGAGAATCAGTCTGCATGTCATAGCAGAGAATGAGGCTTCACGTCAGCCACCACTGCAACAGTCCATTGGCATATATTTAGGCCTAGCACACAGGCAGAGCAGAGAGGTCCCGTAACAGACGATCTGGCTTCATGTCAGCAGAGAATCAGTCTGCATGTCATAGCAGAGAATGAGGCTTCACGTCACCCACCACTGCAACAGTCCATTGGCATATATTTAGGCCTAGCACACAGGCAGAGGAGAGAGGTCCCGTAACAGACAATCTGGCTTCATGTCAGCAGAGAATCAGTCTGCATGTCATAGCAGAGAATGAGGCTTCACGTCAGCCACCACTGCAACAGTCCATTGGCATATATTTAGGCCCAGCACCCAGGCAGAGGAGAGAGGTCCCGTAACAGACAATCTGGCTTCATGTCAGCAGAGAATTAGTCTGCATGTCATAGCAGAGAATCAGGCTTCATGTCAGCCACCACTGCAACAGTCCATTGGCATATATTTAGGCCTAGCACACAGGCAGAGGAGAGGTTCATTCAACTTTGGGTAGCCTCGCAATATAATGGTAAAATGAAAATAAAAATAGGATTGAATGAGGAAGTGCCCTGGAGTCCAATAATATATGGTTATGGGGAGGTAGTTAATGTCTAATCTGGACAAGGGACGGACAGGTCCTGTGGGATCCATGCCTGGTTCATTTTTATGAACGTCAGCTTGTCCACATTGGCTGTAGACAGGCGGCTGCGTTTGTCTGTAATGACGCCCCCTGCCGTGCTGAATACACGTTCAGACAAAACGCTGGCTGCCGGGCAGGCCAGCACCTCCAAGGCATAAAAGGCTAGCTCTGGCCACGTGGACAATTTAGAGACCCAGAAGTTGAATGGGGCCGAACCATCAGTCAGTACGTGGAGGGGTGTGCACACGTACTGTTCCACCATGTTAGTGAAATGTTGCCTCCTGCTAACACGTTGCGTATCAGGTGGTGGTGCAGTTAGCTGTGGCGTGTTGACAAAAGTTTTCCACATCTCTGCCATGCTAACCCTGCCCTCAGAGGAGCTGGCCGTGACACAGCTGCCTTGGCGACCTCTTGCTCCTCCTCTGCCTTGGCCTTGGGCTTCCACTTGTTCCCCTGTGACATTTGGGAATGCTCTCAGTAGCGCGTCTACCAACGTGCGCTTGTACTCGCGCATCTTCCTATCACGCTCCAGTGCAGGAAGTAAGGTGGGCACATTGTCTTTGTAGCGTGGATCCAGCAGGGTGGCAACCCAGTAGTCCGCACAGGTTAAAATGTGGGCAACTCTGCTGTCGTTGCGCAGGCACTGCAGCATGTAGTCGCTCATGTGTGCCAGGCTGCCCAGGGGTAAGGACAAGCTGTCCTCTGTGGGAGGCGTATCGTCATCGTCCTGCCTTTCCCCCCAGCCACGCACCAGTGATGGACCCGAGCTGCGTTGGGTGCCACCCCGCTGTGACCATGCTTCATCCTCATCCTCCTCCACCTCCTCCTCATCCTCGTCCTCCTCGTCCTCCAGTAGTGGGCCCTGGCTGGCCACATTTGTACCTGGCCTCTGCTGTTGCCAAAAACCTCCCTCTGAGTCACTTCGAAGAGACTGGCCTGAAAGTGCTAAAAATGACCCCTCTTCCTCCTCCTCCTCCTCCTCCTCCTGGGCCACCTCCTCTTCCATCATCGCCCTAAGTGTTTTCTCAAGGAGACATAGAAGTGGTATTGTAACGCTGATAACGGTGTCATCGCCACTGGCCATGTTGGTGGAGTACTCGAAACAGCGCAACAGGGCACACAGGTCTCGCATGGAGGCCCAGTCATTGGTGGTGAAGTGGTGCTGTTCTGTAGTGCGACTGACCCGTGCGTGCTGCAGCTGAAACTCCACTATGGCCTGCTGCTGCTCGCACAGTCTGTCCAGCATGTGCAAGGTGGAGTTCCACCTGGTGGGCACGTCGCATATGAGGCGGTGAGCGGGAAGGCCGAAGTTACGCTGTAGCGCAGACAGGCGAGCAGCAGCAGGATGTGAACGCCGGAAGCGCGAACAGACGGCCCGCACTTTATGCAGCAGCTCTGACATGTCGGGGTAGTTGTGAATGAACTTCTGCACCACCAAATTCAGCACATGCGCCAAGCAAGGGATGTGCGTCAAATTGGCTAGTCCCAGAGCTGCAACGAGATTTCGCCCATTATCACACACCACCAGGCCGGGCTTGAGGCTCACCGGCAGCAACCACTCGTCGGTCTGTTGTTCAATACCCCGCCACAACTCCTGTGCGGTGTGGGGCCTGTCCCCCAAACATATGAGTTTCAGAATGGCCTGCTGACGTTTACCCCGGGCTGTGCTGAAGTTGGTGGTGAAGGTGTGTGGCTGACTGGATGAGCAGGTGGAAGAAGAGGAGGAGGAAGCCGAGAAGGAGGAGGTGGCAACAGGAGGCAAAGAATGTTGCCCTGCGATCCTTGGCGGCGGAAGGACGTGCGCCAAACAGCTCTCCGCCTGGGGCCCAGCTGCCACTACATTTACCCAGTGTGCAGTTAGGGAGATATAGCGTCCCTGGCCGTGCTTACTGGTCCACGTATCTGTGGTTAGGTGGACCTTGCTACAGATGGCGTTGCGCAGTGCACACTTGATTTTATCGGATACTTGGTTGTGCAGGGAAGGCACGGCTCTCTTGGAGAAGTAGTGCCGGCTGGGAACAACATACTGTGGGACAGCAAGCGACATGAGCTGTTTGAAGCTGTCTGTGTCCACCAGCCTAAATGACAGCATTTCATAGGCCAGTAGTTTAGAAATGCTGGCATTCAGGGCCAGGGATCGAGGGTGGCTAGGTGGGAATTTACGCTTTCTATCAAATGTTTGTGAGATGGAGAGCTGAACGCTGGCGTGTGACATGGTTGAGACGCTTGGTGACGGAGGTGGTGGTGGTGGTGTTGGTGGTACATCCCCTGTTTGCTGGGCGGCAGGTGCCAACGTTCCTCCAGAGGCGGAGGAAGAGGCCGAGGCGGCAGCAGCAGAATAGGCCGAGGCGGCAGCAGCAGAAGAGGTAGCAGGGGGAGCCTGAGTGACTTCCTTGGTTTTAAGGTGTTTACTCCACTGCAGTTCATGCTTTGCATGCAGGTGCCTGGTCATGCAGGTTGTGCTCAGGTTCAGAACGTTAATGCCTCGCTTCAGGCTCTGATGGCACAGCGTGCAAACCACTCGGGTCTTGTCGTCAGCACATTGTTTGAAGAAGTGCCATGCCAGGGAACTCCTTGAAGCTGCCTTTGGGGTGCTCGGTCCCAGATGGCGGCGGTCAGTAGCAGGCGGAGTCTCTTGGCGGCGGGTGTTCTGCTTTTGCCCACTGCTCCCTCTTTTGCTACGCTGTTGGCTCGGTCTCACCACTGCCTCTTCCTCCGAACTGTGAAAGTCAGTGGCACGACCTTCATTCCATGTGGGGTCTAGGACCTCATCGTCCCCTGCATCGTCTTCCACCCAGTCTTGATCCCTGACCTCCTGTTCAGTCTGCACACTGCAGAAAGACGCAGCAGTTGGCACCTGTGTTTCGTCATCATCAGAGACATGCTGAGGTGGTATTCCCATGTCCTCATCATCAGGAAACATAAGTGGTTGTGCGTCAGTGCATTCTATGTCTTTCACCGCTGGGGAAGGGCTAGGTGGATGCCCTTGGGAAACCCTGCCAGCGGAGTCTTCAAACAGCATAAGAGACTGCTGCATAACTTGAGGCTGAGACAGTTTCCCTGGTATGCATGGGGGTGATGTGACAGACTGATGGGGTTGGTTTTCAGGCGCCATCTGTGCGCTTTCTGCAGAAGACTGGGTGGGAGATAATGTGAACGTGCTGGATCCACTGTCGGCCACCCAATTGACTAATGCCTGTACCTGCTCAGGCCTTACCATCCTTAGAACGGCATTGGGCCCCACCATATATCGCTGTAAATTCTGGCGGCTACTGGGACCTGAGGTAGTTGGTACACTAGGACGTGTGGATGTGGCAGAACGGCCACGTCCTCTCCCAGCACCAGAGGGTCCACTAACACCACCACGACCATGTCCACGTCCGCGTCCCTTACTAGATGTTTTTCTCATTGTTATGGTTCACCACAACAACAAATATATTATTTGGCCCAATGTATTGTATTCAAATTCAGCGGGATATAAATTTGAGGCCTAGTATTTAGGCGCTGGGTGACCGGTATGGATTTAGTGACAGAATTAGACTTGGAAATGCACAGAAGCGTGTGTGTGTGAAGTTATTCTGAATGACCCAATGTGCACCTTGAATATTATATACCCTTTTAGGGATAGATTTCAAATAGCTCTGATATAGCAGAAACCACTAAATTATGAAATTGCTAAATTGGGAATTGTATTTCAACCCAGAACAAAAAATGTGCTTTGACGGACACTAAATAACTTTCCCAGCCACAACAGGACAGCCTTAACGAGAGATTTAGCAGGATATAAATTTGAGGCCTAGTATTTAGGCGCTGGGAGACAGGTATGGGTTTAGTGACAGAATTAGACTTAGAAATACACAGTAGCGGGTGTGTGTGAAGTTATTCTGAATGACCCAATGTGCACCTTGAATATTATATACCCTTTTAGGGATAGATTTCAAATAGCTCTGATATAGCAGAAACCACTAAATTATGAAATTGCTAAATTGGGAATTGTATTTCAACCCAGAACAAAAAATGTGCTTTGACGGACACTAAATAACTTTCCCAGCCACAACAGGACAGCGTTAACGAGAGATTTAGCAGGATATAAATTTGAGGCCTAGTATTTAGGCGCTGGGTGACAGGTATGGGTTTAGTGACAGAATTAGACTTGGAAATACACAGTAGCGGGTGTGTGTGAAGTTATTCTGAATGACCCAATGTGCACCTTGAATATTATATAACCTTTTAGGGATAGATTTCAAATAGCTCTGATATAGCAGAAACCACTAAATTATGAAATTGCTAAATTGGGAATTGTATTTCAACCCAGAACAAGAAATGTGCTTGAACGGACACTAAATAACTCGCCCAGCTACAGCACTAAGGACAGATTTAGCTGGATATGAATTTGAGGCCTAGTATTTAGGCGCTGGGTGACAGGTATGGGTTTAGTGACAGAATTAGACTTGGAAATACACAGTAGCGGGTGTGTGTGAAGTTATTCTGAATGACCCAATGTGCACCTTGAATATTATATACCCTTTTAGGGATAGATTTCAAATAGCTCTGATATAGCAGAAACCACTAAATTATGAAATTGCTAAATTGGGAATTGTATTTCAACCCAGAACAAGAAATGTGCTTGAACGGACACTAAATAACTCGCCCAGCTACAGCACTAAGGACAGATTTAGCTGGATATGAATTTGAGGCCTAGTATTTAGGCGCTGGGTGACAGGTATGGGTTTAGTGACAGAATTAGACTTGGAAATACACAGTAGCGGGTGTGTGAAGTTATTCTGAATGTCCCTATGTGCACCTTCAATATGATCTACCCTTTTAGGGATAGATTTCAAATAGCTCTGATATAGCAGAAACCACTAAATTATGAAATTGCTAAATTGGGAATTGTATTTCAACCCAGAACAAGAAATGTGCTTGAACGGACACTAAATAACTCGCCCAGCTACAGCACTAAGGACAGATTTAGCTGGATATGAATTTGAGGCCTAGTATTTAGGCGCTGGGTGACAGGTATGGGTTTAGTGACAGAATTAGACTTGGAAATACACAGTAGCGGGTGTGTGTGAAGTTATTCTGAATGACCCAATGTGCACCTTGAATATTATATACCCTTTTAGGGATAGATTTCAAATAGCTCTGATATAGCAGAAACCACTAAATTATGAAATTGCTAAATTGGGAATTGTATTTTAACCCAGAACAAGAAATGTGCTTGAACGGACACTAAATAACTCGCCCAGCTACAGCACTAAGGACAGATTTAGCTGGATATAAATTTGAGGCCTAGTATTTAGGCGCTGGGTGACAGGTATGGGTTTAGTGACAGAATTAGACTTGGAAATGCACAGTAGCGGGTGTGTGTGAAGTTATTCTGAATGTCCCTATGTGCACCTTCAATATGATCTACCCTTTTAGGGATAGATTTCAAATAGCTCTGATATAGCAGAAACCACTAAATTATGAAATTGCTAAATTGGGAATTGTATTTCAACCCAGAACAAGAAATGTGCTTGAACGGACACTAAATAACTCGCCCAGCTACAGCACTAAGGACAGATTTAGCTGGATATAAATTTGAGGCCTAGTATTTAGGCGCTGGGTGACAGGTATGGGTTTAGTGACAGAATTAGACTTGGAAATGCACAGTAGCGGGTGTGTGAAGTTATTCTGAATGTCCCTATGTGCACCTTCAATATGATCTACCCTTTTAGGGATAGATTTCAAATAGCTCTGATATAGCAGAAACCACTAAATTATGAAATTGCTAAATTGGGAATTGTATTTCAACCCAGAACAAGAAATGTGCTTGAATGGACACTAAATAACTCGCCCAGCTACAGCACTAACGACAGATTTAGCTGGATATGAATTTGAGGCCTAGTATTTAGGCGCTGGGTGACAGGTATGGGTTTAGTGAAAGAATTAGACTTGGAAATGCACAGTAGCGGGTGTGTGAAGTTATTCTGAATGACCCTATGTGCACCTTGAATATTATATACCCTTTTAGGGATAGATTTCAAATAGCTCTGATACAGCAGAAACCACTAAATTTTTAAATTGCTAAATTGGGAATTGTATTTCAACCCAGAACAAAAAATGTGCTTTGACGGACACTAAATAACTTTCCCAGCCACAACAGGACAGCGGTAACGAGAGATTTAGCGGGATATAAATTTGAGGCCTAGTATTTAGGCGCTGGGTGACCGGTATGGATTTAGTGACAGAATTAGACTGGGATATGGCCAAAAAATAACCACACTATTGCTGGTTAAATGCACTTGGTGATGGGCGCAGCTTGCCCCTGATGTAGTATATGGCCAAAAAATGAACAGACTATTGCTGGTTAAATGCACTTGGTGTCACAGCTTGACCAACCACACTACTGAGGGTTAAATGCACTTGGTGACGGGCGCAGCTTGCCCCTGATTTAGTATATGGCCAAAAAATGAACAGACTATTGCTGGTTAAATGCACTTGGTGTGATAGCTTGACCAACCACACTACTGAGGGTTAAATGCACTTGGTGACGGGCGCAGCTTGCCCCTGATGTAGTATATGGCCAAAAAATAAACAGACTATTGCTGGTTAAATGCACTTGGTGTGACAGCTTTACCCTGATGTAGGCTTTAGCCAAAAAACAAACGCACCATTGAGGGTTAAATGCACTTGGTGACAGGCGCAGCTTGCCCCTGATGTAGTATATGGCCAAAAAATAAACAGACTATTGCTGGTTAAATGCACTTGGTGTGACAGCTTCACCCTGATGTAGGCTTTAGCCAAAAAACAACCACACCATTGAGGGTTAAATGCACTTGGTCGCAGCTTGTGCTGGCGCACCACAAGACACAAAATGGCCGCCGATCACCCCAGAAAAATGTGACTGACAAACGGTCTGGGCAGCCTAAAAACAGTGAGCAATTGAGGATCAGCAGCTCAATGATCCACAGCTGCAGATCGATCAGTTAATCAAGTCCTTTGGAGGAGTTAATCTGCCTAATCTCGCCCTACTGTCGCAGCCGCAACCTCTCCCTACGCTAATCAGAGCAGAGTGACGGGCGGCGCTATGTGACTCCAGCTTAAATAGAGGCTGGGTCACATGGTGCTCTGGCCAATCACAGCCATGCCAATAGTAGGCATGGCTGTGATGGCCTCTTGGGGCAAGTAGTATGACGCTTGTTGATTGGCTGCTTTGCAGCCTTTCAAAAAGCGCCAAGAAAGCGTCACAAAAGCGCGAAGAAAGCGACGAACACCGAACCCGAACCCGGACTTTTACGAAAATGTCCGGGTTCGGGTCCGTGTCACGGACACCCCAAAATTCGGTACGAACCCGAACTATACAGTTCGAGTTCACTCATCCCTATGTATTAGTAATACACACAGTATTACTCATACAGCCAATGCATTCCAATACAGAAGTATTGGAATACATTGTAAAGGATTAGACCCCCAAAAAGTTCAAATCCCAAAGTGGGACAAAACAAAAAAAGTTAAAAAATAAAGTTTTCCCCCCCAAAAATTAAAAGTTTCAAGTAAAAATAAACAAAAACGTATTTTTCCCCAAATAAAGTTAAAAAAAAATTGGTAAAAAATAGGGGGGGAAAAAGTATACATATTAGGTATCGCCGTGTCCGTATCGACCGGCTCTATAAACATATCACATGAACTAACCCCTCAGATGAACACCGTGAAAAAAAAAACTGTGCTAAATAAACCATTTTTTGTCACCTTACATCACAAAAAGTTCAACAGCAAGCGTTTAAAAAGGCATTTGCCCACCAAAATAGTACCAATCTAACCATCACCTGACCCCGCAAAAAATGAGCACCTACCTGAGACAATCACCCAAAAAAAAAAAATATATGGCTCAGAATATGGAAACACTAAAATATATATTTTTTTGTTTTAAAAAAGCTGTTATTGTGTAAAACTTACATAGATAAAAAAAAATGCATACACATTTGGTATTGCCGCGTTCGTGTCGACCGGCATTATAAAATTATCCCATGACCTAACCCCTCAAAAGAACACCGTAAAAAAAAAAAAAAAAAACTGTGCTAAATAAACCATTTTTTGTCACCTTACATCACAAAAAGTGTAATAGCAAGTGATCAGAAAAGTCATATGCACCCCAAAATAGTGCCAATCAAACCGTCATCTCATCCCGCAACAACATGAGACCCTACCTAAGATAATACATCAAAAACTGAAAAAACTTTGGCTCTCAGAATACGGAAACACTAAAACATGATTTTTTTGCTTCAAAAATGAAATCATTGTGTAAAACTTACATAAATAAAAAAAAAGTATACATATTAGGTATTGCCGCATCCGTGACAACCTGGTCTAAAAAAAAAATCACATGATCTAACCTGTCAGATAAATGTTGTAAATAACAAAAAATAAAAACTGTGCCAAAACAGATATTCCTTGTTATCCTGCCTCACAAAAAGTGTAATATAAAGCAACCAAAAATCATATGTACCCTAAACTAGTACAAACAATACTGCCACCCTATCCCGTAGTTTCTAAAATGGGGCCACTTTTTTGGAGTTTCTACTCTAGAGGTGCATCAGGGGGGCTTCAAATGGGACATGGTGTAAAAAAAAAACAGTCCAGCAAAATCTGCTTTCCAAAATTCCTTTCCTTCTGCGCCCTGCCATGTGCCAGTACAGCTTTTTACGACCACATATGGGGTGTTTCTGTAAACTACAGAATCAGGGCCATAAATATAGAGTTTTGTTTGGCTGTTAACCCTTGCTTTGTTACTGGGAAAAATTGATTAAAATGGAAAATTTGCCCAAAAATTTTAATTCTGAAATTTCATCTCTATTTGCCAATAACTCTTGTAGAACACCTAAAAAGTCACCGACGTTTGTAAAATCTGTTTTGAATACCTTTAGGGGTGTATTTTGTTATATGGGGTCACTTTTATGGAGTTTCTACTCTAGGGTTGCATCAGGGGGGCTTCAAATGGGACATGGTGTAAAAAAAAACATTCCAGCAAAATCTGCCTTCCAAAAACCGTATGGCATTCCTTTCCTTCTGTGCCTTGCCGTGTGCCCGTACAGTAGTTTACGACCACATATGGGATGTTTCTGTAAACTACAGAATCAGGGCCATAAGTATTGAGTTTGGTTTGGCTGTTAACTTTTGCTTTGTAACTGGAAAAAAATTATTAAAATGGAAAATCTGCCAAAAAAGTGAAATTGTATCTCTATTTTCCATTAATTCTTGTGGAACACCTAAAGGGTGTTTTTAACCACCACAGCTTCCCTACCCTAAACCCCCTTAATGACCAGGCCACTTTTTACAATTCTGCACTGCACTACTTTCTCGGTTTATTGCTCGGTCATACAACTTACCACCCAAATGAATTTTACCTCCTTTTATTCACACTAATAGAGCTTTTATTTGGTGGTAGTTCATTGCTGCTGACATTTTTACTTTTTTTGTTATTAATCGAAATTGACCGAAATTTTTGCAAAAAAATTACATTTTTCACTTTCAGTTGTAAATTTTTTAAAATAAAACTACATTTCTATATAAATTTTTCTCAAAATTTATGGTTCTACATGTCTTTGATAAAAAAAAATGCAATAAGTGTATATTTATTGGTTTGCGCAAAAGTTATAGCGTTTGCAAACTATGGTACAAAAATGTGAATTTCCGCACTTTGAAGCAGCTCTGACTTTCTGAGCACCTGTCATGTTTCCTGAGGTTCTACAATGCCCAGACAGTAGAAACACCCAACAAATGACCCCATTTCAGAAAGTAGACACCCTAAGGTATTCGCTGATGGGCATAGTGAGTTCATGGAAGTTTTTTGTCACAAGCTAGCGGAAAATGATTGTAAAACAAAAAAAAAGTCTCATATTCCACTAACTTGTGATAAAAAATAAAATTTTACATGAACTAACCATACCCCTCACGGAATACCTTAAGGTGTCTTCTTTCCAAAATGGGGTCACATGTTGGGTATTTATACTGCCCTTGCATTTTAGGGGCCCTAAAGCGTGAGAAGTAGTTTGGAATCCAAATGCGTAAAAATGCCCTGTGAAATCCTGAAAGTACTCATTGGAATTTGTGCCCCTTTGCGCATCTTCGCTGCAAAAAAGTGTCACACATGTGGTATCGCCATACTCAGGAGAAGTACGGCAATGTGTTTTGGGGTGTCTTTTTACATATACCCAAGCTGGGTGAGAGAAATATCTCTCTAAAAGACAACTTTTCCCATTTTTTTATGCAAAGTTGTCATTTGACAGAGATATTTCTCTCACCCAGCATGGGTATATGTAAAAATAGACCCCAAAACACATTGCCCTACTTCTCCTGATTACGGCGATACCACATGCGTGACACTCTTTTGCAGCCTAGGTGCGCAAAGGGGCCCAAATTCCAATGAGTATCTTGAGGATTTTACAGGGCATTTTTTACGCATTTGGATTCCAAATTACTTCTCACGCTTAAGGGCCCCTAAAATGCCAGGGCAGTATAACTACCCCACAAGTGACCCCATTTTGGAAAGAAGACACCCCACGGTATTCCGTGAGGGGCATGGCGAGTTCCTAGAATATATTTTTTTTGGGGCACAAGTTAGCGGAAATTTTTTCTTTTATTTTTTCTTACAAAGTCTCATATTCCACTAACTTGTGACAAAAAATAAAATTTTACATTAACTCACCATACACCTCACGGCATACCTTGGGGTGTCGTCTTTCAAAAATGGGGTCACATGTGGGGTATTTATACTGCCCTTTCATTTTAGGGGCCCTAAAGCGTAAGAAGTAGTTTGGAATCCAAATGCGTAAAAATGCCCTGTGAAATTCTGAAAGCACTCATTGGAATTTAGGCCCCTTTGCGCATCTTGGCTGCAAAAAAGTGTCACACATGTGGTATCGCCGTACTCAGGAGATGTAGGGCAATGTGTTTTGGGGTGTCTTTTTACATATACCCATGCTGGGTGAGAGAAATATCTCAGTAAAAGTCAACTTTTCCAATTTTTTTAAACAAAGTTGTCATTTTACAGAGATATTTCTCTCACCCAGCATGGCTATATGTAAAAAAACACCCCAAAACACATTTCCCTACTTCTCCTGAGTACGGCGATACCAAGTGTGCCACTTTTTTGCAGCCTAGGTGCAAAGGAGCCCAAATTCCAATGAGTACCTTTTAAGAGGGCCTTTTTAGACATTTGGATTCCAGACTTCTTCTCACGCTTTAGGGCCCCTAAAATGCCAGAACAGTATAAATACCCCACATGTGACCCCATTTTGGAAAGAAGACACCCCAAGGTATTCTGTAAGGGGCATGGCGAGTTCATAGAAGATTTTTTTTGCCACAAGTTAGCAGAAATTGATTTTTCTTTGTTTTATCTCACAAAGTCTCCCTTTCCGCTAACTTAGAACCAAAAAGTTCAATCTTTCATGGACTCAATACACCCCTCAGCAAATACCTTGGGGTGTCTTCTTTCCAAAATTGGGTCATTTGTGGGGTGTTTGTACTGCCCTGGCATTTGAAGGTCTCCGCAATTATTACATGTATGGCCAGCATTTGGAGTTTCTGCTATTCTCCTTATATTGAGCATACGCGTAATGAGATTTATTTTTCTGTTCAGCCTCTGGGCTGAATGAAAAAATGAATGGCACAGATTTCTTCATTCGCATCAATCAACTTTTTTTTTTTTTTTTATCGCTGCGGCGATAAAAGAATCAGTTTTGATATTTTTTATCAATCGCAGCGGCTTCCTGTACTTTGCTAGCCTCCCATTTGTAAGACAGGCTTGCTTTTTTACTTGGGTAGTCTCAGGGAATACCGCCTAAATTTAGTTGATCATCTGACTAATCCAGCGGGTCAGAATATGAACCTGTAGAAAGCAGTGGCAGTCTGACCCAAAGTTCGGACAATGAGGTTGAGGTCCCTGATACCACCAGGCGTACCCAGCCCCGTGTTGCTAGACCACAGGTTACGCAGGATCCGCTTCAACGGCAGCAGAGTGGGGCTAGCGCTGTTGGATTATGTGGTGAGGCATACACCAGCAGCGCAGCCCATCCTGGACCTAGTACCAGCACTGCCGTAGAACATGGTGAAGTGGCGAGCACCAGAAGGGCAGTTGAAGCTGGTAGGGTGGCACGTGCATTAGTTCCCCCTTCGCAGCCACCGCACACACAGGCCCGTAGAGCCTCTACAGTCCCTGAGGTGCTGGCAAACCCTGATTGGCAGCCCCCAACTTCAGCCGCACCAGTAGTTCCCCCTTTCACCGCCCAGTGTGGAGTTCGGGTTAAGACAGCTCAGATCGGATCGGCACTGGGTTTTTTTGAGCTGTTCTTGACTGCGATGCTCTTGGACAGTCGTGACAGAAACAAACTGGTATGCCACTCAATTTATAACCGCAAACCCGGGAAGCTTTTATGCCCAGTCGTACCGGTGTAAACCCGTCCAAGTCTCCGAATTTAAAACTTTTCTGGGCCTTCTCCTCAACATGGGCCTGACAAAAAAGCATGAATTGCGGTCATATTGGTCCACAAACCCAATTCATCACATGCCCATGTTCTCTGCTGCCATGTCCAGGACACGATTTGAGACCATCCTGCGTTTCCTGCACTTTAGAGACAACGGCACCTCTCGTCCCAGAGACCACCCAGCTTTTGACCGGCTCCACAAAATTCTGGCCCTGATAGACCACTTTAACACCAGATTTGCAGATTTGCATATCCCTGAGCAAAACATCTGCATAGACGAGTCCCTTATACATTTTACCGGGTGCCTTGGCTTCAAACAATACATCCCAAGCAAGCGCGCCCGTTATGGGGTCAAATTGTATAAGCTCTGTGAAAGGGCCACAGGCTATACCCACAAATTTCGAGTCTATGATGGTAAAGTTCAGACCCTGGAGCCGGTCGGTTGCCCTGACTACCTGGGGAGCAGTGGGAAGACAGTCTGAGACTTGGTGTCACTCTTATTTGGCAAGGGGCACCATCTTTATGTGGACAATTTTTACACAAGTGTGCCCCTCTTCAGGGATTTGTTTTTAGAACAGGTTAGCTGCTGTGGCACCGCGCGACCTAGTCTCCGGGGCTTCCCCCAACGGCTCGTTACCACCCGTCTTGCAAGGGAGGAGAGGGCTGCCTTGTGTAACAAAGAACCGCTCAAGGTGAAATGGAGAGACAAGCGTGACGTTTACATGCTCTCCTCCATTCACGCAGACACGACAATCAAATTTGAACGAGCAACTGGAGTCATTGAAAAGCCCCTCTGTGTGCAAAACTATAATTCGCTCATGGGAGAGGTGGACTTCAATGACCAGATGTTGGCTCCGTATTTAGTGTCCCGCAGTACCAGACACTGGTATAAGAAGGTGTCTGTATATCTAATTCATTTGGCGATGTACAATAGTTTTGTTCTCTACAGGAAGGCTGGGAGAACAGGATCCTTCCTCAAATTTCAGGAAGAGATCATCGAGAACCTCCTGTATCCAGCCTAATTTTTCTGGCCTCTGGTGCTGCACTGTGGCTGCAAAAACAAAACAAAAAAAAGGCACATACATTTGTCAATTCCCCTTCGTGATCGTTACCTTGTTGTGGTGAAGGGGCTTGTGTATCACAACGAAGCGACCACCTCTATGAGTGTGTTGGCAATGGCAACGTTGGCACACCCCAGATGATAAGGTCGTTGCTTAATTGTGAAAAGACCAAAAGCGATCGGCTGGATAATTTTGCATAGAAAAAACATACATTTTCGTTGTGATCATCTAAGGTGATCATTAAAGCCTACTAGGCCAACAATGTGCCCACACTGCAGAATCATTGTTTTCTGGGTCACTTAACTGTCACTGAACTACCTCAGCACGACCATAGGCTTTGAAAATACCCCATTGCCTGCAATCTCCCAAACGTGCGCATGAGCACAGTCATCACTACACCAAGATTGACGCATAGAGGAATAACATTTATGTCATGAGTGTGTCAACTATTGACAACTCTTTGCGGTTGTCTAAAATCTATTCCATACACATCCCCTTATAGGTGACGTAACAGGGATTAAACTAATAGGAATAGTACTACTTAACACACCTTATAATAATAATAATAATAATAATAATAATAATACTAGTGAACGTAACAGGGATTAAACTGATTAAAGCATCTTTTTCCATCTCCCGGTTCCTAAAATCGATTCCATATACACGTCCCCTGATAGGGGACGTAACAGGGATTAAACTGATAGGAATAGTACTACTTAACACACCACTGCTATCTGGTGGCACATTCAATTGCACGCGCAGTGCCCCAAATTGGAAGTAGGAGGACCGACCAAGCATCTTTTTCCATCTCCCGGTTCCTAAAATCGATTCCATTTACACGTCCCCTGATAGGGGACGTAACAGGGATTGAACTGATAGGAATAGTACTACTTAACACACCACTCCTATCTGGTGGCATATTCGATTACATGCGCAGGGCCCCAAATTGGAAGTAGGAGGAGCGACCAAGCATCTTTTTCCATCTCCCGGTTCCTAAAATCTATTCCATACATGTCCCCTGATAGGGGATGTAACAGGGATTAAACCGATAGGAATAGTACCACTTAACACACCACTCTTATCTGGTGGCACAGTATATTGCATGCGCAGTGCCCCAAATTGGAAGGAGAAGGACCAACCAAGCATCTTTTTCCATCTCCCGATTCCTAAAATCTATTCCATACATGTCCCCTGATAGGGGAAGTAACACACCTTATAATAACGCAGAGAGAGGCAATGCAGAGAGAGGAGTCTGAAAAAGAGGAGTCAGAGGAGGAAGGAGGCTTTGAGGAGGTGGAAGACCAAACACAGCAGGCGTCCCAGGGGGCTTGTTGTCACCTTTTGGGGACCCTTGGTGTTGTATGTGGCTGGGTGGAGGAAGAGACCTTCAATGACATCAGTGAGGACAAGGAACGGGACATGGCTAGCTTCGTATCCAACCTTGTGCAAATGGGGAGTTTGCGGTTGTTTGCTGTGCGTTAAACAGGGAGTTTGGTCTGTCATAGTTTGGTGTGTCGCTGTGAAGCGGGCGTAACCCTTACACTACCTGATCGATACAACATCATACCTGATGTTTTAAAGCACGTTATTCCAAACAATTTAGGAATGTTAGGTGATTTATTCCCTTTATGGATTAAAACCCGACTCTGCGTCAACTACGTTATTTTCCATGGGAGTTTAGCCATGGATCCCCCGCCGGCATGCCACAGTCCAGGTGTTAGTCCCCTTGAAACAACCTTTCCATCACTATTGTGGCCAGAAAGAGTTCCTGTGGGTTTTAAAATTCGCCTGCCTATTGAAGTCAATGGTGGTTCGCCCGGTTTGCCCGTTCGCGAACATTTTCAAAAATGTTATGTTCGCGATATCTCTAGCTCTGATATACCACTGATATACCTAGTAGACAGGTAAAAAAAATTCATTAATTTGTCTGTTACATATTCGGGGGAAATTCACCAATTTTTGGGTGTGATGCACCCCGGCTGTACCTAGTAGACAGTTAAAAACATTTCACTATTTTGTCTGTTACATTTTTGGGTGAAATTCACCAATTTTTGGGTGTGATATACCCCTGCTCTACCTAGTAGACAGGTAACATTTCACTAATTTATCTGTTACATTTTTGGGAGAAATTCACAAATTTTTGGCTGTGATATACCCCTGCTCTACATAGTAGACAGGTAATATTTCACTAATTTGTCTGTTACATATTTGGGTGTAATTCACCAATTTTTGGCTGTGATATACCCCTGCTCTACCTAGTAGACAGGTTAATAAATTTCAAAAAAATTTCAGTTACATTCTTGGGTGACATTTTACCATTTTTGCCGTGAATAAACCCCTGCTCTGCATAGGTGACAGGGACGGAAATTTTTAAAAATCATCTGTTCCATTGGTGGGTGACTGTCACGACTGTGACTGATCCAGACAGGTCTGGGAGGAGAAGGTCGCAGCGACTTGCTACTCGCGATAGCTTGTGAGTTTGCTCCGTGGTTCAGGGTATGTCATCCGGGTTTTGCCTTGTGAACCTTTTTGTCCTGACTGGGAGTTTGTAGGCATCCTTCTCAGGTGAGTCCTGTCTGCCACTCCCAGCTACTATATTAGTTTCAGTTTCACTTGCAGTCATTGCCAGATATAGTCCTTACTTC
The DNA here is from genome assembly GCF_014858855.1 of Bufo gargarizans. Taxonomy (NCBI): domain Eukaryota; kingdom Metazoa; phylum Chordata; class Amphibia; order Anura; family Bufonidae; genus Bufo; species Bufo gargarizans. Next base: position 724,183,559 of record NC_058081.1, on the reverse strand, counting down.
CAGTGCTATGCTGACCTTTGGAGGAGATCGTTTGACGGTATTGCTGTGGAGCTCTGGTCTGGCGTGGACTGTCGTTGTTGGGATCACCTTCTCTGCTCGTGACTGGATAAGTCTATGTTATAGATTGTTTGTTTGTTTGTTGCTGTCTTCCTCTGTTGTTCTCCTAGACGTGAGTGATGGTGACTAGTGCTCCCATCTGCCTTTCCCCAGGCTAGTCTTGTTAGGGTGACTAAGGGTTTAGGCATCCTGCTCGCCGCACGGGTTCACATCCCGTCTAGGGTATCAGGGCAGACAGGTGCCAGCTTAGGGTTAGTCAGGGGTGACCATTCTATTTCCCATCCGTAGATAAGGGTCCCCCTTCCCCTCCGTCTGGTGCGAAACGACTGCTGCTGGGATAGCGGTCGTGACAGTGAGATTAACCCATTTCTGGTGATCAAAAAACCATGCTCTGCATAGGTGACAGGGAATTAAATTTGTAATATTCATCTTTGATTGGCCCTTTTATTCGATCCTTCTGCTTTTATAACTTGTCCCACATTTCAGCTCAATCACATTGCAGCCATTGACCTCCCTTGGATGTGGTATCCCTTTCTCGCGCTCCCTCTCCGGGGTGGAACCCTGATTCGCCAATAACTAAGATCAACATGGTAGGCTCAGAAAAGAACATCGAAAGTTGATAGAGAAGATATCCAAATGGATCATGGATGTCAAGGGGACATGCGATCAGGCAGAAGTTATCTAGAGTCAACAAAGCGGCAGCAGGGCCTCACCTGTCTAATGTTTACAAATCCAAAATACCGCACCGCCGAGAAGGTGATTTTACCCCCAACAGTCCATACTGACTGACTGCTACTGCTGCTGCCTCCGTGAACCCCTGCACAACTACATCCTGGGCATGTTGGCTACTGCGAAGTAGGTGGTCTACCCCGGGCACGTTTGGCTTCAGACTTCCCACTTCTGCCACCCTGCAGACTCCCAACCATGCTACCACCTTGCTGGATCAGCCGCTGCCTCACGGGCAAGCTACCACCCTCTTCTCTTGATGATGATGATGATGAAGCCCCTTCTGCACCCAGCTGCCAAGTGCGATCGGCTTCATCATCATCGAGTAGTGTCTGATGTCATCCTCAACGATGTCTGGGTCAGGAGCCTGACTGCTCGCAATACCACCTCCCATGCCCCTCTTCTCATCACTGCTTGCCTGCCTAGCAGAGGAAGCGGCGGATGTCTTCTCCAGATCTTGGCAGGGCAGGAGCTGCTGACTGTCCTCTAGTTGCTCGTTCTTGCTGTATAGTGGAGCTGAGCCTACAGCATACAATACTTCCTTGGGTGAGGTAACAGCAAAGGACAGAGGCAGTTTGAGGACAGGTAAGGGCACAGGGCCTGCTCCCGGGCCATGCCAACTAAGGGTTGTGTCTGACGAACCCACTAACTGTTGGCTGGGGGTGTCTGATGTCACTTGTAGTGATGATTGAGCATGCTCGACTGAACACCTGAAATGCAATGCTCGAGTTTCCTTTCCGCACGTTTTCATGCAGGGAGGTACTGGCATGCATTGTAATGCATTAGCCATGTTGGCTACTGGCATTACAGTGATTGGCTGGCCGGAACACGTCATCAGGTGCTATAAAGCAGCTGTCCCCAACCGCCGGGCCGTGGGAATACAGAGGAGCGGAGATGCCCGCGGGTTAATGATCTATGACACGTGTTCGGCTCAGCCTTAGTCAGGGAGAGTTGAGCATAGGAAAGGATAGACAGTGTAGGGAGATTTTTATTACAAGAAACTTTTCAGAGACCCAAAAGTCCTTTTAAGGACTATTGTGTGTGACAGCAGCAATATATATTCTTAGAGTATCCTGCGCTAAATAGCGTCTGATAGGCAGCTGCGGACAGTAACATTAGCTGCGTCACATCTCCTGTGTAAAGTTTGCACATCCCTAAAATATCAGTGACATCCAGTGTTCTTTTTCCAGAGACGGTGTCCGCTGCGGACAGTAACATTAGCTGCGTCACATCTCCAGTGTAAAATGTAAGCTTCCAAAAAATTTCTGACATCCAGTGTACTTTTTCCGTAGACAGTGTCCGTTGCGTACAGTGACATTACCAGGGGCACATCTCCAGCGTAACGCGTGCGGTTAAAAAATTTATCTGTGACATACAGTGTACTTTTTCCGTAGACGGTGTCCGCTTCTGACAGTGACATTACCAGCGCCACATCTGCAGTGTAACGGGTGCGCTGAAAAATTTATTTTGCTTTGGTCGTCTTGTGCTGGTCCAAGAATTTCACCTCTAGTGGCGCAATACGGATGCCCCCAGCCATCCCTCTTAACCATGGCCCTAGTTCCGAAAACCAGCAAAATAGAACCGGAGTCCTATTCCATTATTCCCAGCTGAAGTATTCAGGCGACCCAGCCAATGTAATATATTCGCAATAAATTTGTGATAAATTTGCGATTAGAATATTCAACACTATTTGCGAACATTGATGGCCAGTTCGCAGTGTTCGCCTGCGAACACGTGCAGACTGCCATCTTGATGCACAAGTCCGGCGATGCACAGGTAAGCCCTTACCTGTGCCGCGAGCCAGTTTAAAATCAAATGCGGGCAGCGGGAGCAGGCAGTTCCGAGAACAGCCCGATGAAGGGCCCTGGCGGGTGTTCTCGGAACTGCCTGCTCCCGCTGACAGCATTTGATTTCAGACCGGCTTGAGGCACAGGCACAGGTAAGGGCTTACCTGTGCATTGCCGGACTTGTGAGTCAAGATGGCAGTCCGCATGTGTTCGCAGGCGAACACTGCGAAATGGCCATCAATGTTTGCGAATACTAATATATAGAACTATATTCTAAATATTTGCAAATTCTCGAAGTGGCAATATTTGAATATTTGCGCTCAACACTACTAAGCAGCAAGCAGACACCCATCATTTTTTTAATGGTCAGCTCAGCAGCAGGCCCTCGCATATAATTTTTTAGAGGGTCATCTCACCAGCAGGCCCTCACCTACAATCTTATACAGGGTCAGCTCACCAGCAGGCCCTCACCTACAATCTTTTTAAATGGACAGCTCACCAGCAGGCCCTCACCTACAATCTTTTTGAGGGTCAGCTCACCTGCAGGCCCTCACCTAATTATACCTAATAGATAATTTGCACGCATGCTGCCTTGCTTGGAAGTTGTAGCCGTAGCTGTTTCTCAGGTTCCCTGTACATAATCAAACTCTGATTCCCCGTTACCCGTGGTCACCGTGGTTTGCACTGAAAAATAACATTGAAAAATGATAGTGCAGAGATCCGAATGGATCGTCCCCATCACGGGGATGTGCGATCGGGCCCAGGTTATCTAGAGTCACCAAAATCGGCAGCAGCCCCTCACCCATAATGTTTTAGATGGTCAGATCAGTAAGCTCTTGCTCCAAATGTTTTTGAGGGCCTCCTTTATGTGATATACAGGTTGTATCGGAGTGCCTCTTCCTTGTAATTTTTGGCAGCACTTGCACTTTATATACAACTAAATATACAGGAAAGAATGTTTATCTTTGGTTTTGTGCGTATTTTTGTCAGTCTGTAAAAGTTGCGTACTACTCGGACAACATCGTTCCCAGCAGCGACCTGAATGTCCAAGATGCATCCAGACATCCTCCCCATGCTGTTCCTGAACCATTTCAGTGGTGTTTCCATCAATTTCTGACCTTTTCCTATGAACCAGGCGCCCTCCCCTCTTCAGAGCAGGGGGTGCCTGGTTTAATGCTTGGGTTCTCCCATTGACTTCCATTGTGTTCAGGTGCTCGGTAGAGCACCCAAACATCCCTATGTGTTCGGCCCAAGCCGCCGAGCACCCGAGCACTATGGTGCTCGATAAACACTAGTCCATTGGGATGAAGTGGATGACCGAGTTAACCAGTCAATAACCGCTGGGTTGCTGGTCAAGACACGACCGCTAGATGACACCGGGAGCTCAGGCCTCTCGCTGCGACTCCTGCTGCCACAGCCCCTTACTCTGCTGCGACCTCTGCCTGCGCCAAATACATTTAGGCCTCTGCCACTCCTCTGTGCATGGCCGGGCACTTCTCTCTCTGACATACTTTTAGCTGAACTAAATAAATTAAAAGCTAATTAAAAACACCCCTAAAAGCGACTAATATATTTTTCTTTTTGTACTAAAATTGGACACTTTATGCTTTCAGTGCAAATAACTGCAAAAGTGAAGTGCAAATATATTTCTCTTTTTGCACAGAAATTGGCAATAAACGCTGTTATCACCACATATAACTGCAGAAGTGAAATGCGTAGATATTTCTCTTTTTGTACTGAAATAGGCAATAAATGCTTTCACCACATATAACTGCAGAAGTGAACTGCGTATATACCAGTATTTCTCATTTTGCACAGAAATAGGCCAGTAAAAGCTTTTAGTGAAAATACTGAAAAAGTGAACTGCATATATATTTCTATTTTTGTTCTGAAATAGGCCACTAAACGCTTTTGCCACAAATAACTGCAACAGTAAAGTGTGTATATATTTTTCATTTTGTACTAAAATAGGCCACTAAAGGCTTTCCAACATAGCACTTCCTCTCCAATAACAAGAACAAATTGCTGCAATGACAGAGCTGTATAATGGCTATTTGGATCCCCAAATTTGTCTTTTCTCTGCACTTGTAAATCGCTTTTCTAGCACTGTCCCTGGCGCTTTCTGAAGTCTGTCCCTGCACTAAGATGCTGTGAAGTGATTCCTCCCTATCCTTTCTCTGTACTTTTAAATTGTTTTTTCTGTTGTTTTTTTTTTTTCATAGTTAGGTTTATCCAATAGCTCGTCCTAGTCCCTTCTCACGTCTGTCCCTGCACTCAGAACGCTAGAAAATGTCTGATTCCAAGATGGCCGCCGTATTTATAGGGCTGTGACATGACAGGGCTCGCTGGCTGCTCATTGGCTGCATGCATGCATGTCAATCAGAGTGATCCCGCCTTCCCAGACTTACTTTCTCCATGTCCTCACACGTGCAGCCGCCATTTTAGGTAAAATGTGATTCATTACCACGAAGCACGAGAAAATTAGCATTTGTTGCTAATCAATTTTTTTTAGAAATTTGGATCGAATTCCACTTCGTCAGCTTCAATACGCTCATCTCTAGTGAGCGAGTATATGAGTGCGTCCATTTATGTGGTGAGAGCGCGCATGACTGTCTATGTGTGTGGATTAGTGCGTCCATGTATGTTGGTAGTGCGAGTATGAATGTGTCATGTATGTGCCATATAAAGTCTAGATTGATGGAGTGCTGCAGTGAAGGCTGACCTTATGGTTATTAGTCACTTCTCTTCCCAATGCTCTTCTACCTGATTACTTTGGTGGGGCGACCAACTCTAGGAAGGGTTCTGGTTGTTCCTCCCATTTCAGAATTCAGGAGGCCACCGTGCTCTTGGGAACTCTCAGCACAGCAGAAATTTCCTGGCCTTTTCTCCGGCTCTGAGCCTCTGCACAATCCTGTCTCTGAGCTCTACAGGCAGTTCTTTCCACCTCATGGCTTGGTTTTTGTTCTGATATACATGCTAATATAGCTCTGTGTCAGGGCCGTGTCTTTTCCAATCCTGTCTAAGGACTCATGCAGACATGCGTCCATGTGACGTCCGTGTTACATCAGTTTTTTGTGGATCTATTATAACTAGAGTTGAGCGAACACCTGGATGTTCGGGTTCGAGAAGTTCGGCCGAACTTCCCGAAAATGTTCGGGTTCGGGATCCGAACCCGATCCGAACTTCGTCCCGAACCCGAACCCCATTGAAGTCAATGGGGACCCGAACTTTTCGGCACTAAAAAGGCTGCAAAACAGCCCAGGAAAGGGCTAGAGGGCTGCAAAAGGCAGCAACATGTAGGTAAATCCCCTGCAAACAAATGTGGATAGGGAAATGAATAAAAATAAAAATTAAATAAATAAAAATTAACCAAAATCAATTGGAGAGAGGTCCCATAGCAGAGAATCTGGCTTCACGTCACCCACCACTGGAACAGTCCATTCTCAGATATTTAGGCCCAGCACCCAGGCAGAGGAGAGAGGTCCCGTAACAGAGGATCTGTCTTCATGTCAGCAGAGAATCAGTCTGCATGTCATAGCAGAGAATCAGGCTTCTCGTCACCCAACATTGGAACAGTCCATTGGCATATATTTAGGCCCCGGCACCCAGACAGAGGAGAGGTTCATTCAACTTTGGGTTGCCTCGCAATATAATGGTAAAATGAAAATAAAAATAGGATTGAATGAGGAAGTGCCCTGGAGTACAATAATATATGGTTAAGGGGAGGTAGTTAATGTCTAATCTGCACAAGGGATGGACAGGTCCTGTGGGATCCATGCCTGGTTCATTTTTATGAACGTCAGCTTGTCCACATTGGCTGTAGACAGGCGGCTGCGTTTGTCTGTAATGACGCCCCCTGCCGTGCTGAATACACGTTCAGACAAAACGTTGGCCGCCGGGCAGGCCAGCACCTCCAATGCATAAAAGGCTAGCTCTGGCCACGTGGACAATTTGGAGACCCAGAAGTTGAATGGGGCTGAACCATCAGTCAGTACGTGGAGGGGTGTGCACATGTACTGTTCCACCATGTTAGTGAAATGTTGCCTCCTGCTAACACGTTGCGTATCAGGTGGTGGTGCAGTTAGCTGTGGCGTGTTGACAAAACTTTTCCACTTCTCTGCCATGCTAACCCTGCCCTCAGAGGAGCTGGCCGTGACACAGCTGCCTTGGCGACCTCTTGCTCCTCCTCTGCCTTGGCCTTGGGCTTCCACTTGTTCCCCTGTGACATTTGGGAATGCTCTCAGTAGCGCGTCTACCAACGTGCGCTTGTACTCGCGCATCTTCCTATCACGCTCCAGTGCAGGAAGTAAGGTGGGCACATTGTCTTTGTACCGGGGATCCAGCAGGGTGGCAACCCAGTAGTCCGCACACGTTAAAATGTGGGCAACTCTGCTGTTGTTGCGCAGGCACTGCAGCATGTAGTCGCTCATGTGTGCCAGGCTGCCAGGGGTAAGGACAAGCTGTCCTCTGTGCGAGGCGTATCGTCATCGTCCTGCCTTTCACCCCAGCCACGCACCAGTGATGGGCCCGAGCTGCGTTGGGTGCCACCCCGCTGTGACCATGCTTCATCCTCATCCTCCTCCACCTCCTCCTCATCCTCGTCCTCCTCGTCCTCCAGTAGTGGGCCCTGGCTGGCCACATTTGTACCTGGCCTCTGCTGTTGCCAAAAACCTCCCTCTGAGTCACTTCGAAGAGACTGGCCTGAAAGTGCTAAAAATGACCCCTCTTCCTCCTCCTCCTGGGCCACCTCCTCTTCCATCATCGCCCTAAGTGTTTTCTCAAGGAGACATAGAAGTGGTATTGTAACGTTGATAACGGCGTCATCGCCACTGGCCATGTTGGTGGAGTACTCGAAACAGCGCAACAGGGCACACAGGTCTCGCATGGAGGCCCAGTCATTGGTGGTGAAGTGGTGCTGTTCTGTAGTGCGACTGACCCGTGCGTGCTGCAGCTGAAACTCCACTATGGCCTGCTGCTGCTCGCACAGTCTGTCCAGCATGTGCAAGGTGGAGTTCCACCTGGTGGGCACGTCGCATATGAGGCGGTGAGCGGGAAGGCCGAAGTTATGCTGTAGCGCAGACAGGCGAGCAGCAGCAGGATGTGAACGCCGGAAGCGCGAACAGACGGCCCGCACTTTATTCAGCAGCTCTGACATGTCGGGGTAGTTGTGAATGAACTTCTGCACCACTAAATTCAGCACATGCGCCAAGCAAGGGATGTTCGTCAAACCGGCTAGTCCCAGAGCTGCAACGAGATTTCGCCCATTATCACACACCACCAGGCCGGGCTTGAGGCTCACCGGCAGCAACCACTCGTCGGTCTGTTGCTCTATACCCCGCCACAACTCCTGTGCGGTGTGGGGCCTGTCCCCCAAACATATGAGTTTCAGAATGGCCTGCTGACGTTTACCCCGGGCTGTGCTGAAGTTGATGGTGAAGGTGTGTGGCTGACTGGATGAGCAGGTGGAAGAAGAGACGGAGGAAGCCGAGTAGGAGGAGGTGGCAAACAGGAGGCAAAGAATGTTGCCCTGTGATCCTTGGCGGCGGAAGGACGTGCGCCAAACAGCTCTCCGCCTGGGGCCCAGCTGCCACTACATTTACCCAGTGTCCAGTTAGGGAGATATAGCGTCCCTGGCCGTGCTTACTGGTCCACGTATCTGTGGTTAGGTGGACCTTGCCACAGATGGCGTTGCGCAGTGCACACTTGATTTTATCGGATACTTGGTTGTGCAGGGAAGGCACGGCTCTCTGGAGAAGTACTGCCGGCTGGGAACAACATACTGTGGGACAGCAAGCGACATGAGCTGTTTGAAGCTGTCTGTGTCCACCAGCCTAAAGGCCAGTAGTTTAGAAATGCTGGCATTCAGGGCCAGGGATCGAGGGTGGCTAGGTGGGAGATGTTTGTGAGATGGAGAGCTGAACGCTGCCGTGTGACATGGTTGAGACGCTTGGTGACGGAGGTGGTGGTGGTGGTGTTGGTGGTACATCCCCTGTTTGCTGGGCGGCAGGTGCCAACGTTCCTCCAGAGGCGGAGGAAGAAGCCGAGGCGGCAGCAGCAGAAGAGGCCGAGGCGGCAGCAGCTGAAGAGGCCGAGGCGGCAGCAGCAGAAGAGGTAGCAGGGGGAGCCTGAGTGACTTCCTTGGTTTTAAGGTGTTTACTCCACTGCAGTTCATGCTGTGCATGCAGGTGCCTGGTCATGCAGGTTGTGCTCTGGTTCAGAACGTTAATGCCTCACTTCAGGCTCTGATGGCACAGCGTGCAAACCACTCGGGTCTTGTCATCAGCACATTGTTTGAAGAAGTGCCATGCCAGGGAACTCTTGAAGCTGCCTTTGGGGTGCTCGGTCCCAGATGGCGGCGGTCAGTAGCAGGCGGAGTCTCTTGGCGGCGGGTGTTCTGCTTTTGCCCACTGCTCCCTCTTTTGCTACGTTGTTGGCTCGGTCTCACCACTGCCTCTTCCTCCGAACTGTGAAAGTCAGTGGCACGACCTTCATTCCATGTGGGGTCTAGGACCTCATCGTCCCCTGCATCGTCTTCCACCCAGTCTTGATCCCTGACCTCCTGTTCAGTCTGCACACTGCAGAAAGACGCAGCAGTTGGCATCTGTGTTTCGTCATCATCAGAGACATGCTGAGGTGGTATTCCCATGTCCTCATCATTAGGAAACATAAGTGGTTGTGCGTCAGTGCATTCTATGTCTTTCACCGCTGGGGAAGGGCTAGGTGGATGCCCTTGGGAAACCCTGCCAGCGGAGTCTTCACACAGCATAAGAGACTGCTGCATAACTTGAGGCTGAGACAGTTTCCCTGGTATACATGGGGGTGATGTGACAGACTGATGGGGTTGGTTTTCAGGCGCCATCTGTGCGCTTTCTGCAGAAGACTGGGTGGGAGATAATGTGAACGTGCTGGATCCACTGTCGGCCACCCAATTGACTAATGCCTGTACCTGCTCAGGCCTTACCATCCTTAGAACGGCATTGGGCCCCACCATATATCGCTGTAAATTCTGGCGGCTACTGGGACCTGAGGTAGTTGGTACACTAGTACGTGTGGCTGTGGCAGAACGGCCACGTCCTCTCCCAGCACCAGAGGGTCCACTAACACCACCACGACCATGTCCACGTCCGCGTCCCTTACTAGATCTTTTCCTCATTGTTATCGTTCACCACAACAACAAAAATATTATTTGGCCCAATGTATTGTATTCAAATTGAGCTGAATATAAATTTGAGGCCTAGTATTTAGGCGCTGGGTGACAGGTATGGATTTACTGACAGAATTAAACTTGGAAATGTACAGTAGCGTGTGTGTGAAGTTATTCTGAATGACCCTTTGTGCACCTTGAATATTATTTACCCTTTTAGGGATAGATTTCAAATAGCTCTGATACATCAGAAACCACTAAATTAGGAAATCGCTAAATTGGGAATTGGATTTCAACCCAGAACAAAAACTGTGCTTTGACGGACACTAAATAACTTGCCCAGCCACAACAGTACAGCAGTAACGACAGATTTAGCTGGATAAAAACTTGAGGCCTAGTATTTAGGCGCTGGGTGACAGGTATACGTTTACTGACAGAATTACACTGGGATATGGCCAAAAAATAACCACACTATTGCTGGTTAAATGCACTTGGTGTGACAGCTTGACCAACCACACTACTGAGGGTTAAATGCACTTGGTGACAGGCGCAGCTTGCCCCTGATGTAGTATATGGCCAAAAAATAAACAGACTATTGCTGGTTAAATGCACTTGGTGTGACAGCTTCACCCTGATGTAGGCTTTAGCCAAAAAACAACCACACCATTGAGGGTTAAATGCACTTGGTCGCAGCTTGTGCTGGCGCACCACAAGACACAAAATGGCCGTCGATCACCCCAGAAAAAAGTGACTGACAAACGGTCTGGGCAGCCTAAAAACTGTGAGAAATTGAGTATCAGCAGCTCAATGATCCACAGCTGCAGATCGATCAATTAATCAAGTCCTTTGGAGGAGTTAATCTGCCTAATCTCGCCCTACTGTCGCAGCCGCAACCTCTCCCTACACTGATCAGAACAGAGTGACGGGCGGCGCTATGTGACTCCAGCTTAAATAGAGTCTGGGTCACATGGTGCTCTGGCCAATCACAGCCATGCCAATAGTAGGCATGGCTGTGACGGCCTCTTGGGGCAAGTAGTATGACGCTTGTTGATTGGCTGCTTTGCAGCCTTTCAAAAAGCGCCAAGAAAGCGACGAACACCGAACCCGAACCCAGACTTTTACGAAAATGTCCGGTTTCGGGTCCGTGTCACGGACACCCCAAAATTCGGTACGAACCCGAACTATACAGTTCGAGTTCGCTCATCCCTAATTATAACAATGCCTTTCCTTGTCCACAAAGCTGACAAGAATAGGACATGTTTTCTTTGTTCTTTTTTGTGAAATGGACTTGTGGTAATTTCAGTTTTTTTTGCAGCCTCATTGAAATGAATGGTTCCGCATATGGGCCGCAAAATAAACTGAACGGACATGGACAAAAAACATGTTTGTGTGCGTGAGCCCTAATCCAATGAATCCACCACGGGTGACCCCAATTAAGGTGGAGATGGGAGGCCCCAGAGCTAAAAGTCTAATGTTCATTGTAAAGGGTCTGAATACTTATGTCCAGGCCAAATTTTTGTTTTTCCTTTTAAATAAATTAGCAAACATTTCTAAATCCTGTTTCCCCTCTCTCCTTATACGGTAGGTTACTGAGTGCAGACGGATGGCGGGAAATGTGATTTGTTTTAATTATTTTATTTTTCTTAGCTCAAAGAGCAACATAACAAAATGTGGAAAAAGTGAAATGGTCTGAAGACTTCCTGAACTCACTGTAAAAAAAAGGTGTCACTGAAAAATACAACTCATCCCTTAAAGGGTGACGCTAGGGAGGCTCGTCCCCGTCCCCGCCTGCCATTGGCTGCTCCTCCTGACACTGGATGTTTTCATCTGTTTGCAGGGAGAAGCAGCAGCGGCGGGGACCAGGAGCGGGGACTGGGGTAAGTATATTCCATGTGGGGTGCCCGGCACATGAGGGGACATTTCATTGGAGAACCCCTTTAACAATTCCGCCCTCATATGGCCGTATCAATGGAAACTAAAAAGTTAGGGCTCTCTATATGTGGTGACAGAAAACAAAAAAAAAATCCTGAGGATGTTAATGCCAAAATAGTCTTGGTCTTTAAAGGGTTAATATTACACTTTTTCTAACACGCTTTCTTTCCTTTCAGATTTATATCATATACTAGAACTGGACCTGCACTGATGATGAATGGGACCATTTGTAACTCCTCAAATAATGTCAGCTGTGAAGACTATGATTACAATGACATCCCTCCATATAACCCTTATGATTACTGGTTTGTGATCTTGTGTTTGGTTTCTTTACTGGGAACCATAGGAAATGGTCTGGTCATCTGGTTCTGCCTCTTCAGGATGGAGAAGACCGTCAATGTGATCTGGTTCCTCAACCTGTCGATAGCTGATTTTATATTTGCACTGTTTCTTGCTTTCATTATTGTAAACTTAGTATTTCTGAATGACGGGCCATTTAGTGGTGCCATGATCATCATCATCGAGCTTGTTTTCTATGTCAATATGGACGTCAGTGTCTTCCAGCTCGCAGTCATCAGTGTAGACCGCTGTATCTGTGTTGTATTTCCGGTTTGGTGTCGTAATCACCGGACCAGAAGATTGGCCCTGATTGTTGTCCTGATGATTTGGATTTTTTCTATTTCTTCACAAATAATTGATTTCTTTGTATTGGATGACAAGAATACCTGGAGACCTATTGTAGAATTTCTCTTTTTCTTCCTTCTTCCGTTCATTGTTATCGTCTCATCTTACACAATCCTTATCTTGCGCATCAAAGATAAAAACATCATCAAATCTTCCAAGCCTTTTAAGATCATCGTAGCCGTGGTCATCGCTTTCTTCATTTGTTGGTTCCCTTATTATTTGTTTGACCTTTTACAGATAATTCCACATATAAACATCAATGTCTATAGAACTGAAATGAACATTATTTCATGTCTGATGGTTATTAATTGTTGCATTAACCCCATTCTCTACGTCTTTATTGGTCAGGATTTCAAACAAAAATGTTGTGGCTCTTTCCAGGCTGTATTTGAGAAGGCCTTCAGAGAAGACATGGGCCAGATGAATTTCAGTGCGAGTTAACAGTGCAGCTTCTCTGGTCTTCTGCTGATACCGACCAATACGAGTGTTATATGGAAATGAGGCGTCTCATCAAGATATCTCCTGTCCTTATGGCATATAGATATCTTAGATTGGGGGGCCCTTGGTTATGTAAGATCAACTCCCACATTGACTGACTCTTATTAGATGACCACCCTTTCCATTGCATTGATGTAATACTATAGTCCTCTAGTTGCTGCTGCAGGGAAAATATATGACCAGTTGAACCAGATCCCCAGAGATCAGCTGATTGCAGGTTCCTTTTTTGTGCTCAGATAAAAGGTAACTTATGTTAGACAATCCCTTTAACAGTGAAGCCTCTCCAAAAGACCCTCCCTATGAGACAGCCACTCTCCATCTGGAATATATATTTTTGTCTTCTGTGTCAATTGGCTTTTCTTTCAGAGGATCACCACTCTAGAAGACCATCTTCACTGAAATGTTGGGTTTTTGTCCCAAAAGGGTTTCTGAATTATTTTTCTCGCCGTAGACTGTATTCACACTTGTGGTGGTGGCTCTATTTGTTTAAGCCCATCAAATTATATGGCAGGAATAGTCGTGCATGTTGTCAAAATGATGGAAACCGCAACTGATCCATCGATGGACCTCATTATAATCCTATATTGTGTCAGGAGCTGTTGACATTTCTCTATCTGGTTTCTTTAATGACTTTGTGAACTTAGATTATTTTTTCTTTTCCTGGCGATGGAACACAGATCTTCTTGAAACGGTCTTGTCACCATTGTACAGCATTAAAGGGGTATTCTGGTTGCTACAAGTTATCCCCTATCCACGGATAGGAGATAATTATTATATCGGTGGGGGTCCTATTGCTTGATCATGAGAACTGTGTTCCGTACCCCTTGCAACCCCCTGAATAGAACAGGGTGGCCGGTCGTACATGCTCATGGCCGCTCCATACATTTCTAAGGGAGTTCCAAAGATAGCCGAGCGCTGTACTTCGCTATTTCTGGAACTTCCATAGAAATGTATGGAGTAGCCATGAGCATGTACGGGCACTCTGTTCTATTCAGGGGGCCTGCAGGGGTACGAGGCCCCATTCTCATGATCGGTGGGGGTCCTAGTGGTAGGACTCCCACTGATATAATAGTTATACACTATCCTACGGATAAGGGATAACTTGTAACAACCAAAATACCCATTTAATGATACATAAACCGAGCTAAGAACACCGCTGTGTAACATACAGACTGATATCACATTTCTCTGTATCTTCTGTTGTAAATTCTCAATGTGTCATTTGTATTGTTTGAGTTTCTTTCCTCATCGCACCTCTTGTGGTGTGATCTGTGTATGATATACATTCTCTGGTTTTGGCTCATTGTAATCTGTCTCTCTGATAAAATACTAATTACATAGGAGGGCTGGTGTTCTGAAGGTGTCTCCTAAATGAGGTTTATAAAAGTTGTTTGAGAATGGAAAAAAAATAAAATAAATCAAAGTGTTCATTCTTTTTTTCTTTCTTTTTTTTTGGGGGGGGGGGGGGGGGGGGGGAAACAGCTTCACCCTTGTCTATCGGCTGTGTTTGGTATTGCAACTCATCCCTAATCACTTGATTGCCCCTTTTTCTCAGATAGGCCCTTTAAAGATTGTTCCATCTGGGCTAATGCTCTTAGAATAAAGCCTCCCCAGGCCTGGTTTCTCTAACTCCCCGCAATCAGCCGTCATCATCAGTGGAAGCTCTCTACCACTACTCACATCTGCTGCTTCTACCCCCATATCATAAATGGTGCTGCTGACTCCTCCAAAACATGAGCTCCTCCTTACTAAACCCTTTGAAATCTGTAATAACGACCATGACTGCTGGTGGGTGTGGGAGAGAGGACCTGACAATTGTTTAGGGTCTGAATCTCTAAAAGGGCCAAGAGACAATTAACTTTTGACCTGGTTCCCCTGTAGTTGGAGAACTTTTCTGGCTGTCACTACCACTCGGTGTAGCTAGGCTTTTCTGCACCTGGGACAAGGATTCCAATGTATAACTGTACTCACCCAGTCCCACCTAATAAAATCATAGGGGACACGGTGGGACCAATAAACATAAAGACCCAACTGGTAAACAGAAGACCAACTGATCCTACCTCATGCAGGGTGTCGCCGGCATCGGCATGATGTCTGCTGGGTCCAGTACAAGGTCCCTGTGGTGATAGAGCAAAAAGAATAATCACATAAGAAAGGGATGGTGACTGTATCTGGTAAATCCCCAGCAGGGGACGCTGTGCTGGCCTGTAAAACTGAGCCATCCCAATGTATAGCAGGGTAATCAAGGGCATTTCCTCTTAGTGCTACCACACAGTACTAATACCCACATTGTTCCTCCTTTAAAGCATAAATGCCCACAATGTGCCCCCCTCACAGTAGTTATGCCCACCTCTTTTCCCATCACAGTAGATATGCCCACAATGTGCCCCCTCACAGTAGTTATGCCCACCTCTTTGCCCATCACAGTAGATATGCCCATCTTTGTCTCCCTCACAGTAGGTATGCCCACTTGTGTGCCACCTCACAGTAGTTATGGCCAGATATGAGTCCCCTCACAGAGTTATGTCCTCCATGTGGCCCCTTTTTGGCCTCCAGTGCCCTCTCCAGCCACATGAAAGTAAAAAACAACCCACAAATACTTACCTGCTTCCCTGACCTGACAACGCGGTCCCACACACATCGCGCTGCTGTCTGTGCAGGAGGATGATTCCCGGCTTTCAGCGCTTTTCCCACAGCCTGCAGTATGATGTGCGGCCTGAGGGGGGAGCATCTGAGACCAGCAAAACAGTGAAGCAGGGAGCCTAACTATGCAAACGAACTGCCTGCCAGAGAAAGGAACTGAAGGGCGGGTGTGCCCCTCAGCCTGTGCGCCTGGTGCACGTGCCCCCTCTGCCCCCCCCCCTTGCTACGGCCCTGAGAAGTTGAACACAGTTCCCACATTGCTAACTGCAAACAGCTGGCTCAGCTAGGCCTGATCTTTGAACGATACGACCTGTGCAACTTCATAAAGGGAGTGTGGACCCTGCGAGGTCTCTGCTCCTGTGACTGTATAGAAGTCCTGTGCGATCTCTTCCACAGTGTAGGGAGCAGAGATCACTAATGCCATCACTCATCCCCATACAGATGCGTTTCTTCCTGACAATCTCCTGCTCGTTAGTGGAGGAGACACATTTACATACAGCAATCTCCTCTATAGTATGGGGAGCAGTGATCACTAATATAGAGTTGAGCGGACACCTGGATGTTCGGGTTCGACAGCTTCAGCCGAACTTCGCAAAAAAGTTTGAGTTTGGGACCCGAACTTGGCCCCGAACCCGAACCCCATTGAAGTCAATGGGGACCTGAACTTTTGAGCACTAAAATGGCTCTAAAAAAGTCATGGAAAGGGCTAGAGGGCTGCAAATGGCAGCAAAATGTGGTTAAGAGCATGGCAAGTGCTCTGCAAACAAATGTGGATAGGGAAATGACTTAAAATAACATAAAATACATAAAAATTATAATCTTGATCTAGGAGGACGAGGTCTATATGGAGTAGGAGGTTGAGGAGGCGGTGGATGTGGCGGTGTAGGTGGAAGCGGCGGTGGAGGAGGAGGAGGAGGTAGCCTACACTGCTTTTTGGTTTACATATTTTTTTTCTTTTGTTTAAATTAGGGTACACCACAAAACATTGGGAAATATAACCTGTGATAACCCCCTCCAGCCCAAACAAAAGTTTAGACAATACACTGGCTGCAGGGCAGGCCAGCACCTCCAAGGCGCAAAGGGCAAGCTCAGGCCATGTGCCCAATTTGGAGACTGTCCCGTCATTCAGTACGTGTAGGCGTGTGCACACATACTGCTCCACCATGTTGGTGAAATACTGCCTCCTGCTAAGATGTTCCATAGCTGGCAGTGCCCCAGCTGCATTGGCGACCTCTTCCTCCTCCTCTGCCTTCACCTTTTTCTTCTACTGAGCCCCCTGCTGTCAGTTGGGAATGCCAGCGTGCGCTTGAAGTCGTGCATCTTAAGGACGGTATTTTGTCCTTGTAATGGGGATCCAGCAGGGTGGCCACCCAGTAATCAGCACAAGTTAAATTGTGGGCACCTCTGCAGTCATTGCGCAGGCACTGCAGCATGTAGTCGCTCATGTGTGCCAGGCTTCCCAGAGGCAAGGACAAGCTGTCCTCTATGGGAGGCGTATCGTCTATGTCCTGCATATCAGCCACACTCTAGTGATGCCCACGAGCTGCGTTAGGTGCCACCCTGCTGTGAACACGGTTCCTCCTCCTCATCCTCCACCTCCAGAACTGTGCCCTGCCTGGCCAGTTGTGTACCTGGCCTATGCTGGTGCAGGAACACACCCTCCGAGCCACTTCTGAATAACTGGCCTGAAACCTTTGGAAATTATTTCTCTTCATCCTCCTCTTCCTCCTGGGCCACATGAAATTTCAATTTTTTTTCTCCATCTGCCATTAACTCTTGTGGAACACATAAAGGGTTAACAAAGTTTGTAAACCCAGTTTTGACTACCTTGAAGAGTGTACTTTCTTAGATGGAGTCAAATTTCTATTCTAGAGGTGCGACGGGGGGCTTGAAATGGGACATGGTATAAACAAAACCAGTCCTACAAAATCTGCCTTGCAAAACCCATATGGCGTTCCCCTCCATCTATGTCCTCCTGTTTAGCCAGACAGTAGTTTAGGACCACATATGGGGTGTTTTTGCAAACTACAGAATCAGGGAAACCCATATTGAATTTGTTTAGCAGTTAACTCTTACTTTATTACTGGAAAAAATTGGTTAAAATGGAAAATTTTCCCAAAAATTTTAATTTAATTTTTTTTTCTCCATCTGCCATTAACTCTTGTGGAACACATAAAGGGTTAACAAAGTTTGTGAACCCAGTTTTAAATACCTTGAGGGGTGTACTTTCTTAGATGGAGTCACTTTTTTGAAATTTCTATTCTAGAGGTGCAACGGGGGGCTTGAAATGGGACATGGTATAAACAAAACTAGTCCTGCAAAATCTGCCTTCCAAAACCCATATGGCGTTCCCCTCCTTCTATGTCCTCTCGTTTGGCCAAACAGTAGTTTAGGACCACATATGGGGTGTTTTTGCAAACTACAGAATCAGGGCAACCCATATTGAGTTTTGTTTGGCAGTTAACCCTTACTTTATTACTGGAAAAAATGGGTTAAAATAGAAAATTTTCCCAAAAATTTACATTTCTAAATTGTTTCTCCATCTGCCATTAACTCTTGTGGCACACATAAAGGGTTAACAAAGTTTGTAAACCCAGTTTTGACTACCTTGAAGGGTGTACTTTCTTAGATGGAGTAACTTTTTTGAAATTTATGTTCTAGGAGTGCAACGGGGAGCTTGAAATGGGACATGGTATAAACAAAACCAGTCCTGCAAAATCTGGCCTGCAAAAACCATATGGCTTTCCCCTCCTTCTATGTCCTCCCGTTTGGCCAAACAGTAGTTTACGACCACATATGCGGTGTTTCTGCAAACTACAGAATCAGGGCAACGCATATTGAGTTTTGTTTGGCAGTTAAACCGTGCTTTGTTCCTGGAAAAAATTATATTGGAAAATTTTCCCAAAAAAATCGAAATTCTTACATTTTATGTCCATTTGCCATGAAGTCTTGTGGAAGACTTAAAGGGTTAACAAAGTTTGTAAAACCAGTTTTGAATACTTTGAAGGGTTTAGTTTCTAAAATGGGGTTATTTTTATGTGGTTTCTATTATGTAAGCCTCACAAAGTGACTTCAGACCTTAACTAAATTTGCTTCTAAACTTCTAAGCTATGTAACATCCCCAGAATTCCCAAAATTATACAAACATGAAGTAGACATATGGGGAATGTAAAGTCATCACAATTTTTTGGGTATTACTATGTATTACAGAGATAGAGAAACTGAAACTTTGAAATTTGCTAATTTTTCCAAATTTTTGGTAAATTTGGTATTTTTCATGCTAAGAAATTAACTTTTTGACCCAATTTTATCAGTGTCATGAAGGACAATATGTGACGATAAAACAATCTCAGAATGGCATGGGTAAGTAAAAGCATTTTAAAGTTATCAGCACTTAAAGTGACACTGGTCAGATTTGCAAAAAAGGTCCTTAAGGTGAAATAGGGCTGAGTCCTTAAGGGGTTAATATATACAGCTTTCATATTCTGGGGCAATCTACAACATCTGTATTAGTCAGTGTGCAATTTAAGCTAGAAATACACCCATCATTTTCTGGGGTTTGAAAAACACACTTTTTGGACAATTAGCACGTTTGAAATTACAGGCCTATATACTGCAGTCAAATTCAGTTGAATTTGGGCACAGAAAATTTAGTTGGCAGCCTTTGATGCAGATGTCATTGTAAGATACACCCTCAATACATTTGGGTTACATTCAGAGATTTTAAATACCGCCAATATAGAATTCAGGCCTACAGAGGTTCAGGCCCTGTGAGATACACCCTCTACATACAGGGGTTTAAATAAGGCATTTGAAATACAGCCATTTGAAATACAGCCATTTTGTGCAAAGAAATCTTTGAGGCCTAGTCTGGTTCATGCCCTGTGAGATACACCCTTTAAATACTGTTGTTCTTTTCTACTATTAATTAAACACACATTTAGGGCAAGATCCTAAAGTCGAAAAATATGAGGAGAGCGTCAAATAAGGGA
Organism: Bufo gargarizans; assembly: GCF_014858855.1. Lineage (NCBI taxonomy): Eukaryota > Metazoa > Chordata > Amphibia > Anura > Bufonidae > Bufo > Bufo gargarizans. The sequence continues at coordinate 724,164,096 of NC_058081.1, read as the reverse complement.
CGTGGCCAAGGTCATGGTGCTGCTGGTGGAGCTCCTGTTGCAGGGAGAGGACTTGGTCGATCTGTGCCAGCTACACGCATAAGTGAAACTTCTTCCTCAGGTGCGAGTAGGCGACAAAACCTGCAGCGGTATTTGGTCGGGCCAAATGCTGCTCTACGAATGGTGAGGCCTGAACAAGTACAGGCGATAGTAGATTGGGTTGCTGACAGTTGATCCAGTTCCTTCACATTGTCTCCCACCCAGTCTCCTGCTGAAAGACCACAGTTGGCACCTGCAGCTGATGTCCATCAGTCTTTCACCTCACCCCCTTGCAAATCAGCCAAGCAGTCTGAGCCCCAAGTCATGCAGCAGTCTCTTCTGCTTTTTGATGACTCTGTTAGCAGGGTTTCCCATGGCCATCCACCTAGCCCTGCCCCAGAAGTAGAAGAGATTGAGTGCACCGATGCCCAACCACTTATTTTTCAAGATGAGTACATGGAAGGACCATCACAGCACATCTCGGATGATGACGAAACACAGGTGCCAACTACTGAGGCTTTCGAAAGTATGCAGACCGACAAGGAAGTCAGGGGTGAAGACTGGGTGGAAGATGATGTGGAGGATGATGAGGTCCTCGACCCCACATGGAATCAAGGTCATGCGAGTGTCCGATGTAGTTCGGAGGAAGAGGCGGTGGTCGCACAGAGCCACTAGCATAGCAGAAGAGGGAGCAGGGTGCAAAAGCGGAGCGACCATCCTCTAGACAGTACGCCTCCTACTGCCCACCGCAGCAAGGAACCGAGCACACCAAAGCCAGCTCCAAGGAGTTCCCTGGCGTGGCAGTTCTTCAGACAATGTGCTGACAACAAGACACGAGTGCTTTGCACGCTGTGGAATCAGAGCCTGAAGCGAGGCATAAACATTCTCAACCTGAGCACAAGCCGCTGTGGAGTAGACACCTCAAAAACCAAGAAAGGTCTCTGGCTCCTCCTGCTTCCTCTTCTGCTGCAGTTGCGGCCTTTTTATCCACCTCTGGAGAGACAGTGCCACCTGGCACCCCGCAAACAGAGGATCTGCCAGCAACACCTAGGTCACCAAGCATCTCCACAATGTCCCACGTAAGTGTTCAGCTCTCCATATCCCAAACGCTGGAGAGGAAGAGGAAGTACCCCCCTACCCACCCGCGATCCCTAGCCCTGAATGCCAGCATTTCTAAATTACTTGCCTTTGAAATGCTGTCATTCCGTCTGCTGGATACATGGACCAGTAAGAACAGTCAGGGCTGTTATATCTTCATAATAGCACACTGGGTAAATGCAGTGGCGGCTGGGCCTGATGCGGATAGCAGTTTGGCGCATGTCCTTCCACCACCAAAGATTGCAGGGCGCTTCAGTTTGCCTCCTGTTGCTTCCTCCTCCTACTCTGCTTCCTCATCCTCTACCAGCTCCTCATCCGGTCAGTGTAACACCTTCACCACCAACTTCAGCAGGAGAGGAAGAAGAGGGATCATTTCGTAGGGTTTCCGGCCAGTCATTCTCAAGTGCCTCTGAGGGTGGGTTCCTGCACCCACAAACCCAATGTACACAATTGTCAAGCAAGGCCACAGTTCTGGAGGATGAGGAGGAGGAACCATGTTCACAGCAGGGTGGCACCCAGACCAGCTCATGGCCATTACTGGTGCGTGGATGGGGGGATACAGAGGACACAGACGATACACCTCCCACAGAGGACAGCTTTTCGTTGCCTCTGGGCAGCCTGGCACATATGAGCGATTACATGCTGCAGTGTCTCGGCAACGACCGCCAAGTTGCCCACATTCTAATTTGTGCTGATTACTGGGTGGCCATGCTGCTGGATCTCCATTACAAGGACAGCTTACCGTCCTTAATTCCCTCACTGGAGCGTGATCGTAAGATGCGCGAGTACAAGCGCACGCTGGTAGATGTGCTGCTGGTGGCATTCCCACCTGACAGCGGGGGCACAGTGGAAGCACAAGGCAAAGGCAGAGGACAAGGAAGAGGTCGCCACCGCAGCTGGGGCACCACCAGCACCTCAGAAGGCTGGGTTAGCTTGGCTGAAATGTGGAAAAGCTTTGTCAGCACGCCACAACAACCAGCACGACCAGCTGATATGGAACATCTTAGCAGGAGGCAGCATTTCACCAACATGGTGGAGCAGTATGTGTGCACATGCCTACACGTACTGAATGACGTGTCTGCCCCCTTCAACTTCTGGGTCAAATTGGCCACATGGTCTGAGCTTGCCCTTTACGCCCTGGAGGTGCTGGCCTGCCCTGCAGCCAGTGTATTATCTGAACGTGTGTTTAGCACGGCAGGGGGCGTCATCACAGACAAGCGCAGCCACCTGTCCACAGCCAATGTGGACAAGCTCACGTTCATTAAAATGAACCAGGCATGGATCCCTCAGGACTTGTCCGTACCTTGTGCAGAATAGACATGTATACCAGCACTAACCAGCCATTGTTATACTGCAGCACAATTACTCATGTTTGTATTTTGGATATTTCGCACTCTTTTGGAGTGTACCCTAATTAAAAAAAAAAAATATTAAAACCAAAAACCTGCGTTGGCTACCTCATCCTCCTCCACTGCCGCTTCCACCTACACCGCTACGCCCACCGCCTCCTCAAACTCCTACTCCACATGGATCTCCATCTCATAAATCAATTTTTTTTTTATTTGTACGTGTTTTATTTTATATCATTTCACGACTTTGTCATTTACATTTGGGGTGCATAGTACCACTGCTATAACCTAGTAGGCCGGTTAAAAATAAATACATTTTCATTTACATTTTAGGGTGAAATTCACAAATGTTGGTGTGTATAGTACCACTGCTATACCCAGTAGATAGGTTAAACAAAAAAAAACAAAATTGTCAGTTACATATTCTGGTGAAATTCAACCATTTTTGGGCGTGATGTAAGACTCCTATACCTAGTAAACAAAAAATAATAATAATAAAAATTGTCAGTTAAATTTTCTGGTGAAATTCACTAATTTTTGGCTGTGATGTAACACTGCTATACCTAGTAGACAGGTTGTAAACAAAAAATTGTCAGTTACATTTTTGGGTGAAATTCACAAATTTTTGGGTGTAATATACCCCTCCTCTACCTAGTTGATAGCTTAATAAATTTAGTTACATTCTTGGGTTGACATTATACAATTTTAGACGTGAATAAAGACCTGTTCTGCATAGGTGACAGGCAATAAAATAGTAATAAATTATTCAGTAATTAATGTGCACTACATCCTTTCATTCAATGCTTAAAGGGCTTCTGTCACCCCACTAAAGTATTTTTTTTTTTTTGGGCTACTTACATTTCTTATACTGCGATATATCAATATATAATGCTCCTACTCATTTTCCTTCAGCAGTTTCTTCAAAAAATTTACTTTTATAATATGTAAATGACCTCTCTACCAGCAAGTAGGGTGGCTACTTGCTGGTAGCAGCCGCATCCTCCTTTCATAAAGACACCCCCTCCTCATGTTTATTGACAGGGCCAGCGAACGTGCTCGTCTTCTGGCTGGCCCTGTCTGTGTTCAAAATCTGGCCCTGTCAATCAACATGAGGAGGGGGCTTCTTTATGAAAGGAGGATGCGGCTGCTACCAGCAAGTAGCCACCCTACTTGCTGGTAGAGAGGTCATTTACATATTATAAAAGTAAATTTTTTGAAGAAACTGCTGAAGGAAAATGAGTAAGAGCATTATATATTGATATATCGCAGTATAAGAAATGTAAGTAGCAAAACAAAATTAAAAAAAAGTGGGGTGACAGAAGCCCTTTAAACTTTGAAAAATTTCCACACTTTTATGCTTTAATAATTTCTCCCATATTTCAACTCTATAATTTTAAATTAGAAAAAATGAATCCTCCCTTGGATGTGGTCTCTCTTACTCACGCTCCAGCTCCAGCCTGGAGCCCTGATTCCCCGCCTTGCGTGATCACCATGGTAGGCGCGTAAATGAACATCGAAAGTTGAACTTTTCAAAGTCTAAGCATTGAATGAAAGGATGTGGCGCGCATTAATTACTGAATAATTTATTACATTTTATTCCCTGTCACCTATGCAGAGCAGGGGTTTATTCAAATCTAAAATTGTATAATGTCAACCCAAGAATGTAACTAAATGTATTAAGCTATCAACTAGGTAGAGGAGGGGTATATTACACCCAAAAATTTGTGAATTTTACCAAAAAATGCAACTGACAATTTAATTTAATTTTTTTACCGGCCTACTAGGTATAGCAGTGGTACTATACACCCACAAGTTGGTTAATTTCACCCGAAAATGTAAATGACATTAATTTTTTTTAACCGGCCTACTATGTATAGCAGTGGTACTATACACCCAAATATTGCTGAATTTCACTAGAAAATGTAACTGACAACGTAGTGAAATGATATAAAATAAAATACATACAAATACTTTTTTTTTTATTTACGAGGAGGAGTTCCATATGGAGTAGGAGTTTGAGGAGGCGGTGGACGTAGCGGTGTAGGTGGAAGCGGCGGTGGAGGAGGATGAGGTAGCCAACACAGGATTTTGGTTTTAATATATATTTTTTTTATTAGGGTACACTCTAAAAGAGTGTGACATATCCAAAATACAAGAATGAGCAATTGCGCTGCAGTACAGCAATGGCTGGTTAGTGCCGGTATACATGTCTATTCTGCACAAGGTACGGACAAGTCCTGAGGGATCCATACCTGGTTCATTTTAATGAACGTGAGCTTGTCCACATTGGCTGTGGACAGGCGGCTGTGCTTGTCTGTGATGACGCCCCCTGCCGTGCTACACACACGTTCAGACAATACACTAGATGCAGGGCAGGCCAGCACCTCCAAGGCATAAAGTGCAAGCTCAGGCCATGTGCCCAATTTGGAGATCGAGAAGTTGAAGGGGGCAGACCCGTCATTCAGTACGTGTAGTCTTGTGCACACATACTGTTCCACCATGTAGGTGAAATGCTTCCTCCTGCTAAGACGTTCCATATCAGCTGGTGGTGCTGGTTGTTGTGGCGTGCTGACAAAGTTTTTCCACATTTCGGCCATGCTAACCCTGCCTTCTGAGGTGCTGGCGGTGCCCCAGCTCATTGGCAACCTCTTCCTCTGCCTTCGCCTTGTGCTTCCACTGTGCCCCCACTGTCATGTGGGAATGCCACCAGCAGGCCGTCTACCAGCGTGCACTTGTACTTGCGCATCTTACGATCACTCTCCAGTGAGGGAATTGAGGACGGTACGTTGTCCTTGTAACGGGGATCCAGCAGCGTGGCCACCCAGTAATCAGCACAAGTTAGAATGTGGGCAACTCGGCGGTCGTCGCGGAGACACTGCAGCATGAAATCGCTCATGTGTGCCAGGCTGCCCAAAGGCAACGAAAAGCTGTCTTCTGTAAAAGGTGTATCGTCTGTGTCCTCTGTATCCCCCCCCCATCCATGCACCAGTGAAGGTCATGAGCTCTTCTGGGCTCCACCCTGCTGTGAAAATGGTTCCTCCTCCTCCTCCTCATCCTCCACCTCGTCATCCTCCAGAACTGTGCCCTGGCTGGACAATTGTGTACCTTGGGTTTGTGGTGAGGAACCTACCCTCTGAGCCACTTGGGAATAACTGGCCGGAAACCTCACGAAATGATCCCTCTTCCTCCTCCTCCTCCTGTGCCACATCCTCTTCCATCATTGCCAGGAACGTTTAGGAGGCATAGAAGTGGAATAGTTGCGCTGAGAACGGCGTTATCGGCACTTCCCATGTTGGTGGAGTACTCGAAACAGCGCAACAAGGAACACAGGTCTCGCATGGAGGCCCAGTCATTGGTGGTGAAGTGGTGCTGTTCCGCCGAGCGACTCACCCGTGCATGCTGCAGCTGAAACTCCACTATGGCCTGCTGCTACTCGCACAGTCTGGCCAGCATGTGCAAGGTGGAGTTCCACCTTTTGGGCACTTCGCAAATGAGGCGGTGAGCGGGAAGGTCGAAGTTACGCTGCAGCGCTGACAGGCCTGCAGCAGCAGGGTGAGAACGCCGAAAGCGCGCACAGACGCCCCGCACTTTATGCAGCAGCTCTGACATATCGGGGTAATTTTTAAGGAATTTCTGCACCACCAAATTCAGCACATGCACCAGGCAAGGGATGTGCATCAAACCGGCTAGTCCCAGAGCTGCTACGAGATTTCACCCATTATCGCACACCACCAGGCCGGGCTTGAGGCTGACTGGCACAAACCACTGTGTCGTGTGGGGTTTGTCCCCCAAACAGATAAGTTTTTAAACTGCCTGTTGTCGTTTACCCCTGGCTGTGCAGAAGTTGGTGGTGAAGGTGTTACGCTGACCGGATGAGGAGCTGGTAGAGGATGAGGAAGCGGAGTAGAAGGAGGAAGCAACAGGAGGCAAAGCAAAGCACTCTGCAATCCTCGGTGGTGGAAGGACATGCGCCAAACTGCTATCCGACTCAGGCCCAGCCGCCACTGCATTTACCCAGTGTGCTGTTATGGAGGTATAATGTCCCTGACCGTGCTTACTGGTACTGCAGTGTTGCTCTACACTATATTGTGTTAATGGGGCGGGCACTGTGGATGTCACTGTTAAAGGGGAAGGCACTGTGTGGGTCACTGTTAAAGATGTGGTCACTGTTAAATGGGTGAGCACTGTGGAGGTCACTGTTAAAGGGGCAGCCACTATGTAGGTCAATGTTAAAGGGACGGCCAGTATTGAGGTCACTGTTAAAGGGGTGGGCACTGTGGAGGTCATTGTTAAAGGGGCGGGTACTGTAGAGGTCACTGTTATGGGGAAAATGGTTTATATCTTTTTGCGACACACGGAAACATAAAATGAAATAGATGAAATATACCCGTGCAAAACCGGGTCTTTCTGCTGGTTCTTAGAATAAAAAACTAACATACTGTATACTTAAGATTGTTTAACACAATTACAGATGATCACATATATTCCCCAATTAACAATGTACATCTCCTATCTTACTAGGACTCAACAGACATAGTGATTGGCGGGTTGTGAAGGACTATATGCATAGACATTGTCATGGAACCATGAACCAGGCGTACAACAAGAGATAAGTGGAAATAAGAAGGCTTTATTGAAAATCAAGCTGTAAGGCAAAAGTCCAAACGGATGGCTAAACCGAAGCAGGGTCTTGCGAAGCCAGAGGTCAGGAACCAGAAGGGTAGTCAGACGAAGCCTGGATCAGGAACCAGCAGGGTAGTCAGACGAAGCCTGGATCAGGAACCAGCAGGGTAGTCAGACGAAGCCAGGATCAGGAACCAGAAGCAGCAGCAGTCTTGGAAGCATGTGAACACAGGAGGACCAAGCAAGGAACTGAAGCCACAGACCTCCTATATATATGAGCTAGGCATCCAGCTCCTCCCAGTGGGAAGGAGAAGCCGCAGGGTGGAAGGCTACAAGAAACCCAGAAACCAAGATGGCCGCCAGCACATGTCAAACGAAGGAGAACAGCAAGAAGGTAAGACCATGACAGACATGCATTGTTCTCGTACTGTACTAGTGTCCTGCGTGACATCATACCATTTCACTCTGTGATTGTTTCATATGCTTTATCCATCTGTAATATTATTCTAATTATTACAATAAAAAATATTTGAAAATATAAGAAAATAAGCCCAAAATACCACCCTTAAAATGATACCAGGATCAGAACTCTGAGTGCAATATATCAGAGATGTAGCAGTTGTTTGAATTTGGGGAGCAGTATGAAAAATGTTACTTCCTGTTCTGTGTCTTTGTAGATGAGAGGAGGAAGTAATATCATAGCCTTTTACTGTCATTATCCCACTATACAGCCCTCACATGACCATGGTGAGGTCACTTGAAGGCTTTCTTATGAAAGAGGATAGAAGACAACATCATGTAAAATGAGGAAAGAAAATAATATCATGTAACATGCTTTTAACATGTGTAGTCTGGTTAGTATAATAGTTTGTTATAGGGTTATAATAAACCCCACCTTCAAGAGACAGCTTGAAGCAAGTACAGTATACACAGCCTTATTTTATATTCCATGACCCTTTTTAACAATTTTTCTGAGCAATATGCTTTTTAGTATCAGTATTTTGGTATGACTCAGCTTGATTTCTAAACTTGGGTTTATACTTTGTCTTCCCTGACTTTGTGCTTGGATACTTATCTTGCATGAACTCTGCCTGCCTACACATCTGTCTCTTGTTTTGGTTCTGCAATACTACTCTCCAGCCTGTCCTGTCCACATATCAGCTGGTGCTCATGGGGACTAGTCCAGGGCAGCCACCAGGGCATTTCTTCTCTGAAATGCTTTATGTCCATGATGTATGGAGAATTGTTAATTTCTTTCTCTATATACATCCCTTTCTAGCATCCACTAAACCTACTGTTAACTTTGCAGGCTCACTGTCTTCCTGTAGGCCTAGTGATAAGAATCAATGTTTTTAGAGGAGAGTAATATGGCATGTGGTAACAAAGCAATATTACATCTAATGGAGCTTCAATTAGATCTCCATTTAAGTAGAATAATTACAATATGTCTTCTCTGTATAAAATATGCAAAACAGTTGTAGACACAGGAGCCATTTGGTAAAGCATCATTGCTTTGAGTGTGATATGAAAGATTGCTAACAAAGCCACATAACTGCTAGATACAAAGTGAACATTTTAGGAAAACTTGAAAACTTTTTAGAGATTCATGATCTTAATATTTTATATACAGAAAATGTCTGTAAATAATGAAATAATCTCACAGCCTCTATAAATGTGGCCGCTTACATCCCCCAACATGCAGCCTGAGCAGAGATCAAGGGAATCAGAAGACAAAAAGTGATCGGTAAGTACAGATACATAGTGATATCACATTATATATTAGTACAATATATCATCCAATGCATAAACTTAGTGAATCTTTGTGAATGAATTTTGCATCGGTTGTATGAAACTCATTTATTTTTAGACAAAGAAACTTTTTAAAATTTGATGTAGCAATTATAGGCAAAGCTATCAAGGTTGACATGATATATATATAAGACATGCAAGAGCAGTAATTGTGACATCTTTACCACCATCTGCCATAAGAATATTTTTTCACAAAATGTTAATGCAAAAACTATTTAAAAAATTGGTGTGTGTATTAGAGCCTAGGTTTTCCATCTGTTGTGTGTGTACCACAGGGAGACAAGCCATGTCTGTAGGAAGAACTCACAGGGAGGTTAGTAGTGCAGTACTTGGGGCACTGTCATCCTGGGCTGGTTCAAAAACTTTAAAAAAGCAATTGAGCTTATATGATTGCAATTTCCAACAATCAAGGTCAGAGCTGGTAGGATCCCCAAATATTGGTATTGGGAAAATCACTGGGGCTCAAGAAAAGGCAGAGCTACTAAAAACATGTTTGGGGGTTAGCTCTGTATATACAAAGCAAGAGAAAGGAGCTGATGTAGGTGGTGCCAGGGCTGTTCGTTCTCCCAGTAATATGCTAAACTGGCTGAATGTAGATATGGACCAAGATGAGCTAAATAAGGTAAATGTGAACAAGGTCACCTGGGTCCAGATGGTTTACACCCAGGAGTTATTGAAGAACTGTATGTGCCCCTGTTCATAATTTTTACAGATTCTATATGGACTGGTACAGTGCCAAATGACTGGCACAAGACAAATGTGATGCCCATATTCAAATTGGTTTCTAGGTCTTCCTCAGGTAATTATAGACCATTAAACTTAACTAGCAGCAAGGTGACTCAGCAATGTGTGTAAAGTTCTACATTTGGGTATACCGTGAGCCCCTGAGGAGCAGGTACAGAGGATGGGAGGGGTGGTGGTCCTGATGAGATGTAGTGTCATGGTGTACTCCATCAGGCCGCTGCTCCCTCGGTATCAGTGCAGTGGAAATGTAGTTTGAAAAATAAGTCCAGAAGTGAACATATAACAGTCTCTACTTACTAAGTGCAGAAATATAACTTGTGGTACATCCCATAACAGCTAATTCAAAGTGCAGTTTCTGGCACCAGTTAAGAAGATATGGAGGCAGGTTGGATGGCTGCAAATGGGCGTGTGTGGGTATTGGTGCTCACTATTCAGATTTGAACATTTTCTGGCCTAGAAGTAGTTTGGGATGATAGGAGTCTGAGCTGTAGTCCCTCACCTCGCAGCAGTGTTTGTAACATAGTTTTCTACTGATCACTGTCATGCAAGCGGGTGTGGACCCATTGTGCCACTGACCAGTTTAACCATGGCGGGGCATGACAGTAACTACCTGGTCTTCACTAGAGCCTCTGATGGTGAGCATGGGCTTGGGCCATTAGGGTAGTCACCAGGTACCACTCCAGAGCAGTGCAGCTAACCTGGGGGTCAGAGATATCAGTACAAAGCACCCAGTTGAAGGACGTAGTCAGGAAGTCTGGAGTCAGGGCAGGCAGTGAGCAAGCAAAGTCTGTAATTTATGTCCATGGTCAGAGGCACGCAGCAATCAAACAAAGTCATTTGAATTGAGAAGCAGGGTCCGGTACATAGTAATGTAGAAACTTCAAAACACCTTCCCACAAGGAACTAGACTGGTCAGACACATGATACTAGATTTACTCAGGCACCTTTCTGGGGCAGGAAGCTCCTTTAAATAGTTCCTGCAACCGAGCCCACTCCTACCAAAAGGGAGGAACAGGGGATGGCTGTGGTTTTGGGATGGTCAGCTTGGTGTACGTCTAAGACATTTTGCACTTGCAACCACATTAATAGCGGCATCATTAGTTCTCGAGCTAACCACAAAAAAACTGATCTGACCCTGACAATTCTGTGGGAAGTTTTGGCCCTAAATTGTCACCATGGCCACCACCCTTCTCCATAAATTTCTCCTCCTCCAATCTGACACCCGATCCAGCTGCCAGGTCCTGCCCAACACACAAACTTCATTGGAGTCCTCTCCCTCCCTGCAACGTTTATTAGACTGTGATATATTATGGTGGGTTCCTTGACCCCCTCCCCATTCCCTGCTGTATATATGTACCGACTGCCACTGTGGCTGCCCCCACTGCCTATGCCGTGGCTACAAGTGCCATTATTACCAACACCCCCAGCCTCCTCCTGAATTTCTTCCTTAGGGCAGCCCAAGCACTAACTGCTCTCACAAAAGTCATCAATAAGGAGATTTGCTTGAATATCAACCATATGGTGTGTTTTTTTTTTTACTATTTCTTATGAAAAAGGAAACTGTTTGGAGATGCCCTGACACAGATTTTGGACTAGTATTTCAAGTGTTTTCACTGAGAGTTCCGATGCTTTCTATCCTCTGGATTGTAAAACAAATGTTATACAGTTTTGATATTATTCCCCACCACAAAAGAAAAAAAAAAGCACAAAAAAAATATACTTTTATTTTTTATTAAAATTAATAAGGACTTGTGAAAAACATTATGGATCTTCCAAGTCTGAAGAAGATTAAGACGGAAGGCAACGGGATTGATGACGGACAAGATTTTGTAAGGCCCAATAAACCTAGGACCCAACTTCCAGGAGGGAACCTTCAACTTGATATTCTTAGTAGACAACCACACCAGATCACCAACATTCAGGTCTGGACCAGGCACACGTCTCTTATCCGCCACACGCTTATATCTCTCACTCATGCTCTTTAGATTATCCTGAATCTTTTGCCAAATAGATGACAAAGACGAGGAGAATCTCTCCTCATCTGGTAAACCAGAAGACCCCTCTCCAGAGAATGTCACAAACTGCGGATGAAACCCATATGCACCAAAAAATGGTGACTTTTCAGAGGACTCCTGACGACGGTTATTTAAAGCAAACTTAGCAAGGGACAAAATAGAACACCAATCCTCCTGATTCTCTGCCACAAAACAGCGTAGATATGTCTCCAGATTCTGATTGATGCGCTCTGTCTGACCATTCGACTGCGGGTGGAAAGCTGAAGAGAATGACAACCGAACCCCCAAGCGAGAACAGAAAGCCTTCCAGAATCTGCAAACAAACTGCGTGCCCCTATCAGAGACAATGTCTGAAGGAATGCCCTGCCAATGTGATCAACAAATGCCTGTGCCAGCGTTTTAGCATTGGGCAACCCAGGAAAAGCAATAAAATGCGCCATTTTGCTAAAACGGTCAACCACCACCAGAATCACAGTCTTCCCCGAGGAACGAGGCAGGTCCGTAATGACGTCCATAGAGAGATGTGTCCAAGGACGGGACGGAATGGGTAACGGGAGGAGAGGACCTGATGGCCGTGAATGAGGGACTTTGGCACGAGCGCAGGTCTCGCAGGCTGCCACTAAACCCTCAACCGACTTATGAAGAGCCGGCTACCAGAATCTCCAAGCAATGAGATCCACTGTGGCTCTACCCCCCGGGTGCCCAGCAAGGACAGTATTGTGGTTCTCCTTAAAAACCTTATGTCATAAAGCGAGAGGCACAAACAACCTCCCAGGAGGACAAAGATCAGGAGCCTCTGCCTGGGCTGCCTGAACCTCTGCCTCCAATTCAGGATAAAGAGCAGAGACAACCACCCCTTCAGCCAAAATGGGACCTGGGTCTTCAAAGTTCCCCCCTCCCGGAAAACAACGTGACAGGGCATCCGCCTTCACATTCTTAACCCCCGGGGCGGAACGTGACAACAAAATTAAACCTTGAAAAGAACATAGACCATCTGGCCTGTCTCAGGTTCAGACGCTTGGCTGACTCCAAGTAGGCCAGATTCTTATAGGCGGTAAACACGATAATAGGGTGTCTGGCTCCCTCTAGTCAATGGCGCCATTCCTCAAAAGCTAACTTGATGGTCAACAACTCCCTATCTCCCACATCGTAATTTCTCTCTGCGGAGGAGAGTTTCTTCGAGAAAAAGGCACACAGTGACCATTTGGCAGGAGAGGGACCCTGATACAAGACCGCACCCACACCCACCTCAGAGGCATCCACCTCAACAATGAAAGGCAGAGAGCTATCAGGTTGTACCAAGATGGGAGCGGAAGCAAAACTCTCCTTGATATTAGAAAAGGCCTTACGCGCCTCTACCGACCAGGAGGAAAACTCTACCCCCTTTTTAGTCATATCAGTGAGTGGCTTAAAAACAGAGGAATAATTCAAAATGAACTTTCTGTGATAATTGGCAAAACCCCAAAAACGCATCAGGGCCTTCTGATTCTCAGGAAGCTCCCAATCAAGCACAGCGCGGACCTTCTCGGGGTCCATGCGAAAAACCAGAAGCTGAAAGAAGAAAACCCAGAAATTGAATTTCTGGAACCGCAAACACACATTTTTTTTAGTTTAGCGCGTACAATTTATTCTCCCGCAGAATGAGCAAAACCTGACGTAGGTGGTCCCTATGAGTCTTGAAATCAGGAGAAAAAATCTAAATGTTACCTAGGTACACTAGTACAAATTAATCCCCATTAATTAATCCCCATTTTTTGATAACAAATACTGTTCACAAAAGGTTGGAAGACAGCTGCAGCATTCATCAAACCAAAAGGCATTGCCAAATTCTCAAAATGGCCCTCAGGGGTATTGAAGGCCGTCTTCCGTTTGTCCCCTTCCCTGACCCTGACCAGGTTGTATGCCCCTCTCAAATCCAACTTGGAAAAAACTTTAGCCCCAACAATCTGGTTAAAGAGATCCGGGATCAGAGGAAGCGGATATGGGTCACGAATTGTGATACTGTTCAGCTCCCTGAAATCCAAACACGGTCTTAAAGAACCATCTTTTTTATTGACAAAAATAAAACAGCGGCAACAGGTGACTTTGAGGGTCGTATGTGTCCCTTTCTCAGGCTCTCAGAGATATAAGTACGCATAGCGACCCTTTCAGGTTGGGAGAGATTGTATAAACGAGATTTAGGCAGCTTGGCGCCTGGGATGAGATTAATAGGGCAATCATACTCCCGGTAAAGGGGGCAGCTCCTGGACACCACTCTCAGAAAACACATCCGAAAATTCATAGAGAAAAGATGGTAGAGTCTTAGTAGAAACCTCTTAAAGAGATGTCGAGAGGCAATTCTCTCTGCAAAAGTCACTCCAACCATTTATTTGCCTCGCTTGCCAATCAATGGTGGGGTTATGTTCAGTGAGCCAGGGTAGCCCCAACACCAGAGGAGTAGGTAATCCGCTTTGGACGAAACATGACACATCTTAAACATGAGCATCACCCACAGTCAAACGGATATTATGAACTATTGTGAACTATACCAAAAACAGGTATGTCCTTTCCCAAAGTGCATACCTGGAAACCATGCGTTATAGCAATTGATTATCAATGAGATTGACAGCTGCTCCACTATCTACAAAAATCTCACAAACAATATTCTTGCTCTCTAGCGCCACCCTGGCAGGTAGGACAAAACGGAACTACAAGCAAACGGAAAACCTTCAATTTCCGCATCAACCTTGCCAATAGTAACAGATGGAACGTTTTTAGAGGATTTTTTTCTTTTTGTTTCTTTATTACCCTCTAAAAACTCCCTGAATCTCCTAGAGGGACAAACATTTGCCAAATGATTTATACCTCCACAACAGAAACAAACCCTCCTCTGAGAGCTGAGTCCTCTATTATTAGAGGCAAGCAAATCCAGCTGCATGGGCTCCTGCTCAGAGAGGATTGAGAGAGACTGAGACTCCTGCGCACTGAATGAGACCGCCCCACTGTCCCTGGACTGAGTATGACAGGAAGGAGTGATCTCTCCTCTCCCTCTAAGACGCCTGTCAATACGAACAGCCCGAGACATGGCAGAGTCTAAGGAGGCAGGTCTCTCATGAAAGGCAAATGCATCTTTCAATCCCTCTGAAAGACCATGGCAAAATTGACTTCGGAGTGCAGCATCATTCCAACCAGTATAAGCTGCCCATCTCCGAAATTCTGAACAGTATATCTCTGTGGACTGTTTACCCTGGCATAAAAGACGCAGTTTAGAATCATCCAGAGCAATACGATCCGGATCATCATATATTTGACCCAGGGCTAAAAAAATAATAATCTACTGAACGGAGGGGCCGTGCCCCCACCAGCAGCGAAAAGGCCCAGGACTGAGCGTTATCCCTGAGTAGCGAGATGATGATCCCCACCCTCCGCTCCTCATCACCAGAGGAATGGGGAAGTAGGCGAAAATGGAGTTTGCAAGCCTCTCTAAAACAAACAAAATTCTCACTACCCCGGGAGAACGTATCCGGAAGCGAGATTTTAGGCTCAGAACAAACTCCATGAACGCCAGCTGAACCGGTTACCTCAAACTGAGAGACAGTTTTCCGGAGATCTGCTACCTCCAGTGAAAGACACTGCATGTGGTCAATCAAGGCTGAAACCGGATTAATGCTTAAGATGGTTTTGGCGGTTTATAATGTCACGGATGGTGTTGCAGAAAACAAGAAGTAACAAATAAAGATCCGACTGACTTGATCCCAAACTAATGAACAAAAGGGTGAGCCCTATTAAAGCCCTATAGCTCTCCCTGACTGCTCAGCCCATGCAAAGATCTCTGTGATAGAAAGTTGTCCACGTACCTAGACTGAGTGACACCTGAAAACCCTATAATAGTGAGGGGACACGACCACCGACTCCCTGCACTTAATACGGAGGGACTAAGGGTCACCTAGAATCAAGCCAACAGGAAAACACAAAGTAAGAATTCAGCAGTAGCAAACTTCTAGCAGTGAGCACAATCCAGGAAGTAGTATAAACCGCAAAGTGAGGCAGTATGGGGGGGATATAAAGGGAGGCAATCACTGCTAATAGATGACAGCTGGAAGAGGGAGAAGAGATGTCAAAGCAAAACCAAAACAAAAGAACATCATGTAGGAGGTACTGAAGAATGTCTGTCAGAACTTCTCAGAGACCTGGCGGTGACAGCGGGTCGCTGGGTGTGGGGACCGGGATAAGTATATTCCATGTGGGGTGCCCGGCACATGAGGGGACATTTTATTGGAGAACCCCTTTAACAATTCCACCCTCATATGGCCGTATCAACGGAAACTAAAAAGTTATGGCTCTCTATATGTGGTGACAGAAAACTAAAAAAAAATCCTGAGGATGTTAATGCCAAATTAGGATTGGTCTTTAAAGGGTTAATATTACAATTTTTCTAACACATTTTCTTTCTTTTCAGATTTATATCATATACTGGAACTGGACCTGCACTGATGATGAATGGGACCATTTGTAACTCCTCAAATAATAACAGTTGTGGAGACTATAATAACAATGACATCTCACCATATAACCCTTATGATTACCGGTTTGTGGTCTTGTGTTTGGTTTCTTTACTGGGAACCATAGGAAATGGTCTGGTCATCTGGTTCTGCCTCTTCAGGATGGAGAAGACCGTCAATGTGATCTGGTTCCTTAACCTGTCAATAGCCGATTTTATATTTGCACTGCTTCTTGCTCTCATCATTGTAAACTTAGTATTTCTGCATCACTGGCCATTTGGTGTTCACACGCTCAACATCATCGTGCTTGCTTGCTATGTCAGTATGGCCGCCAGTGTCTTCCAGCTCGCAGTCATCAGTGTAGACCGCTGTATCTGTGTTGTATTCCCGGTTTGGTGTCGCAATCACCGGACAAGAAGATTGGCTCTGATTGTTGTCCTGATGATTTGGATTTTATCTATTTCTTCACAAATAATGTATTTCTTTGTATTGGATGACAAGAATACCTGGAGTCCTATTGTAAGATTTCTCTTTTTCTTCCTTCTTCCGTTCATTGTTATGGTCTCATCTTACACAATCCTTATCTTGCGCATCAAAGATAAAAGCATCATCAAATCTTCCAAGCCTTTTAAGATCATCGTAGCCGTGGTCATCGCTTTCTTCATTTGTTGGTTCCCTTATTATTTGTTTGAGCTTTTACGGATAATTCTACATAGAAACATCAATGTCTATAGAACTGGAAGTAAAATTAGTGAATGCCTGATGCTTTTTAATTGTTGCATTAACCCCATTCTCTACGTCTTCATTGGTCAGGATTTCAAACAAAAATGTTGTGGCTCTTTCCAGGCTATATTTGAGAAGGCCTTCAGAGAAGACATGGGCCAGATGAATTTCAGAGAGAATTAACAGTGCAACTTCTCTGGACTCTGCTAATACCGACCAATATGAGTGTTATATGACTATGGAAATACGGTGTCTCATCAAGATACCTCCTGTCATCATGGCATATAGATATCATAGATTAGGAGGCCAATGGTTATGTAAGATTAACTCCCACATTAACTAATCTTATTAGATGACCATCCTGTCCATTGCATCGATGTTATACTAGAGTCCCCTAGTTGCTGTTGCAGGGAAAATATATGACCAGTTGAACCAGATCCCCGGAGATCAGCTGATTGCAGGTTCCTTTCTTGCGCTCAGATAAATGGTTACCTTTGTTAGACAATCCCTTTAACACTACTGTGAAACCTCTCCAAAAGACCCTCTCTATGAGACAGCCACCCTCCATCTGGAATATATATTTTTGTCTTCTGTGTCAATTGGCTTTTCTTTCAGAGGATCACCACTCTAGAAGACCATCTTCACTGAAATGTTGGGTTTTTGTCCCAAAAGGGTTTTTGAATTCTTTTTCTCGCTGTAGACTGTATTCACACTTGTGGTGGTGGCTCTATTTGTTTAAGGCCTCATGCACACGGTCATTGTTTTTGGTCCGCATCTGAGCCGCCGCCGCCGCCATTCACTTCAATGAGGCTGCAAAAGATGCGGACAGAACTCCGTGTGCTGTCTGCATCCGTTGCTCCATTCCGTGGCCCCGCTAAAAAAATACATCATGTCCTATTCTTGCAGACAAGAATAGGCATTTATATTGAAGGTTGTCTGGAACGCGCAGGGACGCCATCCGTGTTTTGCGGATCCGCGTTTTGCGGACTGCAAAACACACCACGGTCGTGTGCATGAGGCCTAAGGCCATCAAATTTTATGGCAGGAATAGTGCTGCATGTCGGCAAAATGATGGAAATTGCAAGTGATCCATCGATGGACCTCATTATACTTCTATATTGTGTCGGGAGCTGGTGACATTTCTCTATTTGGTTTCTTTAATGACTTTGTGAACATAGATTCTTTTTTCTTTTCCTGACGACTGAACACAGATCTTCTTGACACGCTCTTGTCACCATTGTACAGCATTAACGGAGTATTCTGGTTGTTACAAGTTCTCCCCTAACCACGGGATAGGAGACTATTACAGGGAGTGCAGAATTATTAGGCAAGTTGTATTTTTGAGGATTAATTTTATTATTGAACAACAACCATGTTCTCAATGAACCCACAAAACTCATTAATATCAAAGCTGAATATTTTTGGAAGTAGTTTTTAGTTTGTTTTTAGTTTTAGCTATTTTAGGGGGATATCTGTGTGTGCAGGTGACTATTACTGTGCATAATTATGAGGCAACTTAACAAAAAACAAATATATACCCATTTCAATTATTTATTTTTACCAGTGAAACCAATATAACATCTCAACGTTCACAAATATACATTTCTGACATTCAAAAACAAAACAAAAACAAATCAGTGACCAATATAGCCACCTTTCTTTGCAAGGACACTCAAAAGCCTTCCATCCATGGATTCTGTCAGTGTTTTGATCTGTTCACCATCAACATTGCGTGCAGCAGCAACCACAGCCTCCCAGACACTGTTCAGAGAGGTGTACTGTTTTCCCTCCTTGTAAATCTCACATTTGATGATGGACCACAGGTTCTCAATGGGGTTCAGATCAGGTGAACAAAGAGGCCATGTCATTAGATTTTCTTCTTTTATACCCTTTCTTGCCAGCCACGCTGTGGAGTACTTGGACGCGTGTGATGGAGCATTGTCCTGTATGAAAATCATGTTTTTCTTGAAGGATGCAGACTTCTTCCTGTACCACTGCTTGAAGAAGGTGTCTTCCAGAAACTGGCAGTAGGACTGGGAGTTGAGTTTGACTCCATCCTCAACCCGAAAAGGCCCCACAAGCTCATCTTTGATGATACCAGCCCAAACCAGTACTCCACCTCCACCTTGCTGGCATCTGAGTCGGACTGGAGCTCTCTGCCCTTTACCAATCCAGCCACGGGCCCATCCATCTGGCCCATCAAGACTTACTCTCATTTCATCAGTCCATAAAACCTTAGAAAAATCAGTCTTGAGATATTTCTTGGCCCAGTCTTGACATTTCAGCTTGTGTGTCTTGTTCAGTGGTGGTCGTCTTTCAGCCTTTCTTACCTTGGCCATGTCTCTGAGTATTGCACACCTTGTGCTTTTGGGCACTCCAGTGATGTTGCAGCTCTGAAATATGGCCAAACTGGTGGCAATTGGCATCTTGGCAGCTGCACGCTTGACTTTTCTCAGTTCATGGACAGTTATTTTGCGCCTTGGTTTTTCCACACGTTTCTTGCGACCCTGTTGACTATTTTGAATGAAACGCTTGATTGTTCGATGATCACGCTTCAGAAGCTTTGCAATTTTAAGAGTGCTGCATCCCTCTGCAAGATATCTCACTATTTCTGACTTTTCTGAGCCTGTCAAGTCCTTCTTTTGACCCATTTTGCCAAAGGAAAGGAAGTTGCCTAATAATTATGCACACCTGATATAGGGTGTTGATGTCATTAGACCACACCCCTTCTCATTACAGAGATGCACATCACCTAATATGCTTAATTGGTAGTAGGCTTTCGAGCCTATACAGCTTGGAGTAAGACAACATGCATAAAGAGGATGATGTGGTCAAAATACTCATTTGCCTAATAATTCTGCACTCCCTGTATATAGGTGGGGGTCCTATTGCTTGATCATGAGAACTGTGTCCATGTACCCCCTGTAACCCCCTGAAATGAACAGAGTGGCTGGTCGTACATGCTCAAGGCCACTCCATACATTTCTAAGGGAGTTCCAAAGATAGCCGAGCGCTGTACTTCGATATTTTTGGAATTTCCATAGAAATGTATGGAGCAGCCATGCGCACATGCGACCGGGCATTCTGTCCTTTTTAGGGGCTGCAGGGGGTATGGGGCCCCATTCTAATGATCGGTGGGGGACCCAGTGGAAGGACTTCTACCGATCTAATAGCCCTATCCTACGGATAAGGGATAACTGTAACAACCAGAATACCTCTTTAATGATACATAAACCGAGCTAAGAACACCGCTGTGTAACATACAGACTGATATCACATTTCTCGGAATCTTCTGTTATAAATTCTCAATGTGTCATTTGTATTGTTTGAGTTTCTTTCCTCATTCTACCTCTTGTGGTGTGATCTGTGTATGATATACATTCTCTGGTTTTGGCTCATTGTAATCTGTCTTTCTGATAAAATACTAATTATAGTATAGTGCCTATACTATAGTGCCCCTATTTCTCAGATAGGCTCTTTAAAGGTTGTTCCATCTGGGCAAATGTTCTTGTCTCCCCAGTGATTTACCACAGGCCTGGTTTCTCTAACTCCCCGCAATCAGCCGTCATCATCAGTGGAAGCTCTCTACCACTACTCACATCTGCTGCTTCTACCCCCATATCATAAATGGTCCTGCTGAATCCTCCAAAACATGAGCTCCTCCTTACTAAACCATTTGAAATCTAGAATAACGACCATGACTGCTGGTGGGTGTGGGAGAGAGGACCTGACAATTGTTTAGGGCCTGAATCTCTTAAAGGGCCAAGAGACAATTACTATTGACCTGGTTCCCCTACTTTTCAAGGCGAGCACTGCACAACGCCATCTGTGGCAAGGTGCACCTGACTATGGATACGTGGACCAGTAAGCACGGTCAGGGCCGTTATATCTCCATAACAGCACACTGGGTGAATGCAGTGGCGGCTGGGCCTGAGGCGGATAGCAGTTTGGCGCATGTCCTTCCACCACTGAGGTTTGCAGGGCGCTTCAGTTTGCCTCCTGTTGCTTCCTCCTCCTACTCTGCTTCCTCATCCTCTACCAGCTCCTCATCCAGTCAGCGTAACACCTTCACCACCAACTTCAGCACAGCCAGGGGTAAACAGCAGCAGGCAGTTTTAAAACGTATCTGTTTGGGGGGACAAACCACACACCGCGCAGGAGCTGTGGATGGGCCTTGAACAACAGCCTCAAGCCCGGCCTGGTGGTGTGCGATAATGGGCGAAATCTCGTAGCAGCTCTGGGACTAGCCGGTTTGATGCACATCCCTTGCCTGGCGCATGTGCTGAATTTCGTGGTGCAGAGATTCCTTAAAAATTACAATGACATGTCAGAGCTGCTGCATAAAGTGCGTCTGTGTGCACTTTCAGCGTTCTCACCCTGCTGCTGCTCACCTGTCAGCGCTGCAGCGTAACTTCGGCCTTCCCGCTCACCGCCTCATATGCGACGTGCCCACAAGGTGGAACTCCACCTCGCACATGCTGGACAGACTGTGCGAGCAGCAGCAGGCCATAGTGGGGTTTCAGCTGCAGCACGCACGGGTGAGTTGCTCGGCGGAAAGCACCACTTCACCACCAATGACTGGGCCTCCATGCGAGACCTGTGTTCCTTGTTACGCTGTTTCGAGTACTCCAACAACATGGCCAGTGCCGATAACGCCATTCTCAGCGTTACTATCCCACTTCTATGCCTCCTTGAAAAAACGCTGCTGGCGATGATGGAAGAGGATTGGGCACAGGAGGAGGTGGAGGAAGAGTGATTATTTCGTAGGGTTTCCAGCCAGTCATTCCCAAGTGGCTCCGAGGGTGGGTTCCTGCACCCACAAACGCCAGGTACACAATTGTCCAGCCAAGGCACAGTTCTGGATGATGATAAGGTGGAGGATGAGGAGAAGTAGATGGAGGAGGAGTAACCTTGTTCACAGCAGGGTGGCATCCAGACCAGCTCATGGCCATCACTGGTGCGTGGGTGGGGGGATACAGAGGACACAGACAATACACCTCCCACAGAGGACAGCTTTTCGTTGCCTCTGGGCAGCCTGACACACATGGCGATTACATGCTGCAGTGTCTCCGCAACGACTGCCGAGTTGCCCACATTCTAACTTGCGCTGATTACTGGGTGGCCATTACAAGGACAACGTACCGTCCTTAATTCTGTCACTGGAGCGTGATCGTAAGATTCGCGAGCTGGTGGCATTCCCACCTGACAGCGGGGGCACAGTGGAAGCACAAGGCGAAGGCAGAGGACGAGGAAGAGGTCTCTAATGCAGCTGGGTCACCGCCAGCACCTCAGAAGGCTGGGTTAGCATGGCTAAAATGTGGAAAAGCTTTCTCAGAACGTCACACCAACCAGCACCACCAGCTGATATGGAACGTCTTAGCAGGAGGCAGCATTTCACCAACATGGTGGAGCAGTATGTGTGCACACGCCTACACGTACTGAATGACGGGTCTGCCCCCTTCAACTTCTTGGTCTCCAAATTGGGCACATGGCCGGAGCTTGCTCTTAACGCCTTGGAGGTGCTGGCCTGCCCTGCAGCCAGTGTATTATCTGAACGTGTATTCAGCACGGCAGGGGGAGTTATCACAGACAAGCACAGCCACCTGTCCACAGCCAATGTGGACAAGCTCACTTTCATTAAAATGAACCAGGCCTGGATCCCACAGGACTTGTCCGTACCTTGTGCAGAATAGACATGTATACCGGCACTAACCAGCCATTGTTATACTGCAGCGCAATTGCTAATTGTTGTATTTTTTATATTTCCCACTCTTTTGGAGTGTACCCTAATAAAAATAAAACTAAAAAAGACAAATTAAAAACAAAAAACTGTTTTGGCTACCTTGTCCTCCTCCACCTACAACACTACATCCACCGCCTCCTCAAAATTCTCCACCATATGTACCTCCACCTCATAAATCAATTTTTTTTGTACATATTTTATTTCACTAATTGGTCTGTTACATTTTCGGTTGAAATTCACCAATTTTTGGGTGAGATATACTACTGCTATACCTAGTATACAGGTAAAAAAAATCTCAAATTTTTCTGTTACATTTTAGGGTAAAATGCAGCATTTTTTGGGTGTGATACAACACTCCTATACCTAGTAGACAGGTTAAAAAAAAAAATCACTAATTTGTCTGTTACATTCTCAGGTGAAATTCAACAATTTTTGAGTGTGATATATTGTTATTATTATTTATTATTAAAGCGCCATTCATTCCATAGCGCTGTACATATGATAAGGGGTGCGCATACATAATACAGACAATTGCATTAATCATAAACAAGACGAGTTACAAACTGGTACAGAAGGAGAGAGGGCCCTGCACGTGAGGGCTTACAATCAACATGGTATGGGAGAAGGACACAGTAGGTGCGGGTGAAGCTGGTCATGGCGGTATAGAGGCAGCAGGGTCACTGGTTGTAGGCTTGTCTGAAGAAGTGAGTTTTCAGGTTTCTTTTGAAGGATTCCACTGTAGGTGAGAGTCTGATATGTAGGGGTAGCGAGTTCCAGAGTATGGGGGATGCACGGGAGAAATCTTGGAGTCAATTGTGGGAAGAAGCGATAAGAGGAGAGGAGAGAAGGAGGTCTTGTGAGGATCGGAGATTGCGTGTGGGGCTGTATCGGGAAAGTATCTCAGAGATTTAGGGAGGGGACAGGTTATGGACGGACGTGTATGTATTTGTTAGTACTTTGAAGTGAATTTGTTGGGCAAAGGGGAGCCAGTGAAGGGATTGGCAGAGGGGAGAGGCAGAGGAGTAATAGGGTAAGAGGTGGATTAGTCAGGCAGCAGAGTTGAGGATAGATTGGAGGGGTGCAAGAGTGCAATATGGAAGGCCACAGAGGAGAGTGTTGCAGTAGTCTAGGCGGGAGGTGATGAGGGCATGTACAAGCATTTTCGCAGATTCAAAGTTAAGGAAAGCACGGATGCGGGAGATGTTTTTGAGTTGGAGGCGGCAGGTGGTGGAAAGGGCTTGAATGTGCAGTCTGAAGGAGAGGGCCGAATCCAAGATCACTCCAAGGCAACGGATTTGGTTGATTGTGATAGATAGGTCTGTTGGGGGGGTTGAGCAAGATGGGGGTAAGATTATTAATTCCGTTTTATCCATGTTAAGTTTTAGAAAGCGAAAAGCGACGAAGGAGGATAAAGAAGATAGACATTGTGGGATTCTTAATAGTAAGGTGGTGATGTCTGGACCAGAGAGGTAGATTTGTGTGTCGTCAGCGTAGGAGTGATACTGAAAGCCATGGGACTCTATCAGCTGTCCCAGGCCAAAAGAGTAGATAGAGAAGAGCAGGGGTCCTAGGACAGAGCCTTGTGGGACGCCAACAGAGAGAAAATGAGACGCGGAGGTGGTGCAGGAGTGGGAGACACTAAATGTCCGGTGTGTCAGGTATGATGTGATCCAGGAGAGGGCCAGGTCAGTGATGCCAAGAGATACGAGAGTTTGCAATAGAAGGGAGTGGTGTCGAACAGTGTCGAAGGCAGAGGACAGGTCAAGGAGAAGGAGAACAGAGTATTGTTTCTTGGTTTTGGCTGTCAGTAGGTCATTGGTGACTTTGGTAAGTCACCAATGACTTACCAAAAATATATACCACTGCTATACCTAGTAGACAGGTTAAAAAAAATTCACTTGTTTGTCTGTTACATTTTCCGGTGAAATTCACCAATTTTTAGGTGTGATATTCCACTCCTATACCTAGTAGACAGGTAAATAAAAATCACTAATTTGTCTGTTACATTTTTGGGTGAAATTCACAAATTTTTGGGTGTGATATACCACTGCTATATCTAGTAGACAGGTGGAAAAAAAAAATCACAAATTTGTCTGTTACATTTTCGGGTGACATTCAACTATTTTTGGCTGTGATGTACCCCTGCTCTACCTCGTGGACAGGTTAATAAAGGTCACAAATTTTTCTGTTACATTCTTGGGTTGACATTTTACAATTTTTGACGTGAATAAACCCCTGCTCTGCAAAGGTGACAGGGACCGAAATTTTTAAAAATAATCTGTTCCATTGGTGGGTGACATTAACCCATTTCTGGTGATGAAAAAACCCTGCTCTGCATAGGTGACAGGTACTTACATTTCTAAAATTCATCTTTAATTGGCCATTTCCTTTGCTCCTTCTGCTTTAACCACTTCAGCCCCGCTAGGTGAAACCCCCTTCATGACCAGAGCACTTTTTACACTTCGGCACTACACTCCTTTCACCGTTTATTGCTCGGTCATGCAACTTACCACCCAAATGTGGGGTAGTTATACTGCCCTGGCAATTTAGGGGCCCAAATGTGTGAGAAGAACTTTGCAATCAAAATGTGTAAGAAATGACCGGTGAAATCCGAAAGGTGCACTTTGGAATATGCGCCCCTTTGCCCACCTTGGCAGCAAAAAAGTGTCACACATGTGGTATCGCCGTACTCAGGAGAAGTTGGGGAATGTGTTTTGGGGTGTCATTTTACATATACCCATGCTGGGTGAGAGAAATATCTTGGCAAAAGACAACTTTTCCCATTTTTTTATACAAAGTTGGCATTTGACCAAGATATTTTTCTCACCCAGCATGGGTATATGTAAAATGACACCCCAAAACACATTCCCCAACTTCTCCTGAGTACGGCGATACCAGATGTGTCACACTTTTTTGCTGCCAAGGTGGGCAAAGGGGCACATATTCCAAAGTGCACCTTTCGGATTTTGCAGGGCATTTTTTACACATTTTGATTGCAAGGTACTTCTCACACATTTGGGCCCCTAAATTGCCAGGGCAGTATAACTACGCCACAAGTGACCCCATTTTGGAAAGAAGACACCCCAAGGTATTCCGTGAGGGGCACTGCGAGTTCCTAGAATTTTTAATTTTTTGTCACAAGTTAGCGGAAAATGATGATTTTTTTTTTTCTCTTTTTTCCTTACAAAGTCTCATATTCCACTAATTTGCGACAAAAAATAAAAAATTCTAGGAACTCGCCATGCCCCTCACGGAATACCTTGGGGTGTCTTCTTTCCAAAATGGGGTCACTTGTGGCGTAGTTATACTGCCCTGGCAATTTAGGGGCCCAAATGTGTGAGAAGTACTTTGCAATCAAAATCTGTAAAAAAATGACCGGTGAAATCCGAAAGGTGCTCTTTGGAATATGTGCCCCTTTGCCCACCTTGGCATCAAAAAAGTGTCACACATCTGGTATCGCCGTACTCAGGAGAAGTTGGGGAATGTGTTTTGGGGTGTCATTTTACATATACCCATGCTGGGTGAGAGAAATATCTTGGCAAAAGACAACTTTTCCAATTTTTTTATACAAAGTTGGCATTTGACCAAGATATTTTTCTCACCCAGCATGGGTATATGTAAAATGACACCCCAAAACACATTGCCCAACTTATCCTGAGTACGGCGATACCAGATGTGTCACACTTTTTTGCTGCCAAGGTGGGCAAAGGGGCACATATTCCAAAGTGCACCTTTCGGATTTTGCAGGGCATTTTTTACACATTTTGATTGCAAAGTTCTTCTCACACATTTGGGCCCCTAAATTGCCAGGGCAGTATAACTACGCCACAAGTGACCCCATTTTGGAAAGAAGACACCCCAAGGTATTCTGTGAGGGGCATGGCGAGTTCCTAGAATTTTTTATTTTTTGTCGCAAGTTAGTGGAATATGAGACTTTGTAAGGAAAAAAGAAAAAAAAAGAAAAATCATCATTTTCCGCTAAATTGTGACAAAAAAATAAAAAATTCTAGGAACTCGCCGTGCCCCCCACGGAATACCTTGGGGTGTCTTCTTTCCAAAATGGGGTCACTTGTGGCGTAGTTATACTGCCCTGGCAATTTAGGGGCCCAAATGTGTAAGAAGTACCTTGAAATCAAAATGTGTAAAAAATGGCCTGCAAAATCCGAAAGGTGCCCCTTTGCCCACCTTGGCTGCAAAAAAGTGTCACACATCTGGTATCGCCGTACTCAGGAGAAGTTGGGCAATGTGTTTTGGGGGGTCATTTTACATATACCCATGCTGGGTGAGAGAAATATCTTGGCAAAAGACAACTTTTCCCATTTTTTTATACACAGTTGGCATTTGACCAAGATATTTTTCTCACCTAGCATGGGTATATGTAAAATGACACCCCAAAACACATTCCCCAACTTCTCCTGAGTACGGTGATACCACATGTGTGACACTTTTTTGCAGCCTAGATGCGCAAAGGGGCCCAAATTCCTTTTAGGAGGGCATTTTTAGACATTTGGATCCCAGACTTCTCACACTTTCGGGCCCCTAAAAAGCCAGGGCAGTATAAATACCCCACATGTGACCCCACTTTGGAAAGAAGACACCCCAAGGTATTCAATGAGGGGCATGGCGAGTTCCTAGAATTTTTATTTTTTTTGCATAAGTTAGCGGATATTGATTTTTTTTGTTTTTTTTCTCACAAAGTCTCACTTTCCGCTAACTTAGGACAAAAATTTCAATCTTTCATGGACTCAATATGCCCCTCACGGAATACCTTGGGGTGTCTTCTTTCCGAAATGGGGTCACATGTGGGGTATTTATACTGCCCTGGCTTTTTAGGGGCCCTAAAGCGTGAGAAGAAGTCTGGAATATAAATGTCTAAAAATGTTTACGCATTTGGATTCCGTGAGGGGGACGGAAGTTCACGTGAGGAGTTCATGTGAGATTTTATTTTTTGACACAAGTTAGTGGAATATGAGACTTTGTAAGAAAAAACAAAAACAAAAACAAACAAAAAATGTCCGCTAACTTGTGCCAAAAAAAATGGCTGAATGGAGCCTTACCAGGGGGGGGGGGGGGTGATCAATGACAGGGGGGTGATCAATGACAGGGGGGTGATCACCCATATAGACTCCCTGATCACCCCCCTGTCACTGATCACCCCCCCCTGTAAGGCTCCATTCAGACATCCGCATGATTTTTTACGGATCCATGGATACATGGATCGGATCCACAGAACGCATGCGGACGTCTGAATGGAGCCTTACAGGGGGTTATCAATGACAGGGGGTGATCAGGGTAATCAGGGTGATCACCCCCCTGTCACTGATCACCCCCCCTGTAAGGCTCCATTCAGACATCCGCATGATTTTTTACGGATCCATGGATACATGGATCGGATCCACAGAACGCATGCGGACGTCTGAATGGAGCCTTACAGGGGGGTTATCAATGACAGGGGGTGATCAGGGTGATCACCCCCCTGTCACTGATCACCCCCCCTGTAAGGCTCCATTCAGACGTCCGCATGATTTTTACGGATTTATGGATACATGGATCGGATCCACAGAACGCATGCGGACGTCTGAATGGAGCCTTACAGGGGGGTTATCAATGACAGGGGGTGATCAGGGTAATCAGGGTGATCACCCCCCTGTCACTGATCACCCCCCCTGTAAGGCTCCATTCAGACGTCCGCATGATTTTTACGGATCCATGGATACATGGATCGGATCCGTAAAAATCATGCGGACGTCTGAATGGAGCCTGACAGGGGGGTGATCAATGACAGGGGGGTGATCAATGACAGGGGGTGATCAGGGAGTGTATATGGGTGATCACCCGCCTGTCATTGATCACCCCCCTGTAAGGCTCCATTCAGACGTCCGCATGATTTTTACGGATCCATGGATACATGGATCGGATCCGTAAAAATCATGCGGACGTCTGAATGGAGCCTTACAGGGGGGTGATCAATGACAGGGGGGTGATCAATGACAGGGGGTGATCAGGGAGTGTATATGGGTGATCACCCGCCTGTCATTGATCACCCCCCTGTAAGGCTCCATTCAGACGTCCGCATGATTTTTACGGATCCATGGATACATGGATCGGATCCGTAAAAATCATGCGGACGTCTGAACGGAGCCTGACAGGGCGGTGATCAATGACAGGGGGGTGATCAGGGAGTTTATATGGGGTGATCAGGGGTTTATAAGGGGTTAATAAGTGACGGGGGGGGGTGTAGTGTAGTGTAGTGTGGTGTTTGGTGGGACTGTACTGACCTACCTGAGTCCTCTGGTGGTCGATCCTAACAAAAGGGACCACCAGAGGACCAGGTAGGAGGTATATTAGACGCTGTTTTGAAAACAGCGTCTAATATACCTGTTAGGGGTTAAAAAATTCGGATCTCCAGCCTGCCAGCGAGCGATCGCCGCTGGCAGGCTGGAGATCCACTCGCTTACCTTCCGTTCCTGTGAGCGCGCGAGCCTGTGCGCGCGCGTTCACAGGAAATCTCGCGTCTCGCGAGAAGACGCGTATATGCGTCCAGGAGGAATAAAGCAACCACCTCCCGGACGCATATACGCGTACAGCGGTCGGGAGGTGGTTAATAACTTTTCACATATTTCTGTTCGATCAAAATTACATTTCATGCATTGATCTCCCTTTAATGTGGTCTCTCTTTCTCACGCTCCCTCTCCGGCGTGGAGCACTGATTCACCGATAACTGTAATCAACATGGTAGGCTCAGAAAAGAACATCGAAAGAGAAGATGTCCAAATTGATGGTGGATCAGGCAGAAGTTATCTAGAGTGAACAAAGTGGCATCAGGGCCTCTCCTGTCTAAGGCCTCTTTCACACAGGTGTCATGTTTTTGGCCCGGATAAGATGCGGGTGCATCGTGGGAAAATGCACGATTTTTCCACGCAAGTGCAAAACATTGTAATGCGTTTTGCACGCGCGTGAGAAAAATCGGCATGTTTGGGATCAGTGTCGTGTAGATTGTATTATTTTCCCTTATAACATGGTTATAAGGGAAAATAATAGCATTCTTAATACAGAATGCATAGTACAATAGTGCTGGAGGGGTTAAAATAAATATAAAAAATTTAACTCACCTTAATCCACTTGTTCACGTAGCCTGGCTTTTCTTCTGTCTACTTCTTTAAGGAATAGGACCTTTGATGATGTCACTGCCACATGGTCTATCACATGATCTTTTACCATGGTGATGGATCATGTGGCGGACCATGTGACGAGCATAGTGACGTCACCACAGGCCCTTTTCCTGTGCACAGCAAAGATGAAGACAGAAGAGAAGCCGGGATGCGCAAACAAGTGGATTAAGGTGAGTTAAATTATTATAATTTATTTTTAACCCCTCCAGCCCTATTGTACTATGCATTCTGTATTGAGAATGCTATTATTTTCCCTTATAACCATGTTATAAGGGAAAGTAATAATGATCGGGTCCCCACCCCGATCATCTACTAGCAACCGTGCGTGAAAATCGCACTGCACCAGCACTTGCTCGCGCATGCTTGCGATTTTCACTCAGCCCTATGCACTTCTATGGGGCCTGCGTTGCGTGGAAAACGCACAAAGAGGAGCATGCTGTGATTTTCAAGTCATGCGTGAAAATCACTGCTCATGTGCACAGCCCCATAGAAATGAATGGGTCTGGATTCAGTGCGGGTGCAATGCGTTCACCTCAGGCATCGCACACGCCTGGAAATCTCGCCCATCTGAAAGAGGCCTAAGGTTTCCTAATCCAAAATACTGCAGTGACATTCCCTGTAATTTTTTATTAATCATTCCAATAACAGGGCATCTTAAGAGTCCTTTATTGTTATTTATTGTCACTACCTCCCCGAGTCAGGAGCGGGTAATTGCCGCGCGCCCCCTCCTTTCCTTCAATTCTTCAGTTTTAATAGCTTCTCCCACATTTCCACTCGATCACAATGAAATTTCATCCATTGATCTCCCTTGGATGTGGTCTCTCTTTCTCACGCTCCCTCTCCGGGGTGGAACCCTGTTTCCCCGCCGCCCGTGATCAACATGGCAGGAGCAGAAAAGAACATTGAAAGTTGACAGAGCAGATATCCAATTGGATCGTGAACATCACGGGGACGTGCAACATGGTAGGGCAGAATGTTTGCACATGCCTAAATGA